>NC_088784.1:46079477-47455669 GCF_958450345.1 Calliphora vicina
GATAGATAGATAGATAGATAGATAGATAGATAGATAGATAGATAGATAGATAGATAGATAGATAGATAGATAGATAGATAGATAGATAGATAGATAGATAGATAGATAGATAGATAGATAGATAGATAGATAGATAGATAGATAGATAGATAGATAGATAGATAGATAGATAGATAGATAGATAGATAGATAGATAGATAGATAGATAGATAGATAGATAGATAGATAGATAGATAGATAGATAGATAGATAGATAGATAGATAGATAGATAGATAGATAGATAGATAGATAGATAGATAGATAGATAGATAGATAGATAGATAGATAGATAGATAGATAGATAGATAGATAGATAGATAGATAGATAGATAGATAGATAGATAGATAGATAGATAGATAGATAGATAGATAGATAGATAGATAGATAGATAGATAGATAGATAGATAGATAGATAGATAGATAGATAGATAGATAGATAGATAGATAGATAGATAGATAGATAGATAGATAGATAGATAGATAGATAGATAGATAGATAGATAGATAGATAGATAGATAGATAGATAGATAGATAGATAGATAGATAGATAGATAGATAGATAGATAGATAGATAGATAGATAGATAGATAGATAGATAGATAGATAGATAGATAGATAGATAGATAGATAGATAGATAGATAGATAGATAGATAGATAGATAGATAGATAGATAGATAGATAGATAGATAGATAGATAGATAGATAGATAGATAGATAGATAGATAGATAGATAGATAGATAGATAGATAGATAGATAGATAGATAGATAGATAGATAGATAGATAGATAGATAGATAGATAGATAGATAGATAGATAGATAGATAGATAGATAGATAGATAGATAGATAGATAGATAGATAGATAGATAGATAGATAGATAGATAGATAGATAGATAGATAGATAGATAGATAGATAGATAGATAGATAGATAGATAGATAGATAGATAGATAGATAGATAGATAGATAGATAGATAGATAGATAGATAGATAGATAGATAGATAGATAGATAGATAGATAGATAGATAGATAGATAGATAGATAGATAGATAGATAGATAGATAGATAGATAGATAGATAGATAGATAGATAGATAGATAGATAGATAGATAGATAGATAGATAGATAGATAGATAGATAGATAGATAGATAGATAGATAGATAGATAGATAGATAGATAGATAGATAGATAGATAGATAGATAGATAGATAGATAGATAGATAGATAGATAGATAGATAGATAGATAGATAGATAGATAGATAGATAGATAGATAGATAGATAGATAGATAGATAGATAGATAGATAGATAGATAGATAGATAGATAGATAGATAGATAGATAGATAGATAGATAGATAGATAGATAGATAGATAGATAGATAGATAGATAGATAGATAGATAGATAGATAGATAGATAGATAGATAGATAGATAGATAGATAGATAGATAGATAGATAGATAGATAGATAGATAGATAGATAGATAGATAGATAGATAGATAGATAGATAGATAGATAGATAGATAGATAGATAGATAGATAGATAGATAGATAGATAGATAGATAGATAGATAGATAGATAGATAGATAGATAGATAGATAGATAGATAGATAGATAGATAGATAGATAGATAGATAGATAGATAGATAGATAGATAGATAGATAGATAGATAGATAGATAGATAGATAGATAGATAGATAGATAGATAGATAGATAGATAGATAGATAGATAGATAGATAGATAGATAGATAGATAGATAGATAGATAGATAGATAGATAGATAGATAGATAGATAGATAGATAGATAGATAGATAGATAGATAGATAGATAGATAGATAGATAGATAGATAGATAGATAGATAGATAGATAGATAGATAGATAGATAGATAGATAGATAGATAGATAGATAGATAGATAGATAGATAGATAGATAGATAGATAGATAGATAGATAGATAGATAGATAGATAGATAGATAGATAGATAGATAGATAGATAGATAGATAGATAGATAGATAGATAGATAGATAGATAGATAGATAGATAGATAGATAGATAGATAGATAGATAGATAGATAGATAGATAGATAGATAGATAGATAGATAGATAGATGATAGATAGATAGATAGATAGATAGATAGATAGATAGATAGATAGATAGATAGATAGATAGATAGATAGATAGATAGATAGATAGATAGATAGATAGATAGATAGATAGATAGATAGATAGATAGATAGATAGATAGATAGATAGATAGATAGATAGATAGATAGATAGATAGATAGATAGATAGATAGATAGATAGATAGATAGATAGATAGATAGATAGATAGATAGATAGATAGATAGATAGATAGATAGATAGATAGATAGATAGATAGATAGATAGATAGATAGATAGATAGATAGATAGATAGATAGATAGATAGATAGATAGATAGATAGATAGATAGATAGATAGATAGATAGATAGATAGATAGATAGATAGATAGATAGATAGATAGATAGATAGATAGATAGATAGATAGATAGATAGATAGATAGATAGATAGATAGATAGATAGATAGATAGATAGATAGATAGATAGATAGATAGATAGATAGATAGATAGATAGATAGATAGATAGATAGATAGATAGATAGATAGATAGATAGATAGATAGATAGATAGATAGATAGATAGATAGATAGATAGATAGATAGATAGATAGATAGATAGATAGATAGATAGATAGATAGATAGATAGATAGATAGATAGATAGATAGATAGATAGATAGATAGATAGATAGATAGATAGATAGATAGATAGATAGATAGATAGATAGATAGATAGATAGATAGATAGATAGATAGATAGATAGATAGATAGATAGATAGATAGATAGATAGATAGATAGATAGATAGATAGATAGATAGATAGATAGATAGATAGATAGATAGATAGATAGATAGATAGATAGATAGATAGATAGATAGATAGATAGATAGATAGATAGATAGATAGATAGATAGATAGATAGATAGATAGATAGATAGATAGATAGATAGATAGATAGATAGATAGATAGATAGATAGATAGATAGATAGATAGATAGATAGATAGATAGATAGATAGATAGATAGATAGATAGATAGATAGATAGATAGATAGATAGATAGATAGATAGATAGATAGATAGATAGATAGATAGATAGATAGATAGATAGATAGATAGATAGATAGATAGATAGATAGATAGATAGATAGATAGATAGATAGATAGATAGATAGATAGATAGATAGATAGATAGATAGATAGATAGATAGATAGATAGATAGATAGATAGATAGATAGATAGATAGATAGATAGATAGATAGATAGATAGATAGATAGATAGATAGATAGATAGATAGATAGATAGATAGATAGATAGATAGATAGATAGATAGATAGATAGATAGATAGATAGATAGATAGATAGATAGATAGATAGATAGATAGATAGATAGATAGATAGATAGATAGATAGATAGATAGATAGATAGATAGATAGATAGATAGATAGATAGATAGATAGATAGATAGATAGATAGATAGATAGATAGATAGATAGATAGATAGATAGATAGATAGATAGATAGATAGATAGATAGATAGATAGATAGATAGATAGATAGATAGATAGATAGATAGATAGATAGATAGATAGATAGATAGATAGATAGATAGATAGATAGATAGATAGATAGATAGATAGATAGATAGATAGATAGATAGATAGATAGATAGATAGATAGATAGATAGATAGATAGATAGATAGATAGATAGATAGATAGATAGATAGATAGATAGATAGATAGATAGATAGATAGATAGATAGATAGATAGATAGATAGATAGATAGATAGATAGATAGATAGATAGATAGATAGATAGATAGATAGATAGATAGATAGATAGATAGATAGATAGATAGATAGATAGATAGATAGATAGATAGATAGATAGATAGATAGATAGATAGATAGATAGATAGATAGATAGATAGATAGATAGATAGATAGATAGATAGATAGATAGATAGATAGATAGATAGATAGATAGATAGATAGATAGATAGATAGATAGATAGATAGATAGATAGATAGATAGATAGATAGATAGATAGATAGATAGATAGATAGATAGATAGATAGATAGATAGATAGATAGATAGATAGATAGATAGATAGATAGATAGATAGATAGATAGATAGATAGATAGATAGATAGATAGATAGATAGATAGATAGATAGATAGATAGATAGATAGATAGATAGATAGATAGATAGATAGATAGATAGATAGATAGATAGATAGATAGATAGATAGATAGATAGATAGATAGATAGATAGATAGATAGATAGATAGATAGATAGATAGATAGATAGATAGATAGATAGATAGATAGATAGATAGATAGATAGATAGATAGATAGATAGATAGATAGATAGATAGATAGATAGATAGATAGATAGATAGATAGATAGATAGATAGATAGATAGATAGATAGATAGATAGATAGATAGATAGATAGATAGATAGATAGATAGATAGATAGATAGATAGATAGATAGATAGATAGATAGATAGATAGATAGATAGATAGATAGATAGATAGATAGATAGATAGATAGATAGATAGATAGATAGATAGATAGATAGATAGATAGATAGATAGATAGATAGATAGATAGATAGATAGATAGATAGATAGATAGATAGATAGATAGATAGATAGATAGATAGATAGATAGATAGATAGATAGATAGATAGATAGATAGATAGATAGATAGATAGATAGATAGATAGATAGATAGATAGATAGATAGATAGATAGATAGATAGATAGATAGATAGATAGATAGATAGATAGATAGATAGATAGATAGATAGATAGATAGATAGATAGATAGATAGATAGATAGATAGATAGATAGATAGATAGATAGATAGATAGATAGATAGATAGATAGATAGATAGATAGATAGATAGATAGATAGATAGATAGATAGATAGATAGATAGATAGATAGATAGATAGATAGATAGATAGATAGATAGATAGATAGATAGATAGATAGATAGATAGATAGATAGATAGATAGATAGATAGATAGATAGATAGATAGATAGATAGATAGATAGATAGATAGATAGATAGATAGATAGATAGATAGATAGATAGATAGATAGATAGATAGATAGATAGATAGATAGATAGATAGATAGATAGATAGATAGATAGATAGATAGATAGATAGATAGATAGATAGATAGATAGATAGATAGATAGATAGATAGATAGATAGATAGATAGATAGATAGATAGATAGATAGATAGATAGATAGATAGATAGATAGATAGATAGATAGATAGATAGATAGATAGATAGATAGATAGATAGATAGATAGATAGATAGATAGATAGATAGATAGATAGATAGATAGATAGATAGATAGATAGATAGATAGATAGATAGATAGATAGATAGATAGATAGATAGATAGATAGATAGATAGATAGATAGATAGATAGATAGATAGATAGATAGATAGATAGATAGATAGATAGATAGATAGATAGATAGATAGATAGATAGATAGATAGATAGATAGATAGATAGATAGATAGATAGATAGATAGATAGATAGATAGATAGATAGATAGATAGATAGATAGATAGATAGATAGATAGATAGATAGATAGATAGATAGATAGATAGATAGATAGATAGATAGATAGATAGATAGATAGATAGATAGATAGATAGATAGATAGATAGATAGATAGATAGATAGATAGATAGATAGATAGATAGATAGATAGATAGATAGATAGATAGATAGATAGATAGATAGATAGATAGATAGATAGATAGATAGATAGATAGATAGATAGATAGATAGATAGATAGATAGATAGATAGATAGATAGATAGATAGATAGATAGATAGATAGATAGATAGATAGATAGATAGATAGATAGATAGATAGATAGATAGATAGATAGATAGATAGATAGATAGATAGATAGATAGATAGATAGATAGATAGATAGATAGATAGATAGATAGATAGATAGATAGATAGATAGATAGATAGATAGATAGATAGATAGATAGATAGATAGATAGATAGATAGATAGATAGATAGATAGATAGATAGATAGATAGATAGATAGATAGATAGATAGATAGATAGATAGATAGATAGATAGATAGATAGATAGATAGATAGATAGATAGATAGATAGATAGATAGATAGATAGATAGATAGATAGATAGATAGATAGATAGATAGATAGATAGATAGATAGATAGATAGATAGATAGATAGATAGATAGATAGATAGATAGATAGATAGATAGATAGATAGATAGATAGATAGATAGATAGATAGATAGATAGATAGATAGATAGATAGATAGATAGATAGATAGATAGATAGATAGATAGATAGATAGATAGATAGATAGATAGATAGATAGATAGATAGATAGATAGATAGATAGATAGATAGATAGATAGATAGATAGATAGATAGATAGATAGATAGATAGATAGATAGATAGATAGATAGATAGATAGATAGATAGATAGATAGATAGATAGATAGATAGATAGATAGATAGATAGATAGATAGATAGATAGATAGATAGATAGATAGATAGATAGATAGATAGATAGATAGATAGATAGATAGATAGATAGATAGATAGATAGATAGATAGATAGATAGATAGATAGATAGATAGATAGATAGATAGATAGATAGATAGATAGATAGATAGATAGATAGATAGATAGATAGATAGATAGATAGATAGATAGATAGATAGATAGATAGATAGATAGATAGATAGATAGATAGATAGATAGATAGATAGATAGATAGATAGATAGATAGATAGATAGATAGATAGATAGATAGATAGATAGATAGATAGATAGATAGATAGATAGATAGATAGATAGATAGATAGATAGATAGATAGATAGATAGATAGATAGATAGATAGATAGATAGATAGATAGATAGATAGATAGATAGATAGATAGATAGATAGATAGATAGATAGATAGATAGATAGATAGATAGATAGATAGATAGATAGATAGATAGATAGATAGATAGATAGATAGATAGATAGATAGATAGATAGATAGATAGATAGATAGATAGATAGATAGATAGATAGATAGATAGATAGATAGATAGATAGATAGATAGATAGATAGATAGATAGATAGATAGATAGATAGATAGATAGATAGATAGATAGATAGATAGATAGATAGATAGATAGATAGATAGATAGATAGATAGATAGATAGATAGATAGATAGATAGATAGATAGATAGATAGATAGATAGATAGATAGATAGATAGATAGATAGATAGATAGATAGATAGATAGATAGATAGATAGATAGATAGATAGATAGATAGATAGATAGATAGATAGATAGATAGATAGATAGATAGATAGATAGATAGATAGATAGATAGATAGATAGATAGATAGATAGATAGATAGATAGATAGATAGATAGATAGATAGATAGATAGATAGATAGATAGATAGATAGATAGATAGATAGATAGATAGATAGATAGATAGATAGATAGATAGATAGATAGATAGATAGATAGATAGATAGATAGATAGATAGATAGATAGATAGATAGATAGATAGATAGATAGATAGATAGATAGATAGATAGATAGATAGATAGATAGATAGATAGATAGATAGATAGATAGATAGATAGATAGATAGATAGATAGATAGATAGATAGATAGATAGATAGATAGATAGATAGATAGATAGATAGATAGATAGATAGATAGATAGATAGATAGATAGATAGATAGATAGATAGATAGATAGATAGATAGATAGATAGATAGATAGATAGATAGATAGATAGATAGATAGATAGATAGATAGATAGATAGATAGATAGATAGATAGATAGATAGATAGATAGATAGATAGATAGATAGATAGATAGATAGATAGATAGATAGATAGATAGATAGATAGATAGATAGATAGATAGATAGATAGATAGATAGATAGATAGATAGATAGATAGATAGATAGATAGATAGATAGATAGATAGATAGATAGATAGATAGATAGATAGATAGATAGATAGATAGATAGATAGATAGATAGATAGATAGATAGATAGATAGATAGATAGATAGATAGATAGATAGATAGATAGATAGATAGATAGATAGATAGATAGATAGATAGATAGATAGATAGATAGATAGATAGATAGATAGATAGATAGATAGATAGATAGATAGATAGATAGATAGATAGATAGATAGATAGATAGATAGATAGATAGATAGATAGATAGATAGATAGATAGATAGATAGATAGATAGATAGATAGATAGATAGATAGATAGATAGATAGATAGATAGATAGATAGATAGATAGATAGATAGATAGATAGATAGATAGATAGATAGATAGATAGATAGATAGATAGATAGATAGATAGATAGATAGATAGATAGATAGATAGATAGATAGATAGATAGATAGATAGATAGATAGATAGATAGATAGATAGATAGATAGATAGATAGATAGATAGATAGATTAGATAGATAGATAGATAGATAGATAGATAGATAGATAGATAGATAGATAGATAGATAGATAGATAGATAGATAGATAGATAGATAGATAGATAGATAGATAGATAGATAGATAGATAGATAGATAGATAGATAGATAGATAGATAGATAGATAGATAGATAGATAGATAGATAGATAGATAGATAGATAGATAGATAGATAGATAGATAGATAGATAGATAGATAGATAGATAGATAGATAGATAGATAGATAGATAGATAGATAGATAGATAGATAGATAGATAGATAGATAGATAGATAGATAGATAGATAGATAGATAGATAGATAGATAGATAGATAGATAGATAGATAGATAGATAGATAGATAGATAGATAGATAGATAGATAGATAGATAGATAGATAGATAGATAGATAGATAGATAGATAGATAGATAGATAGATAGATAGATAGATAGATAGATAGATAGATAGATAGATAGATAGATAGATAGATAGATAGATAGATAGATAGATAGATAGATAGATAGATAGATAGATAGATAGATAGATAGATAGATAGATAGATAGATAGATAGATAGATAGATAGATAGATAGATAGATAGATAGATAGATAGATAGATAGATAGATAGATAGATAGATAGATAGATAGATAGATAGATAGATAGATAGATAGATAGATAGATAGATAGATAGATAGATAGATAGATAGATAGATAGATAGATAGATAGATAGATAGATAGATAGATAGATAGATAGATAGATAGATAGATAGATAGATAGATAGATAGATAGATAGATAGATAGATAGATAGATAGATAGATAGATAGATAGATAGATAGATAGATAGATAGATAGATAGATAGATAGATAGATAGATAGATAGATAGATAGATAGATAGATAGATAGATAGATAGATAGATAGATAGATAGATAGATAGATAGATAGATAGATAGATAGATAGATAGATAGATAGATAGATAGATAGATAGATAGATAGATAGATAGATAGATAGATAGATAGATAGATAGATAGATAGATAGATAGATAGATAGATAGATAGATAGATAGATAGATAGATAGATAGATAGATAGATAGATAGATAGATAGATAGATAGATAGATAGATAGATAGATAGATAGATAGATAGATAGATAGATAGATAGATAGATAGATAGATAGATAGATAGATAGATAGATAGATAGATAGATAGATAGATAGATAGATAGATAGATAGATAGATAGATAGATAGATAGATAGATAGATAGATAGATAGATAGATAGATAGATAGATAGATAGATAGATAGATAGATAGATAGATAGATAGATAGATAGATAGATAGATAGATAGATAGATAGATAGATAGATAGATAGATAGATAGATAGATAGATAGATAGATAGATAGATAGATAGATAGATAGATAGATAGATAGATAGATAGATAGATAGATAGATAGATAGATAGATAGATAGATAGATAGATAGATAGATAGATAGATAGATAGATAGATAGATAGATAGATAGATAGATAGATAGATAGATAGATAGATAGATAGATAGATAGATAGATAGATAGATAGATAGATAGATAGATAGATAGATAGATAGATAGATAGATAGATAGATAGATAGATAGATAGATAGATAGATAGATAGATAGATAGATAGATAGATAGATAGATAGATAGATAGATAGATAGATAGATAGATAGATAGATAGATAGATAGATAGATAGATAGATAGATAGATAGATAGATAGATAGATAGATAGATAGATAGATAGATAGATAGATAGATAGATAGATAGATAGATAGATAGATAGATAGATAGATAGATAGATAGATAGATAGATAGATAGATAGATAGATAGATAGATAGATAGATAGATAGATAGATAGATAGATAGATAGATAGATAGATAGATAGATAGATAGATAGATAGATAGATAGATAGATAGATAGATAGATAGATAGATAGATAGATAGATAGATAGATAGATAGATAGATAGATAGATAGATAGATAGATAGATAGATAGATAGATAGATAGATAGATAGATAGATAGATAGATAGATAGATAGATAGATAGATAGATAGATAGATAGATAGATAGATAGATAGATAGATAGATAGATAGATAGATAGATAGATAGATAGATAGATAGATAGATAGATAGATAGATAGATAGATAGATAGATAGATAGATAGATAGATAGATAGATAGATAGATAGATAGATAGATAGATAGATAGATAGATAGATAGATAGATAGATAGATAGATAGATAGATAGATAGATAGATAGATAGATAGATAGATAGATAGATAGATAGATAGATAGATAGATAGATAGATAGATAGATAGATAGATAGATAGATAGATAGATAGATAGATAGATAGATAGATAGATAGATAGATAGATAGATAGATAGATAGATAGATAGATAGATAGATAGATAGATAGATAGATAGATAGATAGATAGATAGATAGATAGATAGATAGATAGATAGATAGATAGATAGATAGATAGATAGATAGATAGATAGATAGATAGATAGATAGATAGATAGATAGATAGATAGATAGATAGATAGATAGATAGATAGATAGATAGATAGATAGATAGATAGATAGATAGATAGATAGATAGATAGATAGATAGATAGATAGATAGATAGATAGATAGATAGATAGATAGATAGATAGATAGATAGATAGATAGATAGATAGATAGATAGATAGATAGATAGATAGATAGATAGATAGATAGATAGATAGATAGATAGATAGATAGATAGATAGATAGATAGATAGATAGATAGATAGATAGATAGATAGATAGATAGATAGATAGATAGATAGATAGATAGATAGATAGATAGATAGATAGATAGATAGATAGATAGATAGATAGATAGATAGATAGATAGATAGATAGATAGATAGATAGATAGATAGATAGATAGATAGATAGATAGATAGATAGATAGATAGATAGATAGATAGATAGATAGATAGATAGATAGATAGATAGATAGATAGATAGATAGATAGATAGATAGATAGATATAGATAGATAGATAGATAGATAGATAGATAGATAGATAGATAGATAGATAGATAGATAGATAGATAGATAGATAGATAGATAGATAGATAGATAGATAGATAGATAGATAGATAGATAGATAGATAGATAGATAGATAGATAGATAGATAGATAGATAGATAGATAGATAGATAGATAGATAGATAGATAGATAGATAGATAGATAGATAGATAGATAGATAGATAGATAGATAGATAGATAGATAGATAGATAGATAGATAGATAGATAGATAGATAGATAGATAGATAGATAGATAGATAGATAGATAGATAGATAGATAGATAGATAGATAGATAGATAGATAGATAGATAGATAGATAGATAGATAGATAGATAGATAGATAGATAGATAGATAGATAGATAGATAGATAGATAGATAGATAGATAGATAGATAGATAGATAGATAGATAGATAGATAGATAGATAGATAGATAGATAGATAGATAGATAGATAGATAGATAGATAGATAGATAGATAGATAGATAGATAGATAGATAGATAGATAGATAGATAGATAGATAGATAGATAGATAGATAGATAGATAGATAGATAGATAGATAGATAGATAGATAGATAGATAGATAGATAGATAGATAGATAGATAGATAGATAGATAGATAGATAGATAGATAGATAGATAGATAGATAGATAGATAGATAGATAGATAGATAGATAGATAGATAGATAGATAGATAGATAGATAGATAGATAGATAGATAGATAGATAGATAGATAGATAGATAGATAGATAGATAGATAGATAGATAGATAGATAGATAGATAGATAGATAGATAGATAGATAGATAGATAGATAGATAGATAGATAGATAGATAGATAGATAGATAGATAGATAGATAGATAGATAGATAGATAGATAGATAGATAGATAGATAGATAGATAGATAGATAGATAGATAGATAGATAGATAGATAGATAGATAGATAGATAGATAGATAGATAGATAGATAGATAGATAGATAGATAGATAGATAGATAGATAGATAGATAGATAGATAGATAGATAGATAGATAGATAGATAGATAGATAGATAGATAGATAGATAGATAGATAGATAGATAGATAGATAGATAGATAGATAGATAGATAGATAGATAGATAGATAGATAGATAGATAGATAGATAGATAGATAGATAGATAGATAGATAGATAGATAGATAGATAGATAGATAGATAGATAGATAGATAGATAGATAGATAGATAGATAGATAGATAGATAGATAGATAGATAGATAGATAGATAGATAGATAGATAGATAGATAGATAGATAGATAGATAGATAGATAGATAGATAGATAGATAGATAGATAGATAGATAGATAGATAGATAGATAGATAGATAGATAGATAGATAGATAGATAGATAGATAGATAGATAGATAGATAGATAGATAGATAGATAGATAGATAGATAGATAGATAGATAGATAGATAGATAGATAGATAGATAGATAGATAGATAGATAGATAGATAGATAGATAGATAGATAGATAGATAGATAGATAGATAGATAGATAGATAGATAGATAGATAGATAGATAGATAGATAGATAGATAGATAGATAGATAGATAGATAGATAGATAGATAGATAGATAGATAGATAGATAGATAGATAGATAGATAGATAGATAGATAGATAGATAGATAGATAGATAGATAGATAGATAGATAGATAGATAGATAGATAGATAGATAGATAGATAGATAGATAGATAGATAGATAGATAGATAGATAGATAGATAGATAGATAGATAGATAGATAGATAGATAGATAGATAGATAGATAGATAGATAGATAGATAGATAGATAGATAGATAGATAGATAGATAGATAGATAGATAGATAGATAGATAGATAGATAGATAGATAGATAGATAGATAGATAGATAGATAGATAGATAGATAGATAGATAGATAGATAGATAGATAGATAGATAGATAGATAGATAGATAGATAGATAGATAGATAGATAGATAGATAGATAGATAGATAGATAGATAGATAGATAGATAGATAGATAGATAGATAGATAGATAGATAGATAGATAGATAGATAGATAGATAGATAGATAGATAGATAGATAGATAGATAGATAGATAGATAGATAGATAGATAGATAGATAGATAGATAGATAGATAGATAGATAGATAGATAGATAGATAGATAGATAGATAGATAGATAGATAGATAGATAGATAGATAGATAGATAGATAGATAGATAGATAGATAGATAGATAGATAGATAGATAGATAGATAGATAGATAGATAGATAGATAGATAGATAGATAGATAGATAGATAGATAGATAGATAGATAGATAGATAGATAGATAGATAGATAGATAGATAGATAGATAGATAGATAGATAGATAGATAGATAGATAGATAGATAGATAGATAGATAGATAGATAGATAGATAGATAGATAGATAGATAGATAGATAGATAGATAGATAGATAGATAGATAGATAGATAGATAGATAGATAGATAGATAGATAGATAGATAGATAGATAGATAGATAGATAGATAGATAGATAGATAGATAGATAGATAGATAGATAGATAGATAGATAGATAGATAGATAGATAGATAGATAGATAGATAGATAGATAGATAGATAGATAGATAGATAGATAGATAGATAGATAGATAGATAGATAGATAGATAGATAGATAGATAGATAGATAGATAGATAGATAGATAGATAGATAGATAGATAGATAGATAGATAGATAGATAGATAGATAGATAGATAGATAGATAGATAGATAGATAGATAGATAGATAGATAGATAGATAGATAGATAGATAGATAGATAGATAGATAGATAGATAGATAGATAGATAGATAGATAGATAGATAGATAGATAGATAGATAGATAGATAGATAGATAGATAGATAGATAGATAGATAGATAGATAGATAGATAGATAGATAGATAGATAGATAGATAGATAGATAGATAGATAGATAGATAGATAGATAGATAGATAGATAGATAGATAGATAGATAGATAGATAGATAGATAGATAGATAGATAGATAGATAGATAGATAGATAGATAGATAGATAGATAGATAGATAGATAGATAGATAGATAGATAGATAGATAGATAGATAGATAGATAGATAGATAGATAGATAGATAGATAGATAGATAGATAGATAGATAGATAGATAGATAGATAGATAGATAGATAGATAGATAGATAGATAGATAGATAGATAGATAGATAGATAGATAGATAGATAGATAGATAGATAGATAGATAGATAGATAGATAGATAGATAGATAGATAGATAGATAGATAGATAGATAGATAGATAGATAGATAGATAGATAGATAGATAGATAGATAGATAGATAGATAGATAGATAGATAGATAGATAGATAGATAGATAGATAGATAGATAGATAGATAGATAGATAGATAGATAGATAGATAGATAGATAGATAGATAGATAGATAGATAGATAGATAGATAGATAGATAGATAGATAGATAGATAGATAGATAGATAGATAGATAGATAGATAGATAGATAGATAGATAGATAGATAGATAGATAGATAGATAGATAGATAGATAGATAGATAGATAGATAGATAGATAGATAGATAGATAGATAGATAGATAGATAGATAGATAGATAGATAGATAGATAGATAGATAGATAGATAGATAGATAGATAGATAGATAGATAGATAGATAGATAGATAGATAGATAGATAGATAGATAGATAGATAGATAGATAGATAGATAGATAGATAGATAGATAGATAGATAGATAGATAGATAGATAGATAGATAGATAGATAGATAGATAGATAGATAGATAGATAGATAGATAGATAGATAGATAGATAGATAGATAGATAGATAGATAGATAGATAGATAGATAGATAGATAGATAGATAGATAGATAGATAGATAGATAGATAGATAGATAGATAGATAGATAGATAGATAGATAGATAGATAGATAGATAGATAGATAGATAGATAGATAGATAGATAGATAGATAGATAGATAGATAGATAGATAGATAGATAGATAGATAGATAGATAGATAGATAGATAGATAGATAGATAGATAGATAGATAGATAGATAGATAGATAGATAGATAGATAGATAGATAGATAGATAGATAGATAGATAGATAGATAGATAGATAGATAGATAGATAGATAGATAGATAGATAGATAGATAGATAGATAGATAGATAGATAGATAGATAGATAGATAGATAGATAGATAGATAGATAGATAGATAGATAGATAGATAGATAGATAGATAGATAGATAGATAGATAGATAGATAGATAGATAGATAGATAGATAGATAGATAGATAGATAGATAGATAGATAGATAGATAGATAGATAGATAGATAGATAGATAGATAGATAGATAGATAGATAGATAGATAGATAGATAGATAGATAGATAGATAGATAGATAGATAGATAGATAGATAGATAGATAGATAGATAGATAGATAGATAGATAGATAGATAGATAGATAGATAGATAGATAGATAGATAGATAGATAGATAGATAGATAGATAGATAGATAGATAGATAGATAGATAGATAGATAGATAGATAGATAGATAGATAGATAGATAGATAGATAGATAGATAGATAGATAGATAGATAGATAGATAGATAGATAGATAGATAGATAGATAGATAGATAGATAGATAGATAGATAGATAGATAGATAGATAGATAGATAGATAGATAGATAGATAGATAGATAGATAGATAGATAGATAGATAGATAGATAGATAGATAGATAGATAGATAGATAGATAGATAGATAGATAGATAGATAGATAGATAGATAGATAGATAGATAGATAGATAGATAGATAGATAGATAGATAGATAGATAGATAGATAGATAGATAGATAGATAGATAGATAGATAGATAGATAGATAGATAGATAGATAGATAGATAGATAGATAGATAGATAGATAGATAGATAGATAGATAGATAGATAGATAGATAGATAGATAGATAGATAGATAGATAGATAGATAGATAGATAGATAGATAGATAGATAGATAGATAGATAGATAGATAGATAGATAGATAGATAGATAGATAGATAGATAGATAGATAGATAGATAGATAGATAGATAGATAGATAGATAGATAGATAGATAGATAGATAGATAGATAGATAGATAGATAGATAGATAGATAGATAGATAGATAGATAGATAGATAGATAGATAGATAGATAGATAGATAGATAGATAGATAGATAGATAGATAGATAGATAGATAGATAGATAGATAGATAGATAGATAGATAGATAGATAGATAGATAGATAGATAGATAGATAGATAGATAGATAGATAGATAGATAGATAGATAGATAGATAGATAGATAGATAGATAGATAGATAGATAGATAGATAGATAGATAGATAGATAGATAGATAGATAGATAGATAGATAGATAGATAGATAGATAGATAGATAGATAGATAGATAGATAGATAGATAGATAGATAGATAGATAGATAGATAGATAGATAGATAGATAGATAGATAGATAGATAGATAGATAGATAGATAGATAGATAGATAGATAGATAGATAGATAGATAGATAGATAGATAGATAGATAGATAGATAGATAGATAGATAGATAGATAGATAGATAGATAGATAGATAGATAGATAGATAGATAGATAGATAGATAGATAGATAGATAGATAGATAGATAGATAGATAGATAGATAGATAGATAGATAGATAGATAGATAGATAGATAGATAGATAGATAGATAGATAGATAGATAGATAGATAGATAGATAGATAGATAGATAGATAGATAGATAGATAGATAGATAGATAGATAGATAGATAGATAGATAGATAGATAGATAGATAGATAGATAGATAGATAGATAGATAGATAGATAGATAGATAGATAGATAGATAGATAGATAGATAGATAGATAGATAGATAGATAGATAGATAGATAGATAGATAGATAGATAGATAGATAGATAGATAGATAGATAGATAGATAGATAGATAGATAGATAGATAGATAGATAGATAGATAGATAGATAGATAGATAGATAGATAGATAGATAGATAGATAGATAGATAGATAGATAGATAGATAGATAGATAGATAGATAGATAGATAGATAGATAGATAGATAGATAGATAGATAGATAGATAGATAGATAGATAGATAGATAGATAGATAGATAGATAGATAGATAGATAGATAGATAGATAGATAGATAGATAGATAGATAGATAGATAGATAGATAGATAGATAGATAGATAGATAGATAGATAGATAGATAGATAGATAGATAGATAGATAGATAGATAGATAGATAGATAGATAGATAGATAGATAGATAGATAGATAGATAGATAGATAGATAGATAGATAGATAGATAGATAGATAGATAGATAGATAGATAGATAGATAGATAGATAGATAGATAGATAGATAGATAGATAGATAGATAGATAGATAGATAGATAGATAGATAGATAGATAGATAGATAGATAGATAGATAGATAGATAGATAGATAGATAGATAGATAGATAGATAGATAGATAGATAGATAGATAGATAGATAGATAGATAGATAGATAGATAGATAGATAGATAGATAGATAGATAGATAGATAGATAGATAGATAGATAGATAGATAGATAGATATAGATAGATAGAGATAGGGCCAAGCTCAGGCTACTATCGGGGTCAGCGGGTGGCGGATAGCTGAACGACCTACAGATATGTAGGCCAGCTGCAATAGATAAGCAGTCCCCGACCATGAGCGGCGGAGTTCGAGGGTGTGCTAGAAAAATGCACATGAGCCTAAAGACGATTCTGCGACGTGGCGATGGAGTACGTCAAGAGCCGCAATAATGTACACCATGCAATAAAGGACAAAGTGAGAATAATAAAATTAACGTACAACAAGATCCGCGATGAGAGGACTAGCGACGGTGCCTATGGAAACAATGGTACAATCGAAAGAGAAATGCAGACGTCACCACAAGTATGGCCCACCAAAAGAGACACCAAACGTGATAGGGATATTTCCGAAGAAACGCCAAAATCGACTGCCCCTAAAAGACAGAAACAAGCATCAAGAAAGATGAAGCAATCAAAAAAGGTAGAAGTAGAAAACACCGCTAGCAACATTGCATCAACCCAAAGGGAGCAGCCTCCTGAAAATATATGGCAGACGGTAAAGAAAACCAAAAAGAAAAGTTTTAGAAAACACAAACTGGACGTGATGATTATATCAACTAAGGGAGAAGCTTCATGTGCAGACATTTTAAGGAGATTCAAGGCAGACCCTGAGCTAAATAGTGTAGGCGAGGAGGTAAATAAAATAAGAAGGACACAAAAAGGCGATCTGCTCTTAGAGCTTAAGACCACAGGCGGCAACGTGGCGGAAAGATTCAACGATAAGCTTGTAACTTCATTGAACGGCTGTGCTGATGTTAAAACACTTAAGGAGGAGACTGTCATTGAATGTAAGGATTTTATGATATTACAACCAAATCGGAGATTTGTAGAGCTTTAGCTCATGAGCTAAACTTACCAGCTCTAGATGAGAGAATAGTGAAATCGCTTCGGAAAACCCAAACAGCTAAGATAAGTCTACCGGCGGTGGCTGCTTGCAAAGCCCTTGAAATGCGTAAGAATAAAATAGGATGGTCGGTGTGTCGACTAAAAGAGACAGCTACGTTAACAAAATGCTTCAAATGCCTTGATTATGGTCACATCTCGAAGTTCTGTAAATCGGAATGCGACAGATCTAACCATTGCCGGAAATGAGGGGTGGAGGGTCGTTTTGCCAAAAATTGCTTGTCCGAAGCTAACTTGGGGGTTACACGATCAAGTTTTACCTTTCAAGTTGTAATACACTCACACTTTTTTACTAATACACTCGCACTTTTAAGAATTGAAACGAACTTGCATTCAATTTCTCATTCAGGTTAGTGTTTCAATTTTCAATCAAGAAAACAGCTGATTACATTTTTTTGGACAATTTGTACTAAAATTGTTTTCAAGTTTTACAAAAATTGAAAGCTGTGACGTAGAGCTTTCAATTTTTGTAAATTTTGACAAGCAGTATATGTAAAAGACTATCAAGAAAAACTTGATCGTGTGGCTGCAGGGTAACTGTATGCTATGCAAGTCAAGAGGAGCAGACGACACCAGACACGTTACAGGAAGCTACAGATGTCCCGTGTTCAGAATGGCGCTTAGCCACAAAAGCAAATGATAGGCATACAAATAAACGTCAACCACTGCGCAACAGCACAAGACCTTCTAAACCAGTCTATCCGTGAAATTAAAGCAGACGTCGCAATAATCAACGAGCAATATAAAGACCTAGATAAAAATGTCTGGGAAAAGGATACAACAGGAATAGCAGCAATATGGGCCTGTGGCAATAAAGCTATTGAAGAAGGAATGAAGCAGCAACATGAAGGCTTCGCAAGAGCAAAAATCGGAGGCATTTATATATAGCTGCTATGCATCGCCTAATATGCAATTGCAAAATTTTGAGCATCTTATAGATAGCCTTGTAAGAGATATACACCGTCACCAACCAACAATCATAGGGGGTGATTTTAACGCTTGGGCAACAGATTGGGGAAGCCAGAGAACTACTGATGGAGGAAGAGTACTCCTGGACGCATTCTCTCAACTGGATGTTATCCTTGTCAGAAGAGCTTGTTATGGGTCAATAGTCGACCTAACCTTTGTTAGCACAAACCTATCTAGGGACATCGAGTGGTACGTTAGTGAACACTACACACATAGTGACCATCAAGCAATAATATTTACAGTGAATATCGGAATACCTGCGCAGATAGTTCAAAGGAAAGAAACCCTTCATGGATGGGCAAAAGATAAAATAAGGCGCCTGGATTGGACTCTATTTCAAACAAAGCTCTAAAGTTGCCCTTAGAACGAGGCCCCACGTGTTCGCTAAAATTTTTACAAAATGTTTAGAAAATGGAACTTTCTACAGTAGATGGAAAATGCAGAAACTGATATTAATCCCAAAGCCAGGAAAAACACTAGGCGAACCTCAATCCTACAGGCCAATATGTCTCTTGGACACAATAGGTAAATGCCTAGAGAGAATCATATACATACGTCTACAAACAGCCGCAGAGGAGTCCGGCGGCATATCTAATATGCAGTTCGGTTTCCGCAAGGCGAAATCAACGATGGATGCCATCCATCTGGTGGTGAACACGGCGAAAACTGCTATTCAAGGGAATGGCATTGCATGCAAATACTGCTCTATTATTACCTTGGACATCAAAAATGCATTCAATTCAGCCGGGTGGAAATTTATATTATCAGCATTACGGAGAATAAATATCCCATATTATCTAATTAAAATAACCATGGACTATTTCTCGAATAGAACCCTATGGTATAAAACTGACAAAGGCCTTGAATCATATAACGTTACGGCGGGTGTTCCACAGGGTTCAGTCCTGTGGAACCACTTTTGTGGAACATTATGTATGATGGGGTATTCAGACTAAGACTGCCTGAAGAGGCCACTATTGTAGGCTTTGCAGACGATATAGCAATACTTGTCCAAGCTAGACATCTAGACGACGTTCAACTTTATGCAAACGAGGCTGTAAAAACAATCAAAGCCTGTCTGGAGACGGTAAACCTTGACCTCGCCGATCACAAAAGCGAGGCTGTTCTCGTCAGCAGAAAACGGAAGGTGGAAACACTTACTCTAAGAGTTGGAGATAGCATAATAGTGTCATTAACGCCTTAGCGAGGATGATGCCAAATATTGGAGGTCCCCGACAAAGCCGGAGACTACACCTCTCACGAGTTTCAAACTCAATACTCCTTTATGGAGCACCAGTATGGGAGAACATGACAAAAAACTCTGCCAAGAAAGGAATGATATCTCTCTTCAGGAGAACCTGTTTAAGAGTATGCAGTGGATATCGTACGATATCCCTCGAAGCAGCCAGTGCTATCTCTGGAATTGTACCAATAGATATAGCAGCTAACGAGCTATCTGAGATATACTACGCGCTTAGTAATAACCCGAGCTTAGTAAGGAGAACTTTGAGAAAAATCGAAAGAGAAAATTCTATACGCAGTTGGCAACAAAGATGGGATAACACACAAAAAGGAAGATGGACTTACAAACTGATTCCTAACATCAATACTTGGAAGTTACAGAAGTTACCTATACAGGTTTGGTCATGATAGTTCACCTAGATGCCCGGAATGTACAAACGAAGATGAAACGGCGGAACACGTCGTTTTCAAATGTCCGCGCTTTATAAGCCAAAGGAATCAACTGGAGCTATGTGTTGGCGAAATCCTGTCAGCCGAAAACGTGATCGGAGTTATGCTTCGAACGCAAGATAACTGGGAGGCAGTAAAATGATTTATTGACATTGTGAACCACTCGTTAAGGTTAGCAGAAAGAAGGCGCAAAGCGGAAACAGATAGGCTGCCCTGAACATTGGAGTAATACAGTGAGGTCAGCTTTTTGCTGAACCTCCCGCGAAGTAATACCGAATGGCAGTTCCGTGGGGATAAAGGTCTGAAGAATGGGGGTGTGGTTTAGTACGTAGGCATTCGTGAATCGTGCATGTTTTTCAATACGGGTTGAATACATTTATGAAAATTCCACGCCTCCAGCGTATCGAAAAAAAATAGATAGATAGATTCCATTTTTTTTGTGACCAATTTGGAGGAACTTAATTTTCTCTGAAACGGGTCTTCCGATTTTTTGCACGGAAAGCGTTTTTTTAATCAATACCATGTATACTTTCATCTATACTATAGGTAACCTCGTGGCACTGACCACATTCCATGGAATATTAAATTCCATTTTTTTTCTGACCAATTTGGAGGAACTTAATTTTCTCTGAAACGGGTCTTCCGATTTTTTTCACGGAAAGCTTTTCTTAATCTATACCATGTATACTTTCATCTCTACTATAGGTAACCTTGTGGCACTGACCACATTCCATGGAATATTAAATTCCATTTTTTTCTGACCAATTTGGAGGAACTTAATTTTTTCTGAAACGGGTCTTCCGATTTTTTGCACGGAAAGCTTTTCTTAATCTATAGTATGTATACTACCAACTCCCATATGTTCCCGTGGCACTGACCTCGTTCCATGGAATATTAAATTCCATTTTTTTCTGACCAATTTGGAGGAACTTGATTTTCTCTGAAATGGGTCTACCTATTTTTTGCACGGAAAGCGTTTTTTAATCTATACCATGTATACTTTCATCTCTACTATAGGTAACCTCGTGGCACTGACCACGTTCTATGGAATATTAAATTCAATTTTTTTTCTGACCAATTTGGAAGAACTTAATTTTCTATGAAATGGGTCTTCCGATTTTTTGCACGGAAAGCGTTTTGTAATCTATACCATGTATACTTTCATCTATACTATAGGCAACCTCGTGGCACTGACCATATTCCATTGAATATTAAATTCCATTTTTTTCTGACCAATTTGGAGGAACTTGATTTTCTCTGAAATGGGTCTTCCGATTTTTTCTACGGAAGCGTTTTTTAATCTATACCATATACACTTTCATCTCTATTATAGGTAACCTCGTGGCACTGACCACGTTTCATGGAATATTAAATTCCATTTTTTCTGACCAATTTGGATGAACTTAATTTTCTATGAAATGGGTCTTCCGATTTTTTGTACGGAAAGGGTTTTATAATTTATACCATGTATGCTTTCATCTCTACTATAGGTAACCCTTTGGCACTGACCACGTTCCATGAAATATTAAATTCTATATTTTTCTGACCACTCTGAAGGAACTAAATTTTCTCAGGAATGGAACCACCAATTGCTTGCACGGTTTGTTTTTATTAATCTATAGTATGTATACTACCATCTCCCCGTTTCCGTGGCACTGCCCACGTTCCATGGAATTTTAATTTTCGTTTTTTTTGTGTATGTCGTTAGTTTTTCTGTAAAGGCATAATTAGTTTGCACGTTCCGTTCCGAATCAGCTGTTTTTTTTAGCTTAGGGAAAGTTGTGTATGTGGTTAGTTTTTCTGTAACGTTGCCGTTCTGTTGCGGATGAATCTGTTGTAAACAGAATTTTGTCCGCAACGTTAAGTGACAGCTAAAACAGCTTATATCATATACACCAGTCATGCCCAAGCCCTATACTCTTGGTACTCTTTTGTTTTTGTAATTGCTCTTAGCTATAGGCTGTGTGTTTTATATACTCACTAGAGCACTCAGCACTAGCAATACAAAATACACAAACAACTTTGTCTTATTATTTTTTTTGTCGTTCTTCACAGAATACACGCGTGTTAAAAGCAACAACACTTTCGTATGCTTTGCTGGTAAACATTGACGACTGTGATCATCCATGTAGCTTTTGTTTCTGTTTATCGTATGATATTTTAAAAATGTGTGTGTTGAAAGTGAGTTTTTTTTTCTTTTTTATTTGTATGAATTGGTTTTAACAACAACAAATATTGAATAAAAAGTAGTTTTTCTTTAAATGTATTGGTGTTTACTCTTCCATAAGGAACTTGTGGGCACCCCTGATATACACACAAAAATGCAAGGTGCATTTAATAAGGTGCCATCGGCAGCACAGCTGATTATAGAAATAGCACGCACAAATGTCAAACTACATATATAAAAAATATCCGCCCATACGCCCATATGTCAAACTCTATATATAAAAAATAAGTGAATTCGTCTGTAATTATTTCAATTCGCCACTGCTGTCACCTTGTTAAATACGCCTTGCAAAAATGCTAACAATATTATTAACAAAAGAATAAAAATATAATATTTTCAAAAAACATTGAAATTTAATTTAATCAAATAAATATAAACTTCTTCTAATGTATGTAAAAAAATTAGTTTAAATTAAATCATTAACAAGCAATATATATATATGTATTTATAAAAGTGTTCACAATAATATGCTGAAAACAGCTGATATGATCTTACGGAAAAACTAACTACAATATAACAGCATTCAGAACGGCACAGAACAGAAACGTTACAGAACACAAAGACTAATGGAGCCTTAAGTCAGCTTAAGCAACTGTTCGAAAACATATAAATACAAAAAAGCTGATTCGGAACGGAACGGAACATACAAACTAACTAGGCCTCTAAACTAGTGTATGCATATTATAGTTGGGCCTTTAAGTACATTATAGTTTGTCACATACGTTTTATATGTATTAGAACAGTCTTAAACTAGTGTATGCTTATTATAGTTGGGTCTTTAAATAAAATTTAAATGTCCCTTATTAGTGTATTAAACAATTTTGTCTTTAAATAATCAATACCAATATTGAAATTAATAGAGAAACAATTATAAAAAAATTTTTCTTTTATGTTCACAACTTAGTGTTGGCAACACTTTATAAAACTAATCAACTCAAAAGAAATATATACATTGACGTGTAGTATTCTTTACATGGTTGTTTTGTAATAGATTAGTTAGGTGCTAAAATTACAACTCTGTTGATGTTTTTTTTTTATAATATTTTACAATAGTGCATGACTTAAATGTGAAGTTGTAATCAGTAAAAAATTAATTTTTATTTATTATGTTTAGTGAAAATTGTTCTTTAAATATTATAAGAGTTTAATTGTATATTTTAATTAAACAAATGGTGACTATATAAGCGGATAAAAGAGTTAAAAAGAATAAATAATTGTGAAGATGAAAAAAAATATTGTGTTTGCATACATTCTGATGATGTAGTTCATGCGTTATTCACTGGTAAATAGTTTAGAAAATATGAAATCAATAATTCCTTGCTAAAATAAAAATCCAATAATAAATTGGAAGAAGTTGTAAAAATCTACGCCCTTATTTATTATTTTGTTTGAGTGTTTGTTTTCTTTTTTGTTCTAATATTTCCTATTTGATTAAATAAAGTTGTTTCTTTCACACCAACATTCCTTGCGTAAGCTGTGGCTTAAAAAACAATTGTGTGCTCTTTTTTGCTTGGATGACTAAGCGCCATTTTCGATTGATTTCTTCTTTTCGTCTTTCGCGTTAATGTATTTGACGTCTCTGGCAATCCTTCAAAATTTATAATTGTTCAATATTTGTTATTTGATTTAATAAGTGTATTTATTTTTTGATTATTTTATATTTCTTCATACCATTCCTCTCCTCATCTTTAAATAAATACTAAAGATGAAATATGGACGTAATTTATGTAATAAATAATGTTGAAATTACAACTTGTAAGGTTGGCATTTGTCTACTGTTTATGTTATAGACTTCATCTGATAAATGTGCAATTAATTAATTATAAGGAAGGTTTGTTAACATTTTCTCATAATGTACCTTTCGTCAATAACAGAAAAATATTTATTTATCGTAAATATTAAAAATTATGTCTTTATTTTTTTCTTTTATTAAGTGATTTGGTCGATCGATTTCCTATAAGTGTATTAATTAGCAAAACAAAATGTGTGAACATATGCAGTAATGTGATAAAACAAGACATTTTATATTATTTGTGTGCTTACAGTTTTAATTTCTTAAAATATATGAAAAGGTGGATTTATGGGAAGAAGTTTTCAGTTTTGGATGTGCTTTCAAAAATTTTACAAAATTTATTGGAAAATCAATAAATTTTCACTTACATATTCAGTTGTAGATGTTGGAATAGTATGAGAGTGTTTTTGTAAAAGACAATAGAACACTTCAAAAACACTCACTAATATTTGTTTTTTTTTTTTAATACAAATTTAGGAATGAAAATAACTGTTTTACAAAAACTGGTCCTTAAGTTGCAATATGTTTCGATTCTTGTACAAATTTTGGTTTAAGCCGGTTTTAGTGAAACTAAAAAAAATTAATGATACGTCGAAAAGGGCTTTATGAGTATCTGAATACATTATTTAAAAGTTAAGATAATAATTTTTAATTTGAGTATAATATGAATCTGTATGTGATATAAAACCGGAGATATTAGAGACAAATTATGATTTTTTCCTTATGAAAAAGTGTGTATGCAAAGTTAAGGAAGGTTATGAAAGGAAGTTTTTACTGAACGAAAAGACATACATAGTAGAGAAAATCCATGCGGTTATATGGGGAATCTATATGCGATCAACTGATGCAATGTCGGTGTATGTAATACCATGGATGAAATACTTGCGCCCAGCAGATGGCCGGCAGCAGATGGCCGGCTATTCAGAAACATTATTATTTATTTACGTGTTTTACTTACTAAAAAATGCATAAAGCATGAAACGAAAAAAACTTATACTTGTATTAAATAAATTTATTCAAATATTGTACAAATTCATTACACATTAAAATATTTTCCGGAAATCATCCCATTAATGATTTTATAGATGTTTACGTTATTTTTTTGGACGAGGAGGTCCACTTACGCTGGGATAACATTTCTGTGTTCTTTCCCAATAAGCATTTTTACTGGAATTCAAGTTGAAAGCAAGTGTAATTCAAGCTTTGAATTATATTCAAGCAATTGAATTACAGCTGTATTACACTTTATTTCAAAAGCATTCTCCAGTAAAAAGGAAACATACAGTCACTCCGTCGCATAATCGAACAAGATTTTGTTCGATATAAATGTGCTCTAAAGCTATGTTTCCGCATACACCGTAATCGGCACCGAAAACGAAATTCCATAGATTTCAGAACAGAAAATGTATGGAATTTCGTTTTCGGTGCCGATTACGGTGTATCCGTAAACGTAACCTATATATAAAAAGATGTACCAAAAAATTGCTTTTTTGGTACATCTCTGTTGTGTTCCATGTTTCTAGTTAAAACTCTTTTAACTGAACTAACGTGTTAAATTTTATTTGTTGCACTCCCCTAGCTAATTCTCCCCAAGATGTCCAATTACATTTAATTCTGGGCTCTGAGCAACTGTTTCTATAAGTTTGGGATAGTTATGGATCAACCAAAGTTGTTTGCGACAGAGTTTAAAATTACTACTATATTAGTCAAAAAATTGCAACAAAAAAAAAATAATTTTACATGAAAGCTGGAACAAATATTTAACAAGATAATAATTAATTGTATACATACTAAAAATATAAATACTATTTACGAATTCCATATATGCACAAGCTTCATTGTAGAAATATTTGTCGCAGTTTTTCCAAAAATATTTTGCCTTACACAATATTTTACGTTGCAGCTAGAACCCAAAATGAAAATTTTTAATTTTTAAAACATTTGCTGACTAAATATACAGTGAGTGTCACTCAAAATCGTACAACATATTTTTTTTAAATATTATGAAATTATACAGGCAATAATAGGTGATTATATAAAAAATTAAAAGTAATTTTATTAATTGGAACAAAAAATATGTATTTCAACAAAAAAGTTAACAAAACCGCAATTCGTTAAAAAAATATTGATGAAAATTAAAGAACATCACAAAATTCATTTTTCACTTAAATTCGTACAATTATATTAAATTATAATTAAAACTTTAAAAATTAAAAAAAATGTTAATATTAAATAATCCTAATACTTTGTAGGGTATCATTTGCTATTTTTTAGTGCCTTTACGATTTTAAATGAAGCGTTGATATTCTGGGCACTGACAGTCTTACCCAATTTTTTTATTTGTGGATAAGGGCAATTAAAATTATACCCAATTTTCTAATAAGTAATAGCACATACAATATAAAAATAGCATTTTAAAATATTTCCAAAACATCAACTTTCTAAAACTAATGAATACAATTTGATTACGATGATGTACGATTTTAAGTGACATTCACTGTATGTATATTTTTGGTTAGCAAAAACAAATTAAATTGCTTGTGTATAATATACAAAAATTTTACTACAAAAACATCATACATGCAAACAAATTGCAGCGTGAAAACCATAAACTGCAAACGATATGCGCAGTGAAAAATTCAAACAATGAAAATATGGAAGATGCTAAAAGTAGACTGCCAAACCATACGAAGTTGAAAAATGTAAAATACGAAATTGTGCAAAGTTAAAAATGTTTAAAGCGAAAATGTTTATTTTTAAAATATTTCCTCCACATATATGGTTTTGTTTTGCCGCATATAGTCATTGAGTAGAAAAATGTGAAAAAAACTAAATAAGATTCTGGACAAAGGATAGCTAGCGGAGGATATTATTATTGAATTTTTTGATTGATTGTTGGCTTTTTTAATACGAATTCAAATGTATTCATGCTGGTGGTAATAGGAGTCCAGAAAAATTAGTAAGAAAAAAAAATAATTTTGTATGTAAAGCGGTTAAAAAAGGATATATAATGCAACAACAAAATGTGACAGCAACAGCCAAATACCATAAATAACAGGATGGTCATTCATTTTATGAATAAAATCTATCATAAAGTGTTGTACATTCAAATGTTTCCTTTCGTAAAATTTGTAACAGGAGAACAAACAAAAAAATAAGCAGCATAGAAAATAATTGTGCAAGAACAATTTTATGTGTAAGATACATACACATATGTAAATGCAAAAAAGGCACAGGTATAAGTACAACAGGAGCAAAAGGAAATTAACTGCAACAACATCAACTTATATACACAAATGCATTTTGCATTTACTAGCATTAATGCTAGTAAATGCAAAATGCAACAACAATTTATACAAAAATCATAAACAAATACATAAATAGGTTAAATCGTGATCGTGAGTGATTTTGTAGCAGGAGAAAAAAGGATAAAGAGGAATGATAGAAAATGTAAGCATCAACAAAAGCAAGGAAAATAATTAAAAAGGGATAGAAAATGCAAAAACCAGATTATGGAGGGACACATGCATGAAAGCAAGAATAATTTATCACAACAAATGAATTCAAAGAGGTTATAAATAACAGGAGATACGAAATTTAAGAAAGTTCCTGAAAATATAATTCTGCAATGAAGAAAATTTTACTGTATACAAATATCAAGTGAGAGCGTAAATGATCGACTTTGAGTTTTTAAATGCTCATTCATATGTATCCATTCGTAGTATTTCTAACAGGAGAACAAAAAAACAAATAAGCAACAGAGAACAAATTATGCAACGAAGGCACAACAAATTTTTTACATAGGCACGAGCAAGGCGTATTTATACAAGGTGGTGGTAGTTCTACAAAAACAACAAATGGTCTTAACAAATGTCAAAAAACAGAAATTAAAAATTAAACAAATATGTATTAAAACTAAATATAGTGTAGATAATTGAATAGTGAGGGCTTTACTTATTTATGCAAAATATAAATATTTTGTTAATTAGCTTAGAATATGTAGATATTGAAGTATAAAAACAAGCTTTGACAGGTGTTAGAACCAAACAAGCGAAAAAAGAGTAATCAGCTGATTGACTGACTCCACCTTGTATAAATTCGCCTTGGGCACGAGTGCAGCAGGAGAAAAAGGAAATACAACAACAACTACTTAACTACTACCTCAAGTAATTTTGAAATACAACTGTTGTATGTGTGTCCTCTAGCTGCATAAAGCAACAACAACACATTCAAAAAATAGGAACAAATACAAAGCAAAGGAATTTCTAGACATGTGGTGGAGTACCGTTGCAATTAATTGCATTTTGTTGTTTCTTTACTGTTAATGTAGAAAATTAACAAGTCAACAACAACTTGTGCAATCTGAAATGCAAATGAGTATGATTGGCTGAGCGTTTGTAACAGGAGTAAAATAAAAAAAAAAGTATAGAATGCTAAAAAAAAAAAATATGTATTGTGAAGGATAGGAATGCAGTGAAAGTACATTCAATAATATTATGAGCAAAGGATAGCGGATGATATTATTATTGCATTGTTTGTGTAGAACTGATTTTTGTTGAATACCGTTACAGATCATTTTTTATTACGCATTTTGGTTTATTTTTAGATCGAGGAATTTTTGTCATGTGCACTGAGTTGTTGTTTTTTGTAAAGGATTTTTGTGTGTATTTGTTTTTTATTATTTGTACACTTGTCATTGTGTAATTTTTTAACCGCTTTACATACAAAATTATTTTTTTTTCTTCCTAATTTTTCTGGACTCCTATTAACACCAGCATGAATACATTTGAATTCGTATTAAAAAATCCAACAATCAATAATAATATCCTCCGCTATCCTTTGTCCAGAATCTTATTTAATGTATTTTCATTGCACAAATAAATTTTACATACCTCAAAAATAAAACTTCTATTTTATTGCACTAAAATTCTTTATTAACACACATTTCAATACAATTTTTTATTTTGTACACCCAAATCAACTTCATAGTTTTTTTTTTTCACATTTTTCTACTCAATGACTATATACGGCAAAACAAAACCATATATGTGGCGGAAATATTTTAAAAATAAACATTTTTAACTTTGCACAATTTCGTATTTTACATTTTTCAACTTCGTATGGTTTGGCAGTCTACTTTTAGCATCTTCCATATTTTCATTGTTTGAATTTTTCACTGCGCATATCGTTTGCAGTTTATGGTTTTCACGCTGCAATTTGTTTGCATGTATGATGTTTTTGTAGTAAAATTTTTGTATATTATACACAAGCAATTTCATTTGTTTTTGCTAACCAAAAATATACATATTGTTTGGCATCAATCCAAGTTTTCCAAAATTGTTATAAAAATAAAACAAACAAATTTCAAGTTTAAATTAGAGACGAAGATCTCTTTTTTATTGTTAATTAATATTACCTCGTAGAAGGAATATATTGCGTTTTCTTAGTAAAATGCACGTAGTGCTTATGTCGAAGACAATTTGACAAGTGTTTTTTAATGCTAAAATAACAAGCATAATTTGGTGGCAAACAATATTTAAGGACCCGTTAACGGTTTACTCGCTAGAATCTAGTAAAATACTTCCAGCAAAGTTGCATAAAAAAAGGAAGCAACAATAAATTCTAACGTTGTTAAAAATAGTATAATACGTTTAATGTAGTTATTACCAAAAGGATGCAACCTAAACATTGCCGGCCACCTTGCAACACTAATGTATGTTGTAATGTTAATAGCATAGGTATGGTTTTTAGACAGATCCATAAACTGAATAGTTTTTAGACAGATCCATCAACTGAATGGTTTTTAGACAGATCCATCAACTGACCCTTGCGGGCAATGGTTTTTAGACAGATCCATCAACTGACCCTTGCGGGCAATGGTTTTTAGACAGATCCATCAACTGACCATTAAAGGCATTATTTTTATAAAGAATATAGTAAAATAATACATACTAGGGTAAATCGTAAATATATTTCAATGAGCTGTTTTAATGATAATGTAAATATACAATTCGAATGTTAGTAAAAATGTTGAATTCATTTGTGTTTAATTCATAGATGTAGATCCATAGTAATAAAAAGAGGAATAATCAAATGACAGCATTCGGTCTTTTAGGAAATCCCGAGTTATTGAAATACCATTAACTGATAATTATGTAGAATTAACTGGACCTGTCAGTATCCAGCCAAAAATTGTTCTCTGAGCCAATAATGACCCTAATACGTCTCGTCGAATTTCCGGTAACATAATTTGCGGATATAAATCAGCCCCAATAAGAATATCAACAGGCCGGCTATGGAAAGGATTGGAATCTGCCAAATGAAGATTTGGCAATAATCCTTTAATGTCGGCGTTTACAGAAATCGAAGGCAAATTCTCCGATATATCTGCCAAAACAAAGGCCGTAGTATTCAGTACTACAGAAGAATCCAAATCAGAGCCGATCTTCAGAGAACAAGCCTTTCTCGAAACTACAGATACCGCATTATTTACGCCAGAAACTTTAGCATTTGCAGAATGCGTGGGAAGTTTAAACCTTTTTCGTAATCGATTACTAACAAATGAACATTCCGAAGCTGAATCAATAAGAGCTCTGACCTGATACCTATTGCCATTATGTATGATATTTACTGATGCAGTTCCTAAGATAACAGATTGATTTTGACGTGTATGAAATACTTGTCGAGTTTGCGTAACATTAGTAGAAGTAGAAGGTCGTTGATAAGTCGGTGACGAGTTAGTGGGTCGAAGAACCTCAGCAGAACTCTGACCGGAAGAAGTCGTAGGCCATTCCACGTTTGAATTTTCTATTGGCTCTTGATGAAGCATAGTATGGTGTCGATTATCGCAAATTAAACAATTATTATTGCTTTTACAATTGCTGACATGGTGTGTCTTTGAAAGACAATTAGAACAACAGTTATTTTCGTTCACAGCTAAAATTCGGTCAGTTATTGGAAGACTCTTAAATCGTTAGGACATAAAATACAAGAAATATTCGAAGAAGTAACATCGTCAGAAGGTACAGAATATTTCACGTGGTTTGACTTTGTTTCCAAAACGTTACCCTTAAGATTGTTAAGACAGTCCAATGTCAGAATTCTTTCCGTCAGAAAGTTATCCAAATCTTGCCAAAGGTAGAGAGCCGTCTTGTTCTTTACACTGTGTTCCCAAAGAGAAACTGTCGATGAAGGAAGTCTTTGAATGCATATAAAGACGATAATTGGGTCCCAATTATCCGTAGACACTTTATAAATAGAAAGGGATGTAAGACAACTATTAATACCGCGTTTTAAGGTCTTAAGTCCGGCACTAGTTTCCTTGTCAAAGGAAGGCAGACTAAACAGAAGTTTCAGTTGGTTGTTTACTAACATACGAGGATTCTCATATGCAATCTTAAGATCCCGCCAGGCTACTTCAAAGCCCTCATTACTCAACGGACTTTTCAAAACAATATCTTTAGCTTCACCTTCGGTCTTACGTATTAAATGACAAAGGCGTTCTACATTACTAAGGCGCGAGCTCTTTATATAAATCGCCGTAAATAAATCTCTAAAGGCCGGTCAAGAATCATAATCCCCTCCAAATGCGTCGACATCGCAAGGGGGTAGAGTCAAAGTATGCCCAGAATCAGAATTCACTACTGGCGAATCACTTGCGTTCGGTACCGATTTAAATTTGCTCACCTTCTCATTAATCGAACCTAAACATTTCATATATGCTACGTATGTGACCTGATATTTAGACGCAGCTACATCTACATCACTAGGCTCTGTATCAGAATTCTCCAAAAAATCCAAACAGGCCTCATATGTTGTTTTAACTTTCTCCCATAACAATTTTATTTCAGCGCTCTGAACCTCCAAGGTATAAACATATGAATGTCCTCAGGAAAATCATTAAAATTTGCCTCAAAAGCAATAAGAGCATCAGATGCTCTAATGAATCTATTAAGTGGAGTTATGGGCATTTTCCTTATTCAATTATCGACAATATATAAAAATTTATTACAAAAATATAAAAAATTTAACAAAAATATATCCCGAAACTATGTTGTAGTCAAACTGACCGACCGTAGGGTGACCAATACAATGTAAGAAGAATATATTATTGTTATTGTAATTTACAGATGTAAATCTGTAAACAAAAAATGTACAAAAGAAAATGTAAGAAATACTAATTTTTATTTATTGTCCGTATAAATTAAGTTTTAAACAAATGAAATAGTGTCACTTTTTTTCTTTTTTCTTTTAAACCGAAGAATTTAATGAAATAAAACACAAATGAAATGTGTATGTGCGTCGCGTTAATATCAAACGAATTTTAATCACTTCACTTTAGCTCACAATTGAAATATATTTACATACCTTATTTTATGAAAAATAAATAATAAATATGTATATTGCCGGTGGACTGTATTATTGCCAGGGGATGATGGAGTCAATGATGCCCAAAGATCCAGTACTCGTTTAAAAATCCGGTTCGCTTTGGCATCAATCCAAGTTTTCCAAAATTGTTATAAAAATAAAACAAACAAATTTCAAGTTTAAATTAGAGACGAAGATCTCTTTTTATTGTTAATTAATATTACCTCGTAGAAGGAATATATTGCGTTTTCTTAGTAAAATGCACGTAGTGCTTACGTCGAAGACAATTTGACAAGTGTTTTTTAATGCTAAAATAACAAGCATAATTTTTGGCAAACAATATTTAAGGACCCGTTAATGGTTTACTCGCTAGAATCTAGTAAAATACTTCCAGCAAAGTTGCATAAAAAAAGGAAGCAACAATAAATTCTAACGTTGTTAAAAATAGTATAATACGTTTAATGTAGTTATTACCAAAAGGATGTAACCTAAACACATATATTTAGGCAGCAAATGTTTTAAAAATTAAAAATTTTCATTTTGTCTTCTAGCTGAAACCTAAAATATTGTGTAAGGCAAAATATTTTTGGAAAAACTGCGACAAATATTTCTACCATGAAGCTTGTGCATATATGGCATTGGTTTATAGTTTGTATATTTTCAGTATTTGTGCACATTAATATGAAAACGATTCATATTTATTGCGCAGTCGGTAGTCAAATGTAAAAAACGTTTAACTAATTTTAAACCCTGGTTTGCGATACCCACTTGTTCGCCTTTGTTTCAAAATGTTGATATAGACAAATTTTTTTCAATTAAATGCAAATTTTGCCTTCAATTAAATGCAAATTGCATACCGACACACGACATACATGCCCAAACCATTTCCTAAACAGACGATTTTTGGGAAAAAGTTTTAAATTTGTTGGTAAACCACCGTAAAATACTTTTTTATTGATAGTTTTCATTATTTCAAGGTTTTTTTCACTGATGGAAATAAATTTAATTTACATGTATCAAATGGCATGATATTTGTGTGGTCTAAACCAAATGCCGAATTCCATTGTAAAAACACAAAAGCATGTTAAGCATGGAGTCGGATCTGTTATGATTTGGAGCTGCATGTCGGAGTATGCAATTTGCATTTTGTTGAAGGCAAAATGAGCAAATTTGTCTATCTCATCATTTTGAAGACCGAAAGAGCGAAAATGTGGGATCCCAAGAACACATCAGGCGTTGCAAAGCTTTGGTTGATCCATAACTGTCCCAAACTTATAGAAACAGACTTTAATGTAATTGTTCTTACTAGAAGCATGGAATACAACAGAGCCGGAAGTATGCCAGAACTTGGTAAAAGCGATTACAGGCCATTCTAGACAACAAAGGATATGCAACTAAATATTGATCGCACACTTCTGAACAGAGTTCGAAAATAAACCGTACCATATTCGTACCGTACATTTCAAGAACACATTCCCTTCATCTGTTTTTAGTGTTTGCGCACATGTACATATACAATATACTGTACACTACGTTTGTGAGATAATGTTCGCAAACACTACGAATAAGGTACGGAACATTCTACACATTCACTACCTCGTAGCGTTTATGTACTTTTCGAAATGTACACTACGTTTAGAGTTCTTTTTAGGTTAATTTTTAGCTTACACGTAGTGAACTTTTTAGGGTACATGTATAGTATACAGGTATAGTATTTTTCCATGTGTTTTTTGTTTGTCTGTTTTATTTACTTGTATTGTCTATTAGAAATATATGCATGCCGTTAAATTTTTGTATGAGTAAATAATTTGTTTTTAATTAATTTCTCCATTTCAACAATTTGTTGATCTATTTTAGTTCATGATTTTTAGATATAAAATAAAGGAAAAATAGAACAATTGGATTGACTTGAAAATTATTTTTACTAACAAGTTATTCTTGGAAAAAAATGCAACTGAATACAAGAGAGCATTGTTGGGAAAAATTTTATTTTATTATACTACCTGTTTCAATCAATCCATTATTTTGTAAAAATTTCAAAAGGGTTTTTATGGTACTTGTAAAAATTGCCAATGCAAATTTCATGGAAAGTGTTTTTCAATATATGAAAGTATGTTTGGAAAACCCCGAACATGAATGAATGGTATTGATTTATTGGCTTCGTTAAACAAAACTCGTATATGTAAATTTTTGGTGTTTTTTAGTTTCCGGTCTATGTACAGTTCTCTATAAAAATTCAAAATATAATTGTCATAATTACATACAATATTGCTTACCAAATAAATATATACCAATACATTGTATTAGTTAATGTAAACTAAGTATGTAAATAGATAATAAGAAAGAATAAATAAAAGTCAGTCATAAGAAAGCAACCGACCGATTAACATCTAGTTATAACAATAATTTTTTTCGATAAAAATTATTTATAATTATCTAAAAAATAAAAATCTTGAAATGATTTTTGATAATTAATTCACATATTTTATTCAAATCCTATTCAAAAGTAAAAATCTACAAACATATCCTAAAAAATTATAAAATTTTTCGCCACATAAAAATACGAAATGAATTTACAATTAAACACATTTATAAAAACATGTTTCGATTTTCTTACTTCCCCGTCATTATTTTTGTATTAAATATATCAATTTCTGCCTTCATCCATACTCCACATGTTCAACAAAATCTTCGCTAAATGTACGCTAAAAAATACACTAAGCGTAGTGAATGTGTACAATACCGTACCTTATTCGTAGTGTTTGCGAACAATATCTCACAATCGTAGTGTACGGTTAGGGTGGCCCTTAATAAACGAAAGTTGGATTTTGGCCATTCTCACTCCCTAGTTTGGTGAACATTGGTAAAAAAATCATCCTGAAATAATTTTAGGTAAATCGGTTGGGGTTAAGACGTGCCGCAAGCCCTCTGACGTTTTGAGATGCATCTACAAGGGGAAAAAATGCATTTTTTTTCAGTTTTTGTAAAAATTTTGCAATTAAAAAATTACTTTTGCAATTTAATTTAAAAGAATGGAAATGTGTACGTAATTAAGGTTCTAATGAGACATAAAAAACCGAAATTGGTCAAAAAATTTTAAGGTTATTAAAAATTCGCCAGGCCATTAACGTGTCTCAGGCAACTAGAACCAGAAATGTTGGAACAAAATTAACATATTTTGATAAATATTAAAATAAAAGCTCATTTTTACATACTGCGTACATACTTCAAAAAAAATTTTAAATAAGGGAAGTATCCCTCACACTTTCAAAAAAAATATGAAATTATTTATATAATTTTTCAGAGAAAAAAAAATTGGTTTATTTTAGAAATTGGTGTTGGTGCGTGATGTTTTTGATTCTAAATGACCTAAAACAATTATTTTCATTACTTATACAACATTGGCCATCACGTGGTGCTATGCCAAAAATTTCGCCAAAATTAGTTATATACCTAATGTACGTACATGTTCGCAAACTCTAAAATTTGTTTAAGGTATTTCGTACATTTTGTAGCGTATGTGTATGTGTACTAGAGTGCTCCAAAAAAATAAAATTGCGAATTTTGACCGTCCCCCCCTCTAGAATTGTTCTATGTATTGTAGAAACACATTGTGTAAAATATTAGGATGATAGGATAACGTTAACAGTACAAAAATGGAAATTAACCCTTAATAGCACTTGGGGTCCAAATGACCCTCAACTTTTAAAATCACGAAAAACACATTCATTTTGACCCCAAGTACTCTTAAGGGTTAATTTCCATTTTTGTACTGTTATTGTGAATACTAGACTTCATTTTATATTTTTCTTAAGTTTCATCAAAATCGGCCCAAAAATATATAATATTTCGCTATCTTTCCATGAGAAATTCCAAATATTGAAAAAATTGACCTTTGACCTTCACGATTTAAGCGTTAAAGTTTTCCGATTTTAGTAAAACTTTCATACTATATTTAAAATTACCTGGGCTATATTATTCTGAATAGCTTTTACTTAAAAATCATTACAGTAAGGAAATTCTGGTCATTCCCCAAAATTTGGCCAAAAAATTAGTATTTCTCGAAAATCGCAAAATTTATATCGCAGGTACGGAAAAACTATAGGAGGTATTGACATACTTTTTTCACATTTTTATTCCCTATTATGTTGTTAATAAATCCCCATGTGATGATCAAAAAATTCCGAAATTTGTTTAACAAAATTTTTAAAAATTTGAAATTGGAGTTTTGAAACTGCCGTTAAAAAAATTTAATTTTTTTGGTCATACCTTCGAATAGGTTAATGGTATCCTACGAGGACAAAAACTCATATACAAGTAAATATGGATATATTTTAAGTAAAAATAAGCTTTTATTTTAATATTTCTCAAAATATGTTAATTTTGTTCATAAATTTCTTGTTCTAGTGGCCTGAGACACGTTAATGGCCTGGCGATTTTTTAATAACTTTAACATTTTTTCACCAATTTTTGTCTTTTATATCTTATTATAACGACAATTACGTACACATTTCGATTCTTTTAAATTAAATTGTAAAAGTCATTATTTGGCAAAATTTTTACAAAAACTAAAAAAATTGCGTATTTTCCCCTTGTAAATGCACCTCAAAACTTCAGCGTCGTTGCGCCACCAGTTAACGTTATCCTATCATCCTAATATTTTACACAATGTGTTTCTACAATACATAGAACAATTCTAGAGGGGGGGACGGCCTGTACCTAGAAAGTTTTTTTCGTCCATACAATCTTGGAGCACTCTAATGTGTACTGTACATGAAGATGTACAGTACAGTACACTAACTTACGGTATGTTAGTGTTTTTTTTCGAACTCTGCTTCTTTTTTTTTATTTCATATTTTATTTATTGTATCTTCACAAAATAATGTGAACTATCAATAATTTGTTCAAATCTTAAATCTAAATATCTATTTTTATTTACGTCCCACCACAGTTGGACGAAAAATTATGTTTAATTTATAGATCCTATCATCAGCGCAGGTCTGTTGGATTCCTTCTTCTTAGTCGGATGTAGCCATTACTTCTCATTAATGTTCATGCAAGTGGGTTTGGGTGAACTTCTAACTTTTTCAAATATGACTCTGCTTGTTTTTTTATTTCATTTTTCACCAGGGAGACACCTAGGTCCTTCTGAATGTTAATATTTCTCACATACCAAGGCGCTGCTGTTATCATTCGTAATATTTTATTTTGGAATCTTTGAATTTTTTCAATATTAGAAGCTGAGGCCGTGCCCCATAATTGAATTCCATAGCACCATTATTATTGAGCTGTACAGCAAAAGTTTGCAATCTAAACTCAGTCTCGAGTTTTTACCAATTAGCCAGTAAATTTGTAGTAATTTTAACTTCATTTGAGTCAATTTCGTATCTATATGCTTTTTCCAGGTAAGACGTCGGTCTAGATGCAGACCTAGATATTTAACTTCAGTTTGTTGAGGTATTATATGATTATTTATTAGGATTGGAGGCACGATTCTCTACGCAATGTGAATGTAAGATGTATAATTTTTGCTCGTTTACTTTTATTCTCCATTGTTTTAACCACCTTTCTATGTCGAGTATATGGTCTTGTAAAAGTACAGATGCTTCTTGGGGGTTTTCATGAATGGCTAGTATAGCTGTGTCATCAGCAAAAGTAGATATGTGGGTTCGACTGTTTGTAGGCATATCACAAGTATATAGCAAATATAGGAAGGGACCCAGTATACTTCCTTGGGGTACGCCTGCTTCAATAGGCTGTGGTGAACTTATGAAGAACTCTGCTTCTGAATACCAATTTTAATTTGTCCTATTATGTGTTGAGCGTAATGGTAGGGTCATACATGACAAATATTTGCCGAAAAAGACGTAACCACTAAATAAAATACATTTGAATTCTTTTATTTATATCAAAAAGTTATTTTAATTAGGATAATTCAAAACTTTTTTGAGCAAATATTTGCTATGAAATTGAGTTATTTTGGTTTTTCTGTAAAAATTAACACTTTTTTTATGCAAATTTTTAGTTTTTGTTATTTTTTAGAGATAAGGACTGAGGTCGAAAATTCTTAACACGCGTTTTTCATAAACATTTAACCCATTAATTAAAATTATTAATTATTTTCAACAAAACCCAACTTTGTCCTACAAAAAGTTGACCAAACAATCAAAGGTCTGTTGTCAAACTGATTCCAATGTCTTTAAACAGTATCGGAAGAGCTTGTTCGTTGATAGAAAACCTGGTTCAGATAGATGAAATGGTCCACATGATGTTTATAAAGACCATAAATAGAAAGCATTTTCAAAAGAGCTCCCAACACATCCGGTAGGTAATCAGTCCGTTTAGCTCAGTAATCGGACTATTTGTTACGAAAAGTTAAAGTCAACGCAGGTTTACAAAGGGCTCTATAAATACTAGGGTGATCGATTCTTCGACATTTTTAAGAAACCGGTTTTCGGTTTCGACTTTTTGTTCGCGCTGTCCCAAAAGAAATCCTTTATATTTTGGTCGGAAATAAGTTGTTTTGTTGTAGAGTTATTTATAGAATTTTGTATTTGCAAACAAAAAACTAAGTCGAATCAGCAACTATTCGTTTGCTAGTCTACTGTTGTACTCACTACACCACTGCTTAGTTATTTTATTGTACATCAAATAATGGTTTTCACATAGTAATACAATATTATTTTCTGTGTTTCTAAAAATAAACATGCAATAAAAAAAGGGCAAATTGAAAAAAAGTAACTGATTATTTTTTTTGTTTGTTTATTTTGTTTTTTAGATTTTATTACTTAAAATGTAAGTTATTAACCCTCCGTTACTCGCAACTGATCTGGTTGATACAGGCAAACATTTTTTATTGCAAATTTTTTTAATCATCAATTGTTAGTCTAAGCGATCATACATATATGGCCAACTTATGGGCTCGATTGTAAACTGTGAATTGTTATAAATAAATAAAAAAATAATAAATAATGTGATATTTGTCCTCCAAACTGCCTGGGTCTAAGGCCAGTGGAGAGATATTGGGCTCTTGGTAAAGGAGAATTGAAGAGCACAAAAAAGGTGTCCAAAAGTGTGGTAGATTTTAGACGGAGACTATAAAAACCTTAATGGAAGTGTTTCCGGAAAACGTTCATCACTTGTGATTAGAACTATAAAAATATTTTTTTTTTTGTAAATTGAAATAATAATAATTTCAATCAAATAAAAAAATCAAAACTGTAAGTTTAGTGGTTTCATATTTATTTATGTATTGTTACGTTTTAACCTTTTCAAAACGTTGGTTTATTTCCTTTAAATAAACCGGATACTTTTGTTTGCAAATAAAAGCCGTTTGTTTAGTAGTTTAAACAGAATTGAATAGTCACTCAATGTTTTTTTTTATACACGTTTATAAATTCGCAGAAATACAGACACACTTTACAATGTACACGAATTCACTTGAAAAACACAGCACTCAGTTGATGTTTGTTCGAAAACCGTCTCTGATAAACTCACGACTGCAACCTCTGCCACTATTTATAACACTGCCATCTGCATTCTAGATTGCTCTTTAACTGTCTAGAGCTTTCTAATACATACGCCATCTGTGGTGTACTTTCTACAATGTTCTTTAACTGAATATTAGAATTCGAATATACGGTCGCAGCAAACAGCGTTGCCAACTTACGATCAATGGTCAACTGAAAGCTTTTATTCAATGTTAATAATGCCCACAGATATGTTACAGTTTGCTATTACAGCACTGCTATTTGAAAGCATTATGTTACTTTTAAATCAGCCTTTAAAATCGTATGTATGTTAAGAATTTTTCGATCTCAGTCCTTATAAGAATGTGGAGTGTAAATAGAAGCGAAAAAACATTTTTTTGGTACATCTTTTTATGTTAAGAGCTGATTTATATCAAACAAACTCTTGTCCGATTAGAGCCACTGTATATTCAAGCCATATGTTTTTTGTTTGAAAAATATTTAATTTTTTCAAATATTTTTCAACTTTTGCAGTCAAGTCTAATTCCAAACAAGTAAGAAAGTATGGTCGGTCAAGCCCGACCATATAATACCCTACACTAAGTAAAAGAGCAAAAAAAATTTTTCTTTTAAAATTTAAATTTTATATTTTTGAGTGATTTTCGGGTTATATGGGGGCTATGACCAATTATGGACCGATCACCATGAAATTAGGTCGTGTGATTTATGTCTATATTAAAATTAACTATGTTGAATTTTGTGTGTTTACCAACATTTTTAAGCGATTTATGCACGTTAAAGTGATTTTCGGAAGCGGGTCTATATGGGGGCTATGACTAATTATAGACCGATCGTAACAAAATTGGGTGACATGAATTTTGCGTATATAAAACTTATTTGGAGCGGAATTTGTGGAGATACATATGGGGCATTTCATGTCAAGTGAACCAACTTTTGAAATCGATGTCTTCCGATCGGGATGAAATTTGCACCAAGGTTAGCTCTATTGGATAGTAACTCAGACACAATTTTTCAACAACATCGGTCGAGAACTCTCTGAGTTATAGGGGGTAAAATTTTGACAATTTGGTCAAACAGGGGTTTTTTCTTATCCATGTAACTTATTACCTATTGTTCTTAGCAAAATGTGTCCCAAATAGTATAGCTAGCTATTTCTTCGATCTTTCGAAAAAAAATATTTAAAAAAAAAATTAAAAAATTTTTAATATTTTTTTTCCGAAATCAAAAACTTTTTTGACTTTTTTTTAAAATACGTCGTTTTTTTTTTTTTTTTTTTTTTCTTAAAATAAAGTTTAGATATTTTCCTTGAACACCTACTTGGTCGCTTAGTGGGATGCGAGTGGGATATCTATCAAAATAAATATTTTGTAACTCAAAACATAAAATTTTTGACTTTTTTTGCAAAATCAAAAACTTTGTTGACTTTTTTTTTCAAAATGGACCCTTTTTTAATCTTTTTTTTTAGGTCAAACAAAAGCTTAGATATTATCCTTGAAGACCCTTTTGGTCGCTTAGTGGGATGCGAGTGGGATATCTATCAAAATAAATATTTTTTAACTCAAGACTTACAATTTTTGACTTTTTTTTTTGCAAATACGATTTTTTTTCCAAATGGGCCCTTTTTTTAAAATTTTTTTTTAGTCAAAAGAAAGCTTAGGTCCATTCCTTTAAGATATTTTTAGTCCCTTAGTGGGATGCGAGTGGGATATCTATCAAAATAAATATTTTGTAACGCAATACATAAAATTTTTTAATTTTTTTTTGCAAAATCAAAATTTTTTTCCAATATGGGCCCTTTTTTAATTTTTTTTTTTGCTCAAAAGAAAGCCTAGGTCCATTCCTTTAAGATATTTTTAGTCCCTTAGTGGGATGCGAGTGGGATATCTATCAAAATAAATGTTTTAACACAAAAATTGTATGTCTTGAGTTACAAAACATTTATTTTGATATACAGTGGTGGTCAAAACATATGCAACCAGCAACAGAATTTTACAAAAGTGGTTTAAACTAGTTTAAGATGTAAACAAAAATATTCATTTGCTTATAATATTTTTTAATTAATGCTTTAAAAATAAGAATATGAAATTTAGTTCAGAATTTTTTGCATTGAAAAGAAAAAAAAATTAAAAAACTACGTATGTGTTGATATTTCATTGGTCAAAACATATGCAACTAATTGCTTTTAAAACATTTCTGTCTATAAAACTTAATATTTCGTGGCAAATCCTATATTTTCAATGACGGCCTTACATCGGCAAGGCAGTGAAGCTATCAAATTGGTAATAAAATTTGCAGGAATAGCGTTCCAAGCATCTACCAATCCTTGAAACATAATATCTGAATTAGTGCAATTTTCGGGGTCGATTCTTTGATTAACGATTTTCCAAATATTCTCAATGGGATTTAAATCTAGTAATTGTGGTGGCCATTCCATTACCGAAACTCTTTCTTGTGCTAACCACGATTTAACAACATGTGATGAGTGCTTGGGGTCGTTATCGTGCTGAATAACTCATCGAAGAGGCATATTATCCTCAGAATTTGGAAGCATTACTCTTTCCAAGATGTCTCTATAGATAAATCCATCCATTATTTCATTAATTTAGAGCGATGGGACAACTCCAGCAGCAGAAAAACAACCCCCATACCATTACGTTGCATCCTGCATGCTTCACCGACGTTTTCCCTACGCGCAAAAACCGCTTATATCAAAACGTAATCAAAAGAAACGTTTGAAGTTTGCTATGGAGTATTTAAATTGGCCAGAAAACAAATGGACGACTGTCCTATTTAGCGAAGAATCCGAATTTAATATCATCGGAAGTGATTTCATGTGTTACGTAAGACAACCACTTAACACGCGGCTTCAAGCACGATACTGTAAAAAGACACTGAAACATGGAGGATGCAACGTAATGGTATGGAGGCAGTTTTTCTGCTGCTGGAGTTGTCCCATCGCTCTAAATTAATTAAATAATGGATGGATTTATCTATAGAGACATCTTGGAAAGAGTAATGCTTCCAAATTCTGTGGATAATATGCCTCTTCGATGAGTTATTCAGCACGATAACGACCCCAAGCACTCTTCACATGTTGTTAAATCGTGGTTAGCACAAGAAAGAGTTTCGGTAATGGAATGGCCACCACAATTACTAGATTTAAATCCCATTGAGAACATTTGGGAAATCGTTAATCAAAGAATCGACCCCGAAAATTGCACTAATTCAGATATTATGTTTCAAGGATTGGTAGATGCTTGGAACGCTATTCCTGCAAATTTTATTACCAATTTGATAGCTTCACTGCCTTGCCGATGTAAGGCCGTCATTGAAAATATAGGATTAGCCACGAAATATTAAGTTTTATAGACAGAAATGTTTTAAAAGCAATTAGTTGCATATGTTTTGACCAATGAAATATCAACCCATACGTAGTTTTTTAATTTTTTTTTCTTTTCAATGCAAAAAATTCTGAATTAAATTTCATATTCTTATTTTTAAAGCATTAATTAAAAAATATTATAAGCAAATGAATATTTTTGTTTACATCTTAAACTAGTTTAAACCACTTTTGTAAAATTCTGTTGCTGGTTGCATATGTTTTGACCACCACTGTATATCCCACTCGCATCCCACTAAGCGATCAAAACCATCTTAAAGGAATAGGCCTAAGCTTTCTTTATAGCAAAAAAAAAAAATTACAAAAAGGGCCCATTTTAAAAAAAAGTCAAAAAAGTTTTTGATTTTGTCAAAAAATCAAAAATTGTATATCTTGAGTTACAAAATATTTATTTTGATAGATATCCCACTCGTATCCCACTAAGGGACCTAAAATATCTTAAAGGAATGGACCTAAGCTTTCTTTTGACTAAAAAAAAATTTTTAAAAAAGGGCCCATTTTGAAAAAAAATTCGAATTTGCAAAAAAAAGTCAATAATTGAATGTCTTGAGTTACAACATTTTTATTTTAATAGATATCCTACTCACATCTTCCTAAGTGACAAAATAGGTCTTAAAGGAAAAGACCTAAGCTTTCTTTTGAGCAAAAAAAAATTTTTAAAAAAAAGTCCCATATTGGAAAAAAATTTCGATTTTGCAAAAAAAAATTAAAAAATTGTTACAAAATATTTATTTTGATAGATATCCCACTCGCATCCCACTAAGGGACTAAAAATATCTTAAAGGAATGGACCTAGGCTTTCTTTTGAGCAAAAAAAAAAATTAAAAAAGGGCCCATATTGGAAAAAAATTTTGATTTTGCAAAAAAAAATTTAAAAATTGTATGTCTTGCGTTACAAAATATTTATTTTGATAGATATCCCACTCGCATCCCACTAAGGGACTAAAAATATCTTAAAGGAATGGACCTAAGCTTTCTTTTGACTACAAAAAAAATTTAAAAAAAAGGGCCCATTTGGAAAAAAAATCGTATTTGCAAAAAAAAAAGTCAAAAATTGTAAGTCTTGAGTTAAAAAATATTTATTTTGATAGATATCCCACTCGCATCCCACTAAGCGACCAAAAGGGTCTTCAAGGATAATATCTAAGCTTTTATTTGACCTAAAAAAAAGATTAAAAAAGGGTCCATTTTGAAAAAAAAAGTCAACAAAATTTTTGATTTTGCAAAAAAAGTCAAAAATTTTATGTTTTGAGTTACAAAATATTTATTTTGATAGATATCCCACTCGCATCCCACTAAGCGACCAAGTAGGTGTTCAAGGAAAATATCTAAACTTTATTTTAAGAAAAAAAAAAAAAAAAAAAAAAGGACGTATTTTAAAAAAAAGTCAAAAAAGTTTTTGATTTCGGAAAAAAAATATTAAAAATTTTTTATTTTTTTTTTTAAATATTTTTTTTCGAAAGATCGAAGAAATAGCTATCTATACTATTTGGGACACATTTTGCTAAGAACAATAGGTAATAAGTTACATGGATAAGAAAAAACCCCTGTTTGACCAAATTGTCAAAATTTTACCCCCTATAACTCAGAGAGTTCTCGACCGATGTTGTTGTGTGTGTCTGAGTTACTATCCAATAGAGCTAACCTTGGTGCAAATTTCATCCCGATCGGAAGACATCGATTTCAAAAGTTGGTTCACTTGACATGAAATGCCCCATATATAAATTAAACATTTATGACCGATAAAGTCCAATTTCGGGAGGACATTTGTAGGTTCATTGGTGAAGAAATTACAAAAAGTACCATTCGAATAAAGAAAAAGTACCAAAAAGTCTCCCCCTAGAATTCTCACTGACTTAGGACCGTGTATGCTTAATTTCATTGTTATACAAAAATTAAAAAAAGTACCATTATAATAAAGAACAAGTACCATGAAGTATCCCCTTGAATTTTCACCCACTTAAGACCATATGCGCTTAATTTCATATTTCTAGGTATACTATTATAGAAAATTAAAAAAATACCATTATAATATAGAAAAAGTACCAAAAAGCAGCCACTTGTGGATTCCCACTTACTCGGGTCCATATAAGCTTTATTTCATGTTTCTAGGTTCATTGGTGAAGAAATTACAAAAAGTACCATTCGATTAAAGAAAAAGTACCAAAAAGTCTACCCCTAAAATTCACACTCACTTAGGACCATATATGCTTAATTTCATGTTTCCAAATCCATTGTCATATAAAATTAAAAAGTACCATTAGATGAATAAAAAAGTACCTATAGTTCAGTTCTTACATTTTGGTACCTAAATATTGTACCCTATTCCTAACACAAACTTCACTCAGATACATATCAGCTAACTTTAATGTCGATAAGTGAAATAATTTAAAATATTAAAAAAAGTACCATTAGGAGAATAGTACCAATTTCCCTTTTCTTCCTTGAACTTGAGGGGTGAAATTTAAAAATATTCCATTTTGCCAAAATTGTTTATGCTACAGGCATATCTGAAAATATTAAAATCTGTGTTAATGTGCTCAAGAATAAATGTTTTAAAAAAAGTACCAAACTGTTTACCCGGATTTGGCCCAATATACACCTTGGTACTCGAGTTCCAAATAACACCCTGTTAGTTAATTTTTGTATGAATCCAGGAACCAACGTTAAAAAAAATATCAAAATTGGCTTAATAATTTCAAATATAATGTATTTTCCCGATTTTATCCCCTTTTTGGTACCTTTTTTATCCCCATTGAGGTGGTACAATTTTATTAAAATAAATTTCTGTATCGTGGTGGGAGCTCATAATAAAATATTCGTATGTCTATATCAAATTATAGAAAACATATTTTATGAAAAAGTATCAAAAATAAACACAATTTTTATCCCTTAAGGGTTCGAATTTCCAAAAGTACCAAACTCATATTTTTTATTTTTTGTTAATTAAAGAATACGATTTAAAATTTGTTTCTATGTTTATTGGTTTAAAAGATACATAGGGTGCAAAAAAAGTACCAAAATACAGTTTTTACCCGTTTTCTCCCCTAAAAGTTTCGAATTTCCAAAAAGTACGAAACACCTGTCAGCTTATTTTTTAAATGGAGTAACATGCAATTTTAAGTTTTTTTGTATCTTTATTAGTTTTGAAGATATAAGGTTACCGAATTTACCCATTTTTACCCCCTAAACGTTCGAATTTCCAAAAATCCCTTATCGGATAGTTTTGGGGAGGGAGGAACCCACAGTTAAAATTTCGTGATTCTAGCTTCAGCCGTTTGGGCTGTGCGATGATGAAATCAGTCAGTCAGTAACGTTACTCTTTTATATATATAGATTAACCCCCATATGCATAAACGATTTATAAATTTATCAAAGGTTTATAAAACAAAATTTCCATACAAAATCTGTTTATAAACCTTTGGAAAATTTATAAACTGTTTATGCATATGGGGGTAAGTGTTATAGAAACAAAATTAGTTGATATTATAGGAAATGCTATACAAATTTAAAATTCAAACTTGACGGCTTATGGTTTAGTGAATGCGAATTCAAAAGCGATAATCAATGGTACTATTTGTTTATTGCAATGGTACTTTTGAATATTTTATAATAATAAACCTAAAAATTTAAAATTAGGCACACATGATTCTGAGTGAATTTGAATCCACAAAAGGTAACTTTAGTAACTTTTGCATTTTCTATAATAATGGACCCAGAAATATGAAATTAGACATTTAAACAGTTAATTTCACAAAGTGACTCTTAATAGTACTATTTCATTCTTCTAATTGGGGTGGCGAAGCGCACCGGGTCAGCTAGTCTATATGATAAAATTGGAAAAGATGTCTTATCAATTTTTACCATTATCATAAGATTTGTGAGGAATGAATATAGGAGTTTTATCATTTGATAATGAATGCCACATTCACGTACCGAAAATGGATATCAGTCGATCAAATGTTTTTTTCAATATCTTCCGAGTGCACCATACTATGTTTTCTTTTTTTTTCAGTTTCTTTTTTCTTTATTGAATCTTTCTTATTAGAAATTTACAAATAAGTATTCAAATCTTAACCTAAACTAAAACTAAAGTTGTTATTGCCGCTGCAATATCCAACATGAGTGCTCGTTAAATAATTATCTGGCCAGATCCAGTGTTTCCAATCGCCTCAGTCGTCTATGACCCTCAAATGACAGCAACTCCCTGGCGAGGGGGTTTGGATGATCCATTAGTTTTGAAATGTATTTTAGACTGGAGAGTTTGATCTCCTCGCGTATTATGGGGACATTGAGATCGCTATGGATATTACTATTGCGAATGTACCATGGGGTACCTGTTATTGTCCTTAACAGTGCTGACTGCTTTCTTTGCAATTTTTCAACGTTAGATGAGGAGGCTGTTCCCCATAGCTGAATGTCGTATAGCCATATCGGTTTTATAATTGTTTTGTACAAAAGCACTTTGTATTCCAACTCTAGAGCAGACCTCGGGCCAATTAACCAGTACAACTGAACTGACTTTAATTTTATTTGCGTAACCTTGGATTCAATATGGTGGGACCATGTTAAACGGCGATCAAGATGGATACCTAGATATCTCACATGGCTCTGTTCTGGGATTTTGATATTATTTATCTGTATGGAAGGGCAACTTCCTCGTCTTAAAGTAAATGTAACGTGAATGCATTTTGTTGCATTGACCTTAATTTGCCATTTGTTCAGCCATTTTTCCAAATAATGCGGAGCAATACTGCTTGCTCTCGAAGGTTTTCCGAATAAGTGTACTTATCCGATGTACCTGTTCGATAGTACTATGTTTCCTTCTGAAACCAAATTGATGGTCAGGAATAATGCAATTTTCGTCAAGGTGTACTATAAGTCTCTCAAGTAACAACTTTTCAAAAAGTTTTGATAATATTGACAATAGGCTAATGGGACGGTATGATGTCACTTGAGTGACATCTTTTCCCGGTTTTGGTATCATAACTATATCAGATATTTTCCATGAGGATGGGAAATATCCAATACGTAGTATTGAGTTAAATATGAACAAAATAATTCTCAGTGCTGAGTTGGGCAGATTACTTATCATCGTGGTAGTAATTTTATCTATACCAGGTGATTTTCCAGCCTTAAGACCTTTGACCGTCGTCCTCACGGCAGAGAACTGGATTTTAGTGGGGCTGGCACCACATTATTTATGACATTATCTCTAATATATGAATTTGTATCATTTGGGGTAAATACATTCTCCAAGTGATTGGCAAATGCTTCGATTTTTCTGAAGTATTTTTTGCCCATTCTCCGTTATGAAGGCGTATGGGCGACTCATATACAATAGGAACGAAAAAGTTCAGTTCTAGTTCAGTTCGGACGTGTTAATTTTTAGTCCGAGTTAACTCGTTATTTTAATGTATCTATCGGAAAATAAATATAAATATCACCTGTTTATTATTTACGCGAAAGGACGCTTTTTTTTAATAATATTATTAAATAAAAAAATCAAAACAACAACTAAAAGACAAATAAGTAAAAAAAAAAATTCTTTATATTTTTTTTTTCTTTTTTTGAACCTTTTTTGTGCATTGACTATTAAATAAAGATCAAGAGTGTTAACGAAAGTAATTACAAATACTCTTAAATGAGTCTCTTCAACGAAAACAGTGAGCGAAGGTTAAGTGTAAACGGCAGAAATGCATACGTTACAGTTAATGTAGACGAAAAAAATATAAACAAAACAAACAGAAGAATAGATGACAACTTGTTTTTAACAGCCAAACCTGTTAACCGCGCTCGTTCTTGTTCCCCCGCATTGACAACAACTAATGATTGTCAAATAAAAGAAAATTCAACTCAATCAGAAAATAAAAATATTTTATCTATGCCTGAAAGTATGCTAGCTATATCAGCTAAAATTAACCCATTAAGCGGCGCTGTACCCAAGATTAGTCAACCATTAAATAATGAAAATAAATCCCAAATACAGGTTGGAATGGACCGGTATATTACAGTATTAAAACGGGCACGAAGTCCCAAGTCCTCGAAAGCGGCACCCTTGGCCAAATTATATAAGGATAGTGAACCTCATAGACTAAACAATGAAAATCGTTTTTCTATTCTGGAATGTGAAACTAATGAACCAGTAAATAAAATCCATTCTACAAAACCACCCCCCATTTACTTGAGAGAAAATAATTCGAATCCACTGGTTCAGAGCCTGATCTCATTAATAGGAGAGAACTCTTTTTACGTAATCCCAATCAAGAAAGGCACGATTCATGAAACTAAAATACAGGTCAATAGTGAAAACGATTATAGAAAGGTTGTAACATATTTTGAAACTCAAAAGAAAAGTTTTTACACTTATCAGCTGAAAGGAAGCAAGGGTCTACAAGTTGTAATAAAGGGTATTGATTGTAATGTTGAACCACTCGAAATAAAGCAAAGCTTAGAAGATAAAGGCTATAAGACAAAAAATGTGATAAATATTAGAAATCGCGAAAAAATACCCCAACCACTCTTCCGTGTTGAACTTGAAGCCGGTGACATAAACCTGAAAAAAAATGAAACACATCCCATATATAACTTGAAGTACTTATTGCATCGTAAAATTACGGTAGAAGAACCACACAAACGATTTGGCCCCGTTCAATGTATGAATTGCCAAGAATATGGACACACCAAGGCATATTGCAAATTGCCACCAGTATGTGTCATTTGCGGGGAGTTGCATAACACATCCCAATGTAACAAATCTAAAGATGATCCTAAAATAAAAAAATGCAGCAATTGCGGAGGTAACCACACAGCAAACTACAGGGGTTGTCCTGTCTACTCAATTGTTAAAAAATCACAAAGCCAGAAACCAAAGATTTTCCCCGCTCAGCCATTAAATAACATCAATTTGAACTACCCCCCGTTGCAACAGACATATGACAACAAAGTAACATATGCAAATGTACTTAGAAACAACCAAACTCAGCCGCAAGTCCGTCAACCCCAAAACGAAAATATGAACCCAGAGGTAAGAGAGCAAACGCTAATTTTCAATTTTACCCGACTAGAATCTACAATAGAAACTCTTGTGCAATCGGTAAATAACTTTACAAACTCAATGAGTAACATGATGCAAGAAATGCTTAAGATGCAATCAATGTTACTGCAGGCTGTGCTTAACAGACCATGAACTGCCTAAGAATATGTTTTTGGAATACAAACGGCATACGCCAACACAAAAACGAACTCGAATATTTTTTAAGAAACCAACAAATTGATGTAATGCTGGTTTCTGAAACTCATTTGACGTCCAGAAGTTCCTTTCGAATAAATGGATATGTAATATATGACACCAAAGATCCCAGAGGTAGAGCATGCGGAGGCTCGGCAATTTTAATAAAAGCTCGAATAAAACACTACTTAATGTGTGATTTTTGCGAAGATTATCTTCAAGCTACTACAATCTGTCTTGAAGATTTTCATCGAAACTTAGTGATTTCATCGATATACTCACCCCCAAGATTCTCAATTACAGAAAGTCAATATAATAGATTTTTTAAATCACTAGGCCCCCGTTTCCTGGCTGCTGGCGATTATAATGCTAAGCACACATTCTGGGGATCACGACTGATTACGCCTAAAGGTCGTGTTTTGTTCGACTCAATTTCTAAAATGGGTTTGCATGTGCTTTCGAGCGGCCAACCTACTTACTGGCCTACTGACCCACGAAAAATACCGGATGTTATTAATTTTAGCGTGATGAAAAATATCCCTAGAGAAATGATTCAAATTGAATCCTCGCTGGAACTATCTTCAGATCACTCACCCACTATTATTACTTTATAGAGCCCCCTAGAAATTGTATCCCCGACTGGTAATTTAGCGATGGCAGGCACAAGAATAAATTGGCTCAAATATAAAAAATACCTCAGTACACATTGCTCGGAAAACATACCGCTAAGAACACCAGAAAACATCGATCACTCTCTTATCAATTTCGATAAAAATCTCAGAATGGCTGCTCAACATGCTGCAGATGTCGAACGGCTCTTAAATGAAAAAAGAAGATTTCGAAGAGAGTGGCAATTGCACAGATCCCCCCAACTAAAATCGAAGCTTAAAGATTGTATAAAAAGACTTAAAAAGCTCTTGGAATTTCGAAAAATGGAATCATTGAATAAATATTTAGAAAGCCTGGACGCAACCCCGCAATCGGATTACTCATTATGGCGAGCAACAAAAAATCTTAAAAGACCCGTTATATGTAAGTCCCCCTTGCGAAATTCAAGTGGTGGTTGGGCAAGAAATGATACTGAAAAAGGGAATCTGTTTGTTAATCATTTAAAAAAAAGTATTTACACCGAACACATCAAACGAAGCAATTGAGTTGCCACCTGTTGCACCCTATTTTGCAGCAGCCGTACCCCTACGTTTTGAGATTCGAGAGATCGAAAATGCTATTGCTGATTTAAATCCCAAGAAAGCGCCTGGTATGGATAAGATCAGCAACAAGATGCTTATGGAGCTACCCCGGATAGCAATAAAAATAATTCTTTTTATTTTTAATGCTATATTACGACTTGAATATTATCCTCCAGAATGGAAGGTTTCACTGGTTACCATGATACCCAAGCCGGGAAAAGATCACACAAAAGTAGAATCATACAGACCCATCAGCCTATTGTCTAATATATCAAAGCTATTTGAGAAGATACTTATGAACAAGTTGTACCCGATGTTAACTGAAAACAATTGTATTCCGAATCATCAATTTGGAATTAGAAGAAAACACAGTACTATCGAACAAACCCATAGACTTGTAAATATGGTGAGAAAAGCGTTTGAAGAAAAGAAATACTGTTCTGCACTCTTCATCGACATCTCTCAAGCGTTTGATAAGGTATGGCATGCTGGATTAATATACAAATTGAGTCAAAATTTACCGGCAAACACACATAAGCTGTTGGAAAGCTATTTAACTGGTCGAACATTTAAGGTTAAAGAGGGAAACTTTTTAAGTACTGCACAACCCATTGAAGCTGGAGTCCCCCAAGGCAGTATCCTGGGACCTTTTTTATATTTGATGTATTCGTCTGATATGCCAACTAACAATCGCACTCATACATCAACATTTGCTGATGATACTGCTATTCTAAGCATTCATGAAAACCCTCAAGAAGCGTCTCGTCACTTACAAAACCACATATTTGAATTAGAAAAATGGTTAAAACAATGGAAAATTAAAGTCAACGAGCAAAAATGTACACACATTACATTTACATTGCGTAGAGAATCATGCCCCCCTATTCATATCAATAACCAAACAATAATTCAACAATCGGAAGTGAAATACCTCGGAATACATCTCGATCGTCGCCTTACATGGAAAAGTCATATAGATGCAAAGTTGACTCAAATGAAATTGAAATCAATTCAAATTAATTGGCTTATTGGCAGAAACTCCACGCTTAGTTTAGATTGTAAACTTCTACTTTATAACATGATCATAAAACCGATATGGTGTTATGGCATACAGTTATGGGGCACGGCCTCAGCGTCAAATGTAGAAAAGATCCAAAGACGCCAAAACAAGTTTCTAAGAATGATCACAGTTGCCCCCTGGTATATCAAAAACGCGAATATACACAAAGATCTAAACGTGCCCATTGTAAAAACTGAAATCTCGAAAAACGTACAAAAATATTTAAAAAAACTTGAAGTTCACCCAAACCCGCTGGCCCGCAACATATTAGATAACCGTGGCCACACTCGATTAAGAAGGAGGGACACAGCAGACCTAATCTAGAAGGAAGAATGCCAATTTAACCAAAACAACCATGAACACAAAATTTTTTCGTCCGGCACTGGCTGGACTAATTAAATAATAATATTAGATATAAGATTTGAACCACTTATTGTTAGTTCATTAAATAATGAAGATACAATAAATAAATGATGAAAAAAAAGAAAAAAATATACAATAGGGCATTGCATATTTTTCACAGCTTTTCAGAGAATATATTCTGTTTTCTTAGTAGGGTCTAAGTTTTTAAGATAATTTCTCAGGTTAGGTTCTTTATTAATCTTTAAAGCGACGTCAAGTCTTCTTTGGCACTGATTAAGTTTAGCCTTTACGTTCGGAGATCGCGATTGTTGCCATTGACGTCTGAGTGTTCTATTTTCTTTGATAAGAGACTCAATGTTTTTAGGACATTTTGAATGTCTGTAATTCCCCAGGGTGACTGGGGGCGTGGACACTTTAACGGCGTTTGTTAAAATGTCTGTAAATATATCGACAGGGGATTGTATTTCATATTCATTTTTCAATGAGATGTTCTGTGGCAAGTGTGAGCTAACATACATTTAATACTTTAACCAGTTCGTTTTCTTGTTAGGGAAACAAGAGTAAGAGTTTTCCAATTTACTTGGAACTGCTAATAACGTTAAAACTGTAGGCGAGTGGTCTGACGACAGGTCCAGCGAAGGGATCACTGAAATAAATTCTCGTTTTATATTCTTGATTACAGCGAAGTCAATTAGATCGGGAATCTTATTGAGGTCTGTAGGCCAATAAGTAGGTTGGCCACTAGATATGGCATCTAGTCTGTTAGACGATATTGCTTCTAACAGTTGCCTCCCTCTAGGAGTAATAAGGCGAGAGCCCCAAAATGTATGTTTTGCATTGTAATCACCAGCTGCTATAAATCTTGGACCTAGAGTCCTAAAATATTCGAGAAACTGCTCTCGATTAATATTATACCTAGGAGGACAATATATTGAAGATATTGTAACTCTACCATCAGGTATATTTATAGATGTGGCCTGGATGTGATCCGTTTTATATTCTGGCATTGGGAAATGCCTAATATCCTTTCTCACTAATATAGGTGTTCCACCACAAGCTCTACCACTTGGATGTTTTGTATCATAAGTATAGTATCCGTTAATTCTGAAACAGTTCTTTATGGGAAAGTGTGTTTCAGAAACGAGTAGTACATCAATTTCCTGAAGGTGGAGAAATTGTTGTACTTCATTCTTATGTTGGCTAAGGCCGTTAGCATTCCAAAAACAAATTCTTAGAGAATTCATTTTTTATTTAGCAGGATCTGCATGAGCATGCTTTGATTCTGCATCAATTGTTGAAACATATTTTGCATGTTCGTCATGAAACTGTTCATGGTTTGAATTAGATTCTCAATAGAGCTTTGAGAGTTAGTATCGGGTACTGGTACACCCTCTTTTAATGCATGTGCATATGAAAATAATGGGGTATTATTTCCATTGCTTCTTTTCATTTGGGTAACTGAACCCTGTAACTGTTTTGATAATTATCATTTATGATGCCTCTATATTGAGCACTAGAAGCACCAGTGTTTGTTTTCATTTGGGTAACTGAACCCTCATTTGTCGTATGGGCACACGATTTGTTTTGATTATTGTTTTTTATGATACTTCTATATTGAGCACTAGAAGCATCAGGAAGGCTTGGAAAGTTAGAAGTCGTATATTGAGCATATAAAGGTCTTCTTGCCTTCGTTGATTCCTGTATGCGTAGGAATACTGGGCATCCACGGTAGTTTGCGGTGTGATTTTGACCACAGTTACTACATTTTCTTATATTATCTGTTTTTGAGTGGGGGCATTCTTGACTTTTATGAATATCTCCACATCTTACACATACAGAAGGTAATTTGCAGAATGTTCGGGTGTGACCGAACTCTTGGCAATTAAGGCACTGAGGTGGACCTTTGCGCTTAATTGGTTCTTCTACAATTATTTTACGATTAAGAAGATATCTTAAACCGTATATTGGATGAGTGTCACCCTTTTTCTTTAATTGAGAAGAGTTGAAAGTGATTTCAACTCTAAAAATTGGTTGAGGAATTTTATTCTTATTTATTATGTTGTGAATAGACTTCACTTCAAAGCCTTCAGACTCTAGCGCCCTTTTAATATCATCAGTTGGCTCAGAACTATCTATACCTTTGATGACTACTGTCAAACCTTTTGCACTTTTCAGTTTATATGTATAATAGTTTCTTTACTCGGAATCGAAATTATCAACAATCATTCTGAAATTTTTTTCCGAATAAGTTTGTACCTTTGTCTCTTGAATATTTCCTTTACGTAGAGAGACCACGTGGAAATTCCCCTTACCTACAAGTTGGGACAATTTGTTCACCAAAACATTTGTAGTAGGTTCGCGCAAATATAGAGGAGGTGGCTTATAGTCTTTTACAGGCTTTGCGGGTTTTTCCTTACTTTCTTGATTGTCAAGAATTGCAAAACGATTTTGACTTACCGGATTTTTCTTTGCCTGTTTTGGATTTGGTTCCAATTTTGATGTCCTAGTACTGGACTTGCGTTTAGTTATAGTGATGTAACGGTCCATTCCTGTTAGGATTTTTCCCGTATTTTTCACTATACTTCGAGTATTTTTTGGTATGGCACCAATATTTTAAGGTAGAAAATGAAACGGACAAAACTAAAGCACCTCTTCAAGGATATACTAGCGGAGTTCAGTATTAAGTGCGAATGGTATTGCATCATTGCAAATGCAAAATTGTAAATGTTTTTGTGTGTATTTTGTTATTGGATTACGGTAAAATTTTGCATTTGCAATGATGCTAGACCATTCGCACTTAACATATCGATATTCCTTCCCAGGCTATTGAAATAAATCGTGAAAATTGCCGATCCTTATTTCCGCAATTTTCTGAAGCCAAGTCTTACAAACATTGGAGGTGTGCTTAGGATCGTTATCCTGTATCTTCACTGGCATAAGGCAACATTACATATTTCAATACATCACGGTACATGAAGCGATCCATAATCCCATAAATTTTATGATTTGGCCCAAATCCTTGACCAGAAAAGCAACCCCAGACCATTACATTGCCTCCTCCATGTTTAATTGTTCTTTGCAATGTTTAGGATTCAATCTTTCTCCTTTTGGTCTGCGTACACGCCTTATTCCAGCGGAACTTTTTAAGTTGTATTTGGATTTGTCAGGAAACAGTACTGTCTTCCATATTAGGACGGTGTTGGCTTTGGCAAACTTCAGTGTAGCTTTCTTGTTCTTAGCTGATGGAAATGGTTTTTTTGCTGGTCGTCAGCTGAATAAACGGGCTTCTACTACTCTTCTACCGATTGTTCTTTCGCTAACGCATAATCTTAAACTTGTTCGTACTTGAATAGCTGATGCTGTAGGATCTTTTTGTATTGTTTTTTTCGCGAACGACCTCCAGAATAAAAAATTTTGAAACGAGCTTGGAAATAGTTGATCTATTAATTATATATTTTTTACTCAATTCGTGTAGTGATAAGCCCGTCTTCCAGTCTTCAATAACATTAATTATACCCTTCACCATGAGTGGCAAGGGTATATATAAGTTTGTCATTCCGTTTGTAATTTCTACATTTTTCATTTGCGACCCCATAAAGTATATATATTCTGGATCGTTATAGATAGCTGAGTCGATATAGCCATGTCCGTCTGTCCGCATGTCCGTCTGTGTGTTGAAATCAACATCCCTAATCCCCTAAATAACTTACAAACATGATTGATACATCAAAATCTTCCAGCTCGGTTGCTATTTAAAATCGAGAAAATTGGTCCACAAATGGCCGAGATATAAGCAAAAAACCCAAAAACGCATGTATTTTGTTAGTGTTTTATGAAATCATGTACATATATAATAGCAACATTCTACATTGTAGAATGTTGTTGGGTAGAATCTACAATGTGGAATGAAATGAGAATTACAAATCAAACACACGCGTGCATAATTTGTATGTATTTGAGTGCGTTCGTTCAAAACGGGGTCCCTTCGACTCTACTTGATTGTTCGCACGTAGTGAACTACCACGTAAACCAACCACCGTTTGGTTTATTTTTTTGTTGTTATTTTTGTTCAACATACAATTAAGGTATACTTTGGTGAAGGGTATATAAGATTCGACAAAGCCGAATATAGCTCTGTTACTTGTTTTAAATTCACTGGAGTACTTGTTCCTTATCATTGTTTTTTTTAACAATAAACTGTATAAAACTTAAATTTTACACACTACGCCTTCCATTATTTTTATCTTTTGGAATTTTTAAATGCATTCATTGTGATTCCCGATAACTCACATTGCAAATATGCAGTACCGAGTCAAATTTGTTTTGTCCGTTGCGTTTTGAGTTTTTATATGATTTATCATTGTAATTAATTTTTAATAAAATTATCTTTTACTAAATTAATTTTAAATGAACATTAACAATATTAGTTAATAAAATATATACAAAATACATCCCAAAAAAGCCGTTTTATCAAAAAAATTATGATTTGAGGGGGTGCTTTAGTTATGGCCAATACTGTAGGTACATACCTTTTTATATACTTTTTAAGTAAACTTATTTAGTAGAATCAAAAGTCTCGGTTGTGGCATATGTGTTGTCATCTTCGGTAGATAAAAAAAAGTCGCGTATTTAAAAAAATGGTTGCTAATTGAGTTCGCGTTATATCGAATGCGTGTAAATTAAGTACCGCGCAAATGGTAGTATACATTTTTCACCGATATCGATAACAATTGGTAACTATTGACAGAATTTTATACTTTTATGAGTCGGGTAAATTTTTTACCATTGAATATGTTATTCGATCATTTAATGGAGTAGTACATTCGACTTTACTGAGTAAGTTCATCGATGGTAAAATCTTGCCACATTAATTATTTGCCCTTCCGATTGTATCTAGAAGTGAAAGGTAAGAACGTTGTTTGGTTATTATTTCAGCTCCATCAGTCCCAATTAAACACCAAAATTATGCAAACTTATTTGCAATGTTATTCACATTGATATCTCCATTAAGGTGGATCCTCAATGTATGGAAAAAATTAAAACTCGTCTGTTTCAAAAACGTAGATTAATTTCGGCCCTAATTTTTGTAAATCACGTCACCAAAGTGATATTTATGTGGATAGAAAAAAAATTTCAAACATTTTAAAAATTTCTTTTTGTTTTATATACAAATTCAGAACCGAACAAACGCACCAAAATACAGGGATTGATTTGCCTTTTATAATTTGAAAATTAACACTCATTATTTTTGTATCCCCAATATTTCTCTAAGAGCTAGTTTCTTACTTGTCAGTTAAACTCAGCTTAACACGCTGTTATATTAATCCTGAAACATATTTTGCCGGAATTTAACCAATGATTGTGTTTCTCACTAGTGGATTAATTTTGTTAGCATTGCCATACTTTTCAGTCAAATCACATGTTTCATCATTCTTCAAATTTTTATAAGAAAAAGCAACCGCGTTACATAACTTTTTTTGTAAATTTTAACTTTCTAAAAGAAAAGACATAAAAGTATATAAAATGTATATTAAAAATTATATTGATGTTACACGCCCCGCCGCCCACAGACGAAATATTAAAAATCTGACTATACAGTGTTACTCGCTGGGCTATTCTGAAGATTCCCTGAAAATTTCATCAAAATCGATCCTGTGGTTTTATATATATAGATGGCATTAGCGGTATAATGTAAAAAATTGATTTTGCCTCACCCCTTCGCCCACAGACCGAAAATCAAAAATCTGACTTTAGAGTGTTACCCGCTAGGGAATTCTGAAGATTCCCTGAATATTTCATTGAAATTGGTCCAGCCGTTTTTGAGTTCATTCGGAACATACATCCATTTTTTTTATATATAGATGAAAAATGTTTGTATGAGAAAATTCGACAATTTTCTTTACGAAATCACCGAATGGACCTAATGTAGTATTTTAGGTGTCCAAAACCATATTCAGAAAATTTCCTTTCCAATGATACCAGTTTGGAGCTAATCGGTGGGATGGTCTCAGAGTCTATAACGGACATAGGTAGAAACATTTTTTGTATTTTATATATATATATAGATAGATTGCCCAATAATGGTTTATAAACCAGTTTTAATCTTTTATGAATAAGTCCGTAAATCTGTAAACAGTATTTAAAACATTCTTGAGGTAAAACGACTATAAATAGGTTTTACCTTGAAAACATAAAGTGAACATATCTTGAAAACTAACCGTTCGGACTCTATAAAAAATATGATTTGCACGAGGACCCATTTCAAAAAATTCTATTTTGTATAGTAGCGTTATTGATTCAGTGTTGGGACGGATGATGAACCTTGTCTCGGAAATTAGTATATTGCAACTCTTGCCACCAGGATAATCTCTTTAAATATTTAAAAAAAAGTTAGTGGTTAGTGTTGCGAAATAGGGTATATAAAGCTACTTTCGGTTCGTTCACCATAATGAACAAAAACAAGTCCAAAAATGTAAGTGACTAAATAAACTTTCATTTGCGATATTATACTCATAAATATAACTTTTTAAACTGGATTATGTTTTATTTTAAGTATAAAAAATACGATTACAAATACATAAAAGCTACCCTACTAATAATATATCTCGTTTAATTTATTTTTGCAGGTCCTAAAATTTACAGAATTTAAATTCAAAGGACATAATATATAAATATATAATAATTTTATATAAACTAATGAAACCATATGTATTATAAAACATATAAAATAGATTTGCTTATAAATGGAGTAGAGCTAATGCTATTGGAAGTTCTTCAGAATAATAATATTAAATACAATAAAGGAGGAACGTAATCAATAGAAGTAAGAATGTCGTTTATTAATAACTTGAAAAAAGTTTTCCATTTGGGAGGAGGAGAAGCTAAAAAGAAACGTCATGGCAATAACATAAAAATGGACACTGATCCCGCTGAAATTTGGGAAATTGTTGGCGAGCTCGGAGATGGAGCATTCGGAAAGGTTTATAAAGCTCTAAACAAAGAGACTACACAATATGCTGCTGCTAAAATGTGTATTTTAGAGGCTGTGGCAGACCTAAGCGATCATATGGTGGAAATTGACATATTGTCAGAAATTAAGCATCCAAACATAGTTGAACTTTATGAAGCTTTTTACATAGATCTTAAATTATGGGTAAGAAGTATTGAAAGTTTGAACTCTGAACTATTAAACACATATATGCATTGTTTTGTTTTTAGATGCTTATTGAATACTGCGATGGTGGAGCACTTGATAGTATAATGGTTGAGTTGGAAAAACCACTTAATGAACCTCAGATTGCATATGTTTGCAAACATATGACAGAAGGTTTAGATTTTTTGCATAAAAATAAAGTTATTCACCGTGATTTAAAGGCCGGAAATGTCTTACTGACGATGGAAGGCGGAGTTAAATTGGGTAATTTTCTATATTTAAAAATGTCTATTGTTTTGATTTTAATCTTAAATTAACTTTTATTTTAGCTGACTTTGGGGTATCGGCCAAAAATAAACATACACTTCAAAAACACGATACCTTCATTGGGACCCCTTATTGGATGGCACCGGAATTAGTCTTATGTGAGACGTTTAGAGACAATCCTTATGATCAACAAGTTGATATATGGTCGCTTGGAATTACATTAATTGAATTGGCTCAAATGGAACCCCCTAACAGCGAAATGTCGCCAATGCGAGTTTTACTTAAAATTCAAAAAAGCGATCCGCCAAAGCTAGATCAACCATCCAGGTGGAGCAAAGAGTTTAATGACTTTTTAAAAAATTCTCTTGTTAAGGTAGCTAAAAAAGATGAATGTACCCAAGCAGAAATTATGACCCTTTCCAATATTGTGTTAATTACCAGGGTTTGAAATTTAGTTAAATGTTTTTTACTACGCAATAAATATGAATCGTTTTTATATTATACTGGCTGACCCGGCTAACGTTGTTTTGCCATACAAATTGTTCATAAATCGGCAGAGCCGCATCGTTCTTGTTGAAAGATTTGGATATTGCTCAACTAAAAATACTAAAATCGCCATATAAAAATGGATGGTGAGGGTAGGAGAGTGAAAATTTGGGGTTATAGGTATTTCTTGGATGCCAAATAAAAAAATGCGATAAAAGTTTTTGGCAAACAATTTAAACAAATTTTCTGGATAGAAACACCCTAATTCACTTTCCGACCTATTCTCACCAAATATACATACAAAATTTAATAAAAATCGGTCGAGTCGTGTAGGAGGAGTTCAAACAAAAACATTGTGACACGGGATTTTTATATGAGTTGGTGAAATGCAAAACTCGCTCGTTACACATAAACCGAATTTTGGAATAACACCGAATTTATGAACCTAATTAGTCGAATGTTTTAAATTCTTAAATGTTACTCCATTCTTGACTAAAACTCTATAGTTGAAAAAATTAAATAAACTGCAACATAGAGAAGGACTGTCCGAATCAATAGTTATCTCATTTTGTTTTAATTTTTGTAACGAACGAGTTTTGCCTCTCACCTACTCATATATTCGATAGAGTTGGGCATAATCGTTCTTTTTACTGATTGTTCTTTTTGTTCAGTTGTTCATTTTTATTCTGCGGTGTTTGACTGAACTAAGTGATTGAACGATTTCTCTGTGAATATATTTGCAGATAGTGTACAAAACAAACAGGTCACAACTGCTTTTAGAAACAAATTAGGCAGGATTTTTAAAAATGAAGAAAAGAAGAATGTAATCAAATTCAAACAACTTAAATGCAATTTAAAAACGTTTTTCAAAATATGAATTTGAAACACGTACAGAAATGTAAAACGGACAAAGAGAATAAAGTGAATAAAAAGAACAATAAAGAACAAGAAGACTGAACAACTTCACATTGTTCACTTGACTGAATTGTTCAATTGAACTTGTTCGTTCATTAACAACCCAACTATTATTAGATAGATTGAGCATGAGGTCAAATTTACAAAGTATTTAATTTGTTATTTATTTCCGATATTCCGCTACTCCATTGTGTAGTATCTTTAGGAAAAAATAACAAAATGTTTTTCAAGAAATCAATAAACAACATTGTCAAAATTAAACATTTTAAATATTACACAAACGAAAAATATTTTAAAATACATTAATACTTCACAAAAAACTGCTTTAGCTTCTCATTGTTCAAAATTACAAATTTCAAATTAAAATTTGATATTTTTTGAACATCCAATAAACATGATTAGTGAGTATGTATAACAACTGACATATTCAATTTAGATGTATTTGAAACTTTGTCTGCATTTACATGTATAGACGAAACTTTTTTTTTGAAATGAGTCTTTTATCATAACTAAACAAAACTATTAAATTAATCAAAATCTAAAACAATCCAAAAAGGAATATTCTTTATCATGCTTTTGATTTCTCCAACATGTACAATCAGCGAGAGAGTTGTTTCCAAGAAAAGTTTTATTAAATCTAAAGAAAAAAATCGTTTAAATTATATTCTTTTTATACAAGATTATTTCAGAAGATCTCACTTAAACCCTAAAAAACTCACACATCGCTCATTTGCTGCAACAACGTCATAATTCAAAAAAAGTCGTTTCGAGAAAAACGTCTTTGAATATTTTATGACATTTTACTATTTCTTAAATAAATTTTCAACAAATCATGCGATTTCAGATATATAAATAGTAGAAGTGAATATCTTTCTAATCTGTATTTAACCCAAATTTTTAATTATCAAATATACGAGAAAATATGAAATTTAATTTTGATGTTTACAACAAAAAAAAACACTCACACAAAAAATAATTGACTTTTTTGAAAACTTATAAAACTATATGAAAGACTATAGAACAGCGCCTATTTTTTTAATACTCAGTTCAAAAAACACGAATTTTGAGTTATGACGTTGTTGCAGCAAAATGAAAATATAATTATTCGGTTAATCGAATAATTTTAAATTAACCGAATAAATCTAAACCTCGGTTAATTATTTGCTCGATTAACCGATTAAACCAGAAACCCGATTAATTGAATACCCTAATCAGTATGAAATACAGAAAATAACTATAAAAGTCGTTATATTTAGAAATGTTACAAATAATTAATGTTCTAACAACACAGCGAATTAACTTTAAAGCAGATACCGAAAATGTAGCATAAATTTACAGACATATACAAATACAATTGGGGTATTCACACGGTCTGCTATTAGTCATATTGTCATAATGTCCTATTATATAATAATATTTGTTGTTGTGTTTTAAACAAGAAAAGTGTTATTTTATGGCAAAACAATAAACAAATAGTCAAATAGTCTTATTAGTTTAGAACTTTTTTGTTGGAAACAACCAAAATTTGATTAAAATATATTTTTTAAAGGAAAACTTTTGAATTTGAGGGTGTTTCTGAAATTTTTTGACACAATTTGTTTTCCAAGTTTTTTTTTCTTCATTGTAGCACCGTGTTATTATTTAATTTATTTTTAAAATTTGGGGTCTTTTAATTAAACACATTTATACTTACTTCTCTCTTTATTTTCTATTTTATATCATTGATTTATTACGAACACAAATTGACAAATTGATTACGACAAATTGACAAATTGAAAGACAACTGAACTTGTAAGCTCATTTGAAAAAAATTTCATCGATTAACTTTAACGCACACATTATATTTAGCACAAACAAAAAAACTCTTGACTTTGTTTTGAGAGTTTTCCAATTAAAAGCAACAACAAATGTAAAACTGCACTTTGATTCTTATCACTTTTGCACACAAAAAGCTGTCATTTGACTTAATGTGCATCGCCATGCCTATCAAAAAGCTTATATTTAATACCAATATTACATCTTGTGTCTGAAACAAATAAGGACGTTTAATATAATTTTTTTTTTAAATTTTTAAATGACGCCGAAATAGTTTACGTACATCAACTACTCATAGAATATTTGAGTTATTGTTTTTGTAAAATAATATATTATAGGAAAAACCACTCCAGCGTTCAAACTATTTTTAAATCATATTTAAATAATGTAAACTTACAAAAGAATAGGGTCTGGTCGTCGAAAAAAATCTTTTAAAACTGAACAAAAAAATTGGCTCCTAAAATTCGAGACGATTTGTTAGAAAGATAAAACACAAGGATGCACCCACAAGCTATATGGTTATGAAATGACCAGAAATTACCGAAACCCCGGGAAAACGCTTAATAACTGTAGTCTACAAAAACAGGAGCATTTGAAGAAACCAGATTCCTTTTGGGACAATGTGTTATTTGCCGCCTATAAAATATGGAGAGAAATACATGTTTTTTTTTAATAATAGGTGTACTTAAACTTTATTAGTTCACTGTATATGGGTTTGTTATTTTAGGTCGTCTAATTTCGAGAACAAATTTGAAAAAAATCCAGATAGTTATTAAGTTATTTTATCGGAAGCAAGGTTGTAATACAGGTGGACATAAGCTTTCAGAAACTAAAATTTAAAACCACCATTTTAGAATCCAAGGTGAGATACAGAGTATCAAAGTTGGACAACTTAATTTTGCAAAGCTTTGTGTAGCTCTTAACTTGTACAAATATGGATACATATTCACCCCTATCGCGAATCAATACTTCACATGAAATATGTTCCCATTTCCCATTTTTCGTTCATAAACTTTGTTCACGTGAAAAAATTCCCCATGTTGTGAAATTTTGTAAACAATAAACAGCTGCTACGAACAAAATCATCTATTGTGAATGAAAAAGTTTAGGGGAATATCACATAAATTTCACATGTTTTTCACGATAGGGGTGATTAAATGAAATTTCGCTATAAATCAGAAAATTAAATTAGTGAATTTTTTAAACAAAATTCTAATCATTAAACAAATAAATTTAGCTCTAATTTTTTAAATTTCTTCACAAATTTGAGTAAATTAATTTATTGGGATAGATCTGTCATTTAACTGTAACCTGTAGCTCGTTTCTGTATTTCTCGCATCGGAAAACTTCTCACATGAAGTGTGAAACAAAAAATTCCATCGTTTCTCGATGTGCGAGAAAAAAGTGTTTATGTATTTGAATGCGAAAACAGACAACACAGATTCTGTTCTTACTGGAATATTTCCAGTAATTAAGTGTCAAATGCAAGACAAACGTCAACGAAAGAAAGAAATTATTATAAAACCAAAACAGTGAAAGGCTAAAAAAAATTAAAATGCCAAAATATAACAATTGTTTTATTGATTGTCATCATTTAAATATAAAACAAAAAGTAAAGTGTGGCGCTTAAAACTGCTGAATTTAAAAAAATAATTTAGAAACACTTTTTCTCACATCCTTCCAATAATAGCTGGAAAATTATTTAAATGACAGATAATTCTCGCAAACTCAAGATACAGAAACACTTGTGCGAGAAAAAACATATTTTGTTTCACTTTACACTGTTTTTGTTGCAATTCAATCGTTTCATGCGGAAAGTTTTTCAATTCGAGAAATACAGAAACGGGCTACTGTTCGTGAAATATTGTAAATAAAATAAACTTTGTTTAATACAAAAGCTCAATAAATTATAAAATTTAAAAACTAAAATTTATTTTTTCAAAAATATTTTTTTTTTATTATTTATTCATCTTAAAATTTCAAAATTTATTACGATACCTTAAACGAACATTTTTTATGAGCTTTCAAATCGAAATTATAAATATGTATGCATGCGAGTAGATGAAAATTAAAAACCTATTTGGCTTAAAATTGTGTCGTATATTTCTCAAAAAATATTTTTTTTTCATTGTGTTATACGTTATTACTTCAATATTTTAGCAAAATCAAATATATATAAAAAAAATTTTGCAGATATTGTTTACATTTTTAGCAATATCGTACCGACAGTGTAGAGTTTGTATATTTCTGCTTGGGTAATTAAGTTTTGTTATATATTTAATCTTAATTTTTTTCGTCAATAGGATCCACAACAAAGACCATCTACTGAAGCGTTGTTGCAACATGCTTTTATTAATCGCGAAATAGACGCTAAACCCATAAAAGACCTCTTACTGGAGTATAGAGCGGAAGTGGTAGAAGAAGTGGTTGACGATGAGACAGAGGTAAATATACATAGCATTTGTATAAACATTAAAGTGTCCCGTTAGAAATTTTTTGTAGAAAACCCTCTCAAACAGAACACGGGAAAAATAAAAAAATCGTTCCTTTCAGCGATTGAAAATCACGATTTTAGTAAAAGAATCAAAACATAGTCTGTATCGAGTTATTTTTGAAAAATACAAATTAGTCTACCATTAAAGATTTGAAAATAAGTATAAACGGATAGAAAAATATTTGTCAAAATCACAAATTGTATGTAAAAGTATATGTAAAATAATGATACAAGGAATGTGTCGAAAACTTTTAATCGGCAAATGGAAATAAAATATGCAATATATTTAATCACGAAACACCTAAAAATTCCACGAACTACCGACAGTAATGTTTTAATATGGTGCAAATAGCTTGTATGACATTATGACCTATGTAAATCCATCAAATGTCCCCAGTGCACAGTGGGGGAATGAAACTGAAAAGTGGAAATAAATCTGTAACTTCTAAACGAATAGCCCGATTTTAATAAAATTTCCCATGGCTATAGAGGAGGTGTTGATAAGTTTAAGTTTTGAATTTGGGCTTATAACACCAAGGAGGGGCCGAACCACAATGCCACAAATTGTAGTACCTTGGGTATATCAAAAATTATGCCAAATTCTTGTTTGCGATCAGATTTGAAAGATTTTTTATATATGGTAATCTACTAGACGAGATCTACAAAAAACTTATTCTTATGCTTATTCGCATTTGAAAAGTAAAATTTTATTTATTGCTAATAACGAAACCAATTCTTTTTGAATTAACAAAAATTTTTTTAATAATTTTATTAATAACTTAAAAAAAATAAAAAAAGTAGTTTTTTCGCCATTTAATATTAAATTATACAGAAAATAAGAAAAAGATAAGTAATGTGTTTATATTTGAATATATTTGAAATATTATAAGAGCAAAATAATATCAAATTTCGAATCATTGCGTGGTCCAGAGCCTTCCGAAGTAGACCTATTTTTTATGTAAAATTCAACTTTAGACAACATTTTTTCTAATCGCATAGCTGCTTTCAAAAAATTAAGACATGTCCATGTATGTTCTTCAATATTGTGCAAAGGGATTTCATAGCCCCTAGCTTGGTGCCTTCAATAGATCCAAAAATCCCAATTTTAGGATTTTTGATAAATATTTTGGGATTGTCATTAACAATTCACAAATATCGTGCCATAACCGACATCGATAGTTCTCCATCATTCGCATTATCTCACAAAATACCATCGCTGTATAATGTACCGTTATGATTTTACAGCAAAAACAATTTAGACGTATGTACATTTTATTGTTTTTCTTACATATTATGTGAAAATGAAGTGGCGCTTACGTCTTTTTTCGTTTTAACAACTTAATTAATATTAGTCTTATAAGATTAAAAATGTTAATTTGAATCTTTGTATATGAAAATAATTTGAAAAAATTAAACATTAAGTTGTTTTTTTAATAAAATCGTAAGGGCGTAACTGCCTTAACTTTAAATAGTAGCTAGCCATCATGACAGCGTAAGCGATATAAATATCCGTTATATTGGAAATATATGAAATAAACTAAATGCAATGTATAGTTAAAAAGTAACAGTGCATCACGGTAATACTTAGACTTCAACCAAAGTTATTTAAAAAAACATTCCCCTGTAAAATTTGTTTTTTTGTGGTTATGACTCGATATCTTTTTCACTTTTGGATTTCGGTCAAAAGTTTCTATATAGGTGTAAAATTTCATTAAAAATGATTCAAAAACAAAACTTTTATTACATTTTAAAAATTAAAATTTTAAAAAATCAGCTACCATTTTTTATTCATATATTTTCGAAAAAAGTATTATATCAATTATTTACTTCTTAAAAATTTTGTACATTTTTGAAAATAGGACATAATTGATATGGCTAAAGCAATGTTTTATGTAGATCTCGATATATATGAAAATCTTCCAAATCTGATCGCAAACAAAAATTTGGCATCATTTTTAATTTTTGATATTACCGAGGTGTCCCAATTTGGGGCATTGTGGTTCGGCCCCTCCTTGATGCTATAATCCCAAATTCAAAACTTAAACTTGCCAACACCTTCCCTATAGCCATAGGAAATTTTATTAAAATCGGGCTATTCGTTTAGAAGTTACAGATTTGTCCACCTTTTTTTCAGTTCCCACACTGTGCAGTGTCGCTCTATCATGACAAGAATGATTTGTATCAAAAAGTGTAACATTATATATTATATACCATTTATATGTTTGAAATGAATACCTTTTAGATGTTTTCCCATTACACTGTGCAACAACCAAAATCGGAATGCGATGAAACCAAAAGCAAATGAAAGCTTACGTTTTCCATAACAAGGCTTTTTTTTAGTTCAGCACACAGAGGTATGAGAAAAAAAAGAGGGAAATAAATCTGTAACTTCTAAACAGTTAGTCAGATTTGAATGAAATTTCACATGCGCAAACAGGAAGTGTTGTCGAGTTTAAGTTTTGAATTTGGACCTCATGTGACCAGGTGTCCCCAAAGTAGGAGACCTCGGGTATGTTCAATTTTAAAAACAATCCTATTTCTTCGTTTGTGTTCCGATTTCCAAAAAATTACATATATAGAATCTCCTTGTCGAGTACTACATCAAAAAACTGGAGTAGGGTTGGTAAAAATGTTAAAAATTTAATATTCAATTGCGAATATCTCCTAAGCTATAAGAGATAATTGATAGCTATGTAGTACTCGACAAGAAGATTCTATATGTGTTTTTTTGAAATCGGAACACAAACGAAGAAATAGGATTGTTTTTAAAATTGAACATACCCGAGGTCACCTACATTGAGGACACCTGGTCCCGCCCTTGGCGGCCCCATGAGGTTCAAATTCAAAACTTAAACTCGACAACACTTCCTGTTTGCGCATGTGAAATTCAAATCGGACTAACTGTTTAGAAGTTATAGATTTATTTCCCTCCTTTTTTTCTCATACCACTGTGCAGCGCTAGATTTTTTTACACGCATTTGATGTTAGTCATTTTGGGACGCTGGCTAACAAGAAAAAATCATTAAACATTTCATAAAACAATGCCTATTTATTTTTACTCTCCCGGAAAGTTGTGGTATCTTACTATTTTTGGGATCGCGGAATCCATTTTTGATATTTATTTTTACCTAAAACTCACGCTACAAGGCGCTGTACAGTGGTGTAGAAAAAAAGAGGGAAACATGTCTAACTTCTAAACGGTTGGTCCAATTTTAATGAAATTTAACATGCGAAAAGAGGAATTGTTGTCGAGGCGCAGGCAGGGGTTCCCAAAGTAGGACATATCGGGTATGTTAAATATTTAATACAATAATATTTCTTCGTTTGCTCTCAGATTTAAAAAAAAATACATACTTATATAGAATATCCTCGTCGAGCACTATAAAAAACATGTCTTAGTTATCAATTAAATCTTATAGCTTAGGAGATATTCGCATTTGAAAATTAAATTTTCAACATTTCAACTACCCTACTCCAGCTTCTTTTATTGAACTAAAAACAAATGTATATGTCAAATAAAAAAATAATTGTTTAAAAACCATTACTGAGTCCAAAGTTATGTGCTATTGAATTTAAAAAATTTAAAAAATAAAATTTTTCGCTAGTTTTTAGGGAAAAAAGTACTTTTTATCTTTTTAATTTATCTAAAAATTTCTTAGAAGATGTATAAACAGTTTATACTTTTTGAAAAGATAACTTTACATCAAATATCAGAAATGAAAAAAAATTTAAAAATTTTCCATACCGAGGGAACCAAAATACGCCTATTTTTTAATGTAAAATTAAAATTTAAGGCAAAAATTCTCAAATCGCATAGCCGATATTAAAATAGCGTAAACCATTTTAGATGGCCCAATATGTTCTTAATTATTTTGTAAAAAGGTTTCGATCTCCCCACCCCTAGTATGGGTGGGGATACTAAAAAAATACTAAAAAATCTTATTTTTGGGATTTTTAAATTTTTGTAGTGCTCGACGAGGAGATTCTATATACGTATTTTTTGTTAAATCAGAGAGCAAACGAAGATATTATTGTATTAAATATTTAACATACCCGAGATGTCCTACTTTGGGAACCCCTGCCTGCGCCCTTGATGGGCTTATGAGATCCTAGTTCAAAACTTTAACGCGACAAGAATTCCTCTTTTCGCATGTCAAATTTCATTAAAATCGGACCAACCGTTTAGAAGTTACAGATATATTTCCCTTTTTTATACACCACTGTGCAGCGCCCTCTAGCGTGAGTTTTAGGTAAAAACAAATATCAAAAATGGATTCCCCGACCACAAAAATAGAAAGATACCACAACTTTCCGGGAGAGGTAAAATAAATACCCATTGTTTTATCAAATGTTTAATGATTTTTTCTTGATAGCCAGCGTCCCAAAATCACTAACTTCAAATGCGTGGGGGTAAAAAAAATCTAGCGCTGAACTAAAAAAAGCCTTGAGAGTTTTGTTATGGAAAACGTAAGCTTTCATTTGCTTTTGGTTACATCCAATTCCGATTCGGAAAGTTCGATTTTGTGTCACAGTGTTATTAATAATCTGCGGAAAGAAAGTAGGTTTTCATTAAGGTTGTCATTATTTATGTGAGATTTGTTGCTCCAAGATGGTAAGCTCGTTGTAGCATTCTCTAGATCTATAATGAATTAGTCGGCATATGAGGGGCTTATTGTTTGCAAGTTACTACATTTTTTGGGAAATTAAAACAACTTAGAAATCATATTTCATAAACAAAATGCTCCAATGTGATTTTCAACAGCACTGATTTTGCTCTAAAAGCAGAGACCGAAAATAACGGATTCATTTTCATTTCAATGGTAAATTCTCATTCGCAGCCATTTAAAAATAATTTTTTGTGATATATCACTGAGAGAGTGATTTATTCGAGAAAATTTTAGGTTTGGGGTTGAGAGAAACAGAAAAGAAACAAACACAAATAATCTGGATGAGTGATTTATAATTTATTTTTTTCGTAAAGGTTAGCTTGTGACTTTTATTTGCGAACATGAAAAATAAATGGCAAAAATGCATTTGATGCAAATAAAGGCTTAAATATATAAAATTTATCAAAAGATTAATAACAATTTAAAAAAATTCTCATTTCTGTTACTCAGACTTCATTACTTCATACTTATCATATTATTTCCATAATTTGTTAAAAATTACTAATAATAGGTCTGTTCATTTACTTTCCCAGTAAATAAATATTAATGATAAAGATTTGCCAGAATGGATTTCTAAGTTAGTTAAGAATAATGGAGATTCTTGCAATATTTATGTTATTTTTCGTTTTTAAACGAATTATTTTATTCTTTTTTCTAAAATGCGTTTATAGTTATGAAACACTAGCTATTGTAATATTCCTTAATATAAATATAAAGGATATTCATTTAATTTTATTATATTTTATTATAAGTACTATTAATATTGCGTTTTTATTTGTGACATGCTTTGCATTTGGCCCATTTGGCTCATAGAATAAATTTTCGTATAAAAAGTAGTCACAGAATTCCATTTCAATCGAAAGTTGAATCAATTAATTCTGTTTTTGCCTTATATTATATAAATCAAACGGAATCTGAGGAAGCCAAAACAAAATCGGAATATTAACTAGGAAATTGAAACCATTCCAAACAAAATGTGTGGATATAGAAGATAATGGGGAAATCCAAACAAATCTTAATTATTTACTGTATCAATTTTGTTATGTATAGTAGAGTGTCCCTTAGAATTAAATTTTTTGAAATGTTGAAACGGTACTCCCTAAAAACTTTCGTAATGACCTAAAATACCACCAAAAAAAATTTTAGCTTGTTCTAAGAAGGGCAACCAGTGCCGACTTTCGATTTAGTTTTGAGGTGCATTTACAAGTATTTACAATATGCACTTTTTTCAGTTTTTTATACCCTTCAGCTTCGTGAAAAGGGTATATATAAGTTTGTCATTCCGTTTGTAATTTCTACATTTTTCATTTCCGACCCTATAAAGTATATATATTCTGGATCCTTATAGATAGCGGAGTCGATTAAGCCATGTCCGTCTGTCTGTCTGTCTGTCTGTCTGTCTGTTGAAATCAATTTTCTGAAGGCCCCAGATATCTCCGGGATCCAAATCTTCAACAATTCTGTCAGACATACTTTCGAGAATTTTGCTATTTAAAATCAGCAAAATCCGTCCATAAATAACGGAGATATGAGCAAAAATCCGAGACAACCTCTGAAAATTTCATCAAAAAACGCAATGTATTGCATGCTTTGACAAAAAACAACAAAACGTATGTTTGGATGTGCAAGTTTTGTGTATTTTGTTTTTTTAGTGTTTTGTTTCTTTTGGCGTTGTTGTTGTTTTTTATACAACTAAACGTTTGTTTGGTTGTGTGTTGGTTTTTTTTTACAAAAAAGCAACAAAACGTATGCTTTGCGTATTTTGTTTTTTTTTGTGTTTTGTTTCTTTTGGCGTTGTTGTTGTTTTTTATACAACTAAACGTTTGTTTGGTTGTGTGTTGGTTTTTTTGTCAAATAAGCAACAAATCGTATGTTTGGATGGAAGCATATGCTTTGCGTATTTTGTTTTTCTTTTGTGTTTTGTTTCTTTTGGCGTTGTTGTTTTTTATACAATTAAACGTATGTTTGGATGTGTGTTGGTTTCATTGGCTTGCGTATTTTGTTTTTTCTTTTGGTGTTTTGTTTCGTTTGGCGTTGTTGTTTTTTGTGTTCTTGATAAATTTAGGATGCTGTACGCTGAAAGTGGGCAATGTACATACATATATACTAATTATAAAAAATAATAATGCATCCACAACAAAGGTGAAGGGTATATAAGATTCGGCATAGCCGAATATAGCACTCTTACTTGTTTTTTTTTTTTAATTTTGCTATTAAGTAATTACTTTTGCAATTTAATTTAAAAGAATAGAAATGTGTACGTAATTTTCGTTCTAATGAGATATAATAGACAAAAATTGGTTAAAAAATGTTAAAGTTATTAAAAAATCGCCGTGCCATTACGTGTCTCAGGCCACTTGAACAAGAAATTTAGGAACAAAATTAACATATTTTGAGAAATATTAAAACCAAAGTTTATTCTTACTTAAAATATATCCATATTTACATGTATATGAGTTTTTATATTCATAGGATACAGTTAACATATTCGCAGGTATAACCAAAAAAATATTTTTTTAACAGCAGTTTCAAAACTCCAATTTCAAATTGTTAAAAATTTTCTTAAACAAATGCTCTTAAGGGTTAATTTAGATTTTTGTGCTGTTATTGTAAATATTATATTTTTCTTAAGTTTCATGACAATCGGCACAAAAGTATATAATATTTCGCTATCTTTCCATTAGAAATTCCAACATTCGCTAGTCGATATTCGATAGACAACGAATATCGTTTGTCGAATGCAACTCATAATAGAAGTCTAAAATGAAATCCTATCTTGCGGATTTCGACTTTTATCCAATGATATTTCAGTATATATCTTTTTTAATAATTTTTTTATTGGATAAAAGTCGAAATGCGCAAGATAGGATTTGATTTTAGACCTATGGTTTCTTGGGGAAGATTTCTTAGAATTTTCCATAGAATGCGTTTCTGCTATACGATTTTTTAAGAAAAAAAATCGACCCAGCCTAATGTTTGAGAAATTAACATTTTAAATAATTTATACTAAAATCATTATTTTCAATCGCGGGATCAATACAAATGATACAAAATATTTATTTTTATTTTTCTACGTGCCATTTGACTGGTATTCCTACGAGAAATTCGTAAAAGGGCTGCCTTTATTTAACATTGCAAATATTTTAAGTATATTATTTTACATTTAAATTACGCTAAATGTAGTTGCTGTTCATTGAATTTTACCCAGGCATAGAATATATTCATTACCTAAGAGTGCAAATTATGAAAAAAAATAATATATTGGGGAAATAACAAATTTTGTGAAAGTATAAAAATTAAAAATAAAAACTAATGGTGTGTGATAATTGTTCGCACGTAGTGAACTACCACGTAAAGCAACAAACCAAATATATATATGTACACACAGTTACTAAAGTATACGTACGATCTTTTTGGACTTTTTGGGCTTTTTTTTTAAAATCTATATATTTAAAAATACACGGCCTGAATCATTGATTCACTCATTCACTGACTCATCAGTCATGACTGAGTGAATGAATGAGTCAGGCCTTATATTTGTAAATATATAGATTTTTTAAACAAAAAGTCTTGTCTTTCTATCATGATTGCAACCCGTGCCGACTTGCGATTTAGTTTTGAGGTGCATTTATAAGGGGGGAAAAAATTCAATTATTTCAGTTTTTGTGAAAATTTTGCTATTAAGTAATTACTTTTGCAATTTAATTTAAAAGAATCGAAATGTGTACGTAATTGTCGTTCTAAAATTGGTTTAAAAATGTTAAAGTTATTAAAAATTCGCCAGGCCATTAATGTGTCTCAGGCCACTAGAACAAGAAATGTAGGAACAAAATTAACATATTTGGGAAATAGTAAAATAAAAGCTAATTTTTACTTAAAATGCCATATTTACCTATTCGCAGGTATGACCAAAAAAAATAATTTTTTAACAGCACACAGTGGTATGAGAAAAAAAAGATGGCAATAAATCTGTAACTTCTAAACCATTGATCCGATTTGAATGAAATTTCACATGCGCAAAGAGGAAGTCTTGTTGAGCTGTCAATTATCTCTTATAGCTTAGGAGATATTCGCATTTGAAAATTAAATTTTCAACACCCTACTTTACCCACCCTTATCTAGTTTTTTGATGACCGCGGTTCCAAATATTTCCCGATTTTCTCCATTTTTCTTTTGTAGCATTAATAGGGGGGTCAGACGGCATGTATTGCTTGTGTATTGGGACATGTATTCGATACACATGGAATTCCATGTGTATATCAAAATTCACGTTATACATACGATTCATAATTTCCATGTTCAAACGTACATATGTAATTGCATGTGACATAACCTCTATTAGTTTATATGTTTGTTGTTTTTAACAATATATTTATTTAAAACATTTTTAAATCACAATAAATATATTTAATGCAATGAAATTTATTTTGTTATGATTTTTCTTTACTATTTTTTGTTTTGTTTTTTTATTTTGCACTCACACAGTGTTGTATTTCAAAATACAACACTGTTATACACACGAAAATAGAACATGCTCTAATTGCAAAAAATGTCACGAGTAATACACATGTATTTTACATACACAAAGTTTCATATGGATCACACGGTAAGTATATGTTTACATATGGAAAAATGTCCCAATACATGGCACAAAACACAAGCAATACATGCCGTCTGACCCCCCTTTAACAACAGATGTATATATCAAATAAAGAAAGAATTGTTTAAAAATCATGACTGAATCCAAAGTTACATGCATTTGAATTTAAAAAAATTTAAACAGGCGATTTTTCGCTATTTTTTTGGGGAAAAAGTACTTTTATTCTTTTTAAGTTATCTAAAAAATTTCTAAGAGGATATATAATGAATTTGCACTGTTAACATCAAATATTTTAAATGAAAAAAAAATTTAAATCGATATTTTGATATCGATTATGCGATTTGAGAATTTTTGCCCTAAAGTTGAATTTTACATAAAAAATAGGCGTTTTTTCAATGGTCCTGGTCCCCTCGGTATCAAAAATAATAAATTTTTTTTTCATTTAAAATATTTGATGTAAAGTTAGCTCTTCAAACAGTGCAAATTCATTATACAGTGGTTGACAAAACAATGGGAACTTTTCCAAATATTTCATTAGTGGCCTAAAATCTGAAATAATTTTTTAAAAAATTTAACATTTTTGTAGTATTTTATTTGTATACTTTTATTAACTTAATTTAACAAAAAACAAAGGACAAAATTAATTAAATTCTAAAAATGAGAAAACAAAATTAAAAGATTTCTTTATTACGATATTGACAATAACTTAATATTTTGTTGGGTATCCCTTATTTTTTATAATTGCTACACATCGACGATGCATTGAACCAATTAAAAAGTCAATGGTCTCCTTTGATATATTTTGCCATTCCCTTATAACCGCCTCCGATAAATCTTCCTTCCTGGTGTAATTTTGGGTCCTTATTTTACGATCTACAATTTCCCATAGATTTTCTAGTGGATTGAGATCTTTCGATTGGGCAGGCCACTTCAAAACACGTACCTCGTTGGATTGTAACCACTCGGTTACAACCCTAGGGGTGTGTTTCGGGTTGTTGTCGTGTTGGAATCTCCAAACTATGTTTAATATGGTTCAGTATCCTATACCTGTCATGGTATCTTTTATACTATGAAATGGGCCCATACCTTGCCCTGAAAAACACCCCCATACCATAATATTGCCACCTATCTTTTTCTAATCTTTTTCCCTTTGGTCGTCCTACAAATGTTCTCCCATCACTGCCTCTTAAATTGTATTTGGATTCGTCGGAAAAGAGGACAGTATTCCATTTCTGTATCGACCAGTTTAAAGTATCCCTGGCTAATTGTAGACGAGCAGAACGGTTCTTTTTAGAAATGAGTGGTTTTTTCACAGGACGATAGCAACCAAGACCAGCCTCATTTGCCCTGCGACTAACTGTTCGGGTACTTATTTCTAATTTTAGGCTATTAACAACCTCTCGAGGAGTTATTTTAGGGAATTTCTTGAACTCTCTCGCTATTAAATTATCTTGTCTAGGAGTATTCTTACGAGGTCTTCCACCTAAATGTTGAGTTTTTACAGAACCGGTCTCACGAAATTTCTTTATAATTTTTGAAACTGCTGATTTATTTATTGAATATTTGTCACAGATACTTTTTTGTTTTAAACCAGCTTTAAAATCGTTAATTATTTCATTTTTTAAGTCTTCACAAATCTTAACTTTAGCCATTTTCGTTAACTTTGAAAAAAAGCAATTATGCGAAAAACTTAGAAAAAGAAATTGTGAAAAATTACCAGAATTTAAAAATAATAATAACTGTAAACAGGATGCTTTTTACATCGTTCTTTTTTTATATCTTTTTTTTCTTTATTGAATCTTTCTTTTTAGAAATTTACAATAAGTATTCAAATCTTAACCGAAACTAAAACTAAAGTTGTTATTGCCGCTGCAATGTCCAACATGAGTGCTCGTTAAATGATTATCTGGCCAGATCCAGTGTTTCCAATCGCCTCAGTCGTCTATGACCCTCAAATGACAGCAACTCCCTGGCGAGGGGGTTTGGATGATCCATTAGTTTTGAAATATATTTTAGACTGGAGAGTTTGATCTCCTCGTGTATTACTTTGCAATTTTTCAACGTTAGATGAGGAGGCTGTTCCCCATAGCTGAATGCCGTTTAGCCATATCGGTTTTATAATTGTTTTGTACAAAAGCACTTTGTATTCCAACTCTAGAGCAGACCTCGGGCCAATTAACCAGTACAACTGAACTGACTTTAATTTTATTTGCGTAACCTTGGATTCAATATGGTGGGACCATGTTAAACGGCGATCAAGATGGATACCTAGATATCTCACATGGCTCTGTTCTGGGATTTTGATATTATTTATCTGTATGGAAGGGCAACTTCCTCGTCTTAAAGTAAATGTAACGTGAATGCATTTTGTTGCATTGACCTTAATTTGCCATTTGTTCAGCCATTTTTCCAAATAATGCGGAGCAATACTGCTTGCTCTCGAAGGTTTTCCGAATAAGTGTACTTATCCGATGTACCTGTTCGATAGTACTATGTTTCCTTCTGAAACCAAATTGATGGTCAGGAATAATGCAATTTTCGTCAAGGTGTACTATAAGTCTCTCAAGTAACAACTTTTCAAAAAGTTTTGATAATATTGACAATAGGCTAATGGGACGGTATGATGTCACTTGAGTGACATCTTTTCCCGGTTTTGGTATCATAACTATATCAGATATTTTCCATGAGGATGGGAAATATCCAATACGTAGTATTGAGTTAAATATGAACAAAATAATTCTCAGTGCTGAGTTGGGCAGATTACTTATCATCGTGGTAGTAATTTTATCTATACCAGGTGATTTTCCAGCCTTAAGACCTTTGACCGTCGTCCTCACGGCAGAGAACTGGATTTTAGTGGGGCTGGCACCACATTATTTATGACATTATCTCTAATATATGAATTTGTATCATTTGGGGTAAATACATTCTCCAAGTGATTGGCAAATGCTTCGATTTTTCTGAAGTATTTTTTGCCCATTCTCCGTTATGAAGGCGTATGGGCGACTCATATACAATAGGAACGAAAAAGTTCAGTTCTAGTTCAGTTCGGACGTGTTAATTTTTAGTCCGAGTTAACTCGTTATTTTAATGTATCTATCGGAAAATAAATATAAATATCACCTGTTTATTATTTACGCGAAAGGACGCTTTTTTTTAATAATATTATTAAATAAAAAAATCAAAACAACAACTAAAAGACAAATAAGTAAAAAAAAAATTCTTTATATTTTTTTTTTCTTTTTTTGAACCTTTTTTGTGCATTGACTATTAAATAAAGATCAAGAGTGTTAACGAAAGTAATTACAAATACTCTTAAATGAGTCTCTTCAACGAAAACAGTGAGCGAAGGTTAAGTGTAAACGGCAGAAATGCATACGTTACAGTTAATGTAGACGAAAAAAATATAAACAAAACAAACAGAAGAATAGATGACAACTTGTTTTTAACAGCCAAACCTGTTAACCGCGCTCGTTCTTGTTCCCCCGCATTGACAACAACTAATGATTGTCAAATAAAAGAAAATTCAACTCAATCAGAAAATAAAAATATTTTATCTATGCCTGAAAGTATGCTAGCTATATCAGCTAAAATTAACCCATTAAGCGGCGCTGTACCCAAGATTAGTCAACCATTAAATAATGAAAATAAATCCCAAATACAGGTTGAAATGGACCGGTATATTACAGTATTAAAACGGGCACGAAGTCCCAAGTCCTCGAAAGCGGCACCCTTGGCCAAATTATATAAGGATAGTGAACCTCATAGACTAAACAATGAAAATCGTTTTTCTATTCTGGAATGTGAAACTAATGAACCAGTAAATAAAATCCATTCTACAAAACCACCCCCCATTTACTTGAGAGAAAATAATTCGAATCCACTGGTTCAGAGCCTGATCTCATTAATAGGAGAGAACTCTTTTTACGTAATCCCAATCAAGAAAGGCACGATTCATGAAACTAAAATACAGGTCAATAGTGAAAACGATTATAGAAAGGTTGTAACATATTTTGAAACTCAAAAGAAAAGTTTTTACACTTATCAGCTGAAAGGAAGCAAGGGTCTACAAGTTGTAATAAAGGGTATTGATTGTAATGTTGAACCACTCGAAATAAAGCAAAGCTTAGAAGATAAAGGCTATAAGACAAAAAATGTGATAAATATTAGAAATCGCGAAAAAATACCCCAACCACTCTTCCGTGTTGAACTTGAACCCGGTGACATAAACCTGAAAAAAAATGAAACACATCCCATATATAACTTGAAGTACTTATTGCATCGTAAAATTACGGTAGAAGAACCACACAAACGATTTGGCCCCGTTCAATGTATGAATTGCCAAGAATATGGACACACCAAGGCATATTGCAAATTGCCACCAGTATGTGTCATTTGCGGGGAGTTGCATAACACATCCCAATGTAACAAATCTAAAGATGATCCTAAAATAAAAAAATGCAGCAATTGCGGAGGTAACCACACAGCAAACTACAGGGGTTGTCCTGTCTACTCAATTGTTAAAAAATCACAAAGCCAGAAACCAAAGATTTTCCCCGCTCAGCCATTAAATAACATCAATTTGAACTACCCCCCGTTGCAACAGACATATGACAACAAAGTAACATATGCAAATGTACTTAGAAACAACCAAACTCAGCCGCAAGTCCGTCAACCCCAAAACGAAAATATGAACCCAGAGGTAAGAGAGCAAACGCTAATTTTCAATTTTACCCGACTAGAATCTACAATAGAAACTCTTGTGCAATCGGTAAATAACTTTACAAACTCAATGAGTAACATGATGCAAGAAATGCTTAAGATGCAATCAATGTTACTGCAGGCTGTGCTTAACAGACCATGAACTGCCTAAGAATATGTTTTTGGAATGCAAACGGCATACGCCAACACAAAAACGAACTCGAATATTTTTTAAGAAACCAACAAATTGATGTAATGCTGGTTTCTGAAACTCATTTGACGTCCAGAAGTTCCTTTCGAATAAATGGATATGTAATATATGACACCAAAGATCCCAGAGGTAGAGCATGCGGAGGCTCGGCAATTTTAATAAAAGCTCGAATAAAACACTACTTAATGTGTGATTTTTGCGAAGATTATCTTCAAGCTACTACAATCTGTCTTGAAGATTTTCATCGAAACTTAGTGATTTCATCGATATACTCACCCCCAAGATTCTCAATTACAGAAAGTCAATATAATAGATTTTTTAAATCACTAGGCCCCCGTTTCCTGGCTGCTGGCGATTATAATGCTAAGCACACATTCTGGGGATCACGACTGATTACGCCTAAAGGTCGTGTTTTGTTCGACTCAATTTCTAAAATGGGTTTGCATGTGCTTTCGAGCGGCCAACCTACTTACTGGCCTACTGACCCACGAAAAATACCGGATGTTATTGATTTTAGCGTGATGAAAAATATCCCTAGAGAAATGATTCAAATTGAATCCTCGCTGGAACTATCTTCAGATCACTCACCCACTATTATTACTTTATAGAGCCCCCTAGAAATTGTATCCCCGACTGGTAATTTAGCGATGGCAGGCACAAGAATAAATTGGCTCAAATATAAAAAATACCTCAGTACACATTGCTCGGAAAACATACCGCTAAGAACACCAGAAAACATCGATCACTCTCTTATCAATTTCGATAAAAATCTCAGAATGGCTGCTCAACATGCTGCAGATGTCGAACGGCTCTTAAATGAAAAAAGAAGATTTCGAAGAGAGTGGCAATTGCACAGATCCCCCCAACTAAAATCGAAGCTTAAAGATTGTATAAAAAGACTTAAAAAGCTCTTGGAATTTCGAAAAATGGAATCATTGAATAAATATTTAGAAAGCCTGGACGCAACCCCGCAATCGGATTACTCATTATGGCGAGCAACAAAAAATCTTAAAAGACCCGTTATATGTAAGTCCCCCTTGCGAAATTCAAGTGGTGGTTGGGCAAGAAATGATACTGAAAAAGGGAATCTGTTTGTTAATCATTTAAAAAAAAGTATTTACACCGAACACATCAAACGAAGCAATTGAGTTGCCACCTGTTGCACCCTATTTTGCAGCAGCCGTACCCCTACGTTTTGAGATTCGAGAGATCGAAAATGCTATTGCTGATTTAAATCCCAAGAAAGCGCCTGGTATGGATAAGATCAGCAACAAGATGCTTATGGAGCTACCCCGGATAGCAATAAAAATAATTCTTTTTATTTTTAATGCTATATTACGACTTGAATATTATCCTCCAGAATGGAAGGTTTCACTGGTTACCATGATACCCAAGCCGGGAAAAGATCACACAAAAGTAGAATCATACAGACCCATCAGCCTATTGTCTAATATATCAAAGCTATTTGAGAAGATACTTATGAACAAGTTGTACCCGATGTTAACTGAAAACAATTGTATTCCGAATCATCAATTTGGAATTAGAAGAAAACACAGTACTATCGAACAAACCCATAGACTTGTAAATATGGTGAGAAAAGCGTTTGAAGAAAAGAAATACTGTTCTGCACTCTTCATCGACATCTCTCAAGCGTTTGATAAGGTATGGCATGCTGGATTAATATACAAATTGAGTCAAAATTTACCGGCAAACACACATAAGCTGTTGGAAAGCTATTTAACTGGTCGAACATTTAAGGTTAAAGAGGGAAACTTTTTAAGTACTGCACAACCCATTGAAGCTGGAGTCCCCCAAGGCAGTATCCTGGGACCTTTTTTATATTTGATGTATTCGTCTGATATGCCAACTAACAATCGCACTCATACATCAACATTTGCTGATGATACTGCTATTCTAAGCATTCATGAAAACCCTCAAGAAGCGTCTCGTCACTTACAAAACCACATATTTGAATTAGAAAAATGGTTAAAACAATGGAAAATTAAAGTCAACGAGCAAAAATGTACACACATTACATTTACATTGCGTAGAGAATCATGCCCCCCTATTCATATCAATAACCAAACAATAATTCAACAATCGGAAGTGAAATACCTCGGAATACATCTCGATCGTCGCCTTACATGGAAAAGTCATATAGATGCAAAGTTGACTCAAATGAAATTGAAATCAATTCAAATTAATTGGCTTATTGGCAGAAACTCCACGCTTAGTTTAGATTGTAAACTTCTACTTTATAACATGATCATAAAACCGATATGGTGTTATGGCATACAGTTATGGGGCACGGCCTCAGCGTCAAATGTAGAAAAGATCCAAAGACGCCAAAACAAGTTTCTAAGAATGATCACAGTTGCCCCCTGGTATATCAAAAACGCGAATATACACAAAGATCTAAACGTGCCCATTGTAAAAACTGAAATCTCGAAAAACGTACAAAAATATTTAAAAAAACTTGAAGTTCACCCAAACCCGCTGGCCCGCAACATATTAGATAACCGTGGCCACACTCGATTAAGAAGGAGGGACACAGCAGACCTAATCTAGAAGGAAGAATGCCAATTTAACCAAAACAACCATGAACACAAAATTTTTTCGTCCGGCACTGGATGGACTAATTAAATAATAATATTAGATATAAGATTTGAACCACTTATTGTTAGTTCATTAAATAATGAAGATACAATAAATAAATGAAAAAAAAAAAAAAAAAAATATACAATAGGGCATTGCATATTTTTCACAGCTTTTCAGAGAATATATTCTGTTTTCTTAGTAGGGTCTAAGGTTTTAAGATAATTTCTCAGGTTAGGTTCTTTATTAATCTTTAGGGCGACGTGAAGTCTTCTTTGGCACTGATTAAGTTTAGCCTTTACGTTCGGAGATCGCGATTGTTGCCATCGACGTCTGAGTGTTCTCTTTTCTTTGATAAGATACTCAATGTTTTTAGGACATTTTGAATGTCTGTAATTCCCCAGGGTTACTGGGGGCGTGGACACTTTAACGGCGTTTGTTAAAATGTCTGTAAATATATCGACAGAGGATTGTATTTCATATTCATTTTACAATGAGATGTTCTGTGGCAAGTGTGAGCTAACATACATTTTATACTTTAACCAGTTCGTTTTCTTGTTAGGGAAACAAGAGTAAGAGTTTTCCAATTTACTTGGAACTGCTAATAACGTTAAAACTATAGGCGAGTGGTCTGACGAGAGGTCCAGCGAAGGGATCACTGAAATAAATTCTCGTTTTATATTCTTGATTACAGCGAAGTCAATTAGATCGGGAATCTTATTGAGGTCTGTAGGCCAATAAGTAGGTTGGCCACTAGATATGGCATCTAGTCTGTTAGACGATATTGCTTCTAACAGTTGCTTCCCTCTAGGAGTAATAAGGCTAGAGCCCCAAAATGTATGTTTTGCAGTGTAATCACCAGCTGCTATAAATCTTGGACCTAGAGTCGTAAAATATTCGAGAAACTGCTCTCGATTAATATTATATCTAGGAGGACAATATATTGAAGATATTGTAACTCTACCATCAGGTATATATATAGATGTGGTCAGGATATGGTCCGTTTTATATTCTGGCATTGGGAAATGTCTAATATCCTTTCTCACTAATATGGCTGTTCCACCACAAGCTCTACCACTTGGATGTTTTGTATCATAAGTATAGAATCCGTTAATTCTGAAACAGTTCTTTATGGTAAAGTGTGTTTCAGAAACGAGTAGTACATCAATTTCCTGAAGGTGGAGAAATTGTTGTACTTCATTCTTATTTTGGCTAAGGCCGTTAGCATTTCAAAAACAAATTCTTAGAGAATTCATTTTTTATTTAGCAGGATCTGCATGAGCATGCTTTGATTCTGCATCAATTGTTGAAACATATTTTGCATATTCGCCATGAAAGTTGAATTTGAATTAAATTCTCAATAGAGCTTTGAGAGTTAGTGTCGGGTACTGGTACACCCTATTTTAATGCATGTGCATATGAAAATAATGGGGCATTATTTCCATTGCTTATTTTCATTTGGGTAACTGAACCCTCATTTGTCGTATTGGCATACGATTTGTTTTGATAATTATCATTTATGATACCTCTGTATTGAGCACTAGAAGCACCATTGTTTGTTTTCACTTGGGTAACTGAATCCTCTTTTGTCGTATGGGCATACGATTTATTTTGATTATTGTTTTTTATGATACTTCTATATTGAGCACTAGAAGCATCAGGAAGGCTTGGAAAGTTAGAAGCCTTATATTGAGCATATAAAGGTCTTCTTGCCTTCGTTGATTCCTGTATGCGTAGGAATACTGGGCATCCCCGGTAGTTTGCGGTGTGATTTAGACCACAGTTACTACATTTTCTTATATTATCTGTTTTTGAGTGGTACAGAAGGTAATTTGCAGAATGTTCGGGTGTGACCGAACTCTTGGCAATTGAGGCACTGAGGTGGACCTTTGCGCTTAATTGGTTCCGTATATGGGATGAGTGTCACCCTTTTTCTTTAATTGAGAAGAGTTGAATGTAATTTCAACTCTCAAAATTGGTTGAGGAATTTTGTGCTTATTTATTATATTGTGAATGGAATTCACTGCAAAGCCTTCAGATTCTAACGCCTTTTTTAGATCATCAGTAGGCACAGAACTATCTATGCCTTTGATGACTGCTGTCAAACCTTTAGCACTTTTTAGTTGATATGTATAGTAGTTTTAAATATTATTTTCGCTTTACACTTCTTTCTTGCAGAAGTTTCCATTGTTTTGTCAGTAGCGAAATAGTAAATATTTTTAATTTTGTTCCCTTTTTTCAGAATATAATTAATTATGTTGTTTGTTTTTGAGTTAATTTATATAAATAAAACTATACAAGTAAAATACTAAAAAAAAAAATTATTTTAAAAAAATATTTTAAATATTGGGCTACATATGAAATATTGGGAAAGTTTCTATTGTTTTGTCAACCACTGTATATCCTCTTAGAAATTTTTTAGATAACTTAAAAAGAATAAAAGTACTTTTTTCCCAAAAAAATAGCGAAAAATCGCCTTTTTAAGTTTTTTAAATTCAAATGCATGTAACTTTGGATTCAGTCATGATTTTTAAACAATTCTTTCTTTATTTGATATATACCCAGCAAAAAATTTGTGAATTTTTGTAATGACAACTAGTTATTTCATGCATTCTTTTGTAAGGAGTGGTGGTTACCCAGCACATGATTTTATTTACTAGAATAAGTACTTATTTTTATACAGGCTGGTAATGAACTTTTGCATTTAGCACAGCTATCTAGTGTGTTTGACTGGAAAACGGGAGGTTAGTGGTTCGCCACCTGTCAAAGCCATTAATTTTTTTGTTCATATCATATTCATTTATATGTTGATGTTAAAACTATTATTAACTTCCAATAAAATAACTCGTACATGGAGCAGAGAGTTAGCAGCTTGACTATCAAACACAAGCAAATAATGTGACTGTTCGATTCCCACACAAGGCAATATTTTTTGTGTTTTTTTTAGCTACATATTCTTGTTGTGAATTTACTACTTATTTCTCAACTGATTGTAAGTACATTTGTAAGCTTGACCCCTGAATTTTTTAAAAATCTCGAACAACGGTAAGTAGTGTTTCAGTCAAATAATAAGTAGTTATCGCTTTGCTCCAATTATACTTGCTGGCTTACTAGGTAAGTAAAGTTTTTGCTGGGTACATCTGTTAATCCTACAAAAGAAAAATGGAGAAAATCCGGAAATATTTGGAACCGCGGTCATCAAAAAACTAGAGTAGGGTGGGTAAAAATGTTGGAAATTTAATTTTCAAATGCGAATATCTCCTAAGCTATAAGAGCTACGTTTTATGTAGTGCTCGGCAAGAAGATTCTATATGTGTAATTTTTTTGAAATCGGAACACAAACGAAGAAATAAGATAATTTTTAAAATTGAACATACCCGAGGTGTCCTACTTTGGGGACCCCTGGCCCAGCTCCTGGTGGGGTCGTGAGGTCCAAGTTCAAAACTTAAACTCAGCAACACTTCCTCTTTGCGCATGTGAAATTTCATTCAAAACAGACTAAGGGTTTAGAAGTTACAGAATTATTTCCCTATTTTTTTTCTCATACCACTGTGCAGCAGTTTCAAACTCCATTTTAAAATTTTTAAAAATTTTGTTAAACAAATTTAAGAATTTTTTTATTATCACATGGGGACTTATTGACACTTGGGGTCCAAATGACTGTGTTTTTCGTGATTTAAAAAGTTCAGGCTCATTTGGACTCCAAGTACTATTAAGGGTTAATTTCCATATTTGTGCTGTTATTGTAAATACTAGATTTCATGTTATATTTTTCTTAAGTTTCATCAAAATCGGCACAAAAATATATAACATTTCGCTATCTTTCCATTAGAAATTCCAAATATTGGAACATTTTACCTTTGACCTTCACGATTTAAGGGTTAACGTTTTCCGATTTTAGGAAAACGCAAAATTTATATCGCAGGTACGGAAAAACTATAGGAGGTATTGACATACTTTTTTCACATTTTTATTCCCTATTATGTTGTCAATAAATCCCCATGTGAAAATGGAGTTTTGAAGATGCCGTTAAAAAAATAGGTTAACGGTTTCCTACTAAGACAAAAACTCATATACAAGTAAATATGGATATATTTTAAGTAAAAAAGAGCTTTTATTTTAATATTTCTCAAAATATGTATTTCTATTGCTGTAGTTAGATTCAAATGTGTATTAAGCAGGGTCGAAATATTCACTCATTTGTCACTCATGTTCATGAAAAGACAACTTTAATTTTTGTTGTGTTATGTCCCAGCAAAAACTTCGCTTACAAAGCTACAAATAATGTCTTTTTTAATAACTTACATTTTAAGTAGTAAAGTCTAAAAAAACAAAATAAACAAACAAAACAAATAACACAGTGCAACAGTGAAAAAAACACAAGATCATGACTATATAGGTTCGACACTACTACCAAAGTGTAGTAAAACCCTATACTCAGTTTGTCCATTTTGGTGACCAATTTTTTTTTATGTGCCCCCAAAATTTCTGAAAATCAGTGGGGCCTCTAAAAAAGGTGTCATCAGTTTTCGGTTAACAGCTAATTCAGACTTTGTGATACGTCTTAACTTTATATGGCAATAATATAGCTAAGAGTCCGCCAAATAAATTTTGTTAAATTTTTTTTTCCAAAAAATTGCTTTTTCGTGCACTTATGTTGAAAAAATATAGGAAGAACATTTTTTTTTTACTTTTTTTAGAATAACTTCCAGGGTCTCCTAATTTTTCACTAACAATATTTAGCAAAGTTGTAGCTACGGTAAAGTTGAACAACTCTTGAGAACATATCAATGCATTCTGAACGTGTCTAGTCACTCTAAATAGCACATAAAGATCACTTTGTACCTTAACATTTTTCGTTTTTACTATTTTTTGACTCTAAAACAAAGATTTTTAGTAAAAATAGTATGATCAAGTCCACACTTCTATGTTGTGCTGTGTTTTTTAAGTTTTTTCCCAAGAAATCCGTATATTTTTTCTTTTATAAAAAACTAATTTTCTTCGTGGCTATATACACTTTTCTATGATCTGGAAAGAGAACTTAATGCAAAAACGTATAAAGTAAAATTTGACTAACTTAAGCAGACATTGTAGCCCCCAGCCCTATCCAAACTTGGCCAATTTTGAAACAAAATTTTAGGTTTGAGTAAAATATTCTAAAAACGCAATGCACCGATCCTCAAAAACTCATCATATTTGTATAGCCCTATATATTGTTTATACACATACGAAACGTTTTTACTATCATACTGTAAATAACGTCATGTGGGCTGTTTTCTAAAAAAAACTCAGTTTTTGGAACACATTTTCCCCGTTTTATGAATTTCGATGTTTGAGAACAAAGAATGGCAACATTAGTGATGCCATTGACTTAAGAACATTTAGATCTATATTACTGCCAAATTTTATTGTGATGTCTGTAACTGTTCAAATTTTACATTAATTCAACGTTTTTATTTTTCTTGATGGAAAAATCACCATTTTATAATATTGTTAGTTTTTAGGGTAAAATACGTCCGAAAAAACACAAAATTAATTCATTTCACTAAAATGTCAATGTCCAAGTCATAAGGTTTCCATCGATATCAAAAACTTATATAAAAAGCTTATATTTACTCTTCAGAAGATCCACAAACCTTGCCCACTTTCAAAAATGTTGATGTTTTTTCATATCTTGCATCAAGCCGGTCTTGCGTCATCAAGATTGGATAAAGTGATGCGCCCGGATCATACCGATAATGATTTGCCCATTCTTCGTTATTCCAGCACAATAGAGAAGTATACACTCGAACATAAATTTGTAACAAAAAATTTTTGTTTTAGAGTCAAAAAATAGTAAAAAAATAAAATTTGTATGCTACAAAGTGATTTTTGACAGCTATTTAGAATGCCTAGATATGTTCGGATTGCATTGATATGTTCACAAGAGTTGTCCAACTTTACCGTAGCTACAACTTTGCTAAATATTGTTATTGCAAAATTAGGAGTCCCAGGAAGTTATTCTAAAAAAGTAAAAAAAAAAAAAATTTCTTCCTATATTTTTTCAACAAAAGTGCACGAAAAAGCTACTTTTTGGTAAAAAATTTAAAAAAAATTAATTTGGCGGACTCTTAGCTATATTATTGCCATATAAAGTTAAGCCGTATCACAAAGTCTGAATTAGCTGTTAACCAAAAACTGATGACACCTTTTTTAGAGGCCCCACTGATTTTCAGAAACTTTGGGGGCCCATAAATGAGTATAGGGTTTTCGTCGAACCTATACTGTCATGATCTTGTGTTTTTCCAAAAGTCTTCATTTGTTGCATAGTGTAATCAGTTACTTTTATTTCAATTTGCCCATTTTTTTATTGCATGTTTATTTTTAGAAACATACAAAATAATATTGTATTACTATGTGAAAACCATTATTTGATGCACAATAAAATAACTAAGCAGTGGAGTAGTGAGTAGAACAGCAGACTAGCAAACGGATAGTTCTTGGTTCGACTCTTGGCTGCGACTTATTTTTTTTTTTTATTTTTTGTTTGCAAATACAAAATTCTATAAATAACTCTACTAACAAAACAACTTATTTCCGGCCAAAAAATATAGCTTACTTTTGGGACATCGTGAACAAAAATAAGTACTTATTCCGCCGAAAAATAAGTAGTCTAATCGTCAAATTCCCCTCATTTTTCGCCTTATTTGTAAGCAAAGTTTTTGCTGGGGTTCTCTATGAAGAGACAACAAATTGTTTGCTTTATTCATTCATGTATGATAGGATTCAAAGTAAATTAATAAAGTAGACTCAGTAGAACAGCTGACTATTTTTTTTATTAGGTCTGAACTGTCAATTCACTTGTGGTTGTTGTGGCGAAAAATACAACAAGCCCAAAAGCAAAAACAACAACAGGCAACTTTGACAGCTCAGACCTTAAACCAAAAACAAAATTGCTTGTGGTTTTTGTAAATGTTGTATTTGTTGTAGTACTGTCGCTACTTTATTAATTTACTTTGATAGGATTTTTATTGTTTTTTATTTTCAGTCAAAAATGAGAGCATGAGCATTTTTGAGAAGTTACATTTTTGTAAATTGTTCACAAATGAAGAGCATCAAGTTTTATTTTGCACAAACGTTCAAAAATTAAAAGCAAACAAATGAAAAAAATTTGTTTATTTACGCTGCATACATGAATATAATAAGAATGCGTGTAATTTTTGTTTTGCATAGTTGAACAGAGCTTTAGAAACGATTTTTCTGGAAATAATTCTGTATCTCGCAAACTAGTATGTATACATATTAGAGTTAATTTCAAAAATTTGAAAACCTTCATAATTTTTCTGAAGGTTTTTGCGTAAATAAAAATAATGGCGTCCTTTTTTTGGAAAATTGTCACTCCTTGTGGTGGTTCAACGCACCTAAAGACGCGGATTTTGAGCACATTTTTCTGTAGAGCAAAATCGGTTGAAAATCGGATTCTGCATCAAAAATTAATACAATTGATGTGTTTTGAATCCTTATAAATAGTTCCACTCACCCACAACAGGGGGCGCAAATCTCATAAAAAAATGTGCTCAAAATCCGCGTCTTTAGACGCGTTGAACCACCACAAGGAGTGAACATTTTCCAAACAAAGGACGCCATTATTTTTACTTACGCAAAAACCTTCAGAAAAATTATGAAAAATACGCTTACGCTGGAGGTTATCTCTTTTAGTTGAAGAGATATTTAGGTTTATTTTTTTAATTTTGCCAGATATTTTTTTGGTTTTTTTAGACATGGAGGGCCTACGGAATTCTAAATAAAATAAAAACAACTTGCTAACAGTTATCTCGTCCCTATAAAAAGTTACACGCATAGAAAGTTGGAACGTGTAAAAAGGGCCGTATTTTTAAATTTTTTTTTATTTGTTTCATTGAATAGAAACAAATAAAACAAACAACTCACACATGAATATAAAAGAAGTCCGCACATATATGATAAATAAAAACCAACAACATTAATGTGTATGAACATTAATGAGCGTGATGAGATAGCCTCTCATTTTAGAGCATTGGACATTTTTTATTTCTCACTATTCACATAAGTATATGTCAGTGTTGCCAACAAGAAAATTATAAACTACACATGCCTCATGCCTAAATTACACATACGAGAAAAAATTACACATGTAAATAAATTTTCGTGATTTCAATAGGAGAAATTGTCTAAAATTGTCATGAATATAAAAGGTTTGCCACAGTGGACTCTGGGATGTTTGGACCAAATACGAGCACTTTATTGTCAATGGACAATTTTCACTTGTGGTGATTTTAGTTTATCCAGGAATTGGATATATGAGGGGTATTAAAGCAAGGTTAGCAATCTCTTTTTTTTAGTGAACTTTTCAAATTTAATGAATTCTTGAGATCAGTCAAATATGTCAATCCCAAATACGCTTTTAACAAATATTAATCAATGTCCATTCGGAGATTGTTCCATTGGAAATTGTTACATTTCTATTAAAAATTTAACAATATTTAAAAAATAGCACACTGTTTGCTTTCGAATTTTAATTTATTCCTAATTTATATTAAGTGCTTTGAAATCAGTTTTGTTTTCAGTTTCAAAGATAAATATTTTTTACTATTTGTTTAAAAATTATAGTTCTGATCAGTTTCTCCTTCCAAGTAAATACTTTACCAGTAAAATCTTGTAACGTTTATATTTTTAAAATTTGTAGTTAGAAATTTGAAATAAAGCTTCCAAAATAGTAAGTCAATTTTATTGTTTATTATTTAAAACACAAACAAGAAACCAGACAGACAATAGCATAAACACAAAACATAAACTAGTAACAATTAGTAAATAAATTTTTCTCACACAAATTCCTACGTTATTGTTTTTTTCTCTTAAGATTGGCTAACGTTACCCCGAAATAACTGCAATTATCGTTACCGATATAATAGTTTATACCGTTATCTGCAAATACCGCTACCCTTATTCTATAAACAATTTAAAATTATAAAAATACAAATTTTAGATTTTGGGTTATCTTGAAAATTAACGTTTTTCCAATAACAATTTGTAATAACTTGTAAAAATGTATAGTTATTGAATAGTATTTTTTGTTTTATATTTTTTTCATGTTGGAATTAAAAGTCTTATATACCCAGCAAAAACTTTACTTACCTAGTAAGCCAGCAAGTATAATTGGAGCAAAGCGATAACTACTTATTATTTGACTGAAACACTACTTACCGTTGTTCGAGATTTTTAAAAAATTCAGGGGTCAAGCTTACAAATGTAATCAGTTGAGAAATAAGTAGTAAATTCACAACAAGAATATGTAGCTAAAAAAAAACACAAAAAATATTGCCTTGTGTGGGAATCGAACAGTTACATTATTTGCTTGTGTTTGATAGTCAAGCTGCTAACTCTCTGCTCCATGTACGAGTTATTTTATTGGATGTTAACAATAGTTTTAACATCAACATATAAATGAATATGACATGAACAAAAAAATTAATGGCTTTGACAGGTGGCGAACCACTAACATCCCGTTTTCCAGTCAAACACACTAGATAGCTGTGCTAAATGCAAAAGTTCATTACCAGCCTGTATAAAAATAAGTACTTATTCTAGTAAATAAAATCATGTGCTGGGTAACCACCACTCCTTACAAAAGAATGCATGAAATAACTAGTTGCCATTACAAAAATTCACAAAATTTTTGCTGGGTATAAACTAAAATTTAGTTTCTATTACCAATATTACGCAAACAAAACTATAACAAACGGCGAAATGTCCACTTGGAAAACCAAACATAGCCATCTTCAAATTACTTATCGTATTTTTCTGCAAACATTAATGTTAATTTAGTTCAAACTTGATTCATATCTTCATCTTATATATAAATAGGCCACAGGTTTTTTGTGGTACACTTTTAAGTGTGTTATTGTCCACCAATATTAATAAAACATACAGGTAAGCCTCTATTTACGCGAATTCGATATTACGCGAACTCAAATTAGCAACCATTTTTTTCAAATACGCGAATTTTTTTACGCGATTTTTATATAACGCAGCAACAAACAACAAGAAACGAAAAAAACACAAGCGAATAAGAGATTTCTTTTTTGAAAACTTCGTTAATTTTTATAAATTTTTTGTTATGTTTATGTATTGGAATATTTTGTTTTTTTAATTGACATTTTTTCCTTAATTTTCGAAAAAAATAATTTTTTTTAGTTGAGTTTTTTTACTTTACTTTTGTTTTAAGTATGTTTTTAAAAGTACAAATAAAATAAGTTTTTAAGTAAACTATATATCGTCGCCTTAAATGCAAACGGAAGTAACTACATTTTTATTGTTTTTGCAGGATACGTTATAAAATCGATAATAATAGAGTATTCTTGGCAATTGTTCAATCAATCAAAAACTCGATTTTGAATTGTTGTTGTAGTAGCAGTGTTTGCTGAGTTGACAGCCCTTTGCCGAGTGAACTCGGGTCATTCCGGTGCGTAGATCCCGCTGTCGTGGGAATGTTTTTTTGTTTAGTTACGTCCGCTTTCATTTAAGGTGACGATATGTATGTACATTAGGCATATAACTCATTTTGGCGATATATTTGGCATACCACCACGTGATGGCCAATGTTGTATAAGTATTGAAAATCATTTTTTTAGGTCATTTGGAATCAAAAACATCACGCACCAACACCAATTTCAAAAATAAACCAAAATTTTTTTTCTCTGAAAAATTATACAAATAATTTCATATTTTTTTTGCACGTGTGAGGGATACTTCCCTTATTTAAAAATTATCTTTTGAAGTATGTCCGCAGTTATTATTAAAATAAAATATATTGTATTTCAAAATAATTGAAAATATTTCATGAAAAACTTTATTGCGTTTGGTGCGTGAACTTTTTTAACAACCGCGAAAAAATAATACCGTGGTTTTTTATACTTTTTAATACTCTATACGACTATGCTATGCCAATTTGCATATTTGCAAAAATTGTCAATAGTTATATCCCTAATGTACATACAGTGATTGTCACTCAAAATCGTACAACATATTTTTTTTTAAATATTATGAAATTATACAGGCAATAATAGGTGATCATATAAAAAATTAAAAGTTATTTTATTAATTGGAACAAAAAATATATATTTCAACAAAAATGTTAACAAAACCTCAATTCCTTAAAAAAATATTGATAAATATTAAAGAACATCACAAAATTCATATTTCACTTAAATTCGTACACTTATATTAAATTACTAGCTGACCCGGTGCGCTTCGCCACCCCAATTAGAAGAAAGAAATAGTACTATCAAGTCTCACTTTGTGAATCTAATTGTAAATGTCTAATTTCTATTTCTGGGTCCATTATTATAGAAAATGCAAAATGTGTTCCTAATTTTAAATTTTTAGGTTTATTATTATAAAATATTCAAAAAGTACCATTGCAATAAGGAAATAGTACCATTGATTATCACTTTTAAATTCGCATTCACTAAACCATAACCCGTCAAGTTTGACTTTTATGGTATTTTTCATTTCCTATATTATCAACTAATTTTGTTTCTATAATACTTAAAATTTAATAAATTATCACAAAACCGAAACCGATCGGTTTTTAATTTTTTAAAACCGAAACCGCGGTTTTGAAATTCTTCGATTTTTTGAAAACTCTAGGTCCATTATTATAGGAAATTCAAAAAAGTACCATTAGAATATATAAAAAGTACCAAAAATCCCCCACATGTGGTTTCCCACTCACTCGGGTCAATATAAGCTTAATTTCATGGCTTTAGGTTCATTGGTGAAGAAATTACAAAAAGTACCATTCGAATAAAGAAAAAGTACCAAAAAGTCTCCCCCTAGACTTCTCACTCACTTAGGACCATATATGTTTAATTTCGTGTTTCTAAGTCCATTGTTATAGAAAATTCAAAAAAGTACCATTATAATATAGAAAAAGTACTAAAAAGTATACACTTGTGGTTTTCCAGTCACTGGGGTTCATATAAGCTTTATTTCATGATTCTAGGTTCATTGGTGAAGAAATTACAAAAAGTACCATTCGAATAAAGAAAAAGTACCAAAAAGCAGCCAATTGCGGATTCCCACTCACTCTGGTCCATATAACCTTTATTTCATGTTTCAAGGTTCATTGGTGAAGAAATTACAAAAAGTACCATTCGAATAAAGAAAAAGTACCAAAAAGTCTCCCCTAGAATTCTAACTCACTTAGGACCATGTATGCTTAATTTCATGTTTTTAAGTCCATTGCTATAGAAAATTCAAAAAGTACCATTAGAATAAAGAAAAAGTACTAAAAAGTCTCCCCCTAGAATTCTCACTCACTTATGACCATATATGCTTAATTTCATGTTTCTAAGTCCATAGTTATAGAAAATTCAAAAAAGTACCATTAGAATATAGAAAAAGTACCATAAAACCCACACTTGTGGTTTCCCACTCATTCGGTTTATATATAAGCTTTATTTCATGTTTCTAGGTTCATTGGTGAAGAAATTACAAAAAGTACCAATCGAATAAAGAAAAAGTACCAAAAAGTCTCCCCCTAGAATTATCACTTACTTAGGACCATATATGCTTAATTTCATGTTTCTAAGTCCATAGTTATAGAAAATTCAAAAAGTACCATTAGAATAAAGAAAAAGTACCAAAAAGCCTCCCCCTAGAATTCTCACTCACTTATGACCATATATGCTTAATTTCATGTTTCTAAGTCCATTATTATAGAAATTTCAAAAAAGTACCATTAGATGAACAAAAAAGTACCTATAGTACAGTTCACACATTTTGGTACCTAAATATTATCCCCTATTCCTAACACTAACTTCACTCAAATACATATCAGCTAACTTTAATGTCGATAACTGAAATAATTTAAAATTTTAAAAAAGTACCATTAGGAGAAAAGTACCAATTTCCCTTTTCTTACTTGAACACCCTCAAGTTTGAAATTTAAAAATATTCCATTTTGCCAAAATTGTTTATGCTACAGGCATGTATCAAAATATTAAAATCTGTGTTAATGTGCCCAAGAATAAATATGTTTTAAAAAAAGTACCAAACTGTTTACCCGGATTTGGGCCAATATACACCTTGGTACTCGAGTTCCATATAACACCCTGTTAGTTAATTTTTGTATGAATCCAGGAACCAACGTTAAAAAAAATTATCAAAATTGGCTTAATAATTTCAAATATAATTATAATTTACCGATTTTATCCCCTTTTCGGTACCTTTTTTATCCCCATTGCTTTGGTAAAATTTAATTCAAATAAATTTCTGTATAGTGGTGAGAGCTCATAATAAAATATTCGTATGTCTATGTCAAATTATAGAAAAACATATTTTATGAAAAAGTACCAAAAATAAACACAATTTTTATCCCTTAAGGGTTCGAATTTCCAAAAAGTACCAAACTTATATTTTTTATTTTTTGTTAATTAAAGAATACAATTTAAAATTTGTTTCTATGTTTATTGGTTTAAAAGATACATAGGGTGCAAAAAAAGTACCAAAATACAGTTTTTACCCGTTTTCTCCCCTAAAAGTTTCGAATTTCCAAAAAGTACGAAACACCTGTCAGCTTATTTTTTAAATGGAGTAACATGCTATTTTAAGTTTTTGTGTATCTTTATTAGTTTTGAAGATATAAGGTTACCGAATTTACCCGTTTTTACTTTTTTTTACCCCCTAAACGATCGAATTTCCAAAAATCCCTTCTTATCGGATCGTTTTGGGGAGGGAGGAACCGACAGTTAAAATTTCGTGATTCTAGCTTCAGCCGTTTGGGCTGTGCGATGTTGAATCAGTCAGTCAGTCAGTCAGTAACGTTACTCTTTTATATATATAGATAATCAAAACTTTAAAAATTAAAAAAAATGTTAATATTAAATAATCCTAATACTTTGTAGGGTATCCTTTGCTATTTTTTAGTGCCCGTTCGATTTTAAATGAAGCGTTGATATTCTGGGCGCTGACAGTGTTACCCAATTTTTTTATTTGTAGATAAGGGCAATTAAAATTATACTATATTTTCTGATAGGTAATAGCACACACAATATAAAAATAGCATTTTAAAATATTTCCAAAACATCAGCTTTATAAAACTAATGAATAAAATTTTACTACGATGGTGTACGATTTTAAGTGACATTCACTGTATGTGTTTTCTATTTAACGCGATTTTTAGGTCCCAATTTCTTTTTATACCCTTCACCTTGGTGGGAAGGGTATATATAAGTTTGTCATTCCGTTTGTAATTTTTACATTTTTCATTTCCGACCCTATAAAGTATATATATTCTGGATCCTTATATATAGCGGAGTCGATTAAGCCATGTCCGTCTGTCTGTCTGTCCGTCTGTCTGTTGAAATCAATTTTCTGAAGACCCCAGATATCTTCGGGATCCAAATCTTCAATAATTCTGTCAGACATGCTTTCGAGAAGTTTGCTATTTAAAATCAGCAAAATCGGTCCATAAATAACGGAGATATGAGCAAAAAACCGGGACAACCTCGATTTTTTACCTATTTCTGATTTATATCTGGATTACTAAGTCATTAATATAGACAATATGGATATCTAATGATAGATATTTCAAAGTCCATTGCAATGATGTAGATAAGGCTATAGTAAGTTGGACCTACAATGGGTCAAAATCGGGAAAAATATTTTTTAAATTAAATTAAAAACTAAAAAAAAAAAATTAAAAAATTTGGAAAAAAAACTTTTTTTAAAAAAAAATTAAAAAACAATTTAAAAAAAAATTTGAAAAACAATTAAAAAAAATTTAATTTTGTTTACCAAAAATATTTAAAAAAATTTATTTTAAAGTATAATTTGGTGAAGGGTATATAATAGCCGAATATAGCTCTGTTACTTGTTCTTTGTGTGACTGATGTATTGTTTTATGCGAAATAAAAAATTACTGGTCCCACAAAAGCATTTCGCTCTAAATTAGAACCTCGTTTTACGCGAATTTGATTTACACGCTACTTTTTTGGGCCCAACAAACCGCGTAAATGGAGTCCTACCTGTATATGGTTTTCGAATTTCGGCCACCGAGCGATCCTAGTACATATAATTCCATTATACTGAGTAACAAACTAGTACAATATAATAAATATAAATACATTTAGATATACTGGATTTTTATTTATCAACTAAAATAGAGGATAAATGTACATTAGCCCTTAAAAAATAGATTTGCTTTGGATGGGTCTTATTTTGTTCGTTAGTTGCTAAAACGTAACTACTGCAAAATTTAAGAGAAAACGGATAACTAGAACACGTGCCGGAAATCGATTGAAAGTTGTAAAATTGGGTAAATAATGGTACTTTTTCCGATATATTAAAAAATTTCCCTATTTAAATACTGTTTTTTAAACATTTTCAATAAACCTAAGCTTCTACACGCAGAGGCATGGTTACTGTAACCATTTCAATATTGTTACAAGTTTTTTAATGATTGTGGTAACCATAATATGGTTAATTTACGATTCACATGATTGTATCAACCATATATATGGTTACAGTAAACAAATATATGTTTGTGACAACCATTCATATGATGAAGGACTTATCATATTATGTTGCTCTCGGCTTAAGGCTTATCATAATCTGAGAACAACATATTATGATAAAATTATTCATCATAAATATGGTTGCCAAAAACATATATTTGTTTACTGTAACCATATATATGGTTGATATAATCATGTGAATCATAAATTAACCATATTATGGTTACCACAATCATGTAAATAGTTACTGTGACTATAATATTGTTAAAAATCTTGTAACACTATTTAAATGGTTACAGTAACCATGCCCAATTATATCTTTTCTCTGAGTGTAGAGAAAATTATCTTTCTAACAAGGTATAAATCATCGAGTAAAAAATAACCATGTTATTAGCATTTCCCTACGTCATATATTCAAGAAAAAAGAAATGTTTGTATTATTTGCTCACTGTTTTGCATGCAAAAGTTATGTAAACAACTATGTCAACAAAAGAAATGCGTGTAAAATATGAGTAAACTAGCACTTTTTGCTCAATATTTGGTCAGATAAAACTCGTATAACTTTGTTATTTTTCATTCGAAATTATTGTTTTATACCTTGTTAAAAAGATAATTTTCTCTAGAAGCTTAGATTTATTGCAAATGTTTAAAAAACAGTATTCAAATATGGAATTTTTTTAAGATATCGGAAAAAGTACCATTATTTACCCAATTTTACAACTTTCAATCGATTTCCGGCACGTGTTCTAGTTATCCGATTGCACTTAAATTTTGCAGTAGTTAGTTTTAGCTGCTAATGAACAAAATAAGACCCATCCTTTTTTTCAATTTTATTTTTTATTTATTGTATCTTCATTCATGAACTAACAACAAGTACTTCAAATCTTATATCTAATAATTATAATTTAATTAGTCCAGCCAGTGCCGGACGAAAAATTGTTTATTCATTTAGCTTTTATTAAATTGGCATTCTTCCTTCTATTCTTTGGATTAGGTCTGCTGTGTCCCTCCTTCTTAACCGAGTGTGGCCACGGTTATTTAATATGTTGCGGGCCAGTGGGTTTGGGTGAATTTCAAGTTTTTTTAAATATTTTTCTGCATTTTTCGTGATCTCAGTTTTTACAAGGGGCACGTTTAGATCTTTGTGTATATTCGCGTTTTTGATATACCAGGGGGCAACTGTGATCATTCTTAAAAACTTGTTTTGGCGTCTTTGGATCTTTTCAACATTTGACGCTGAGGCCGTGCCCCATAGCTGTATGCCATAACACCATATCGGTTTTATGATCATGTTGTAAAGTAGAAGTTTACAATCTAAACTAAGCGTAGAGTTTCTACCAATAAGCCAATTAATTTGAATTGACTTCAATTTCATTTGAATCAACTTTGCATCTATATGACTTTTCCATGTAAGGCGACGATCGAGATGTATTCCGAGGTATTTCACTTCCGATTGTTGAATTATTGTTTGGTTATTGATATGAATAGGGGGGCATGATTCTCTACGCAATGTAAATGTTATATGGGTACATTTTTGCTCATTGACTTTAATTTTCCATAGTTTTAACCATTTTTCTAATTCAAATATGTGATTTTGTAAGTAACGAGATGCTTCTTGAGGGTTTTCATGAATGCTTAGTGTTTGAGCCTGTAAGCTTTTTCACAGGCTATTATTTGAAATAAAACAAAAATCTTTATTTCTTTTCAAACTTATTTATTAGACTGATGATATGCAACTAAAATATATAAAAACCAAAAATTCTTGTTTAATGTAGAAACCAAAAGCGACAAAACAACTTCATAATTAAGATTATTAACATCATTATCAAGCTTGCACCGTTACAATTATGAATATTAATAATTTGTTCAATGTTTTTTGTTGTAAAATATTAATAAGCAATTAGCTTCAAAAGTGCGTAGAAGACTACACATATCAATATACACATCGACAAACATATTGATATGCAGTCGAAAACAAAGTGCGTAGAAGAATGCTGATATCAATATACACATCGACAAACATATTAAATCGCAGTCGAAAACAAGAATCGTTCTGCTGCTTCTGTCGCTGCATTTGGCACAGTGGTTACAACGAACACTTAGAATAGCAGTATCATCAGCAAATGTTGATGTATGAGTACGATTGTTAGTTGGTATATCAGACGAATATATCAAATATAAAAAGGGTCCCAGGATACTGCCTTGTGGGACTCCAGCTTCAATGGGTTGGGGACTACTTAAAAAGTCTCCTTCTTTAACCTTAAATGTTCCCAATAGCTTATGTGTGTTTGCGGGTAAATTTTGACTCAGTTTGTATATTAAACCATCATGCCATACTTTATCAAATGCTTGAGAAATGTCAATAAAGAGAGCGGAACAATATTTCTTTTCCTCAAACGCTTTTCTTACAATATTTACAAGTCTATGGGTTTGTTCGATAGTACTGTGTTTTCTTCTAAAACCAAATTGATGATTCGGAATACAATTGTTTTCAATTAACATCGGGTGCAACTTGTTCATAAGTATCTTCTCAAATAGCTTTGATATATTGGACAATAGGCTTATTGGTCTGTATGATTCTACTTTTGTGTGATCTTTTCCCGGCTTAGGTATCATGGTAACCAGTGAAACATTCCATTCTGGAGGATAATATTCAAGGCGTAATATAGCATTAAAAATAAAAAGAATTATTTTTATTGCTATCCGGGGTAGCTCCATAAGCATCTTGTTACTGATTTTATCAATACCAGGTGCTTTCTTGGAGTTTAAATCAACAATAGCCTTTTCGATCTCTCGAATCTCAAAACGTAGGGGTACGACTGCTCCAAAATGTGGTACAACAGGTGGCAACTCAATTGCTTCATTTGATGTGTTCGGTGTAAATACGTTTTTCAAATGATTAACAAACAGATTCCCTTTTTCAGTATCATTTCTTGCCCAACCACCACTTGAATTTCGCAAGGTGGGCTTACATATGACAGGTCTTTTAAGACTTTTTGTTGCTCGCCATAATGAGTAATCCGATTGCGGGGTTGCGTCCAGGCTTTCTAAATATTTATTCAATGATTCCATTTTTCGAAATTCCAAGAGCTTTTTAAGTCTTTTTATACAATCTTTAAGCTTCGATTTGAGTTGGGGGGATCTGTGCAATTGCCACTCTCTTCGAACTCTTCTTTTTTCATTTAAGAGCCGTTCGACATCTGCAGAATAAATTCTATTATATCTGATTTGTCGGGGGGTTTGGGTAGCATGTTGAGCAGCCAGTTTGAGATTTTTATCGAAATTGATAAGAGAGTGATCGATGTTTTCTGGTGTTCTTAGCGGTATGTTTTCCGAGCAATGTGTACTGAGGTATTTTTTATATTTGAGCCAATCAATTCTTGTGCCTGTCATCGCTAAAGTACCAGTCGGGGATACAATTTCTCGGGGGCTCAATAAAGTAACAATAGTGGGTGAGTGATCTGAAGATAGTTCCATCGAGGATTCAACTTGAATCATTTCTCCAGGGATATTTTTCATCACGCTAAAATCAATAACATCCGGTATTTTTCGTGGGTCAGTAGGCCAGTAGGTAGGTTGGCCGCTCGAAATCACATTCAAACCCATTTTAGAAATTGTATCAAACAAAACACGACCTTTAGGGGTAATCAGTCGTGATCCCCAGAATGTGTGCTTAGCATTATAATCGCCAGCAGCCAGGAAAAGGGAGCCTAGTGATTTAAAAAATCTATTATATTGACTTTCTGTAATTGAAAATCTAGGGGGTGAGTATATCGATGAAATCACTAAGTTTCGATGAAAATCTTCAAGACAGATTGTAGTAGCTTGAAGATAATCTTCGCAAAGATCACACATTAAGTAGTGTTTGATTCGAGCTTTTATTAAAATTGCCGAGCCTCCGCATGCTCTACCTCTGGGATCTTTGGTATCATATATTACGTATCCATTTATTCGAAATGAACTTCTGGACGTCAAATGAGTTTCAGAAACCAGCATTATATCAATTTGTTGGTTTCTTAAAAAATATTCGAGTTCGTTTTTGTGTTGGCGTATGCCGTTTGCATTCCAGAAACATATTTTCAAACAGTTCATGGCTTATTTAGGATAGCTTGTAATAACATGGATTGCATTTTAAGCATTTCCTGCATCATATTACTCATAGAGTTGGTAAAATTGTTAACCGATTTCACTAGGGTCTCTATTGTAGCTTCCAGTCGACTAAAATTAGAAGTGGGATGTTGGTCTGCAAATTCCACATTGATATTAGGGTTATTTTCTTTTCCTATTGGTGGGTTTTGAGCAAAAGTTGGATTCGTTTTTAGAACACTAGCGTATGAACCTTTATTATTCATGGTTTGCGAGATTTGGGGATAATGGGTATCAACTAGGTTCTTTGATTGCACAGGATAAATACCGGGTTTCTGTGTTAATGTTCTTTTAACTATAGAATATACTGGGCATCCTCTGTAATTTGCTGTGTGATTTCCGCCACAATTGCTGCATTTTTTTACTTTTGAGTCGTTTTTGGATTTATCGCATTGGGTAGAACCGTGCAATTCTCCACACACCACGCAAACAGGGGGTAGTTTGCAATATGCCCTAGTATGACCATATTCTTGACAGTTTAAACACTGGACTGGTCCCGATCTCTTATGTGGCTCTTCTATCGTAACTTTACGATGCAATAAATATTTTAAATTGTAAATTGGGTGTGTTTCATTTTTCTTGAGATTAACATCACCTGGTTCTAGTTCAACTCTAAACATTGGTTGGGGAATTTTCTCGCGATTTCTAATGTTGACTACATTTTTTATTTTCAACTTGTTATGTTCCAAAGCAGCCTTTATATCTTCAGGATCTACACAAGAGTCAATACCCTTAATAACAATTTGAAGCCCTTTGCTACTCTTCAATTGGTATGTGTAAAAACTTTGTTTATTGTTTTCAAATTCGGTAACAACCTTACGGAAATCATTTTCATGATTTACCTGTATCTTAGTCTCGCTTATGTTACCTCGCTTAAAAGGTACAACGTAAAAAGAATTTTCTCCGACCAACGAGATTAAATTCTTAATTAGAGCATTCGAATTTTGCTCTCTCAAATAAATAGGAGGGGGTTTGGACGACTTGGGTAATGTTGGGTGGTCAGCTGCTTCATCTTGCAAAATAGAAAATCTGTTTTCGGTAGTTTTCCTATCAATTTCCCTATCTTTAGGAATTTTTGCGGTTGATGCGATTTTTGAGGATCTTGGGCTGCGTCCTCGTTTCAGTACGGTAATGTACCTATCAATTCCCACTTGGATTTGTGGTTTTTGTGCACTATATTTGGGCTGAACATTTTTAGGTATTGCTCCCGTACTATGGTTAATTGGGTTTTTACTTACTGTGCAGGTTTTTGTTTTAGGGGGTGAATTATTTAGCATACCTTCAGGCGGTACTAAAAGTTTACTTTTGGTTACCATATTTCCATCAACAGCTGTCAACGGCAAATTTTCTTTTGTTGTACAAACACCTTTCGTAAACAAAGCGGGGGATAATGAACGAGCTCGATCACTTTGTTTGGCGGTCAAATACAAGCTGTCATCAACTCTTGTATTTTTGTTTTCTTTCGAATTTTCTTCAACATTCACAAACACATATGCATTTCTGCCGTTCATGCTAAGCCTGCGCTCACTATGATTACCACTTGAGAAACTCATAAAGAGTATTCTCTGTTTATTTTTTTGCACTTGTGCTCTTTATTGGTGGAAAAAAGAAAACAAACACCAGAACGAAAATAATAAAAGATAACTTTAATTGGCACTTTTAATATTATATTTTATGACTTAATCAAAAAACGATTGTATATTTAAATATAATTTCGCGTCCATTCGCGTTAAAGATATATATATATTCTTTTTTTTATATTTAATTTATTTTTAGCCGTCAATATCATCAAAAAAAAACGAGATATTTGCGGAGATAGAAAAAAACACGTCCGTTTAGCTTAACTATACCCATCCTAAGCAAATCTTTTTTTTTTAAGGGCATGTCTAATGTACATATTTATTTCAGTCGGTTTTGAAATCTGAACAATCCATAATTCATTCATTCAATTAAAAACCAAAATATAGATAAAAGACATACATTGACAATATATTTTGGATATAATTGGAATTTAAAATTACACATGAATTACACATTCACTTAATTACACATGGGCTACACATCCATGTTAAAATTACACACAATATGTGTAATTACACATGAAGTGGCAACACCGGTATATGTACTTTAAAGAAAAAAACCAGTTTATTTATTTATGTATGCATAAAATTCAAAAAATTCTTAGCTACTCATTTTCGAATGTGAGCATAAAAAATTTTCCAAATTTCATTCATGACAATTTATCATGAATGCATAAATTTAAGTGTTCATACATGATTTCTTCTGGACCCTGGTATTAAGAAATAAGATTTATATACAGTTGCGAGCATAAAAAATGCAACGCTAATGCTAAAATAATATTTTCACAATCATATGACATCATATGGTCTTTAAAAATTACAAATATATATAAAAGAGTAACGTTACTGACTGACTGACTAATTCATCATCGCACTAGAGTTGGGTTTATTAGCTCAGTGAAGTGACCGCTCTTTTCAGCTCAGCTCACTGGAATGAACTAGGTCGCTCTTTTAGCTCATTAGCTCAGTATGTTGTATAATGACCATTTAATTTTGAGAATTGCTTGTAGTGAATTAAATCAATTATTTCTGTTGTTAGTTGTAAAAACACACAGTCTTTTGACAATTAGAGATTTATGCGTGAAATAATTGATTAAAATTTTAAAAAATCAAATTGTATTTTATTTAAACTAATATTTTTATATTTTTCCGATGGTAAGCAAATGTTTAGACAACATTTGTTCAGCAGAACATTCACTAACTATAAGGTATTATTTTACTACAAAATAATAAAATTAACAAAAAATTCAAGATATTAACTGGAATTTGAAAAAGGAAAAATATTTTGATGATCTGATAATTCTGATCCAAAATAAAAATGTGACAATAACTAAACCAAAATTAATATTGTTGCAATTTTTTGGGGGTTTTCCCATTTACATAATGTTAGTTATCAATTGGCAAAATATATATTTTTTACCTGACTTTTACAACTTATATATGTATATATGATCAACAAAATTTCTACTAAAAATACGAAAGAAAAATTGTTTTGTGATACAATTTGTATAAAAATATCAACATTAACTTAATTATTTTATGATATAACAATATATACATAAATAGAATTCTGAATTTAAGGAATAAGATTTTATTTTTTTACGAAATAAAAAATAACGTAAAACTGTCATTCCAAAAAACAGCGAAAACCCACGATAGGTCGCTCATGGCAGCTGACAAATGTTCTGTTGATGTAGCAGTATAGTAAAAAAGTGCATAAGATATATGTTTTCTAAAAAAAGTGATTGAAATAATATTGCTAATTTAATTAAGAATATCAGTACTTTGTATTTTTGAAATAGTATTTTTTTTACTAATTACATACTTTCAATTACAATTATTATTTTAACAATAACAATTATGTATTTCCTTTTTTCATTATTATTTTATGAAATATACTTACAAACTGTAGCAATACTCTTTCTTTATTTCATTCTACATCACCATACCATAAATAAATTAACACTCATTCAATAGCACACATATAAAAATTCCTTCATGAAAACAAAAACAATTTGAATAACTCTAATAATTCTTGAAACAATTCATACAAACGTTGTATTATATCAAAGCAAAAATATATTCGCGGCAGCATACGAAAATAAAACGATCATTCGAATGTAGGTTTGTTATGTATGTATATGAATACATAACAAACCTACATTCGAATGATCGTTTTATTTTTGTAGGACACAATACTCACTCACTTTTCAATGTCAGTGAGCGAAAGAATGTTACAGAATTGACGAGTAAAGTGAAACATGTGAAACATTGAAGATGACAAATGAATGTGCTTGTGCAGCTCTTTCATGAGTACTGAAAGAAACATGAGCATAAAACGAAACCGCTCAGTTGAAAACGCTCAGTGCTGAGCTGAAAACGCTCAGTATGATGAATGATTCACTTCGCTCAGTTGAGGGAATCGTTCAATTGAACTAGGTCATTCATGAGCTACACAACTCTACATCGCACATCCCAAACGACTGAAGCTAGAATCATGAAATTTTAACTGTGGGTTCCACCCTCCCCAAAACGATCCGATAAGAAGGGATTTTTGGAAATTAGGGGGCAAAAAAGGGTAAAAACGGGTAAATTCGTTAACCTTATATCTTCAAAACTAATAAAGATACAAAAAAACTTGAAATTGCATGTTACTCCATGCTGACAGATGTTTCGTGCTTTTTCGAAATTCGAACCTTTTATGGGAGAAAACGGGCAAAAATTGTATTTTGTTACTTTTTTGGCACCCTATGTATCTTTTAAACCCATAAACATAGAAACAAATTTTAAATCGTATTCTTTACTTATCAAAAAATAAAAAATATAAGTTTGGTACTTTTTCGAAATTCGAACTCTTAAGGGATAAAAATTGTGTTTATTTTTGATACTTTTTCATAAAATATGTTTTCTATAATTTGATATAGACATACAGAAATTTATTTGAATAAAATTTTACCACCGCAATGGGGATAAAAAAGGTACCAATATGGGGATAAACAAGGTACCAATATGGGGATAAAATCGGGAAAATACATTTTATTTGAAATTGTTAAGCCAATTTTGATAATTTGTTTAACATTGGTTCCTGGATTCATACAAAAATTAACAGCGTGTTATTTGGAACTCGAGTGCCAAAGTGTACATTAGGCCAAATCCGGGTAAACAGTTTGGTACTTCTTTTAAAACATATTTTTTCTGGGGCATATTAACACAGATTTTAATCTTTTGAGCCTGTCTGTAGCATAAACAATTTTGGAATAAATGGAATATTTTTAAATTTCAAACATGAGGGGTGTTCAAGGAGGAAAAGGGAAATTGGTACTTTTCTCCTAATAGTACTTTTTAATATTTTAAATTATTTCACTTATCGACATTAAAGTTAGCTATTATGTATTTGAGTGAAATTAGTGTTAGGAATAGGGGATAATATTTAGGTACCAAAATGTAAGAACTGAACTATAGGTACTTTTTTATTCTTCTAATGCTACTTTTTGAATTTTCTATAACATTGGACTTAGAAACATGAAATTAAGCATATATGGTCCTAAGTGAGTGAGAATTCTAGGTGGAGACTTTTTGGTACTTTTTCTTTATTCGAATGGTACTTTTTGTAATTTTTTCACCAATGAACCAAGAAACATGAAATAAAGTTTACATGGGCCCGAGTGGGTGGGAATCCACAAGTGCCTGCTTTTTGGTACTTTTTCTATATTATAATGGTACTTTTTGAATTTTCTATAATAATGGACCTAGAAGTATCCGCTTGAATTTTCACCCACTTAGGACCATACTAAGTGGGTGAAAATTCAAGCGGATACTTCATGGTACTTTTTCTTTATTATAATGGTACTTTTTTTAATTTTCTATAACAATAGACTTAGAAACATGAAATTAAGCATACATGTTCCTAAGTCAGTGAAAATTCTAGGGGGAGACATTTTGGTACATTTACTTTATTATAATGGTACTTTTAGTAATTTCTTCACCAATGAACCTAGAAACATGAAATAAAGCTTATATGGACCCGAGTGAGTGGGAATGTACAAGTGGCTGCTTTTTGGTACTTTTTCTATATTCTAATGGTACTTTTTGAGTTTTCTGTAATAATGGACATAAAAATATGAAATTAGACATATATGGTCCTAAGTGAGTGAGAATTCTAGGGGAATACTTTTTAGTACATTTTCTTTATTCGAATGTTACCTTAGTAATTTCTTCACCAATGAACTTAAAGACATGAAATTAAGCTTATATGGTCCCGAGTGAGTCGGAAAACACAATAGGGGGCTTTTGGTCCTTTTTATATATTCTAATGGTACTTTTTGAATTTTCTGTAATAATGGACATAAAAATATGAAATTAAGCGTATATGGTAATAAGTGAGTGAGAATTGTAGGGGAGACTTTTTGGAACTTTTTCTTTATTCTAATGGTACTTTTTTGAATTTTCTATAACAATGAACTTAGAATCATGAAATTAAGCATATATGGTCCTAACTGAGTGAGAATTCCTGGGGTAGTCTTTTTGGTACTTTTTCTTTATTATAATGATACTTTTTTGAATTTTCTATAACAATGAACATAGAAACATTGAATTAAGCTTATATGGACCGGAGTGAGTGGGAACCCACATATGGCTAATTTTTGGTACTTTTTGTATTCTAATGGTACTTTTTGAATTTTCTGTAATATTGGACATAAAAATATGAAATTAGGCGTATAAGTGTGAAAATTCAAGGGCATACTTCATGGTAATTTTTCTTTATTCGCATGGGTACTTTTTTGAATTTTCTATAATAATCGACCTAGAGTTTCCAAAAAACCGAAGAGGTTTCGGTTTTGTAATAATTTATATGTTATTGAAACAAAATTAGTTGATAATATAGGAAATGCTATACAAATTTAAAATTCAAACTTGACGGCTTATGGTTTAGTGAATGCGAATTCAAAAGATAATCAATGGTACTATTTGTTTATTGCAATGGTACTTTTGAATATTTTATAATAATAAAACTAAAAATTTTAAATTCTGAGTGAATTTGAATTCACAAAAGGTAACTTTAGTGGTAACTTTCTTTTGCATTTTCTATAATAATGGACCCAGAAATATGAAATTAGACAATTACAATTAGATTTACAAAGTGACTCTTAATAGTACTATTTCATTCTTATAATTGGGGTGGCGAAGCGCACTGGGTCAGCTAGTGAAATCATATTCAAATATACATTTATTTTGGTAAGTAAACGAATTCCAAAACAGAGGAAGACAATTGTAAAAAATATTAAATTTGACACTGTTCCTATTTCATAGAATCCTATACATATTTACTTACGTGATTACTAAGTTATCGCAATTTTTACTATTTTAATTTAATATTTAAGGGAATATCTCTGACCAGACGGCCTGAGTAACAGATCTAAACTATCAGACTCGAATAAATTAAAATTACGTTAATTGACCTTGCTATGAAATGGAAGGTCAAAGCATAAAGGACCTGCTTCGAAAAGCATAGGCGCTTAATTTATTTTTGTAAATAATATATAGTTTATTGGATTGATTTCTCCTTATTATATTTGCATAATTAAATTATTTTTTGGAGGTTGCAATAGTCATAAATGTTCAAATGTGTTCGTTTGGGTACACACAAAAAAAAAGACTGTAATGCCAAGAAAATTTGATTTTGATTCAAATAGAATTTACATTCGGATTGTGCCCAACAACATTTTGCATTTGTACCAACAAGTCTGGTTCTTTTGTCCCAAAGTGTAAATTCATTGTAGAGGCAAAATTAAAAATGTTGCCTAAAATGTCATATTTGTTGCCCCAACGGTTCAGTTGCTGTTGTCGCAACTGCAACAATTGTTGCCTCAACAGTTCAATATACTTTTGTCCCAATTGCAAAAATTGTTGCCTCAACAGTTCAATATACTTTTGCCCCAATTGCAAAAATTGTTGCCTCAACAGTTCAATATACTATTGTCGCAAATGCAGAAATTGTTGCCTCAACAGTTTAATATACTTTTGTCGCAAATGCAAATATTGGTAAGGTATATAATATAAATAAAAACATTATTTTTAGTTTAAGAATATTTATTTTAAATTCTTGCAATTTTAAGTTTATTGTTTAAAATATTTATTTTTCGGGGTTTTGAGCTTAAAAATAATTAATTTTTTTTTAAATAATATGCATTCATTTCTTGTAATATAACAAAGCCTTGAAATTTTTCAAAAAAATCAGTTTTTACTTCCTGAAGTATTAAGTATATTTCATTTTCCATTTTATAAAATATATTAAGTATAATTGCTTTAACATTTTTAAAATGTACAAAATCTCCTTTTGTAAAAACAATTCCTTTAAAAATAATTTTTTCAATTTCAAAGCCAGTGGTTAAATCTGTACATAAATTTTTGTAAAAATTAAGTTTGAATTTATAAAAATTTTGATAATACTTATTGCATTCGTTAAAATTACAATAATATTGAAAGGTATTTGGAGTCATATGCACATCCTTTAAATGAGAAAGTAACAAATAAGCATTGTCGAAAACGTCGGAGCAAATAGAGCAATTATGTGTGGGCATTTTTTAATAAAATTTTTTGATAACGTTTAAAGTTTTTTAAGTTTGTTTAATATAGATTCTAATTTTGCAATTTTATCTTGTGAAGGAATGTTATAAACGTAATTTTGTAAAAATACCCATACATATTTGCTCTTTTTGGAATATTCTAAATCCATGACGAAACATATTTTAATTATCAAATCGACAGCACGAAGTAAGGTTTCGACCTTATATCGTACGCCACTAAAAAGTACGTAAAGTTCGCTCAACTTATCCAACGATTCACCAACCACTAGTATTTTAGGCTGCAATGTAGAGATCTGGCATCATCTTCCCACTGGATCAAATTGTTTATATTTATTATATGGCCAATCATATCCTTTTGTGCATCAGATATAGATGGTTTCGCTCCCTTGTTGATGCGTGGAGGAGTTATAACCGCATGTAGTAAATAAAAGAAATAAAGATGTCGCGAATCTGTAAAAATATTTTTCATGCTATAAATTAAAGCAAATAATATCATCAACTTACCAAGATTTTCTGCCGATTTATATTTTTCAAAATTCTGCAAATTTAGTTTATCTTTGATACTTGTTGCGAATAATATTTCGGAAACGTTTTTCTCAAATGAATAAATTTTTTCAAGCAATAAAGATTTTTTCCTGGATGCATTGTTTCGAAATCCACATCGATAAGTTCAAATCCATTAGGGTCTTTGTATCTGGGCCATGCTTTTAAAAATTCGTCCAGTGATGTTTTATTTTCTTTTAGCCGATTTTCAGATGTTTGCTGTCATATTTTTTTCAAATTTGTAGGAATATTGTGTACTAGCCAATTTTTATTAGACTTGAAGTCATTATATTCTGTTAAATTCAATTCAGGCATTTCTACAGTGCTTTGCTCAGCAGATTTAAACCTTTTTGATGAATTTGAGTGCATGGCCTTGCGCCTGTGTTTTTCATTATAGTATCTGTCATATAGTTTTCCTGATGCATTTTTTTTGCCACCACGTGGAATGAAATAAGTGTATTCATTTTCGTTCGGGAAAACAAAAGTAATTGCTTGTGCCACTGCCGTCATGACTTTGGCATCCATTTTAATACCATTCATGATAAAATTATCAATAACAATGCGAACCACATTATTTTGTTCAATGTCAGTTAACATATTATTTTTTTCATAATTTTTCAGAATGTCTATTCCTGTAATTGTTTTACTTAGAATGTTTTTTATGTCATAATTATGAGAGTAAGATGGATTGGTATTAGCCCAATTGTTCTCTTCGTTTGAATTTTGATTTGAATTAGTGATTATTATGTCCGATCCGCAGCAAGATAGTAATGGAAGCTGTCCATGTTGATAAATATAAAACATAAAATAATTATAATAATTGTTCATAATTGTACAATAGTATGTATTAGCATTTATTGTCTATTCTTATAACAGCACGGTAACACTATTTTGCAGCTTACAGCACGGTAACACTATTTTTTTGTTCACATTTTTCTTTATTCGTAATGTTGATTATTAAATAAAGATAAAAAGCCTGTTGTCTAGAATGTAGTAAATACATACAAATATTTTTAGATTCTTATTGTATGTACATTTGAATTACAGTGCAATAATATTAATGAAAATTTTGACTATTTTGTCTTATTTTCGTATGTATGTTTTATGTTTTGGAAATATGTAAAAGTGTTTAAAGATTTTTAATATACATAGTTTATGTATAGTAACTTTTGTTACAAGCGTGCAAAAAGTTCATAAGAATGTACAAGTAAATGAACAAATTAACCTTACGTACCTTATTTTGATTCCGCCACTTTTGCAATTCATGTCGAAAAAGGACTTTTTCTCCGATAAACCCCCTTCCTAATTTTAAAAATACTTCGTCGATGTCTTTTGAATGCATTATTTTCAAAATATCGACTTTGTTGATGCCGCATTCTATGAATGTAGAAATTGTTTCCAATGAAATATTCATTGTTGAAATCAATGCAACCACTTCATTGGATAAATCCACCGTACAAATTATTTCCTGAAAAATATCTTCCGACATTGTTTATTTGAAACACTTTTAATTTTTATTTTAATTATTTTAAAACTAAAAAGCACAATTTCACTTGTTTCACACTGACAAACTACTCAATACTGATCGCAATGATAATAAAGTACAAATTATTAGAGTTGTGCCGCTCTGAACTAAAACGCTCCTTTTTAGTGATTCAGTTATAAGGTTATACTACGTCTACAATTCAATTACAAAAACAACATTGACAGATTGTTTTAGTGTACCACAAAATAAGATATTACCTGTTGTTTTTTGTAATTGTTTTGTAGTCGTAGTATAACCTTTTAACTGAATCACTAAAAAGAGCGTTTTAGTTCATTTTAGAGAGCGGCACAACTCTACCAATCATGCCAAATGCACATTTTTTTACGACAACAGTAATATTATTTGATTCAAAAAATAAATATTTTATGACAACAAAAATTGTTATTTCCTGCAAATGCAAATCATTTACGTTAACAGCAATTTTCAATGTGCCGTTATTTCAGAGGAAAACCTTTAACGACAAAAGTTATTCTATTTGCAACAAATAATTTTGCTGTTAAAAAACTTCAAATACTTTCATGTTGTTGCGGTAAAAAAAATATTGTTGGAAAATTTCTTGCGACAAAAGGTTTTCATTTTCTCCAACAAGTTTTTATTCACCCCAATAGCAAAATCATCAAATGCTAAAATTATTTGCCGTCACAATATTTTTTTTTTTGTGTGTAGCATCAAATATATGATGTCACCTTCCATACATGAGGTAACACGGATTTGATTACTTCAATGTCTAAACTTTTAGTTTTATTTCAATAAAATCCATTTCAAAACTAGCCATTAAAATTATTTCGGCACTCTTCATAACACAGTTCTTAATTATATCTATATTTTTATAAAGGAATAGGAGCATGGCGTTTTTTTTGGATAAAACGTTTATTCTTTTGAATTTTAATGCTTAAATTTGTTTGTATTAATAGTAAATGATGGTAAGTTTTTAGCAATTTTTTATAATTATTTTTTAAAAATTGTAAAAATTAAGTAAATTTCCGTAGAGTTGCATTTATTTTGCTCGTACAATTTGAGCACTGTTTTTACTAAAAATTTTATTATTATCCTTACGTACAACAATATTGGACAAAATGTCATACAATAATTGCCTATGACAATTGGATATCTATTTTAGCAAAATCAGTGCTGTTGAAAATCACATAGCATAGCGTTTAATTTTTATGCTCGCAAATGTATATATGTATATTAGAGTGACAATCAGTTGTATGGAAAAAAATGGTTGTTAAAATTTTGAAAAGTGCCGGGTGGAATATTGTGACACTAGGCCTAAATGTTAAGTGCTGAAAATTTGAGCCAAATCGGGCAACGATTTTTGGACGCGCATCGAGGTCATAGTTCAGATATATGCAAAATTTTACTGTTAATATGGAATAAATAGGTGAAACTCGTTAACTTTCTGCATTGTTTTCTAGATATATGTAGATTTATTTATATTAATGAATATTACATTAAAAAAATTTTTGGAAATTAACCCTGTATCTCCCTTGGTTCAAAATGACCCAAAAACTGTATTATCGCCAAAATTAGAGAAAAATGCAAATTTTTCAGTTTTTGAAAAAATTTTGCTACTAAATAAATACTTTTGCAATTGAATGCAAAATAATCGAAATATGTACGTAATTATCGTTGTAATGAGAAATAAATGACAAAATTTGATTAAAAAATTTTAAAGTTATTACAAATTCGCCAGACCATTAACGTGTTTCAGGCCACTTGAACAAAAAATTTAGGAAAAAAATTAAGATATTTCGAGAAAAATTAAAATAAAAGCTCATTTATACTTAAAATATGTCCATATTTACTTGTATATGAGTTTTTGTCTTCGTAGGATACCGTTAACCTATTCGCAGGTATGGCCAAAAAAAATAATTTTTTTAACGGCTGTTTCAAAACTCCATTTTCAAATTTTTAAAAATTTTGTTAAACAAATTTCAGATTTTTTCGATCATCACATTGGGGTTTATTGAGATCAAAATAGGGAATAAAAATATGAAAAAATTATGTCAATGCCTCTTACAGTTTTTCCGTACCTGCGATTTAAATTTTGCGTTTTTCAAGAAAAACTAATTTTTTGTCCATATTTAGGCGAATGAGTCCAATTTCCTTACTGTTATAAATTTTAAGTAAAACTTATTCATAGTATTATAATCCTCGTAATTTTAAATATGGTCTGAAAGTTTTACTAAAATCGGAAAACGTTAACCTTTAAATCGTGAAGGTCAAAGGTCAAATTTTTCAATATTTGGAATTTCTAATGAAAAGATAGCGAAATGTTATATATTTTTGGGCCGATTTTAATGAAACTTGAGGAAAATATACATTGGGGTCTAGCATTTACAACAACAGTGAAAAAATGGATTTTAACCTTTAAGAGGACTGGGGTCAAAATGGTTGTGTTTTTCGTGATTTTAAAAGTTGAGGGTAATTTGGACTATAAGTGCTGCTAAGGGTTAATTTCCATTTTTGTGCTGTTATTTTAAATTCTGGACTTTATGTTATATTTTCCTTAAGTTGCATTAAAATCGGCCCAAAAATATATAACATTTCGCTATCTTTTCATTAGAAATTCCAAATATTGAAAAATTTGACCTTTGACCTTAACGATTTAAAGGTTAACGTTTTTCGATTTTAGTAAAACTTTCAGACCATATTTAAAATTACCAGGATTATAATACTATGAATAAGTTTTACTTAAAATTTATAACAGTAAGGAAATTGAGCTCATTCGCTTAAATATGGACAAATAATTAGTTTTTCTTGAAAATCTAAAAATTTAAATCGCAGGTTCGGAAAAACTGTAAGAGGTATTGACATAATTTTTTCATATTTTTATTCCCTATTTTGATCTCAATAAACCCCAATGTGATGATCGAAAAAATCTGAAATTTTTAAAAATTTGAAAATGGAGTTTTAAAACGGCCGTTAAAAAAAATATTTTTTTTGGCCATACCTGCGAATAGGTTAACGGTATCCTACGTAGACAAAAACTCATATACAAGTAAATATGGACATATTTTAAGTAAAAATGAGCTTTTATTTTAATTTTTCTCGAAATATCTTAATTTTTTTCCTAAATTTTTTGTTCAAGTGGCCAACACGTTAATGGTCTGGCGAATTTGTAATAACTTTAAAATTTTTTAATCAAATTTTGTCATTTATATTTCATTACAACGATAATTACGTACATATTTCGATTCTTTTGCATTCAATTGCAAAAGTATTTATTTAGTAGGAAAATTTTGTCAAAAACTGAAAAATTTGCATTTTTCTCTAATTTTGGCGATAATACAGATTTTGGGTCATTTTGAACCAAAGGAGATACAGGGTTAATTTCCAAAATTTTTTTATTATAATTTTTTTAATGTAATATTCATTAATATAAATAAATCTACATATTTCTAGAAAACAATGCAGAAAGTTAATGAGTTTCACATATTTATTCCATATTAACAGTAAAATTTTGCATATATCTGAACTATGACCTCGATGCGCGTTCAGAAATCGTTGCCCGATTTGGCTCAAATTTTCAGCACTTAACATTTAGGCCTAGTGTCACAATATTCCACCCGGCACTCTTTGAAATCTAAAAAAAAAATGGGCTGTCACTCTAATGTATATATATTTTGGTATGGGTACCTGCGCACAGGGACCACTACGGTAATGAACAGGCAGACGAACTAGCCAGAATGGGATCTGCCTTAGATATCTCCAATGCGGTCTCAGTAGCGATTCCACCTAACTCACATTTCACTTCCTGTTATCATAAATAATTAAAAAACAATAAATCACCGGTGCAAATTTATGTTAAAGAATTACTTAATAAAGGCCTAAGCTATCTTTAATGCTTGTATAAATCTATGTTATTTACCATCTGCTTGGGAAAACTGTAAAACTATCCCAATTCTTAAACCAAACAAGTCTGGTCCTTTATCATATTGACTTGTGGGATAGGAAATGATTGTTGTCTTCATCGATGAAGATAATATTCTACCTCCTCAACAATTTGGATTCATAAAAATATTTACTTCCAAATTGGAATCCAATGTAAGATCTTCATTTTCATTATTTAACATTATTTTAAGAATTAACAAGCATGTATTTGGCCTAGTAGAAAAACGGTACCGTATACAATTTTCGACAAGCAAAGTTTTGTAAAAGTTTCACAATGTAAAATAATATGCTAAATTAAATGATTTTGAAACATCCTGTTAAAGATCTGTCAAACTAGTGTTTATAAATAAAAAAAATAAATATAGTAAATTTTTGGTGAAATTTTTTTGATGTTATTTTGAAAATGTGAAAATGTTAAGTGTAGCTTTTTATTCTTCGTCTGAAGAGCCAGTCAGCATTCAAGAAATAAACGCTGTAAGGAAGCAGTTAAGACATCAAACAAATATTTTTACACTTCCAAACAAAAAGTGAGTTTAAATCAGAGATCGAAAATAACTCGTCCATATACAGTGATGGACTTAAGTATAGGCACAAGCGGCATTTTAAAATAAACGGGTGTTTTATTTGTATAAGAAAACCCGAAAAATTTATTTTATGATTAAATTATAGGAGTATAGGTTGTACATTAAAATAGTAAGCATAAAAATTAAATACATCTCCTTTGGACATCTTCTGGACAAAAGTATAGGCACAACTATTTGTACAATAATAAAAACGTCTATTAACATTAATTTAATATTTAGTTGGCAGTCTTTTTTACTGAATAAGTCTATTTGGCATGAAGTGGACTAACTTTTTGGTTCTATTTTCGCCTATGTTATGTCATTCTTCCATGAAAACAGCTTTAAGCTCAGTCTTATTTGAAATTGGGCGTTTTTGGATTCTTCACTCCAACTCCTCCCACAAATGGTTTAGGTCTGAGGACTACAGGGGTTGTGGCAAGACATGAGCCGTGTTATAGGCTGGAATACATGAGCCGTTGTCTTGCTGGATGGTAAATGATTTAGGTAAGTTTAGCTTCTCTGTGCTTTTTATGACATTCTCCTTCAAATGTTAAGGTAAACTGTCTTATCCATTATCTGGTCAATGAATACGACCTCTCCCACACCCGCAGAAGACATTCAGCCCCATACCAAAACAATTCCTCCACCATACTTTACTGTTTGTACAACATTTTTGCCTTCATATAACGTGTTACGCTTTCGTCAGACCCTAGTGTGTTCAGAAATGATTAAATTTACTTTCGTCTGTGAACAGTACCTGATCCCAAAAATCGCATTGCATAGTCCACTCCCTTTTTTTGATTACTAGTAAATGTTAACGGCTTGCGTCTAGCCACACGTGAGTTATAATCATCTTCATGCAACGTTCTCCGAACATTTGTGGAGTGTACATCTTTACCAAAATCTTGTTTAATCTTTGCGCCAACCTGGGAAGATGTTATTTTTAGATCAAGTCTTACTTTTCGTACGATTTGAGCACGTTCTTTCTTAGTTAGACCTTTTTCACACTAGGCAATTAAGTTGCGCAAGTCTCTTGTGTTTGTTGATGCCAGAGTTAATGTCGGGTTAAGGAGAAGAAAATTTAGCATGCTGTTTTTTAATGCAATCTTTAAATACAAAATTGCTGTTGTGCCTATACTTAAGTCCATCACTGCACATATCAAAAAACCCAAATTGTGATTTATATTTATTAAGGTGGCCCTTAATAAACGAAAGTTGGATTTTGGTCATTTTCATTCCCCAGTTTGGTACATTACTAAAAAAAATCATCCTGAACAAATTTTAGGTAAATCGGTTGGGGTTAATGATAGATAAAAAACAGAAATTGTTCAAAAAATGTTAAAGTTATTAAAAATTCGCCAGGCCATTAACGTGTATCAGGTAACTAGAACAAGAAATGTAGGAACAAAATTAACATATTTTGATAAATATTAAAATAAAAGCTCATTTTTACTTAAAATACAGGTAGGCCTCCATTTACGCGTTTTGTTGTGCCCAAAAAAATAGCGTGTAAAACGAGGTTCTAATTTAGAACGAAATGCTTTTGTGGGTCCAACAATTTTTTATTTCGCGTAAAATTATACATCAGTCACATCACAAAAAAAAAAATTGGGACCTCAAAATAGCGTTAAATGAAAGCGGATGTTACTACACAACAATTCAAAATCGAGTTTTTGATTAATTGAACAATTGCCAAGAATACTCTATTATTGATTTTATAACGTATCCTGTAAAAACAATGAAAATGTAGTTACGCCCGTTTGCATTTAAGGCGACGATATATTTATACTTTAAGTAAACTTATTTTATTTGTACTTTTAAAAACTTACTTAAAACAAAAGTAAAGTAAAAAAAAATATTTCTTATCGAAAATTAAGGAAAAAATGTCAATTAAAAAAACAAAATATTCTAATACATAAAAGAGATCAAAACATAACAAAAAATTCATAAATATTAACGAAGTTTTCAAAAAAAAATCTTTTATTCGCTTGTGTTTTTTTCGATTCTTGTTGTTTGTTGCCGCGTTATATAAAAATCGTGTAAAAAAAGTCGCGTATTTGAAAAAATGGTTGCTAATTTGAGTTCGCGTTATATCGAATTCGCGTAAATAAAGTACCGCGTAAATGGAGGCTTACCTGTATATCCATATTTACCTCTATATGAGTTTTTGTCCCCGTAGGATAACGCTATTCGCAGGTATGACCAAAAAAATAATGTTTTTTTAACGGCAGTTTCAAAACTCCAAACAAAAACAGCAGAAACATTAAAATTAACCCTATATATCACTTGGGGTTAAAATGACCCCAATCTTCTAAAACCATAACAAAAATTATGATTTTAAAAGTTTGGGGTCATTTTAACCCCAAGTGCCATTAAGGGTTATTTTCCATTCTTGTGCTGTTATTATAAATACTAGAGTTTATGTTATATTCTTCTTAAGTTTCATCAAAATCGGCCCAAAAATAAATAACATAATAAATTAGAAAATTCCAAATATTGAAAAATTTGACATTTGACCTTCACGATTTAAGGTTTAACGTTTTCCAATTTTAGTAAAACTTTCAGAGTATATTTAGAATTATCTGGACTATAATATTCTGAATAGGTTTTACTTAAAATTCATAACAGTAAGGAAATAGATCTCATTCGACAAAAACTGGCCAAATAATTGGTTTTTCTCGAAAATTTCAAAATTTAAATCGCAGGTACGGAAAAACTATAAGAGATATTTTAATAATTTTTTCCTATTTTTATCCCCTATTATATTCTCAATAAATCGAAATGAGATGATCAAAAAATTCTGAAATTTGTTTAACAAAATTTTTAGAAATTTGAGAATGGAGTTTTGAAACTGCATTTAACTGTATCCTACGAAGACAAAAACTCATATACAGGTAAATATGGATATATTTTAAGTAAAAATGAGCATTTATTTTAATATTTATCAAAATAATTCCTACATTTCTTGTTCTAGTTGCCTGAGACACGTAAATGGCCTGGCGAATTTAATAACTTTTAACATTTTTTGACCAATATCTGTTTTTTATGTCTCATTAGAACGACAATTACGTACACATTTCTATTCTTTTAAATTAAATTGCAAAAGTAATTTTTTAATGACAATATGTTTACAAAAACTGAATAAAATGCATTTTCCCCCCTTGTAAATGCATCTCAAAACTTCAGAGGGCTTGCGGCAAGTCTTAACCCCAATAGATTTACATACAATTTTTTCAGGATGATTTGTTTACTAATGTTCACCAAACTGGGGGTGAGAATGGCCAAAATCCAAATTTTATATTTATGTGATAAAGGTCATACCATACTATTTAAATAAAAATCATTTTATATGTGTTATTTTCAGTGATTTATTTTTGGGCCTAATTCAGAAACACGAAAGGAAAACGATTTTAATTTTTTTGTATGAAAAACACTCAAAAATTATTTGAAAACTGAGTGTTTTTCATACAAAAATTTTAAAATCGTTTTCCTTTCGTGTTTCTGAATTAGGCCCAAAAATAAATCACTGAAAATAACAGTTGTAAAATGATTTTTATTTAAATGGTTTGGTATGACCTTTATTTGTTTTTTAATGGTTTGATGTGAGATAAACAATACATTTGTTCTTGTTCTTAATAACTGTTACTTTCTCTTTTATTTACATACAATAACATATTGTTAGTAATTTTTAACAAATTATGGAAAGAATATGAAGTAATGAAGTCAGAGTAACACAAGAATTATAAAAATATAGATTACGCATTGCGCAGGTTTTTTTTTGGTTTAAATCAACAGGTGTTCGATGTGCTACGTCACATCAGCAAATAAAGTGATTGACGTCTAAAAAAAAATTTAAAAAATGTTTTTTTTTATGTTTTGCTTTTATTTTTCTCAAGTTCTAGGCTGATACTGAATGCGCAATCTATGTTTCTATAATTCTTGAGAGTAACAGAAATAAGAAATTTTTTATTAATTTGCTATAAATCTTTTGATAAATTTTATATATATAAGCGTTGATTTGCAACAAATGAATTTTTGCGATTTATTTTTCATTTTCGCAAATAAAAGTCACAAGCTGATCTTTATGAAAAAAAAAAATAAATTATAAATCACTCATCTAGATTATTTGTGTTTGTTTGTTTTCTGTTTATCTCAAGCCCTAACCTAAAATGTTCTCTAATACATCACTCTCTCAGTGATGTATCACAAAAAATTATTTTTAAATGGCTTCGAATGAGAATTTACCATTGAAATGAAAGTGAACCCGTTATTTTCGGTCTCTGGTTTAAATACAATAATTAACGTATTACAAATATATTGGTGTACATACAATGTTTATATTAAACCGACTTTTTAAAAAACCGGTTTGTCGGTTAACCAAAAATTGGCCTTTTTTAGAAACCCGGGTTTTCGGTTAACCGACTTCGAAAATCTTCTGACAACTCTCCAGTGGTACTTAAATACCAAACCGATGTACTTCTTTCCAATCAAAATATATTTATATACAACAAGAAAACCGACTGGGATTGTTTCAGGGAAATCTTAGAGACAAAACTCGACACAAATATATCGCTAAAAACCGAAGAAGAATTGGATAATTCTATAGCTTTTTTCAATGATACGATTTTAAGGAAACTTTCTTAGAATTTTCCGTAGATTTCGTTTCTACTATACGATTTTTTACTTTTAAATCGTCCATACAAATCAACCCAGCCTAATGTACAGACTTTAGACTTATTTCTTCGTATATAATGTACTCATGGAAGTATTTTATTGCAATCAAATGTGATTTAATTATGGATTATGCTTTTTAGTGTGTAATAAAACTTAATTGCTAAATAAAAAATTTACTTTCAATTGTAAAGACATAATTATGAATGTTTTCTTTCTTATAATTTTCGGGATTTAGATTTCCCGAAAATCCCGAGCACCGGGATTTTTAAAAATCAGTACGGATTAGCATCTCTAGTTCCACCCAATGAAAACCAAAAATGCCACTTTTCTTTATTGTCTATACCACTTTATTGTAGCCGGCGTTGAACTTAACAACTTTACTGAACATTACTTTGCGATATTCGGACATTTAGATGGTCAAAATGCATGAAAAACGCAGAAATATTAAAATTTTTCCTACTTAAAATCCGTACGGATTAAAGCGAGCATAACTTTTAAATAAAACAACGTATGTTAACATTTTATACATGAAATTAAAGGAAATTTATTAAGCTTTCAAAAAATATAACTGTAGGTTTATGTGTCTTTATTGCGAATAAATTTTCTTGATTTTCTTCTTATGCCTCCCATTAATAGCTGCTCAACTTTTCTTCCCACTTCTTCCGTTATTCCAGCATATTTCTTCCACTTTGTTCTCATCAAAATCTGGTTATTTACTGTACCTGCACTCTTTTTCACTTTACGTTTAACAATTGCCGAACATATCTCGATTGGACGAAGATTTGGGCAATTTGTTTAATTGATGTGTTTTGGTATAACATCAATATTATTCTCATTATACCACCTCATAGTTGTATTTGAGTAATGACAAATTGTCGTTGAGTAATGACAACTTGGCTCAGATGTGTGATGACTTATAAATGACAGCAATCGCTTTTCCAAACTCTCTTTTTATATATAATTCTGAAAATTCTTTAAAAACATGTCTGAAAAGCTTGGCTCTTCAAACCGCTGCAGCGGATTGCCTGCCAAATTAATATTTTTTTCAATTTTACGTATTCATATTTAAAGGCCACACAACCTCGAGCTACCGAGACGTAAAAATGTTGACCTGATATCTGCAGAAAATCATATTTTGTCTATCTTTTAACCCGACAAACCCGGATTTTCTAGATATTTGTGCACAATTTTATCTCTAGCTTCATTTTACATTGTGTCTACACTTTTTAAATCTAAACATAATGACTTGCAATTCATTGTAGAATAATGGTAGATTTGTTGTAAAAACATATGGAACTATTTTTCCATTTTGATAACAATGGTTACTATAGTGCGTACGGATTTTAAGTGGCCACTTCTTTATACGATACATACAAATTTCAAATCTATATATATATATACTCCTAGACTTGATCCAGCGAAACGCCGCACACTGGTCGATCCCATAGGCCAAAAATAAAAAAAAACAAAGTGAAAAGTTTGTCACTAAATGTGTCATCACTATTTCTTATAAAAACCAGTGTTTAAAAAACTAGACTGCAAGTAGCAGTAGCAACGAAAAAACACAAGTAGTCTAGTTAAAAAATTAATAAAAACTCGGAGTCAATAATTACTACTACTACTGCTACCTTCACATTTTGGTAGCAGTAGTTGTAGTAGTACTAATAAAAGAAAAATTTAAAAGTAGCAGAGCAATTTATTTTCTATTGCTACCTTAAAAAAGAAAAAGTTTTGATGTAGCAGTCATTAGTTTTTTATTAATTCTGCTACTTTTAAAATTTAGTAGTAATAGAAGTAGCAGTTGAGGTAGTAGAAGAAGTAGCAGTTAAGTAGCAGTTGAAGTAGCAGCTAAGTAGCAGTTGAGGTAGCAATAAAATAAGTCAAAAATAGAAATCTTCAGCCAAAAAATTATATTATGTGTTGTTGTTGTGAATGTATATTTGTGTATGTTGGTCGTGTTGTAAACAAAAGTTCGGCTTTTTTGTTATACACACAGAAAACACGATCTTTCTGTTAGCAACACGAACATCTGAGACGAATAAAATCGAATAATTCTTTCAAACTCTTTCAAAACAAAAACAACATACAGTGTTTAATTCTGTCAATTTTGGTGTTATGACTGAAGATTTTCTTTTTTGATTACTTTTATTGCTACCTTAACTGCTGCATCAACTGCTACTTTACTGCTACCTTAAAAATTAAAACTCGATATAGAGCAGTAGCAATGATTTGTATTTTTATGCTACTACTCCATTTACAATTCATGTATTATTACTACTGCTCTGTTAAGAGTTTTATATTTTGAAGGTAGCAGTAGTTTTAAAAAAACAAGAAAACGAAAAAAGACAAATGCTACTGCTACCGCTACCGCTACATACACTTTTTTGAAGCAGTAGTTGTAGCAACAGTTAAAAATTTGTTAGTTATCGTAGCTTTTTAAACACTGATAAAAACAAGGTTTTAATATTTATAGTTGTTTTTGTTTTATTCCAACTATACTCTTCAGAATAACTTCAAAAGTGAGAACATGTTGACAGTTGGTTTTTGCAGAGTGAAAAAGTGGAAAATTAAGCGCAACTTTAAATTAATTAAAACCATATAAAAAAATGTTTTTTTGAAATAAATCAAAATGAATATTGAATTGGAAGATATTAACTTAATGTTAAGATAATTACAATGTGTTTAGCTTCTTGTGTATTTTTATAAAATTAATATTTGCCCAGTGTCATTTTCAGTATTCGTTCGTCCATATATTTCAATTTCAACTAGAGTTTTAGTTGTGTTCCCCCTGAAGTCTCCAATGGAATTTTTTCTGGTTTATTAGTTAATATTCCAAGATTCTAAAATTGAAAATTTCAGCTGCATCCTTCTGCATCTCTTTGATTTACAGTACGAGACACAAATGTGTAAATAAATTTGGAAATATCTATAATTTGAATTTTTGTGCTCAACATTTACCAATCTGACAATATTTTTTACACAATATGAAGATCATGATTAGTGAAGTATAGCAATACAAAAAAATTAATTTCAAGTAATGGCATTTAAATACCAGGATATCAAAAAGTTAAAAACTGAATTACACAATTTTGTCGCATTTTCTTTAAAGTTAAATAAACTTGTTATTATTATTTAGAAAAAGAACAATTTTAATCAATTTCATTAATGACAGTTAGTTAAAACATGTTACTAGTTAACAATTTACAATTCTTTAAGGAATATTGAATATGAAGAAGATTATCACCGAAGTTGCAAATTCTGTTACCGAGCAGCTGAAAAATGGTATCTCCCATCGAAAAATATCCACCAAATTCAATATTTCTTTTAATCTGTTGAGAACATAGCGAATATATGTGGTTTGGCTTTTCCAGCACCAATTTGTGGACGGAATTCAATTCTATTGTTAAAAGATGGTCTCACTGTATAACGTCTAGTTGCATCAGGAGAAGAAAATAGTCCCCGTGAGGTACAACCAAAACTATCTTCATGCTACCAAATTAAGATTTCAAAACGTGCATCTCTTAGAGAAATCAAAAGATGTGGATTTTATGCAATAAAGATTGTTAAAAAAACCTCGTTTAACTGAAAGACACAAGTCTCTTCGACTAACATTTGTAAAATTTTTTAAGAAATGGACCTTTGATGATTGGGAAAATGTTATCTGTACAGATGAATCGAAAATTAACCATTTTAGAACTGATGGACCAAAATATGACTACCAGAAACCAAATGCACCATTAAAAGACCGTGATTTTATGACGACTATGAAATATGGTGGTGGAATATTGCCATTTTGTGGTTGTTTTTCTGCGAAAGGTGTAGGAAAACTCCATAAAATTGGTAGTAATATGAATGCAGAAATGTATATAGACATTATCAAGACAACAGATGTGGATAGTCTGAATGATTGGCGTGGACAAATTGAAAACACTGTGATACTACAAGATAACGACAACAAACATAAGTCTAAAAAGACGCTTAATTTTTTAAAAACCGCCAAAATTACATTGCTAGATTGACTCCCACAATCTCAGAATTTAAATCTGATTGAGAATTTGGTGCGAATTCTAAAACGTCGCGTTTATAATTATCAAAATGCATTTAGAAACACAACTCAGCTCTAGGAGCGCTCCCATGATATCTAGGGATCTATAATGCAAGAAGAGTGTCGCAAACTGGTGGAGAGTATGCCCTCCAGAATTCAGGCTGCCATTGACGCGAAAGCAGGTTATTCGAAGTACTAAAAAAGTTACTTTAGTAATCTGCGCCAAAAGTGTGTAAATGGGTTGCAGTTATTTTTTTTAGATTACTGGAGTATAATTAAGGAAATATTTTATTTATTTAGTCCTAAAATATCCTTAATAAATATTGTTTAAAAAAACACAAAACGTTTTTTTATAAACATTGCACTTTAAAAATGGTGTCACAAAGTGTAAATATATGACCATCATTTACACATTTTTGTCTTACACTGTATCTCTCATACACCAAAGCGGCCTCGTTGTTTTTGATGTCCAACTTTGAATTTTTGTGAGGTATTTTGTTAGTTTATGTTCGCGTTGCTTTGTTATTGTTATGCATGTAAAGAATTGTGTTTGTTTTTTTCTTTTCCACGGACTTTTAATATTTATACTTTATGAATTTGGTCCTTATTATAAATTGTTTTTGCAATAGTCACATCTTATAATTGCAAACTTTCGCGATCACATATTTTTGATATTTGGTGCTTAGAATGCTGAAAAAGCTCGAAAAGTGAAGGATGTCGTTAAAAACTATATTAAAAATAAAAATGAGAGCTACACATTTGAAGAAAGTCATTTAGAAACACGCTTAAATTATAATTGCAAAAAAAATTAAAATTTTTGGCAAAAATGCAATCGTATAAAAACAAAAGTTCAAAATACATATTCTGATTGGCTTGCCTAAAAGGAGTCGATTTTATTAAACTCACATGAGCGGTCGGACCATGCCCAGATTTAGTTTGCAATTTTTTTAGTAAGAATTCTTATTGATTTTTAATTTTTTATCAATTTTAAAAAGTTTATAGTCTCACTTATATGGGGAGTGGGTGTGACAGTCGTCCAATTACGCCCATTTTTGAAAAAAATGTGTGCAATATCCTTATTATATATTGTACCAAAAATTATAAATGTACTATTATTTATTACCGAGATATGGAATTTTGATTAACCAGACTGTCATAACTTCGCACTGCGCGTTGGGGTGAATTTGGTATGGTAAGGTGGTGGGTACGAGTCATCAACCACTCCCATTTTATCATTAAATATTTCAGACATATTTATAAAGCCGTGACCGAAATTACAAGTTGATACCTACACTGGAAGTATTTTTGGCCGCCGACTCCATACAGCACCTACCACTGTGCGCCGGGACACGTATAACTTTTTTTTACCGATCTAACATTTCCCGGTGGGTAATTCTAATTTATCAAAAATTATGAGTTTTAATTTATATCAATATTTGGTTCCTTAAAAGTACACTTAAAAAGTCGTGCGTTGCGTTTTAAATCGTTTTCGTACATGAAGCGTAATAGAAATTATTTATTTTTCTGAATTTTAGTATGTAATATTTTTCAAGACGTACTAAACAAATTGCGAACAAATTTTATCAATATCTTGAATGCCATGCCAAACAATTGCCCAAATGCCAAACATTTTTGAATATTAGGCATATAACTAATTTTGGCGAAATTTATGGCATACCACCACGTGATGGCCAATGTTGTAAGTAATGAAAATCATTATTGCGTTTGGTGAGTGAACTTTTTTAACAACCGCGAAAAAATAATACGGTGGTTTTTTTTATATTTTTTAATGCTCTATTCGACTATGCTATGCCAATTTGCATATTTGCAAAAAATGTCAATAGTTGTTTCCCTAATGTACATAAATAGGTTATTCAATAAAAAATATATACATATTTTTGCCACTGTTACTTAAAAGGAATAAAAATGCTTTTTTTTTAATACAAGGGTAATTTTTATTATATTCAATGAACAGGAACGTATAATATTATTTTAAACATATATATGTAAATGTATCCATATTTTTTTACACGCCGCTTTATATGAATTTGTTGCTTTAGAAGTTTAAACGTCAATTTAAAAGGCGATCTCTATATCAGAGGGTTGGTAAGTCTTCCGATGTCCTACACTATTGTATTTAATATATTTCTTTAGTTTAAAAATCGAATATATTTTAAAATTTTATGTATTTTAATCGTAATAATGATGAATTGGATATGCTCAAATTAATTTGTATTCAAATATTTTTTTTTAAACGTATTAGTCAAGTTCAATCTCAATCTATGTTTTTTTTTGTAAAATTTATGTAACATTCACAGATATTTATGAACTTGTCTACCGTTTTGCGTAATCACTATTTACACACAGTTACTAAAATATACGTACGATTGACTTTTTGCCCTTTTTTAAAAAATCTATATATTTAAAAATACAAGGCCTGACTTATTCATTCACTCATGACTGATGAAGCAGTGAATGAATGAGTCAGGCCTAGTATTTTTAAATATATAGATTTTTAAAAATAGGCCCAAAAAGTCGATCGTACTTATATTTTAGTAACTGTGTGTAAATAGTGATTACGCAAAACGGTAGACAAGTTCATAAATATCTGTGAATGTTACATAAATTTTACAAAAAAAAACATAGATTGAGCTTGACTTAAGGGTTAACAATTTCCTAGAAATTTAAAATTACGAACTCGTAAATAAGCAACCCAAAGGAATAATCTAAAATTAAATAATATAAAAGGGGCTATGAAATGTACTTTTAAGAAAAAGTCAAATTTCCTCGAATTCGGATTTCAAATCGGTCACCTAATTTAACATTTATTAGAATTGATTTTTTTTTATTTTTTGAAATATCGTTTAAAATTTTTTTTTCAAAATTTAAAGTTTCGGATTTGGTGTAGCATGCAATTTTATGATTTTTTGTATCAAATTAAAATGGGTTGTTGATGTCTGAAAATATGTATGTTTTATATTTAAACAAATTTCAATAAAATACAAAAAATATATTTTATTTATTTCTTTTCAACATTATTTTTTCGAAAATATTGCTACTTTGACCCAAAATTCGAAACATCAAATAAAATGTGCAATTGAAGTAATTAAATCTTACTAAAGTACAATTGTAATAATTTGGAATACATTAAAATAGCAGACTAATTAATTTTCTGGACCGCTACGGCCCTCTTCAGTACACTTTTGGTCTGCATAGAGAACTAATGTCGACTATACTTAAGAGCGAACATTAAGTCTATCATAGACAAGTAAAAGTAAACTATTTAAGATGAAGCTGTTTTTAACTCATTTAACAACATCATCTGCTATTCTTCGTCATGTTGAAAAGTTCGTGCAAAAAGTCATAAATGTTGAAGTTACAAGATATTGGCAATTTTCAATATCAGCTGTAGTATATTTTATGAAAACATTTTCTACAATTGAGGGTGGCACCCAGTTAAAGTCGTTTTAATTTAAAACATACTTTAATTTTGACTATATGTAGTTTCAAAATAACACTGTGCAACAACCAAAATCGCAATAGGATGAAACCAAAAGCAAATGAAAGCAAACGTTTTCCATAAGCTTTTATTTTTTTACACGCATTTGAATTAAGTGTTAGAACACTGCCTATTTATTTTTATTATCCCGGAAAGTTGTGGTATCTTACTATTTTTGGGGTCGGGGAATCCATTTTTGATATTTATTTTTACCTAAAACTCACGCTAGAGGGAGCTGAACAGTGATGTAGAAAAAAATGAGGAAAATAAATCTGTAACTTCTAAATGGTTGGTCCGATTTTAATGAAATTTGACATGCGAAAAGAGGAAGTCGAATTTAGGATTGACCTGATCCCCTCGAAAATTTAAAAATTTTTTTTCATTTAAGATATTCGATGTAAAGTGCTTTTCAAAAAGCATATATTTTTTATACATCTTCTAGGAAAATTTTTAGATATGTTAAAAAGATAAAAAGTACTTTTTTCCTAAAAAACTAGCGAAAAATTATTTTTATTTTTAATTTTTTAAATTCAAATGCGTATAACTTTGGACTCAGTAATGATTTTTAAACAATTCTTTTTTATTTGACATATACATTTGTTTTTAGTCTGATAAATAAAAATGGCGGAAATCGGGATATATTTGGACCCGCTGTTATCAAAAAACTGGAGTAGGGTGGGTAAAATTGTTGAAAATTAAATATTCAAATGCGAATATCTCCTAAGCTATAAGAGTTAATTGATAGCTAAGACAAGGTTTTTTGTAGTGCTCGACGAGGAGATTCTGGCCCTAATTTTATAAATCACGTCACCAAAGTGATATTTATGTGCAAAGCAAAAACAACATTTCACACATTTTAAAACTGTGCCGAATTTTATATACCCTTCACCAAAATATACTTTAAAATAAAAATTTTAAATATTTTTAGGTAAACAAAATTTAATTTTTTTCCAGTTGTTTTTTCCAAATTGTTTTTTAAAATTTTTTTTTTTTAATTTAATTTTTTTTTTTTTTTAAATTTAATAATTTTTTTTTTAATTTTAAAAAATTTTTTTTTAGTTTTTAGTTTTTTTTTTAATATTTAGTGAAAAAAAATTTTGGTGGAAAAAAAATTCTGGTTAAAAAATATTTTTTCCGATTTTGACCCATTGTAGGTCCAACTTACTATGGTCTTATATACGTCGTTGTACAGGTCTTTGAAATATCTATCATTAGATATCCATATTGTCTATATTAATGATTTAGTAATCCAGATATGGGTCAAAAATAGGTAAAAAATCGAGGTTGCCCTGGTTTTTTCCTTATACAGTGGTGGCCAGGAATTTAAGACAAAAATTGTTTGCTAAATTCCATGTAATTGTCAATTATTTTTTCCAATATTTCCACAAATATGTATGCATGAGGACTGTTTTAACACACAAGTGTGTTTTATTCGACTGTATCAATTCATACATATTCACCACGAACTCATAAGATTTTTCCAGAACTTGACCAACATTTTTTTTTTTAAATAAACATATTTTCTCACATTTATATCATTTTATTTTTATTATTATAAAATATTCGGACCAAATTTCGTATTTTTAGTTCCATTAGTTTCGGTCATACCATGTTATTAACAGCGGATGTTCGCTGAGGTGGGTCAACGTATTTCCACATATCTTTGTCCATATATGTTTTACCGATTTTTCCAAACATTTTTCAGAAACTAGAAATATTAATAATAAATTTCATACCCTTAGAAGTCCTTCTATTTTGGCTCTATCGCACTTAAAATTCCGTTGATGAAAAAAATTCAAGTATTTGTCTTAAATTGGTGGCCACCACTGTATCTCAGCCATTTGTGGACCGATTTTCTCAATTTTAAATAGCAACCGAGCCGGAAGATATTGATGTATCATTCGTGTATGTAAGTTATTTGGGGGCTTCAGAAAGTTGATTTCAACACACAGACGGACAGACGGACATGGCTATATCGACTCCGCTATCTATAATGATTCAGAATATATATACTTTGTGGGTCGCAAATGAAAAATGTAGAAATTACAAACGGAATGACAAACTTATATATACCCTTGCCACTCATGGTGAAGGGTATAAGAAATATCAAAAATGGATTACCCGTCCCCAAAAATAGTAAGATACCAAAACTTTCCGGGACAATAAATATAAATAGGCATTGTTTTATCAAACTATAAAAAATATGCTGTAAAGCAATTTAAACGATGTATGAAACTGTGTCAATAGTAGTTCCCAAAATATTTGATAATGATTAGTTATTATATTTTTGTGAGAAAGGTATATATACGTTTGTCATTCCGTTTGTAATTTCCACAATATAATTTTCCGACCCTATAAAGTATATATATTCTGGATCCTTATAGATAGCGGAGTCGATTAAGCCATGTCAGTCTGTCTGTCTGTTGAAATCAATTTTCTGAAGACCCCAGATATCTTCGGGATCCAAATCTTCAATAATTCTGTCAGACATGCTTTCGAGAATTTTGCTATTTAAAATCACCAAAATCCGTCCATAAATAACGGAGATATGAGCAAAATCCGAGACAACTTCTGAAAATTTCATCAAAAAAAGACAATTTATTGCATGCTTTGACAAAAAAGCAACAATACGTATGTTTGGATGTGTGTTGGTTTCATTGCTTTGCGTATTTTGATTTTTTTTGGTGTTTTGTGTTTTGTTTTGTTTGGCGTTGTTGTTTTTTATACAACGAAACGTATGTTTGGATGTGTGTTGGTTTTATTGCTTTGCGTATTTTGTTTTTTGGTGTTTTGTTTTGTTTGGCGTTGTTTTTTATACAACAAAACGTATACATAGTATTTGGATGTGTGTTGGTTTTATTTTGCTTTGCGTATTTTGTTTTTTGGTGTTTTGTTTCGTTTGTAACTTCTACAATTTTTGATATAAAGTGGGCAATATACATACATACATATATAATAATTATTATAAAAAAAATAATGCATCCTCAACAAAGGTGAAGGGTATATTAGATTCGGCATAGCCGAAAATAGCACTCTTACTTGTTAAAATATAAATAACTATTTACTTTGATTGAAAGGTGACTCAGCCCCTTGGTTAAACTTCAAGCAGTGTTAAGAAATTAGTTCATATAAAGTTTGAAGACTTGTACAATTATACTTCTCCAGAAAATTGCTATTTACTGCGTATGATTGGTGCCACGCCCATTTATACAATCATACCCATTTTCAGACAAATTCCGTACAGTGTTAATAAATTAATTCGTACAAAGTTTAAGAATTCAAATAATTTAATTGTCAGCGATTATCTGCAACACCAGTCATCACTTATAGGTAATTTTTAACCTTCATAGAACATAATAGCCTGATTATCGAAACAATGTTTCCATGTGGGCCGAATGGAAAGAGACTGTACACCAAGTATTCAAAAAATACAGTTAAGTTTGGCAATATAATGGTGTGGTGCTGTTTATCGGGTTTTTTTTTATTTTTTAAAGAAAAAAGCAAGCACATTTTTGATAATTTTAAACTAGATTTTTACGCTTCTAAAATGTTTGACTTTTATTTCTTGTTGCTAAAATAAGTTATTTTGTAATTTTTATTTCTTGGAGCGAAAATAAAAGTTATTTTTTCGATTAGAAATAATGTTATTTTTTGATTTTAAATTTTTAGTATTGTGACTTTTTCTACAATAATTATGAATCGTTTATGTTATGTTTAGATTTTTGTCAAAATGTTGTTTTTGGTAATGGGTGTTTTTTGGTTTATAAACTAAATGCTAATAAACAAAATTTGTATTTACTTTAAAAATAAACATCAACAAAAACATGCTTACTAACCGTTGTTAAGCTAAATTCGATAAAAGTTTATCCAAAAACGAAAATTAGCTTAAAACACGTGTAGTAAACCATTGTTAAATATATTGTTACGAAATTGTACTTGAATTCAAATATAACGATTTTAACGGCTGATTTAAAAGTACCATAATGCTTTCAAATAGCAGTGCTGTAATAGCAAACTGTAACTTATCTGTGGGCATTATTAATATTGAATAAAAACTTTCAGTTGACCATTGATCGTAAGTATGGCAACGCTGTTTGCTGCGACCGTATATTCGAATTCGAATATTCAGTTAAAGAACATTGTAGATAGTACACCACAGATGGAGTATGTATTTGAAAGCTCTAGACCGTTAAAGAGCAATCTAGACTGCAGATGGCAGTGTTATAAATAGTGGAAGAGGTTGCAGTCGTTAGTGAGTTTATCAAATACGCTTTTCGAATAAACATCAACTGAGTGCTGTGTTTTTCAAGTGAATTCGTGTACATTATAAAGTGTGTCTGTATTTCTGCGAATTTATAAACGTGTATAAAAAAAACATTGAGTGACTATTTAATTTTGTTGTTGTACATTTTCAATAAATAAAGAGTTGTTACAATTTTCAAACTACTAAACGGCTTTTATTTGCAATCAAAAGTATCCGGTTTATTTAAAGGAAATAAACAAACGATTTGAAAAGGTTAAAACGTAACAATATGAAATTTAATAATGGTTCAACCCTACTTTAAACCTATTTTAAGGAATTCTTTTTAAAGGATTTTAAAGATAAATTTGAAATAATAGACGATACTATTGTAATTGCTATACACAATTTCCAATCCGCTGGCGAATAAGTTCCATTTTAATAGCATATGATTTTGTTTGATTTTCCTGTGGCAGTGAACTACATGAGGTTTACAAGTGAGTTTGATTGGCATTTTTGTCATATACTTTTAACCTGCAACGCTATATAGTAATAAAATGTGTAAGCATTGTGGAAGAAGGTCCAAAGGATCTAATATACCCATTCCGGAATTATAACTGTGTGTTTCCACATAGAAATTCATTAAAGTTTGTTAAAATTTAACAAAATGTCAATAAATGTCAAATAAATTAATAAAATAAATTATAAAACAGTGATGTTTATTTTATCACAGAATATTCGTCATTCGAATACTTTTAATAATAATTGAATTGAACTATATAAAAAAGTTTGTACATTAATACATTTTAGCTTAATATAAATTTACAAGAATCAGATATACATTTTTTCTCTAAAAATTAGTTGTTATCTTCAAAAATGAACTATTACTAAAAACAATCAATGAAAAAAATAAAATTAACGAATATTTTATCCTAATTGAAAGCAACACTAACAACGAAAAAGGGGAAATAAATGAGAAGCATTGCCCGCTTAGACAAAAATCAGTACATTAGTTATTGTGCCTTTAACAAACGTTTTTGAATACAATACTTTTACAAATGGGTTTTAAAGCTAAAGTGTTCGTTAACAAAATTGTGTTTTAAATCTACAATAAGTTTTTTTTTTTGCATAAGACTGTTACAGTATATACATTAATCTATTTGGGACACATTTTGGTAAGAACAATAGGTAATAAGTTACATGGATGAGAAAAAACACCTGTTTGGCCAAAATGTCAAATTTTGACCCCCTATAACTCCGAGAGTTCTTGACCGATCTTGTTGAAAAATTGTATCTGATGTCGGAAGACATCGATTTCAAAAGTTGGTTCACTTGACATAAAATCCCCCATATATGTACTCCTGATGGGACATATATGAGCTCTACAAAGTGTAGTTAAATATTTAATTTTCTGAAAGTTTAGGTCCTCCTTTCGATTTGTGTGTACATGCTCTACGAACAAAGTCCCCAAACCGCAAATGAATTAAGGCCCCAAAATTTTATATAGAAAAAACCGACAGCGTTTTTTGGGGATTTATTTCATTTCTAAAATTGGGGATTTAATTCATAATTTAATCAATCTGGGGTGTATCAAAAACTGGCTTAGCTCAGAAAAGTTGTTTTGCGTTGCCGACCTTTGGCAAATTTTTTAAATTTTGTTTTGGGTTTTAGTTCCTATTGTTGGGGATTTATTTCATTTAGAACTTTTGGGTTTTCATTCATTTACGGTTTGGGGACTTTGTTCGTAGCGCCGTGTGTACATATTTTTGCAATCCAACCAATCTGAAATTTCTTTTGAAATATTTTCTTATAATATTCCAGCAAATATACAGAATATTGTAAAATAATTTCCTAAAATGTGTCGACTAGTCTGTTAGGTGTGTGAAGGGAATTTAGACAATTTCGTTAATTTGTATTAGATAAAGTTTCAGATTTTTTCTGACATCGGCTGAAAATGTTTGCTTGGTAAGTATCACACTTTACATGTATGTTTGCCGCTTTTCCAACCGATGTCAGTATTCTTAATTTACTGCAAAATTGCAAATAATTTCTCGAAATTTTATGCATTATAATTTAGAAAAAATATTAAAGTTAACAAAATCCGCATGCTTAAGTATCGTTCGTATACAACCGCAAAAGATAGTTGGTGTCATAATATATTAATTTTAGTTTTTATAAAAAATATTCTATTTCCTCATATAGTATTTATTGGTTTATTTTTATTTTTGTTTATTATGTTTTACGTATAGTAGTTATTTTAATCAATCGAAAGTCTACAATTTATCATCAATGCATTTATTTTTATTTTTACATAGGAACCCCGCAACTCAGCGCTTCCACTAGAGCTGTACGATGATTCTTCGTCGTTACAAAGTCAAGATATTGATAAATGTAAGTATAAGAAATATACACTAACACCCATAATCATAATGAATTTTAAAAGTTTGTTAAAAAAGTCCATACTAAATATGTTTTTTGAACCATTGATAAAAATTGATTATGAATAATGCCTTATACATACAGTACGAGACACAAATGTGTAAATAAATTTGGAAATATCTATAATTTGAATTTTTATGCTCAACATTTACCAATCTGACAATATTTTTTACACAATATGAAGATCATGATTAGTGAAGTATAGCAATACAAAAAAATTAATTTCAAGTAATGGCATTTAAATACCAGGATATCAAAAAGTTAAAAACTGAATTACACAATTTTGTCGCATTTTCTTTAAAGTTAAATAAACTTGTAATTATTATTTAGAAAAAGAACAATTTTAATCAATTTCATTAATGACAGTTAGTTAAAACATGTTACTAGTTAACAATTTACAATTCTTTAAGGAATATTGAATATGAAGAAGATTATCACCGAAGTTGCAAATTCTGTTACCGAGCAGCTGAAAAATGGTATCTCCCATCGAAAAATATCCACCAAATTCAATATTTCTTTTAATCTGTTGAGAACATAGCGAATATATGTGGTTTGGCTTTTCCAGCACCAATTTGTGGACGGAATTCAATTCTATTGTTAAAAGATGGTCTCACTGTATAACGTCTAGTTGCATCAGGAGAAGAAAATAGTCCCCGTGAGGTACAACCAAAACTATCTTCATGCTACCAAATTAAGATTTCAAAACGTGCATCTCTTAGAGAAATCAAAAGATGTGGATTTTATGCAATAAAGATTGTTAAAAAACCTCGTTTAACTGAAAGACACAAGTCTCTTCGACTAACATTTGTAAAATTTTTTAAGAAATGGACCTTTGATGATTGGGAAAATGTTATCTGTACAGATGAATCGAAAATTAACCATTTTAGAACTGATGGACCAAAATATGACTACCAGAAACGAAATGCACCATTAAAAGACCGTGATTTTATGACGACTATGAAATATGGTGGTGGAATATTGCCATTTTGTGGTTGTTTTTCTGCGAAAGGTGTAGGAAAACTCCATAAAATTGGTAGTAATATGAATGCAGAAATGTATATAGACATTATCAAGACAACAGATGTGGATAGTCTGAATGATTGGCGTGGACAAATTGAAAACACTGTGATACTACAAGATAACGACAACAAACATAAGTCTAAAAAGACGCTTAATTTTTTAAAAACCGCCAAAATTACATTGCTAGATTGACTCCCACAATCTCAGAATTTAAATCCGATTGCGAATTTGGTGCGAATTCTAAAACGTCGCGTTTATAATTATCAAAATGCATTTAGAAACACAACTCAGCTCTAGGAGCGCTCCCATGATATCTAGGGATCTATAATGCAAGAAGAGTGTCGCAAACTGGTGGAGAGTATGCCCTCCAGAATTCAGGCTTGCCATTTTTAGATTACTGGAGTATAATTAAGGAAATATTTTATTTATTTAGTCCTAAAATATCCTTAATAAATATTGTTTAAAAAAACACAAAACGTTTCTTTATAAACATTGCACTTTAAAAATGGTGTCACAAAGTGTAAATATATGACCATCATTTACACATTTTTGTCTTACACTGTATGTACATTAGAGTGCTCCAAGATTGTATGGACGAAAAAAACTTTCTAGGTACAGGCCGTCCCCCCTCTAGAATTGTTCTATGTATTGTAGAAACACATTGTGTAAAATATTAGGATGATAGGATAACGTTAACTGGTGGCGCAACGACGCTGAAGTTTTGAGGTGCATTTACAAGGGGAAAATGTGCAATTTTTTCAGTTTTTGTAAAAATTTTGCCATTAAATAATGACTTTTACAATTTAATTTAAAAGAATCGAAATGTGTACGTAATTGTCATTATAATAAGATATAAAAGACAAAAATTGGTGAAAAAATGTTAAAGTTATTAAAAAATCGCCAGGCCATTAACGTGTCTCAGGCCACTAGAACAAGAAATGTATGAACAAAATTAACATATTTTGAGAAATATTAAAATAAAAGCTTATTTTTACTTAAAATATATCCATATTTACTTGTATATGAGTTTTTGTCCTCGTAGGATACCGTTAACCTATTTGCAGGTATGACCAAAAAAATTAAATTTTTTTAACGGCAGTTTCAAAACTCCAATTTCAAATTTTTAAAAATTTTGTTAAACAAATTTCAGAATTTGTTGATCATCACATGGGGATTTATTGACAACACAATAGGGAATAAAAATGTGAAAAAAGTATGTCAATACCTCCTATAGTTTTTCCGTACCTGCGATATAAATTTTGCGATTTTCGAGAAAAACTAATTTTTTGGCCATATTTTGGGGAATGACCAGAATTTCCTTACTGTAATTATTTTTAAGTAAAAGCTATTCAGAATAATATAGTCCAGGTAATTTTATATATAGTCTGAAAGTTTTACTAAAATCGGAAAACGTTAACCCTTAAATCGTGAAAGTCAAAGGTAAATTTTTTCAATATTTGGAATTTCTCATGGAAAGATAGCGAAATATTATATATTTTTGGGCCGATTTTGATGAAACTTAAAAAAAATATAAAATGAAGTCTAGTATTCACAATAACAGTACAAAAATGGAAATTAACCCTTAATAGCACTTGGGGTCCAAATGACCCTCAACTTTTAAAATCACGAAAAACACATTCATTTTGACCCCAAGTACTCTTAAGGGTTAATTTTCATTTTTGTACTGTTATTGTGAATACTAGACTTCATTTTATATTTTTTTTAAGTTTCATCAAAATCGGCCCAAAAATATATAATATTTCGCTATCTTTCCATGAGAAATTCCAAATATTGAAAAAATTGACCTTTGACCTTCACGATTTAAGGGTTAACGTTTTCCGATTTTAGTAAAACTTTCAGACTATATATAAAATTACCTGGACTATATTATTCTGAATAGCTTTTACTTAAAAATAATTACAGTAAGGAAATTCTGGTCATTCCCCAAAATATGGCCAAAAAATTAGTTTTTCTCGAAAATCGCAAAATTTATATCGCAGGTACGGAAAAACTATAGGAGGTATTGACATACTTTTTTCACATTTTCATTCCCTATTATGTTGTCAATAAATCCCCATGTGATGATCAACAAATTCTGAAATTTGTTTAACAAAATTTTTAAAAATTTGAAATTGGAGTTTTGAAACTGCCGTTAAAAAAATTTAATTTTTTTGGTCATACCTGCAAATAGGTTAACGGTATCCTACGAGGACAAAAACTCATATACAAGTAAATATGGATATATTTTAAGTAAAAATAAGCTTTTATTTTAATATTTCTCAAAATATGTTAATTTTGTTCATAAATTTCTTGTTCTAGTGGCCTGAGACACGTTAATGGCCTGGCGATTTTTTAATAACTTTAACATTTTTTCACCAATTTTTGTCTTTTATATCTTATTATAATGACAATTACGTACACATTTCGATTCTTTTAAATTAAATTGTAAAAGTCATTATTTAATGGCAAAATTTTTACAAAAACTGAAAAAATTGCACATTTTCCCCTTGTAAATGCACCTCAAAACTTCAGCGTCGTTGCGCCACCAGTTAACGTTATCCTATCATCCTAATATTTTACACAATGTGTTTCTACAATACATAGAACAATTCTAGAGGGGGGGGCGGTCAAAATTCGCAATTTTATTTTTTTGGAGCACTCTAATGTACATAGATTATATTAGAATAAAAATGTTTAATTTATATCAAATGGAGGTTAAAAGTAACCTGAAATACGCCGCACAAGGGCTCAGGATCGTTTTGCAGTTGTTGAGGTTCAGCAGTTGTTGAGAAATTTACTTCTAATTTTTTAACTTTTAACACTCTAACCGGCAAGACCGTAAAAATTATCCGATGAAGCCAATAATTTTTTTTCAAGTAGATATAGTCAATAGAACCGAAAAAACATTCTGAACGAACGACAAGTAAAAAACTGTGAAGGCCGCTTGTAGGCTGTAATGATATTTGGCTCACCGAGATTTGGAACCGTCCTACAGACCGTATATTTTTGAAGGAATCAAGTCCAGCAGATATTTCTTCACACATATCTGGAATCTGTAAAAACAGTTATTTAATCGGACACATTGGCCTCATCGGCATGCAGACGTTTGTATAAAATGAATGCATTTGTAGAGACCATATCTACAAAATGGTAGAACAATCTAATCATAATATTGCCAAAATATAACAATTGTGTTGTATTGATTGTCATCATTATAACTGCTGAATTTAAACAAAATAATTTAGAAACACATTTTTGTGTACTTTAAGGTACGGTCAGACACAGCTAATATTTGAAGTTTTTCGTCAAATATTTCATTGCTTGAATCTGACCACAAATAAAATTTAGAGCAAACAACAAAACAGTTGATTTTAGTCAAACAAAATTATTTGTCGGCAAACCAAATATTTTCTTAATGTAAACATAGTGTGACCACTAGCTTTATAAATACATAAAAAATATATAATTTGATCTTGCATATCTTTTTAAGGTTAAATCAGTTATTTCGAATTGTAAAGCAATTATTTGAACAAAGTTTTGTTGAATTTTGTTGTCATATACTGAATTTAATTTTTCACTTTTTGTTTGAGCAAACTGCTGCGAAAAAGAATCATTAAATATATTTGCCGTGTGGTCACACTATATCAAATATTTTCATCAAATAATTGTTTGATCAAATAGAGCAAAAACAGAAATTATTTGCTCAGCATGGCAGAAAAATAAAAGGAGAATATTTAAGTATTTTTGGCACTAAAAGATACAATTTCACTATTTTTTTTTAACATAAATACATATTGTATTTGTACAGATTGAATTTAAAATCAAAGAAAATAGTTTAAACATACATAAATAGTATGATTTGATTGTTAATTGTTAAACAGTATGATCTGTTTATTTTTTTTTACTGCAGAAAAAGATAAAAATTGTTATTCTAAATCTTAAGATAATACAATTGAATTGCAATTAATTAAAAATATATGTAAAAAAGGTAAACATTTCCGTAAAATTTTATAATATTTGTGAACATGTTCCTATTCTGAATGAATAATGTATGGAAAAACTCTTAATATTTAAAAAAAAAATCATTTCAATTATGATTTTCTTTTTAATTCTTTAACACAGAATTTTCATTTCTGAATCACGTCCAATTTGCAGAATCTAAAAAAACATTTTTTTATTAATTTTATTGTGTTTGTGGTAGAATTTTAACTATTTAACAGATTTTTAATTTTCAACAAATTACAATTTAAAACATTTCTATGAAGCTCTGTGTGGCTGGTAAAAAATATACATTTTTGTTACTAACACAAATATGGAGTTAGGTACTGCTGTCAAAGAGTCGGACTACTTGTATATACTTTGGTTTCAACATTTTAAAAATATTTTTTTTCTTTTTCACAGTTCACTTACTTATTTGATTATTGTTAATTTTATCATAGTAATATTCGTTTGGATTAGTTCAAACGAATTAGTTCAAAATCCAAACAAAGCCAAAACAAATACAATAAAATTCCAAAATAGTTTATTATATGTATTAGGGATATTTTACATACTTTAAGTAAAATTATACCTACATATGCACTAATTTTATTACGTTGATAGTGATATAATTTAATAAATAAACATTTAATAATTATATTATTAAATTGTTCAAGCTTGAGTTCTTTTCCACGATTTGTTTTCATTATGTAGCGATTTTAAATTTAAGATATAGCAACACTACTTTTGCGATAACACATGATGCAACAGCTGTTATTTATAAATAAAAAATTACCCAAAATGCAGGGAAATATTTGCTGATTATTGGTCACACATTGGTCACATTACAAGAAAGTTTTGTTGTCGGCAAATAAATTTGTTTGACCAAATTCAGCTGTTTTCTTGTTTGCCGTGAAAAATATTTTCTGTTCAAACTAGAAACATAAAATATTTGACGTTTAAATAGAAGTACTGAAATTTCACAATTCTTTTAATTGTAAAGAAAAATCTAGTAATATTTTAATTTCTAGAAATGTCTTCTTTATTGATGAAAGGAATTAAAGTTTTATTGAAGCTTTATTTAATAATTATTTAGAAAAAATATTACCATTAATGTGACCACAAGACAAATATATTTTCCCCTTCATGTGTTTGATAGTATTTTTGTGTAGTTTGATTAAACAAATATGGCAAATAAATGTGTACAGTGTGACCACAAAATCAGCCCATGGATTATATGATGTAGTTTTGATCAAACACATGAAACATTTTGTATCAAATAATTTGCGTAATCTGACCTTACCTTAAGTTTCATGTGGAGCCGCTTGGCTTCTATGTGCCGACGCCAAGTAAGACGTTTATCTAAATGAATGCCAAGGTATGTAACGTGGTCAGACTACATTTAAGTCCTCATGAGAACTAAGAATTGCAGTGTCATCTCGGGCAAGTCTGGGGTGTATAATAAGTACAGGGTTGGTCCTAGAACACTTCCCTGAGGTACACCAGCATTGATCGCATAGTCGCTTGTCACATAATCGCCGCATCTTATCCCAAACAAGCGATCCGATAGGTAAGACTCTAGTATTTTGTGAGTACTAGAAGGCATTAGGCATTTAATCTTGTGTATTAGACCTTTATGCCATACCTTGGCAAAAGCCTGGGGGTTACTCTGTATTGCGATGCGAAAGCAAGTTCGATGCGAAAGGTAAATGCGATAATAATACAATTTAGTACTCTGTGTCGTCTACGCAAACGCTTTCGCAAAATAAGTTGAAAAATAAGCAACACTGGTACCAGAAAATAAACAATAGCGAAATGAAATGTCAAAACTTGTAAATAAAAATATTTTAAACACATTTGTTTGCGATGCGAAAACGGAGTAGAGGGTACCAATTGTTCAGTTTTTCTTTTGCATCGCAATAGAGAGTAACCCCCCTGGGCAACATCTAGAAATATTGCCGAACAGTACTTTTTTAGTTCGAAAGATTTTCGTATCTCTCCAATTAGGCGGTTAACTTGCTCAATTGTTCCGTGATGTTTACGGAATCCGAATTGATGATCTGGGATTATGTTTTGACTATTTAAGAATGTTAAAATTTTCCCTTGGATTATTCTCTCAAATAGTTTAGACAAACAAGACAATAAGCTAATAGGTCTGTAGGATGATGCCAATGTCAAATCCTTTCCTGGCTTGGGTATCATTATAATTTGGGAGATTTTCCAATCATTTGGAAATACTCCTAGAGACAAAATCGCACTGAATAATACTGCACAATAAAATTTCGCAAAAATTAATACTGCATAATAATTGCACTACGTGCCCAGGAACCATCAGATTTTCTTATCGGACTTTGACCCTCTACCGGTGGCTTAATGTTCTTAGCTGTCTTCCAAAGGGAGAAGTTTGTGTGCTTAGTACTGGTTACACTTTCAATATAGTTTAGATTTCTGCGATCCACTTCAGACTGAAGGGCTCTTTTTAATTTCTTTCTTGCAATGGACAGCCCATGCTTAGCAGCAGGGAATGTGTTGTGTTGCCAATATCTTCTACATCTCCTCTTTTCGAGGAGGAGTCTATTAAAACACATCATTCTCTCGTGAGATGTTTACATATGTCTTTTTAGTAAGAATTGTGCTGAATTCCCAATTATTGTTAAATTCACTGACATTTATTGTTGGTGTATAAGCTAGTTCATATGCGCATTTCACTGGTTACTTAGGCCAGATCGTCAGGAAATCTTTTCCCAAAAGGCTTGAAAATTGAATTAGAATTACATTATTTGTAAAAATATCAAAGCTTAAACATAACACCAACAATAAACACTGAGTTTATTTTTTCTTATAAGTTTCATATAGACATAAATCACACGTCCTAATTTCATGGCGATCAGTCCACAATTAGTTATAGCTCCCATATAAGGCTAACTTCCGAAAATCATTCACGAAAATAAATAATTTAATTTAAAAAAAAAAAATGTTTTGTTTATTTACTCAGTGTGGGATAGTATATGGTCGGGCTCGACAGTCCATACTTCTCACTAAATAAAATTTATTATGCTTTTACACAGGGCAAGTCTGAGTTTATAGGAGAGAGAGACAAGAAGAAAGAAGAGGGGTATAATCTTGCTTGTACTGGGAAGTCTCTAAACAAACGAGCATGTTTAAAAGAGAATCGAGGAGACTTGCTTCAAGTAAACTAATTGTGTGTAAAAGCAGACTTACACTTTCAAGACATTTTTAAATTGTCAATGAATATTATTCGTTTCTTGATACATATCATTACTACTTTTAACATTAATTAATCATTTTTTTATATTTTTTTTTTATTAATAGTACCAGGCACTCCCACCTCTTTATCGAGAGACACTAAAGAGCAGTCTCAACCTAACAATTTACAAAATGTACAACATTCAGTTAACGATATTTTGGCTGAACAAACTTCAACAACAATAAAGACTAATAATAAACTAATAATCAACGAGGAAGAGGCAGAATTAGAAAAGGGTGTTAGTTCATCTCCTTTAGTTTTAAAGAAACAACAGCGTCAACCACAATTACAAAAGATTCCAGAAGATTTAAGCATTGTTGATCCGGAAGTACAATCTATTCAAATTTCCATGGAAGGAGACAAAAAGGCAAGTATAAATAATAATGTTTTTTTTATAAAATACATGAATATTGCAACAAAACTACCAACCATTGAAACTGTTGGCTATTGCTAAATACATATACGAAACTAACAGCCCAATTAGGGTTTTTAATTTAATTTCTTAATACTTCGTATTAATTAATTAAATTTGATCTTAATTCACTAAAATCTTGATCCGTAATTAAAAAATGTCAGCCTTTCATTCCATAAATCCATTCCCAACATCTAATTCTTTGGCTTCATTCAAAAGCTTTTGTTTAAATTGAATTAATTTTGAAGTTAATTAATAACAAAATTTATTCAAACTATGAATGTTAAATTTTTGTTAATTCAAATCTACAAAAAATTAAGTTAAATTTATAAAATGAATTGAAAAACAAATGTCTTAAGTATTTTTGTAATAGATTTGAATTGAAGAAAAATTTTATCATTCAATACATTTTTAAAGCTATTTTGTTATTGATTTGAAGAAGAAATTTATAATGATTCAATAACAAATTAATTCTATAAATAATGAATTATCAAAGAAATGAATTCAATACATACAGTATTGTTCTTAATCTCAATGTTAGTTCCAGCACTGTGAGAAAACAATTATTGGAAAATAAATGCCGCACAGTGGTATGAGAATAAAAAAAGAGGGAAATAAATCTGTAACTTATAAACCCTTACGCCGATTTGAATGAAATTTCACATGCGCAAAGAGGAAGTGTAGTCGAGTTCATGTTTTGAATTTGGACCTCATGACCCCACCAGGAGCGGGACCAGGGGTTTCCAAAGTAGGACACCTCGGGTATGTTCGATTTTTAAAATGATACTATTTCTTCGTTTGTGTTCCGATTTAAAAAAAATTACACAAACAGAATCTCCTCGTCGAGCACTAGAGTAACTTCGGGTAATGTGGACTACCGTTTTGTTTTTTCTAAATTTTGGCCACAATATATATGGATATTAAAAAAGTTGTGAAGCAATAAATTAGCTAATGTATTTTCTAATTGTTTATGCAGTTGAAATTTTTTTACGTCAAAGGATAAAAAATGTATGTGAAAATATTGTAAGGAACCCAAAAACCAGCATTAAAAAAATTGGAGGGTAATATGGACCACTATATGAGGGTAATACGGACTAGTATTTAATACATAAAATTCATGAATCAGCTAACCATGAATGATTGAAAAATTTAATTTCAATATATTTTTATTAATACAAACCAAAAAGTCGCGTTCTTGGCTTAGATAGATTGCTTACAAAGTACATAGTTATTGTCGGGTAATATGGACCAGTAGTACATAATCAAGTAATTTAAGTGGTCCACATTACACGAACTTGGGTTACAGTGGTAAAAAAATTATTTTAACCTAATAATCTAAATGTGCTTAAATTCTAACCAAATATATGCAAAACTACGTGTCACTTTAACTATATAAAACAACCAAACATTAAATTCTACCAAGTAACTGTACCAAATTTTTTTTCTTACTTGAGCCGAAAAAAATGTTGAGCACGCGCATTAATTTCAATACAACAATAAAAAGCCAACATATCAATTACTCATGAAAGCAAAAGTGCAATTGTCGTTTCAAACAAATTGTAAAATGTACGACAAATCTGTTTTATCATACCTTCAATAGTTTCGTAAAAAAGACACTGGTCCACATTAGGCGCATAGTCCACAATACCCGAAGTTACTCTACATAAAATCTACAATTATATCTTATAGCTTAGGAGATATTCGCATGTGAAAATTTAATTTTCAACATTTTTACCCACCTACACCAGTAAAATCTCTGATTTTATCCATTTTTCTTTTATAGGATTAACAATAGACCTATATATCAAATAAAGAAATAAGTGTTTAAAAATCATGACTGAGTCCAAAGTTACATGCATTTGAATATGAAAAAATTAAAAAAGGCGATTTTTCGCAATTTTTTTTGGGAAAAAAGTACTTTTATTCTTTTTAAGTTATCTAAAAATTTTCTAAGAGGATGTGTAATGAATTTGTACTTTTTGAAAAGCTAACTTTACGTCAAATATTTTAAATGAAAAAAACATTTATAATTTTTGATACCGACGGGATCAGGTCCATTCAAAAAATGCCTATTTTTTATGTAAAATTCAACTTTAGGGCAAAAATTCTCAAATCGCAAACTCGATATCAAAATATAGTAACCTATTTTAGATGGCCCAATAAGTTCTTAATTATTTCGTAAAGGGTTCCGATAACCCCGCCCCTATTATGGATATTATAGCCAAAAAACGAAAAAATCCCATAATAGGGGCGGGGTTATCGGAACCCTTTACAAGATAATTAAGAACTTATTGGGCCATCTAAAATAGGTTACCATATTTTGATATCGAGTATGCGATTTGAGAATTTTTGCCCTAAATTTGAATTTTACATAAAAAATAGGCATTTTTTGAATGGACCTGACCCCGTCGGTATTAAAAATTAGAAATTTTTTTTTCATTTAAAATATTTGGCGTAAAGTTAGCTTTTCAAAAATTACAAATTCATTATACATCCTCTTAGAAAATTTTTAGATAACTTAAAAAGAATAAAAGTACTTTTATCCCAAAAAAATTGCGAAAAATCGCCTTTTTTAATTTTTTTATATTCAAATGCATGTAACTTTGGACTCAGTTCTGATTTTTAAACACTTCTTTCTTTATTTGATATATAGATCTATTGTTAATCCTATAAAAGAAAAATGGACTAAATCGGAGAAAATATGGAACCGCGGTCACCAAAAAACTGATGTAGGGTGGGTAAAAATGTTGAAAATTAAATTTTCAAATGCGAATATCTCCTAAGCTATAAGAGATAGCTACGACGAGGTTTTATGTAGTGTTCGACGAGGAGATTCTGTATGTGTAAATTTTTTAAATCGGAACACAAACGAAGAAATAGGATCATTTTAAAAATTTAACATACCCGAGGTGTCCTACTTTGGGAACCCCTGGTCCCGCTCCTGGTGGGGTCATGAGGTCCAAATTCAAAACTTAAACTCGAATACACTTCCTCTTTGCGCATGTGAAATTTCATTCAAATCGGCGTAAGGGTTTAGATGTTACAGATTTATTTGCCTAAATTATTGCAACGTATTCGTTCATTGTCATTACTTTTATGAAATTTTAGGTTGGATTTTTAAAAGCTTACGCCAACTGGACTGTGGCAAAATTGAAAACAGATTTATTTAGCGACGAGTCTAAATTTAACTTGTTAAATTCAGATGGAGTATTCCACGTTCGTATACCGAAGGGAAAGCGATTACATCCACGTTATTGTAAAGGCACAATAAAGCATGGGCATGGAAATGTAATGGTGTGGACTTGCTTTTAAGCAAGTGGAGTTGGCCCTATTGTTGAAATACAAACAAAAATGGATCGTTTTGTTAACAGGGACATATAATGGCCCCAAACACAGGTCAAAGTTTGCTAAAGATTGGTTATCAGCCGTTTTAAAAATAAGCAGAAGCTGATGAATTGCTTAAAATCAGAGTGGGAATCAATACCAACCACATTACTAACAAATCACACAGAATCTATGCCAAAACGATGTGCGGATGTCATAAGAAACGGAGGGTATCGTAGGAAGTACTGAAAGTTGCTTAAGTTTCGAACAGTAATATATTGAGTTAAATTTGTTTTGGTTTAAATATTACTTTCCATGAAATAGAATTCAATCTTATATATAAATAGGCCACACGTTTTTTTTGCGGTACAATTTTAAGTATGTTATTGTCGACCAATATTGATGAAACATATATGGTTTAAAAGGTTATTTTCTCTATATGTGTACAATATAATTTCCATAAAAGTGTTAAATAACGTTTTAAATTTGCTTGAAAAACAACAACAACATGTTTATGCACATCTAAATACATGTGTATTTGTACACAAGCGTGAAAAATATTTTTGCGTATACTCAAAAGTAACTGTATAATGTCGTTATTAGTGGTCGAATTTTGACCACCAGGCGATCCTAGTATAAAATAAATGTCTTATATTTAATAAAACAATTTAAAAATAATACATACGACTTTGATTGATTCCGAGGAAGATTTTTCTCCGCGTCTGGAATATGCGGTAGTCGACCTCCAAGTACGACATTCATGTGCTATTCTGTGAGAGTAGTATTGATTGCATATCTATGACTGTCCTCAAAGCTGAAGATTTTGCAAACAACCCGAAATCTTACAAATGTATTTTTAATTTACGTAATAATTTAGATATCTTAATTTTAGGTGCCCCATGTTTCAGCTTATTTTTAGGTGCCCTGCATGAACCACTTTACCTTGTGTACTCCATTAATCGCATTCTTTCAACATAGGTTAGGTTGATTGGAGGATGTATACTACATCAAATCCGCAGAAAATACACCTAGACAACTATCGGGCCTGTTGTGCGCTTCTTTGGAAAATGTTTGTTGGTAAAAAAACATTTTATAGTGATCGTCTGATGTTTAGAAACTCAGTTTCCGGGTCGTAATTTCTAAGAATTTTGTAATTGTTCCTGAAGGATGTTATATACGGAATAATATCGCTCCCAAGATATTTCGATCTAATTTCGACGAAAGCCTGGTAATGACAAAGAGAGAGCTCATGAGTTTCACTGTCCTCTCCACATGCTCTACATTCCTCATAGTCCGCACGTCCAATTTATATAGTTGTGCCCAGGGATGGCAAAATTGGTACTTTTTTTGGTACAATTTGATCTTAAAAAGTACAATGGTACACCAATGACTCATTTGGTACAATTTGAATTTCAGTTAATATATTAAAACCAATTTAGGAATTTATGTTTTCTATCAATTATACCAAAATATTAACAATAAAATTTTTAAAATTATACTTATGAGTTTTTGATATAAAGAAGAAATAGCGGCATTTGACTAGTCTTGTCACACTCGTAATTTTAAGTGTTTTTCAAACCAAAAAGTATATAAACAAATTGAAGCCATTATTATTGCCATTATTTTCTGTTGAATATGAATATCCATAGAATTTGTAATTCTTAATGACAGAATTTTTCTGCTGTGGCTAAAAAATGTTAGATGGGTGACAAAAATTTGATAATTTAAACTACGATGCTTCATTATCAACTGAATATCTGTTGCTAGAACCAAAAGAATGAATGGATATAATGGAATGGATCCAAATTTATTGTGAATTTAAAAAAATCCCGAAATTTCACGGGAATTTAAAAAAAAAAATATTCTCGGGACAAATTGTTCCGTGGATGAACCCTAGTTTTGGTACAATTACAGTCGAAAAAGTACAATTTCTAAAGCTGATTGGTACAATTTTTAAATTCAATTTGTAATCACTGGTTGTGCCCATCATACTAACTGGCTCATTCTGAGCAGGCTTCTCGCCCTGTTCTCGTTAGGGTTACCACATATGATCTTTGTGGTTCTACTCACTGTTTCATTACTCTAAGCGTCCTTATGAGATTCACTCGCCCATATTATTAATTCAGCCCTCGTTGCCTCGAACGGTTTTGCGTTCGTCAGATTAACTACCTCGAGTTCGCTTTACTTAAAAGCAAGTACATTCGCTCTTTCGTTGCCAATTATTCCCAAGTGGTCTGTTACCCATATGATGACCGAATACTCTTGGAGAGTATTCGGTCACAGCTCTCTTACCGTCCAATACGGTCTTAGATTTAACCATGACATCTGATGTCGCTTAATTGCCTTCTGGCTGTCGGTAAATATGTTAACCCCTATAGACGTCATATTTATTCGAATCCAATTTACACATTCCGTTAGTGTTGTGATTAGGTAGAAAGTAGTATATTTCTGTTTGTGGGTTTTCAATGAAGAACCCCAAGCCCGTTTTGTTTTCCTACGGGTATTTGCTCTAATGTTCCGTTTTACCTTGATATTCTATCTGGGATCAGCGTTTCTAAGTTCCCGTTATATTTTGTGTCTGGTATGCGATCGGGCACGTCCGATGTTTGTGTATAGCCTTCCAGTATACATTAGGGTGCGTATCCCGTGTATGAAGAAAAATTTTGTTTAAGTTTTTTTTATAGGCACGGCGACAAAAATGTGCCAAATTACAAATATTTTCATGTCACTAAGTTTTTTTTGCCTCCGGTTTCATGTTGAATCTTTCAAAAATCTAATTAAAAAGACAATATTCAAGTTTATGCTAGGTAACTGTATTTATTTATATAAATAGAGATCTATTGTAATTAATGTTTACAGAAGTGAAATAAAAGATAATCAAAATAATGCTATCAAATTTTGGTATTGATTTTCTTGATTCTATCTGAGTTTTGACGAATCTTTCCCTTGTTGTTTTGTTGCACAAAGTTGATGTGACTTTACTCACAGCTTTGACTGCTCTCTTTATCGCTTGATTATGACAGGGGAGGTGAAAGAGCTTAGTTTCCCCGTTTTATCCTTCTTCAATAACCAGACGATTTTTTTCATCTACAGATTTTAATATAGGTGATTCAGTAATATTTTCATCCCATTTCTAAAGGTCATACGTAGCATTAAAATTTATTTTTGGTATCTGAAACAGCTGTAATTTATTTGACGTTGTGGATCTACTTTTCAAAATTTGATGGACAGCTAATTCACGAATATGTTGTTGGGAATCTGTTCACATTACAATCAATAAGTGCTAAATAACTGTTTCTTTGAATTACCGTCAAAGTTGTTGGTAAATATCTGGTAAGTTTGATTAGTTCAAAAAGTTGTCGAGGTCCGTCTTTATAGTTGGGAAGAGTTTTTATAGAAAACCACGCTGTAGCGTAAACCTTTACAATATACTATATTGCAAGAATTGTTAGATGTGTTCTCAACTGCTCTGGTAAGTTCGTGGGAATTGGTTGAAACTTCACTTTTGGCCTTTTTTCAAAGTTTTCAACATCTTCAGATGCACTGTTCAATATATCTGGCTACTTTAGTCATTCTCTGGTATGTTACCAAAATTCGTTCTCTTGCACGTATTTTTTTTTGTTTTTAATACAAGTATATTTAAGAAAATGTTTGCATTTACATGCCGAAATATCAAACAAAGTCTTGCTTTCACAAAGGATCTTTTTGAACTTTTCTTCAGGAATTTTCGGGTGAGACTATAAACGATTTTTACATTTTAAATCATTGTTAACCAAACTCTCACAACAATAGATTTGCTTCGTATTTTAGTGTTACGATGTGTGTTCACTGAACCAAATTTCTTATGAAAATATCTTTCACTGGCAACACTTGTTTTTTAATTTCGGTTTCACATGTATAAGAAACTCACACATAGACGGTGCCCGCGGGCGTACTGCTGGAGACCAATGTTTTAAATAATATATTCGTAGTATAACCTTCGTTCGTTTAACAGATACTGAAGATATTAACGATTTCTCCCATATTTCCATCAATTTTCTAACAATGATGGTTTCTATTTCTTTATATGCTATGACTGGTCCACTCATAAAATTTCATCGGATCTGCGTAGGTTTGCAATATTTTATTTTTCAAATCACGCATTTTTAATGTTTTTACAGGAGAAAACACGTTATAAAATCAATAATAATAGAGTATTCTTGGCAAATTTTTTGCGTTTGAATTTATTTAATAATTGTAATTTTTGATCGCAAATTTGCGTCAACTTGTAGTTTGATAAAAAGAACCATAATCAATCAAAAACTCGATTTTGAATTTTTGTGTAGTTACGTCCGTTTGCATTTATGGTGACGAAATATTCCTGGTACGCTCCATTTCTCAGATTATGAAAACCAAATAAATAATAGCACTTTTCAACGCAACACTTGTCTCATCTAAGTCCGTGTTGTAAGAAACAAAGAAATTGTATGGGGATTTCACTACTTTAACATTTGCCTTAAATTGTTTTCTACTGAATTTTACATCATTTTTGATTTTAATGACTCGTTGGATGTATTGCACTAAATCAGTGCTGTATATCACTACCTAACTCATTTATCAATCGATAGATTATTATGTAGAAAACTCGATTAAACAATTTTAGGGTCTTCGTATAAAAATAAAGTAATATGTAAACACGTGTTCTGCTGAAATGTAACAGTAAGAATCCGAATTTGAATGGAAAAATTGTATATTCGTATTAGCTTGACACGGTGCGCTTCGCTACCCCTGTCGTAGTAAAATAAAAAATATGAAAGGATTCTATACAAAAATAAATGAATATAATTAATACCGGAATTTCTTGTCTGTCTTTGCACCAAGCGGTTATCAAAATCGTAATCTACGATGAATTCTAAGAAGTTTTGCCGAAGAAACCATGGGTCTAAAATCAATATTGAGCTTCCCATTTTTAACGCGAAACTTTTCCTCTCGTATTTTTATTTTTGTTTAAATATACTAACATTTTATTGAGCCTTTTAAAAAACTTGACTATGTTTGGGCTTTTTGGAAATGAAAGAAAGGCAGAAAAGATGAATCTGTGCAAATGGAGAAGATTAACAAAACTTCACCCGAGGATGGTTAAAAAAATCTCATATCGTGGTTGTGCGAGAACCTAAAACCGAGATTTTGGGTCACAGTATGGGAAATGAAAAAAAAAGTGCAAATAAATCTGTAACTTCTAAACCGATAATCCGATTTTAATAAAATTTCCAACGACTATAGAGGAGGTGTTGCTGAGCTCAAGTTTTAAATTTGGACTTTAAACACTAAGTTGGGGCAGAGACTCAAGACCCCAAATTGTGGTGTCTCGGGTATATTACAAATTAAAAATGATGCCAAATTTTTGTTCTCGATACGAATTGAAATATATGTTTTTTAACTACCTTGGTCTGTATTTTTGCAAATATCGGATTCAAATCTTTACCGATTTTTTTCAAATATATATTTTTTAATTAACAACAAATTTATTAGTATTATATGGAAATAATTATTATATTATTTCAAAATCGATACCAAATTAAATGTTATGTACTAGGGTATTCGAATTATTCGATTTTGCTCTTGTTCGAATAAAACGAATAATTCGAATAAGAGATTTAAACTTATTCGAATAATTCGATCATACGTTTTAAATTAATCGAATTATTCGAATAATTTAATTTTTTAAAAAAATTAAAGAATGAAGTTTTGATGTAAGTGTTTTAATATTTTAATCAAAAAATAACGTTAATGTTAACAACTCAAGTATTGATAATGTCAAAAAACATTCGAAAACAAAAACCATCATTAAATTTTCATCAGAAATATTCTGATGAGATTCCCTTCCGAACAATCTACAAAACAATTGACTACCAAACTCTTTAGTTTCCATTTTGAAGCTATGCTTTAATAAATTTGAGCTAGTTGGACATGATCCAGAATTTAAGTACAATATAAACGTATTAAAAACTTTTTATGTCGTTCATTAATTCGGGTTTTAAATTGAGTAACTAATTCTTTAGTAAATTAATTATTCACTATTTCTAAATTATTTATAACAAATTGTATAAATGCTCTATCAACGTTGCCGAATCTTTGCTTAATAAAGTGGTCTTGGGGAATTACACAATAAAGGGAATCTGTCCAAAGTTTGACATCATTGTCAGTGAACGTGGCTAATTTTTACCATGTTAGACAAAGATGTTCAAAGCTGTTCAAAATCATGTATAAGACGAACTCCATGCTTTTCTTGCAACAAAACGTTAGTTTGCAAAATTTGTGTTTGTCATTCGATTTATTAAATATTTTGCAACACTTCCGTACGCGGTTAATAACATCACTTAAATACAAATATTTTAAGATCATGGCCTTCATCTATTTCAATGTAATCATTATAAATGTCATCCTCAATATCTGTTTCGACGCCCGTTTCAAAATCACATTCTCCATTACATTCAACTCCACTTTAATCTAAGTTAAAATTTTGATTATTAATTGCGATTCTTCTAATATTTCGCCAGCTAAATAACAAATATTTTATTCCGTTCCTTTTATTTTCATTGGTTCAAGTCCTAAGTTTAAAATTTTGAAAGATTTGTTTTTAGAATTGAAACTTCTTGCAGTAATATTTATGTATTTATAGAAGGAGCTATATGAACACTCATCTACAGTGGTCGAAAGTCCCACTATCTTTAGTTATTTGTCGAATTTCAGAAACAATACAATTTTTGTGAGTCATTATTACTTATTTAAATTGGAAATTATGAAAAATTTTAAGCAATTTAATAAATTTAAATATATATGAACATTAGAGTGCTCCAAAAAAATAAAATTGCGAATTTTGACCGTCCCCCCTCTAGAATTGTTCTATGTATTGTAGAAACACATTGTGTAAAATATTAGGATGATAGGATAACGTCAACTGGTGGCGCAACGACGCTGAAGTTTTGAGCTGAAGTTTTGAGTACTCTTAAGGGTTAATTTCCATTTTTGTACTGTTATTGTGAATACTAAACTTCATTTTATATTTTTCTTAAGTTTCATCAAAATCGGCCCAAAAACATATAATATTTCGCTATCTTTCCATGAGAAATTCCAAATATTGAAAAAATTGGCCTTTGACCTTCACGATTTAAGGGTTAAAGTTTTCCGATTTTAGTAAAACTTTCAGACTATATTTAAAATTAACTAGACTATATTATTCTGAATAGGTTTTACTTAAAAATCATTACAGTAAGGAAATTCTGGTCATTCCCCAAAATATGGACAAAAAATTAGTTTTTCTCGAAAATCGCAAAATTTATATCGCAGGTACGGAAAAACTATAGGAGGTATTGACATACTTTTTTCACATTTTTATTCCCTATTATGTTGTGAATAAATCCCCATGTGATGATCAAAAAATTCTGAAATTTGTTTAACAAAATTTTTAAAAATTTGAAATTGGAGTCTTGAAACTGCCGTTAAAAAAATTTAATTTTTTTGGTCATACCTGCGAATAGGTTAACGGTATCCTACGAGGACAAAAACTCATATACAAGTAAATATGGATATATTTTAAGTAAAAATAAGCTTTTATTTTAATATTTCTCAAAATATGTTAATTTTGTTCATAAATTTCTTGTTCTAGTGGCCTGAGACACGTTAATGGCCTGGCGATTTTTTAATAACTTTAACATTTTTTTTACCAATTTTTGTTTTTTATATCTTATTATAACGACAATTACGTACACATTTCGATTCTTTTAAATTAAATTGTAAAAGTCAGTATTTAATGACAAAATTTTTACAAAAACGGAAAAAATTGCATATTTTCCCCTTGTAAATGCACCTCCAGTTAACGTTATCCTATCATCCTAATATTTTACACAACGTGTTTCTACAATACATAGAACAATTCTAGAGGGGGGGGCGGCCTGTACCTAGAAAGTTTTTTTCGTCCATACAATCTTGGAGCACTCTAATGAACATTTATTCGTTTTATTCGATTATTCTACATAAAATTGTTCGAATTATTCGTTATTCGAAAATGGCCATTTTTAAATTGTTCGAATAATTATTCGTAAGAAATTATTCGATTAATCGAACGATCATTAGTCGAATGAATACCCTATTATGTACACTTAAATTAACCTTTAACTTATGACGTGAAAATTTTTAACATAGTCACAGATGTGGTGTATATTTTACACCTTATAATTTTTGCGAAAAATTTTACTTTAAAAAACTTTTTTCGTTAATATTTGCTTTTTAACAAGAAGATACAACAATTTTAATTTAAAAAAATTAAAAAAAGAAAGCAAAATGTTATTTGCAACAAAAATGCAGGCACTTTATTTTGCAAGCCTTTTTGATAAAACTTTAAAAAAATTAAGAGAGGGTGTAAAATTTACCACCACCTCATAAGTTAAAGGTTAAAAAAATGTAAAAAATAGTTTTTTGGCGATTTTTTTTCGAAAAAAGTACTTATATTAATCTTTAGTTATACAGAAAATAAAAACAAAATAAATAATACATTTATATTTTTCTCAACGGTAACATTTTGGGAAATACTATAGAAGAAAAATAATTTCAATATTTGTATAACTGCGTGGTCAAGAGCCTTCCGAAGTAGACCTATCTTTTATGTAAATTTAAAATTTATGGCAAATTTTCACTAATCGCATAGCTGCTTTCAAAAAACTAAAACCACTTTTATATTCCCCAATATGTTCTTAAATATTTTGCAAAGGTAATTATAGCCCGGATCTCGGTACCGTCAACGTTGTTTTTTGGGAATTGTTGGATTGTCAATAAAATTAATTTATTGACAATCTTTGTTTTTCACTTTAGCATTTTGATCAAAAACTTGTATATACGCGTAAAATTTCACTACCTTGCCGACTACTGCATTACCAAACTTCGGAGATCACTACAAAATGAAGATATTTATTGCGTTTTATGTATTTTAAAGCCAGATCGAAATCGGCAAAAAGCTTGAATTTTCTTGAGGTTAAAGAAAAAACTTGATTTTTCTTGACAATTTAAAAATCAATTAAATTAACAAAAGAAAAATTATAAAATTTTTTCATTTGATTTAATTTTAACGAATTTAATATTTTACAGTGTTTGAGCATATATAAGGGTATTTCAAATAAAACCGTTAAATATATAACTACATAAACAATTTTTTATTAACATAAACAATTAATAAAATTACATTTAATTTAGACTTTTCATTACTAAACTAATATTAACAAAAATTTAAAATACATTGTATGATACTTATATTAAAGCACAGTTAATTTTTAAATCCTTTTATTTTGCCATATGTATTTGGTATTCTTAGTAACTCGTTGCATCTGGTGTAAGTAAATGCTGCTGAAAATTTCTAAAATTTTCATCAAAATTTTGTGTAAGGAATTTATACTTACTTTATGAAAAGCTAACTCTACGTAAAATATTTTTAATGAAAAAATATTTGATAAATTTACAAAATTTCTCAAATAACATAGTCGGTTCCGATATCACCGACCCTGGTATGGATACTTGATAAATTTGCAAAATTTCTCAAATCGCATAGTCGGTTCCGATATCACCGACCCTGGTATGGATATTATAGCCAAAAAATCCGATTTTTAGTATTTTTAAAAACTTTTTTGGGAATTACAAGATTTCCGATAACAAATTTCAAAAATATTTTTAATTGTCAAAAGTTATATACATTTGAATATATTTGAAAAATAAACAAAATCCACCTATGTTTTTGACGTGGCAAATAAATTTGATGGAAAAATGGTTGAACTTTAATAAAAAATATTATTGAAAATACAGTTTTCGTAATTGAAATCACATACTATTTTTCTTGTGTTTTCAAGTACGAAAAATGTATATTCAATATCTTTTTTGATTAAAGTTCAAGCAACTTTTGGATAAGAATTTTTTAATCTTCTATACGTCATTTACGATATCTATCAGTTCACAGAAAAGTTTCCAGGATTCTCGTTTGGCTTTTCGAACGATTTCTTATATTCACCAAGTTTACTAATGGTGTTTTCTTTTCTGGCATAAATGATGCATTTATTCTGCCTTTTACCCTTCTTTGTGTTCTTTTCTGAAAAAAATGTAGTTTGGTCGTGTTCTTTTCTAATAATGTTACCATAAATCCCTGAATATATGCAACATGTTTCACCCTCAATTTTAACAAAGGGTTAGAAATGCACCACTTTTTATGTAAGCAAAAAGTATAGTTTTATAATATTTAGAAGCTACATAAAAGAAAAGTGCATAAATGGTAATGCTTTTTGTTCTATTGTGATCGTTAAAAATGCAACACATTATGAGGGTATGGGTAACATTTAATAAATGGTACAAAATATATAGGCAACATTTTGTGTCAGAAAAGAAAACACCATAAGATACTCATTTCAGTATACTGCGGCCTTTTTACGCCGTGCCCGGTTAAAAAGTTTGCGGAGAGCCTTCCCAAGGTTCCGGATCTCCTCTGTTACCTAGGGTTTCTTCTGGGCAGATCTCCGCGATTCAACCAGGACACTTGTGAATATTTCTGCTTTGACGCCTATATCCTACACTAAACGGTTCCTTAGTAAGGTCCCGAACATTGTCCAATTAGTTTTAGACTTATTCCAAAATTTAATCGGCTTTGGTGGTGGCCGTAGAATTTTGAATCTTATTTACCGATGCACAGTGGGGCAGAATCGAAATTTTTTGGAAATAAATCTGGCATTTCGATCGGGATAAAATTTGAATTGGACGTAGCCAAGGAGTATTCGAGTTTAAGTTATTAAAAATAATCCAGGGGCGGCGCTATGGGGGCTCAAAGTAGGGTACCTTCGACATGTAAAATTTTTAAACTTAAAAAACGCTGAAAATTTCATTGAGTTTTGTTAATAAATAAAGATTTTATTAAATACTAGCTGAACCCGGTCCGCGTTGCTGGCCTTTAGAAAACATCTGTTTCATATTGCATCTCTATTTTAATATACAGTGTCGGAAAAAATCGGTAATCCAACCCTCAATGTTAATACATGTGGTGGCATTTCGGCTGGTTCCAATGAATTCAAAAATTAAGTAGGACAATCGACGAATTGTTCTTCGTTCATTACTGTGTCAATTGATTTGTATTTTATTGTTTCGCCAGACACTTTCAATTGTATTTGGTCATCGAGCTTGTTAACATCATAATTTTTTGATTAAAAGTAGATTGCATATGGAAATTTCTTATTCATGCACTTAATATGCAAGAGTAAACAAAATTATTTATCACAGTCCGAAAATCAAAAATCTGACTATACCCTGTTACCCAAAAGGCTTTTCTGAAGATTCCGTGAAAATTTTATCAAAATCGGTCCAGCCATTTTTGAGTCCATACGGAACATACATACACACATCCATTTTTATGAAATATATGGCATTAGCGGTATAATGTAAAAATTGGATGTTTACACGCCCCTCCGCCCACAGACCAAATATTAAAAATCTGACTATACAGTGTTACTCGCTGGGCTATTCTGAAGATTCCCTGAAAATTTCATCAAAATCGATCCTGCGGTTTTTTATATATGTATATAGATGGCATTAGCGGTATAATGTAAGAAATTGATTTTGCCTCACCCCTTCGCACAGTGGGGGAACCGGGAAAAAATGTGGAAATAAATCTGTAACTTCTAAACGAATAGCCCGATTTTAATATAGAGGAGGTGTCGATAAGTTTAAGTTTTGAATTTGGGCTTAAACAACCAAGGGGGGCCGAGCCACAATGCCCCAAAGTGGGGCACCTCGGGTATATCAAAAATTAAAAATAATGCCAAATTTTTGTTTGCGATCCGATTTGAAAGATATATATGGAATGTACTAGACGAGATCTACAAAAAACATTGCTTTAGCCATATATTATCTCTTATAGTTTACGAGTTATTCGCATTTGAAAAGTAAAATTTTATTTTGTTTGCCTACCTTGGTCTGCCATTTTGCTAATAACGGATCCAATTCTTTCCCGATTTTCTTGAAGTATCTTTTTTTGAATTAACAACAAATTTATTAATAATCTTAAGAAAGAATTGTTAAAAAATATCTACTGAGTCAAAAGTTATGTGCATTCAAACTTAAAAAAAATTTTCGCCATTTTTTTCGAAAAAAGTACCTACATTAATTTTAAATTATACAGAAAATGAGAAAAAAATAAATAATGTGTTTATATTTTTCTGAAATATAACATTTCGGGAAATATTATAAAAGCAAAATAATATCAAAATTCGTATTATTGCGTGGTCCAGAGCCTTCCGAAGTAGACATATTTTTTATGTAAATTTCAACTTTAGACAACATTCTAAAATCGCATAGCTGCTTTAAAAAAATTAAGACCAGTTTTGTATGTCCCAATCTGTTCTTCAATATCATGCAAAGGGATTTCATAGCCCCGAGCTTGGTACCTTCAATAGATCCAAAAATCAAAAAATCCCAATTTTGGGATTTTTGGAAAGTTTTTTGGGAATTGTGGGATTACATTTACAATTCACAAATATCTTTTTCACTTTTGGATTTGCATCGAACGTTTCTATATAAGTGTAAAATTTCATTAAAAACGATTCATAAACACTACTTTTATTGCATTTTAAAATTTTAAATTTTCCAAAAAAAATCAGCTATAATTTTTTATTCGCATATTTTTGAAAAAAGTCTTCAATAATTTTTTTAATTCTTAAAAATTTTGTACATTTTTGAAAAGAGGACATAATTTCCTACACGCTGATATATAATATGTATATCTTTTCTTTTCCGCTAGTCAAATTTATGGATTCCGTTATTAGCAAAATGGCAGACCAAGGTAGGCAAAAAAAATAAAATTTTACTTTTCAAATGCGATTTGTAGATCTCGTCTAGTACATTCCATATATATAAAAATCTTTCAAATCGGATCGCAAACAAAAATTTGGCATCATTTTTAATTTTTGATATACCCGACGTGCCCCACTTTGGGGCATTGTGGCTTGGCCCCCCTTGGTTGTTTAAGCCCAAATTCAAAACTTAAACTTATCGACACCTCTATAGCCATGGGAAATTTTATTAAAATCGGGCTATTCGTTTAGAAGTTACAGATTTATTTCCACTTTTTTTTCAGATCCCCCACTGTGCTTCGCCCACAGACCGAAAATAAAAAATCTGACTGTAGAGTGTTACCCGCTAGGGAATTCTGAAGATTCCATGAAAATTTCATTGAAATTGGTCCAGCCGTTTTTGAGTTCATTCGGAACATACATCCATTTTTTTATATATAGATGAAAAATGTTTGTATGAGAAAATTCGACAATCTTCTTTACGAAATCACCGAATGGACCTAATGTAGTATTTTAGGTGTCCAAAACCATATTCCTTTCCAATGATACCAGTTTGGAGTCTCAGAGGCTATAACGGACATAGGTAGAAACATTTTTTGTATTTTATATATATAGATTACATATTCATTGAGTTTCTAAAACTAAAATTTATATCAAAATTTTAATAGGATTGAAAATATTAGGAACAATTTGATCCATATTTTTTCCGAGCTATATTTTTTTGTTTAGATAAGTTAATTTTTGGTCTTACAAAAAAATTTTCAAGTCAATATCTCAATTAGATTCAAAAATATGCCACTTTAAAACTTCGTCCTTCAAAAATATTGCACTTTTTCAAGATCTAGCCGAGCGCTTTCCAAAAATATAAAATTCTTTGAAATCGGATGGGAAACCAAAAAATGGCACGTGTTTAAAAATTTTACATGTCGAAGGTACCCTACTTTGAGCACCCATAGCGCCGCCCCTGGATTATTTGTAGGGCCCATTTTAATAACTTAAACTCGAATAATCCTTGGCTACACCCAACTCAAATTTTATCCCGATCGGACCAACCGTTTAGAAATGCCAGATTTATTTCCAAAAAATTTCGATTCTGCCCCACTGTGCGATGGTCCTTGAAGGAGTGCTCTTCTGAAACTCTCCAATCCCGATTTTCGTTTATAAGATATATTTATGTCTAATATTTCTTCCCTGATTTTATTGATGTTCGATGTGAACAAGTCTTCTGTATTAAAGAAATCCATAAGGACCTGTCCCCTGCGATTGGTGTTTGTGCTACCCCAAGCTATGATGGGAGTTGGCATCACAACCTATTACAATTTTCTTACCTTTTCTTTGTGCCTCTTCTACCAGTTTCATCAGAACCGACGTTGGTGGTAGTGTCTGAGAGTCTGAGGGCAGGTAAATAGATGCCAGATATATGTTGCCACGTCCTTGTTTCAGCACCGTTGCATCAGATGTGACATTCTCTGTTCGATTCCCGCCAGAGACTCTGGGTGTATCTGCAGACAAGCTAAAAAAGTTTGTGTTTGTGTTATAAAAAAAACCCTTGTTTATTTTAGCCATCAGAGCGTTGCAACGCGTTGGTAGCCACCTCACTTCGATTGAGATTTATTTGGATGACCTCAATCATGGTCTTTTTAATTGGCACCTTCCCAATTTTGGAAAAACAGCTGCCGAGTTAATGATTACCTTCCCGTTTTTAGGATTTTACTCCTCAACGTTACCAGTAGCGGCTAATTATAACCGCTACAATTGATGAGTGGGTACCGTCTTAGGTATTGCGGTGTCCTTGTCGGAGCTAGTTGTAACTGCCCTTCCAATCGGCACCTTCCCAATTTTATAAAGGACAGCTGCACTGTCTTCTGGCGAGTTAGTGGTTACCTCCTCGCTTATAGGATTTGACTCCTCAACGTTATCAATCGGCATCTTTTCAATTTTGAAGATGACAGCTATAGAGGAAGATCCCTCTGCTTAACCAGTCCCAGCTTAGCGCCTTCCCAGGGAGGAGGGATACTTTCCACCAAGTTCTTCAGGGTGTCAGCACATTGGTGAGATGCCAACCTCATCAACATCACGCCCATGCTGAACTCGTAGCTCACGCTATCTATTTGCCCTTAAGGTAGGATCACACAATTGCCGCAATGCACCAATTATTGGTCTATTTTATACGTCAATCGTGTGATTTCACAACTTATTGGCTCATATGTCAAACCACAACAATATTGTGCTTATTTGGCCCAATCAAATGCAACCCTGGTACGGCAATAATGTGGATGCTTGATAGGCAACCATGCACCAATAAAAAAGTTAAAAATACACCAATATTTATTGTGTTCTAGTGCGGCAATTAAAGAAGACAATTCGCGCCAATATTAATTTTTGTAAATGAAATAGTCTTTTTGTGAGACACTCTCTGACCCACATACTTCTTTTAACATCTCTTTATTTCTTTTTTTTTTATTAATCAAGTCTACACACGATAATTAAGGACGACACAATTTTCTTTTTTTAGTTAACAAATAATTTGTTCACAAATATTGTAAACATTGTTTACATTTATGTAAACAAAACTAAATTCAACAGCACAACAGCTGTTTCTCAGAGTTGCCTTAAACTAGAACACGGGGAACTCTTTTTCTTCTTAGGTTTGTTTTCAGTCTTCTGCTCGTCAGGAGATCTGATCCTCTTTGATTTAGGCAACAAAAAATATCCCCTAATATTTTAACAAAATACATAACTCGCAGTAATAAGCTACATCTTGCAGTGTTCTCCTATGTTTAGTACTGCAATAGTCGGCAATGCAGTGCACAAAAATATATTACAAAACGCAAGATTCTGTAAATTTTCTGGTTGTTTTTAATTTTGAATCCATAAAATTGACTAGTGGAAAATATAAGATATACTACATATTATATATCAACGTATAGGAAATTCCGCCTTCTTTTCAAAAATATATAAAATTTTTATGAATTAAGAAATTTATAGAAGACTTTTTGCAAAAATATGTTAAATGGTATTAGGTTTCATCATTTGGGGCTTGTTTTGTTTGCGTGTAGAAATTTTGTGAAAATGAGCAAATTCACTTAATTGTGAATAAATTCGAAAAGAATCAATCAATTTTTATGATCGATATCTCATTTTGTTGCTATTATATGTGCATTTGCGATAAAGCAATAATCCAGATTTCCGCAGTTTTCGATTTTTCATGAGTTTTTTAAAACAAAAAAATTTTCTATTTTCACATAAAAAATATTTAATTTGTTATTATAACTCCGAAACCACTGAGCCGATTGTAACGCAATATATAAACCGATAAAGATTATGTAAATCTCAACTTTTCTAAGTTTACTTTAGTAATATCGGACTAACACTTTTTGCGTTATCATTAATTATGTGGCGAAACGTCTAACAAAATATATAATTTTACTTAAAAATTTTTTGAAAAAAAAATCTATCCATGGTGCAATAGGACCAGAGGCATTGCGAGCGAGGGTCACATTATTTATAGGAGAGTCCTGGGCCTCGACACAATAATTTTTAGGGGCACATGAAATTTTTGATTTTTTCAACCTCACTTGGTATACAGGCATCATTGTGCGTCATAAATCTAAAATATTTTTCAAACTAAATTATTGAAAACAAAAACAAATCAATTAAAAACTTATAGAACATAAATCAATACAACACCTGGTTGTGAATTGTGCAAATATATTAATCTAATTCTTTCTATGTCGTAAATTTGTTGATATTTACGGTATTTTGACAACTTTGTAATCCAAAATATGGTGAAGAGATTTTAATATTGTGACTACATCGAAAATTTGTAACCGACGTTGTACATATGGCTATATCAGTACATTTCGAATATTATTAAATTAAATTTAAAAAATGTTCCATATTATCTAAAGTGTTTTTTGTTTCAGATTCCTAAAAGAGAAAAAGGAAAGGCACCACCTCCACCTGCTATTACTAAAGCAAAAATTTCGACATCATCAGATTCCGCACCCAATACAGATAGTCAAGAAGTTGCTATGCTAGTATCAAATAACAATTCACACGATATTAATATCTCATCTGAAAACGTATTCAAGGATGAGGAATCTAAACAACCACCTTCTCCCGCATCATCAACTTCGACCGTTTCAGTGAAATCTGTGTCATCTTCGAGTAAAAGTTTAAGTGCAACAGGGACCGGTTTGAGTTCTAGCACCTCGATGGTAACAATTAATAGCGATATGTCGTCAACATCTCCTCCGCCATGTCAATCTGAACAATTAGTTATTCCACAAAATGTACTACCAAATAGTTTAGAGTCTGGAAGAAGTCAAATAACAGTTGTGACGAGTACACATCCTCCCGTTATTATTGACAGTTCTTTAAGTCTTCCATTGCAACCCCAAAATGATGTTATTATTGTGTCCAATAGCCTTAACAAAACTATGCATATAAATGAATCATCAACAGATGAAGATTACCCTTCAATGGATGATAGCATTGGTGTCTCTTCGCCATCATCATCGCAGAAGCAATCTACAATGATTGTTACATTGTCGAATGAAGGTGCTTCAATAGAAGAAATTGATAAACCCTACACACATCGTAAAATCGAAACCCAAGGTAGAAAATTGGATGAGAGCGAAGTGTTAATAGTAAGTCCATCATTTACAAACGAAAATGATTCTGCTTATAATACTCCTTCGGAAGGACTAACTGAACAGAACAGTGCGCTGCAACTTATGGATACAAGTCACGTATCTGTTGTGACTGTAGGTGATGAAATACGAGTAAAAGACAGCAGTCATTTACATAATAGTCCTATTAATCATACTAATTCATTTATTGAGGAAGGAGATATATTAGAAAAAGGAAATAATGGACAAATGTTCAACAGTCAGCAGCAGCACTTTATTGACACAGATGATATTAATGTTATTGTCAATCGTAGTAGAAAGCAAGATCAACCAGTATCCCAACCAGGCGATGGAAGTGAAAGTGATTCTATACGATCAAGCACAGGGAGTGGAAATCGAATTGTTCGCCGTGGTACAGAGGTTAAAATTGCTGTTTCTGCAGATAAAAGTGATGCAGAAAGTATTTCTACCACAGCTAGTCATGATAGTCGCATTGAAGTTGAAGTCGATAGAAAAGAGATCCAAGAAGACGATGTTATCATTCGTCGTAAGAAACCTGCTGCTGGTTATAAGAGTGGTTATAGTGGAGCCCCAGGACCTACTAAGGAGGAAATAGAATTAAGAAATATACGAAAGAAAACAAGGAAACGTACTCGTAAATTTGAAATTGATGGTGTTCAAGTAACAACAACAACAAGTAGAGTTATTTATGGAGATGAAGAGACAGGTGGCTTTTATGACGACCACGTATTTCGTAAACAAGAGTTACGAGAGTTGAAGATGCTTCAGAAACAGGAGAAAAAACAACAAACTGATTTGCAACTTAAAGAGCAAATAAGCAAAGAACAACAAGACCGAAGATTTGATCAGGAACGAACGTCTCTAGAAAAGACTTATGAAGCTGATATGGACGCTCTTGTGCGACAACACAAGCAATTGGTTGAAAAAACAGAACAAGCTCAAGAACATGAACTACGTTCATCTTCGAAGCGTATTCGAGCGGAGCAAGAAAAGGAGCTTAAAATATTTCGTGAAAATCTTAAGCAGGAGATTCATTTGCTTAAACAAGAAGTGGATCTACTACCAAAGGACAAACGCAAAGATGAATTTAAACAACGGCGATCAGCAATGGAACTAGACCACGAAGAAAAAGAGAGGACATTTTTAGATTCCCTGAAAGAAAGACATGAGTTGCTGTTGCGGCGAATAAGTGAAAAACATCGCGATCATCTTGCCACAATACACAGAAACTTTTTGCAACAAAAGCAAAATGCAATGCGAACGCGCGAAGCACTTCTTTGGGAGCTTGAAGAAAAACAGCTTCATGAACGTCATCAACTATCAAAACGTCATGTTAAAGAAATGTGTTTTATGCAACGTCATCAAATGATTGTTCGCCACGAAAAAGAGCTTGATCAAGTAAAGCGAATGCTACAGCGCAAAGAAGAAGATCTTATCAAAAAGCAAGCTCTAGAAAAGAGAGCTTTACCAAAACGAATTCGCGCAGAACGAAAAGCACGCGAGTTAATGTTCAGAGAGTCACTACGAATATCTTCAAATCTTGATCCTGAAGTTGAACGTGAACGATTAAAGAAGGTAAGTGAAATTTACGCTCTACATTACTCATAAGGAAAATTAAATCAGATTAATGGCGAAATTTCAAACATGACCAAAAGTATCACATTTTTATCTAAGTACTTTATATTTAGAATTACTTATATGACATTAACGACATAATCTATTTTAAGTAAATTAGCTGCCTCTATTTATCGATTTCACGGAAAAAGTTTACTTTATAATCCACTATCGATATATAGGCCCATAATCATAGTCAAACACTAAAGTCGGTTCTTTTTAAAAACAACTTTAAAATAAAAATCAGCTTTCAATTATTTTGCAACCATAATCAAAATTAAAGTATGTTTTAATTTTTTAATACATAAAAAATACAGACAAGTGGCACCGCTGAACAGCTGACATAGAAAATTAAAAAAAAGAAAAAACAAAAAAGGTAAACATTAAAATTAACCGGGACTACTAAAGAAAAAAAGTTGTTTGTGGTGGAAAAATGAAAAAGATAAGATTAATATCATATTTAGGATATTTTGGTACTAATTTTATTGATAACTGTTCAATAATTGCAAAATCTCTGCCAATATCTTGTAACTTAACCCTCTAACCGGGCAATTTTATTTTGAGCGTATACCAGGTTATTTTTTGAAAAAATAAAAAATTCGTTGGATTAAAAAAAAAACAAAGCACGTTCGTCTTTATCAAAATAAGTAAATTGTTTGTCTCTTTACACAATTTATCGTTATAACGGGAAATATAAGCAAATTAAGAAGCATTACATACATTTAACATACCCCGCCTAAAGGCTGTCTTGCCAGTTAGAGGGTTAAACATTTTTTACTTGGCGAAGAACAGCTGATGCTGTTGTTAAACGAGTTAAGAACAGCTTCAGCTAGTTTTATATTTAGAGTCGACTTCAACGTCAGAAATATACTTTATCTTGTCTATGATAGACCTAAAGTCCACTCTTAAGTAAAGTCGAGTTTAATTCTCTTAAAGTATTCATTATTTCTGACTATGATTATGGGCCATAGATTTTGAGAAATATTTTTTATAATAACTTATAATTTGGCAAAGTTTCGAAGGAACTAATTCTTAATTATATTTTTAAATTCAAATTAAATTGTATCTCTTAACCATATGAATTCATTATGATTTAATTCGAATGCCCTAATATATACCAATTTTATATTTTGTCAAGAGAATAAATATAGAATAATATAAAAATAAACACTTCCAATTTTGTAAAACTGTATTTTCATCACTATCAACCTATTACTTTATCACAATCCTGCAGTTAATTTATCGCCAAGTTTGATTAGATTTTTTCCCTATGTGTATTGTAAAAAAACAATAAAACATAAATAAATATGTATATATTTATTATTTTTAAATTGTAGTTCCAAGAACAGGATAAGAAACGATACACTCAAGAAGAACGACGTTTTGAAATAAAGCATCAAAAACAACTTGAAGAGTTGAGAGCAACTAGAGAAAGCACAATAAGGTAAGTAGTTTCAACGAATATAGGTCACCAAAAAGAGAACTTCTGATATAAACAAAACATTTCATCACAAATGTTCAGACACATCCCAAAATAATAATTCTGTTAAAGAATTTCAGAACAACGCACAGAGGAATTTTGGTGTCAAAAATTCAATTTTTAAAACACTCAATTTTAAAAATCAAATGATGCAGTTTTGTAGAGAAATGTTTAAAGATGAAATGTACACTTATAGTTTTAAGAAACATTTTATTTTATTTTTAAAAAATTGAAGTAAAGTCCATGCAAGGGTGTTAAGCACAAATTTACTTATATTTTCACGCAATTCAGTGGTTTATATATGTATAATTTTCCTAATGATACCATTTACCTTTAACATATTTGAAAAATATAACATTTCTCCATAAATAAAAAAAAAAAAAATACGGTGATATCATAAACCGTTAAGAAGATATGCCCAAATCATAAGTCTCTAAAAATTATTTTATTTTTGATTTTCCATGGAGAAAAAAAATGTAGCCCCACTTTCCCCCAAGCTGTTTCTTTAATAAAATAAACGTTGGGAGTGTCTTGTTTCGATTAAAAGAAAAAATAGTTTTCGGAACTTTTCGAAACAGGATGAAAACTTAAAATTTTTTGGCGAATAATAAACGAAATATCAAAAAAATTCTTATCTATGTATGGGTTACGTGGGCGGTGGGCATGGCCGATTTTATTGAAAATTTTATGCGAAAAAATCTATTTGGATTGTATGGGCAGTGGGCGTGGTCAATATTGATAAAATTTTATTTTTTTTCTTAATTTAGTCCATATAATTCTCGGTGCCAAATTTCAATGCTCTACGACCATTCCTTATAATTTTTATACGAAAATGTATTGCATTTGGATTGCTTGGGCTGTATGCGGTGGGCATGGTCGATTTTATTGAAACTGGACATACGTTCTTCTTTTGTTTCAGAAAATATATGTACCAAATTTCTGAACTTTTACTTGGATAGGAAAAATTTTATGCGAAAAAATTCATTTGGACTGTATGGGCAGTGGGCGTGGTCGATTTTGATAAAATTTTATTTTTTTCTTAGTTTGGTCCATATAATTCTCTGTGCCAAATTTCAGCGCTCTACAACCACTCCTTATAATTTTTGCCAAAAAATGTATGAAGCCATCCCTCTGCAACGTACCAAATGATTTTCATAAGGCCAAACACTTTCTGAATATATTTTTTTTATTTACTGGGTTTAGCAAAGTGGAAAGCCACACAATTTAGCCTTTCCATGTTATATGTATATTTTTTTGAAAAAGTTGTTGAAAGCTCAAAAATATAAACTTTTGTTGATTATATAATCTTCTTGTAGTTAGAAAAACCACTTAATTAGATTTTGCAAAATAATTTAAAAAATTGTATGTTTTGAGTTACAAAACATTTATTTTGATAGATATTGAACTCGAATCCCACTAAGGGACCAAATAGGTCTTCAAGGAAAATATCTAAGCTTTATTTTGAGGCAAAAAAAAAAAAAAAAAAGGGTCCATTTAAAAAAAGTCAAAGTTTTTGATTTTGCAAGAAAAAAGTAAAAAATTGCATGTTTTGAGTTACAAAACATTTATTTTGTTATATATCGAACTCGCATCCCACTAAGCGACCAAATAGGTCTTCAAGGAAAAACTTAATGAAGTTTTTGATTTCGGAAAAAAATATTAAATTTTTTTTTTAAAATATTTTTTTCGAAAGATTGAAGAAATAGGTATCTAAACTATTTGGAACACATTTTGCTAAGAACAAGAGGTAATAAGTTATATGGATGAGAAAAATAACATATTTGGCCAAAATGTCAAATTTTGACCCCCCTATAGGTTAGGTTAGGTTCCATGGGTAGCCATTCTTCAAGCAGCTCACTTGGGTCCATTAAAAAAAAACTGATCCCATTGTGATACCCAAGGGGTAAACGTCTGTGTATTAATTATACGTCCATCGTTTCCAGGCTAAACAAACCAGATTCTCTGATGAAAGAGTAGATTCGTCTAAGACTCAATCTTGATAGCTTATCTAAGCATGATAGGAATGGTAATCCGAGGATGCGTTCCTTCAGGATTATCGGAGCCGGGCATTGGCAGAATAGGTGGGCCACCGTCTCCTCCTCTTCTTCATTGTGACAGCTCCTACAGTAGTCATTGTACCGTAGGTCCAATCTCCTAGCATGTATCCCAATTATACAGTGTCCTGTAATGAATGAAACAATTAGCCTTATTTGCTCACGACAAAATTCTATAAGTAGATTCGTCCTGTTTGCATCATATACGGGCCAAGTAAACCTCGTTATAACAACCTGATTTCCATCGTGACCAGGGACCCATATAAGCGTTATCCTAGAATGTCTCGCTATCTCATTAAGGGATACCCGGCATTCCTCGGTTATATATCACCAGATATTCGATAAAACCTCAGCCAGTTGAATGCACGTTTAATGGCCGTAACTTCCGCTTGAAGAGCCGTACAGAAGTTAGGTAGCCTGAAGTAGGATTTAATCCCATAGTTATCAATGAAGAAACCACCACCGACCCTGCTACCCCTTTTTGAGCCATCAGTGTATATCCTTATGACATCGTCAGGGAGAAGAGTCCGCGCTGGCATGAATCCCTATTCGGAATCAAAATATGGAACTGCCTATCGAAAAAAGGATTTGCGATGCAGTAATCGACATTACTATGTAAGATATGTACTACAGTATCTTAGAGTGCCCATAGTCTTTTCCAGACCACGAACATCCAGCATTCAGTCTCACAGCAGAGTTGAGAGCCATTTGTATCACCATCAAATCAACTGGTAACCAGTTTAGGATAGTAAAAAGTGCCTTAGAGGGGGTAGTCCTTATAGCGCCTTTAATCAGTATCGCGATAGTCCTAAGAACTCGTTCCACAGCCTTCCGGTGAGTAGCATTATCCAATGCATGCACCACACCACCACTCCATAGAACAAGATGAGTTTAACAACTGCTTTGAAGATCCAATTGATACCCTCCGGCATAATACCCCAGTTTGTACCAATTGCCCTTTTACAGGAATAGATGGCCACATATGCCTTGTTAATCCTGTTTTGAATATTCAAATTCCAGGATAACCTTTTATCTAGAATAATGCCAAGGTACTTTGCATTATCTCTGATCTCGAGACTGATTCCATTCAGTCTAGGTGGTCTGAAGTCATCGATCTTATACCTCCTAGTGAAGACAACCAATTCCGTTTTTTGTGGGTTCACACTAAGTCCACTCAAAATACTCCACTCACTCAGTGTACTTAATGCTGATTCCATACAACTAGATATTGTATCCAGAAATTTACCAGATATAAAAACTGCAACATCGTCAGCATATGCGACTGTCTTGATCCTTCTGCTGTCCATCCTGACCAATTTATAGCCAGGTTCCTCAGAAGTGGAGATAATACACCACCCTGTGGGGTTCCACGATTGGCCACTTTTGAAGCACTTGTACCACCTAGGGTAGCACATATGACTCTATAACCGAGTATCGTTCCGACTAACCGGCGTACACAAATATCAATCCCCAGTTCTTCCATCGCAGATAGGATGGCGTCTGGCCGGACATTGTTAAAAGCTCCTTCAATATCAAGGAAGGCAACAAGTGAATAGTCCTTATGTGATAGCGACTCTTCAATGGATCCAACTAACGAGTGTAGAGCTGTTTCCACAGATCTGCCCTTAGTGTAGGCATGTTGGGATTTAGAGATGAGTTCAGTCGGAATGGTCATTCTCAGGTATACATCAATCACCCTTTCTAGGGGTTTCAGCAAAAAGGATGCGAGACTAATTGGTCTGTAGTCCTTTGGTTTAGTATGAGTCGCCTTACCTCCTTTAGGAATGAAGACTACTCTACACCTCGTCCACCATGTAGGGATATAGGTCCATCTAATACACGCTGTTTATATGCTAATGAGCCATGGTACAACTATTTCTTCGTTCTTCTGAAGATCTGCAGGAATAATGCCATCCGGCCCAGGAGATTTAAACGGATCGAAGCTTTTGATTGCCCACTGGATTCTTTCCCTGTTCATCGGAACAGAGTTATCACACGGAGCAACAGAATCGGTAGCCCTAGTCACAGTCGCATCATCGACTGGGAGGCAGCCTGGAAAATGAGTGTCCAGAAGGACCTCAAGTGTTTCCTTACTATTCAGAGTCCATCTACCACAGGGTTTCTGGATATAGCTTGGTACAACCGGTGAGGTTGATAAAATTTTACATAATCGGTTAGTCTCAGAGGATCCTTCCACGCAGCTACAGAAGTCCCTCCAGGCTTTCCTTTTCGCGATCCTCGTAAGGTTCTTAAAGTGATTCACAGAGGACTTATATGCCGGCCAGTTACCCAGCCTCTTTGCCTCGTTGAACAGTTTACGACATGTCCTTCTGGCTTGTGCAATCTCAGGATTCCACCAGGGAGGTTTATTCCTACCCCTGCGGATGTTCGGCTTGCAGGCCAAATTAGTAGCTGATTGGAACGCTTCAGTAAGTGTCTCAACTGCTACCTCAATATCTTCCCTACTTTCAGAGAGAGTATATTTCACTGCATCTCCCAATTGGGCTTTCTCCTATTTAGAATGATGTTATCACTCCTATACGTTACACTAATATTGAAATCAATATATTGGTGATCAGAAAAAGAGCAGTCTTCAGAGACAATCCAATTATTAATCATGCTGTGGTGCTCAGCACTCACAAGTGTTAAGTCAAGAACCTTCCTTCTGTTCGAAACAATAAAGGTAGGTTCTGACCCTCTATTTACTACTTCCAAACTACTTTAAGTATGAAACTGAAAAGACTATCTTGTGTTGGTGTCGCTGCTACCCCATATAATGTGGTGCGAGTTAGCGTCAGCACAGATGACCAAAGGTATCCTGGACTCATTCGCCTTTTTGCTTTCCGTGATCATGCGCCATATAGCTGGATGTCAACCATAACAAACAGCCTTCATTAGTTTCCCATGAGACTGCTACTGTATTTTCATTGCTGTAATCAGACAGAATGAAGATATTCAAAGAGCTTTTAGCCAGTATACAGGATCTAATTTTACCTGCGCCTTTAGCGTAGTAGAGCTTATAGCCCTTCAAACATAGTCCATAGATACGATCCTGATGGATCCAAGGTTCCTGGACCATGACTAGCTCCTCCCCGTTCTTAGCAATTCGGAGGAGCAGTGCAGCGGATGCTGCTTTGGAGTGGTGAAGGTTTATCTGTGTCACCCTCACCATGCTCCATTTTTACAACAGTGACGTCGGCGTCCTCCTGGTCAGAGTTCAGGAGGGCGTCTTCGTCCACCACCTAGTCCATCCGTTCAAAGAAGGTACCAACTAGTTCGGAAACTGAGTTGGTATCTTCAATGTCGGTTGGATCGACGGCAATCCATGCCCTCTTCCGAGAGCATGGGCTTAACATCACCTGAGGAGGTATCGCTTTTGTTGTCGCTACGGTAGACACGCAGGACGATCGTACCAAATCCATAGTAGACCTTCCCTTGTGCCTTCCTTAGCGGCCCCAAAGAGTCCTTATTCAGAACAACGTTCGCCTTCCTTCAAGACCCCTCAGCGTCCGTAACCTTAACAACTTTTCAATCTTGAGTTGGAAGCTGTGGGTTACAGCACTGAAGGATCTCCAAGATGTCCTCCGGGCTAAATGGCTCAGCTGGTATTTTAGCTAGGGATCTAGGCGTTCGGGGTATCTCACTCACAGATACCACCTCAAGCCTAGACCCCGGCCATACCTCACCCAGTGATGCGACGGCAGTCTTTAGTAACAACGCTGAGCGTTCATCTACGCAAGACATAAGTTTTACGTGACCATGGTACCAACCAGCATCATCGCATTGTGGAGGAGTGCCTGGGTTCTCTTTGAGAACTTTCCAAAACACCCCTACCAGTTTTTGCTTCACCATATCCCAATTCAATTGAGATATGGATCCGTCATTGGCACTCCGGTCGATAACCGCCCTGACAAGATTGTCTTTGACAATCTCACTAAAGGACTTGGCTAACGACCTTTGTGTCGCTTTGGGCCTTTTAGGTCCCGGTTGCTGGCTCTTGGCCGCTGTATCCTCCTCTGAACGTTGCCGTTTAGGCCCCGCTGGTAATTCAGCAGAAGGAGGAGCGGTCTTGAGTCCAGCAATATGGGCTTTCGCCCAGAAGAACGAAGCTTGTTGTTCCTTAGTGAGTTCCCCAGCTTTTTTTTAGAGCCGAGTGCCTCAATAAAACGATAAGCGGAACGCCTAGTGGTAGCAAGGTTTTTATGCCTGGGATTCGATTCGGAGCCGGAGTTGGCCAGGGGTGATGCGTCTTCAGGACAGGAGGATTCCTTCACTAGACCTGATCGCACAATTGGCATGTGGGAGGCATCTGCAAGGGGCGACTTAGTTGCTTCCCCCTTAGAGGCACCCGAGACAGGGGGTTTAGCCGCCTTGGCGACTTGGGCTTTAGCGGCTTTGGAGGTACTAGGAGAGAAATCCAAAGGTACCTCGCCACTTAGGTCACTACCACCTATTGCATCAAATTTTTTACATTCAGCCAACCTGGGTGTACCAGACCGACCTCCTGCGACACCAGTAGCATGCAGACTAGTCTGGCCCGGTGTGATCACCTGACTAGCCTGGGTTGCAATAGCATTCGACTCACCACAGCCCGAAACCTTCGTCTGAGAACAGACGCTATCAGACAGGGAAGGGTAGTTCTTAGTATCATGCTTAACGCGTGCCCTTCTGGAATGGGAGACCCCACAAGAGACAGCCAACTCAAGTTAAACTGTCCCCTCCAGCATGGCCAACACGAATCATCGCATTTAAGCCTCTACATCGCGTCAAGATGACTACCCATCGTAGAGGACCCCCCTCAAAATTTTGTCTGATTACTATCCAATAGGTCTAAACTTGGTGTAAATTTCATTCCGATCGGAAGACATCGATTTTAAAAGTTGGTTGGTTCACTTGACATGAAATGCAGCATATACATATATAAATTTGAGCACCTTTATTTGTATGAAGCCAACAAATGTTGTTTAGAATGTTGTCAAATGATTTTACCTTTTTGGTGAGCTGTACCATTTATAAAACGCGTTAAAGTTATGCATTTTGGGCGTACTCGATATTTTTGACTTATGACAAAGTAGTCAGCTAAATGATATAGAAACTTGGTACACCAATGACATTTTAAACTCAATTTAAAATGACTGTTGCACGGTATTATACGCAGCATTCATTTACTGTTCTTCTACAAATTGATTTTTGAACTATGAACTAAAATGATCATTAAATTGGTCATTAAATTGGAATATTAGACACAAATCTGTATATCGTCACCTAAAATGCAAAACAACATATCATCAAAAAATTCGAAATTGATTTTATTATTGATTACGATTCACTACATCATATTACATATGTGTACAAAATTTTAAACTTTTACTATCAAAAATAACCATGTTATAACCAAAATTCAAACTAAAGTATCGTCAAGTATATGATTTTCTTAAACAAAATAACGTACACTACACGCTTTGAGTAATTAATAAATCGTTTTTACCTTATTTTAGGTAGTATCCTAATCTTTTTTAATAAATTTGTTGCAATTGAATATTTTTTGCAGTCTTAATGAAAATTTAATCAAGAACCTTTTTTAGTTTAAAAAAGTAATTGTTAGTAATTGAAATAAAAAAAACATAAACAATTTAAAAATGTATATTAGAGTGACAGCCGATTTTTTTTTTTAGATTTCAAAGAGTGCCGGGTGGAATATTGTGACACTAGGCCTATATGTTAAGTGCTGATTTCTGAACGCGCATCGAGGTCAAAGTTCAGATATATGCAAAATTATACTATTTATATGGAATAAATAGGTGAAACTCCTTAACTTCCTGCATTGTTTTCTATAAATATGTAGATTTATTTATATTAATGAATATTACATTAAAAATTTTTTTGGGAAATTAACCCTGTATCTCCTTTGGGTCAAAATGACCCAAAAACTGTATTATCGCCAAAATTAAAGAAAAATGCAAATTTTTCAGTTTTTGAAAAAATTTTGCTACTAAATAAATACTTTTGCAATTGAATGCAAAAGAATCGAAATATGTACGTAATTATCGTTGTAATGAGATATAAATGACAAAAATTGGTAAAACAAGTAAGAGTGCTATATTCGGCTATGCCGAATCTTATATACCCTTCACCTTTGTTGTGGATGCATTATTATTTTTTATAATTAGTATATATGTATGTACATTGCCCACTTTCAGCGTACAGCATCCTAAATTTATCAAGAACATAAAAAACACAACGCCAAACGAAACAAAACACCAAAAGAAAAAACAAAAACAAAATACGCAAGCCAATGAAACCAACACACATCCAAACATACGTTTAATTGTATAAAAAACAACAACAACGCCAAAAGAAACAAAACACAAAAGAAAAACAAAATACGCAAAGCATGCACATCCAAACATACGATTTGTTGCTGTTTTGTCAAAAAAACCAACACACAACCAAACAAACGTTTAGTTGTAATAAAAACAACAACAACGCCAAAAGAAACAAAAGAAATTTCAGAATTTTTTCATCATCACATTGGGGTTTATTGAGATCAAAATAGGGAATAAAAATATGAAAAATTTATGTCAATACCTCTTACAGTTTTTCCGTACCTGCGATTTAAATTTTGCGATTTTCAAGAAAAACTAATTTTTTGTCCATATTTAGGCGAATGAGCCCAATTTCCTTAATGTTATAAATTTTAAGTAAAACCTATTCATAATATTATAGTCCTTGTAATTTTAAATATGGTCTGAAAGTTTTACTAAAATCGGAAAACGATAACCTTAAATCGTGAAGGTCAAAGGTCAAATTTTTCAATATTTGGAATTTCTAAAGAAAAGATAGCGAAATGTTATATATTTTTGGGCCGATTTTAATGAAACTTGAGCAAAATATACATTGGGGTCTAACATTTACTACAACAGTGCAAAAATGGATTTAATCCTTTAAGAGCACTTGGGGTCAAAATGGCTGTGTTTTTCGTGATTTTTAAAGTTGAGGGTAATTTGGACCCCAAGTGCTGCTAGGGGTTAATTTACATTTTTGTGCTGTTATTTTAAATTCTGGACTTTATGCTATACTTTCCTCAAGTTTCATTAAAATCGGCCCAAAAGTATATAACATTTCGCTGTCTTTTCATTAGAAATTCCTCATATTGAAAAATTTGACCTTTGACCTTCACGATTTTAAGGTTATCGTTTTCATATTTTTATTCCCTATTTTGATCTCAATAAATCCCAATGTTTTGATCAAAAAATTCTGAAATTTGTTTAAGAAAATTTTTAAAAGTTTGAAAATGGAGATTTGAAACAGCCGTTAAAAAAATATTTTTTTTTGGCTATACCTGCGAATAGGTTAACGGTATCCTACGAAGACAAAAACTCATACACAAGTAAATATGGGTATATTTTAAATAAAAATTAGATTTTATTTTAATTTTTCTCGAAATATGTTAATTTTTTTTAATAAATTTTTTGTTCAAGTGGCCTGAAACACGTTAATGGTCTGGCGAATTTGTAATAACTTTAACATTTTTTAACCAATTCTTGTCATTTATATCTCATTACAACGATAATTACGTACAAATTTCGATTCTTTTGCATTCAATTGCAAAAGTATTTATTTAGTAGCAAAATTTTTAAAATATCTGAAAAATTTGCATTTTTTTCGAATTTTGGCGATAATACAGTTTTTGGGTCATTTTGACCCAAAGGAGATGCAGGGTTAACTTCGAAAAAAAAATTTTAATGTAATATTCATTAATATAAATAAATCTATACATTTCTAGAAAACAATGCAGAAATTTAACGAGTTTCACCTATTTATTCCATATAAATAGTAAAATTTTGCATATATCTGAACTTTGACCTCGATGCGCGTCCAGAAATCGTTGCCCGATTTGGCTCAAATTTTCAGCACTTAACTTTTAGGCCTAGTGTCACAATATTCCACCCGGCACTGTTCAAAATTTGAACAAAAAATTTTTTTCATACAATGTCACTCTAATGTATATACAAACTGCTTTTATTTAAAATAAAAAAATATTTTTGTTTAAGTTTTTATTTTTTCATAAAAATTTATATTGATGATACGTTTTTTTGTTTCAGAAAATAAAAATTCAAAAAAACGTAAGCCACATATCTTAAAGTGTGCTTTGAAAAAAAAATTTTTTTTCATAAAATAATTTTCAATCATAATTCAGATTTGAAAATTTTGTGTCAATATCTCAAGTAGTTTTCATTTTATATCGTTTTTTGCTCCTTCTATAAACTTATGAAAAGTGATATTACATTATTTTGCAGTTTAGGTGACGATATATACAATTTTTACTTTATTTTCTAAAATATGTTTTGTATTTTAAGTTAATTAAAGTCATTTGTAAAACATTGAATTGAAATGAAAAAAATAGTCGCTGGACTTCAGCATCTGATGGGAATTCCACTTTAATTTCACTTATATGAATACTATGCGTTAGCCATATAGTCCAATAGACCTTTCAGTATATGTTCGTCCAGAAATCCATGTATTATCAACATTTTAAGTCATTCATTCTGTACTTTTCATTTAACTTTTAAAAATTATTTCATATACATTTTAATCACGACTACATTGCAAATGATCCAAAAATAGGATAGCATTCAATGGATTCTAGTTACTAAAATATAATGGTATGAAAGGATTAGGAAATTTAAATCCAATATTTATAAATGGTGCTTTAACAAATTAAATTTTAATATTAAAAGTTGCGTTGAATATCTTCAGAATTTATTTTATTTGAAAAGGGCCTGCTAAAGCGAAATAGCGGGTTTTTTATTTATACAAAATATGTAATTAAAAGTATTTATTTTTGCAGAGAACTGGAGCAACTACAGAATGAAAAAAGGAAAGCTTTGGTAGAACACGAACATGCTAAATTAACCCAAATAGATGACCGCTTGAAAACAGAACTTCGAGAGTGGAAAGACCAATTAGTACCACGTAAACAGGTAAAAAAAACATTAGATATAAATATAGTAAATAATTTTATTTATTTTCTGTATTGAACAACGTTATTAAAAGAAATTGTACTAAAATCTATTCTTATGTACCTACTATATATGCTTAAATATTATACTATACTATATATAGAAACATACATATGTATATTGCAATGTTCGAAAGCACATTATGATGGATTCAAGCTTAAATTTTGTTTACTTTTTTTCTTCTACAACTTTCCCAATGCTGCCATATGGCTGTTAATAAAATAAAATTGGATAACATGATTCTTCTATACCATCTAAAACAAACGTAACATTGCAAACTATTTACTACTACTACTGCTACTAACAATAAAAAAAATGTCGACATTATTGCATGTTTCCTGTCGTCGTTCTTCTGTATGCTTGCTTATAATCCTGATTAAATAACATTTATTAATACTAACGTCTAAAAAGAATTTCATAAAAATGGTTAATGTCATGTATGATAAGTTTGAAAAACGATACAGCATTGCGACAGATCGAAAGATATTAGAGGATGATTTAGAAACGTTAATGAAATTACCACCACACTTGGTTGGTATTTTTAATGAGACGCCTCGTTTAGTACCCAGGGGTATTTTCTTGGGCAATTTAAATCAAATGGCTCGATCGAGAACTCTATCAATGTTTTCTTCTAATATAAGTTCTAATTTCCGTGGTTCTGTACCGGATTTAAGCCGAAGTGTACCGACAACTCCAATGTTTATGTTTAAACATGACCGAGTAAAGTTGGTTGACACTTTAAAGAACAGTTCTTCATCAATGTATCGACACCCCAACAGCAGTAATAAATGCATATTAGAAACAACTTCCACTGTAATGACTAAGCCGTTGGATCTGGACCAAAGGTCGTTCATGGGAGAGGAGAATGATAAAATAGTTGAAATAAAAACTTCGTCATCTCTCTCTGCTGATAAGAACATTAACAAGGAAAATCCACCAATATTAACAACATTTAGATCCTCAAGTTCTCCGACTTCCACCATGATTTGCGAAAGTCGTGATGACATTGTATTTGACAGATTTTCAAAAACAAATGAAGAATTAGTACAATTACGAAATCAGCCCAATTCCCTATTGCACTCCTCATCGTCGTTTATCATTAAGCGACCATCCTATCTACCAGAACGAAATACAACAATGGTTAATTCACATTCGATCCATAACCTTCGAAAAATGTCTTTAGAAAATTGTGTACAACCGCTGGATTCAATAAGTTGTTCTGATATAAAATACCCAAATATAGCTGGACAAAAGGCTGCAGCCCTTCTTGCTGAGGTACAACCATCACTTCGAGCATCAACAAAATGCGATAGTACTTCCATTGATACCGAAGAATCATATGATGGATTAATGTTGCAAAAGGCTCCGAAATATGCAATACCAAGAGTAATTACCAATGCAAGTGAAAAACGGGACCCAATTAATATGGACTCATCCGCTGCGTAGTCAACAAAATATATAATCTTATTCATGTAATAACAATTCAGTTAAGGTTAAAATACTGCTTATATGTTTTTGTTTTTTGTTGTCTTTCATTTACTCCCTGTCTATACCTGATACATTTTTATTCTGATAAACGTCAAAATGGTTGTCAAGATAAAACATTATCAGCTATAGTCCCCATTTATTAGTATTATCGCTTCTATATGACAAAATTGTTAGTGCTTTTGCTTAGACAACTTTGTCTTGACAACAAACGTCATTAATTGTTATGATAAATATTTGTCAAGTATAGACAGGGGGTTATACATATCTACATATTTTTTATGTTTCGCTTTCATTTTAAAAAGCTTGTTTACATATCAATAATAAAGTGCTCATTATTATCGTACTACTACCCAACAAACCAAAACTATTTAGAAATAACTTGTAACAAGCTTACCAACATAAGCCTTAAGCTTAAAACACTTCACTCTTTGAACAAAACATGACAAATATTTGACGAAAAAGACGTAACCACTAAATAAAATACATTTGAATTCTTTTATTTATTTCAAAAACTTATTTTACTTAGGATGAAATGAGTTTTATTTTATTTCATGCTGTTTGATCTTACAATACACTTGTAAGAGTGGACACGTCAAACAAATTTGTGCTAAAAATAAATGGTTACGCTTTGTTGAGCAAATATTTGCCGTGTGTGACCCTACCTTAAGACTAAACACTTCAACAAATATACTAAATGCACGCACGCGTCATATAACGGGACATCATTCTCAACTACACTTACAAAACTATTGCGTGCATAAGACATTTGCAATCATATTTGTTAAATTGTTAACTTTTTCTGTTATGATAAGCTTATTCTACAATTTAGTTACATTTTGCTTATGAAATGGTCTATTGGGTAGTATATTATTAGAATATATGTATGTATATATTCATATACATGAAGCATGGACGCGAATAAATGCTATTAATTCATTACACATTTTTATAAATGTCAGAAAACATGTACACTAAATATATTCTTTTATATTCTTTCGAACACACTTTAACAAACTTAACAAATAATGCAAAAACTAATGCATACATTTAGTGTTCCCATTAGGGTTTGGGGTAAAATTATTGTGGGAATTCCCGCGAAATTTAAAATTTTTTCCCGGGAAAAACGGGAAATTTAAAATTAACGTAGTTTTAAATTTGTTCTCAAAAAGTTATTTTACCTATGATTCAAAACAAATATTTTAGTTTTATTTTATTTGATACTGGTTGATCTTACACACACTTGTAAGAATAAATGATGATGTTTACGAAATACAAATGGAGCAAAATTTTAAAAACAAATTAGAATATGCAATCAATATTGCAAAACAAAACCCTAAACATTTACAATCAAATGCTGAAAGTGTTTTTAAACGGGAATTAGCTTTATTTGAAGCAAATAGCAATCGGACAAAAAATTTAGATTGTCTTTATAATGCTTTATTGACGATAAAACCAACATCTGTGGAAAGCGAAAGAGTTTCCTCAGTGGCTGGAAACTTTGCCACTAAAATAAGAAATCGGATGTCAGATGACTTATTGAATGACGCAGTTATTTTGAAAACTCATATTTTAAAAAAATAGTTATATGACGAACATATATGTACATAACATTATTTCCCAATGAACCAAACGATATTAAAACGATATCTGCAAAAATAACGGACTTCCTGAATGAAATGTCTGTGTTCAAATATTGTCGACAAAACTCGATTCTTCGACTTCCATTAACAGCATTTATAAACAGCTTATTTTGGGCACTCCATCCATCAAAATTGCCTCGCGCAGAACCCGTCAAACCTAAATAGTTTTCAACCTCATTCTTCAACTTTGGAGCACTTAAATTGGGTTTTTCTTTAACTTTACGGACAATCCATCTCTTATCTGCATTATTAAATATTTTATTTGGCGCAGATCTACCCTTATCGTCTATTCTATTTTCGTGGCGAAACCTTTCTATAATGTGCTGGACAGTTGAGGAACTAATTGAAACAATTTCAAAAGTTAATCGTTGGATTTGCACTGTTTCAAATGACAAATAGCGTCTTTTCTCAAGTGAAGTTTGTTTTCCCATTTTAAAATTTAAAATCTTTTCAACTTATTTTTATAAAAATTCTTTAAAAATGACCTTAGCTTAGCGCCCAAACAGAAAAAAAATGCATTGCAACGGTATTTCATTATCAGAGAAAGTATCAAATACACTGCATCATTTAAGCTGTGAGCATATTTTAAGGAGAAAATTCTTTTTTTCATTAATATTTCTTCAATTAGATTGGTTTTTGTTATTTTTTCTTCCTCAGCATTATAACAGGACATATATCATTACATTTTATATAAAATTTGTTTGATGAATTGAATGAACATTCGACTAATTTTCGATTTTCTAAAATAATTTTACCTGCTCAAATAAGCTGTGAGTCACTGTAAATATTTTAATCACATTCATATCACAAAATTTGAATGTTTTAAATATTGCATACATTTCAAATCACAACCAAATTTAAGAAAATGTTCGCGTGCTTATTACCTACCACAGTTTCAATCAAATAATAACGTTTTAAATGATTTAATATTTATTTTATTTCATGTATTGTTTGAAAAATTTAAATTTAAATTATTTTTCAGTTTGAAATTTTTTTTTATAATGATATCATAATCGCCCCCATAAGGTAATATCGGTTTTGCTATCATATCGTTTTCTGGTTTATTGGGTTGTATGAAATAATATTTAATAAAATGATCTCCAAATTCTAACCAATTTTTTTTGTTTTATGTTAATACAATTGAAGTATTGTTTTTCTTTTTGTTTTTAATAAAATGACACAATTTTATAAAATAATTTTCTTTTTTACTTATTTTACTAGAAGTAAAAAAATCCCGGGATTCCCGTGAAATGAAATTTTTCATTTCCGTTTCCCGGGAAATAAAATTATCCGAGAAACCCCAAGCCCTAGTTCCCATACAAAACAATTTATGTGCTGTTTTTCTATAGCGAACGAGTACTTTGAGTGGAAATTTAACATGTGTTTTGTTATTGTAACAAAAACAAAATACATGTAAAACGTCCACTCAAAACGTCTACTCGGTATAGAAAAACAGCACATTAGTCTATCACTCTATAGGATATTTCTGACACAACCCTTTTGTGTAAACTACGTTGCTGTCATAACATACCTACATACACAATTTCAAGACATACAAATTTTCAAAAGTTCAAATTTGGGAAAAATGTGTGTATGGGAAAATTCGAAAATCGGCTTTACGAATGGACCGAATGTAATATTGTAGGTGTCTAAAACCATCAGAATCAGAAAATTCCCTTTCCAATAAAACCGGTTTGGAGCTAATTGGTTGGGTGGTTTCAGAGTCTATAACGGACATAGGTAGAAACATTTTTTGTGTTTTATATACAGTGACCGACAAAAGTCTACGTACGACCATTATTTTCGTAACTCGCGGACTTCTAAGCCATAATAAGTAAAAGTAATGATGCAGTTTTATTTCAAATGCATTTTTAGTAATATAACAAACAAATATCGCTAAATTTTTAATTAATTTAATCTATTATTCACACAAAATTTAAAAAAATATGTTGACAAAAGTATACATACGATCTGTACACTAAATAAACATTTTTCAGCGAATACAAATTTTCATTAAATTCAATATTTCGTTGAGCCACCACGGGCATCTGCAAGCGTCTGGGCATCGAAGTAACTAAATTTTCCAGTTCTGCGGACTTTATATTTTGACATTCTTCTGGAAGCTTCTCCTTTAACATTGGTTCACAAGTAATAAGATGTTTTCGGATCTTCCGTTGTAGAATTTCCCACACGTACTCAATAACATTTAAGTCCGGGCTTTGAGGTGGTATGTACAATTGTCGTGGGCATGGTAGAGTAGCCAATCTTTGACAATTTGAGACGTATGTTTCGGATCGTTATCTTGCTGAGTCTTAACCAAGAGCTAAAATATCAACCGGTGCTCTCAAATTTTGTTCCAAAATGGATTTGTACTGATAACGATCCATATTACCCTCAATAATCACAAACTTCCCACCACAGAAGCAGCGACAGTAGCCCAAACCATCTCACTGCCACCACCATGCTTAACTGTATCGTGTAAGTTTTTCGAATCCATTGCTGTATTTGTTTTGCGCCATACTTTATCTCTCACATCACTTCAACTTATCAGTGAACAAAACTCGCTTCCAGAATTCCATGTCCTTTTCAAAGTGCTTTTGGGCGAACTCCAAACGAAGTTTACGATCCCTTCGCTAATTTACGAGGATTTCTGCTTTAATCACCATTATTATTTAAAGTTCTTTGAATTGTTCGTGGATAAACAATAACTTCTGATCTTGTTGCGAGTTCTTAGGCCAATTTTGTGGTATTTACTTTTGGGTTTTTGTTGACTTCTTTTAAAATGAAGATTACATCTCTACGATGTAGTTTCTTTGGGCGACCACTTCGCAGCTTGTTTTTAACTGTACCAGTGTTTTCAAAGTAAATGAATATTTTTTGAACCGTAGACTTAATAAATTGCATTGCTTATCTGTTAGTATTCAAAAAAATCAGGACATGCTGTGGTAGTATGTAGACTTTTGTCAATGTGTTTTTATTGTTTTTTATGAATAATTTTGCAAGTTTACATTGCAACATTTTTTGGTGCATATCAATAAAAATAGATTTCAAACAAAACTGCATTATTTTTTTTATTTACCGGGTTTTCTCTCATAAAGTGGCAAGTCGACTTTTATCGACCACTGTATATATACATAGATGTTTTAAATTGGTGTTAAATTGCTTAGAAAGAGTGGAAATTAAACCCGAAGTTGAGACCTATCTGGAGCAGTGGAGATCTAGTTAACCCCAGGACTTTACCTGTCTGGATCATTGGTGAGGTCGCTTCGGGTAAAACGTGGCTGTAGTGGCTGTAGTTTAAAACCCAAAGCGGGTTAAATGGCTAATCGATATAAAATAGTCTCAGTTCTTAGGAAATGTATTGGAGAGAAGGTGTTCGTGACATGATGGCTGTCGGGCTTGGCTCTTAGTCGATAGCAGTTGTGTGTGAAAATGTTGAAAATGGTAAGAATCAGTATATGATTTCTCTCACCCCCCATACAAATTTATTTTCGGAATATGGCTCTATGGTACATAAATGCACGGTGCCTCAGAACTTAATTTCTTCGGCCAAGAGTCTATTTTTTTTGTTAACTACGATATCCATTCAATAGTAAACATTGAAACTAAGGTAGCCAAAAAAGTAGATAAAAATATTGGCAATTGTGGGCGTGAAATGCTGTTAAAGTCAAATATTTTATGTTATTTTATAAATAAAAATGATTTTTGTAAATTTGGTCAGAATTAAATTATCATTACTTACAAACTATTATCGATAATTGGATGACTTTTTTGTTATTTTGGTAGGATAATAGTCTTTAAGAACTAGTATGATGTGTCACTGTACCGTTTATAGTTGCTGTTATTCAATTTTTTTCTCAGGTATTGTATTTTAGTCAAATTTGTATTTGTATACAAATTGAACTACCTGGACAAAGAGTCCTCTTTAAATACTTGTTGACCTATTTGTTGAACACATTTTTCATTTGAATGAAATTACTCCCAAATTTTTTTCTATTTTAATTTTACATGGCGCAAAGTACAAGTCGCAGTTTTAAAGATATTGCGATAAAAGTTGGTACATACACACATTTTTATCGGCCTGAGGACGAAACCTATTGAAACTGACTGAAATCGGTCCATTATTTCACCTGGGGGTCGATTCTGGTTCTGTGAAACGGTGAAATGAAACAATTGCATTTTCGTTTTCATAAGAACTTTTCATATTATTTTTTTTTTATTTCTTTATTCATTATTTAACCGAGCACTAATGGGCCATATATGGTTAAAAGATAATACAATGTGTAAAAATATGAAATTCATTGCAAAAATTTAATTACTTATAAGTAAATATATTTATGAGTATATACATTTTTGTTTTATAATATAATTTTTTTTTTTTTACATATATGTACATATTTTAGTAACTCTATTTAATAAGGAACAATATTAAAGTTGCTGTGTAGTAAAGTGACCAACAAATATATTTTTTGCTTTATTTAAAGTAAAAGAGAATGGCCCATAATCATAGTCAGAAATAAAGAATACTTTAAGAGAATTAAACTCGACTTTACTTAAGAGTTGACTTTAGGTCTATCATAGACAAGTTAAAGTATACTTCTGACGTTGAAGTCGACTTTAAATATAAAACTAGCTGAAGCTGTTATTAACTCGTTTAACAACAGCATAAGCTGTTCTTCACCAAGTAAAAAAGTTCGGCAGAAAGTAAAAAAATGTTTAAGTTACAAGATATTGGTAGAGATATTGCAATTATTGAACAGTTATCAATAAAATTAGTACCAAAATATTCTAATTATGATATTATCTTATATATTTTATTTTTACACAACATACAACTTTTTTTTTTTAAATTTTGTATATCAGCTGTTCAGCGTTGCCACTTGTGTGTATTTTGTTGTATATTGTATGAAAACATTTTCTACATTTGCGGTGGCACCCAGTTAAAGTCGGTTCAATTTAAAACATACTTTAATTTTGACTATAGTTGCAAAATAATTAAAAGCAGGTTTTTATTTTAAAGTTGTTTCTAAAAAGAACCGACTTTAGTGTTTGACTATGATTATGGGCCAATGTTTTTAAATGGGCAGGAAGAGCATTCCAAGTTCTAGAAATACGGATTAGGAAGGAATAGGAATACCGACAGACAAATCCTGGGTATAATGATTGTGGGAGAGCGGGTAGATCTTGAAAAAATAAACATATCATATAAATTAGGTGGTGTTTTAGTTGACATTATTTTATAAAATAAATAAAGTAATCTAAAACGAACATACATAGAAAATGAAAATCCAAAAAACAATTTAACATGTGAGGAAATGTGATCATGTACTCTCAAGCCATATATGTATCTAATTATCCTATTCACAATTCTGCGTACATTCCCAAAGTTAGTTCTATTAGCAGCAGAATAAATCTCAATACCATAATTCAATAGTGACAAAAGAAATGCATTAGCGATAATAATCTTTACTCTTATGGGAAAATTGTATTTTAAACTGTATAATTTCCTTAATACGAAATTTACTATAGAATTAAATAAATTTATATGTTTGTTGAAGGAAAATTTATTATCCAAAATAAGACCTAAGCAACGCATATTTTCTACAATCTCAATTTGAATATTGTCTCAATTTGAATAATGTTCAAACGTGTTGTCTCCTTAATACCAAAGCACATTAACTTAGTTTTATCTGTATTAATCCGCAAGAAATTATTTCTCATCCATGACACAATACATTGCATTTTAGAATTTATACGTGCATTTAAAGTATAAATAGATTGACTATCAGCAAAAAACACCATATGAATATCATCAGCATATAAATATATATCTGAAACAGGCAAATTTATAGTACGAATTAAATCATCCATATAGATCATAAATAACAATGGACCCAAAATTTATACTTGTGGGACCCCAATTTTGCAAGGCAAAATCATAGAATTCTTGTTACCACAAGAAACATATTGACTTCGATCACAGAGATAAGATTGTATTAAATTGCATGTCTACTTTCTAAAATAAAAATTTGTGTATAATTTATTAATTAAATTATTATGATTAATAGTATCAAATGCCTTGGATAGATCCAAGCCAATAATAACGCCAACTGCATGATTATTGAGATTACACCTTATTCTGTCCGTTAGAGAAAGTAGAAGAGTCGTGGTGCTGAAACCTTTACGATAGCCTGAATGACAAACACTAAGTAATTTATTTACATTTATGTACTCATTTATCTGTTTAGCAATAAGTTGTTCAAATACTTTAGAAAGGCAGGAAAGTATGCTAATAGGCCGAAAAGCATCATTTCCCACTGATTTTCTAACCGGCACAACCCTAGCAGTTTTCCATAATGTAGGAAATTTTGCTGTCATTACGATGGTATTGAAAATATGTAAAATATGCTTCTCAATGGATGGGTACAATATTTTTAAAAATCGTATAGGTAATTCATCAACTCCTAAAGAATTTGACTTAATATTGAAAAACGCTTCCTGTAGATCAGTCTCATTAAATCGACATAAGGAAAAAACACCTGTATCATTCATAGGAACTAATGAACATAAATCATTAGATTGATTAGATATAAATGAGCTATTTAAAGTATCAGGATTCTCACAAATAGGGATTTCATTGTTCATACTACATCCAATATCCTTAAGTAGCCTCCAAGTTGTGTCAGCACTACCTCTAACAAATTTGTCTCTACATTCTTTTGATTTCAACTTCCTCAGAACCTTTTTAACGCGGTTTCTAAGTTTGCAATATCTAATCTAATTCGATTCAGTCTTGTTCTCACAGTAAGCAATATCACGTAAATAACGGGCGCTTCTAACCTGTTCATTATTTGAAAAATTATTAGCTCTACTATTTCTTTTGGTTCTTACAGGGACGCACGTAAAGAGGTGGAGTAAAATGGAATTCAGATGATAAATTTGAAGATTGACATCAGTAGTTGTATATATAGCACTAAAATCTGTGTGAAGAACCATATGTTCAAGCAAGTTATAATCTATACCATTATAGTCTCTATGTTCCCTAAAATTGTCACTATTGTTCTTAGGAAATTCCAAACTCATACAGATAAAGGCATGTGCAGATAAACATGGTGATTGAAATTGGCCCGAGAAATTTAGTGATAATTTATTACTTAGAATAAAGTAATCAATAAGTGATACAGTGTTATCTCGCAAATTGAAATGTGTAGGCATAATATTATGAAAATATTTTAAATTATTTCGGTTGCACAGATCTCTCATTGTCATCGACTTCCCGGGATCAAATAAATTGTAATTAAAGCCTCCCATCACTGCAACATGTTCATATTGACAAGTGATATCACCCAAAATATTATCAAGTTGCCTGATACCAGCCATATTACCTTTAGGTAAATAGACAATTCCCAATATAATGCTTACACTTTCTCCCATTACTTCTAAAAATAAACATTCAACACAGTCTGGATTAGAAAATTCAAGCACTACTTTAGTCTTGAGTTTTTTACACACATAAATTGCCACTCCTCCAGCCCTAATATCATCACTTCTATCAACCCTAAATAACTTGTAACCTGGTATATGAATTGCTCTGCTGTCAACCCACGACTTAAGCCACGTCTCAGTGACTCCAATTACGTCAAGAAAATTTCCATCCAATATATTCAAGAACTCTTCAAATTTAGAGGTGCGTATTGTTGGTTTGATACTTTGAATATTAATGTGACCTATGTTAAAATATTGTCCCCTATTAGAAAAATTTCTAAAAATATAATCATTATTACTTGTGATATAACCTAAATTATTTCCAGTATTCATTTTGAAATAATAAATCTATGTGTGGTAATAATAAATATATGCATAAATGTAGTTATAATTCAAATTTGTATATACAGTATTGGCCACAACTAAAGCACCCCCTCAATGGATTTTTTCAAATCATAATTTTTTTGATAAAAACGGCTTTTTTGGGATGTATTTTGTATATATTTTATTAACTTATATTGTTAATGTTCATATAACATTCATTTAGTAAAAGATAATTTTATGAACAATTAATATAAAATTATAACCGATTATGGCCAATAAGCTAGGTTGTTGTATAAAAACTCAAAACGCAACGGACAAAACAAAAGCACCCTCTTATAAGATGTTTAAAAATTTGACCCGGTACTGCATATTTGCAATGTGAATTATCGCGAATCACAATGAATGGACTTAAAAATACCAAAAGATACAAATATAGGAAGACGTAGTGTGCAAAATTTAACTTTTATACAGTTTATTGTGAAAAAACAATGACAAGGAACAAGAACTCCAGTAAATTTAAAATTAAAGTTATTAAAGACTGGAAGACGGGCTTATCACTACATGAATTTAGTAAAAAATATTCAATTAACAGATCAGTAATTTCCAGGCTCGTTTCAAAATTTTTTAAGACTGCATCTCCGGTGCATTCTGGAGGTCGTTCGCGAAAAAAAACACGACATTATGATTCCTTGATCAAAAGAGCAATACAAAAAGATCATACAGCATTAAGATTATGCGTTAGCGAAAGAACAATCCGTAGAAGAGTAGTAGAAGCCCGATTATTCAGCTGACGACTAGCAAAAAAAAACATAAGAACAAGAAAGCTAGACTGAAATTTGCCAAAGCCCACATCGACTGGAGTTCCCTGCCGAATCCAAATACAACTTAAAAAGTTCCGCTGAAATAAGGCGTGTACGCAGACCAAAAGGAGGAAGACTGAATCCTAAGTATTGCAAAGGAACAATTAAACATGGAGGAGGCAATGTAATGGTCTGGGGTTGCTTTTCTGGTCAAGGATTTGGGCCAAATCATAAAATTTATGGGATTATGGATCGGTTCATGTACCGTGATGTATTGAAAGCTGTAATGTTGCCTTATGCCAGTGAAGAGATGCCAATTATAGGGAGCTTCCAACAGGATAACGATCCTAAGCACCCCTCCAAAGTTTGTAAGACTTGGCTACACAGCAATAAGATTCAAGTTCTTCATTGGCCTGGTCAATCTCCCGATCTCAATCCTATTGTGAACTTGTGGCACATTGTTAATATGAAAATAAATCGTGAAAATTGTTGAAATAAGGATCGGAAATTTTCACGATTTATTTCATGCCGTTAAAATAGCCTGGAAGGAAAGGAATATCGAAAAACGCCATAAAAACATATTATCTTCTATGCCAAGAGATGTTCTTGTGCCATCCAAAACAAAGGATTTGCAACAAAAAATTAACTAAAATTTTTTGTATAGTATATCCTTGAAGGGGTGCTTTAATTTTGTCCGTTTCATTTTCTACCTTAAAATATTTTTTGATTTTAAGTTACCTCTTATAGAAAGGTTAACTTTGAAAGTATTTGTTTATCAATACTAAACATATTAACAAATGAAAATAATACATAATAGATATTTAAAACTTTGATTTTATACAAAAAAATTCATTGAGGGGGTGCTTTAGTTATGGCCAATACTGTATGTATAATTCAATAATACAATTTGGAAAAATATAGCTTTTAATATAATGTATGTAGTATGTATTAATTTAAATAATAATTGACAAAATATTTTTTAATATATATAATTCTTTTTTATGTTTAAGTAAAAATATATCATTAGCTTAAATGGATGGTTGCATGACCAATTCAAACTAAAAATAAAAACAAAGTTGATATATTAAAGGCCTTATTCATAATCAATTTTTAAATTTATTACAGGTTTATAAAACAAATTTAGTATTGAAATTCTGTTTCATAAATCTCTTATAAAATTAAAAATTGATTATGAATAGGGGGGTATATTTTTATGACAAATCTAATATACTGAAATTCGTTATTCATAATCAAGTTTTAATTTATTAAAGGTATATAAAACAGATTTTTATGGGAAATTTTGCTTTATAAACCTTTTATAAATTAGAAATTGATTATATATAAGACTGTAAATCAAAAATGACGATTGTTAATGAAATGGAGTTAATGAAAATTAGTGTAGTTAATAAAAAATTAATGTTTTATTTTAGTTTGTTTTGGTTTTTGCTGTGTAAATAATTTAGTTATGAAAATAAAAGTTATGTAAACTAGAAATTACACTAACAATACACGTTAGACAATTTGGTATAAAAAATTATGGAATGAAAATTAATATAATAATTTGTGTATGTTATTTAGTTATATAAAGAAAAAAAAGAAAAAACAATTATTTAAACTAGGCATTAAGCTAATAATACATGTTAGACAATTTGGTATAAAATTATGGAATGAAATGAAAAAAATACGGATTAATTAAAGTAGTGAAGATATAACCTTACTGGCAGTAGATATTTCAATTTTCTTGAGCCTGTTCACCAAATTCTTCATAGCATTCCCAAAATGTCAGGTATTTATTTGATCCATTAGGCATTACAATTTTTACTTTGGGAGTGTCATTATGTAGCAGTTGGAATTTTGATATCCTATTAGTCCTCTTCAATTTACGACAAAAATAGGATAATTTACGTTCCATAGGTGTAAGGTTGTCATTAAGATAGACCCTAGCATTTATATCACATATGTTGCGCCTTTGTTTACGATTTTCATTTTGGGCTTGGCTATCATTTACATTACCCTCATCTTGAACATCCAAATTTGTATCTGCATCATTGATTAAATCCTCATCATCCTTTACAAAATCAGATAGTTTAAGTTTTCCATATTTAAAATATTTTTCCATGAGCAAATCTTTTTTTTGTACAGAATTGAACTTTATTAAAATTTTATCCTTTTTGTTCACAAAGCAGCACTGTTGGATGTCACAATCAGATATACTGACATCTAAGAACCCTCCAAGATTTCTTACTGTCTCAATTATGTTATTTGAATGAGACATACCCGTAGCAATAATATCACATCGATTTAGTCTTTTGTGAAGCACATTATTATCAATTTCGAGTTGCGAAACTTTAGACGCTGTAACTTTGTTGTTCTTATGGCAAAAATCTATGTCACTTCTGAGTTCAGAAATCTTTAGGGAAAAAGCAGTATTCATTTGTTCCATCATGTTTTTGAAATTCTTATTAGTTTCTTCAAATCCTGATTTGATTTCATTACGCAGGGCTTTTATTTGACATTTATTGCTTATGGGTGAAGATACATTGTCATCCTGGCAATTTCCACAAAAGAAACCAAGCATACTGTTGTTCATAATTAGTTTCATCTCATCTTTATTGACTTTTGCACATTTAAGATGGCACCAGTTGTCACATATTATACATTGAATAGCTCCACTTTTTTTTCGATATATTAACATTGCATCCAGAGCAAATATATTGATGGTCAACAGACATGTTAATATTTTATAGTTAGTGTCTTAAGTAAATCATTAACAGGTGCAAATATTTAAGTTTGAGGTTATATTGAAGGACATGAATGAAGTATATAAATTATGCAGTTTTATAGCTTAATTTTGCACAATTTTATTTACTCTAATTATTTTAATAAATTGTCTTCACAATAATTTATAAATATTAAAAATATTTTGCCAATTGTAAAACACGTTTACTTGCACATTCTAGCGTTGCCAGATCTATTGTTATATTCACCCTTATTCTACTTGGCGTCGTCGACATCGTCGTCAATATTGAGTCAAAAAATGGTATGTGTTTCTCCGAAATCGATAACAATTGATAACTTCTGACAGAATTTTATACTTTTATAAGTCGGGTTAAAGTACAAAACGCTGTCAAAAGTTACCAATTGTTATTGATATCGGCGTAACATATACCATTTTTTGACTCAATATTGACGACGATGTCGACGACGCCAAGTAGAATAAGGGTGATTATCATTTCACAATTACACAAATTCTTTCAATTTGTTTTATTTAACTTGTTTTTTTCATATGAAAACATTTGAATTTATTTATCATTTTTTCACTAAACGAGAATCAGAAACTCTATGAAAATATGAAACAATTTTCATTTCACCGTTTCACAGAACCAGAATCGACCCCCTGGCATCCATACATCAGTCGTAAATGGTTTGTTTATACAGTGGTGGCCACCAATTTAAGACAATTACTTGAATTTTTTTCATCAACTGAATTTTAAGTGCGATAGAACCAAAATAAAAGGACCTCTAAAGGTATGAAATTTATTATTAATGTTTCTAGTTTCTGAAAAATGTTTGGAAAAATCGGTAAAACATATATGGTCAAATATATGTGGAAATACGTTGACCCACCTCAGCGAACATCCGCTGTTAATAACATGATATGACCGAAACTAATGGAACTAAAAATGCGAAATTTGGTCCGAATGTTTTATAATAATAAAAATATAATTATATAAATGTGAGGAAATATGTTTATTTAAAAAAAAATTTGTTAGTCAAGTTGTAGAAAAATCTTATGAGTTCGTGGTGAATATGTATGAATTGATACAGTCGAATAAAACTTACTTGTGTGTTAAAACAGTCCTCATGCATACATATTTGTGGAAATATTTGAAAAAATAATTGACAATTACATGGAATTTAGCAAACAATTTTTGTCAATATGTATGTCAAATAAGTTTAATATATACTGAATTCATGTCACTTAATTTTATGACGATCGGTCCATAATTAGTCATAGCTCCCATATAAGGCCCTCTACCGAAACTCACTTTAACGAGCACAAATCTCTTAAAAATGTTGGTACAAACATAAAATTCAACAGAAATGGAGATCGGTTCTTAATTAGTCATAGCTCCCATATAATGCCCTATTCCGAAAATAAATTATAGTGCAGGGTATTACATGGTCGGACTTGACTGAACGTACTTTGTTACTTGTTTTTATCAGCATACACTTAACCTTTTTATAAGTAAAGCTGATGCAAAAAACAAAAAAAAAATAAAGTTCAACTATAGCTTTAAATTTCTCAACAAATGCTGAACCGAAATTAAAACCGTAGAAAAATTCAAGAAAATATCTGTCCATAAAAAAAAATCTAAAATATCTCTGTCGGTTCAAAAGTTACAGAGTTTTGGCCGATGAAAAACGATCCTGAGCCACTGTTATGAAGATCGTCCCATAACACTGTGCACGAAATTGACACTTTTTTTCCGGCGTGTTAAACTAATTCGATTACACTGAATCTAGTGGTTCTAACCGTTATTTTAGGTTAGCTCTTGTTTTCGAGATATACCGTTATTTCGAAAATGGAGGAGGTTGCATAACATATATTCGCGTAACTCAAAAACGGTTTAGTTTATTGGGCGCTTCGCCAACCCAATTTGAAGAAAGAAATAGTACTAATAAGTCTATCTTAGTGAATTAATACTAATTCAGGATAACATGCCTCTAGTTTCATGTTTATTGATTCATTGTAATATGGATTCTAGCTCATTCGAAACGTATTATTAGAATAAAAAAGTACCATAAAGACTCACATTTTGTATTCCTAATCAGCATCATGATTCTGGGTCCATTATTATAGAAAATACTAAAGAATGGTACCACTTAAGTCTCCTTTTGTGAATTCTAACTCATTCAGAATCATTGGGTTAGTTCTCCGTTTTAGTATTGAATACATTAAATTCATGAACCAGCTAATCATTTTTTTATTTTCTTTATTGAATCTTTCTTTTGAGAAATTTAAAATAAGTGTTAAAATCTTAACCTCAACTAAAACTAAAGTTGTTATTGCCGCTACAATGTGTCCAACATGAGTGCTCGTTAAATGATTATCTGGCCAGATCTAGTGCTTCAAATCGCCTCAGTCGTCTATGACCCTCAAATGACTGCAACTCCAAGGCAAGGGGATTTGGATGATCCATTAGTTTTGAAAAGTATTTTAAACTGGAGTATTATGGGGACATTGGATATTACTATTTCGAATATACCTGTTATTGTCCTTAACAGTGCTGATTGCTTTCTTTGCAATTTTTCAACTTTAGATGAGGAGGCTGTTCCCCATAGCTGAATGCCGTATATCCATATCGGTTTTATAATTGTTTTGTACAAAAGCACTTTGTATTCCAAGTCTAGTGCAGACCGTGGATCAATTAACCAGTACAATTGAACTGACTTTAATTTTATTTGTCTAACCTTGGCTTCAATATGGTGGGACCATGCTAAACGGCGATCAAGATGGATACCGAGATATCTCGCATGGCTCTGTTCTGGAATTTTGATATTATTTATCTGTATGGAAGGACAACTATCTCGTGTTAGAATAAATGTAACGTGAATACATTTTGTTGCATTGACTTTAATTTTTCATTTGTCCAGCCATTTTTCCAAATCGCCGATGTGAGACTGGAGTTGTTCACAAGTTGTACTTAAAAACGGTATCGTCCGCAAATGCAGATGTGTGAGTCAGTGCGCTAGTAGGCATATCTGCAGTGTATAAAATATATAGGCACGGCCCTAGAATACTTCCCTGTGGTATACCAGCGGATATTTTTCGTCGTGTCGAGATCACATTTTTTGATCTGATTTGGAAAGATCTTTCTTGTATGTAATTTTTAAGCAGTTTATGTACATTCGCAGGTAGTAATCTAGTAATTTTGTGTATTAGTTCATTGTGCCAGACTTTATCGAAGGCTTGAGATATGTCAATAAATAATGCGGAGCAATACTGCTTGCTCTCGAAGGTTTTCCGAATAAGTGTAGTTATTCGATTTACCTGTTCGATAGTACTATGTTTCTTTCTGAAACCAAATTCAGGAATAATGCAATTTTCGTCAAGGTGCATTATAAGTCTCTTCAGTAACAATTTTTCAAAAAGTTTTGAGAATATTGACACAGGCTAGCGACTTGAGTGACATCTTTTCCCGGTTTTGGTATCATCCAATTAGTAGTATAGAGTTAAATATGGACAAAATAATTCTTAGTGCTTAGTTGGGCAGATGACTTATCATCGTGGTAGTAATTTTATATAAGACCTTTGATTGTCATCTTCATGGTAGAGAACCGGAATTTTAGTGGGGCTGGCACCACATTATTTATGACATTATCACTAATAGATGAATTTGTATCATTTGGGGTAAATACATTCTCCAAGTGATTGGCAAATGCTTCGATTTTGTCTGAAGTATTTTTTACCCATTCTTCGTTCTGAAGGCGTATGGGCGGGCGACTCATATACAATATGGCATTGCATATTTTTCACAGTCTTCCAAAGGTTGTATTCTGTTTTCTTAGGATCTAAGTTTTTAAGATAATTTCTCAGGTTAGATTCCTTTTATTAATCTTTAAGGCGACGTGAAGTCCATACATTTACTGTTTCGCCACATGCTCTACCACTTGGATGTTTTGTATCATAATTATAGTATCCGTTAATACTGAAACAGTTCTTTATGGTAAAGTGTGTTTACGAGTAGTACATCAATTTCCTGGAGCTGGAGGAATTGTTGTACTTCATTCTTATGTTGGCTAAGGCCGTTAGCATTCCAAAAACTAATTCTTATAGAATTCATTTTTTATTTAGCATGATCTGCATGAGCATGTTTTGATTCTGCATCAATTGTTGACACATATTTTGGATATTCGCCATGAAACTGTTCATGGTTTGAATTAAATTCTCAATAGAGCTTTGAGAGTTAGTGTCGGGTACTGGTACACTATAGTGTACATAATTACCCACATTGTGCTTAAAATCTTACCAAATATATGCAAAATACGTGTCCACTTTAACTATATAAAACAAGCAAACATTAAATTTTACCAAGTAACTGTACCAAATTTTGTTTCTTACTTGGGCCGAAAAATATGTTGAGCACGCGCATTAATTTCAATACAAGAATAAAAAGCCAACATATCAATAACTCATGAAAGCACATGTGCAATTCTCGTTTCAAACAAACTGTAAAATGTACGACAAATCAGTGTTATGATACCTTCAATAGTTTCTGAAAAAAGACACTGGTCCACATTAGGCGCATAGTCCACAATACCCGAAGTTACTCTATGTGTTCGTATTATATTGGTGGTGGTGGGTATATAAGATTCGTCATAGCCGAATATAACACTCTTAAGCTTCGTTTCCGCATACACCGTAACCGGCACCGAAAACGCAATTCCATACATTTGCACCGAAAAAAAGTTCGTTTCAGAAATCGGCAACGAAAATTGGGAACGAAACGGCACCGATCAGTAACGAAAAACCTGTCATTTGGGGCCGGAACGAAAACAAATTCAAGTAGGTTGTTTTCGGTGCTGTAGGAATGAAATTATTTTAATTATTATTTTATTTCAAATTTAAAGAAAATCAAAATGAATAAAAAAAAAAAAAATTTTCTTTATTGGAAGAAAAAAATTTAATGCGCGACACCCAAAATTAAAAAAATAATTGCGTTTCTGTTTTATGCCGCAACGCACCCAACTGAATCGAAAACAATTCAGAAACGAGACGGTGACGAACACCAACGTTTTTCAGTTTTCGTTATCGGCGACGACTACGGTGTATGCGGAAACCCAGCTTTACTTGCTTTTTAATATTATTGTAAAGTTCTCGGCAAGAAATGAAAACTAGTTTCGGAAATAGCATTTTAAAATATTTGTTATTTATTCAAAAACCAGAACAAAAATCTTTTAATTTTTAAATATTGTTTTTTTTTTTAGCAGACTAGCTAGGATCCTATATTTTATCGGCATATAAAAAATGTTTGCCCGATCTCACCCGATAATCATTTGAAACTCCACAAATATATCAAAAATTCACATAATTCAATTAATTAATTAATGAATTGAAATAGGTTAATTATCAAAATACTATTAAAAATATTCTTTTAACATTTATGTAAATAATATTTATTTAGTCATATAGTTTAATTATTGAAGATGATACATCCATAATGAAAAATAGTTGTTTTTAAAGAAATTAATAAGAAATACACTTGAGTTATCTCGATTTTCACGTTTATCACTACTTGCTAAATTATTAAAAATTACACTGTACAACACCAACAAAAATTACAAGGTCCGACCAATTAATTTTGATAGAGACAAAAAAAAGACACGTATATCCGCGTTTTGAAAGTTTACATCTGAATTTCATTTGAGGGGGGGTAAAAGTTTCCCAACTCAGGCACATTCTTATTATTAATCGGCATAAGAAACCACGTGATCCTTACATTTTAGGTATAAAATGTGTTCAGCAAATTTATGTAAAATGTTACGGAGAACATTTTTGTAGAATATATTAACCCTCTAAATCCTCAAGGCATGGGTCTTTTTTGTCCTTATTTTAAAAAAGATCAAAAAACACAATTAAAACAGGGATTTAAAGGGTTAAAATGTTCCGCAAAAATATTATCCGTGAAATTTTACTATAAGTCCCTGAATACACCAAAACGGAAAATTCAACCAGAAAGTCAGAAATAAGACACAACAAAAGAGAGCTTATGGTTAATTTCGCATTTATTAAGAATTTTAATTTAACATCAAGTCCTATCATATAATACCCTACACTAAGTGAATGAGCAAAAACATTTTTCTTTTAAAATTTCAATGAGTGATTTTCGGAAGTTATGGGTGCTATGACCAATTATTGACCGATCACCATGAAATTAGGTCGTGTGATTTATGTCTTTATGAAAGTTATTTATGTTGAATTTTATGTGTGTACCAATGTTTTTAAGAGATTTATGCACGTTAAAGTGCATCGAGTCTTATATGGGAGCTATGACTAAGTATGAACCGATCATAATAAAATTTGGTGACATGAATCCGGTATATATAAAACTTATTTGGAACGATATTTGTATATATACCTATATAAATAAAACATGTATGACCGATAAAGTCCAATTTCGTACGGACATTTGTATGGAGGCTATGTGAAATAATGAACCGATTTCAGCCAGTTTCAATAGGCTTCGTTCTTGGGTCGAGAAAATTATATGTACCAAATTTTATCGAAATATCTTCAAAATTGCGACCTGTACTTTGCGCACAAGGCTTACATGGACAGACGGACGGACGAACATCGTTTCAGATCGACTCAGAATGTTAATCTGAGTCACAGAAAATCACAGAAGATCGAATACATCATTCTGATATGTGTTAAGAAAATAAATGCATGCTTTTTGAAAATATAAATTTTTTACATGTAAAATAATTACATATAAAAATGTCTTTAGAACTAGCTTAAAAAATATAAAATTTTCCAGTTTCCAGCCCAAATTTCTCAATTAAAACAGCTGAGATATGCTACGAAACCATTCTATTATAAAAACATAGACTGTTTTTTTATAATTATAAAAAATAAAACACGATGATTATCAACATTTTATTTTTCGATCCTGGTAGACCATTCAGGGGAAATGCCCATATTTTTGATTGCCCTGTTGATAATTATATAAAATATTTGTTGGAAGTAAAATTAAACTTAAACTAAAATTAAACTTTTACAGAATCAAATATGAAATTAAGATATCGCACTGGTTCCTCTAAAGACCGTCAACTCAAAATTTTAAAATGTTCAGTAGAAGCAAAAAACTATTTTTTTTTTCAATACATTACAATGAAACAACTGTACGGATTAGGGATGCCAAACGGGACTGGGTTTTACAAATCCCGGCATTCGGTATTTTAGAAATGTAAATCCCGGGATTTTTCGGGACCCCGGGATTTTTCGGGACTTCGTTCAACAATAAAAACTATTTATTTCGTTAATACACTAAGTAGAAATACAACAAAGCAAAAACTAATGCATTGAATTAAAATATATATAAAGTATTGCGGAAACCGGGCGACATTTGTCCCTAGTCCCAATACATGGTCCCCTTCAGAAAATTACATTAACATTCATAATTTTCTTATAATCTATATCTATATATAAAAGAGTAACGTTACTGACTGACTGATTCATCATCGCACAGCCCAAACGGCTGAAGCTAGAATCACGAAATTTTAACTGTGGGTTCCTCCCTCCCCAAAACGATCCGATAAGAAGGGATTTTTGGAAATTCGAACATTTAGGGGGTAAAAACGGGTAAATTCGGTAACCTTATATCTTCAAAACTAATAAAGATACAAAAAAACTTAAAATTGCATGTTACTCCATTTAAAAAATAAGCTGACAGGTGTTTCGTACTTTTTTCGAAATTCGAAACATTTATGGGAGAAAACGGGTAAAAACTGTATTTTGGTACTTTTTTGCACCCTATGTATCTTTTAAACCAATAAACATAGAAACAAATTTTAAATCGTATTCTTTAATTATCAAAAAATAAAAAATATAAGCTTGGTACTTTTTGGAAATTCGAACCCTTAAGGGATAAAAATTGTGTTTATTTTTGGTACTTTTTCTATAATCTGACATAGACATACGAATATTTTATTATGATCTCCCACCACGATACAGAAATTTATTTGAATAAAATTTTACCAAAACAATGGGGATAAAAAAGGTACCAAAAAGGGGATAAAATCGGGAAAATACATTTTATTTGAAATTATTAAGCCAATTTTGATAATTTTTTTAACATTGGTTCCTGGATTCATACAAAAATTAACTAACAGGGTGTTATTTGGAACTCGAGTACCTATTGTGCCAAATCCCTGTTTACCCGGATTTGGTACAATAGGTACTCGAGTTCCAAAAAATTTGGTACTTTTTTAAAACATATTTACACAGATTTTAATATTTTGAGACATGTCTGTAGCATAAACAATTTTGGCAAAATGGAATATTTTTAAAGTTCGAACTTGAGGGGTGTTCGAGGAAGAAAAGGGAAATTGGTACTTTTCTCCTAATGGTACTTTTTTAATATTTTAAATTATTTCACTTATAGACATTAAAGTAAGCTGATTTGTATCTGAGTGAAGTTTGTGTTAGGCATAGGGTACAATACTTAGGTACCAAAATGTGAGAACTGAAATACAGGTACTTTTTTATTCATCTAATGGTACTTTTTGAATTTTATATGACAATGAACTTAGAAACATGAAATTAAGCATATATGGTCCTAAGTGAGTGTGAATTTTAGGGGTAGACTTTTTGGTACTTTTTCTTTAATCGAATGGTATTTTTTGTAATTTCTTCACCAATTAACCTAAAACCATGAAATTAAGCTTATATGGGAGTGAGTGGGAAACCACAAGTGGGGGCTTTTTGGTACTTTTTATATATTCCAATGGTACTTTTTGAATTTTCTGTAATAATGGACATAGAAATATGAAATTAGGCGTCTATGGTCCCAAGTGAGTGAAAATTCAAGGCCATACTTCTTGGTACTTTTTCTTTGTTCTCATATGTACTTTTGTGAATTTACTATAATAATGGACTTAGCGTTTCCGAAAAACCGAAGAATTTCAATACCGTGGTATCGTTTTTTTTGTTGGTTTTGTGATCATTTTTAAATATTAATTGTTATAGAAACAAAATTAGTTGATAATATAGGAAAGGCTATACAAATTTAAAATTCAAACTTGACGGGTTATGGTTTAGTGAATGCGAATTCAAAAGTGATAATCAATGGTACAATTTGTTTATTGCAATGGTACTTTTTGAATATTTTATAATAATAAACCTAAAAATTTAAAATTAGGCACACATGATTCATGAAATGAATTTGAATTCAGAAAAGGTGATTTTAGTGGTAACTTTCTTTTGCATTTTCTATAATAATGGACCCAGAAATATGAAATTAGACATTTACAATCAGATTCACAAAGGGAGACTTAATAGTACTATTTCATTCTTCTAATTGGGTGGTGAAGCGCACCGGGTCAGCTAGTAATTAATATAGTGATAAAATTGAATAAACAAGTATATGAAAAGTGATCTTTCTACCAACTCTTTTGAGGACCAGTCCATAAAAATATAACCTCTATATCAGAAAATATTTTATTGTCAATAAATAATTTGTATATAATGATATTAACATAAATTTCATTCATTCATAAATACTGATTCAAGTCCCCATAGAAGACCAAAACTACATATTGATGGTGGGTATAAAAGATTCGCCATAGCCGAATATAACACTCTTACTTGTTTTATATTAGTATTATAAGTATGTTGAAATTTAGCTTTCTAGGTTTCATCCTAAAATATTAAAAAATCTCGTAATTTTCGGGATTTGTTAATACCGAAAAATCCCGGGATTATTTTCACAAATCCCGGGATTCGGAATCGGGATTTCGGGATTAGCATCCCTAGTACGGATACAACTGTATTTTTTGGCGAAAGAATAGAGAAATTGATAGCAGATTTTTACAGTGGGTATATGCATATAAACATCGATTTCTTGCAAAAAGTGAAAATTTAAAAATTTTGAGTTGACTATCTTTAGAGGAACCAGTGCGATATATTTGTCACCATACATGTTTCGGTGGTGGATATATAAGATTCTATTCATCAGAATATAACATTCTTAGTTGTTTTGTTACGGGTTTTTAAGCATTGTATATTTTGGCACATGCTATCAACATATTTAAAACCCATTTTTAATGAAAACAGAGATATAGAGAGAGACACTGCATTAATTATTTATAATTTTATTCATTCTTCCATGATCATTCGAGCAAAAAAAAATTATATGTATCATATTATGTATGTAATTATCAAGCATTTTTTAATGAAAACATTTAGTAATAGAATTACAAAAGTTGATGTCACTATTAATTTACTTATTCTTTTTATAAATAATCACTGTTATAGCGCTTGGAGGAGTCCTTTCTTAAGCAAATGGAAGAAATGGAATCGTTGTATGGTGGAACACTCGTTGTAACAATGCCATCTGATCCTTTGCAACGAGATCATTTTACAGAATCTACACGTAGCAGTCTCTCATCATTTTCTGAAGGTTAAACAATGTTAAATACCATGAATGCATCCATCTTTCATTGCTCCATGTCTTTTGCTGATGTGTAAGGAATTGGTAATATGATGAATATAAAAATAGTCTGTCGAACAGAAAACAATTTTATAATATTTTTATTATATACAGATATAGATTTAAATAAAATATTACTGATATGTATTAAATGTATGCATTATGTTATAGATGTACGTGTATTTATAAAATTAAATATATCCATTGCATTGCTATTGTAAATAATAATTATAATACTTAATAAAATCAATAAATATCAAATGCCAGCGGAATTACCCCAATCAAGAATAAATTATGCATTTTATTTAAGTTTGTCAAACAATTTGTTTCCATTTTTATTTATTCTTTGCCATTCGTCGTTTGTTATTTGTACAATATTTATTTTGCGAATCATAATTCAATAATCTGAAGTTAAATAACTCGGGATAAACCAGAGCAGGATCACAAGCTTTTGCTTCACACACCTCAACCCACACCAAAGCACGGCCTATATTTTATTCACGTTCTTATATAAAAACACACAAAAAAAGCTAAGGATTGAGATCGAAAAATCTTAACATACATAAACAGTCAGAGTCAAAATTTTTTCATTTTCATCTATGAAGCTAAATATTTTAATTAGTGAAAGAAATATATAAGTTTCAATAAACATAAAATTAAATTTAGAGTTAACTCTTTTATTATTTTAAAAACCTTTGAAAATTAATATCGATTTCGTGGAAAATATATGGGGAAAAGAAAAAAGTACCTATAAACAACAGTCAAAATTTAGTATACAGTTGATGGAATGTTAATACTTTGTTGGTCCTCCATTCAACTTAATTACGGTCTCTAGTCGCCTTTTCATGGAGTTTACAAGATCCTCAGTTTTATATCACTATTAGGGATTGGGGTCCGGGAATTCCCGTAAAATTATTGCCGGGAATTCCAAGGAAATTTAAATTTTTTTCCCGGGAAATTTAAAATAATTAAAAATACATATGGAGCAAAATTTTAAAAACGAATTAGATTATTCAATAAATATTGAAAAAGAAAATCCTAAACATTTAAAATCAAGTGCTGAAAGTCGTTTTAAGCGGGAATTAGCTTTATTTGAAGCAAGTTAGATTGTCTTTATAATGCTTTATTAACGATAAAGCCACTACCAGTTTAAAGCGAAAGAGTTTTCTCGGTGTCTGGAAACTTTACCACTAAAATAAGAAATCGTCAAATGACTTACTGAATGCATTTTGAAAACTCAATTTTTTAAAAAAATTGTTCTATGGCGAACATATAACATTATTTATATGAAATAATAGCGGTATTCACAATGTTGAGTACTTTTTCTAGCAAAGTAGCAAAAGAGCAGTTTAGCAGAAACCAAAAACAAAATACATTTGAACTACTTTTTTACTTATTTACACTTTTTAAACTATATTAAGGTGAACCCCCAATGTATGAAAAAATTTAAAACTCATCTGTTTCAAAAACGAAGGGCAGTTTTGTGTGAGGTTAGGATAAAAAAAATCTGAAAAAAATTTCAGCTCGATCGGTTAAAAATTGACGTGCCGCACGGAGGTAAAAGTTCGTGAGAACGAAATTGGTGGTAAATGGATAGAAAAAGGTGCATAACTACTCAGGAGTCACCCGTAGGTAGGTAAAATGTATGAGCAACCCTCATTATTTTCGTATCCCCAATATTTTTCTAGAACAAACATACCCCCTATCTCCAACCGTTCAGGGGGTCCCCAAAATTTTCCAAATTACAAAATTAATGGAATTACACAAAGTATAAATATGTTCTAAACTTCATTTCGTGAATTACTCTTCACATTTTACTAACATTAATTAAACACCCATTTCTATTTTCAAAGAACGCAAAAAAGTGAATAGACCAATTGGCTTGTTCATTGAGTTTTATTTTATTTAGCAATGTAATCATAAAATGCCCCTTTAATAATGAGCGGTTGTACCTAAGACAGGTAATATTTAAAATTTTTAAAAACATTACATTTTTAATTCCATGAAAATTATTTTTGTTTTATGGCTTATATTCCACGTATTAATTTTTAAGTAATAATATAACAGGTAATATTACTAAATATTGTCAAATTTTCCAAACAACATTGAAAAACCCATTGATGTACTTTCGTGTTTTTTATTTCGACCTGATATATAAATCTAAATTTCAGTTATATTTTTATTGGTTTTTTACGAAGATTATATATAGGTAAAAATATATTCAATGAATTTTAAAAACTTACCTAAATTCATTGAGAAACATTTGCATAACATTTTTTAAAATATACACCTTATTTTATGTACAGAAAAGTATTGACCTTTTAGTTGTTCTATGACTTTTATAAATAAAACATACAAACTGTGACAAAAAATTAAAAAATAACTGTAATTTTAAAGTAAATTTATGAGCTGTGAAAGTGAATAATTCTTCATTTAAATTAAAACTAACAGTAGTTCTGGAAAAAGTGAGTACAGAGAAATAAAACAATTAAAACTAAAACCTAAAAACTAAATTTTTCAATAGAACAGGTTCGCATTTGAATTGCAATGGCATCATCAACGACAAAAATTAATTTGAGATCGCAACAGCATAACATTTATTTGATTGAATATGTTATTCCGCAGCTGTTGGGATCAAAATTGCCGTCTAAAAAAGAAGTTCTTGGTGTATTTTTTTTTCACACTCGTACACTAAAATTGGAAGTGCGAAAAAGTACAACAATGGCTGCAAACGAAGTGCTCCTTTTCTGGAATAAAGCACGAATTCCGACCCGAGACAAGTCTTCGGTCTAGACTTGCCACCTTTTGAAATTTCCAAAACGGGACACCACTAAATGATCAGAGAACGATGGAAAAAAACATGGAAAATGACCTAGCGTGTGTTATAGGACTTGCTGAGTACATTACAAATTGTGTCAAAAAATTTCAGAAACACCTTCAAATTCAGAAGTTATTCTGAAAAAAACGTTTACAGTGATGCTTTTCAACTTATCGATCTGTAACTCAGTCAGTTTTTGTTCAATTTTTATTTTTTTTAACCTTCGCTTTACCAATACCCACCCGGGTGACCACATCGATTTTATTGGTTTAATATTTTTTTTTAATTTTGTTTCGATTTAAATGAAATTTGTACTCACTGAACAAATTCTAGAGTTCTATAGAATTTAATAGAACCATTTTAAACTTTTTATAAGGTTTTTTCAATTTTTTAAAATTTTGTTCGTCTCATATATTTATAGAAGTGTAGTGTCACCCGGGTGGGTATTGGTAAACCATGTACATAAAAAACCTTTCAAAATGACATGCATTTATTGATACATTTGTAAGTTATAAGTATTGCTTTTGTTACGGTCTTTTTTGATTTGAGTCGATTTTCATTGCTTATTTTGATATGAAAGCTTATAAAAATTTATATCAATGTATAAAGAAAGGTTCTTAATAAAACATGGTTTTTCAAATGAGTTTCTTGAAAGTTTGTTTTTGGAATGCAAATGGTTTGAACCAACATAAATCTGAGGTTTATAATTTTATGATAAGTAAAGACGTCGATGTGATGTTAATTTCTGAGACACACCTTACAAATAGATACAACTTTAATATTCCAGGATTTTCATTCCATAACACAAATCATCCCGACGGAAAAGCTCATGGTGGTACTGGTATCTTGATTAAAAGCCGTTTAAAACATTATGCCCTAGATGAATTTTCAAAAGAATATATGCAAGCAACTTCCATACGACTGGAATGTTCATTTGGAAATCTTACAGTGAGTTCCATATATTGCCCCCCACGATTTTCGATGACTAAGGACAAATTTGAAGAATTCTTTGAAACTCTAGGAGATCGTTTCCTGGCATGTGGTGATTACAATGCGAAACACACATACTGGGGTTCACGGCTAATTAACCCTAGAGGAAGACAGCTCTACAAAGCCCTAGTTGACAGTAGGAATTGCCTGGATGTCATATCCCCTGGCCAACCAACATACTGGCCTACTGATCCTAGGAAAATTCCTGACCTTATAGACTTTGCCATATCCAGAAATGTAGATCGAAATTCAATATCTACGGAAATATCTTTTGATTTATCTTCCGACCATTCACCCGTAATAGTCACCTATTATGGGAAAAATATACCAAAATCTCCTGAAAATATTCCGTTTTACAAAACAAATTGGCTTAAATACAAAAAGTTTATCAGTAGCCATATCCACACAAATCCAAATATACAGTGTGAGGGAGAGATAAACGAATGCGTCAATGACTTCACGTCATTAATTATTTCGGCTCTGGATCATTCAAGGATCGAGATCTCTAGAAAGCCAAAAATGCATATTTCCAATTCAGATATTGAACGATTGCTTCTCGAAAAGAGAAAGCTTAGAAGAGAATGGCAACAAAATAGATCACCTGCTGCAAAGCAGAGGCTGTCCATCGCTACTAGAAGACTGAAGAGAGCCCTTTGTTTAGAAGAGGATCGCAGAAACGAAAGATACATTGAGAGTTTGACGAATACTAAACATACGAACTTTTCTCTTTGGAAAGCCACACGTAACATCAAACCACCGGTAGAGGGAAAAACTCCGTTGAGAAAATCTGACGGTAATTGGGCAAGAAATGATAAGGACAAAGCATTAATTTTTGCCGAGCACCTACGTAATGTATTTAAGCCAAATCCACCCAACAATGATTTTGTACTGGAAAATCCTCCTGTTCACGAGACAGCGGATGATCATATCAGAGTAAGTCCCGAGGACGTTCGAAAAGTTATCAAAAATAACACAAATACAAAAAAATCTCCAGGATATGACAAAATTACGCCATCTATGATTAAAAACCTACCGAATATTGCTATAATCGTGCTATCTGTATTGTTTTCTGCGATCATTAGACTAGGCGTTTTCCCAACTAATTGGAAAATTGCTCAGATCATAATGATACCTAAACCAGGAAAAGATTTAACAATGCCGTCTTCATACAGACCTATAAGTCTACTGCCATGCATATCAAAGTTATTTGAGAAAGTATTGCAATGTAAAATTATTCCATACTTAAATAACCAAAATATTATCCCAGTTCATCAATTTGGTTTTCGTGAACAACATGGAACCATTGAACAAGTTAATCGATTGACTGGAGAGATCAGAAAATCTTTTGAAAATAAAAAATACTGCTGTGCTATCTTTTTGGACATCGCCCAGGCCTTCGACAAGGTGTGGCATAAGGGGTTAATTCACAAAATTAAGTGTCTACTGCCACCAAGTACGCATCGATTGCTGGAGTCATACATATCAGACCGAGTTTTTAGAGTGAAATATTGCGATTATGTAACAGGAAATTATGAAATTAAAGCTGGTGTTCCACAGGGAAGTGTTCTCGGACCAACACTTTATTTGATATATACTTCTGACTTGCCTGTGTGTGATAGACTTACCATATCAACTTTCGCTGATGATACGGCAATACTTAGCTCACATGCAGATCCGCAGGTAGCTTCTACGAAATTGGCAAATTATCTGAGACTCGTGGAGATATGGTTGAATAACTGGAGAATACGAGTAAATGAACTCAAAAGTAAACACATCACATTTACTCTCAGAAGGGGTGATTGTCCACCTATCACACTAAATAACATAAACATTCCACAGACAGATACTGTTACATACCTTGGTATTCACTTGGATAGACGACTTACTTGGCGTCGTCATATAGAAGCCAAGAGACTTCACATGAAGTTAAGAGCCTCTAGCCTTCACTGGTTACTCAATCACCAATCAAAATTAAGCCTTGACTATAAAGTCATCCTGTATAAATGTGTTTTAAAACCAATCTGGACATATGGAATCCAATTGTGGGGAACGGCCAGTAATTCCAGTATTGAACTTATACAGAGGGCCCAATCGAGAATTCTTAGGATAATGACAGGTGCACCTTGGTACATAAGAAATGAGAACATCCATAGAGACCTACAAGTACCGTTAGTTAAAGACGAATTCAAGAATGTCCGTGAGAAATACATCATGAAATTGTGGAACCACCCGAACCCGCTTGCAAGACATCTCACACAGACCCAAACAAGATCAAGGCTTCGTAGAGCCGATCTACCACCCCGCTAAGATGTGGCCCTTATGAACATCAACGCTCCCGTCAGAGAGCATTTAGTTTTAATTTTAGTTATAAGATTTTATTACTTATTGTCAGGCCTAAGTAAGGCAGATTCGATAAATAAATAAACGTTAAAAAAAAAAAAACAATTTTTCAAATCGGATGAAAACTGTAAAAGTTATTCAACTTTTCATTAATACCTTTTTGAGTATTTTCTCCCCCAGCGCATATAAATGTAAAAAAAACAGGGTAAATATTTTCGAAAAAGTTTAATAACTTTTGCAAATATAAACCGATTTTAATAAGTAATATCTCCTTTTTGTCTATATAAAATTGTCTTTAAAGCACTGTCTTTATTTTTTAAAATTTTGAAATCGGGTTTAAAATGTCTGAATTAGAGGTATTGAAGTACTACCTACCCTAAAACACTTGTTTCAAAATAACTAACAATTTTGAGGGTGTTCAAAATCTTTGAAAACGGTTTTAGCATGTCCTCACCTAGGCATACAACCTCCATTAGGACGCTTTTCAAGTTCTGACAAAAAGTGTTATTTTGAAGCAGTGTTATTATCCTATTTTATTTATTAAAATCAACAATAACACATTAATTTTAATTGTGTAAAATCTGGAGAACTATTACTGTGAAAGTCTTCGAACTTTATACAGGAGTAAATAGTTATTTTCGAATATCTGGAGTACTATAATTGTAAAGTATTTAAACTTTGTATGAATCAAATTCTTGTCACTATACGGAGATTGGCTGAAAATGGACGAGACTGAATTTTTTAAAGTAAATAGTTATTTTCAAATATCTGGAGTACTATAATTGTGAAATTCTTCAAACTTTATATGAATCAATTTCATATCACGACATGAAGTTTAACCAAATTGGGAAGAATCGGAACAAGGTTTAAGTCACCTACCACACAAAGGAAAATAAATATTTTCAGAACTATAATTGCGAGATTCCTCAAACTTGTCCGATAGCTCACTTATCATTTTACATAGTTTGGCTGTAAAATGGTCGGGATTGGATTAGTGGGAGTGACACCTCCCATACAAAGTATATAGTTAATTTCGAATATGTGGAGTAATTGTAATGTATTTAAACTTTGTATGAATCAAATTCTTATCACTGTACAGAGTTTAGCTAAAATGGTCTAGATCGGAACAGTGGGTGTGAAACTTTCCATTCAAAGTACATAGTAAATTTTGAATATCTGGATAATTAAAATTGCGAGATTCTTCAAACTTTGTTTGAAAATTTATTTTTTATAATTTTACCTAATTTGTTTCACCTCATTAAAAAAATAGTTTATAAAATCTTTAAATTTTTTTTATTTTACTACGTAGGAGTAACGAAGCGCAGCGGGTTATTTAATAAAGTTTACCTATTTCAGTCCATAATTTAAAATTTATATTTTTAATCGCTTTTATCAGCTTCTTTATTATTATTTGAAGTAATAAATTCGACAAACTCAGTCCATTTCAATGGACCAACAACTCACCTTTAACTAAAGGTACAAGCATCGTAGAGCGATTATCGTGCCATTTATTTTTCATGAAAGTTAAATAATGTTTACTAATGAGTTTATTGAAACTTATAGAAGTTAATGCACTAAGTACCTATGTATATTGTTAAATAGTGATATTCAGTTTTTAGAAAATACTATATTTCAGAAAATAAAGCATCCTTGTTTATCGGTATTTCCAATTTTTGATTTTTTTATATTTTTTGTGGTAATTAATGAAAAAGTTTTTTTTTTTAAACGGGACAAATGGCGTCCCGTTTAGAGTATCATCGGGACACGGGACATTCGACTCTATAACTGGTCTGTCCCGTCGAAAACGGGACGGTTGGCAAGTCTACTTCGGTCATAAAGCAAATTGAGAAGCTGTACCAGAAGTGGAGGAAATTGAACAAGAGCTCAACAAGAGGAGGAACGTCGCATAAAGTAAAAGAGGATAAGTTTGTCGAAGAATTAGACGATCTCTTCGATATTGCTCATGTTAATACACTCACCACGATTAAAATAGAGGAGGATAAAAAGTTTTTGCTTGCACAGAGGAAAAAAGGCCGCCCAGGCAGCATGATTGGCATTGACATGGCTCTTGTAGGCATTGAAAAACGAAAATTGGAACGAGAAGAGGCAGATGAACGGCGATTACGAGCAACTACTAAAATTAATACCTTAACAATGGGTACAGTGCAATTCACATCATCTACCGAATCGTCAGGCAATGTTGGCGCTGGTGGAATGGAATTGGAAGTGGACGCTCTACCGTCGGCTTCGGAAGTTGTTAAAAGAGGAACACAGTTTTTTATCAATGAACGGATCGTTTCTGCTTTGGATAAATGCATGATATCTGACCGAAATGCAATGCATTTAATGGCTGCAGTAGCTGAAGGACTTGGTCACAACGTATCAAATTTGGTATTAAATCGCTCGTCAATTCGAAGATACCGTACTGCAAATCGACAAAAAATCGCTGATTTTGTAAAGGAGAACTTACATGTAAGGTTACTTTTCTTATACCAATTTAATTTCAATACTAATATAAATATTTTATTCCATTACAGTTGAAGGCAACAGCATTTTTTGTAGTGCACTGGGATGGCAAAATACTGGAAGACATTACAGGAATGAATAAGATTGATCGCCTTCCGGTTATTGTAACTAATGGCGAAATCGAACAAATATTAGGCGTTCCAAAACTAGATTGTGGAAAAGGCAAAAATATTGCAGCGGCCGTTTATCAACTACTGGTAGAATGGAACCTTTCGAAACGAGTTCAAGCCATGTCTTTTGACACGACATCATCAAACACCGGTGAATTTGCAGGAGCTGCAGTTTTACTTGAACAGTTATTAGAGAGAGATTTGATGCATCTTCCATGTAGACATCACATATATGAATTGGTGCTAAGAGCAGTGTTCGAAGAAAAAATTGGAAAAACTTTTGCTCCAGATGTTTCTCTGTTTCGCCGTTTCCAGCAGAATTGGGAAAAAATCAATCAGAATGCATTCGAAACTGGAGTGAGCGATGAGATCGTTGCTTCGAAATTAATTACTGCTCCAGATGACATCATTACTTTTTGCATGGTCCAACTACAGAAAAGACAACGTCGTAACGACTATAAGGAACTATTGGAACTGGTTGTTTTATTCCTTGGATGCGATTTTGGCGAATATAAGTTTAAAGAACTCATACCTATTCACCACGCACGATGGATGTCTAAAGCAATTTATTCACTGAAAATATTTATGTTCAGAGACCAATTTAAACTGGCAAAGTCACAATTGGATGGAATTCGAGATGTCTGTGTGTTTATTGTTCGTCTGTACGTGAAAGTCTGGTATCGCTGTACTGAAGCTGTCAAAGCGCCCAATCAGGACTTCAACTTTTTGAAAGCACTTCACTCATATGCAGACTTGGATAAGAATTTGTCAAAAGTAATGGTAACAAAGTTTATCAGACATTTGTTGTATCTGGCGGAGGAGGCTATAGCTCTCGCCTACTTTGATTCAGATGTTTCGTGTGACATAAAACGAAAAATGTTGGCAATTATGTGCATATATGATGGAAAAGAAATCCTTGAAGAAAAAGACAAGGAAGTTCAACTTGAAAAAGATGAAGAAACTGATGATGAAACTGGAGAAGAAACTGGAGAAGAAGATGATGATTGGGATGAAGATGATGAAGGACCTATCCGAAGCATGAAAAAAATTGCGGACCAATCCGCATCTGCTGGGCCAAAACAGCAACGTTCTGAGGAGGGATTGCCTCAACAGCAAAACCAACAGCCGAAGACTAAACGTCCGAAGCAAGAGGCTCGTGTGGTAAGAAGGCCATATAGTGAGGTTGCTCGCAATCCACTGGTAAGGGCCATTATCGACAGGAGTGTTGAAGACGGAGCTATCTCCCAGGAGAAATGGCTGAAAATCCTTCAGGGTATGCTGGGGGTATACTGGAAGATTGCTCGCAATCCACTGGTAAGGGCCATTATAGACAGGAGTGTTGAAGACGGAGCTATCTCCCAGGAAAAATGGCTGAAAATCCTTCAGGGTATGCTGGGGGTATACGGTGTTAAACCGGAAGCTCCGCAGGATATGGACTGCAAAAACAAACTCGATGGCCCCGCCAGCTCTGAGGATAAATTGGAGACCCAATCACATTCCAGTATGGTTGGGGACCTATTCTGCACTCTGGGCGATGCGGAGGATGAAGATGTTCTTCTGGAGTCAGAAGATAGAAGACGTCGACGTTACGGTCATATATGATCCAGACCATGGTGAAGGCGATCCAAGTGAACCTTCACCTCTCTAAAGCAGCTTCAGCTGCCCTGCTCCTCCACATTGCCAAATATAAAATGGGCCATACGGAGCTTTGACTCTTACAAGTCTCCGGGCCCAGATGGCATAATACCCGCTGATCTGCACAATAATATAGATCTAGTCACTCCATGCCTGTCTTGTATGGTCGTACATACCAAAACGGTGGACCGAATGCACTGTGACATTCATTCCGAAAGGAGGGAAAGCGTCACACACCAAAGCAAAAGATTTCAGACCAATAAGTCTATCATCATTCTTGCTGAAATCCCTTGAAAGAATCATCCACATCCACATACGGGTGCCTTTGAAACAAGGATCATTATCTCCCTCTCAACACGCCTACATGAAGGGCAAATCTGTTGAGACAGCACTTCACTCCTTAGTGGGATATATTGAGAAATCCCTTGAATTCGGTAATTTCTCATTAGTGGCCTTTCTGGATATAGAAGGAGCCTTCAATAATGTAGAATCTGGAACTATTGGATCTTCGTCTGGACCAATCAACTGTAAGGTTCATCACGAACCTTCTACGATACAGGATCATTCCTTCCGAAAAGGGAACGACAGTGATCACGAGAATGGCCTCAGGGAGCCGTATTATCACCACTTCTGTGGAATCTGGCCATAAATTGTCTGCTCTGGAAATTGGATCTCATGGGTTATAAAACTGTCGCCTACGCGGATGTCGTCGCTGTGTCAGTCTCTGGGATCCACTTGGGCACGATATCACAACGCCTGGAACATGCACTCAGTGTACTAAGTCGGTGGAGTACAGACAGTGGATTGAGTGTTAACTGAACTTGTACTGTTCACAAGGAAGTACAAGATTCCTCTTTTCTCGCTTCCCCAATTAAATGGTGTTGAACAAAATACTTAGGAGTTATTTTGGATAGTAAACTATCCTGGAAACCCAATACCTTTTCAAGGACGTCAAAAGCCTTGACGGCTATGTATGTCTGTAAGAAGGCGATAGGTACGCAGTGGGGTATTAGACCCCAATTCGTTAACTGGCTATGTGATACGGTCATTAAGAACACACTATTCTATGGAGTTTCTGTCTGGTGGAAGGCACTAAACAATGGCTCGATTTGCATGCTATTCGAGAGAATTTTAAGAAGAATGGCAATCCTGATAACAGGAGCTCTAAGAACGACCGCAACAAAGTCGCTCTTTACTATATTGAACTGGATCCCCGTGGATCTAATGGCAAGAAAATTGGCATTTACTTCTGCCTTTAGGCTAAACGCGATTGGGGCCTGGAAACATGCTCCATACGGTCACGCCAGCATAATAGGTAGTATTCAGACTCTTCCGGATAATATCGATTACTGCATTTCTAGGCCCTTCATGGCGAGGAATTTCGATTTCTCAATTCCGTATGATACGGATACAATGGACGAACCTATACATGACACAACGGGTCTCTCAGTCTATACGGACGGTTCTATTAAGGGAGGTTATCTTTTGAATGAATCTATCATTATTCAGGCTGAAATATCGGCCATCAAACGGACGGTTAACTGGCTCAGTTATAACAAGATAACAGGCAGGGATATTCGTATATATACTGACAGTCAGTCAGCAATAAAATCTCTAACAGGTGTATACACATCATCTAATTTAGTCCAGGAATGGCGGACATCCTTAAACAGGATGGCGATACATTCAACAGTCGTACTCAAGTGGGTAGGGGACATGGAGATACTACGGGCAACTGTGTTGCTGATGATTTGGCGAAAAAAGGCGCCATGTTACCTGACGGAGACATAGATTTCCTATGTGGGATTCCGTTATCCAAATGCAAGCTACAAATTAGTAACTTCTACTATGAGCTCGCTCAGACAAGATTGGGGTGTGAACCCACATGCACTATAACCAGAACGATATGGCCCCGACTTAATCGGGGACGAACAACATATCTTCTTGGCTTTACACGCTCACAATTGAGTGGTGTAGTGGCGGTCATAACCGGACACTGCACCTTTGGTAACCACGCTAGGAGACTTGGCTTGACATACCACGACTTCTGCAGAAGTTGTCAAAACGAGGAGGAGGAGGATGAGACTATTTTTCATCTTCTCGGCATCTAGGAGATCTACGCCTATGGTTTCTGGGACACCGTTCCCTAAATAGTCTTTCTGAGCTCTCGAATATGAGGCTTGAGGGTATTAATACCTTTATAAGGAGAAGTAATTGGTTAAAAAGACCAGACATGGGGATCTCTTTAGAGTAACCCAATTAACCGCCGACTCATTGGCACGCAACTTTTTTTTTTTAATCTCCTCCCTCTATCTTTCCTCTGACATCTTCTTCTTAACTTTTTCAATCTTCTCTTTGTCTCTTTTCACTTCTATCTGTCCCTCTTTTTCTGTTTTTTTTTTCTAATTTCAGGTAACACGGGACCATTGCTTGGACCCACGTGAGCTGCTATTCTTTTCCTTCATTTCGTAGCTGGCTGGAAACCTAACCTAATATATATATAGATGGATTTGGGTAAGAGCTCCTTAACCTTTATGTGCTCGGTAGTCTACATTTGTAGCATTTTTGCAGAAAAAGTTGAATAACAAAAAAGTCTACAAATGCAGACAACATATAAAATGTATGGAAATTCACATCACTCTTTTACTAAACTCAAATTTTTTGGAATGCGGCATGTCGAAAATGTTTTTTAGTATTAGGAGGCAGTTTTTGAACATCGTCTTGGAGCGTTGCACGTTGGGTTCAAATGGTATAAAAGTGGCGATTAATTGAAAATTAGAAATAAAGTTTTTATAATAAATTTTGGTATAGGGTAAAAGTAGATAAAATTCTATATCACTAGCTGTAAAAATAAATCAACTAAGTTGTTTACTTTATTTTCAGTGAGCGGTCAGATAGCAAATTACACTGTGCAACAAGAAAATCTTTCCCGAATGAGACCAACTGGAAATGAAAGTAGATAATTAGTATACCATGTTAAAATATAAGTCTTAAATATTTTAATATTATATAAAAAACTTATTTATTCAGCTTAAAATATTTTTTCGAACTAACAAATATTTTCTCCAATTGATAAATATATAAAAAACTAATATGATCAAGAATTTACATTGAACATAAAATATAAATTGTACAAGGTATTTCTAACAAACACCCCCTCAATGTAAATTCTCTATTTACAAACAAAATTAAAATAATAAATTATTTAAACATAATTCAACAATTCAACATATTACAAAATTTAAAATGATTCTGATTATTTAAACATTTCGTCAAAATATCAGCAACATTCGACTCGCTAGGAACGTATTTTAATTCAATTTCTTTCGCTTTGTACTTCTCCTTGATGTAATGGTAGCGTATGTCAATATGTTTACTCCTCTTCATATTCATATGGCTTTTTGTTAAAAATTGAGCACCTTGATTATCGCAATACAGAACAGTAGTATTCTTCAATAAATTTTGAAATCCCATTTCATTTAAAAGGCTTCGGTAAAAACTGATTTCTTTTGCAGCCTGACACATCGCAATGTATTCTGCTTCCATTGAACTCAAAGCTACAATGTTCTGCTTTTTCGATTCCCATGAAATTGGCCCACCTACGAAAAATAGAACAAAACCGCTATATGATTTCCGATCAATTACATTTGATCCCCAATCTGCGTCGGAGTAACATAATAGTTCATTTCCTTCTTTGGAATAATTTATAGAAAATTCTTTGTATTTTAAATAACGTAAGACATGCTTTGCAGCAACAAAGTGTTCTTTGTGCGGATGAGAACTGAACTGTGCCAAACTAGAAACTGTATGTGCTATATCAGGTCTTGAAATTGTTGACAAATACATTAAACTTCCAATTATTGATTGATAATGCTTTATCTCGACCATTTCATTACAATTTTCTTCTTCACATTTTAACAAAATTGTCCCAGGAACAAATGGTGTCTTAGCTGGCTTGCAATCTTGCATATTCCATTGCTTTAAAAGTTCTTTCACAAAACTCTTTTGGTGTACTTCAATATTTCCTCTTGGATCATTTCGAACAATTTCCATTCCCAGGTAATAGTTAGCTTGGCCGCGGTCTACAATTTCAACGTGTTCTTTCAATTTGTCTAATATGGTATCCATGGACTTACTGTAAGTACAAGCTAATAAAAAGTCATCAACATAGAGAGCAATAATATTTATTTCATTTTTGTTTCGATTAATAAAGACACAACTATCTGTTTTGCATTGTACAAACCCAATTTTTAATAAAATTTCATTGATTTTATGGTTCCACTCTCTTCCAGCTTGTTTAAGTCCATATAATGATCTCATCAATTTGCATACTAAATTTTCTTCACCATTTTTAATAAACATTTCTGGTTGTTTCATGTAAACTTCTTTTAAATCTTCATTGAGATATGCAGCAACTACATCCACATGTTTAATTAACAACTTGTATTTTACAGCCAGTGATAGAATTAAACGTATTGTAGGGTGGCGTATAACAGGGGCATAAGTTTCACAATAATCTTCATTATACTTTTGAAAACATCCCTGAGCTACTAATCGGGCTTTGTATTTTTCGATTGTTCCATCTGCGAAACGCTTTTTTGTGAAAATCCATTTGCACCCAATAACATTTTTATCTGGAGGTTTCTCAACTAACTCCCATGTATTATTTTTAATTAATGATGAATATTCCTTATTCATTGCTTCTTGCCATTTTTTAGATTCACTGCTATTTATTGTTTGCTTTACTGTTTTTGGATCGAAATTATAATCATTTACCACATTCAATTCATTATCAATTTTTCTAGGTCTGCCAGGTTTTCCATTTCTTTCTTTACTAGTTCTACCTCTTTTTCTTTTGCCATTTAAATTTTCATTTCTTTCATATGTTTCATCATTATCCAATTCTTCATCATCAAATCCGAAAAATTCTGATTCTTCACTTGAAGAATACATTTCAACTTCATCAATACTTCTGTACTCGTTTGTATTTTGATTTTCGTTATCACTTACTAAGTCTTCTGTATCACAATTCTCAATATTATTTTCTAGATTTGTATTTTGATGATTTACGATATTTGTACAATCCAATAAATCAGAACAATTCTCTTCAGTACCAATAGAATTTGTCTCAAAATCATTTTCAAAAAAATGTACATCTCTTGAAATGATAATCTTATTTGTATTCAGATCAATCAATCTATAACCTTTTGTGTTTGTTTGATATCCAATAAACGTACAAACTTTACCTTTTGGATCCAATTTTGACCGCCTTGGTTTCTTTTCTAGAACTACAGCTTTACATCCAAAAGTTTTGAAGTAGGATACACAAGGTTTTCTTCTAGTCCACTGCTCATATGGAGTTATATTTTCCAAAACTTTAGTAGGTGATCTGTTCTTTATATAAACGCTGGTGTTAATGGACTCTGCCCACAATTGTTTAGGTAACTTTGATTCTTCCAATATACATCTGGTCATTTCCATAATGTTCTGTTAGCTCTTTCAGAAATTCCATTTTGTTGAGGTGTGTAGCTAACCGTTGTTTCATGAACTATACCTCGTTCTTTCAAAAAATTATTAAAATTTGAATTTATGTACTCACGTCCATTATCACTTCTTAATCTCTTTAACTTGTTACCAGTTTGATTCTCTGCCATATTTAAATATTCTTTAAACGCATTAAAAGCATCGGATTTGTTTTTCAAAACATATACTGTAATATAGCGAGAAAAATCATCAATGAATGTAATAAAATATAAGGCACCTCCATAAGATTTAATTCTAATAGGTCCACACAAGTCGGTATGAACTAACTCAAGCAAATTATTAGATGCTGTTGTGCCTATAGCTTTAAAAGGCTTTGATGACATTTTACACATTGAGCATGTAATACAATTAAATTCATTAACGTTACCTTTTAAACCACGAACCATCTCTTTACTTGCTAATTTCTTTCATCACAAAAATTAAGGTGACCAAAACGTCTGTGCCAAAGGGTATTATTACAATTTTCCGCTTTATTAATTGAATGATTCTCTAATGTTGATTTTGTTTTATAAATTCCATTAACCATTCTTACTTTAAACTGAAATTCGTTTTTCTTGAAGACTTCAACATACTGATTTTGAAATTTAATAGTATATCCTTTTTCAGCCATCTTACCAATAGACAAGAAATTTGATTTCATATTAGGAATATATAAAACATTTTTCAAACCATAGCATTTAATGTTAAATTTAACTTTAACTTCACCAATTCCCTTGACATTAAATTTATCACCAGACGCTAATACCACTTCACTATTATATTCTTTCATACCTGAGAATAATTCTTTTTGTCGACATACATGTGATGATGCTCCACTATCCAAGAGCCAGTCATTTAAATCATCATCATTAATACAAGAATTGATTATAAACATTGCACTTTCTTGATTACCAACAGTCTTATTCTTGACATGACATTGTGAACGTAAGTGTCCTTTCTTACCACATCCAAAACATTTCAAATTTTTAAATTTTTGTTGATTATTTGGATTTACACCCTTATTGTTGAAATTTTTATTTCTGTTCTTGATTGCAAACACTTGATCCTTACTCTCAGGACAATTCTCACTTCTACGTTGTTCATCTTCTAATATTTTATTTTTTAATTGTTCCAAACTTGGCAATGAATCGCGACTTTCAATTGCAATAACAAAATTTTCTAATTCAGGAGGCAAACTACACAATAAAAATATTGAAAGTAATTCACTAGGAATATTTATATCAGCATCCTTCAAATCATCTGCTATTGAACAAAATCTGTTTATTTGAACACTATATTTTTCATCAGATGAAAACTTGAATCGCACAAATTTCTTGAATAAATGAACCTTTCTTGCAGGATCCTTTGCTCTGTAAATGTTTTCCAATTTACACCAAGCTTCTTTTGCACTTCTACAGTATTTAAGATGAATCAGTTCAGTTGTCCTCACCGCCAAAGCTATAGATGCCAACGCCTTATTGTCTTTAACATTCCATGCAGATTTTTCTTGGACGGTTGCTGTTTCACTTATAGAAGTTTCAATCACATCCCAATAATCTTGCGTTATCAATAAACTTCGCATTTGTATTGACCAAGATGCATAATTTTCAGCATTCAATTTATCGATTTGAAAACTTGAGTTCGACAATCTTGTATTTCTTAGTTATCTTTGATATATTTATTCGCAACAGGATACACAGCTTATATTCTTTATAGCAATCCTGGGCCCATAACCAATGTTAAAATATAAGTCTTAAATATTTTAATATTATATAAAAAACTTATTTATTCAGCTTGAAATATTTTTTCGAACTAACAAATATTTTCTCCAATTGATAAATATATAAAAAACTAATATGATCAAGAATTTACATTGAACATAAAGTATAAATTGTACAAGGTATTTCTAACATACCAAAACCCCCAAAGGGTTTTTAAAAGTTAGCTCGTGTTTTAAAGTTATTCGCCATTAAAGTTCTGCTTTTTTGAGTAAAAATTGTTCATATATATTTTATGAATAATCTATATTCAATATTTATATATATAATTAAAATTCATTAATTTTAACACTTTTTGCAAATTTATTTTTTTATTTTTATAGTTTTTGGTACTTAGCTACGCAATTACCAATTTTTGGAGAATTGCTGAATATTGCTGTAAAAGTATTGAGTAGTGGGTATCGTGTATCGAGTATTTGCCATATTGTTTGAGTACTCAATACTCAGAAGTAGTTACTCAATACTTTTAGACTTGTATTTTTACAATTTAATTAATTTAAATTTAACGGTTATGGTGCAAAAAATGCATCTCTACTATAAACACAACTCAAATCAATATTAGAAATGCAACTCTTAGCGTAAACAATTTTCAAATCAGAATAAAATATTATTAAAAAAACTGGAATAATAGTTAAAAAGTTCAAAATATTTATTGATATAATCTTGTAAACCTAAAATTTTTCTAAATAGGAGTGATGTCTACAAATCATGAATGGAAGTGTAGGGAATTAAGCAAACATTCGAATGCCAACGTCATTGAAGATCCCTTGGTACCTCAAGACAAAGTTTTATTACCACCATTACACATAAAACTCGGTATAGTAAAAAGTTTTTTGAAAACTGTGGTTAAGAGGGATGAAGTTTACACTACTTTAGCAAAAATTTTCCCCCGACTCACTGAAAGTAAATTAAAAGAAGGTAAAACATTTAAAATAAGTATATTTTTCTTGATTAAAATATATATTTTTTTATAACTTTTCTTCCTTTAGGTGATGTGAATTTGATAATATTTTAAATAAAAACGAATTGATTGCTTGGCAATCAGACAGTTATTGGCGGGTTGTTGGGTAAAAATAGGTCTGACAGCTACCAGAGATCTGTTAACGCAATGATGAATGCTTTTTCTAAAAAAGGCGTTAATATGTCGCTCAAAATTCATTACCTACATCATCATCTAGACTACTTCGGTCAGCAACTAGCGACCGAATCAGATGAACAAGGTGAACAGTACCACCAAATTGCAATGCCATTTGAAATGAGGTAATTTTTAATATACATATATTTTTTTTTCGCAATACATTTTAACACAAATTTTGCAGATATCGAGGAAAAAAGTCTCCCGATGCTGTATTAGCGGAAATTTGTTGGTGGAGCAAGAACTTGCATTACGATGATGAAGGAGAAGAAAACACAGGAAGTGAACTACAAAATTTGTCTACTTCAAATTCTGATTCTACAGAGCAACCACCAGAGCTGAAAAGACCTCGAACTATATAATGTAGTTCATTTTTATATAAACTATGTAAAAAAAAATACAAATTAAATTTTAAAAATTAAATATACATATATGAAAAATGTTTACTCAAAAAAGCTGAACTTTAAAGGCGCATAACTTTAAAATACGAGCTAACTTTTTAAAACCCTTTGGGGGTTTTGGTCTACTGATGTTCTACCATCACGTTGGTCTCATTCGGGAAAGATTTAATGAAATTTGATGCACAGTGTTATTGCTGTTTTTAAAAAAATTGGAAATTTTTACAATTCAAGCGATTATTGTTAGTGTTAAATCTATTAAAAGTAAATCTTTTATAATGGAACCTTCAACATCAGGTATTAAAGTATATAGTAAAATTTTTTTTTTAAAAATTTATGTGTATATATTTTTAATGATTTTTTTAAAAAAGGGCCAAAATTAGGATAATTTCCGCATTTCATGGTCCACAAGTATTAAGTTAGTAATAGTTGAAATTAGTTTTTAGACAATGCCCGGCCATTTTTTTATTTCAATTTTTGTGTAAAAACTCTGGTTGTCATTTATTTAACAAGACCAGTAAATGATAACAACGATGAAGATAGTGATGATGATAATTATGAAGAAGATTATAATAATGATGATGCAGATGAAGATAATGATTATAATGAAGCTTATGATAATTGGGATATTTGTGGTGAATTTGAGAATGCAGAATAATGCAAATATTTTAATATATTTTTTATTAAAAAGGTAAAACGAAAGAAAGATTCCCCCAAAGAAAGATTCCCCCAAAACTTTTAAATTTTTTTATTTTTTCAGATTAAATTTTACATTTACTGAATTTAGTGAAAGAAAAACTGGATACAAATTTACACTAATAGGAATACAATTACATGTTAACTTATTCTTTAAATTTATTTTGTTTTCAAAGTTACAGCGAAATTTATATTTTTCCGAAAAACCAAAAACGTCTAACAGGTTAAAAATTTTTTTTTCCATTTTTTTTTGTTAAAGCTATGTTTTTATGTATTTATGATTATTCATTAGAAAAATTTATAATATTATCTTTTGTTAAAGCTATGTTTTTATATATTTATGATTATTCATTACACAAATTTATAATATTCTCTTTTGTGACTTTTTTGAAAAAAATTTTACATTTATAAAATTTTGTTAAAAACCAAAATTAAAATTTAAATTAAATTGATACTAATATAAATACATATAATAAATTTATTATTAGAATTTTTTAATAGCACATTAAGTATGCTTTAATTTCCAATTTTATTCATTAATTTAGCGCTTTCCATTCCAAAGTTATAGCATAACGGGTTAAAAAAAAATTCTTTTTAAAACTTTTTTATCTAAAGTGCTGTGGATTTTATGATTATTCATTACTAAAAAATTATAATATTCTTTTTTTTGACTTTTTTGAAAAAATTTTATTCTTATAAAATTTTGTGTAAAACAAAAATTGGATTTTAAATTAAATTTATACTAATATATATTCATTTTTTGAATTTATTATACGATTTTTTTAATAGCACATTAAGTATGCTTTAATTTCCAATTTTAAATTAAATCAAATTGGAAATTAAAGCATACATAATGTGCTATTAAAAAAATGACAAATGTAAACTTCCGGCCGCAAGCGTAATTTTACTATCCCGAGCACATAAAGGTTAAAGCGAATAGCAGAAATTGTTTTTGGACAGACTCAATACGATCACTATGGATGTTATAAAATCGATCCCAAATGATTGATCCATATTCGATTATAGGTCTTACAAGAGCTATATACAACTGTTTTGTTATAGATGGATCAGAAAATTCCTTTGACCATCGCTTAATAAACCCAAATACACGACGAGCTTTATTAGTACACATATTTATATGTTCGATAAAAGATAACTATGTCAAATAATACACCAAGATCCAAGAAAACATCAATAACCTCTAATTTGAAATCACCAAGGAAATAGCATACAATTGATCAGGTTTTTCTGGAAAAACGCATATGTTTACATTTTTTAAAATTAATATCCAAATTTAAATGGGGCTGAACAATAGAGTCGGCACAACATGAAAACATTTTCACATCGTCTGCATACATAAGTATGTTGGAAAATTTTATTGTGGTAGGAAGATCGTTGATATACAATAAGAATAGTTTTGGTCCGAGATGACTGCCTTGCGGAACTCCAGAATTGACGATAATACAGTAATTTTGACTTACCTGCACAACCAACTTTGCACGATATTTTGTGCAGGTAAGTTAAAAGTGCAGTTAACATCAGTTAACTTACCTGCTCATTGATGCTGGTAAGTGCATTTAAGTTTACTGACCAAAAAGCAGCTAACGGAAAATAATTTACATGAAGTTTTGTGATGGAAAAACTATAGGAGGTATTGACATACTTTTTTCACATTTTTATTCCCTATTATGTTGTCAATAAATCCCCATGTGATGATCAAAAAATTCTGAAATTTGTTTAACAAAATTTTTAAAAATTTGAAATTGGAGTTTTGAAATTGCCGTTAAAAAATTTAATTTTTTTGGTCATACCTGCGAATAGGTTAACGGTATCCTACGAGGACAAAAACTCATATACAAGTAAATATGGATATATTTTAAGTAAAAATAAGCTTTTATTTTAATATTTCTCAAAATATGTTAATTTTGTTCATAAATTTCTTGTTCTAGTGGCCTGAGACACGTTAATGGCCTGGCGATTTTTTAATAACTTTAACATTTTTTCACCAATTTTTGTCTTTTATATCTTATTATAACGACAATTACGTACACATTTCGATTCTTTTAAATTAAATTGTAAAAGTCATTATTTAATGGCAAAATTTTTACAAAAACTGAAAAAATTGCATATTTTCCCCTTGTAAATGCACCTCAAAACTTCAGCGTCGTTGCGCCATTAGGATGATAGGATACATCCTAATATTTTACACAATGTGTTTCTACAATACATAGAAGAATTCTAGAGGGGGGACGGTCAAAATTCGCAATTTTATTTTTTTGGAGCACTCTAATGTACATATACAATATACCGTACACTACAATTATGAGATGATGTTCGCAAGCACTACGAATAAGGTACGGTACATTGTACACATTCACTACGTTTAGTGCGTAGTACATTTAGCGAAGATTCTGTTGAACATGTGGAGTATTGATGAAGGCAGAAATTGATATATTTAATACAAAAATAATGTCGGAGAAGTAAGAAAATCGAAAGATATGTATTTATAAATGTGTTTAATTGTAACTTCATTTTGTATTTTTATGTTGCGAAAAATTGTATAAGTTTTTAGGATATGTTTGTAGATTTTTAATTTTGAATAGAACTTGAATAAAATATGGGAATGAATTATCGAAAATCATTTAAAGATTTTTATTTTTTAGATAATTATAAATAATTTTTATCAAAAATAATTTATATTTTGAATTTTTATAGAGATCTGTACATAGAGCGGAAACTAAAAAACACCAAAAATTTACATATACGAGTTTTGTTTGACAATGGCAATAAATCAATACCATTCATTCATGTTTGGGGTTTTCCAAACATTATTTCAGCTAAAAATTCTTTGTTACAGCTGTCAGTAGTGTCTATTGAAAAACACTTTCCATGAAATTTGCATTGGTAATTTTTAAAAGTACCATAAAAACCCTTTTGAAATGGTTCCAAAATAATGGATTGATTGAAACAGGTAGTATAATAATTAAATTTTCCCAACAATGCTCTCTTGTATTCAGTTGCATTTTTTTTAATATTTTATTCAAGATACCTATACATACGCAACGCACAAACTTGTTAGTAAAAATAATTTTCAAGCCAATCCAATTGTTCTATTTTGTCTTCATTTTATATCTAAAAATCACTAAACTAAAATAGATTATTGAAATGGAGAAATTAATTAAAAACTCATACAAATTTACTCACAGAAATAATGAAAAATTTAACAACGGCATGCATATGTATCTATATATATAAAAGAGTAACGTTACTGACTGACTGACTGATTCATCATCGCACAGCCCAAACGGCTGAAGCTAGAATCACGAAATTTTAACTGTGGGTTCCTCCCTCCCCAAAACGATCCGTTAAGAAGGGATTTTTGGAAATTCGAACGTTTAGGGGGTAAAAAGGGTAGAAACGGGTAAATTCGGTAACCTTATATCTTCAAAACTAATAAAGATACAAAAAAACTTAAAATTGCATGTTACTCCATTTAAAAAATAAGCTGACAGGTGTTTCGTACTTTTTGGAAATTCGAAACTTTTAGGGGAAAAAACGGGTAAAAACTGTATTTTGGTACTTTTTTGCACCCTATGTATCTTTTAAACCAATAAACATAGAAACAAATTTTAAATCGTATTCTTTAATTAACAAAAAATATAAGTTTGGTACTTTTTGGAAATTCGATAAAAATTGTGTTTATTTTTGCTACTTTTTCATAAAATATGTTTTTCTATAATTTGACATAGACATACGAATATTTTATTATGAACTCCCAACACGATATAGAAATTTATTTGAATTAAATTTTACCAAAGCAATGGGGATAAAAAAGGTACCAAAAAGGGGATAAAATCGGGAAAATACATTTTATAGAAATTATTAAGCCAATTTTGATAATTTTTTAACATTGGTTCCTGGATTCGTACAAAAATTAACTAACAGGGTGTTATTTGGAACTCGAGTGCCAAGGTGTATATTGGGCCAAATCCGGGTAAACAGTTTGGTACTTTTTTTAAAACATATTTTTTTAATATTTTGAGACATGTCTGTAGCATAAACAATTTTGGCAAAATGGAATATTTTTAAAGTTCGAACTTGATTGTTTCAAGGAAGAAAAGGGAAATTGGTACTTTTCTCCTACTTATCGACATTAAAGTTAGCTGATATGTATCTGAGTGAAGTTTGTGTTAGGAATAGGGTACAATATTTAGGTACCAAAATGTGAGAACTGAACTATAGGTAATTTTTATTCATCTAATGCTACTTTTTGAATTTTATATGACAATGGACTTAGAAACATGAAATTAAGCATATATGGTCCTAAGTGAGTGTGAATTTTAGGGGTAGACTTTTTGGTACTTTTTCTTTATTCAACTTTTTGTAATTTCTTCACCAATTATCCTAAAACCATGAAATTAAGCTTATATGGAAGTGAGTGGGAAACCACAAGCGGGGCTTTGTGGTACTTTTTATATATTCTAATGGTACTTTTTGAATTTTCTGCAATAATGGACATAGAAATATGAAATTAGGCGTCTATGGTCCCAAGTGAGTGAAAATTCAAGGCCATACTTCTTGGTACTTTTTCTTTGTTCTCATAGGTACTTTTTTAAATTTACTATAATAACGGACCTAGAGTTTCCAAAAAACCGAAGAATTTCAAAACCGCATTTTTTTCGGTTTTGTGATAATTTTTAAATATTAATTGTTATAGAAACAAAATTAGTTGATAATATAAGAAAGGCTATACAAATTTAAAATTCAAATTTGACGGGTTATGGTTTAGTGAGTGCGAATTCAAAAGTGATAATGGTACTATTTGTTTATTGCAATGGTACTATTTTATAATAATAAGCCTAAAAATTTAAAATTAGGCACAAATGATTCTGAATGAATTTGAATTCACAAAAGATGACTTTAGTGGTAACTTTCTTTTGCATTTTCTATAATAATGGACCCAGAAATATGAAATTAGACATTTACAATCAGATTCACAAATGGAGACTTAATAGTACTATTTCACTCTTCTAATTGGGGTGGCGAAGCGCACCGGGTCAGCTAGTATGAAATATATTTCTAATACACAATAGAAGTAAATGAAACAGACAAACAAAAACCACATGGAAAAATACCGTCATGTACTTTAAAATCTTCGCTACTTACATGAACCCTAAAAAGTTCACTACCACCCCAATTCTAAATAACAATTCCCTGGGAGTTTATTCCCTTTTCCCTATTCCCTTATTCTAAACAAAATCTCCCCGGGAAATTTTTCTCTTTTCCCTTATTCTAAATGAACTTCGAAAAGGGAATCTCTTCCCCGGGAAAAAAAGTAGGTATTACAAAAGTCAAAAAATGGGAGAATGTGGTGAAAAAATTTGGGAAAAATTTCCCCAAAAAATTCAAAGGGAGTTGTAGCACAAAATGTAAGTATTAAACATTTTTTTTTTAAAAATGTGTTAACAATCGTAATTTATCATTACTTATAGGTCGAAAAACACAAACCGAAAGCAGGTGGAAATTCTTTCGATAACTATGTACATAATTGTACTTGATGTAATAGTTATTTTTGTTTTTGTTTGTTTTAGTTTTCTAATTTTTTCTATATACATACAGTTGCGAGCAAAAAAATGCAACGCTATGTTGTGTGATCTTGACTGGTATGATTTCTCTTATAACGGAATCCAATTCTCCCCCTCTGCTATTAATAAATTCCTTGTGGTCATAGTCAATTATTGTATGACATTTTGCCCAATATTTTTGTACGTAAGGATAATTAAAAAATTTGTATTAAAATCAGTGGTAAATTTTTGCGAGCAAAAAATTCAACTCTAAGAAAATTTATAGATTTGTAAATTTTTTAAAATTTAGAGAAATATATACACATGTGTAGTTTTATTTAGAATACACATTTATTAGAGATTATTCCCAACATTATTTCTAATATTTTGGGTATCGGAAAAATATTGCGGTGAAGCTAAGGGTAACACATCGCTATCTTGAACGCTAAGAGTATCTAAATTTTCAATCACATCCTGAGGACGTCTATGAGTGGTCATTATTAATTCTGATGTAACTAAAAAATTTACCAAGAAGCCAATAATTGCTGCCCATTATAAGGTATTCTTGCTCAAGATAAGCTCGCAACTCGCTTAAATTCCAAATATAAGAGTCGTGTAACGCACATGGTTGGGAGGCATCAACATACAGAATCCGCAACTCATGACCACAAACCTGTAAAAAACATTTATTGTTTAAAAATCAGTTATTCGTCATTCAAACTGTAGTAACACTTTCTGTTGTAGGATAAGTGTTTGTTATTAGAAGGAGCTATTAAGTGGACATGTGTCCCATCGACGCATCCTATTACGCTGGGAATGCCATGCTTAATATATAGAGATAACGCAGTTTTCCGTTTTTCTTCTTCTGTTCTGCAGAAAGTTATCCATCTTGGGCATAAATGTTCTTCAAAAACATTTATAATCTCTGAAAGAACTTTGCTAAGACTTCCCTGGGCCACAGATACATCACAATCCTTCCCTATACCCGTTTGATACCCACCACAAAGAAGCGTAGAGCCGCACTTAATTTAATTTTTGGGGAAACTCCAAACGACTTACGTTTTGGCTGAATGTTGGTCGTTAACACATCCAAAAGATATTTGAAGGCCGGTTTATTTACTCTATAATATTTCTCAAACCTTCAGAATGAACCATTGTAATAAAAATGTAGTAACAAATTAATATCCTCGTGTACTTACAAAGTATGTGGCAAATCAAGTGGGTTGCTGGCATCCCGTAGCATTCTCCTTTGCTTCTTCATATCTGTCTGCTGTACTTCAGCGTTTTCTATTTCAGCAACGTTAATCACAAACGCGATACTAATCAATTTTTCTGTTACAGTTTTTTGTAATTTTTGATTTCAATAAACTTTTTGTTTTTTTTTATTTTCAAAGTTTTACACAAAACAAAACAGTTGACGAAAAACAGCTGATTTCGAAAATTCGAATTCTCTCTCCCTTATTATTCCCTTCCCAAACTGTTTAGAATAGGAGGAATTTATTCTTGGGAAATATTTAGAATATTTAGAATTGGGCTGTACGTGTTCGCTAAAATCTTCCCTAAAAAGTTCACTACATGTACGCTAAAAAGAACACTACCCAGTTGGCCAGACAGTCATAGACGAAATTTTCGTCGATGATGTCTTCAGGACATTTTATAATTTGTCGCCTATACAAAGCAATTGAGGACAAGTATAAAACAAAGTCGCATATGTTGTCATGTTTTAAGCTCCATTGTTGATTAGCTAACGACAACTTTATGAACTTGTCTTGAATAAAATAATATTGAGGGCAAAGTGAACGACAATTGCATGTATTTTGTCCTGTATCAAGCCACATCCACGACAAGATGAGCGACAATGTCTTCATCTGATCGTCAGTAAAACTGTTGTGAGGACAAAATTAACGACAATTGAACTACCAGAAGGGCGACGAAGTATTTAAAATTTCTTTATTTAAACTATATTGAGGACAAATAAGACATTTGCAATAATTTGCCGTGTTTCTATCAACATAGAAATTTAAAACATTTGACTTGTTGTCAACGTAGTTTTTTTAAGTTTTTTGCTGAAAAAAAAATCTAAAATAGCGGAACTTTAACAGAAAATAAAGAAGTGGCCACATAAAATCCGTACGCACTATAGTAATCATAACAACGCCCCCTGTTATCAAAATCGAAAAAGATTTACACAGATTTTTAACAAATCTACCATTCTACAATGAATTGCAAGTCATTATGTTTAGTTTTAAAAAGTGTAGACACAATGGAAAAATAAGCTAGAGAAATAATTGTGCACAAATATCTAGAAAATCCGACTTAGTCGGGTTATAAGATAGCCAAAGTCAAAAATTTTACGTCTCGGCAGCTCGAGGTTGTGTGGCCTTTAAATATGAATACGTAAAATTTAACAAAAATATTAATTTTGCAGTCAATCCGCAGCTGTGGTTTGAAGAGTCAAGCTTTTCAGACATGTTTTTAAAGAATTTTCAGAATTATATATAAAAAGAGAGTTTGGAAAAGCGATTGCTGTCATTTATAAGACACCACACATGTGATACAAAGTTTTAGCCAAGTTGTCAGTACTCAATGACAAGTTGTCATTACTCAAATACAACTATGAAGTGGTATAATGAGAATAATATTGATGTTATACCATAGGTTAGGTTAGGTTTCCAGGCAGCCACGAAATGAAGAAAAGAAGAGCAGCTCACATGGGTCCAAGCAATGGTCCCTTTGTGTTACCTGAAAGTAGAAGAAAACAGAAGAAAGAGAGACAGATATAAGTGAAAAAGAGAGAAGGAGAAGATCGAAAACGTTAAGGAGAAGTCTGAAGAAAGAGAGAGGAAGTAGATCTTAAAAAAACACGTTACGTGCCAATGAGTCGGCGGTTATTAGGTCACTCTGAAGAGATCCCCGTGTCTGGTCTTTTCTTCCTATAAAGGCATTAATGCCCTCAAGCCTCATATTCGAGAGCTCAGAAAGACTATTTAGGAAACGATGTCCCAGAAACCTTAGGCGTAGATCTCCTAATGCCGGACAATGACAAAGAAGATGAAAAATAGTCTCATCCTCCTCCTCGTTTTGACAACTTCTGCAGAAGTCGTGGTATGGCAAACCAAGTCTCCTAGCGTGGTTACCAAAGGTGCAGTGTCCAGTTATGACCGCCACTACACCACTCAATTATGAGCGTGTAAAGCCAAGAAGATGTGTTGTTCGTCCCCGATTTAATCGGGGCCATATCATCCTGGTTATAGTGCATGTGGGTTCACGATCCCATCTTGCCTGAGCGAGCTCATAGTAGAAGTTACTAATTTGTAGCTTGCATTTGGATAACGGAATCCCACATAGGAAATCTATGCCTCCGTCAGGTAATATGGCGCCTTTTTTCGCCAGATCATCGGCAACACAGTTGCCCATAGTATCCCCGTGTCCCCGTACCCACTTGAGTACGACTGTTGAATGTCTCGCCATCCTGTTTAAGGATGCCTGGCATTCCTGGACTAAATTCGATGTTGTGTATACACCTGTTAGGGATTTTATAGCGGCCTGACTGTCAGTATATATACGAATATCCCTGTCTGATATCTTGTTATAACTAAGCCAGTTAGCCGCCCTTTGGATGGCTGATATTTCAGCCTGAATAATGCTACATTCATTCGGAAGTCTAAAAGATAACCTAATTTCGAGTTCCCGAATGTAGACACCTACGCCAACTCGATCTCCCTTCACAGAACCGTCCGTATAGACTGAGAGACCCGTTGTGTCATGTAAAGGTCCGACCATTGCCTCCGTAACGTACGGAATTGAGAAATCGAAATTCCTCGCTATGAAGGGCCTAGAAATGCAGTAATCGATATTCTCCGGAAGAGTCTGAATACTGCCTATTATGCTGGCGTGACCATATGGAGCATGTTTCCATGCCCCAATCGCGTTTAGCCTAAAGGCAGAAGTAAATGCCATTTTTCTTGCCATTAGATCCACAGGGATCCAGTTCAATATAGTAAAGAGCGACTTGTTGCGGTCGTTCTTAGAGCTCCTGTTATCAGGATTGCCATTCTTCTTAAAACTCTATCGAATAGCATACACGTCGAGCCATTGTCTAATGCCTTCCACCAGACAGAAACTCCATAAAATAGTGTCGGCTTAATGACCGTATCATATAGCCAGTTAACGAACTGGGGTCTAATACCCCACTGCGTACCTATCGCCTTCTTACAGACATACATAGCCGTCAAGGCTTTTGACATCCTTGAAAGGGTATTGGGTTTCCAGGATAGTTTGCTATCCAGAATAACTCCTAAGTATTTTGCATTGTCCGATAGTGTTAGTTCGACACCATTTAATCGGGGAAGCGAGAAATGAGGAATCTTGTACCTCCTTGTGAACAGTACAAGTTCAGTTTTGCTTGGGTTAACACTCAATCCACTGTCCGTACTCCACCGACTTAGTATACTGAGTGCGTGTTCCAGGCGTTGTGATATCGTGTCCAAGTGGATCCCAGAGACTGCCACGTAGGCGACAGTTTTATAACCCAAGAGATCCAGTTTCATGAGCAGACAATTTATGGCCAAATTCCACAGAAGTGGTGATAAGACGCCTCCCTGAGGTGTATCCCTAGTGGCCATTCTCGTGATCACTGCCGTTCCCTTTTCGGAACGAATGATCCTGTGTCGTAGAAGGTTCGTGATGAACCTTACAGTTGATTGGTCTAGACCAAGATCCTGTAGAGCTGAAACAATAGTTGCAGATTCTACGTTATTGAAGGCCCCTTCTATATCCAGAAAGGCCAATAATGAGAAATTACCAAATTCAAGGGATTTCTCAATATATCCCACTAACCCCCATTAACACGAAGTCTGGTTAGGCCTTAACTAATAGTTTTACAGTCGGTTAAAATTATTTTTGTATGAAAACTGTCAGTATAACTATTAGTTAAAACATAACCAGACTTCGTGTTACTGGGGGTAAGGAGTGAAGTGCTGTCTCAACAGATTTGCCTTTCATGTAGGCATGTTGAGAAGGAGATAATGATCCTTGTTTCAAAGACACTCGTATGTGGATGTCGATGATTCTTTCAAGGGTTTTCAGCAAGAATGATGATAGACTTATTGGTCTGCAAACTTTTGCTTTGGTGTGTGACACTTTCCCTCCTTTCGGAATGAATGTCACAGTGCATTCGGTCCACCGTTTTGGTATGTACGACAATGCAAGACAGGCATGATAAATAGTTATCAGCCAAGGAGTGACTAGATCTATATTATTCTGTAGATCAGCGGGTATTATGCCATCTGGGCCCGGAGATTTATAAGAGTCAAAACTCCGTATGGCCCATTTTATCAAATGTTTGTCATTTATAATTGACGGAGTTGTCCGATTGTTCGGTTGGGATGCACTGGCCATGTCTGGAGGCAAGTTCCCCGGAAAATGAGTGTCCATGAGTACTTCTAGTGTCTCACGTCCATCAGTAGTCCACCTACCATCCAGTTTCTGAATATAACCTTGAACAGTTGGTGTTTTCGATAAGATCTTGCGTAGACGTTTTGTCTCAGAGGAACTTTCGACGCCGCTGCAGAAATTCCTCCAGGACTTACGTTTCACGCTTCTGACCTGATTCTTAAATTTGTTCAACATAGACTTGTACATTGACCAGTTCCTGATCTTTTCGCCTCGTTGAATAGTTTGCGACAACTACGCCTAGTGTTATCTATGTCTAAAGACCACCATGGAGGTCTTACCTTTCCTCTGCGTGCAGAGGGAGCGCATGTACGTCTTGTGGCCTCACTGAGAGAAAGTGTGAGCTTTTCCACAGCGCTTTCAATGTCCCTATTGTCACTTATAAGAGGGGGTGAGGGAAGTAAACCACAAAGGATCCGCCTATGATCATCCCATTTGGTTTTCCTTCTATTTAGAAAAGGCTTTTCCTTTTCAACTTCCAATTCTATTAAGAATGTCAGATATCTATGATCCGACAGAGAGCAATCATCTGAAACCTTCCAATTCCTTATGAGTTGCGAGTGGCTTGCACTGACAAGCGTAATGTCCAGAACTTCTTGCCTATTTGCTACCACGAAAGTAGGTTCTGAACCTCGATTGACAACTACCAGATTAAAGTCTAATATGAAGTCTAAAATGTACTCACCTCGTTCGTTTATATCTGCACCTGTCTCCCAAGCAGCAGCTACTGTATCTTCATCGCTATAGTCAAGAAGAAGGAAGATATTAAGATGGTTCTTAGCCAAAATACTAGATCTTATTTTACCTGTACGTCTTATGTACAAAAGTTTGTACTCTTTGGCGTTGAGTCCATGTATTTCGCCATTGTGTATCCACGGCTCCTGGACCAACGCAATGTCCTCCCCATATTTAGCAATGTGGAGGAGCAGGGCAGCCGAAACTGCTTTAGAGTGGTGAAGGTTCACTTGGATCGCCTTCACCATGGATCGTATATGATCGTAACGTCGACGTCTTCTGGGTCTGATTCCAGAAGAACATCTTCATCCTCCACATCGCCCAGAGTGCAGAATAGGTCCCCAACCATAGTGGAGTGTGATTGGGTCTCCATTTTGTCCTCAGAGCTAGCGGGGTCATCCAGTTTAATTTTGCAGACCATTTCCTGCGGAGCTTCCAGTTTAACACCGTAAGTTTCGGGGTCGAGTTTGTCGTCACCACGGTAGATGCGCAGCTTAATACTATCGAAACCATAGTATATCTTGCTTTGCCTCTCACGTAGTGGCGCCAAGGATTCCTTGTTAAGGACCACGACCACCTTTCTGTGCGCACCTTCAGGAGCGGAAACCTTAACCACCTTCCAGTTATGGGTTGGTAGATTGGGATCACCGCTCTGAATGTATGCCAGAATCTCCTCAGGTTCATGTGGTTCCGCCGGAATAACTGCGACTGATCTGGGTCTGCGAGGTATCTCGTTTACCGGGATCACGTCCAGTTTCGCGCCAGGCCACAATTCCCCTAGGGACGCAATTGCTAATTTTAGCAGTAGAGCTGAGCGGTCATTGGTACACGCTAGCAGTTTTACATGGCCTTGATACCAGCCAGCATCATCGTTTTGCGGGGATGGACCGGGATTCTCCTTGAGAATCTTCCAGTATACCCCCAGCATACCCTGACGGATTTTCAGCGATTTCTCCTGGGAGATAGCTCCGTCCTCAACACTCCTGTCGATAATCGCCCTTACAAGTGGATTGCGAGCAACTTCACTGTAAGGCCTTCTTATCACACGAGCCTCTTGCTTCGACTTGGATCCAAGCCGATCGATAATGCGCATGGCGGCACGCCTTTGCACGAAAGCCCTCCTAGATGGTTCTTTGCGAATGGGGGCGTTCGGTTCTGCCGTAGTGGCGGGTGGGGCTACGGTGGTTGGACCCGACTTCTGGTTCGACGATCCAACCTGTAGCATTTTCGCAGGGACGACTGTCTTATCGACAGTGTCCAACAAAGGGGTTGTTGCTGGTGTATTACCAGCGAGGGTTAATGCAGCTTTAGAGGTGCTCGGCTTAAAATCCAAGGCTACCTCGCTGCTTTTAATCAAACTGTCACCAGAAGGTTGGACAGATGACTGTTTGCAATCAGCCAGCATATGTTTCCCCTGCTGACCTTTTGCTGTTGTTTGTTTTTGTTGTGTTTTGGTAATTTTGTTCCCACGAGTAAGCGCGTAAGGGGATAGATACTCCATGCAGGGACGGCGTACATGGATTATGCAAAAACTGTATTACAACCGATCCGTGCCCTGGCGTCGGAGGGGAGCTGTTAGCGACTAGTTTTCTTTAACCACTTACTAGCCATTCAGGTCTTCGGCACTGCTACCATCACTTTGACCTTACAAGTGGGGGGGGAAAGAAAGAGTAGAGAGAGGAAAGAACAGTTTTGGTCCGCGGGTTGTAAAACTAAGAAGAGAGAAAGAATGTGCTAGCACTAGGCAACCATTTGTCAAAAATGTATCACCAGTAATAACATTATCCTAACACCAATTACATCCTACTGTGACCATTTGTTATAAAATGCATCACAGTATTATGATAGTCGGCTAACGCAGTTCCGTTTACTAACCTAGCTATGTCAAGAAGTTTAGACCATTTGCTAAAAATGTATCTTAAGATATTGATATCGCTTGAGAATTTGTCAAGGCTAATGACCTGTTGTGAAAACAGTATCACTAGACTAGGCAATTGCTCCCCCTATCCTCCACCTGGGACGCATCCGATGGGAGACTGAGAACTCCACACGGAATGTTACACAGTGGTTTAGAAACTTTTTTTTTTGGAAATAATTCGGTATCTCGGGAACTATTGGAGATATTATTACAAAATTTCACATGGTTAGAGCTGAGGTTGAAGGTTGAATTACATTTGTTCAGCTTCCTAGGGGTAATACGGGCCAGTTTGTGCCCCCTCAAAGTTGGTCACCTCGGGTCTCAACATTTTTAAAAAAATCCCCAAAATTTAAAATATAAATAGTCCTTGAGAAGATCTACAAAAAATACGCTTACATGTGTAGGTTATCTCCTTCAGTTGAAGAGATATTTAGGTTTATTTATTTTTTTTTTAATTTTGCTCGATTTTTTTTTGTTTTATAGATATGGTGGCCCTACGGAGGGTCGAATTCTTTTTTTAAAATATCAGCTATATTGGCAATAAAATTCTAAATAAAATAAAAACAACTTGGTAACAGTTATCTCGTCCGTGTAAAAAGTTACACGCATCCAAAGTTGGAACATGTAAAAAAGTCCCTATATTTTTTCTTTTGTAGAAACAAATTTTCTTTGGGACTATATACAATTTTTATATGTTCCGGAAAGAAAACTTAATGCAAAAGCATGTAAAGTAAAATTGGGCTCACTTAAGCGGACACAGTATCCCCCAGACCTATCCAAACTTGGACAATTTTAAAAAAAATATTTAGGTTTCAGTAAAAAATTCTAAAAAGCCAAAGCACCGATCCTCGAAAAAGTTCCGTATTTGTATAACCCTATATGTTGTTTAAATACTTAGAAAGTTGTTTTACTATCACATCGTAAATAGCGTCACAGTAGGCACTTTTCTAAAAAAACTCAGTTTTTGGAACACATTTTCCCCGTTTTAGGAATTTCGGTATTCGAAAATAAAAAATGTCAAAAATTATAATGTCATTAATTTAAGGATATTTGGATCTAAATTAGTTCCCAATTTTGTTATGATATCTTTAACCGTTAAAATTTTACATTAAATCAAATTTTATATTTTTCTTCATGGAAAATCACCATATTATAATTTTTTTAGTTTTCAAGGTAAATGACGTTCAAAAAATTAATTAAATTCTTTAATTTTATTAAAATATGAATCTACAAGTCCTAAGGTTTTTACCAATATCAAATACTTATATAAAAAGCATATATCTACTACTCAGAAGCTCCACAAACCTTGCCGCCTTTGAAAAATTTGAACGTTTTTTCATATATTGCATGCAAAATGTGTATACTTACATATTAAATGTAACTAATGAATTCAAACGTATACTGACCTTAAAGAAAAGTTGGTATAATGCATTTTTCGCAGTAAAAACAAATAATATTTATTTTCGTGTAGGTTAATCTTCATTTAGATATATATTATTTGAACATTTTTATCCTTATATTGTAGGCCATAATATGGGTCCTACCATAAATTAGCAGTAATTGGGCCAGTTTGAATTCTATGTAATGGTTTGTATATGATATTAATTAGAGACACAATTTTTTTATTTTTAAATATGTTTTTTTTATTTTATTTCAACAATATATTCATCTACATCGAATATATCTAGTACTTCTTTGAGCTCTTCGTTTTCATATGATAAATTTCTGTCCCTGCTCCATTTCTTTCTAATTGTACAGGATCAGAAGACAACATAAGATAATTTATGAGATCTTCGTTTTGCGATTGCCTGGAACACTTTCTTGTATTAAAAAACAGTATGTGTTTAAAATCGGAATTTCTCGCTTCCTATGCCTCTTCAGTTAGTTCACCTAGTGGGAGAAGATTCGATTCTATAATCTCACGACCATGTCGAAGAACTTTGTGCACAGTAGGAGTAAGTTCTCTCCATTCATACAGGGAACGTGAAAGGTTAAAGGTTTCTTTGGCATAGGATTCAAATTTATCTCCATTTATATTATTTTTACTGTTTATTGCCGACAGTATAACATGACATCTTCGAAGAAGTTCCTCATTAATTCCAGTTATTGTCGATGTTATTTCGTAATTTTGGAAAAACCTTCTTGCCGTATTCCCATCATTTGTACTGCCGTATCCAATAAGTGGTTTGTCTATATTTAAGCCAGTTATCTCTTTAAAATCTTCTTGAATTCTCCGTTTTTCGTTTGCTCTCATTTCCATGAGTTCTTTGTTATTTCTAACCATCTTCGTTTGGTTTCCAGGTATGCTTCTGTATTTTAGATCATATGCAATGTGAAGCATGTGTTCTAAAAAGCGTATCCGTGCATGTAGGGGAGATATTCCGAATTGAAGTACATCTTTGTTAATTGATGTCGTACTTGGGGTATCGTCAGAAATTTTAGAAAATTCAGATTTTTTCATTCCGCATAAAAAGCATTTCCATTTAGATACATATATATTATTTGAACATTTTTATCCTTATATTGTAGACCATAATATAGTATTTGGGCCAGTGTGTATTCTATGTAAATTGTTTTTGCAGAGTTATAAAATTTATTGAATTTCTAAAATTTACAGTGAGTAGTAATGGAACCTATTTTGTACCTACAAAACTTTAAACTTTCTAAGTATTTAAACAACATATAGGGTTATACAAATACGGAACTTTTTCGAGGATCGGTGCTTTGCCTTTTTAGAATTTTTTACTGAAACCTAAATATTTTTTTTAAAATTGTCCAAGTTTGGATAGGTCTGGGGGATACTGTGTCCGCTTAAGTGAGCCCAATTTTACTTTACATGCTTTTGCATTAAGTTTTCTTTCCGGAACATATAAAAATTGTATATAGTCCCAAAGAAAATTTGTTTCTACAAAAGAAAAAATATAGGGACTTTATTAGGAAAAATCGTAAAAAATTAGGCCCATTTTACATGTTCCAACTTTGGATGCGTGTAACTTTTTACACGGACGAGGTAACTGTTACCAAGTTTTTTATTTTATTTAGAATTTTATTGCCAATATAGTAGGGCCGCCATATCTAAAAAACAAAAAAAAATCGAGCAAAATTAAAAAAAAAATAAATAAACCTAAATATCTCTTCAACTGAAGGAAATAACTTAACCATGTAAGCGTATTTTTTGTAGATCTTCTCAAGGACTATTTATATTTTAAATTTCAGCTCATTCGGATCATAAATGAATTTTTGGGGATTTTTTTAAAAATGTTGAGACCCGAGGTGACCAACTTTGAGGGGGCACAAACTGGCCCGTATTACCCCTAGGAAGATGAACAAATGTAATTCAACTCAAAAACACCTCAGCTCTAACCATGTGAAATTTTGTAATAATATCTCCAATAGTTCCCGAGATACCGAATTATTTCCAAAAAAAAAAGTTTCTAAACCACTGTGTGTTATACCATACACATCAATTAAACAAATTGGCCAAATCTTCGTCCAATCGAGATATATTGGACAATTGTTAAACGTAAATTGAAAAAGAGTGCATGTACAGTAAATAGCAAGATTTTGATGAGAACAAAGTGGAATAAATATGCTGGAATAACGATTGAAGTGGGAAGAAAAGTTGTGCAGCTATTAATGGGAGGCATAAGAAGAAAAGCCATACAATTTATTCGCAATAAAGACACGTAAACCTACAGTTATATTTTTTTTAAAAGCTTAATAAATTACCTTTAATTTCATGTATAAAATGTTTACATACGTTGTTTTGTTTAAAAGTTATACTCGCTTTAATCCGTGCGGATTTTAAATGGCCACTTCTTTAAGAAAACAAAACAAACAAAGAAGAAGGAACGTATAGTTGCGCAAGAAGGAACGTATAGTTCAGTGGAGTTTTTAAAGTGAAAGGTGGTCTTAAAGTGCTTAACGGCGAAAAAAAATGTTCAAGAATAATACCGGTCAAAAAAACAAACAAAATTTTACATATTATTAAATTTTATAGAGTTTTTTTAAAAATTAATTAAATAAATTTTTAATTTTAGTTACTTACAATTTTTATTTGTATTAATAAATATATTTAGCAATAATAAAATGAAAATATCTATTTGTATAAAAATAAATATGGTGACAAAGTGGGAATATTGTCGCGTATACTTACGTCAATGACAATATGGAAGATACAGTCTATAACTGTCATCAACGACGACATGAGAGAAAAGTCGTGTATATAGTCGTCGTGTATATAGTCGTCGTGTATATAGTCGTCGATGACAATTTTAACCACATTGTCAGTGATAGATCGTCAACGACAATGTGCATGATAATGTCGCTCACATTGTCGTGTACGATTTGAGTGCCCTTTGTTCGAAAAAGTCGTCAACGATTTGTATGGGCTGTCGCCTACGTGTCGCCTAGGATTTAACATTGTCGTGTACGCATCGTCGACGTTGTCTTGAAGACATGGCCAACTGGGTAACGTAGCGTAGATTTCAAAAAGTACATAAACGCTACGAGGTAGTGATGGTCTAGAATGTTCCGTACCTTATTCGTAGTGTTTGCGAACATCGTCTCACAAACAATATACCGAACGTTCGGTATATTGTATATGTACATGTGCGCAAACACTAAAACCAAATGAAGGGAATGTGTTCTTTAAATGTACAGTACGAATAAGGTACGGTTTAATTTAGAACTCGGAACATTTTTTTTAGTCCAGTCAACTGTAATAAAAAATCTCCCTAAAGTATGCAGTACAAATTTATATATTTTATTTGCAAATAAATAACAGGCAGGTGTATATGGGTTGGAGAAACTTGAAGAACTAACATTAGTAAATGCCACCTGGGCGGTCAACTAGTAGTCAATAAAGAAAACTGTTATTTTTGGTTCTCATTGAGTGGAGCCCTGGAAAGGGGCATATTTCACTAAACTACAATTCTACAAGTTACAAATCTAATTATTGTAGACTTGTGACTTGTAAAATTCACTTGTAGCTACAAACTTGTAATTGTATTTTGATGAAACACAATTATTCACAAGTTCACAATTTTACAGGCAAAAACACTTGTAATTGTGAACTTGTAGCTTAGTGAAATAGACCCCAGTTATTCATAGTTTTGTTTGTTACTGCACAGTGGGGCAGAATCGAAATTTTGTGGAAATAAATCTGGCATTTCTAAACGGCTGGTCCGATCGGGATTGAATTGGGCGTAGCCAAGGAGTATTCGAGTTTAAGTTATTAAAATGGGCCCTACAAATGCTCCAGGGGCGGCGCTATGGAGGCTCAAAGTAGGGTACCTTTGACATGTAAAATTTTTAAACACATGCTATTTTATTGTTTCCCATCCGATTTCAAAGAATTTTATATTTTTGGAAAGCGCTCGGCTAGAGCTAGAAAAACATGCTTGAGTGTGCTATATATCTCTTATAATTTCCAAGTTATAGGCATTTCAAAACAACATACAAACGATTTCAGAGCAATGTCAATTACGAATCCAAAAATAACCGATTTTCAATTTAAAAATTCAAAAAATAGTATATTTTTGCTGTTTTTTGGACAAAAAGGTGACTTAACTCTCTTTTTATTAAAAAACAACTTTCTTTAAGAACATATAACAATTATATGTTTTTCTATAAAAACATGTCCTATTTTTCGAATTTATACAAATTCTTTAGTATGAAAAAGTGCAATATATTTGAAGGACGGAGTTTTAAAGTGGCATATTTTTGAATCTAATTGAGATATATTGACTTGAAACTTTTTTAATTTTTGTAAGACCAAAAATTAACTTATCTAAAAAAAAATATAGCTCGGAATAAATGTGGATCAAATTGTTCCTAATATTTGCAATCCTATTAAAATTTTTATACAAATTTTAATTTTAGAAACTCAATGAATATGTAATAAAATCTTTATTTATTAACGAAACTCAATGAAATTTGTAACGTTTTTTATGTTTGTCTAAATAACAATGGGTGAATTCCAAAATATATGTATGCAATGCAGTCATATCTTTATCAAGACAAAGCATTCAAACGCGTAGTTAAAATTTAAAAAAAAACTTATCATACTGCCTGTTTTTACTTTTTCATACATTTTGCGATATGAAACATTATGAAAGTTTACACGGTTGCGTTACAAATCTTTTTTTTTAAGGTTGCATTGCATACATACATTTTGGAATTCACCCAATGTGTAAAACAAACTTGTCAAAAGTTCAAAGGCAGTCCCGAAATTCCTAAAAATTGGAGCGAAAATCCCAAAAATGGTATTTTTTACAATATTGCCTATAGGGTCTACATTTCCTTAGGGGCCGGGAAAATACTTTGGCGATAAATAGGGAACACATCAAGGTTTCCAAAGCTGCTTTTTGTTTTCTGATCCCAGCTTTGGGATTTTAGAACATGTGGCCCAAATTTGAATTTTTGATAAAAAAATAGGTCAAATTCCGAAGGGCGTAGGAGCTACATATTCGAAGAATATGACGTTTTTTATATCAAAATGTTCTAAAATGCCTATAACTAGGAAATTATAAGATCTAGCAGAGCGCTTTTCAAAAATATAAAATTCTTTGAAATCGGACGGGAAACAAAAAAATGGCACGTGGTTAAACATTTTACATGTCGAAGGTATCCTACTTTGAGAACCATAGCGCCGCCCCTTGATCATTTCTAGGGCCGATTTTATTAACTTAAATTGGCTACGCCCAATTCAAATTTTATCCCGATCGGACCAGCCGTTTAGAAATGCCAGATTTATTTCCAAAAAATTTCGATTCTGCCCCACTGTGTACTGTACCCAAAGAAAAAATATAGTTGTACAAGTTCTATAACTATAGTATGTAATGCTGTAATCATAATATGTTTAAGTGACCATTACTATAATTGTAGAAATCATATATATAATTGTAGTAAATAAATATATGTTTATGGCAATCATGTTTATGATGAATCATTATATCATAATATGTTTTACTCAGAGTATGATAACCATAATTCGAGAATAACACAATATGGTGAAGTAATACATCATAAAAATGGTTGCCACAAACATATACTTAACTACTGCAATCATATATATGATTGCTACAATTATATGAATGGTAACTTAAACATATTGTGATTACCGCAATCATATCGTCACCTTAATAAAAAATAGTGTATAATTTTTTCGCCATTTCGAAATAATTGAGTTTAACATTTTTGTGTTAGTAGACATCTAGAATTTCACCAAATTTTGACCACATATAAACATATATGAGGATATACATAATTACAGTAACCATAATATTGTTAAAAAACTTGTAAAAATTATGAAATGGTTATGGTAAACATGTACAACTATATTTTTCTCTGAATATAGTATTAGATGATTTTAATTGAGTTTTTTAAGATAACTAACTAAAAAAATTATGAAAAACTGATTTTCCACTTTTCTTTATCGACTATTACTACGTTTATATTGAAAGTAGAAAAATTAGCCGTATAAACAGTGAATTCATTTTTTATTTGCAAATAGCTAACTCACGAAAACAATTCCTGATTAACGACACTATTTGCAAATAAGATTTCAAACATTGCCATATTTTTTAACGTTTTTAGTTTTTCTTTCCTTTTTTAAATATTTCATTGCGTTTTTGCATTAATTGGATTTCAAGACAAACAAGAATTTTTAATTCTTTCATTTTTGCATTTAAAAAAATAAGAATTTTCATATAAACAGGGAGTTAGTTAATTGCAAATTATTTTTATTTGAGAATAGGCTACTCACAGTGGTGGCCAGGTAATTAAGAAAAAAATGGTTTGCTAAATTCCTTGGCCCATAACCATAGTCAGAAATAAAGTATATTTTAAGAGAAATAAAGTCGTCTTTACTTAAGAGTGGACTTTAGGTCTACCATAGACAAAATAAAATATACTTTTAATGTTAAAGTCGACTGTAAATATAAAACCAGCTGAAGTTGTTATTAACTCATTTAACAACAGCATCAGCTGTTCTTCCTCAAGTAAAAAAGTTCGACAACAAGTCAAAAATGTTTGTGTTACAAGATATTGGCAGAGAATTTGCAATTATTAAACAGTTATCAATAAAATTAGAACCAAAATATCCTTATTATGATATTAATCTTATTTTTTGAATTTTTCCACCACAATTTGTTTTTTTTCTTTAGATTTCACTGTTACTTTTATTGTTTACCTTTTTTGTTTTTTTTTTAATTTTCTATGTCAGCTGTTCAGCGGTGCCACTTGTATATATTTTTTTGTATATTGTATGAAAACATTTTCTACATTTGAGGTGGCACCCAGTTAAAGTCGGTTCAATTTAAAACACACTTTAATTTTGACTATAGTTGCAAAATAATTAAAAGCAGGTTTTTTTCAAATATTCAATTATTTTTTCAAATATTTTCACAAATACCCTGCCAACAATTACTATCCAAAAAGTGTCCCAAACGTATCATCTTGAAGTTGAAACTCATCGAATATGATATCGCTTTCTTATCGTAATAGTGTCACAGTGCGGGAAAAAACGTGCCACGCATATGATACCTACCAATTCTATCCATTTAGTGTATTATTATATCTAAATTTATGTCTAAAAAGTGTCCAGAGAGAAGATGTTTCCAATTCTGCTTCTTGCATTAAAATGTTTTTGTAAAATGTTTTTTATATGCTGAGTAACATTTTTGCGACACAAAAGAGACACATTTTAGTATACATATCGAAAATATAACTTCCAATTGCTGGCAGGGTATGAATGCATGAGGACTGTTTTAACACACAAGTGTGTTTTATTCAACTGTGTCAATTCATACATATTCACCACGAACACATACGATTTTTCTACCACCTCAATTCTAAACAGCAATTCCCTGGGAGCTTTTTTCCCTTTTCCCTATTCCCTTATTCTAAACAAAATCTCCACGGGAAAATTTTCTCTTTTCCCTTATTCTAAATGAACTTCGAAATGGGAATCTCCTCCCCGGGAAAAAAGGTAGGTATTACAAATGTCAAAAAATGGGAGAATGTGGTGAAAAAATTTCCCCAAAAAATCAAAGACAGTTGTAGCACAAAATATAAGTATTAATCATTTAAAAAAAAAATATAAAAAATGTGTTACCAATCGTAATTTATCATTACTTATAGGTCGAAAAACACAAACCGAAAGCTGATGGAAATTCTTTCGATAACTATGTAATTGTACTTGATATAATAGTTATTTTTGTTTGTTTTAGTTTTGTAATTTTTTCTATATACATACAGTTGCGAGCAAAAAAATGCAACGGTATGTTGTATGATCTTAACTGGTATGATTTTTGCGAGCAAAAAAATCAACTCTACGAAAATTTATAGATTTGTAAATTTTTTAAAATATTATTAAACATGGATAGGAGATTCTATGTACATTAGAGGTGCCCTTAAAAAATAAATTAAACCAAAAACCAGACATTTTTATCGAATAAATTGACTTATAATTGTAAAAGGGTTTTAAAAGAAGTATAAAATAACCATATTTGATTGTACAATGTTGGTCCAGCCTTTATAAGGGTTTCTAATTTAATAGTGATATTTTATCGGAATTGCCACAGTCGTAGTTTTAATCAGTATAAAATCAATAAATTCTTAAGAATATCGACTATGTTAAATCTATAAAACATGCGTAGTTAGAGACATTTTTCATATCTGATTGTAGATAAACAAATTTGAACCACTATTATTGTTATTATTTTCTCTAAATATGAATAATATTCATTGAATAACCCTAAAAGTTGTAATTTTAGGCATCTTAATAATTCCTCTAAGAGAAAAACTTTAAATTAGATTCATTTTTAATAACCAAATGTTTGTATTGTGGCCTGAGTTGAGTAAAAAAAATTCGGTTATTTTAGCCGTAATACTTCTTTGCCACGTCAATATCTGTTGCTAGAACCGAAAAAATCTATGGATATAATAGAATAATTCAATTAGCAACAAATTTGGCCATCGAAACGGATCTGAAAATTTTAACTTTTAGAAGAAATTCCCGAAAATTAACAAAAAAATATTCTTGGTATTGGGAGGCATCAACATACAGAATCCGCAACTCATGACCACAAACCTGTAAAAAACATTTATTGTTTAAAAACATAAACGTACTAACATCACATTCAAACTGTAGTAACCCTTTCTGTTGTAGGATAAGTGTTTATTATTAGAAGGAGCTATTAAGTGGACATTAGGGTGGCCCTTAATAAACGAAAGTTGGATTTTGGCCATTCTCACCCCCCAGTTTGGTGAACATTAGTAAAAAAATCATCCTGAAAAAATTTTAGGTAAATCGGTTGGGGTTAAGACGTGCCGCAAGCCCTCTGAAGTTTTGAGATGCATTTACAAGGGGAAAAAATCCATTTTTTTCAGTTTTTGTAAAAATTTTGCCATTAAAAAATTACTTTTGTAATTCAATTTAAAAGAATCGAAATGTGTACGTAATTGTCGTTCTAATGAGACATAAAAAACAGAAATCGGTTAAAAAATTTTAAAGTTATTAAAAATTCGCCAGGCCATTAACGTGTCTCAGGCCACTAGAACAAGAAATGTTGGAACAAAATTAACATATTTTGAGAAATATTAAAATAAAAGCTCATTTTTACTTAAAATATGTCCATATTTACTTGTATATGAGTTTTTGTCTTCGTAGGATACCGTTAACCTATTCTTAGGTATGAACAAAAAAAATTAATTTTTTTAACGGCAGTTTCAAAACTCCATTTTCAAATTTTTAAAAATTTTGTTAAACAAATTTCAGAATTTTTTGATCATCTCATTGGGATTTATTAAGAGTATAATAGGGAATTAAATCGTGAAAAAATTATGAAAATATCTCTTATAGTTTTTCCGTACCTGCGATTTAAATTTTGAAATTTTCGAGAAAAACCAATTATTTGGCAATTTTTAGGCCAATGAGCTCTATTTTCTTACTCTTATGAATTTTAAGCAAAACTTAATTAGAATATTATAGTCCAGATAATTCTAAATATACTCTGAAACTTTTACTAAAATCAAAAAACGTTAACCCTTAAATCGTGAAGGTCAAAGGTCAAATTTTTCAATATTTGGAATTTCTCTTGGAAAGATTTTGAAATGTTCGAAATGTTGTATATTTTTGGGCCGATTTTGATGAAATTTAACAAAAATATAACACAAAGCCTAGTATTTACAAAAGCAGCAGAAAAATTAAAATTAACCCTATATAGCACTTGGTGTTAAAATGACCCCAAACTTCTAAAACCATAAAAAATTATGATTTTAAAAGTTTGGTGTCATTTTAACCCCAAGTGCCATTAAGCGTTAATTTCCATTCTTGTGCTGTTATTATAAACCCTAGAGTTTATGTTATATTTTTGTTAAATTTCATCAAAATCGGCCCAAAAATATACAACATTTCGATCATTTCGAAATCTTTCCAAGAGAAATTCCAAATATTGAAAAATTTTACCTTTGACCTTCACGATTTAAGGGTTAACGTCTTCCGATTTTAGTAGAAGTTTCAGAGTATATTTTGAATTATCTGGACTATAATATTCTGAATAGGTTTTACTTAAAATTCATAAGAGTAAGGAAATAGAGCTCATTGGCCTAAAAATTGCCAAATAATTGGTTTTTCTCGAAAATTTCAAAATTTAAATCGCAGGTACGGAAAAACTATAAGAGATATTTTCATAATTTTTTCACATTTTTATTCCCTATTATACTCTTAATAAATCCCAATGAGATGATCAAAAAATTCTGAAATTTGTTTAACAAAATTTTTAAAAATTTTAAAATGGAGTTTTGAAACTGCCGTTAAAAAAATTAAATTTTTTTGTTCATACCTAAGAATAGGTTAACGGTATCCTACGAAGACAAAAACTCATATACAAGTAAATATGGACATATTTTAAGTAAAAATGAGCTTTTATTTTAATATTTCTCAAAATATGTTAATTTTGTTCCTACATTTCATGTTCTAGTGGCCTGAGACACGTTAATGGCCTGGCGAATTTTTAATAACTTTAACATTTTTTGACCGATTTCTGTTTTTTATGTCTCATTAGAACGACAATTACGTACACATTTCGATTCTTTTAAATTAAATTACAAAAGTAATTTTTTAATGGCAAAATTTTTACAAAAACTGAAAAAAATGCATTTTTTCCCCTTGTAAATGCATCTCAAAACTTCAGAGGGCTTGCGGCACGTCTTAACCCCAACCGATTTACCTAAAATTTTTTCAGGATGATTTTTTTGCTAATGTTCACCAAACTGGAGGGTGAGAATGGCCAAAATCCAACTTTCGTTTATTAAGGGCCACCCCAGTGGACATGTATCCCAAAGTCTTACAAGTGGCAAATCAAGTGGGTTGCTGGCATCTCTTTCTATCCTTTGCTTCTTCATCTGCTGTATTTCAGTGTTTTCTATTACTACTTTCTTTTTCCGTTTTTTATAATTTTTTATTTCAATCAACTTTTCGCGTTTGTTGTTCCAAAAAATTATTTTCAAAGTTTTACACAAAACAAGACAGTTGACGAAAAACAACTTATTTCGAAAATTCGAATTCTCTCTCCCTTATTATTCCCTTCCCAAACTGTTTAGAATAGGAGGATTTTATTCTTGGGAAATATTAATTCCCAGGGAACTTTATTCCCTGTTAATATTTAGAATTGGGCTGATTACCATTCTATATTTCGGGAATAGCCGGGTACCCGGGAATCAGTGTTGCCAATTCATGGTGAACAAAAAGGGCTAAATACTTAGAAAAAAAGGCTAAAAAGTGGCTAAAAAATGGCTAACATTTTTAATTAAAAAAATACATACATTTGACACAAAAAACTACTTAGAATGTTACATTTGGCTATGCCGAATAGACAAACAAAAATGTATGAATATAACACACGTTCAAATGCGAAAATAAGAATATTTATTCCTGTATGTTGATCCTTAACTTTCAAATAACGTAATATGGGGCCACACGTATATCATATGTCGATGTTTTTATCACCTCGTATTTATCACCTGGCCTGCAAAATGCTCCTTTTTTTATATGAAAGACAAATTATGTATAAAGTAATCCTTTGTGATAACTTCGATGGAGAATATTTTGATAAGTGAATATATGGCAAATATGCCTCTCATGTAATGCAGAAAAAAAGATATTCTAAAAATTATGCACGTCGCCGTACAGAATTGATTTTCATTGGCAAAAACATAAATTTTGCCATTAGTTAGTAAACATATCAAAACTAAGGTAGCCAAAATATAAATGATCATAGCTAAGTTATTATCGATAATGAACTGAATTTTTCTTTCTAAATTGGTTGGATTGTAGTCTTTGAAAACGGTATACTACATGGCATGTGTTATACAATTTTTGTTAAAGTACTATATTTACATAAAACTTTAATTTTAGAGGAACCTAACCTTCAAAAGGATCAAAAAATACATAGCCCAGATAAAGTTTAAAGTATTCTCTTTAACCCTATATATGATTTTATAAACGCCCGGACCCGCGCGTAAAACATTAACATATTTATTAACAATTTTTATTCAAATAACGTCCATTTTCTCTATATTAGTTATGGCATTTTTTTAATGTATGGAAGGTTCAAACAATTAAATTGTTTACTGGTTCAACATTTTTAGTTAATTTTTGTCATAATATCCCTGCCAATTTTTTTGAACTGACTTTACTAATTTTCAACAGCAAAAATTTCAGATCATTAAAGTAAATATATAATTTTCATTAGAGTAAATATATATGGCTAAATGAAAATAAAAAAGGCTAAAAAAAAGGCTAAATTAATTTTTTTGTGGCTAAACAAGATTGAAAAGTGCTAAATTTAGCCCAAAAAGGGCTAAATTGGCAACACTGCCGGGAATGTAGAACAAAAATTTCCCGATTCCCGGGAATCAAAAAAGGTCTGGAAATTAAAAACCCGAGTCAAAATGCATGAAAAAGGCAAAAAAATTACAAGTTTTCCTATACGATACATACTCATTTCAATCAAATCGCCGGGACACGTATAACTTTTTTTACCGATCTAATATTTCCCGGTGGTCAGAACACCCGCCGATCACTGACCCTAATATTTGTCGCATAGTGTTATTGTTGTCAGTTCTAGCAAATTAGTCGTAGTCGAATATCTTTTACGAAAACCATGTTGGTTTGTACACTACGATTATGAGATGATGTTCAGTACATTACGAATAAAGTACGGGACATTGTACATATTCTCTACTTTTAGTGTATTTTTAGCGAAGATTTTGGTGAACATGTGAAGTATTGATGAAAGCAGAAATTTATATATTTAATACCAAAATAATTACGGAGAAATAAGAAACTCGAAATGATATGAGATGATGTTCAGTACATTACGAATAAAGTACGGGACATTGTACATATTCTCTACTTTTAGTGTATTTTTAGCGAAGATTTTGGTGAACATGTGAAGTATTGATGAAAGCAGAAATTTATATATTTAATACCAAAATAATTACGGAGAAATAAGAAACTCGAAAGATATGTTTTTATAAATGTGTTTAATTGTAAATCATGAAGAAAATTGAAAAATGTATTTTTATAAATGTGTTTAATTGTAAATCATTTATATCGAATGAATATGTATAATTTTATAATTTTTATACCCTTCACCACCAGAAGTGGTGAATGGGGGTATATATAAGTTTGTCATTCCTTGTGCAAAATTGAGAAATTGGGCCTTTTCGGAAATGCATCACTGCGCTGCATTTAATGCGCATATGTGCTTAGTTTGCGATGCTGATGCGCAGATAATGCATCAGCCATTTTTGTGATGCTTGTTTGATGATTTCTTGTGCATTGTCACTCTCTGTATAGTTAAGCTAAACGAACGTGTTTTTCCCATCTCCGCAAATATTTCGTTTTTTTAAGTGATATTGACGGAAACAAACAAAATAAATTTGTTACGAAATTGTACTTGAATTCAAATATAACGATTTTAAGGGCTGATTTAAAAGTAGCATAATGCTTTCAAATAACAGTGCTGTAATTGCAAACTGTAACATATCTGTGGGCATTATTAAATAAAAGCTTTCAGTTGACCATTGATCGTAAGTTGGCAACGCTGTTTGAATTCGAATATTCAGTTAAAGAACATTGTAGAAAGTACACCACAGATGGCGTATGATCTAGAATATTCGAACTTTGACAGTTAAAGAGCAATCTAGAGTGCAGATGGCAGTGTGGGTATTTAATTCTGTGGTTGTTGTACATTTTAAATAAATAAAGAGTTGTTACAATTTTTAAACTACTAAACGGCTTTTATTTGCAATCAAAAGTATCCGGTTTATTTAAAGGAAATTAACAAACGTTTTGAAAAGGTTAAAACGTAACAATATAAAAAAGAATATATATCTTTAACGCAAATGGACGCGAAATTATATTTAAGCCTTTGATGTCAAATGTTGTTTATAGGCAACATTGTATATTTTCATAGTCATAGTTCCTATAGTTTCTGTTATTTTTGCTGACGGTTTTTTCCAACTGAAACTAATATATTTGAGCATTCGTTTATGAAGTTACATTTTTAAAAGCTTTACAAGTGTTCATTTGCGAGCTAGTTGAAGTGGTGTTCAGACGCGTGCAAAAGAATGTGGAATAAGTTGTTCTACAAAAATTCAAATAAAAACTAATCACGCATGATTTTTTATAAAAAGTGATTTTTACTGTAAATAACAGATAAGAATATAAAACAATGTTTGCAAAACTTAACAAAAAAAATTATTTTATGTCAGGAATTTTATGAACACAATGTTGCTTATAGGCAACATTTGTCCATAGTAGTAATTTTTTTTTTGAAATGCGCTCAAAAGGTCTCACAGAATCAGAACTAAAACAGATAATCGATTTCGATTGGAAAATTCTGATGATGCAGAAGGTGAAGAAGAAGAAAAATTATAATTTGGAGAGAGTAATTGAATCAATAGTTGATCAGGTAGCTGAAAATCCAGTTTCAGAATGCAAACGCGGATTCATAAACAAAATGAGTATATGAATATAACTCGATCAAGACAGAAAAACGAAACATATGTCATTGTTGAAATTTCAATTGATGATAGCAAACGAGCTTCTACACGCATCTGATATTATGCCAATAAACCAACGCAAAGAGGTCGTCCATCGGCAATCTCTTCAAGCATGCAATCAGATTCACCGTCACCATCGTCTCCAGCACCATCTAACATTTCAAACTTTTCATCGTCTTCAACAAAACTATCATACGTATTAGAACCTCCAAAATCCTCGCGTCTTGATCAAGCCGGTCATTGGGTTGAATTGTGAGCAAAAGGAAGGTGTAGATTATCCCACACAGGTCTTCCAAAATCAAAATGTAAGGTACACTTATGTTGCAAGCCACAAACAAATTGTTTTGTTTCAGATCACACATAAAATGTATTAAAAATTAATAATATTTAATATTCTTAATCATAAATTTATTGTCACTAAGTTTCATAACTTTCTGAATTAAGTCGGTCGCTGTATTCATTTTTTGTTGCCTAGGTTGTGTTGAATTATAATTTATTAGTCGACCAGATGCGATAGATTTTGTGTACCAATCGGTAATTATTCTTCCGTTGTCATTATATATTTTCATATCAAAAAATGGTATTGATTTGTCTTCCTCTCTCTCTATCGTAAACTTCAGCTTGTTATGATACTTATTAAATGTTTCCACGATTTTCATCTCGTCGTCTTTCTTGATTATTGCAAATATATCATCTACATACTTTGTGATAAATTTAAGTTGTATACCATCCTTGTTTAATTCGTCCATAGTCTGGTTTAATAACGCGTCAAGTACAATGTAAGCAATTGTGGGGGATAATGGATTTCCCATCGGCATACCGAAAGTCTGACTGTATAAAGTATTCTCATATAAAAAGTAATTATTGTCGTTGAGACAAAATTGTAGAATTTTCAGGAATTGTTTCCTCGGAATTTGTGTGTGGTTTTATAGAATCGTCCATTTTGTCATGATGTTGTTTATAACTAAATAAATCGGTATGTTGGTGAATATTGATTCCACGTCCAGAGAAATTAAAATATCATCATTGTTCTGAGTTATATGGCTTAATCTTTCCTTAAGTTCCTGAGAATTCCTTATATTGTATTCCTTGGATATAATATTCTTAAGGATGCCACCTACGTGTTTAGCTAAGTTGTAACATGGGACTTCCACTGAGGATGATATTGGTCTGAGGGGTACATTTGGTTTATGTATCTTAGGAAGGCCGTATAATCTTGGTGCCGTTGCAGAACTAGCTGTTAGTCTGTTTTTTTCCTTCTGGTGATATATTATTGTTTAAAAATGTCCATTATTATGTTGTTGTTCTCTCTTACACTAAGAGAAAAACCTTCGTGTGAGGCATGAATTTCTACATTGGATTAATGAAAAATGTCATTAAAAGTCAGCTAAGGAAGCAATTCATTGTATTAATGGAGAATGTTTCATTAATAATATGAATTTTCATTCCACTAGCTTTATGAAACCACTTCATTAATGTAATGAAATTACCCATTATTTCAGTGAATATATTTCATAAATTCAACAAAACATTTTCATAGTACTAATGATTTTACTTCATTATTGGCATGCATTTCCTACGTTAAATTCAGCACTTTATTGCATTAATTGAATGAAATTAGTTCATACATTTAATAATTATTTTTCATATATTTTATGTAATTGTATCATAGTTCTTATGATTTTTTTACATTAAAGCAATGCAATTATATCATTAGATTAATGATTTTACTTCATGTGTGATATGAAATCTTCCCCCCATTAAAAACCAGTAAAAATATATATAAAGTATATATATACATTAGGGTGGCCCCGTTTGTATGGAGAAAAAATAAGGTATCGATGTTCCCGCCTAAAATGAAAATTTGATTCATTCTAAGACTACGTTTTGAAATTTTTTCGTCCTGGGGTCAATATTTGGCGAGCTGGATCAAAGGATAAAAAGGTCATTTTTTGAGGTTTTTTACATTTTTTCCATATTTCTTCCAAAGGAAGTATATGTAAATTTGGTATCATATGAAAGGTCTTTGAGAGACGCATTCAATTGGTTAAAAGAAATTTAAAAAAAAAAATTTTTAATTAAAAAATTTTAAAAATTTTCGACAAAATTTTATTTTTTTTTAATTTTTTCATAGAATTTATTCAAATACATAGATGAAATTTCTTGGTCATAAACATCATGTTATTTCACCGAAATGGTTTTTCTCGTTTTTTAAAATTCAATCCAGTTCAATGTTTATTCAAATTTGTTTAAACCTAATTTCATCCCTATCTGACAATCTCTGTACTCAATTCATAGTATATGTAATGGGCATCAATATAACTCAATTTTTATAAGCTCTCCATCGATGTATAAATTCGTATACTTTTATTTTGTTACACTACGAATACATTTGCATTTGCTTTTGAATGTTGTTGTTTTTTGTCATTTATTTTTAAAGTAATGAAGAATTTGTATAAAATCATTGACAACTAGTAAAATTTTAAGAGAAAATTTTTTCTCTCTTTTCTTTTTTTAATTTTTACAAAAAATCTTATATATGGTCACCTTAAAATCAAAAGGGCATAACAACCAAAATTTTACATTTTGATTGGAAATAATACATTGCAACATAACACATTTTAGAACACTGTTGTCAACAATACCAATTTTATTTATTTTAATTTTATTAAAGAAAAATTCAAATTGCATATCAGACATGATTGTGTAGGTTGGGAGATAATAAATGTAATAACAAATCATTTTTATAACAAAAATAGTTTTCATACTACATATTTATTATATACTTATTATTTATTATATACTTCGTCAATCCACAATTCCAACACAGGATGCACTAAATAAGGTGAAATCAACAACACAGCTGATTTTTATTTATCTATTTTGAAAGTGCTTGTGTTTTGTCAAACTGAATTTATTTTGAAAAAATAATAAATTTTATTTTCAAAGAAAAAAAAATTAAATCAAAAAACATGAATGAAAATGTGAATAAAATGATTTCATATAATGAAATTTGGATAAAGCACTATTAAACCTTTGTTCTTTTTCAAAAATATGCAAAAATAAAATTTGTTTATTTTTTATTTCAACAAATTCAGACAAATTCAATTTTGACAAAACCTATGCTCTTGTCAGCAAGAAATATTGTGTTTGTTGTCGAAACGCTCTCACCTTACTTATTACATCATGATTCCAACACTCAATTTTAATTGTCAATCGTACACGGATTTAATAGATTGGAAAGGGGTAGCCTTCTCAGAGCCCCCTTGCATTAAATTTTACTCAACAGAACAATTAATGAAATACAACGACTCAAGCAACATCATATATATTCCAGGTAAAACATTATAAATTCTCATAAAAATCGCGATAATAAAATTAAACTTTTTACTAGAAAATTATTTTATCTTTGGTTAAGCTATTATGTATAAAATCGTGATATTTTAATAATATATTACTAATTTCAGATTTTCTATGTCATTCACAAAATACAGAACGATTTGTACATTTTGTCAGTCAATCCATGCTATCAGTAATCGAAAAAAATCGACCTTCTTATATTGCTAATAGAATAAACTCATGTAAACGAATTTGTAAATAAATATATATGAAAAAATTATGTTAATATTAAAATATTTTCTGTGAATTTATATTTTTAAGTTTTAACTGTTAATTAATATTTCTCATTTAGCAAACAATATACAAAACAATGTAAAAATATATGTAATAAGCAGTTTTTCACATGTTACTTAAAATTAACAACAACATTCCAAAGGAATAACATTAAAATAATCATTATAGCGCGATGTATAGTAAATGTTTTAGCGTAAATTTAAATATTCGTAGTGTAACAAAAAAAAAGTATACGAAATTATACATCGATGGAAAGCTTATAAAATTTGAGTTGTTTTGATGCCCATTACATATACTATGAATTGAGTATACAGAGATTGTCAGTGTAGAGATTATATTTATATTATTTTAAAATAAAATACAATATTCTGGTTTTATTTCAAAATTACAAAATTTTATTGTTTGTTGTAGAATATTGAAAATTATAATGAAAATTATTGAAAACTAATATGATTAATAAAATTAATTAAGAAAATGAAAACTTAATATTTTTTGATATATAAAAACACAAAGTATTTTTATTCACCTACAACTACTCCCCCTCCAAAAAATTTATTCCCAATAAATTAAAAGAAACTCTCTTTGTTGTTGATTTAGTATTACTGGAATGTATGTTTGAATTAATGTAAGTGTTTTCAGTTAATGCTGGTTTCAATCGATCGATAGGTATAACTACTGACTTGTTATTTATATCAATTTTGAAATATTTCTTGTTCTTTTCAATTACTCTATAAGGACCCTCATATGGTTGTTGCAAAGATCTCTTATGAATTACACGCACAAATACATATTTGCAGTCTTTTAGGTCTTTTGGTACATGAATACCTGTATTTGAATTGTTGTGATGATTTAAATTAGATCTTACGTTTTTGAAATGGGTTTTTAATTTATATAAAATGTCAGATGCATCAAAATCTCCTGTAGGTGTTAATATTTCTCCAGGTAAACGTAAACTTTGACCATAAACCATTTCTGCAGGAGTAGCTTGTAGATCTTCTTTAAATACTGAACGAATACCTAGTAAAGCAATCGGAAGCTCGTCATACCAAGTTGCTGATTTACCTTTAGCCATTAATGTTGCTTTAAGCTGTCTATGAAATCGTTCAACCATGCCATTAGATTGAGGGTGATATGGAGAAGTTGTTATTTTAAAACATCCTAACATTTGTGTTAGTTCTGAAAACATTTTAGAGGTAAATTGTCCACCTTGGTCGGTTGTTATTTTCAAAGGAACACCGAACCGAGAAATATAATTTCTTATTATTGTATCAATTATATTAGATGTTGTGATGTCTTTTAGTGGGTATGCTTCTGGCCAACGAGAATGTCGGTCAATTATTGTTAATATGTAACGATGTTCCCGGGATATAGGTAAAGGTCCAACAATATCTAAATGTATATGTTCGAATCTTCCTTTAGGTATCTCAATTTTGACCACTGGTGATTTAGTGTGTCTAATTATTTTTGATTTTTGACAGTTAAGACATTCTTTTGACCAGACGTTAAGTTCCTTTTTCATATTTGGCCAAAAATAGCGTTCTGTTATTAATTTGCGTGTAGCTCTGATACCTGGATGTGAAATATTATGTAATTTTTCAAATACAATTTTTCGCAAATTAAATGGAACGTAAGGTCTAGGTGTACTTAATGTACATTCAAACCAAATATCTAAGTTTAGGACTGGAATTTTTAAGAATTTTAGATTAAGATGTTTGTTTTTATCAGCAAGAAGTTCTAAAAGATCTTTATCTTTCTGTTGTTCATCAAATAAATTTTTAAGATTAATATCGGAATATTTGTATGCTTCGATTTCAAATGTTCTAGATAAGGTATCAGCTACAACATTAGCTTCACCGCTTATATGTCGAATATCACTTGTAAATTGGGAAATATATTCTAAGTGCCTAGTCTGTCTTGGACTTCTTTCGGTTTTTGATTCCAAAGCAAAAACCAAAGGTTTATGATCCGTATACACAACAAATGATCTGCCTTCTAACAAATACCTAAAATGTTTAATATTTAAATATATTGCTAACAATTCGCGATCAAATGTACTATATTTAGATTCGGAAGAGGTTAATTTTTTAGAGAAAAATGCTAATGGTTCCGAAATACCATTATAACATTGTTGTAAAACGCCCCCAATGGCCACATTTGAAGCATCTACCGTTAAGGTCAATTTTGCTTCATTATTGAAATGATTCAATAAAACACGTGATGCAAATGATTCCATGATACGGTCAAATGAATTGAGGGCTTCCTTAGTCCATTCTAAAATCTTGCATTTCTTTTTTAATGCATTGGTAATTATAGCATGAATGGGGTTAGTAAATTCGGCTAACTTAGGAATATACTTGTGGTAATAATTTACCATTCCTACAAATTTCTGAATTTGTTTAACAGTTTTCGGGTGTTCAAAGTTTCGAATTGCTAATATTTTTTCTTCAGAAGGTTTAATGCCAATATTCGATATATTATGACCTAGGAAGTCTATATTTGAAACACCAAATGTACATTTGCCTGGTTTAATATTTAACCCATATTCATCTAATCGTTCAAAAACTTTCTCTAAGTGATATAAATGTTCCTCATCATTTTCGCTATATATAAGTATATCATCGATATACACAAATACGAAATCGAAACCAGTAAATACTTCGTTGATAAATCTTTGAAACGTTTGCGCAGAATTTCGTAGGCCAAATGGCATTCGTTGAAACTCAAACATACCGAATGGTGTTGTTATAGCTGTTTTGAATATATCCTCTTCTGCCATTGGAATTTGATGATAAGCACGTACTAAATCGATCTTAGAAAATATTTAAATCGTGAATGTGAGGTAAGGGATATCTATCAGGAACAGTCACAATGTTCAAACGTCTAAAATCACCGCATGGACGCCAGTCGTTTGGATCTTTTTTTGGGACTAAATGTAAAGCTGATGCTACACTTGAGTTCGATGGTCTACATATACCTGCTTTTACAAGATACTCGAATTCTGTTTTTGCTGCCTTGTATTTAACGGGATCCAAACGCCTGGGTTTGGTAAAAGGTAAAGGACCGTTTGTTACTAATCTATGAACGGTAGAATGTTTGATTGGTTTCGTATAATCAGGTTCTGCTATTAGTGAAGGATATTTCTTAAGAAGTTGTGTGTATTGATTATCTACAGAAAATAACTTTGGAAGAGTCACATTGCAGCAACATGAAAATGTACTAACTGATAAATTAGTAAGTGGATCTATTAGACGTTTATGTTTAATGTCTATCAAAAGACCATATTTACAAAGAAAATCAGCACCAATAATAGGTTTAGAAATATCTGCAATCAGAAAAATAAAAGGAAATTCGCGGCGAAGACCTAAATCTACATTAAGTAATTTCTTTCCAAATGTTGCAATATTTGAGCCATTGGCTGCGCTTAAAATTATATCAGATCTCTTATTATTATTTCTGAATTTTGAAGATGGCAAAACAGAAATTTCTGCCCCACTATCAATCAAAAATTTTAAATTATTATTTTTATCAAAAATAAAAAGGCGACTGGAAGAATAATCAACATTTCCACTGTTCGTCGCTGCAACAGTGGATGATTTTAGTTTGTTGAACTTTCAGAAAATGAACATGGTTGTTCGCACTTTCTAGCTTGATTACCAAACTTGTAGTGAAAACGACATAACCAGTTCCTATTTGGTGAACGACCACGAGAGCGTGAAGAACTTCTGCTATATCTTCTATAAAAAGGACGTGAAGCCCGGGTTCCTATTTCTCTTTTAAGAGAACTAACTTCTAGTGTCAATTTACTTATATTTTCACATAAAGAAGCAGTTAAATTTTGTACGATTTGTTCAATATTGGAAGATCTAGAAGATTGTCTAACACTACATATTTCTCCGTTGTAAATAACTTCCCACAATCTATCAGCTAATTGAATTAATTCGTTATGATCATTAATATTAGATCCAGTTAAAGCAACATTTAGAGACTTTGGAAGTTTACGTAGCCAAAGTTTTGTTAAAACATCTGGGCTAAAATTAGAACCAGCAAGAAGGGCTAACGATCTAAAATATTCCGATGGTTTTCTATCTCCCATATCACTATCAGAGAGTATTTTGTCTAATTTAGAAGTTTCACTTAGGGAGTGACGTTCAATTAACACCTTTTTAAGATTAAGATACCGATCATTTGTAGTTGGATTTTGAATTATGTCTAACACTTTTATTATAACTTCTTGTGGTAAAGCAGTTATAATATATTCATATTTGGTTTGGTCTGTAGTAATGCCTTTGGTTGCAAATTGCATTTCGGCGTGAACAAACCATGCATCTGGACAATTGGTCCAGAATTGAGGGAGTTTAACAGAGGAAGCACATATGTCTAAATCAATTTGGGGTATTCTATCGATCGGATGATTACTAGTCAAATTTGAGTTTAAATTGTTATTTGTAGTTATTGAATTAGATTGTGAATGTGTTGAATTTTGTGTATGTGTATTAGTACGTGTTGGAGAGCGAGTGGTCATTTTAAGAGGGAAAGTTTACAAATAAAATCGAAATTAAAGTTTAAATTAAATTAATTATTCGTTAATTTAGTTATGATAATAATCGTGATTAGATATGTATGTAGATATTTAGTATTTTTAAAAGTAAACAATAATAGGCAAACAATATTAAGAAATATTTGAATATGGAACAAGAAATAAACACTTATACTGACTTCTTTTCTCGGAAATTTAAAACTGATGGTCAACTTATCTTGAACAAGTTTTATCTTGATTATAATAATAGTGACTTGCTGTGACTTGAACTGAAACTGATGTGAATCTTCAGATGAATTACTTTATAGTTGATAATACAAATTGGATTTGTCGTCTTTGAAATTTATAGATGATAAAGACAGGCGTTGTAGAGATTAGATGATATTTATTTGTTGAGATTAGATGGTATTTATTTTTGCATTAATTTCAAATTGCAGGTAATTGTTTCGAAAAATTAATATTTTCTTAATTACACGGAATATTATTCGTTTTATTTCTTCACGTGTAAAATGCAGGATCGCCAAAAATTTGTAGAGATTATATTTATATTATTTTAAAATAAAATACAATGTTCTGGTTTTATTTCAAAATTACAAAATTTTATTGTTTGTTGTAGAATATTGAAAATTATAATGAAAATTATTGAAAACTAATATGATTAATAAAATTAATTAAGAAAATGAAAACTTAATATTTTTTGATATATAAAAACACAAAGTATTTTTATTCACCTACAGTCAGATAGGGATGAAATTGGGTTTAAAAAAATTTGAATAAACATTGAACAGGACTGAATTTTAAAAAACGAGAAAAACCATTTCGGTGAAATTACATGATGTTCATGATCAAGAAATTTCATCTATGTGTTTGAATAAATTCTATGAAAAAATTAAAAAAAATTAAATTTTTAAAATTTTTTAATTAAAATTTTTTTTTTTAAATTTCTTTTAACCAATTGAATGCGTGTCTCAAAGACCTTTCATACGATACCAAATTTACATATACTTCCTTTGGAAGAAATATGGAAAAAATGTAAAAAACCTCAAAAAGGACCTTTTTATCCTTCGATCCAGCTCGCCAAATATTGAGCCCAGGACGAAAAAAATTCAAAACGTAGTCTTAGAATGAATCAAATTTTCATTTTAGGTGGGAACATCCGCAACTTTAATTTTGGGGCCACCCTAATGTATATATATAATTTAAACACTTATTAATTCCATTGTTCGTTGATAATATATAAATTATTAATATTGTTAATTTTTTTCATAATTTTAAGTGTTATATGAAAAAATAAAAATTCCTATGACATACTAATATTGCATTTGTTTTTAAATATTTTGTGTAGACGACAATTATTTTAGCGTATAAAATCCGTTTTACATATCGAACATGATCAACAAGAGTGCAAAAATTTAAAATAAAAACAATGTAAATATATTTTCAAATGGAATTTGCTTACTGTTTTTGACCTCTACTGATAATTTACAAATTTTGAGTTAATACCCTCATGTTGATCAAGTGCGATATGTACATTATATAAATATAATTTATTTAGAAATATTATAAAATTTAATTAGAAAGTCTTAAGGTAGGGTTATACATGGAAAATATTTACTCAAAATAGCGTAACCACTTTTTATACCCTACACCACCATAGTGGGGAGGGTATTATGCGTTTGTGCAGATGTTTGTAACGCCCAAAAATATTAGTCTAACACCCACCTTAAAGTATACCGATCGACTTAGAATAGACTTTCTGAGTCGATTAAGCGATGTCCGTCCGTCCGTCCGTCTGGTTGGCTGGCTGGCTGGCTGGCTGTCCATGTAAACCTTGTGCGCAGAGTACAGGTCGCAATTTTGAAGATCTTTCGATCAAATTTGGTACTTATTATTTTTTCGGCTCAAGGACCAAGCCTATTGAAACTGGCTGAAATCGGGCCACTATTTCACCTAGCCCCCATACGAATGTCCTCCCGAAATTGGACTTTATCGGTCATAAATGTTTAATTTATATATGTATCTCCACAAATTCCGCTCCAAATAAGTTTTATATACACAAAATTCATGTCACCAAATTTTGTTACGATCGGTCCATAATTAGTCATAGCTCCCATATTGACCCGCTTCCGAAAATCACTTTAACATGCATAAATCGCTTAAAAATGTTGGTAAACACACAAAATTCATCATAGTTAACTTTAATATAGACATAAATCACATGATCTAATTTCATGGTGATCGGTCCATAATTGGTCATAGCCCCCATATAAACCCACTTCCGAAAATCACTCAAAAATATAAATTATTGAAATTTTAAAAGAACAAATTTTTTGCTCTTTTACTTAGTGTAGGGTATTATATGGTCGGGCTTGACCGACCATACTTTCTTACTTGTTTTAGTACGAATTTGTTTGACGTTGTTTACTGTTGCAAGTGTTTTGTAAGATCAAACAGTATCAAATAAAATAACACTAAATATTTGTTTTGAATTGTCCTATGTAAAAGGAGTTGTAGAAATAAATAAAATAATTAATATATGTATATTTTATTTAGTGGTTACGTCTTTTTCGTCAAATATTTGAATTTGCAGTTTATTTTGGGAGAAACATTTTTGTAAAAAGTATCAACTGAAAAAAATTGCAAAATTTATTGCTTAAGTGGGTGGGTTGATTTTATTTAAGTAATACTATCATCACCTATTTGTAAATATTTCCATAAAATTGGATACATACGTTTTTTCCGTCTTATGCCAATGCATATTAAAACTGATTGCAATCGGCGATTTATTTATCCTAGCCCCCATACAATTGTCTCCAATAAATTGGACTTTATCGGTCATGATTGATATATCCTATATACCTATAGGTATCCACATAACTTTTGAAACAGAGTTTTATACATACTACATGTACTAAGAAATCACATTTGAAAACTTTATACGGATCGGTTAATAATTATCCATAGCTCCCATATAAAGCCCACTTGCGGAAAATTCTTTATAAAAATAAATCTCCTAAAAATCTTCGTATTCAAACGGCATAAATTACTTCTAAAAAACAAGCGCAATAACGTGCCCATTCGCCAGAGTAATAATACACGATAGCCTCGCCAGCACCTGCTCTGCATATTCTGATGATTGTTTCTGTTTTAAAACAAAAAAATTATAATGTTGATGAAAAGTATTAACATATTATTGTACTAGTATGAAAATACTTACAATTTGTATGTATATATATCTAAATGTTGACGAAAATCTTGATATAAACTAAACAAATAATAAATTTTTTCCAATTTTTGTTTTTACAGAATTTACAAAAAAAATTATTTTATTATTTGTTTACTTGCAAACTGTCAAATGTCTATGGTGAACTCTCACAGGTATGTTGAATTACACAGCACCTATATGTGGGAAGAGAGTAATTTTTTTTTATTCCAAAAAAATGAGAGTTTCCGCTCTATGTCTTCTCCAAGGTTGCCAATTTAGCCATTTTCCGGCTAGATCTAGTGATTTTATTTTCATTTAGCCATAAAAAAATGGCTAGATTTAATCTAGCCGGAAGATTTTGCCATTTTATTTTGTCCTAGCCTTTTTTATTTTAAACTTTTCTTGAAATTTTTTAAAAAATATACCAATATTTTGAATCAAATGACAAAGAAATAGTCTTTTTTAAAAAAAATCTTACGTAGTGGATTTGATGAGAACAGGCTGCGTAATTGTTTCCAAAGCAAACACATCAGTCATATTCGAAAATCAATTTTGCATTTATTTAATGGATCCGATTTTGTTTATAAGTGCCCAGAAAGTTGTTTAATTTATCAAAAAGGAACCAATTTATATTGATATTACAATTTTTTAATCTGTTAAGAAATGTAATATTTTATATATTAGTAAAGTCGATCTCACTATATAAAAAGACAATATTTATGAATTTGTATTCAGTAATTTTGGGTTTTAGCCATTTCTAGCCATTTTTAATTCTAAATCTAGCCATTTTCTGAGCTGAAGAGATGGCAACCTTGGTCTTCTCTATGGTATGAGTGGCATGACCAAGGTTGCCAATTTAGCCATTTTTCGGCTAGATCTAGCGATTTTATTATCATTTAGCCATAAAAAAATGGCTAGAATTAATCTAACCGGAAGATCTAGCCATTTTATTTTGTCTTAGCCTTTTTTATTTTATACTTATCTTGAGCATTTTTGGAATTTTTTAAAAATAAAACAGTATTTTTTATCAAATGACAAAGAAACAGTCTTTCTAAACAAATTCGTCTGTTGATGATTTGATGAGAATATTATTGGTTTTATGAAAACAGGCTTCCAAATTGTTTTCAAAGCAAACACATGAGGCATATTCAAAAATCAATTTTACATTTCTTCAATGGATCCAATTTTGAATGTAAGTGCCCAGAAATATGTTTAATTTATCAAAAAGGAAAAAAAATATTGATATTACAATATTTATCCGCATTTTCTCAATCTCTGGTTATTTTTCATCGTGACGATATACTGACAGTTCTCATACAAAAATTCTATTTATTGAAAGTATATCGTTACGAAATACGATAACCGGAGATGGAGAAAGTGGGGGTTAATCTGCTAAACCCCATTAATACGAAGTCGGTAAAAATTATTTTTCAAAACTGTCAGTATAACTATTAGTTAACACATAACCAGACTCCGTGGTAATGGAGGCAAGAAATGTAATATTTATGAATTTGTATATTTGTATTATTTTTGGGTTTTAGCCATTTCTAGCCATTTATAATTCAAAATCTAGCCATTTTCTGAGCTGAAGAGTTGGCAACCTTGGGCATGACACTATGATAGAAAAATCTCTCAATACCTAAATGATAATAAAAATAATTTTTATACCTATAAACTAAAAAGTGGTAAAGGGTTGACAGTTGTCATTATAGGCATAGAGTCCAGTGTTGAGACTAATGATATCAAGGAGGCCCTGCAAGAATTGCGCTACGAAATAAGAGCTGTAGTTAACATATTCAACAAAGATAAAATTCATCAGAGTCGAGTTGGAGCCAGAGAAAAATAAGTTGAGGGTAAATGAAACTCACCCAATTTACTCAACACGATACCTGTTAAATCGTAGAATAACCATTGAGGAGCCTCTTAAAAGAAATCGTCCTGTTCAATGTGGCAATTGTAAAGAGTTTGGACATACAAATAATTATTGTACCTTACGAACAGTGTGTGTGGCATGCGGAGACCTTCATTCACCATCACAATGTGATATCCTAAAGAATGGTCTCAAAAGAAAATGTGGTAACTGTGGTGGCGATCATTCAGCCAACTACCGCGGGTGCCCAGTTAATAAGGAGCTACTGAACAGATTGAGAGAGATGCAAAACCTAATAAGAGGGAAAACATCTGAAGTACCAGCCTACAAATTTGAAAACACCTATACACCAGTCAATTCTGAAGTCCCGTTATTAAACAACAATTCACAATCCACTCAAATTGATCAGCCTAAGAATGGAGCAGGTTCTTATGCCAATATTTTGAAAACGGGTTACCAGCAACCTAGTGTTTCCAAAAATACGGGAGGGATGGAGGCACTTATGCAGGCGCTTACCCAGAATATTACCTCTCTTAATCAAAATAGACAAACTTTATGACATCCATGCAAAACACAATACAAGAGCTTTTAAGAGCACATAACCAAATGATACAAATCCTCTTAACAAGAAAATGAGTTATTTGAGACTATGTTTCTGGAATGCTAACGGTTTACAGCAACACAAATCAGAGGTATCCCATTTCATGCAGAATAAAAACATCGACGTGATATTGGTTTCGGAACTTATCTTACCAATAGGTATAACTCTTATATTTTAGGTTATACATTTTACGGTACAAATCATCCAGATGGTAAGGCACATGGTGGTACTGGTATTTTAATTAGAAATCGTTTAAAACATTATCCCCTAGATGAATTCTCAAAAGAATATATGTAGGCACCATCCTTTCATCTGGAAAGCTTTGCTGGAGATTCAAATATAAGCGCCATATATTGCCCACCACTCTTTTCAAAAACTAAGGAGATGTTTGAAGAATTCTTTAGCACTCTATACTTTAGCACATGTTTCTGGCATGTAGCGACTAAAATGCCAAACACACTTACTGGGTCTCTCGACTAATGAATCCCAGAGTTAGACAGCTTTATAAAGCATTAGTTGATCGTAAAAATGGCTTGGATTTTGTGTCCCCTGTAAAACCAACATACTGGCCTACTGATCCTAAAAAATTCCTTTGCATAAAAAGAAATATTAATTAAAATTCAATATCTACAGAAATATCATATGATTTATCTTCTGATCATTTCCCATTTATGGTATCTTATTACGGGAGGGCTAACATTTCAAAATTTCACACTGAAACATATCACTTTAAGACAAATTGGCTTAAATATAAGAAATATATCAGCAGTCATATCCACACAGATCTTTGTATTCAGTGTGAGGAAGATGTAGATAAATGTGTCAATGACTTCACGTCATTAATTGTATCGGCTCTAAATCATTCTAAGTGTCAAATATTTCCTAGAACTAATATGCACATTTCCAACTCAGATATTGAACGACTTCTTTTCGAAAAGAGAAAACTCAGAAGGAAATGGCAACTAAATAGATCACCTGCTGCAAAACAGAGGCTGTCTGCTGCTAGTAAAAACCTGAAAAAAGCCCTTCAATTAGAAGAGGATCGCAGAAATAGAAATTACATTCAAAGTTTGACAAATACCAAATACACAAATTTTTCTCTTTGGAAGGCAACGAAAAATATCAAGCCAGCGGTAGAGGGGCAAAGCCCTTTAAGGAAAGCTAACGGTACCTGGGCTCGCTGCGTAGTGGAAAAGGCTAAAATATTTGCCGATCACTTAAGTACAGTCTTTCAACCAAACTCGCCAACAACTGTTTTTGAACTGGAAGAGCCACCTGTGTCAACATTATCTTATGAAGACATTAACGAAGTAATCAAGGATAATATAATATTAAAATAAATCACCTGGAAATGATTCAGTTACACCTACTATGATTAAAAACATACCAAGTGTGTCCATAATATTTAATGCGATCTTTAAACATGGAGTTTTTTCGACAAATTGGAAAACTTCTCAGATAATAATGATACCAAAGCCAGAACAATATTTCTTTAATTTAAAGGATTTTCTTATCTCTCCGGTTATATGATTAACTTGTTCGATTGTTCCGTGGCGTTCCCGGAAACCAAATTGCTGAACTGGGATTATATTTTTCTCATTTAAAAATGGTATTATTGGTCTATAGGAGGATGGTACGGTCAAGTCTTTACCTGGCTTTGGTATCATTATTATCTGAGAACCCCACTTTCAAAAATCAGTTTTTTCCCAATAAAATTTATAAAATTCGAAATAATGATTGGTATATCATGGTACTATGTATATTCAATAAGATTCAGTAAAAAATGGTTGAAATCGATCAGTCCTATCGGATACCCTTCGTACCTATAGTACAAATTTAAGAATAATTTTATTTGAGTATAAACAAAATGAGTAAACTTTTAAAATCATTTTAAACTTTTTATTCATCAATTATCATTCTAGTTCCTAGATCATCTAGTTCCAAAATATGTTTACATGGTTGACGTCTTATACTACTTATATAGGGATCAGATGATGCAAGCAAACGCAATTTATAAGTTCCTTGCACAACTCAAAATTAATTCATTTTAAAAATTAGTTACGTTTAATAATTTTCTTACACTTTTTTTGGTAAATATTATTATTTCAAATAACGGTTTAATTAATCATATGGTTTTGTTTTTCTTTTTTTGTTATCGGGTTTCTGGTTTAATCGGATAATCGAGCAAATAATTAATCGAGGTTTAGATTTATTCGGTTAATAATCGGTTAATTTAAAATTATTCGATTAACCGAATAATTTCTATTTTCATTTTAAATTTGAAATACAACAACGAATTTTGTGTACAAAAACATAAAAAACCGCAAATAAGGTATTTGAGATCATTTTTGTAAACATATCGCCTATTTGCTGCAACAACGTCCTAACTTAAAATCCGTGTTTTATGAACTGAGTAATACAAAGTTCATTAATCTTTAATATGAATCTTTGTGTGAAATTGTTTTTTTGTTGTCAACATCAAAATTAATATTCATGTTTTCTCGTATATTTGATAAGTAAAAATTTGGGTTAAATACAGATTAGAATGATATTAACATCTACTATTTATATTTCTGAAATCGCATAAAATATTCAAAGACGTTTTTCTCGAAACGACTTTTTTTGAATTATGACGTTGTTGCAGCAAATGAGCGATGTGTGAGTTTTTTAGGGTTTTAGTGAGATCTTCTGAAATAATATTTTATAAAAAGAATATAATTTACACGATTTTTTTTCTTTAGATTTAATAAAACTTTTCTTTGGAAAAAAACTCTCGCTGATTGTATATGTTGGAGAAATCAAAAGCATGATAAAGAATATTCCTTTTTGGATTGTTTTAGATTTTGATTAATTTAATAGTTTCGCTTAGTTATGATAAAAGACTAATTTAAAAAAAAAAATTCGTCTATACATGTCTATTAGGGTATTCAATTAATCGGGTTTCTGGTTTAATCGGTTAATCGAGCAAATAATTAATCGAGGTTTAGATTTATTCGGTTAATAATCGGTTAATTTAAAATTATTCGATTAACCGAATAATTTATATTTTCATTTTAAATTGAAAATACAACAACGAATTTTGTGTACAAAAACATAAAAAACAGCAAATAAGGTCTTTGAGATCATTTTTATAAACATATCGCCTATTTGCTGTAACAACGTCATAACTCAAAATCCGTGTTTTATGAACTGAGTAATACAAAATATACGCTGTTCTATAATCTTTCATATAGTTTCATCAGTTTTCAAAAAAGTCAATTATTTTTTGTGTGTGAGAGTGTTTTTTTGTTGTAAACATCAAAATTAAAATTCATGTTTTCTAGTATATTTAATAAGTGAAAATTTGGTTAAATACAGATTAGAAAGATATTAACATCTACTGTTTATATTTCTGAAATCGCATGATATGTTGAAAATTTATTTAAGAAATAGTAAAATGTCATAAAATATTCAAAGACGTTTTTCTCGAAACGACTTTTTTGAATTATGACGTTGTTGCAGCAAATGAGCGATGTGTGAGTTTTTTAGGGTTTTAGTGAGATCTTCTGAAATAATCTTTCAAAAAATAATATAATTTAAACAATTTTTTTCTTTAGATTTAATAAAAATTTTCTTGGAAAAAAAACTCTCGCTGATTGTATATGTTGGAGAAATCAAAAGAATGATAAGAATATTCCTTTTTGGATTGTTTTAGATTTTTATTAATTTAATAGTTTCGTTTAGTTATGATAAAAGACTCATTTAAAAAAAAAAGTTTCGTCTATACATATAAATACAAACAAAGTTTCAAATACATACATGTAAATTAAATATGTCAGTTGTTATACATACATACTCACTAATCATGTTTAAAAAATGTCTAATTTTAATTTGAAATTTGTATTTGAATTGAAACGGAAAAATAAATACAAAAAAGTGCAAAAAAAAGGAATTTCGGTTAATCGGTTAATCGACACAAATTAATCGGTTTATTTGTTATTTGAAAATCGGCAATTTCAAATTATTCGAACAGTTAACCGTCCAAAATTAATCGGTTAACCGATTAACGGTTAATCGATTGAATACCCTAGTGTTAAGCAAACAATTACTTATATTTTCACGCAATTCTGTGGTTTATATATGTATAATTTTAATATAACATTTCTCCATAAATAAAAAAAATTATGCGAAAAAATTTATTTGGATTGTATGGGCGTTGAGCGTGGTCGATTTTGATAAAATTTTTTTTTCTTAATTTAGTCCATATAATTCTCGATGCCAAATTTCAATGCTCTACGACCATTCCTTATAATTTTTATACAAAAATGTATTGCATTTGGATTGAATGGGCGGTATGCGGTGGGCATGGCCGCATATTGAAACTCGGCATACGTTCTTCTTTTGTTTCAGAAAATACATGTACCAAATTTCTAGACTTTTGCTTGAATAGGACACATTTTATGCGAAGAAATCGATTTGGATTGTATGGGCAGTGGGCGTGGTCTACGACCACTCCTTATAATTTTTGACAAAAAATGTATGAAGCCATCCTTCTGTGCGTCGTTGCGGCCGGCACCAGTTAACGTTATCCTATCATCGTAATATTTTACACGACCTGTTTCTACTATACATAGAACAATTCTAGAGGGGGACGGCCTGTACCTAGAAAATTTTTTTGTCCATACAATCTTGTAGATATTTAATTTTTTTTTAAATATATAAAAAATATAACAAATGTTTCTGTTAAATGGTTAAACAAAACACACAAAAAATTATTATTCACAGTTGTATTTTATTTCTAAAAACATATAAGTAAAAACCTACTAAACGCGATTGTGGACATCATATAAGTTACCCTTAAGATATCAATATATATGAAGACTGAACAATTTGTGACGCAATTATGTACACTTTGCTTTTTGTGTACTTATACATATCACCCTGTAATGTGCGATTTATTTTGTACAGATGTGTTTATATGTATATGTGTGTTTGTGTGTATAAATCAGTATTTTTCATCCTTATATCATCTCCCTTCAAAATCTTTGATGTGACATTAGTCAAGAAAGAGATGTGAATCTGTAAGGTTTTTGTGCTAAAAAATTAAATACTAAGTTGATTGAATACTGAAGAAGTATAGAAATAAAATAATATGAAGTACTAAATGGGCACACATATTTAGTTAATAATTTTTGTAAATGTATCACTATTTAATTAATATAAAAAATAATCACACTAGAAATAGCTTTTGGTACTTGTGAAAACTAAAATAATTACATATTCAAAATACAAATGACAATGTGACGCCCTTAATGTGTGATGAATTTTGCAAGTGTAGATAAATATGTATGCATGCTACATATATAATTTAATGCAGATTACATTGTCTGCACAAATAAATACAATGTGAATTTAAAAAAAAAATTAACTAAAGAATATTAAATAATAATGTATCCGTTATAACAAAAAAAGTAACATCTTTCAGTTCATATATATATATACATTCGTACATCCATAGGATACTGTTCTTTGAGTGACAGAAGAAAAATGTATGTATTTTACAAAGGCAAGGCATACTTTAGGGAGCGGTATTTTGCGTAAGCTCACATCATTTATGTGCAACCGATTGAGAATTGTTCATTGCTGACAGTGTGTAAGTATAAGTTAATGTACAAAATACTTACATATAATAAATATATGCACAGTGTCTCTCATAAGGAATATAGTTTTTTTTAGCATTAACCTAATTATTTTATGATCTTACAAGAATAACAAATGGAATTTTTAATATTCTTACTAAATAGAAAAAAGAAGTAACATTAAACACTAACAATTTAAAAAAACAGCGAAAAAACCCGTGAAAGGTCGCCTCAGGTACCTACCTCACAAAAGTGTATGATTTTTTTGTTTAAATTACCGTTTAACTTTTGAGCACGTGTTTTATTATTATCCTATGTTATCCATTGCTGTACTATAGTTTGAATGGGAGTAGTCATATAATACTTAATCAAATTTAAATATTTTTTTATAAAGTATACGTAGTAGGCTTTTTAATTTCCCGGACCTTTTCCTTTCCCGTTACGAAATTAAAATCATTCCCGGGAATTTTTTAATACTAAATTAAACTAAAAACCGGTAAATTTTCTAATAAATTTCATCAGCGTTTTAATAGAAGTATTTAATAACTATATTTCTAACGACTTTCAATTTAATAATGTCATTTGATCGGTATAAAATATATTTTAATAGAAAAACTTATGAAAACATGCGTTGTTAGTTTCGAAGAGAAATTTCTTTAACACCTCGTCTACAACAGGCATGAAATGTTGTTAAAACATGATGTTAATACTTCATGTTAAATTATTAATATGTTAATGGTGGAGTATCGTACTCATGTCAATATTAAGATATTTCATTATTTTTTGATTGTCAGCGAAGCAAATTCTATAAAACATGGGAACTGTTCGTATAATCCAATGATTTTAAAAGTTTCTTCAGCGTTAGCATCCATTTTTATTTATTTTTTGTTTTATAGAATTACAAAGCCAATCAATTTTTACACAATTTTCCACATTATTTTACAGCATTTATTTGTTTGTTTGTCGAATGAAAATTGTAAATGAAAAAAAAGCAACAAAATGGCTGCTGTCAAGCTTAAACGTCATTTCATGTTATAATAGAGTTGTTAAAACATATGGTTTAACAACCATGTTAAAACATGAGAAAAACGCTAACATGATGTCTCTATACCTAACACTAACATCATGTTAGTGTTAATGTTTAGCATTTCATGCCTGTTGTAGATGGTGTGTAAAAACATAAAATTTCAATTTGATACTTTCTTAGTGACCGAATTTTTCAACTATGGCTAGTTGAATGAAAAAAAACGCGGTTATTTTTGTTCTAGAACCGAAAAAATCTATGGATATAATGGAATCATTCAATTAGCAAAAAATTTGGCCATCGCAACGAATTTTAATATTGTAACTTTAAGAAGAAAACTTATAAAGAAATTCCCGACAAATATTTCCCAAAAAATTTTCTCGGGAAAAATGGGCTTATTATTGAATTAATTTCAAACAAAAACATTTAAATTTAATGCACCCTGGAACATTCAAATGTGCATTCCTTATAACGAACAACATTTCCTTTAGATAGATAAAGGTATAGGCTGGTCCTGATAAAAATTTGATCAGAATGTTGGTGGCTTGAACACTAAAATTTAAAACCTTAACGATGGTCTTTACTGAAACATAACTGAGAGACAATGTATTCAACTGAACTGTTATGCAAAAAATATCAGATTTATAGATATAATAAAAATAATATTATTTCTATTATATCTAACTTTTGATTCGATAGAGATATTTTAGACTTTTTTTGACGGAGAATTATTTTCTTGTTTTAATTTCATTAAAATTGGTTCAGCACTTGTTGAGAAATTTAAAGCTAAAGTTGAACTTTTGATTTTTTTGTCGCATTTAGTATGGAAATGCTGATTTTTAGATTCTAACTTGCAGTTTCCATATTTCTTCAAATCATGAAGTTGTACCTCTCTTGAAGTTGTACCTCTCTGAAGTTGTACCTCTCTGAAGTGACCCTTGGTGGCAAATAGTAATTCTTATCAGCAATTATGTGATGATATGATGGATAGATATTAGAGCCTTTTTCAATCGCACGCAATCTAAGCTGATTATATTGCTACAGGTAAGTCTCCATTTACGCGGTACTTTATTTACGCGAATTCGATATAACGCGAACTGAAATTAGCAACCATTGTTTCAAATACGCGACTTTTTTTTACACAATTTTTATATAACGCGGCAACAAACAACAAGAAACGAGAAAACACAAGCGAATAACAGATTTATTTTTTGAAAACTTCGTTAATTTTTATGAATTTTTTGTTATGTTTTGATCTCTTTTATGTATTAGAATATTTAGTTTTTTTAATTGAAATTTTTTCCTTAGTTTTCGATTAATTACTTCACTTTTATTTTAAGTAAGTTTTTAAAAGTACAAATAAGTTTACTTTAAGTATATATGGTCGCCTTAAATGCAAACGGACGTAACTACATTTTTATTGTTTTACAGGATACGTTATAAAATCAATAATAATAGAGTATTCTTGGCAATTGTTCAATCAATCAAAAACTCGATTTTGAATTTTTGTGTAGTTACGTCCGCTTTCATGTATGTACATATGTGTTTTCTATTTAACGCGATTTTTAGGTTCCAATTTCTTTTTCGTTATGTGACTGATGTATTGTTTTACGCGAAATAAAAAATTATTGGCCCCACAAAAGCATTTCGTTCTAAATTAGAACCTCGTTTTTCGCGAATTTGATTTACACGCTATTTTTTTGGTCCCAACAAAACGCGTAAATGGAGGCCTACCTGTATGTTGTTAAGTTCAAATAAAAAAATGCTAATGCCTCTTCATTTCAGAACTGTTTTTCATCGCTTGGCATTGGAATACCGTTCTGTTCTCACTGGACTATAAATAGGTAAAATACGCTAAATAAAATAGCAATACTTCAGATACCTATCAAAACATGTTTTCTGAAATATAATCAACTTCCGAATCTGAAATATCGGAGTTGTTAACGCCACTGCAAGTTTAACGTTAAGTCATTTTCTGAGCCCTCGTCATTTGCATTGAATTACAAGTTACATTAATAACAAGTTGGCTGTGCTCAGGAAATAATTAAGAAATTTAATAAAAAGTTCCTAGTGGTTTCCATACCAAAAAGTATGTACCATTAATTATAATTATTTTTATTATTTTGTAATTCCTAATTATTTGTATTTATTTAGGAATTTTAATATAAGTACATTTGTTGAATAAATTAAGATTTTATGAAGCACATGTATTTTATTCAAAATCCCCGTGGAAGTCACTAGAATTTCCCTTAGACTAGATTGTCTCTAACAATTTTACAATTCTTTTTGTGATACATCATCTCTTTCTGGGTCACTTTTGCTTAACAACTTGCCAATCTCACAGTAAGTACAAAATGTATTTACCATATCCAGAGGGTCAGCAACAGCATGAACATCAAAGTAAAGTTTGTTCGCAATGTCACAATGCCCCCGACAAAAATATAACAACTTGCGCCGATTGCCACAAAATATTTCACAAAAATTGTTTTAATGTCACCGATGATGACATTACCTTCAAATGCCTGCAGTGTTCTGCCATAAGGCCAAATTAACCTGCACCAAGTGCCACAAGGAAATGCTCCTATCGTTAGTCTTCCACAGTCGTGAAAAGTTGAATTGCAACTTCAAAGACTAGAAGAAGAACGAAAACTCAACAAAGAGTATTTAGACAAAAAGTATCAACTTCTTGAAGAAGCTGATGCTCTTACTGACCTTTTGTCCAACAATTCCCAGTCCGTTCATGATTGGTTAGCTTCGTCAGAGCATCACCCTAATATCACTAAACAACCTGCTGTTGAAGATATAAACAACACCACAAATGTCCAAACAACACATTTGTCAGATAAAATTTTTAATTCTAATATTCCATATCATTCACAAAATCAAATACTGACTCGAATATATTGTCGCATAATGCCGTAAGATTTGATCCACAAACGGTCACCTCTGCTGCCATGAATTCGTCATAAACAACGTCATCAGTACCATATTGTACTACATCCATTCCCACCTATAGTGGTTATCAACAACGAATGCAGCTTCCAAGATCTTCTGCCAAAATTACCACCCAGGTACAATACTTACGTCTATTCCAACAAATAATAAATCACAAAATTTATTTAATTCGATTCAACAAGAATTTATTGCACGTCACCCGATTTCATCAACCATTTCATATTGCACCTAACGCATCAACAAATTCAGATCCCTGCCCGCCATCAAATTTTGAAACACCGCTGAGAATGTTACCAAACCACCATAATTCAAGGCAATCACTTCCGAAAGAATTGCAGACGTTTTCTGTCCAACCAGAAGAATGGCCTATTTTTTTACTCTACCTACGAGTGGTCCACCGATGGCGAATACCACATTCGCCTACAAAAGGCTTTACATGGAGAAGCTCTACGTAGTGTCCAACAAATGTTAATTCATCCCTCTAATGTACCGGGCGTGATGCAAGTTCTTCGGATGCTGTACCTGAATGTGTATGCTGTACTTCTTGCCAACCTGAAAAAAATAATAAATTCAATAAAAAAATAGAATTAATTCATCGCCAAAAGTTGATGAGCATAATTTTAAAACAATTACCTCCTTGGCCATTGAAGTCCGCAGCTTAATTTCCACCATTACTCCTAGTAATTTAAGTGATGAAATTAATAATTAATCACTTCATCAAGATTTGATACAGAAACTTCCATCTTCGTATCAAATTCAATGGTCAACTCAATAACCAAAGCAGCTGATAAACCAAAGCAAAAAACCAAATTTGTACGGATTTGACAAGTGGTTTTTTAATATAGATATATTAGCTGACCCGGTGCGCTTCGCCATCCCAATTAAAAGAATGAAATAGTACTATTAAGTCTCCCTTTGTGAATCTAATTGTAAATGTCTAATTTCATATTTCTGTGTCCATTATTATAGAAAATGCAAAAGAAAGTTACCACTGAAGTCACCTTTTGTGAATTCAAATTCATTCAGAATCTTGTGCCTAATTTTAAATTTTTAGGTTTATTATTATAAATTATTCAAAATGTACCATTGCAATAAATAAATAGTACCATTGATTATAACTTTTGAAATCGCATTCACTAAACCATAACCCGTCAAGTTTGAATTTTAAATTTGTATAGCATTTCCTATATTATCAACTAATCTAACAATTAATATTTAATAAATTATCACAAAACCGAAAAAAAGTTATAGAAAATTCAAAAAAGCACCATTAGAATATAGAAAAGGTACCAAAAAGAAGCCACTTTTGGTTTCCCTCTCACTCTCACATATAAGCTTTATTTCATGTTTCTATGTTCATTGGTGAAGAAATTACAAAAAGTACCATTCGAATAAAGAAAAAGTACCAACAAGTCTCCCCCTAGAATTCTCACTCACTTTAGAACATATACGATTAATTTCATATTTTTATGTCCATTATTACAGAAAATTCAAAAAGTACCGCTACAATATATAAAAAGTACCAAAAATCAGGCACTTGTGGATTCCCACTCACTCCGGTCCATATAAGCTTTACTTCATGTTTCTAGGTTCATTGGTGAAGGAATTACAAAAAGTACCATTCCAATAAAGAAAAAGTACCAAAAAGTCTCCCCCTAGAATTCTCACTGACTTAGGATCGTGTATGCTTAATTTCATGTTTCTAGGTCCATTGTCATATAAAATTCAAAAAGTACCATTAGATGAATAAAAAAGTACCTATAGTTCAGTTCTTACATTTTGGTACCTAAATATTGTACCCTATTCCTAACACAAACTTCACTCAGATACATATCAGCTAACTTTAATGTCGATAAGTGAAATAATTTAAAATATTAAAAAAGTACCATTAGGAGAAAAGTACCAATTTCCTTGAACACCCCCCTCAAGTTCGAACTTTAAAAATATTCCATTTTGCCAAAATTGTTTATGCTACAGACATGTCTCAAAATATTAAAATTTGTGTTAATGTGCCCAAGAAAAAATATGTTTTAAAAAAAGTACAAAACTGTTTACCAGGATTTGGCCCAATATACACCTTGGAATTCGAGTTCCAAATAACACCCTGTTAGTTAATTTCTGTATGAATCCAGGAACCAATGTTAAAAAAATTATCAAAATTGGCTTAATAATTTCAAATAAAATGTATTTTCCCGATTTTATCGCCTTTTTGGTACCTTTTTTATCCCCATTGCTTTGGTAAAATTTTATTCAAATAAAAATCTGCATCGTGTTGGGAGTTCATAATAAAATATTCGTATGTCTATGTCAAATTATAGAAAAAAATGTTTTATGAAAAAGTACCAAAAATAAACACAATTTTTATCCCTTAAGGGATCGAATTTCCAAAAAGTACCAAACTTATATTTTTTTATTTTTTGTAAAGTACAATTTAAGATTTGTTTCTATGTTTAATGGTTTAAAAGATACATGGGTTGCCAAAAAAGTACCAAAATACGGTTTTTACCCGTTTTCTCGCTAAAAGATTCGAATTTCGAAAAAGTACCAGACACCTGTCAGTTTATTTTTTAAATGGAGTAACATGCAAATTTAAGTTTTTTTGTATCTTTATTAGTTTTGAAGATATAAGGTTACCGAATTTACCCGTTTTTACCCTTTTTTACCCCCTAAACGTTCGAATTTCCAAAAATCCTTTCTTAGTGGATCGTTTTGGGAAGGGAGGAACCCACAGTTAAAATTTCATGATTCTAGCTTTAGTCGTTTGGGCTGTGTGATGATGAATCAGTCAGTCAGTAACGTTACTATTTTATATATGGGGGATTTCATGTCAAGTGAACCAACTTTTGAAATCGATGTCTTCCGATCGGGATGAAATTTGCACCAAGGTTAGCTCTATTGGATAGTAACTCAGACACAATTTTTCAACAACATCGGTCGAGAACTCTCTGAGTTATAGGGGGTAAAATTTTGACAATTTGGTCAAACAGGGGTTTTTTCTTATCCATGTAACTTATTACCTATTGTTCTTAGCAAAATGTGTTCCAAATAGTATAGATAGCTATTTCTTCGATCTTTCGAAAAAAAATATTTAAAAAAAAAAATAAAAAATTTTTAATATTTTTTTTCCGAAATCAAAAACTTTTTTGACTTTTTTTTAAAATACGCTATTTTTTTTATTTTTTTTTTTTCTTAAAATAAAGTTTAGATATTTTCCTTGAACACCTACTTGGTCGCTTAGTGGGATGCGAGTGGGATATCTATCAAAATAAATATTTTGTAACTCAAAACATAAAATTTTTGACTTTTTTTGCAAAATCAAAAACTTTGTTGACTTTTTTTTTCAAAATGGACCCTTTTTTAATCTTTTTTTTTAGGTCAAACAAAAGCTTAGATATTATCCTTGAAGACCCTTTTGGTCGCTTAGTGGGATGCGAGTGGGATATCTATCAAAATAAATATTTTTTAACTCAAGACTTACAATTTTTGACTTTTTTTTTTGCAAATACGATTTTTTTTCCAAATGGGCCCTTTTTTTAAAATTTTTTTTGTAGTCAAAAGAAAGCTTAGGTCCATTCTTTTAAGATATTTTTAGTCCCTTAGTGGGATGCGAGTAGGATATCTATCAAAATAAATATTTTGTAACGCAAGACATACAATTTTTTAATTTTTTTTTGCAAAATCAAAATTTTTTTCCAATATGGGCCCTTTTTTAATTTTTTTTTTGCTCAAAAGAAAGCCTAGGTCCATTCCTTTAAGATATTTTTAGTCCCTTAGTGGGATGCGAGTGAAAACCATCTTAAAGGAATAGGCCTAAGCTTTCTTTATAGCAAAAAAAAAAATTACAAAAAGGGCCCATTTTAAAAAAAAGTCAAAAAAGTTTTTGATTTTGCCAAAAAATCAAAAATTGTATATCTTGAGTTACAAAATATTTATTTTGATAGATATCCCACTCGTATCCCACTAAGGGACCTAAAATATCTTAAAGGAATGGACCTAAGCTTTCTTTTGACTAAAAAAAAATTTTTAAAAAAGGGCCCATTTTGAAAAAAAATTCGAATTTGCAAAAAAAAAGTCAATAATTGAATGTCTTGAGTTACAACATTTTTATTTTAATAGATATCCTACTCACATCTTCCTAAGTGACAAAATAGGTCTTAAAGGAAAAGACCTAAGCTTTCTTTTGAGCAAAACAAATTTTTAAAAAAAAGTCCCATATTGGAAAAAAATTTCGATTTTGCAAAAAAAAATTAAAAAATTGTATGTCTTGCGTTACAAAATATTTATTTTGATAGATATCCCACTCGCATCCCACTAAGGGACTAAAAATATCTTAAAGGAATGGACCTAGGCTTTCTTTTGAGCAAAAAAAAAAAATTAAAAAAGGGCCCATATTGGAAAAAAATTTTGATTTTGCAAAAAAAAATTAAAAAATTGTATGTCTTGCGTTACAAAATATTTATTTTGATAGATATCCTACTCGCATCCCACTAAGGGACTAAAAATATCTTAAAAGAATGGACCTAAGCTTTCTTTTGACTGCAAAAAAAATTTTAAAAAAAGGGCCCATTTGGAAAAAAAATCGTATTTGCAAAAAAAAAAGTCAAAAATTGTAAGTCTTGAGTTAAAAAATATTTATTTTGATAGATATCCCACTCGCATCCCACTAAGCGACCAAAAGGGTCTTCAAGGATAATATCTAAGCTTTTGTTTGACCTAAAAAAAAAGATTAAAAAAGGGTCCATTTTGAAAAAAAAAAAGTCAACAAAGTTTTTGATTTTGCAAAAAAAGTCAAAAATTTTATGTTTTGAGTTACAAAATATTTATTTTGATAGATATCCCACTCGCATCCCACTAAGCGACCAAGTAGGTGTTCAAGGAAAATATCTAAACTTTATTTTAAGAAAAAAAAAAAATAAAAAAAAATAGCGTATTTTAAAAAAAAAGTCAAAAAAGTTTTTGATTTCGGAAAAAAATATTAAAAATTTTTTATTTTTTTTTTTAAATATTTTTTTTCGAAAGATCGAAGAAATAGCTATCTATACTATTTGGAACACATTTTGCTAAGAACAATAGGTAATAAGTTACATGGATAAGAAAAAACCCCTGTTTGACGAAATTGTCAAAATTTTACCCCCTATAACTCAGAGAGTTCTCGACCGATGTTGTTGAAAAATTGTGTCTGAGTTACTATCCAATAGAGCTAACCTTGGTGCAAATTTCATCCCGATCGGAAGACATCGATTTCAAAAGTTGGTTCACTTGACATGAAATCCCCCATATATAGATTAGCTAGCAGTATAACAGTTGACCACTGTACGAACAAAAGTAATAAAGAAAAAACAACAACACACTCAAATGCAACAAGCAAAAGAGCTTTTATTCACTCTCATAGTGAACACAAATGTTTTGTGTGTGACAACAACAACAATAACTGCAGAGCAGTAGCAAAATGCCCAAAATATTTAACGATGGATCGTGGTGATAAATGGAACATAGTTAGAAAGTACAAACTGTGTAAGTTCTGTTTATTTAAACATAGTGGTGACTGCAATAAAAAGAAAAAGTGCGGTATAGTGGGGTGCGAATATATTCACACTCTTCATTACATCGATATTATGTACCGAAACTCAACAACAAAACGAAATGTCAAATAAAGAAACACATGCAATTGGAAAAGAAGTTGTAAATAATACACGCAGTGATAAATTAAATAATATTTTGTTTAAAATAGTTCCTATTAAAATATACGGAGAAAATAAAACAATTAAAACATTTGCCTTTATCGACGAAGGTTAGTCCATCAGTTTCATGGATGAGTCATTGGCAAATCAATTTTTTTTTTTTAAAAGAGAAGTAACACTCAGGCAATTAATATGCCTATATAATTGTGTTACTTTCTTTGGAAAGGGATAGAGTGTAGAAGAAAAGGTGGTGAAAGGAGGAGAAAAGCTTTTAATTGACAACTCTGCAACTGCGCGTTATGTTTGTTAGTAGTGCAGGTTGCATCGCATATGGTGGTGAGATGGCGCATTAGTCAAGCCAACAACCTTTATTTAATTATTTTACTTCGGTGGCATTTTAGTGTTATACCACCGAAGGAGGGCGCTGTGATACATATTAGTTATTAGTAAACTAATAATTATAAACTGATGTTTGTTGATTGGCAGTGGCTGGGAATCGAACCCAGGCCACATATCATGCTTAATGATCAAACGCGCTAACCAATTAAGCCACAGCACCTTGGCCTTAGATGTTTCTACAGTGAAATCATTAAATTTTCCGATACAGTCATTGTATTATGAAATGCTGTCACAGCGTTATCGCCACTTGTGAAAACTTCCCATAGAAAGTTACATGGATTCTGTTCCCCAAATACTAATTGGATTACATCACTTCGATTTAGGGGTTTCAAGCAAGATTCGTGAGGGATCTCCACATGAGCTCGTATCTTGTATAAAAATCGTATGGCTTATTTATGGCACTGTTGCAGAAAACAAAACCACAAGTAAGAATTTTAATTTTCATATATGTGATTGCTCAGCCACAGCTGATAAATTAGATGAGTTGGTTAGGAATTTTTACATCCTGGATAGTAGTGTGGGAATTATTGTAAAAAATCCTATTGTAGCTGAAAGTGACAAAAGGGCGTTAAATTTGTTAAAAAAATTTACAAAACAGAATGCCCAAGTGGGCATTATGAAGTTCCTCTATTATGGAAATTTGATTTGATAGAAATGCCATGCCAGAAATGCATTATCAGATAGCTTTAAATAGGCTAATTTGCTTAGAAAGATAATTGAGGCAGAATATAGAGCTTTTCAATATTTTTAAAGAAACAATTATCAAGTATCTATCTAAAGGCTACATACGTAAATTGAATAACAATGAAATAAAACGTACCGATAGAAAAATTTGGTATATTCCAATTTTTGCTGTTTTTTTGCGTGTCGTTTGGGTTGCAGCTGCAAAATCAAATGGTATGTCCCTAAATTCTTATTTACTTAAGCTACCTGATTATTTGTCTTCTTTGCCTTCAATTTTATTTAAATTTCGACAGTACAGTTGAAAACTGTCATCAACTGTACTTCGCTCATGTCAAATGTGTAAAATTAAAAGGGCTGTGCCTCAAAATCCTCAAATGGCAAAACTGCCTTATGCCCGTGTCGCTTCATATGTGGCACCATTTACATTTACTGGAATGAAATTGTTCGGACCCGTAATGGTCACCGTAAACCATCATAAAGATAAACGATATGGATGTCTATTCACTTGTTTGACTGTCAGGGCAGAAGTTGTACATTATCTGACGACAAGCTCCTGAATATTGGCCATTCGCAATTTTATGACAAGGAGAGATTTTGTCGGAGCAGAGCGAGAACTTCGTGAGACTCTGGCGGACGTGGATAAAGATGAGTTAGTAAAAACTTTCACAACAAAATGGAATTTTAATCCTCCGACCTCCCCACACATGGGAGGTGCCTGGGAGCGACTTGGACGCTCCATAAAAACAGTTTTGTACAAAATTATGCCATCAAGGTCACCAAAAAATGAGCTTCTACTAAGTATGCTGCTAGAAGTGGAAAATGTTGTCAATTCGCGGCCCCTTGCCTATGTTCCTGTGGATTCAGAATCAAATGAAGCATTGACTCCAAATCACTTCCTTGTAGGAAGTTCATCAGGACTTGCCATACTGCGGGGAATGTTAACGCCACTGCAAAAACCCCCATGCCATCTGGCATCTCTTAATTTTTATTAAAATATATATTTTTCTGATTGTCAATTGTTAAAAAATTAACGAAACAGTTTAAACGTTGTCATTTTGCTGAGAACTCGCCATTTGTATTGAATTACAAGTTACATTAATTACAAGTTGGCTGTGCTCAGGAAATAATTAAGAAATTTAAAAAAAAAGTTCCTAGTGGTTTCCATACCAAAAAGTATGTACCATCAATTATAATTATTGCTAAGTGTTTGTGTTTTGTGCCATGTATTGGGACATTTTTCCACATGTAAACATGTTTATTAGAGTGCTCCAAAAAAATTAAATATCGAATTTTGACCGTCCCCCCATCTAGAATTGTTCTATGTTCTATTGTAGAAACATGTTGTGTAAAATATTAGGATGATAGGATAACGTTAACTGGTGGCGCAACGACGCAAAGTGGTATGAGAATAAAAAAAGATGGAAATAAATCTGTTTTTACGTGTCAAATAAATTAGGGAAAACTAAACAAATCGCTGAGAATTTACCTAGCACTGTTATTTACATTCATAAAAATGTTGTTACGTAGGCAACATGCTTTTTTATGAATTTCTATGTTAGGTAAATTCTCAGCGAGTTGTTTAGTTTTCCCTAATTTATTTGACACGTAAAAACATAAGGTAGACATGTTATATATCAATGGATAGAGGATTTTGTCTACTTTTCAAAAATGTTATGTAGATTTTTCTATTTAAAATGGAAAAATAAAAACAAATTTTGAAATTAGTTATCAAGTATCCTGCAATTCCCAAAAAAATCTTGAAAAATCCCAAAAATGGGAATGTTTTTTTCATTATAAATGTTTTTTTCATTTAAAATATTTGGCTTAAAGTTAGCTTTTCAAAAAGTACAAATTCATTATACATCCTCTTTGAAATTTTTTAGATAACTTAAAATGAATAAAAGTACTTTTTTCCCAAAAAAAATTGCGAAAAATCGCATTTTTTAATTTTTTTAAATTCAAATGCATGTAACTTTGGACTCAGCCATGACTTTTAAACACTTCTTTCTTTATTTGATATATAGATCTATTGTTAATCATACAAAAGAAAAATGGATAAAATCGGGGAATATTTGGAACCGCGGTCACCAAAAAACTGGAGTAGGGTGGGTAAAAATGTTGAAAATTAAATTTTTAAATGCTATAAGAGATAATTGATAGCTACGGCGAGGTTTTATGTAGTGCTCGACGAGGAGATTCTATATGTGTAATTTTTTTTAAATCGGAACACAAATGAAGAAATAGGATCATTTTAAAAATTGAACATACCCGAGGTGTCCTACTTTGGGAACCCCTGGTCCTGCTCCTAGTGGGCTTATCAGGTTCAAATTCAAAACTTAAACTACACTTCCTCTTTGCGCAAGTGAAATTTCATTCAAATCGGCGTAAGGGTTTAGAAGTTACAGATTTAATTCCCTCTTTTTTTATTCTCATACCACTGTGCGACGTTGAAGTTTTGAGATGCATTTACAAGGGGAAAACAGCAATTTTTCAGTTTTTGTAAAAAATTTGCCATTAAATAATGACTTTTACAATTTAGTTTAAAAGAATCGAAATGTGTACGTAATTTTCGTTATAATAAGATATAAAAGACAAAAATTGGTTAAAAAATGTTAAAGTTATTAAAAAATCGCCAGGCCATTAACGTGACTCAGGCCACTAGAACAAGAAATGTACGAACAAAATTAACATATTTTGCGAAATATTAAAATAAAAGCTAATTTTTACCTAAAATATATCCATATTCACTTGTATATGACATTTTGTCTTAGTAGGAAATCCTTAACCTATTCGCAGGTATGACCAAAAAAAATTAATTTTTTTAGCAACAGTTTCTAAACTCCATTTTCAAATTTTTAAAAATTTGAAAATGTTAATTTGTTAAACAAATTTCAGAATTTTTTGATCATCACATGGGGATTTATTGACAACATAATAGGGAATAAATTTGTGAAAAAAGTATGTCAATACCTCCTATAGTTTTTCCGTACCTGCGATATAAATTTTGCGATTTTCGAGAAAAAATAATTTTTTGGTCATATTTTTGCGAATGAGCCCAATTTCCTTACTGTTATTAATTTTAAGTAAAATCTGTTCAGAATATAATAGCCCAGGTAATTTTAAATATAGTCTGAAAGTTTTTCTAAAATCGGAAAACGTTAACCCTTAAAGCGTGAAGGCCAAAGGTCAAATTTTTCAATATTTGGATATCTCTTGGAAAGATAGTTGTAAAAAATCCGCATTATCTTGTGGTAGACTTTTTTTTGTGATCTGTTAAAAATTATTTTTTTTCTAAAATCACGTGTTTTAAACTTCATTAATTTAATTTTAAAGTCAAACGGGAATATTTTGCTATTGAATAAAACATGTAACAATAGAGCATATTTAGTGTATATGTTTAATTTTATAATAACTTCAATATACCACGTGGTCGGCTAATGTGGTATTGCTAAAGAATTTCAAGCAAATAATATGCCAAACAATAATATGCATCATTCATTCAATATCTCATACGAAGCGAAGAATGTATTGAGGAGCTCTGGTAAGCTTGGTCTGCCGCCAACTTTAACCGAATCCATTGAAGATGATTTAAATAAAACGCAACTCATTTACAAATTAAAATACTATGTATCGGTTATGTTGTTTAGCATACAATATTAACAGAACATGGTATATCACATTACCCGCCAATTTTTTCAATTGCTTGTTTATAGGCTTGTTCCCTTTTTCCAAAATTTCTCTAAAACTTGAACTTCAAAAACTTTTTTACTTTCATGGATGTAAACCTAACACTTGTAGTAGAACACCAGCTGAGAACTGTTCCAATCGAATTAAGATTTTAAAAATTATAGTCATATAAAAAATAGGTATACCACATTACCCGAACTTACTCTACAAGTGAATATGGATATATTTTAAGTAAAAATGAGCTTTTATTTTAATATTTCGCAAAATATGTTATGTTGTTCTAGTGCACTATGGTTTCAAATCCAGTTTTTATGGCATAAATTAAAATAATCATGTCAGAGCTTTTAATTTCAGCACATTTAATGTCCATGGCATATAAATAAATTTAAACAAAAAATAGTCAATTGTACCACGCCTAAACTCTACGCCCACTAAATGGGAAGATATCCAAACTGAACTCTTTTTTATATGTAAAAGAAAATTATATATATTTGTTTTATTTGATTATTTTTGTTAATATTCAGATTTTTATTGATTTTTTTAAAGAACCCACTCTATTAGTACATCATATTTGCGCCCGTTAGTTGTCCAATCCGAAAGCATTTCGGTACGGGTAATCAAAAATTGTGCTAAAATAAAATGACAATTGTGGGTGTTTGCTGAAAAATGCTGGCGAGATATGAATATACCCTCAAAATACACACTTTGGATAACACTTCCACATTTAAACTTCCATGCAAGTTCGTGCCCAAACACAACTTTTGGTCCACGGAACTTATAGGTTATGGCGAGACTATAAAACTACACAATCACAATATCAAGAATTACGACAAGGACTCAACAAAAATAAAATTCAAAAATATGCCATAAAACTACTTAACTTGGGCTACATTTGCCATTTTTGAAATACTTTATAACTTTATTTTTTAAGGTTTGCTCGTTATACAATTGTAATACTGTTTTAACACTTATTTAAGAATATGTGTTTAAAGTTTCAACTTTGAAAGCCTAGCAGACCAGCAGTGTTGTCAACTGTTTTTTTAAATATATATTAAATTGTAAAAGTCATTATTTAATGGGAAAACTTTTACAAAAACTGAGAAAATAGCATTTTTTTCCCTTGTAAATGCACCTCAAAACTTCAGAGGGCTTAACCCCAACCGATTTACCTAAAATTTTTTCAGGTTGATTTTTTTACTAATGTTCACCAAACTGGGGGGTGATAATGGCCAAAATACAACTTTATTAAGGGCCACCCTAATATACATACCGTGTGATCCATATTGTTACGTTTTAACCTTTTCAAAACGTTTGCTTATTTCCTTTAAATAAACCGGATACTTTTGATTGCAAATAAAAGCCGTTTAGTAGTTTAAAAAATTGACACAACTCTTTATTTATTTAAAATGTACAACAACCACAGAATTAAACAGTCACTCAATGTTTTTTATACACGTTTATAAATTCTCAGAAATACTGACACACTTTATAATGTACACGAATTCACTTGAAAAACACTGCACTCTTTAAGGCACTCAGTTGAAGTTTATTCGAAAAGCGTATCTGCCATCTGTGGTGTACTTTCTACAATGTTCTTTAACTGAATATTCGAATTCGAATATACGGTCGCAGCAAACAGCGTTGCCAACTTACGATCAATGGTCAACTGAAAGCGTTTATTCAATGTTAATAATGCCCACAGATATGTTACAGTTTGCTATTACAGCACTGTTATTTGAAAGCATTAGGCTACTTTTAAATCAGCCGTTAAAATCGTTATATTTGAATTCAAGTACAATTTCGTAACACTGCCCCCCGCTTAAGCCTGTTTGTCCCGAATAGGCATAGATTCACTTCTCCCATAGGCAGCTAGTCGTTCTAGATGTTCAACCTTAATTCCCGATATCGGTCTTCCACATTTCCGTATTCTATAAACCATGTCGTCCAATTTTTTAACTACCCTATGTGGTCCTTTGCAGTGATTCGTTAATTTGGATGACAAACCCTTATTACGTTGTGAGCTATATCTGGTTTTCATTTGGTCATTTGTTATTTTAATTCGTCTCCGAACGAGTTCATGCATTTCTTTTTCTGCTGAAGCACCTTCACCCATCTTGGAACCCGGCTGATGATCTTTTCTCTGCGGGACAAACCAAGCACTCCAACAGGATCCATTCTGTCGTTGCACTGTTCAACGAGGGCCTCCATTGTTACATGGCCACTTCTCACATTCGCTGGTTCCAACATCCAACAAACCATTGTCTATACAATCCTCCACTTCCTCACGGGCCCATGCCAAATCCTCTGACTGCGGTGGCAACCTTTTGTGCTCAACAAAAACTAACTTTCTTACTTGAGACTTGCTCTCATATCCGACGTCAAGGGGTATTTTAACATTTCGCCAATTCATGACTTTTTGTCCAAAGTAATGCTGTGACTAATCATGAATTCTGCACCAATGATTACTTCGTCCACAATATCGGCAAAAAGACACGATTTACGCTAATACCACCACAATAGTTAGTTTCACATTAACTTTACCATGGACAGCGGCAGGCTCTCCAGTAGCGGTGCGTAGACTTACATTGCAAATTGGTTATTTCAGCTGGTTATTTCTTGATGCTGAAACATATCTAATTCGCTTTCTTGGTGCTCTGCAGTTTCGCTGAATGTGACCCATTTTTCCACAGTTATAACATTTAACTTTGTCTTTAGTTTGTCTCTTACTTACTCTTACTCTTAAGCCTTTAAAACTGCCTCTTTTAATTCCTTCAATTCGTTGAACATACTTCTATCATTTTCAGCGACAACCTCGATTTTCCGCACATTACACATCTAGGGCTTTGAAATTATCTTTGCTGTTTCTTGTACCAGCGCGAATGAGACGGTTTAAAAGAATGATGACTTTGTGTGGCACATACCGTATATTTTATCTCTGGATCGCGAATACCATTCAGAAATGCCTATATCTTCAAATGCTCCAAAATCGGATGGTTCTCCCCTGGATAAATAAGCTGTAGCAAACGCTCGATTTCCATCGCAAAATCTTGTAGCGTCTCATTGGCATTCTGCACTCTACCACGGAATTCCATTCGGTATAATTCTTTTTTATGTTCTCCACCGTACTTACGTTGTAGGGCCTCCATTATGTCATCATAACTGGCACGCTTTCAAGAACTACTGCTGCATTCCCTTTTAAGGCCAATATCAATTCTATAGCTTTTTCTTCATTGTTCCACATGTTTCTAATGGCAACTGTATCAAACTGGAACTTGAAAACATTAAATGGTGTGCTGCCATCAAAACTGGTGGCCTTTGTTCTGCTAGATGCTTCTGAAATAACTCGAACCGGTCCATCTTGGCATTGAAGATTACTAACTTTTATTTGCAGATCGTGCAGTTTATTGTCGACACCAATCTCTAAGTCGGAGAGTTTTTTATTGGCGTCTATGGCTTGTATTTCTAAACAGCTTTCTAAGTCGGACACATTTTTCTCAATGCCATCCACTCTGCTGTTTATAACTTCCGATATTTGCTGAAGCTTCTCGTCTGTCGCTCTAGAAGTTTCTTCAAATTTCATTTCCATTATTTTATTTTCTTCTTTAACTTCAGCAAGAAGTTTCTCATTGTTTACTTTAGATGTTTCTTGAACTTCAGCTTTAACTTCCTTCAATTTTTCTATCATAGCAGCAAACATTGTGCTTAAATCCATGATGCTTGTTGTTGCACGTGCAGAAACTTCCATTTCTTCTTTATACTCGAATTCATAAGCTCCAATGTCAATATCACGCCGCTTATATTCATCTATGAGCCTTCTCTGCAATTCTGCCTTGTTACCTGATGTTGATAGCTCCAACTTACTCAATTCTTTCTTGAGTTGTTCAACTTTTAGTTCTTCAAACTTCATGCTTTGAGCCTTTCTATACAGAAGTCATGCCACCTAATTTTAAGGCGATTGATGTAGGGTATCATATGGTCGGGCTTCAACGACTATACTTTTTTACTTGTTTGTTGTTTGCTTTTGGGAATAGCCACTTTGGAAATCTAAACATACAAGGTGGCGCCAAAGTAATCCTCCTATCAGAAAATGCTATAAATTTTGCGATTGGCCCCTAATGTCAGTTCTGTCAGCAATATTCCGCATTCAGGAGCAGAGTAGCGTAACATTTCGGGTTAAAAAATATTTTTTATATAAAAAAATTATTGAAATATGTTATATTGCGTTTTTATAGGATATTTTAGCATTTTGAGTAATAATAAATAAGAATTGTAAAATTAATATCACAATATATATGGGGCATTTCACGTCAAGTGAACCAACTTTTGAAATCGATGTCTTCCGATCGCGATGAAATTTGCACCAATGTTAGTTCTATTGGATAGTAATTCGGACACCATTTTTCAACAAGATCGGTCAAGAACTCTCTGAGTTATAGGAGGTCAAAATTTGACATTTTGGCCAAACAGGTGTTTTTTTTTATCCATATAACTTATTACCTATTGTTCTTAGCAAAATGTGTCCCAAATAGTTAGATAGCTATTTATGCAATCTTTCAAAAAAAAAAATTAATAAAATATTTTTGATTTTTTTTTTTTAAATCAAAAATATTTTTGACTTTTTTTTTTCAAAATGGGCCCTTTTTATTTTTATTTTTTTTAAGAAAGCTTAGGTCTTTTCCTAAGCGACCTATATGGTCGCTTAGTGGGATGCGAGTGGGATATCTATCAAAAAAAATATTTTGTAACTCAAGACATACAATTTTTTACTTTTTTTTGAAAAATCAAAAACCTTTTTGACTTTTTTTTTCCAAAATGGACTCTTTTTTTATTAATTTTTTTTTTCAAAAGAAAGCTTAGGTCTTTTCCTTTAAAACCTTTTTGGTCGCTTAGTGGGATGCGAGTGGGATATCTATCAAAATAAATGTTTTGTAACTCAAGACAAAGGTTTTTAAATTTGCACTATTTTAATTTTTTTCATATTTGTGTGTAAACCTTAAAAATTAAACTTACGCAGAGAAACTAGACACATTAGCCTTTCCGATGGTATGTAACATACCCAACTAAAATTTCATAGCCTCGATACTGTAATACCCATAATATGTTAAACTCAGGAATAAAAATCACTTTTTTTCTATGGAAATGTTGAATAATTTAATTTTGTTATTTATTTGTAATAATAATTAATTTAATATATAATAATAATAATAATAAAAAGATGAATAATTTAGTAAAATTTAATCTTAATCACAATAGATCAATTTATATAATAACTATTTTTACACTTAATTTATGAAGTTTTTAAATTTTCAAATATCCATACTTTTATCCTCCTTATTTGTCACCTTTATTAGCTGCTTTTTTTTTTTGTCAATCCTTTCTTGGCGTTATTAGATTCAGCTACTGATTTCGCTGCTGGCTTCTTTTTTGGATTTGGAAAGAAATCGCATTGAGTAGATGCAGAAAACTTTTTTAATTTGAGTCTTCCATCGACAAGCGGTATGAAAGCATGGTATTGAGCAGTGCCATCGATTGTTACCGCAGCATCGAATCTGCTCTTTAGTGTTTTCAATGTTTCCTACTACTAAAAACTATTTTAGTTTCTTTACAATAATTCTTTGCCCAATGGAATAAAGCAGTCGCATCTAAGATGCGATCTTGATGAGAGCACTGGAGGCTATACTTCGCTGCATTTCTTTTGAGGTTTGCTCCAATACCATCACATGCTCCTTTACCATGAGCAGTAGGATGAAAATGCCACTCAGCTGGCATTCCAAAACTATCTACTACTAAAAACTATTTTAGTTTCTTTACAATAATTCTTTGCCCAATGGAATAAAGCAGTCGCATCTAAGATGCGATCTTGATGAGAGCACTGGAGGCTATACTTCGCTGCATTTCTTTTGAGGTTTGCTCCAATACCATCACATGCTCCTTTACCATGAGCAGTAGGATGAAAATGCCACTCAGCTGGCATTCCAAATCTTTTTCATGAGCTGTAAGATTTGCGAAGCTACTTTTGTTTTTAAAATGTTCACGAGCTCCGTCCGAAATGTAGTATACCTTTTCTACTGTAAATTTTGATTTTAGATAATTTAGTATTATCTTCTGGTACTCATAAACTGCAACGGTGTCATGTTTTAAATCGTCGGATATGATTGCCATACTTTTGTGTTCCAGGTTTTCTTCTTTCATGTAGTAAATAACTACTGTGAATATAGTTGCTTGGTCGTTATTGAAGTGGAATGCTTGTATGGAATCCTGAAGAACATATTTATAGTTCTCTGCGAAATCAAATGAAATAATGAATTCACCAGACTTCAAATGTGTTTTCAAGTCCTTGAAGAATGACCACTGCTCTTTGACTCTACACAGTTCTTCCACAAAATCATCCACATTTAAAATTATGGTTTTCAGTGTGCATCTTTCAGTCTGAAGCCAAGATTCAAATTTTAACTCCTCAATACATTCTCGATCAAAAGAGTTGATTAAATTTTCTTTGATGGATGTGGTTTCCGGGCAATTCGAACATTCACCTAAGTGGAAAGAAGTTGTAGCATTAGGGCACATAGTCAATTTAAGGCAATCGCGGTAATGGTGTAAATCTTCTGATGAATCATCTTTTAAGTAATTTAAGTTGATTTCCTTCAACATCAATTTTTTTTTTTTTAAATCAAAAATATTTTTGACTTTTTTTTTCAAAATGGGCCCTTTTTATTTTTTTTTTTATTTCTTTTAAGAAAGCTTAGGTCTTTTCCTAAGCGACCTATATGGTCGCTTAGTGGGATGCGAGTGGGATATCTATCAAAAAAAATATTTTGTAACTCAAGATTTAAAATTTTTGAATTTTTTTGCAAAATCAAAAACTTTGTTGACTTTTTTTAAAAAATGGACCCATTTTTTAATTTTTTTTTTTGCTCAGAAGAAAGCTTATGTGTTTTCCATTAACACCCTTTTTGTCGCTTAGTGGGATGCGAGTGGGATATCTATAAAAAAAAATGTTTTGTAACTCAAGGCATACAAATTTTTTACTTTTTTTTGAAAAATCAAAAACTTTTTTGACTTTTTTTTTCCAAAATGCACTCTTTTTTTATTAATTTTTTTTTCTCAAAAGAAAGCTTAGGTCTTTTCCTTTAAAACCTTTTTGGTCGCTTAGTGGGATGCGAAACCACAACAACTGACCGATAATAGCCACTGGAGGGGTGCAATATGAGGCCGACCGCTATTAATTTTCCACCCCCAAAATTTGTCTGAGTTTTGTATCTTGCGGCTTTTTTAGTCAATCCTAGAGGTAGTTTTCAGCGCACGTGATTTTCATTGTTAAAATATCAGGTGCCCCAGAAACAAATTTTTGGAATCAAGTGGAAATATTTTATGGCCCTTCTCCGAAGTACCAGTTTATTTATTATTTTATGACATTTGACTTTAAGAAGTGGGTGGAGAGGTTGAAGTTGACAGGTAGGTTATTTATTTTTATTATTATTTGTAACATTTGGTTAAACTAGGTACTTTAGTATGTAAGCCCTTCTTGACCCTAATAAAAGATTTTAGACTCATTCATTAAAACGTACTACCTATATGATCTTAAAAAACTATTTATTGTCATTCTGAAGACATACGGAAATCAGTTTTTTAGAAACAGCGTTAAAGTTAAGACGTGTGTTATTTACATAAATACTTACAAAATTCAAAATGTCTACGACTTCTAAAAAGGCTAAGGTTGAAAATGAAATTTATTCGTCTTTTTGTTTTAATCCCTTTAACAAAATGAAGCACAGATCATCAGATATGCGAAATATTTCCGACGGCTTATTAAAAAAATTCCCTACGCTGTCAAAACGATTGAAAATTTGTGGATCATGCAGGAAAGAGCTCGGAAAGTTGAACGAATTACCGAATTTGAATAGTAATGAGCCTTGCGTTGAAGTTATTCCAGATGAAGACAAAAGTAATTCCGAAAATGAAGACAGAACTGTTGATGATGATGGTTATTCTAACTTTTCAAATTCAACGAATGAGTGTCGAAACCAATACCATAAGGATGCAGTAGAAGTTCTTGAACAAATAAAAGAGAAATACAAAACGTCACAGAGTGAAGCTGAAAGAATTCAACTTCTCACGCTTGCTCCAAGAACATGGAGTTCTGCAAAAACAATGACTGAGTTTGGAACGTCTCAACGAAAAGCAAGAATTGCTAAACAATTGGTTGCTGAGCATGGGATTCTCACACTCCCAAACAAAAAGAAGGGAAAAACTTTGGAGTGCGATACTAAATCTCTAATAACTCAGTTTTATCAGCGAGATGATATGAGTCGCCTGATGCCAGGGATGAAAGACTGGATGTCTGTACGAATCGATGGCAAGAAAGTTCAAATGCAGAAGATAATGGTTCTCTGTAACCTGAATGAATTATTCGCAACATTTCAATCTGAATACGAGGATGTCAAAATTGGATTCACAAAATTTACACAACTGAGGCCAAAACATTGCGTTTTGGCAGGAAGCAGCGGAACTCACACAGTATGTGTTTGTATTTACCATGAAAATGTTAAATTGATGTTGAAGGAAATCAACTTAAATTACTTAAAGATGATTCATCAGAAGATTTACACCATTACCGCGATTGCCTTAAATTGACTATGTGCCCTAATGCTACAATTTCTTGCCACTTAGGTGAATGTTCGAATTGCCCGGAAACCACATCCATCAAAGAAAATTTAATCAACTCTTTTGATCGAGAATGTATTGAGGAGTTAAAATTTGAATCTTGGCTTCAGACTGAAAGATGCACACTGAAAACCATAATTTTAAATGTGGATGATTTTGTGGAAGAACTGTGTAGAGGATTGCTAAATTTGAGAACCCATGACTTTTTAGTCAAAGAGCAGTGGTCATTCTTCAAGGACTTGAAAACACATTTGAAGTCTGGTGAATTCATTATTTCATTTGATTTCGCAGAGAACTACAAATATGTTCTTCAGGATTCCATACAAGCATTCCACTTCAATAACGACCAAGCAACTATATTCACAGTAGTTATTTACTACATGAAAGAAGAAAACCTGGAACACAAAAGTATGGCAATCATATCCGACGATTTAAAACATGACACCGTTGCAGTTTATGAGTACCAGAAGATAATACTAAATTATCTAAAATCAAAATTTACAGTAGAAAAGGTATACTACGTTTCGGACGGAGCTCGTCAACATTTTAAAAACAAAAGTAGTTTCGCAAATCTTACAGCTCATGAAAAAGATTTTGGAATGCCAGCTGAGTGGCATTTTCATCCTACTGCTCATGGTAAAGGAGCATGTGATGGTATTGGAGCAAACCTCAAAAGAAATGCAGCGAAGTATAGCCTCCAGTGCTCTCATCAAGATCGCATCTTAGATGCGACTGCTTTATTCCATTGGGCAAAGAATTATTGTAAAGAAACTAAAATAGTTTTTAGTAGCAAAGAGGATCATGAGGAAACATTGAAAACACTAAAGAGCAGATTCGATGCTGCGGTAACAATCGATGGCACTGCTCAATACCATGCTTTCATACCGCTTGTCGATGGAAGACTCAAATTAAAAAAGTTTTCTGCATCTACTCAATGCGATTTCTTTCCAAAGCCAAAAAAGCCAGCAGCGAAATCAGTAGCTGAATCTAATAACGCCAAGAAAGGATTGACAAAAAAAAAGCAGCTAATAAAGGTGACAAATAAGGAGGATAAAAGTATGGATATTTGAAAATTTAAAAACTTCATAAATTAAGTGTAAAAATAGTTATTATATAAATTGATCTATTGTGATTAAGATTAAATTTTACTAAATTATTCATCTTTTTATTATTATTATTATTATATATTAAATTAATTATTATTACAAATAAATAACAAAATTAAATTATTCAACATTTCCATAGAAAAAAAGTGATTTTTATTCCTGAGTTTAACATATTATGGGTATTACAGTATCGAGGCTATGAAATTTTAGTTGGGTATGTTACATACCATCGGAAAGGCTAATGTGTCTAGTTTCTCTGCGTAAGTTTAATTTTTAAGGTTTACACACAAATATGAAAAAAATTAAAATAGTGCAAATTTAAAAACCTTTGTCTTGAGTTACAAAACATTTATTTTGATAGATATCCCACTCGCATCCCACTAAGCGACCAAAAAGGTTTTAAAGGAAAAGCCCTAAGCTTTTGAAAAAAAAAATTAATAAAAAAAGAGTACATTTTGGAAAAAAAGTCAAAAAGGTTTTTGATTTTTCAAAAAAAAGTAAAAAATTGTATGTCTTGAGTTACAAAACATTTTTTTTATAGATATCCCACTCGCATCCCACTAAGCGACCATATAGGTCGCTTAGGAAAAGACCTAAGCCTTCTTAAAAAATAAAAAGGGCCCATTTTGAAAAAAAAGTCAAAAATATTTTTGATTTAAAAAAAAAATCAAAAATATTTTATTAAATTTTTTTAATTTTTTTTTTCGAAAGATTGCATAAATAGCTATCTAAACTATTTGGGACACATTTTGCTAAGAACAATAGATAATAAGTTATATGGATAAAAAAAAAACACCTGTTTGGCCAAAATGTCAAATTTTGACCTCCTATAACTCAGAGAGTTCTTGACCGATCTTGTTGAAAAATGGTGTATTGAATTACTATCCAATAGAACTAACATTGGTGCAAATTTCATCGCGATCGGAAGACATCGATTTCAAAAGTTGGTTCACTTGACGTGAAATGCCCCATATGTATGTACAAGAACTTGTAATTGTAGAAATTGTAGTTTACAAGTGCAAAAAGCTACAAGTGTTGTGAAAATCTTAATGAAACACAATTCATCAGCACTTGTAAGAATTAGACTTGTAATTGTAACTTGTAAACTTGTAGAATTGTAGTTTAGTGAAATAGGCCCAGCTACAAGTTCACAATTACAAGTGTTTTTGCCTGTAAAATTGTGAACTTGTGAATAATTGCGTTTCATCAAAATACAATTACAAGTTTGTAGCTACAAGTGAATTTTACAGGTCACAAGTCTACAAGTCATACTTCTACAAGTGGTTTTGTTTCACTAAACTAAAATTGCACTTGTAAACTTGTAGAATTGTAGAAAAAAAGCTTAGGGTCGACGGAGACCCTCAGAAAAATTTTTACAAGTTACAAGTGAATGATAAATTTAAATAAAATTTGATTTTTACTATTTTTTAATAAAAATTAGTTAAAATAAACACAAAATCCAAAATTTTTAATATTAAGCCGAATTTATTTTTAAGCCGAATTTTTTTGTTAAATATGATATATGATTGGACCATTTATCGAAATAATCAAAAATCTGGGCTTATGAAGAACACGAATTAGGGTCTTTCTATATTTAAGTAACTATTTATTTATTTTGTTTACTATTAAATAGGTTTCATATTGTCATAATGTCCTAATATTTCACAATGGTTTTTATTGCTTTTCAATCTAAAAATGTCTTAAAATAATACTACTTTGTATGCTATGTTTATTGTGTTATCGTAACCAACCAGCAGAGACCTGCGCCAAAAGCCTAAGAGTCGGTTAAGCCGAGCTGCCGTGTCGTGATATATTAGGACATTATGACAATATGACTGATAAGAGACCTTGTGAATTGACCAAATATAACATATTTCAATAATATTACTTATTTTTTAGACCCAATCTATCGGAAAATGTGCGGCGACTGATAAAAATAAATACTTTTGCAATTATGGGTATTAATTTAGAATTATCTATATATGTTCAGGTTTCCAAAATCAAAAAAAAAAACAAGTAAAAAAGTATAGTCGGTCCGACCATATATCCTACACCAATCGCCTTAAAATTAGGTGGCATGACTTCTGTATATATGAAACCTATATCAAAAAAATAATCAAAATAAATAAATTGTTACTTTAATATAGAAAGGCCCGTGTTTTTTATAAGCCCATATTTTCGATTATATAAATGGTCCACTATATATTATATTTAGCTAAAAAATCTCGACTTAAAAAAAACACGAGTTAGGGCTTTTCTATATTTAGGTAACCAAATGCTAATTAATATTAAAATTTTTGGATTTTGCGTTTATTTTCAAATTTCAAATTTTATTTCAATTTATCATTCACTTGTAACTTGTAAAATTTTTCTGAGGGTCTCCGTCGACTTAAGCTTTTTTTCTACAATTCTACAAGTTTACAAGTGCAAATTTAGTTTAGTGAAACAAAACCACTTGTAGAAGTATGACTTGTGACTTGTAAAATTCACTTGTAGCTACAAACTTGTAATTGTAATTATTCACAAGTTCACAATTTTACAGGCAAGAACACTTGTAATTGTGAAGTTGTAGCTTAGTGAAATAGGCCCCAGGTGTTCAACCAAATCAAAAATGTCCAATAAAAAAATTAAAGTTTATTAAAATATAAAATTATTGGTAAGAAAATGGACATTGGAATTGGAGTTTTTGGGTTACAATTAGGGTATATATTATATATATTTTTGTTAATTTTCGGGAAATGTTTGTCGGGAATTTCTTCATAAGTTTGTTACGAAACCTGTACTATTCTGTCTAGGTGTGATGGCACCTCAGCTAGCTCATCTGAATCGTGGATTCCCAACCCGCATACACACACAACTGTTCGCATCAACAAAAAAAAATCCTAACAAAACAAACATTAGACAAACATTTCCCTGTCATTGAGCACTATACTAAAATATACGGGTTAGGTGTCATTCCCATTTCGTCGCCCTCCCAACCTTGGTCACATTCTTCCATTCTTTATGACCCCTATGCATTTTACTCACCCACTATACGGAATTATTAATTCCTCATTTTTATCCAAGCCGGCCCACTGTAACTAACCTTCCCAGTAGGATTTTGAGTTAACTTAAAAATAACTCATGGTTACCCACAAATGAGTCAGAGGTGACTCAAAGGCTAACCATTTTCTTAATAAAACCCTATTCAGTTTTTCAATGTAATGTCATAGGAACGAGTCACAGTACTCACTTTACATCAGTTTCAGCTAACCAGAAGTTACCTAATTATGAGTTAGCTTTTGGTGCATATATAAAAGAGCATTATGAGTTAGCTATGAATAGACTAACTAATAAATGGATTCTTTGATTAACATTATAATTTAAAAATGCATTATATTTTAAAATTTTCAATTATTTTTTGAAGTGTTTATTTATTATTGTTAAATTGCGAAAGTTTTACATTTATTTAATACTATAAGCTATTCTAAATTATACAAACTAAATATTTAATTCTCGCTGTTAAATTAAATAATAATAATAAGTTAATTTGAGTCATTTAAATATTCATATGTACATATAAATGGTAAAACAGATATGTTATAAAGAAAACTTTAAATTATAATAATTACTTTCTAATTGTTATTAACTAAAGCTTCTTTCTTTTTATTGACGCATATAGATTGAAAATGTCGTTTTTTTACTAATTTGAAGGCATATCTAATCACCTTTTCAGGATATTCCTCCCCGTTAGCCCGAATTGATTCAAATAAATGAAAAAGAAAATAATTGAGGAATAAAAATTAAAAAATAATTAAAATATATTTTATTTACCCATTAAAACATCATAAAAACGTTTAAATTTTTTAAGCGAAAGCTTGCCGTGGACACCATCTATATTTGATGCAACTATTAAATTTACCGAAAAAATTTCTGTAAGGGATTTATGGAGTTGTCCTTTAATTAATGATGACATACAACGTGTCTGAAATTGATTATTTGATTAAACTTGTAAACATGATAGCGATATCTTACATAAGACGCTTCATTTATTTCATTGTTACACTCGGATTACTCATCGGCATTCTGAATTGGGAAGAATTTTCTTATATTTTCCTCAAATTTCTCTTTCCCTAATAATTTTTCTGTTAAAATTTTTTGAGTGGCTAGTGCTTCCATTATGACAGAATTTTGTTGTACTGTGGTGGCTAGTTGCACAATGGAGAAATATATTATATTTGTTATAAAAACACTTTGGAGATATATGTATATTAGAGTGACAGCCGATTTTTTTTTTAGATTTCAAATAGTGCCGGGAGGAATATTGTGACACTAGGCCTATATGTTAAGTGCTGAAAATTTGATCCAAATCGGGCAACGATTTCTGGACGCGCATCGAGGTCAAAGTTTAGATATATGCAAAATTATACAATATATAGGGAATAAATAGGTGAAACTCCTTAACTTTCTGCATTGTTTTCTATAAATATGTAGATTTATTTATATTAATGAATATTACATTAAACAAATTTTTTGGAAATTAACCCTGTATCTCCTTTGGGTCAAAATGACCCAAAAACTGTATTATCGCCAAAATTAAAGAAAAATGCAAATTTTTCAGTTTTTTAAAAAATTTTGCTACTAAATAAATACTTTTGCAATTGAATGCAAAAGAATCGAAATATGTACGTAATTATCGTTGTAATGAGATATAAATGACAAAATTTGGTTAAAAAATGTTAAAGTTATTACAAATTCGCCAGACCATTAACGTGTTTCAGGCCACTTGAACATAAAATTTAGGAAAAAAATTAACATATTTCGAGAAAATTTAAAATAAAAGCTAATTTTTATTGAAAATATATCCGTATTTACTTGTGTACGAGTTTTTGTCTTCGTAGGATATCGTTAACCTATTCGCAGGTATGGCCAAAAAAAATATTTTTTTTAACGGCCGTTTCGAATCTCCATTTTCAAATTTTTAAAAATTTTGTTAAAGAAATTTCAGAATTTTTTGATCACCACATTGAGATTTATTGAGATCAAAATAGGGAATAAAAATATGAAAAAATTATGTCAATACCTCTTACAGTTTTTCGTACCTGCGATTTAAATTTTGCGATTTTCAAGAAAAATTATTTTTTTGTCCATATTTAGGCGAATGAGCCCAATTTCCTTAATGTTATAAATTTTAAGTAAAACCTATTCATAATATTATAATCCTTGTAATTTTAAATATGGTCTGACAGTTTTACTAAAATTTTTCAATATTTGGAATTTCTAAAGAAAAGATAGCGAAATGTTATATATTTTTGGGCCGATTTTAATGAAACTTGAGCAAAATATACATTGGGGTCTAACATTTACTACAACAGTGCAAAAATGGATTTAATCCTTTATGAGCACTTGGGGTCAAAATGGCTGTGTTTTTCGTGATTTTAAAAGTTGAGGGTAATTTGGACCCCAAGTGCTGCTAGGGGTTAATTTCCATTTTTGTGCTGTTATTTTAAATTCTGGACTTTATGCTATACTTTCCTCAAGTTTGAAAATCGCAGGTACGGAAAAACTGTAAGAGGTATTGACATAATTATTTCATATTTTTATTCCCTATTTTGATCTCAATAAATCCCAATGTGATGATCAAAAAATTCTGAAATTTGTTTAAGAAAATTTTTAAAAATTTGAAAATGGAGATTTGAAACAGCCGTTAAAAAAAATAATTTTTTTGGGCATACCTGTGAATAGGTTAACGGTATCCTACGAAGACAAAAACATATAAACAAGTAAATACGGATATATTTTAGATAAAAATTAGCTAATATTTTAATTTTTCTCGAAATATGTTAATTTTTTTTCCTAAATTTTTTGTTCAAGTGGCCTGAAACGCGTTAATGGTCTGGCGAATTTGTAATAACTTTAACATTTTTTAACCAAATTGTGTCATTTATATCTCATTACAGCGCTAATGACGTATACATTTCGATTCTTTTGCATTCAATTGCAAAATTATTTATTTAGTAGCAACATTTTTAAAATATCTGAAAAATTTGCATTTTTTCCGAATTTTGGCGATAATAGAGTTTTTGGGTAATTTTGACCCAAAGGAGATGCAGGGTTAACTTCGAAAAAAATGTTTTAATGTAATATTCGTTAATATAACTAAATCTATACATTTCTAGAAAACAATGCAGAAATTTAACGAGTTTCACCTATTTATTCCATATAAATAGTAAAATTTTGCATATATCTAAACTTTGACCTCGATGCGCGTCCAGAAATCGTTGCCCGATTTGGCTCAAATTTTCAGCACTTATCTTTTAGGCCTAGTGTCACAATATTCCACCCGGGACTCTTCAAAATTTTAACAAAATTTACAAAACAATACAACTGATTGTCACTCTAATGTATATACCTGTCAATTCCTCAATGGAACCTTTAAGCTGCTTAACGGATTCTGTTCATTTTAAATACAAAAAATATAATGTTCACTTAGATAAATTTATATAATAATTCTTATATGTACATTACCTGTTAATAGTACAAATTTTTCCTCATAGTACTTTTTCCAGTTTCTACAACATAACGGTGTGTTTGGATTATCTGTAAAATAAAGCATGATTTATAACTGATTTGTATAATATCTATATTCCAATTCTTACCATTCTTGATTAAATTTTCACCAAATGTGTATCTTTTAAAGGTTGGATTATTGATTTCCATTGTATAAATTAGTATTCTAGGTTTTAATTCTTCTTTTTTATTTAGGTGCATCCATTCACAATTTTGTATTGAATTATTTTTTTTTGAAAAATTTTCACAACTTTTTATTTTATAAGGAAAAATATTGAAAAGTATTTCAAATGTTTCTGTTTATAAATATAATTTTTAATGTTTTTTTAATTTATGCATCAGTTTTGAGTGAGCAAATAGCCAACTAGACTTTGAACTAGCACGTAAAAATTCTGCAGGGTTCATTCAACAATTTACCAACACATTTTAAAAAAATTTCTTTTACATCAATTTATTACAATAAAAAAACTTATACTAAAACAATACAAACATAAATAATTTAAACTAAAAGTGGCTTATTCGTTTTTTTCTTGAAATTATTTAAAAGATATATTCTATGTCTTGTTTGTTATAATTATAATTTCTTTATGTCGTATACTAACGATTGTTTTAAAATAAATTTAAATTTTCGTTAATATCTTATTTAATGAATCGAATGGTTTCTTTTCTATAATAAACCCGATTAATAATTACTAGGAAAAATCTTAAATAATTCAAAAGTAACAATAATTATTTATATTTCCCCTAGCTAAATCTAAAAATTATTGCCCTTTTTATACCCTTCAGCTTCGTGAGAAGGGTATATATAAGTTTGTCATTCCGTTTGTAATTTCTACATTTTTCATTTCCGACCCTATAAAGTATATATATTCTGGATCCTTATAGATAGCGGAGTCGATTAAGCCATGTCCGTCTGTCTGTCTGTCCGTCTGTCTGTTGAAATCAATTTTCTGAAGGCCCCACTTATCTCCGGGATCCAAATCTTCAACAATTCTGTCAGACATACTTTCGAGAATTTTGCTATTTAAAATCAGCAAAATCCGTCCATAAATAGCGGAGATATGAGCAACAATCCGAGACAACCTCTGAAAATTTCATCAAAAAACACAATGTATTGCATGCTTTGACATAAAAACAACAAAACGTATGTTTGGATGTGCAAGCTTTGTGTATTTTTTTTTTTGTGTTTTGTTTCTTTTGGCGTTGTTGTTGTTTTTTATACAACTAAAGTTTAGTTTGGTTGTGTGTTGGTTTTTTTGATAAAAAAAACAACAAATCGTATGTTTGGATGTGCATGCTTTGCGTATTTTGTTTTTTGTATCATTTGGCGTTGTTGTTGTTTTTTATACAACTAAACTTTTGTTTGGTTGTGTGTTGGTTTTTTTGACAAAAAAGCAACAAATCGTATGTTTGGATGTGCATGCTTTGCGTTTTTTTGTTTTTCTTTTGTGTTTTGTTTCTTTTAGCGTTGTTGTTGTTTTTTATACAATTAAACGTATGTTTGGATGTGTGTTGGTTTCATTGCCTTGCGTATTTTGTTTTTTCTTTTGGTGTTTTGTTTCGTTGGGCGTTGTTGTTGTTTTTTGTGTTCTTGATAAATTTAGGATGCTGTACGCTGAAATTGGGCAATGTACATACATATATACTAATTATAAAAAATAATAATGCATCCACAACAAAGGTGAAGGGTATATAAGATTCGGCATAGCCGAATATAGCACTCTTACTTGTTAATGTTCCAATTAATTTTTTTGGTTTCTTTTTTTTTTGTTTTGTTCTTAAACTAATCCTAAACACTATTTAAATTAACATATAAAACACAATTGAATAGAGTATTCTGCGATAAAAATAATTTATTATGATTAAGAATGACAAATGTCCTAACTGAATAATAGAGTTAGTTAGTTTGCATATTGTTTTCTAAACATAATAATATTTTTTTTGAGCAGATATACATAATTGCAATTGTCCTGGTCATTGAACTGGTAACCAGCTTGCATAATGCAATTAGAGATCCGATCCTATAAGTTGTAATAAATTATAGTTGTCGGATAAATTAGTTTATTTTGATAGGGAGTACAATGCCAATAAAGGAAATCGTCAACAATATCAACATTCACTAGCGATTTGTCCAGAGAGCGGAAAACCCACTGTAACCAAAACCTTCATATGTGAATTAGAATTGTGTTAAAGTATTTGAATTTGTATTGTTTGTGTTTTTTTAATTATATGTTTTATGTTTTTGTATTTTATATTTTAACTAAATGTTTTATGTTTATGTTTTTAGTTTATATATTTTATTAATATGTTTTGTGTTTTTATTTATATGTTGTAATTATATTTTGTTTAATTGTGTAATCAGTTTATATTGTGTTTAGTGCTGTTTTAATTTTTATTTATGTAATTGTCTAAGTATAAAATTTAAAAAAGAAAATTTTAGATATCGTGAATTTAATTAATTTTGTTTAGAGATTCTTAATCAAAGGGCCAAATTTGATCTTTTTAATATTGAATGGAATTTTTATTAAATTTTTCGAACAAAGAGTATAGGGCTGAATTAGAACATAGGTTAGACGATCGCATTCAGAAGAGTTTACAAAGCCGCTTTTCTGAAATGATAAAGGAAATCAGAAGGATTAATATTTCTGAAAAACGATCTGATGGAATAAATTCACTTACTAGCGAGGAAGATGTGCAGTCTGAGAATATTACTCGAGCCCCTGAAAAAAGAAAAAATGTAGTAACTGATGATCCACAAAGAAAATTAGATTTTGGTATGATTTATGTAAATAATAATTCGAACGAATCGGTAAATATACAAACGGAAAATCATAATAGTAATGAATCACGAAATATACCTCCATGATTTGTAGGCATCCTAATAGTGCACAACTTCAGATAGATAAGTGGGATATAAGTTTCGACGGAAATAATGATCATTTATACATTGAGGATTTCATTTTCCGTTTGGAATATTTGATGAAATATCATCGTTGTTCTTGGGAACAAATACAGGGAGAGTTTCATAAATTATTGAAAGGAGATGCAAAGGACTCGTATTGGCTAGTAGTGCAGAATAAGTCACTAGAATCTTGGGGTGAGTTAAGAAAAGCCTTGCGTGTACAATATAGGTCTAATCGGCGTGATTTTGAAGAACGTCGGCAAAAAGCTGCAGAGTCTATAGATGATTATTTCCAGACAATGAGAAAGCTACGAGCCAGATTGAGAATTGCATTACATGAATACGAAGCGATTCGAATTATAAAAAGAAATCTTCGCATGAACATATCCCAGATGGTATATCCTTTACAGGTAGTTTCTGTGGAACACCTCAGAGATGATTGCAAAGAAGTAGAGAGAAACTACCTAAAGTACGATGTAACAACTATGCAACAGGCAAGGCACAATTTTCCCAGAAAGAGAGTAGATGACATTGTAGAAAACCAAGACGAAGCAATAGAGGAAATATATACAAATCAAAATGAAAATAAGAACTCACACAGCAACTCTACTAGCGTAACGTATTGGAATTGCCGTACTCCTGGCCATATGTTTATGGATTGTACTTCAGCACAAAGGAGTTTGTTTTGCCACAAATGTTCGAAAAACGGAGTATGGAGTGGGAAGAAAACGGCGGAATCACGCTCCACACAGACCACCGCCGAAAATCCCAAGATATAGGTGTCCAAACTAACAATTTAGATTCTAGCCACATAAATGGTAGTACGAAGTTCAAACTTCTGAAGAAGGCAATAAGAAATGTTAATTTAGAAAAAGTTGAACAGGTTAATGAAAATGTCCTAAAGGAAATAGAAAAAAATATGAGAAAAAGTTGAAAATTTATACGAAAGTAAGGAATAGGATATTTAACGAAGTAGATAGTAAGAAATTGGTGAAAATTAGAAAAGATAGAGACAGATTTAAACAGAAAAAGTTATTATACAAGAATTTAAATAGTTCAGTTAGAACATGTAGTGCGATGATAGTAAATGAACAAGCTGATCCTAGGGCATATGCAAAAATTCAGATAGGTGACTTAGAAATAAACGGTCTGTTAGATAGTGGAGCATCAATTAGCTTGTTATGAAAAAACTCTTTAGAATTAATTGACAAAATAGGAGCTAAATTAATACCAATATTAACAAAAGTTTTTACAGGCGGTGGAAAAGGGTATGATGTTTTAGGTAGAGTTAAGATTATGGTATAATACAATAATAGGAAAGAAACGATAGTTTTTTATATATGTCCTGCTGTGATCTTGTTAGAGAGGTATATTTAGGTATAGACTTTTGGAGGAAATTTGATATAGCCCCAGAGATTTTTAGAATAGAAGAAATAAATCCAGAGATCTTATCGGAAAGATTCCCTCTAGATTTAGAAAAAGTAGAAAAACACATCCTAACCGTGGAACAAGAAGATGAATTAGATGAGGTTAAACAATCATTTCAAACGTTTGAAAGGGACGGCTTAGGACACACAAACGTAGAGGTTCATAGGATATATTTAAAGGAAGATACTGAACCAATTAAGGATAGACACTATCCAGTATCTCCTGCGGTTCAGGAACTAATATATGCTGAAGTGGACCAAATGCTAAAACTGGGGGTAATCGAAGAAAGCCAAAGTCCTTGGGGCAACCGTTGCACATTAGTTAGAAGACCAGGGAAAAATCGTTTATGTTTGGACGCAAGAAAACTAAACGATAAGACCATTAAAGATGCGTATCCTATCCAAAATATTGAGGGAATTCTAAGTCGATTGGAGGAATCCTACTTTATAAGTAGTGTAGACCTTAAATATGCCTTCTGGCAGTTTGATTTAGATAAAAATTCGCGGGCTTACACTGCTTTTACGATTCCCGGCAGACCATTGTATCAGTACGTGGTAATGCCCTTTGGATTATGCAACGCGGCTCAAAGACTATGCAGACTGATGGACAAAGTCATTCCACAGAAACTAAAAGCTAGTTATATCATCAACTTTTGAAAGCCATATGATATTATTAAAAAAGTAGCAGATTGTCTTAGAAGAGCAAATCTAACAATAGGACTTAGTAAGTCTAAATTTTGCTTTAAAGAACTGTCATATTTAGGTTTCATAATTGGTGGCGGCTGCATGAAAACAGACCCTAAGAAAATCGAAGCTATCAGAATGATACCATTGCCGAAATCCGTAAGAGAAGTGAGAAGTTTCTTGGGAACAGCGGGATGGTATCGACGCTTTATCAAGAAGTTTTCCTCCGTAACCGCTCCACTAACGGATTTAATAAAAAAGTGAACAAAGTTTATCTTAACTGAAGAAGCCATATCAAGTTTTAATCAACTGAAACAAGCTTTAACCACAGCTACAGTTTTGGCTCATCCAAACTTTAAGAAAAGATTCTACATTCAATTCGATGCCTCTAGCTATGGCATAGGTGCCGTGTTATTCCAGAAAAATGATGAGGACAACGAAAGACCAATCTCCTTCTTTTCACAGAAACTTAATCCAGCGCAAAGAAAGTATAGTGTCACTGAAAAAGAGTGTTTAGCGGCAGTGATGGCGATTAAGAGGTTCCGACCGTATGTGGAACTTATTCCATTCACGGTAATAACAGACCACGGCAGCTTGAAATGGATTATGTCTTTAAAAGATTTAGATGGTAGATTGGCTAGATGGGCCTTAAAATTAACATCGTAAAGGTTCGGATAATGTAGTAGGCGACACGTTGCATAGAAGGGTGTGAAGTTAAATTCGTAAGTTAAATACGTCCCACATATATGTTAACTACTTAACATAGCACTGTTAAATAAAGTAAATTTGAAAAACATAGTTTTTTTTTGACAAAAACATAATAAAATTAATTATTTTTATTCACCAATTAAAGAAAATACCTTAAATTTAAACTTTTAGTTAAAAAATAAAAAAAACGTCTTCATATTAAGATTAAAATTACAGTTTGAATATGTAGTATTCAAGTTCATTGGCGGGCCACTTAGGACAGACCTGAATGGGGTTTGGATATGGTAGGTGAAAGCTGGGAGGGAGTAGATATCAAAACTATATAGGGTATACCCAGTTGTTTCTCAGGGAAGGCGCTACAAGGGGCGGAATTTGTTCGATTACTTTGTTTACATTAATGTTCAAAGCGTTATAGGGGCCATTTAGGACAGACCTGAATGGGGTTTTGAGATACCGGGTGAAAGCTGGGAGAGAGTAGATGTCAAAATTATATAGGGCATATCCACTTCTTTCTCAGGAAGGGCGCTACGAGGGGTGCAATTTGTTCCAAAATTGTTGTAATGTTAAAAGTGTTATAGGGGCCATTTAGGACAGACCTGAATGGGGTTTGGATATGGTGGGTGAAAGCTGGGAGGGAGTAGATATCAAAACTATATAGGGTATACCCAGTTGTTTCTCAGGGAGGGCGCTACGGGGGGTGGATTTTGTTCCAAAATTGTTGTAATGTTAAAAGTGTTATAGGGGCCATTTAGGCCAGACCTGAATGGGGTTTGGATATGGTGGGTGAAAGCTGGGAGGGAGTAGATATCAAAACTATATAGGGTATACCCAGTTGTTTCTCAGGGAGGGCGCTACGGGGGGTGGATTTTGTTCCAAAATTGTTGTAATGTTAAAAGTGTTATAGGGGCCATTTAGGACAGACCTGAATGGGGTTTGGACATGGTGGGTGAATGCTGGGAGGGAGTAGATGTCAAAACTATATAGGGTATACCCAGTTGTTTCTCAGGGAGGGCGCTACGGGGGGTGGATTTTGTTCCAAAATTGTTGTAATGTTAAAAGTGTTATAGGGGCCATTTAGGACAGACCTGAATGGGGTTTGGACATGGTGGGTGAAAGCTGGGAGGGAGGAGATGTCAAAACTATATAGGGTATACCCAGTTGTTTCTCAGGGAGGGCGCTACGAGGGGTGGATTTTGTTGAATTACTTTTTTAACATTTATGTTCAAAGTGTTATAGGGGCCATTTAGGACAGACCTGAATGGGGTTTCAACATGGTGGGTAAAAGCTGGGAGGGAGTAGATGTCAAAACTATATAGGGTATACCCAGTTGTTTCTCAGGGAGGGCGCTACGATGAGTGGACTTTGTTCAATTACTTTTTTAACATTTATGTTCAAAGTGTTATAGGGGCCATTTAGGACAGACCTGAATGGGGTTTGGACATGGTGGGTGAAAGCTGGGAGGGAGTAGATGTCAAAACTATATAGGGTATACCCAGTTGTTTCTCAGGGAGGGCGCTACGAGGGGTGGAATTTGTTCCAAAATGGTAACTGATTATTTGTTTTGTTTGTTTATTTTGTTATTTGTAGCTTTGTAAGCGAAGTTTTTGCTGAATTTCTCAAACTACCCAGCAAAAACTTCGCTTACAAAGCTACAAATAATGTCTTTTTTAATAACTTACTTTTTAAGTATACTGTTTTTGTTTTTTAGACTTTACTATAAAATAAACAAACAAAACAAAAAAACTGTTACTTTTTTTCAATTTGCCCATTTTTTTTATTGCATGTTTATTTTTAGAAGAACAGAAAAGAATATTGCATTACTGTGTGAAAACCATTATTTGACGCACAATAAAATAACTAAGTAGTGGTGTAGTGAGTACAACAAGAGACTAGCAAACGGATGGTTGATGGTTCGACTCTTGCCTGCGACTTATTTTTTTTTTTTATTTTTTGTTTGCAAATACAAAATTCTATAAATAACTCTACTAACAAAACAACTTATTTCCGTCCAAAATATTCCAGCAAAAACTTCTCTTACAAATAAGCCGAAAAATAAGGGGAATTTGACGATTCAACTACTTATTTTTCTACTGTAAGAAGTCATTATTTTTGTTCGCGATGTCCCAAAAGTAATCCTTTATATTTTGGCCAGAAATCAGTTGTTTTGTTAGTAGAGTTATTTATAGAATTTTTATTTACACAAAAAAATAAAAATAAAAAAATAATAAGTCGCAGACCCGATTCGAACCTACAACCTTCCGTTTGGTAGTCTGCCGTTGTGCTCACTATACCAGTGCTTAGTTATTTCATTGTACATCAAATAATGTTTTTCACACAGTAATGCAATATTCTTTACTGTTTTTCTAAAAATAAACATGCAATAAATAAAATGGGCAAATTGAAAAAAGTAACAGTTTTTTTGTTTTGTTTGTTTATTTTGTTTTTTTTAGACTTTACTACTTAAAAAGTAAGTTATTAAAAAAGACATTGTAGCCTTTGTAAGCGAAGTTTTTGCTGGGCAGTATGGTTTTAATTAAATATTTTTTGTATTTGGCGATTTCCAGTCGAAAAAAGTCGGCCTTTTAGATTGTTCAAAAAGTATTAAATATACAATAACAAAAATAAAAATAGTCTGCAATTTGGTACAATTCTATTTTTTATAGTGTAAGCAAAAATAAGTACGTACATGTTTACGTATTTCTACACAAAAATTCTTCAAAAAAGTATTTGAACAAATTCCACCCCTCGTAGCGCCCTTCCTGAGAAACAACTGGGTATACCCTATATAGTTTTGACATCTACTCCCTCCCAGCTTTCACCCACCATGTTGAAACCCCATTCAGGTCTGTCCTAAATGGCCCCTATAACACTTTGAACATAAATGTTAAAAAAGTAATTCAACAAAATCCACCCCTCGTAACGCCCTCCCTGAGAAACAACTGGGTATACCCTGTATAGTTCTAATATCTACTCCCTCCCAGCTTTCACCCGGTATCTCAAAACCCCATTCAGGTCTGTCCTAAATGGCCCCTATTACACTTTGAACATAAATGTTAAAAAAGTAATTGAACAAAGTCCATCCATCGTAGCGCCCTCCCTGAGAAACAACTGGGTATACCCTATATAGTTTTGACATCTACTCCCTCCCAGCTTTCACCCACCATATCCTAACCTCATTCAGGTCTGTCCTAAATGGCCCCTATCCCACTTTGAACATAAATGTTAAAAAAGTAATTGAACAAAGTCCACCCATCGTAGCGCCCTCCCTGAGAAACAACTGGGTATACCCTATATAGTTTTGATATGTACTCCCTCCCAGCTTTCACCCACCATATCCAAACCCCATTCAGGTCTGTCCTAAATGGCCCCTATAACACTTTTAATATTACAACAATTTTGCAACAAAATCGACCCCCCGTAGCGCCCTCCCTGAGAAACAACTGGGTATACCCTATATAGTTTTGATATCTACTCCCTCCCAGCTTTCACCCACCATGTCCAAACCCCATTCAGGTCTGTCCTAAATGGCCCCTATAACACTTTAAACATTACAACAATTTTGGAACAAAATCCACCCCCCGTAGCGCCCTCCCTGAGAAACAACTGGGTATACCCTATATAGTTTTGATATCTACTCCCTCCCAGCTTTCACCCACCATATCCAAACCCCATTCAGGTCTGGCCTAAATGGCCCCTATAACACTTTTAACATTACAACAATTTTGGAACAAAATCCACCCCCCGTAGCGCCCTCCCTGAGAAACAACTGGGTATACCCTATATAGTTTTGATATCTACTCCCTCCCAGCTTTCACCCACCATATCCAAACCCCATTCAGGTCTGTCCTAAATGGCCCCTATAACACTTTTAACATTACAACAATTTTGGAACAAATTGCACCCCTCGTAGCGCCCTTCCTGAGAAAGAAGTGGATATGCCCTATATAATTTTGACATCTACTCTCTCCCAGCTTTCACCCGGTATCTCAAAACCCCATTCAGGTCTGTCCTAAATGGCCCCTATAACGCTTTGAACATTAATGTAAACAAAGTAATCGAACAAATTCCGCCCCTTGTAGCGCCTTCCCTGAGAAACAACTGGGTATACCCTATATAGTTTTGATATCTACTCCCTCCCAGCTTTCACCTACCATATCCAAACCCCATTCAGGTCTGTCCTAAGTGGCCCGCCAATGAACTTGAATACTACATATTCAAACTGTAATTTTAATCTTAATATGAAGACGTTTTTTTTATTTTTTAACTAAAAGTTTAAATTTAAGGTATTTTCTTTAATTGGTGAATAAAAATAATTAATTTTATTATGTTTTTGTCAAAAAAAAACTATGTTTTTCAAATTTACTTTATTTAACAGTGCTATGTTAAGTAGTTAACATATATGTGGGACGTATTTAACTTACGAATTTAACTTCACACCCTTCTATGCAACGTGTCGCCTACTACATTATCCGAACCTTTACGATGTTAATTTTAAGGCCCATCTAGCCAATCTACCATCTAAATCTTTTAAAGACATAATCCATTTCAAGCTGCCGTGGTCTGTTATTACCGTGAATGGAATAAGTTCCACATACGGTCGGAACCTCTTAATCGCCATCACTGCCGCTAAACACTCTTTTTCAGTGACACTATACTTTCTTTGCGCTGGATTAAGTTTCTGTGAAAAGAAGGAGATTGGTCTTTCGTTGTCCTCATCATTTTTCTGGAATAACACGGCACCTATGCCATAGCTAGAGGCATCGAATTGAATGTAGAATCTTTTCTTAAAGTTTGGATGAGCCAAAACTGTAGCTGTGGTTAAAGCTTGTTTCAGTTGATTAAAACTTGATATGGCTTCTTCAGTTAAGATAAACTTTGTTCACTTTTTTATTAAATCCGTTAGTGGAGCGGTTACGGAGGAAAACTTCTTGATAAAGCGTCGATACCATCCCGCTGTTCCCAAGAAACTTCTCACTTCTCTTACGGATTTCGGCAATGGTATCATTCTGATAGCTTCGATTTTCTTAGGGTCTGTTTTCATGCAGCCGCCACCAATTATGAAACCTAAATATGACAGTTCTTTAAAGCAAAATTTAGACTTACTAAGTCCTATTGTTAGATTTGCTCTTCTAAGACAATCTGCTACTTTTTTAATAATATCATATGGCTTTCAAAAGTTGATGATATAACTAGCTTTTAGTTTCTGTGGAATGACTTTGTCCATCAGTCTGCATAGTCTTTGAGCCGCGTTGCATAATCCAAAGGGCATTACCACGTACTGATACAATGGTCTGCCGGGAATCGTAAAAGCAGTGTAAGCCCGCGAATTTTTATCTAAATCAAACTGCCAGAAGGCATATTTAAGGTCTACACTACTTATAAAGTAGGATTCCTCCAATCGACTTAGAATTCCCTCAATATTTTGGATAGGATACGCATCTTTAATGGTCTTATCGTTTAGTTTTCTTGCGTCCAAACATAAACGATTTTTCCCTGGTCTTCTAACTAATGTGCAACGGTTGCCCCAAGGACTTTGGCTTTCTTCGATTACCCCCAGTTTTAGCATTTGGTCCACTTCAGCATATATTAGTTCCTGAACCGCAGGAGATACTGGATAGTGTCTATCCTTAATTGGTTCAGTATCTTCCTTTAAATATATCCTATGAACCTCTACGTTTGTGTGTCCTAAGCCGTCCCTTTCAAACGTTTGAAATGATTGTTTAACCTCATCTAATTCATCTTCTTGTTCCACGGTTAGGATGTGTTTTTCTACTTTTTCTAAATCTAGAGGGAATCTTTCCGATAAGATCTCTGGATTTATTTCTTCTATTCTAAAAATCTCTGGGGCTATATCAAATTTCCTCCAAAAGTCTATACCTAAATATACCTCTCTAACAAGATCACAGCAGGACATATATAAAAAACTATCGTTTCTTTCCTATTATTGTATTATACCATAATCTTAACTCTACCTAAAACATCATACCCTTTTCCACCGCCTGTAAAAACTTTTGTTAATATTGGTATTAATTTAGCTCCTATTTTGTCAATTAATTCTAAAGAGTTTTTTCATAACAAGCTAATTGATGCTCCACTATCTAACAGACCGTTTATTTCTAAGTCACCTATCTGAATTTTTGCATATGCCCTAGGATCAGCTTGTTCATTTACTATCATCGCACTACATGTTCTAACTGAACTATTTAAATTCTTGTATAATAACTTTTTCTGTTTAAATCTGTCTCTATCTTTTCTAATTTTCACCAATTTCTTACTATCTACTTCGTTAAATATCCTATTCCTTACTTTCGTATAAATTTTCAACTTTTTCTCATATTTTTTTCTATTTCCTTTAGGACATTTTCATTAACCTGTTCAACTTTTTCTAAATTAACATTTCTTATTGCCTTCTTCAGAAGTTTGAACTTCGTACTACCATTTATGTGGCTAGAATCTAAATTGTTAGTTTGGACACCTATATCTTGGGATTTTCGGCGGTGGTCTGTGTGGAGCGTGATTCCGCCGTTTTCTTCCCACTCCATACTCCGTTTTTCGAACATTTGTGGCAAAACAAACTCCTTTGTGCTGAAGTACAATCCATAAACATATGGCCAGGAGTACGGCAATTCCAATACGTTACGCTAGTAGAGTTGCTGTGTGAGTTCTTATTTTCATTTTGATTTGTATATATTTCCTCTATTGCTTCGTCTTGGTTTTCTACAATGTCATCTACTCTCTTTCTGGGAAAATTGTGCCTTGCCTGTTGCATAGTTGTTACATCGTACTTTAGGTAGTTTCTCTCTACTTCTTTGCAATCATCTCTGAGGTGTTCCACAGAAACTACCTGTAATGGATATACCATCTGGGATATGTTCATGCGAAGATTTCTTTTTATAATTCGAATCGCTTCGTATTCATGTAATGCAATTCTCAATCTGGCTCGTAGCTTTCTCATTGTCTGGAAATAATCATCTATAGACTCTGCAGCTTTTTGCCGACGTTCTTCAAAATCACGCCGATTAGACCTATATTGTACACGCAAGGCTTTTCTTAACTCACCCCAAGATTCTAGTGACTTATTCTGCACTACTAGCCAATACGAGTCCTTTGCATCTCCTTTCAATAATTTATGAAACTCTCCCTGTATTTGTTCCCAAGAACAACGATGATATTTCATCAAATATTCCAAACGGAAAATGAAATCCTCAATGTATAAATGATCATTATTTCCGTCGAAACTTATATCCCACTTATCTATCTGAAGTTGTGCACTATTAGGATGCCTACAAATCATGGAGGTATATTTCGTGATTCATTACTATTATGATTTTCCGTTTGTATATTTACCGATTCGTTCGAATTATTATTTACATAAATCATACCAAAATCTAATTTTCTTTGTGGATCATCAGTTACTACATTTTTTCTTTTTTCAGGGGCTCGAGTAATATTCTCAGACTGCACATCTTCCTCGCTAGTAAGTGAATTTATTCCATCAGATCGTTTTTCAGAAATATTAATCCTTCTGATTTCCTTTATCATTTCAGAAAAGCGGCTTTGTAAACTCTTCTGAATGCGATCGTCTAACCTATGTTCTAATTCAGCCCTATACTCTTTGTTCGAAAAATTTAATAAAAATTCCATTCAATATTAAAAAGATCAAATTTGGCCCTTTGATTAAGAATCTCTAAACAAAATTAATTAAATTCACGATATCTAAAATTTTCTTTTTTAAATTTTATACTTAGACAATTACATAAATAAAAATTAAAACAGCACTAAACACAATATAAACTGATTACACAATTAAACAAAATATAATTACAACATATAAATAAAAACACAAAACATATTAATAAAATATATAAACTAAAAACATAAACATAAAACATTTAGTTAAAATATAAAATACAAAAACATAAAACATATAATTAAAAAAACACAAACAATACAAATTCAAATACTTTAACACAATTCTAATTCACATATGAAGGTTTTGGTTACAGTGGGTTTTCCGCTCTCTGGACAAATCGCTAGTGAATGTTGATATTGTTGACGATTTCCTTTATTGGCATTGTACTCCCTATCAAAATAAACTAATTTATCCGACAACTATAATTTATTACAACTTATAGGATCGGATCTCTAATTGCATTATGCAAGCTGGTTACCAGTTCAATGACCAGGACAATTGCAATTATGTATATCTGCTCAAAAAAAATATTATTATGTTTAGAAAACAATATGCAAACTAACTAACTCTATTATTCAGTTAGGACATTTGTCATTCTTAATCATAATAAATTATTTTTATCGCAGAATACTCTATTCAATTGTGTTTTATATGTTAATTTAAATAGTGTTTAGGATTAGTTTAAGAACAAAACAAAAAAAAAAGAAACCAAAAAAATTAATTGGAACATTAACAAGTAAGAGTGCTATATTCGGCTATGCCGAATCTTATATACCCTTCACCTTTGTTGTGGATGCATTATTATTTTTTATAATTAGTATATATGTATGTACATTGCCCAATTTCAGCGTACAGCATCCTAAATTTATCAAGAACACAAAAAACAACAACAACGCCCAACGAAACAAAACACCAAAAGAAAAAACAAAATACGCAAGGCAATGAAACCAACACACATCCAAACATACGTTTAATTGTATAAAAAACAACAACAACGCTAAAAGAAACAAAACACAAAAGAAAAACAAAAAAACGCAAAGCATGCACATCCAAACATACGATTTGTTGCTTTTTTGTCAAAAAAACCAACACACAACCAAACAAAAGTTTAGTTGTATAAAAAACAACAACAACGCCAAATGATACAAAAAACAAAATACGCAAAGCATGCACATCCAAACATACGATTTGTTGTTTTTTTTATCAAAAAAACCAACACACAACCAAACTAAACTTTAGTTGTATAAAAAACAACAACAACGCCAAAAGAAACAAAACACAAAAAAAAAAATACACAAAGCTTGCACATCCAAACATACGTTTTGTTGTTTTTATGTCAAAGCATGCAATACATTGTGTTTTTTGATGAAATTTTCAGAGGTTGTCTCGGATTGTTGCTCATATCTCCGCTATTTATGGACGGATTTTGCTGATTTTAAATAGCAAAATTCTCGAAAGTATGTCTGACAGAATTGTTGAAGATTTGGATCCCGGAGATAAGTGGGGCCTTCAGAAAATTGATTTCAACAGACAGACGGACAGACAGACAGACGGACATGGCTTAATCGACTCCGCTATCTATAAGGATCCAGAATATATATACTTTATAGGGTCGGAAATGAAAAATGTAGAAATTACAAACGGAATGACAAACTTATATATACCCTTCTCACGAAGCTGAAGGGTATAAAAAGGGCAATAATTTTTAGATTTAGCTAAGGGAAATATAAATAATTATTGTTACTTTTGAATTATTTAAGATTTTTCCTAGTAATTATTAATCGGGTTTATCATAGAAAAGAAACCATTCGATTCATTAAATAAGATATTAACGAAAATTTAAATTTATTTTAAAACAATCGTTAGTATACGACATAAAGAAATTATAATTATAACAAACAAGACATAGAATATATCTTTTAAATAATTTCAAGAAAAAAACGAATAAGCCACTTTTAGTTTAAATTATTTATGTTTGTATTGTTTTAGTATAAGTTTTTTTTATTGTAATAAATTGATGTAAAATAAATTTTTTTAAAATGTGTTGGTAAATTGTTGAATGAAGGTTAGTTACAGTGGACCGGCTGGGATAAAAATGAGGAATTAATATAATTCCGTATAGTGGGTGAGTAAAATGCATAGGGGTCATAAAGAATGGAAGAATGTGACCAAGGTTGGGCGGGCGACGAAATGGGAATGACATCTAACCCGTATATTTTAGTATTGTTCTCAATGACAGGGAAATGTTTGTCTAATGTTTGTTTTGTTAGGATTTTTTTTGTTGATGCGAAGCGTTGTGTGTGTATGCGGGTTGGGAATCCACGATTCAGATGAGCTAGCTGAGGTGGCATCACACCTAGACAGAATAGTACAGGTTTCGTAACAAGTTTTCTTCTAAAAGTTACGATATTCAGATACGTTTCGATGACTAAATTTGTTGCTAATTGAATTATTCTATTATATCCATAGATTTTTTCGGTTCTAGCTAAAGATAGTCAGTTGGCAAATATTACTGTTGAAATAATCGAATTTTTTTCACTCAACTCAAGCCACAGCAGAAAAATTTGGTTATTATGAATGAATCAAATTTAAAGCTTACGCTTTTAAACGAATTATTAACCCTTTAATGCATATTGTTGCCAAATGTCTACATTACAATTCCACTTAATTTTAGTCGAATATAAGCTTGATACTAATTCTGATTCTAATTCAGAAAAATCAAATGGAGTACGAAAAGTTTCAGCTAAAGAAATTCTAAATCAAACTAAAGCTAAAGGAAAAATAATAAATAAAAATCAACTAAATATTTGATACTTTATAGAAAAATAGAAGTAAAAATCATGCATTTAAGGGTTAAGATGCCTAACATTACAACTTTTAGGGATATTCAATAAATATTATTTATATTTAAATAATATAATAACAATAATAGTGGTTCAAATTTGTTTATCTACAATCAGATTTGAAAAATGTCTCTAACTACGCATATTTTATAGATTTAACATGGTCGAAATTCTTAAATTTTTTAATTAAACAAAGAATTTATTGATTTTATACTGATTAAAACAACGACCGATCAAATGCCACCATTAAATTAGAAACCCTTATAAAAACTTGGCCAATAACCAAATATAGTTATTTTATACTTCTTTTAAAACCCTGGTAAAATTATAAGTCAATTTATCCGAAAAAATTTTTCTGGTGAGTCTAATGAGCAAATGAATAAGATATTTACACGTTTCAGAACTATTTAAGAATTTTTGCATCGATTTGTTAGTGCATATATTTGCATATTTTACCCTTAAATGCATATTTTTGCATATATTTATTTTAATAGCATGTTTATGTCATATTTTTGCGTTTTTAGAGCATATTTTAATAGCATATTTCGACTTTATCAAAAACAAATTTTGTCTTACTTATTTTTCGCTGTTGTGTTACAGGTTTTTACTTCGTTTGTTTAAAATTCAAAATTTAAAAATACATGGCTTTTTTTTAATATAAATTTTTTTAATATAATATTTGAATAATAGCGCCATATAAATATCAAATATTAGTTCTAATTCAAACTTAACCGTTCTAAGTGTTAGATAAATATTGTCTTTTAAATTTGCTCCTATAACATCAGTTGATGTTGAAAGAACATTTTCTATGTATAAAAATGTTTTCAGATCCAATAGACAACGATTTTTTTGGAAAATTTAAGTCAATATTTTGTAATTTATTGCAATAATTGAAGAAGTGACTTTATATTTATATAAAATATCACCAAAAAATACATCTCGAGTCCTTTTCATAGCTTAAGTTCCTATTGTTTTTATGTTGTATTTATTTTTTGTTATACTTGTTTTAGTTCATGTTATTTTTGTTTATGTTACTTTACCTTTTTAGAAATGAATTGTATTGATTTTTTTAAATAAAAGTATATTTTTTGGTTAAAAATTATGTAAAAGTTTGTTTTTTTAAGAGTTTATTTTTTAAATTTTAAGAGCATATTTTAAAGTTTTTACTGCATATTTAAAGAGCTTAAAACGCTTTTTTAGAGCATATTTCCGGTTTCCCTGATAATTACTATTTAAATACGAAGTAAAAAATGGCCTCATGGAGAATGATTCAGTTTTGTATTTTTAGCAAGAATTTAAAACAATTTAACATCTGTGAACTTTTGATGAAATCCTTTGTTAAAATATATGATATTTTATATTATCAAAGTAAATAGTGTCCACACGCAGAGAAAAAACTTGGTTGGACATGGTTACGACAACTATACTATGTTCTCTGTAACAATATATTGTTGTCGTAAACATATAATTATTGTTTTAATTTAATTTCAACAATATTATAGTTACTGTAAACGTTTATATTTTCATCGCAATTATAAATATGAATATGGTTTTCGAACACCTAAATAATGACAATTAGGTAAACATATTATTTTTATGTACAACCATTAAATGTTAAGTTTATATACTCGTAGTCATAATATGTTTAAGATGTTAACAGAATATGTTTAACATGCAAACAAAATATGTTTACTTTTAATAGTCTGTTTTCCCACCATTTGTGAGTGTTGGTGTTAGTCTAAGCTATGTTATTTTTACAAGTAAATTTTGAGTGTCTGTAATTCCCATTCGCTCTATAGTTTTATTTGTATATTATCTTTAACTTTCCTAGAGCGAATAACAATAAATTTGATTTAATCAATAATATTTTAATTGTGAATTTAGTACTTTAAAACTAAAAGTTATTCAAATTTTGTATTTCCAAAAATAAATTTTAATAATATGATTATTTTGGATCATAATATGATTTAATTGTATCATAATACGATTTAATTGGGTCATAAATATGATGACTTTGGGTCATATTATGATTGATTTATATCATAATATGATTATTTCAAAACATATGATTGATTTTTATCATAATTTGATTATTTCAGAACATATTATGATATTTTATGATACTAATAATGATCATAATATGTTTTGGACTACAAGCAAAAATCTGATCATAATATGTTGCTCTTAGTTTATGGTTGCCACAACCATGTTTTTTCTCTGCGTGCAGGGAACAAAAAAAGTCTCGAAATGCATATCTAAAATTTTTGCCTTTTTCATCAAATTCTGAAGAAATGTAATTAACATTTCTAATTATAGATACAAATGGTTACACCCCGTCTACAACAGACATGAAATGCTGGTAAAACATGATGTTATAAGAGAAAACACATGGTTTAACAAAACATTGATAAAGGCCTAAAATGATGTGTCTATACCTAATACTCACATTATGTTAGTGTTAATGTTAAACATTTCATGCCAGTTGTAGACATAGTGTTAAGAAATAAAATATTACACTCTGCTACAAAATAACACTTTTTGTCGGAACTTGAAAAGCGACCTAATGGAGGTTGGCCTAGGTGAGGACATAGTAAAACCGTTTTCAAAGATTTTGAAACACCCTAAAAATTTTGAATTATTTTGAAAAAAACTGTTTTAGGGTAGGTCGTAGAACTTAGGAACCTTGTAACTCACACATTTTTAGACCGGTTTCAAAATTTATGGATAGGCAAAGAAGCTTTCATAAAATGCATATTCCAAAAAATAGAGTAAATTTTTATAAAAAATTTAAAATCGGTTTATATTTGCAAAAGTTATTGAACATTTTCGAAAAAGGTTTGTAAAAATTTACCTTGTAAATTAAAAATTGTACAAATATTTTTTATTGTATAGTTTTTTTTTATTCATATGCGCTGGGTGAGAAAATACTAAAAAGGTGTTAATGAAAAGTTGAACAGATTTTTGTTAATATTAATTAATATTAAATATTGAAATCTCCAATTTGGGGACAAATCCCCACATCTGGCTATACTGGTACCAATACGTAATTATTTTCTACAAAGATGCCGATTGTACACTTTAGCCTAGTACTCTGTTCATATTTGCGAAAAACGATGGTTTTTTCATGCGAAAAATTTTACATGCTGTTTGACAGCTAGCTGTTCGTGCGAAAGAAGTGCTGCGTATGTTATTTCGTGTGGAAAAATAAGGTTGCCAGATGTATTTCACATGTTTTCCACAATAAAAACAGAGTACAACTTTTGCGAAATTATTTCGCATATATTTCATTGCAAATATATTATATGTAGTTTGACAGCATTTCGCACGAAATTTTGAACAGAGTACCTAGCTTAACAGTGTAAAATGAAAATGTCCTTTGTGAAAGGGTTTTTGGATATGAAATCCAATTTTGTGTGGAATAAAAGTAGGGTGTATTCGGCAGGATTCGGTTAACTGTTTACATAGTTTGTTTAAATGGGTTGTTATCTATGTCAAGTTCAAATATTGGCTGCAAGTTTTTGCTAAGTTTTGAGTTTTTTTAAATTTTTAATTAAAATGGCAGAGTGTAAACGCACCCTTTTTTTGATATAGCTTTATACATTTTTGTGCAAAAATTATAAGGAGTGGTCGTAGAGCATTGAATTTTTGGCACCGATAATTGTATGGACTAAATTAAGAAAAAAATTAATTTTTATCAAAATCGTTCACGCCTAGTGTTTATAAACCGGTTAACCGAAAAACCGGTTTTTCTTAGAAATCTCGTTTTTTTGCGAACCGGTTAATTTAAAATGTTGATTTTCGGTTAACCGGTTTATCCGGTTTTTATCACTCGGTTAACCGGTTTTTAAAATTTAGGTCTACAATTAAGAAATCTCATGGTTTTGTACATTTTTTATATTCATTGTACACACATTATTGGTCTGATTTGAAACCTAAACTACTGATTTACAATACAAACCTATTTAGATTGATATTTTTAAGAATTAAAATGATTCTAAATAGTAGAGGACGATGAATTTACTTAAAAACTTTTTTCAGAATAAATTGCTCTTAATGAAACTATTAAAAATTAAATTTCGCATAATTCTATAAGTTAATCTTAATCTTAAAAATTATTAATGATAGATTTAGTGATGATTTTACCAAACGTTAAGTTGAATTTGATGTACATACCTTCTTTCAATAAATTTGACTTCATTAGAGTGTTTTGTTCTTAAAATTTTTTTTTAAATTATCATTTTTTTAGCTTAGTTAGAGAGAGAGCTTAGGAGAGACTAAAAACGTTATATTTTATTTGAAATCTGATAATGGAGTTTTATTACTTACCTATTTGGTATGATTTATGATGACAAATAATCACAGCTAAGACGAAGTTCATTTGCATATTATAGGTCCTTTTTTGGGACTTGTAACATTTTCTGTTTCATATCAGAAAATCGATGTGATAATAAATTTCAAAATTATCAAATATTTAATTAAAAAATGGATTTGCATTTTTTGGTTGAAATTTAATGAATAAACCAATAATTAAAACAAATATTATATATTTAGTAACATATTTATAATAAATTCCATTTGACTGAGATAATAATTTTGGACTGGCTAAATTTAGCCCTTTTCAATCTTGTTTAGCCACAAAAAAAATAATTTAGCCTTTAGCCATTTTTTTAGCCTTTTTTATTTTCATTTAACCATTTTTATGACTAAATCTTTAACTTTATCTGGGCGATGTATTTTTTGATCTTTAAATGTTAGGTTCCTCTAAAATTAAAATTTGACGTTAATTATAGTACTTTAAAAAATATTTTATAACACCTTATACATGTCATGTATATCGTTTTCGAAGACTACAATCCAACCAATTTAGAAAGAAAAATTCATTTCATTATCGATAATAATTATTTAGCTATGATCATTTATATCTAATCAAATATATAAAATTAACTTTTCTCCAAAATTAAATATTTATGTTTACATATTTTGGGTACCTTAGTTTTGATATCTTTACTAACTAATGGCAAAATTTATGTTTTTATCAATGAAAATGAATTCTGCCCGGCGACGTGTATAATTTTTAGAATATTTTTTTCTGCATTAGATGAGAAAATATTCTCCATCGATTTCTTTCATATAAAAAATTTGCGTGGCCACATATTACGTAATTTTAAAGTTAAGGATCAACATACAGGAATAAATATTCTTATTTTCTTGCATTTGAACGTGTGTTATATTCATACATTTTTGTTTGTCTATTCGGCATAGCCAAATGTAACATTATAAGTTCTTTTTGTGTCAAATGTATGTATTTTTTTTAATTAAAAATGTCAGCCATTTTTGGCCCTTTCTTAAAGCTGGCCACACACGGAATGATTTGTTCGCCTGATTTGTGATTGAAAATTTTCAATTACTTGTGATTTTGTTCGCGCACAGCCCCATTAACAAGTCGAACACGAACAAATCGGACTCACAAATCATCCGTGTGTGGCCAGCTTAAGCTACGTACACACGGTTGTCAGATTTTACAATGTTGTCAGGTCTGGCAATGTGCTCCAATGTACTGACAATGAAATATTATTACCAAAAGGTAAATTGTCAGTTTAGACGATTGTAAGAAAACCTTACAATTTCATTGTCAGACAATTGTCAAACAATAAATGTATATGCCAACAAAAATTGTCAGTTCACACGGTTGTCAGATTGTTGTATGGCAAAGGTAACCAGATCTCTTGTTAGACATTGTCAGAAGAAAATTCAAATCTTTTTACAAACAATTTTAATTGTCATCTATGTGTATTTATTAAAAAGTTGGAAATTTAAAGTATTATTATGGAACAGAAAAAAGCCATTGCATGACGGATGAAGGCAAAATAGCAAAAAATCGTCGTAAAGTTTAGGTAAAGGATTGGGTACTTCGCCATCAGTAGGAAGGATTTTACGCTACATTGCTCATCCACTTACGAACTGACGAGCCGGAGTTGTATCATAATTTATTGCGAATGGTCTCCGAACAATTTGATCAATTTTGGCGATTTTTTTTAAATGTGTGCCGACTAAATAATACAGCACAACATAGAAGTGTGGACTTGATCATACTATTTCAACAAACAATCTTTGTTTTAGAGTCAAAAAATAGTAAAAACGAATGTGCTATTTAGAGGGACTAGACGTTCATAATGCATCGATATGTTCACAAGAGTTATTCAGATTTACCGTAGCTACAACATTACTCAATATTGTTAGTGACAAATTAGGAGTCCCTGGAAGTTATTCTAAAAAAAGTAAAAAAAAAATTGTTCTTCCTATATTTTTTTCAAAAAAAGTGCACGAAAAATCTATTTTTTGGAAAAAATGTTAACAAAATTTGTTTGGCGGACTCTTAGCTATATTATTGCCATATAAAGTTAAGCGGTATTACCAAGTCTGAATTAGCTTTTGGCCAAAAATTAATGACACCATTTTTTGAGAGCCCACTGATTTTCAAAATCTTTGGCCCATAAAAACAAAAATTGGTCACCAAAATGGACAAACTGAGTATAGGGTCATGATCGTGTGTTTTTTGCACTGACAATGATGCCATTGTCAGATGCATAAACTTCGCACATATGACAATAAAAAGTTTCTGACAATGATCTTACAATGATCTGGCAATGGCAACGTAAGGTGTTTACACGATTGTCAGATGTCTGATAATATTATTGTCCTACAATGTACTGACAATACTTTTTCTGACAACGTTGTAAGACAAAAATTGTAAGTTTACACGGTTGTTAGACATTTTCTGAAAATTTTTCTGACAATATTGTTAGATCTGACAACCGTGTGTACGTAGCTTTAGCCTTTTTTTAAGTATTTAGCCCTTTTTGTTCACCAATAATCGGCAACACTGCTTAGCTCGTTTGTACATTTATAGTTATTTAATATTGTTACGAAATTGTACTTGAATTCAAATTTAACGATTTTAACGGCTGATATTTTTTTGAGCGCTAATTTGATTTACATATTTTATTATATTAGCAACACTATTTCTGTTTTGAAGTTGACAAAAATAGAAATTAGCCTAATTGGGCAGCAGCAGCAAACGAAGTCGTGTCGTCATGAAGTTGTGCTGTCGTCAAAAGAATTGTCTTCATATAAACGTGTATTCTATTTTTGACAGATTGAGGTCGGAAGCCTGATGTCTTCAATGCGTAATGCTTTTAAATATCAGTGCCCAAACTGTAACATATTTGCGGGCATTATTAACATTGAATAAAAGCATTCAGTTGACCATTGATCGTAAGTATGGCAACGCTGTTTGCTGTGACCGTATATTCGAATTCGAATATTCAGTTAAAGAACAACTTAGTGTACTGTGTTTTTCAAGTGAATTCGTGTACATTATAAAGTGTGTCTGTATTTCTGCGAATTTATAAACATATATAAAAAAAGTAAGAAAGTATGGTCGGTCAAGCCCGACCATATAATACCCTACACTAAGTAAAAGAGCAAAAAAAATTTGTCTGTTAAAATTTCATTAATTTATATTTTTGAGTGATTTTCGGAAGTGGGCCTTATCACCATGAAATTATGTCGTGTGATTTATGTCTATATTAAAGTTAACTATGTTGAATTTTGTGTGTTTACCAAAATGTTTAAGCGATTTATGCACGTTAAAGTGATTTCCCGTGATGGACCGATCGTAACAAATTTGGTGACATGAATTTTGTGTATATAAAACTTATTTGGAGCGGAATTTGTGGAGATACATATATAAATTAAACATTTATGACCGATGAAGTCGACTCAGAAAGTGATTCTAAGTTGATCGGTATACTTTAAGGTGGGTGTTAGACTAATATTTTTGGGCGTTACAAACATCTGCACAAACGCATAATACCCTTCCCACTATGGTGGTGTAGGGTATAAACATTGAGTGACTATTAAATTCTGTTGTTGCACATTTTAAATAAATAAAGAGTTGTTACAATTTTCAAACTACTAAACGGATTTTATATGCAATCAAAAGTATCCGGTTTATTTGAAGGAAATAAACCAACGTTTTGAAAAGGTTAAAACGTAACAATATTAACCATTCCTGATTACTAAAAACTACACACTTTAAAGCTGTATATACTTTATTGGACATTTTATGTTTTCTACACATACATATTCACGCCCAACGGCCAACCCCCACTAATACAAATCGAATTTTGCGCATAAAATTTGTTGTATCCAAGAAAAAGTATAGAAATTTGGTACATAAATTTTCTGAAACAAAAAAAGAACACAAGCTAAGTTATATAAAAAATGCCCACCGCATACCACCCATGCAATCCAAATCGATTTTTTCGCATACAATTTTTTTTATCAAGCCAAAGTCTAGAAATTTGGTCTATACATTTTCTGAAACAAAGATCGCATGCTGAGTTTCAATAAAATCGGTCACGCCCACCGCCCACGCGGCTGGTAAGATTTTGAAGATTTTTTTCACTTTTCATGACCTGGTATCTCCGGAACCATTTGGTCCAGTAATCCAAAAGCTTGTATTTGTCTTAACCATGTAGAATACAATTTTTATACCGAATTTCGTCAAGTTTGGAGAGGGTCAAGTCTAAAATGTATATTTTGTTGCTTGGTTATATATGGAAGTACCCATATACTTAAAAAACAAGCAAATTTTAAAATTTAATATTAATTCATTAAATTTTAAAATTTGCTTGTTTTAAATATATTTAAATATATATAAATTAAAAAAAAATAAAAAATTCATTCACAATATTTTATGGTTTTAAAATTATTAACAAAGCGCCGCTAGGTTGGGTACTTCGGCCACTGTGCAGCGGAGTGAAAATTGTTTTAGCAATTGCAATAGTATAGTCTATTATTCCAAATTTATTTTTAAAATCCTCTTTTTTAAGATAAAAAGAAAAAAGAATTGCTTAAAGTAGGGTCGAACCTTCTTTAAAATTTGTACACTTACCAATTGTTTATCAAAAGTATTTTAAGCTATTAATCGTTTATGAATACAACTTTATGAAAATTTTCCTATAATTGGTTTATAAACCTTTTGTAAATTTTTATACATTTGGCTAGCAATATATCAAAAAAAACGTTTTTTCCAACTTAAAGATATTTATACCAAATTACTTCTAAATCGGGGGATACATTCGGCTATCTCAAACGGACATTAGGGCGGCTCACATTTATCCGTTGTGTGAAATTGTAAGGAACCTCCGGTTACTCCGGGTTTGAAGCTGGCGTAGCGCTCAGTCTAGTCCAGGGTCCTTAACATAAAACACTTTGCTTTTGTTCTTTTCACGTTTTACTCTTCACTCTTTATTTATGTTTTAATCAATTTCTTAATTATATTTATTGAGCCAGTGTTACCAAATCCAAATTTAATTACTCCCTAGCACAGCTCTGTTACTTGTTATATATTTTTTTTTCTTACCGGCTTGTCACACGTCTTACTTGTTCACTTGTACAACACAAAAGAGATCGACTGCTCTGTTACATTAGCTTATATATTATTGTTTCTCTACAGCAGAGGTTCGCAAAAATAAATCCTCTCACCAATACACTTACTCTCACCAACACATTCAATTCTTTCTTTTATTCAGTGCACTTACAAACACACAAATACAAAAACTGAAAAAATAAAGAAGAAGTCATACGCCAGTGCTCATCAGGGGTGCCAGATAATTTTGAAGGAAAATCGGCTACTTTATCAAAAAAAATCGGCATTTATCGGCATATAGATTTAAAAAATCGGCAAATTATCGGCAATTAAAAAAACACTTGTTATAAATGTATGAAATCAAACATTTTTATTAAAAACAAGTAAGAGAGCTATATTCGGCTGTGCCGAATCTTAAATACCCTTCACCAAATTATACTTTAAAATAAAAATTTTAAATATTTTTAGGTAAACACAAATTCAATTTTATTTTTCCAATTTTTTGGAATTTTTTCTCGAAATTGTTTTTTAATTTTTTTAAAATTTAATGAAAAAAAAATTTGGGTTAAAAAATATTTTTTCGATTTTTGACCCATTGTAGGTCCAACTTACTATGGTCTTATATACGTCGTTGCAGTGTAGAACAATATTTTCTATAGAAAATCTTGTGTAGAACAATATTTTCTATAGAAAATCTTGTGTAGAACAATATTTTCTATAGAAAATCTTGTGTAGAACAATATTTTCTATAGAAAATCGTGTGTAGAACAATATTTTCTATAGAAAATCTTATGTAGAACAATATTTTCTATAGAAAATCTTATGTAGAACAATATTTTCTATAGAAAATCTTATGTAGAACAACATTTTCTATAGAAAATCTTGTGTAGAACAATATTTTCTATAGAAAATATTTTCTGTAGAAAATCTTGAGAATAACAATATTTACTATAGAAGATCTTGTGTATGACGATATTTTCTATAGAAAATCTTGTGTAGAACAATATTTTCTATAGAAAATCTTTTGTAGTACAATATTTTCTATAGAAAATCTTGTGTAGAACAATATTTTCTTGTGTAGAACAATATTTTCTATAGAAAATCTTGTGTAGAACAATATTTTCTGTAGAAAATTTTGAGTATAACAATATTTGCTATAGAAAATCTTGAGTATAACAATATTTTCTATAGAAAATCTTGTGTATGACGATTTTTTCTATAGAAAATCTTGTGTAGGACAACATTTTCTGTAGAAAATCTTGAGTATAACAATATTTTCTATAGAAAATCTTGTGTATGACGATATTTTCTATAGAAAATCTGGTATAGAACAATATTTTCTATAGAAAATCTTGCGTAGAACAATATTTTCTATAGAAAATCTTGCGTAGAACAATATTTTCTATAGAAAATCTTGCGTAGAACAATATTTTCTATAGAAAATCTTGCGTAGAACAATATTTTCTATAAACAATCTTGTGTATAACAATATTTGCTGTAGAAAATCTTAAGTATAACTATATTTTCTGTTGAAAATCTTGAGTGTAACATTTTTCTATAGAAAATAAAATAATTTTCTATAGAAAATCTTGTCTATAACTATATTTTTTGGACATGTTGTGTATAACAGTATTTTTTCTATAGAAAATCGTATGAAAAACAGCATTTTCTTTAAAAATCTTGTCTATTATAACAGCATTTTCTATAGAAAATCTCGTATTCAACAGCACTTTCTATAGACAATTTTGTGATAACAGATGACTGTTTACAACATAAAGCTACAGTAATATTAAAATTTTAAGTACTCTGGTGATGAAGAAAGTAATTTTTTAATACTATTTTAATACGGAACAAAAATATAATTTTCCATCCCTGTATATAAGATTAAAATTAAATCTTAAAATAGGAGAACACATATGGAACCGTAACAGCAAATCCAATATAGAATCGTTTACATAATCTGTTGAAATTTCATAAAATTTTATAGAAATTGCAAACGGAATGACAAACTTAAATATACATATGTTATAGCCTTGCCACTTATGATGAAGGGTATTAAAAGAATTAAACACAACAATCGAACAAAAAGCTTTTTCTAAATGTTTGTTATTTACTTTCATGTTTAAAAACGGCTAAAAAAATAGAATAACAATATGGGAGTCAAGGCGAATTGTTTAGACAAGTGAACTGTCAATTCACTTGTGATTGTTGTGGCGAAAAATACAACAAACCCAAAAGCAAAAACAACAACAGGCAACTTTGACAGTTCGACTATCTTTTAACAAAAACAAAGTACCTGTTGTTTTTGTACATGTTGTAGTTCTGTCGTCACCTTCTATAGATTCGCCTTGCTGGGAGTTGTTGCGTTGCTCAATTATTTGTTGACAATAGCAACAAACAACAACAAAAATTAAATAAGCGCAAAAGCAACGTGCTCAAGAAACGTGGTTGTTGTTTTTGTACAATATGTGTTCTATGCAGTGTTACCATATGTCAAGTTTTCCCTTTTTAGCAAGGTTTTTGAGACGCAAAAAGTTTTATTTTAAAAAAAAAGTTTTTTTGGAATATTGATATCAATAAGTTGAACCGATGATTTCAAAATGATAGTCCCCAAATTCATTCACTAAATGGGGAGATTGATTTGAATATATTGAAAGTGTCTCCAGCACTAAATTCACATAAATTATCTCAGTTTGATTACATATATGTACGAATTGGGTTTTGTAATTTTAGTATGTACTTAGAAATAAAAAGTTTTCTTCAAAAAACATATAGCAACACTGGTTCTGTGTACGCGTGAGAGAGTTGCTCTTTTGAGAACACATTATAAAAAGCTCTCTCTCAAGGCGAATTTTTATATTGTAGGTGGTGTTGATAGCACAGCTGATTAATGTGTTTGAGCTGTCAATTATCCTGTGATTGTTGCGGCGAATGCTACAACAAACGTAAAAGTAACACAAACAACAGGCAAACTTTGACAGCTTAAACCACATAAACAAAAACAAATTGCAAGTGGTTTTTGTAAATGTTGTACTTGTTGTGGAATCGACACCACCTGGTATATAAATTCGCATTGCTGAAGATTGACAAAAAGCACACACATACATTCATACAAATAAAGATTTGTTTGTTATTATACATATATTTGCATGACGTCATGGAAAACAATAACAAATTACATTGTGTTTTGGTTTTTTTGGTTATATCTCAGCCCAGGTCCAACTTACTATGGTCTTATATACGTCGATGCAAAGGTCTCTGAAATATCTATCATTAGATATCCATATTGTCTATATTAATGACTTAGTAATCCAGATATAGGTAAAAAATCGAGGTTGTCCTGGTTTTTTCCTTATATCTCAGCCATTTGTGGACCGATTTTCTCGATTTTAAATAGCAACCGAGCCGGAAGAATTCCGGAGATATTGATATATGAATCATGTATGTATGTTATTTGGGGGCTTCGGAAAGTTGATTTCAACACACAGACGGACAGACGGACATGGCTATATCGATTCCGCTATCTATAACGATCCAGAATATATATACTTTATGGGGTCGCAAATGAAAAATGTGGAAATTACAAACGGAATGACAAACTTATATATACCCTTGCCACTCATGGTGAAGGGTATAAAAATATATATCAAAACAAATGAAATCAATTCAGCAATCAACATATTAATGTTATGTTATACAAAGATAAAATTTTATGTCTAAATTTTCATTATTTTTAATTTTTATTTATACATTAGGGTGGGTGATTTTTTTCACCAAAAATCGTATAGCAGAAACGCATTCTACGGAAAATTCTATGAAATTTTCCCCAAGAAACCACAGGTCTAAAATCAAATCATATCTTACACATTTCGTCTTTTATCCAATGATATTTCAGTATTATTTTTTTTAATGTATTTTTATTGGATAATAGACGAAATGCGCAAGATAGGATTCGATTTTAGACCTATGGTTTCTTGGGGAAACATTCTTAGAATTTTCCGTAGATTGTGTTTCTGCTATACGATTTTTTACTTTTTAATCGTCGATACAATTCGACCCGGCGTAATGTACATACATATATAGTAAATATATACTTTAATTATATGAGATATGTTCAAGTTTTTTAGTTAAATATTTAAGTAAAAATAATGATGAAATGAAAATTGGTTTTACATTTTTAAGAATACATGCTTGAGTTTGTCAAGTTTAAAATATCTTTCTTAATATCTATATCAAAACAATTTAAATTTTTATATTTTAAAAAATCTTTAGAATAAAGAACACCTTCTAAAGGTACGGTTACAAGGGAACATGGACATTTAGTTTTATTAATACTAAAATACGTTTAACATTCCCAGAAGAATGTGGCAGTATCATTATTTGTTGAATAAATTTTTCTAACAATGGGAATGCAGATGTTTTACCGCCACGCTTTTGTCCACAAACTGTTTTTCAAAACGTTGGTAAATTAATTTCAAAATCATCATATATTTATATTTTCCTTCCATAATAAATTGAAGATTAATCATATTTAAAGATTTAAAATTGTTATTTCCTTTTCACTATCTAACAAAATAACATACATATTTTGCAAATAGTATTTTTTAATAATTTTTATTCAACAACCTAGCCTATTGGCCATAATCGGTTATAAATTTCTACTTAAAAAAGTTAGTATTGTTGAAGTATTTAGAGTTGCGAAAATATTCAAAATATATAAAGTAACCAAGTTTTTAGAATTAGGTAAAAAATCGGCATTTTTGGAACAAAAATCGCGAAATCGGCACTTTGCTATTTTTAAGGTATAAAATCGGCAAAATGCCGATAAATCGGCAAATCTGGCAGGCCTGGTGCTCATGCGTATTCCTAGCAGAGAACCAAGCCGATCGGCTGAAAATCGGCGGCTAACCGCCGCTGGTGAATTTTTCATTATCACGCCGCCGCCGACTTGAATCGGCTTAAAAGCTGAGCCGGCTCAAAGAAAGCCGCCGATTATCATCTGCGCCGCTGAAACCAATTATGTGTTTTATTTTACACATCAATATTATTTTAGAAATAACACATGGAAAAGTATGTATTATTTTTCCAGTGTTTTAGAAAAAAATTTAATAATATTTATTAATATTATCGGCTGCTTTTCTTATGTATCGGCTGCTTTTTACATTTTATGGAGAAAAAAAATAATTGATTTGTGTTTCAGTAGATTAATCAAAGGCATGATGATCAGTTGTAAATTTATTTTGTTAGGATTTTATGTGGAAAATTTTTTAAAAATAATACAACTTTCAAATGAAATATTTATATCACCTTCTACAAAAAGTTTTTTGTAGAATTTTGTATGAAATCATCATCAAATATTGACGACTAAGTTCTTTCAACATCGAAAAATTTTGCAGTAACTCTTCGTCGTTTCTCTATCAGAAACTGAAAATTTTCATTTCAAGAAATGTTGTTCGAAAAAGTTTAGAGATATTTTTATATTTAGAGATAAATTAAATGTATTAATGGTATCAAAAACATACATATTTATACCCTACACCACCATAGTGGGGAGGGTATTATGCGTTTGTGCAATTGTTTGTACCGCCCAAAAATATTAGTCTAACAACCACCTTAAAGTATACTGATCGATTAAACGATGTCCGTCTGGCTGGCCGTCCATGTAAACCTTGTGCGCAGAGTACAGGTCGTAAGTTTCAATATTGTTACGTTTCAACCTTTTCAAAACGTTGGTTTATTTCCTTTAAATAAACCGGATACTTTTGATTGCAAATAAAAGCAGTTTAGTAGTTTGAAAATTGTAACAACTCTTTATTTATTTAAAATGTACAACAACAGAATTAAATAGTCACTCACTGTTTTTTATACACGTTTATAAATTCGCAGAAATACAGACACATTTTATAATGTACACGAATTCACTTGAAAAATACAGCACTCAGTTGATGTTTATTCGAAAAGCGTCTCTGATAAACTGACTAACGCCTGCAACCTCTGCCACTATTTATAACAGTGATGTTCATCCCATACAACAATTGTTTAAAAAATGTAAACACATTTGTTACGCTCTTTTAAAGAGCGTAATAAATGTCTCATTTTTTCAGAAATTCAATAAGCATTGTTGTTGGTTGGTTTTTGGATGAAGCATAGCAAACACACGCGTTTCAATTACAATTGAACACAAAAAAAACAAAGTTAAAAATAAATAAAAAATTTGAGAGTATTTCGGCCGTATAATGTATATTCTTTCATTTCCTTAAAATTTAAATTATATTCATTTAATAAATTGGTTTTATTTGACAAAAATTCTAAATTTAAACTTTCTTCATTTTGTTGTTATTTTAAGTGTTTGACATTATGTTTGCTGGGTAGCTCTCTCACCAAATATCTTCATTTTTATTTTTGAACATCACTGTTGTAGGTGCACTGAATAAAATAAAGTAATCGAATACAAAGTGTAAGAGTCAAATTGTTCTAAATCTTCAAGTAAAATAAACAATTTTAAAATATCTATTTTGAATAATATTATAAATAATCCTGGCTCCATCTTCAACGAATTTGTGCAAGAAATTAATGCAAAGTTAGCACAAAGCGCAAATGAATGGCAAGTTCATAAACAGCACAATCTTATTTTAAAAGAGTAGCAACTGAATGGTTAGCACCTGTCATTACATTAGCGTCATCCGCTAATCCTATTAAATATTTTTGATTATCAATGTTATTTTGGTTGAAAACATTAACAATATTTTCATACATTTTTAACAATTTCAATAAAAAAAATCACAAATCTTGTTTTGTTGTTGATATTTCATAATATAATTCTTCAATAATGATATTGCTCTTGTTCTTGTGCATGACATTTTTTAAGGTCTCCGAATCTTCGACTGTACTTTGAATCAGTGGAGTTAAGTGATCGATTGCCAAAAAAGGAATACTATGTTTCGCACAGAAATCAGTTCAATTGTTTGACACTTTCTTATTAAATCTTTCCGTATTACTAAATGCTAAACTACCCAGCAAAAATTTTGTGAATTTTTGTAATGGCAACTAGTTACCACATACATTATTTTGTAATGAGTGGTGGTTACCCAGCACCTTATTTTATTTACTAGAATAGGTACTTATTTGTAAACAGGTTGGTAATGAAATTTTGCATTTAGCACAGCTATCTAGTGTGTTTGACTGGAAAATGTGAGGTTAGTGGTTCGCCACCAGTCAAAGCCATTCATTTTTCTGTTCATATCGCTTTGAAAATAGCGCCCTTTTTTACTATAATTCAGTAGTGCGCAGCCCATAGCACAATTGTGCAGAATCAAATCACACGTATTCTTATGCTCTTACATTTTAGTAGTCGTTGTCCATTCAACGAGACAACTGGGAATACGCATGAGCACTGGTGTATGACTTTTTCTTTATTTTTTCAGTTTTTGTATTTGTGTGTTTTTGTAGGTGCACTGAATAAAATAAAGAATTGAATGTGTTGGTGAGAGTAAGTGTATTGGTGAGAGGATTTATTTTTGCGAACCTCTGCTATAATTACTGTTTTTATGTACTTAACGTTTATGTATATATATACTTTTGCACTTGTATAAGTGTAAGAGCGAAAAAACAAGAAATGAGAAATAGTTGTACTCTCATCTTCACTACGAAACAGGCATGGAAAACTGAACATGTTAACTAACCTATTTGTCTAGCAATTATTGTGTATTAAAAAATAATAATTTACAAGAAACTTCTAAAAACCTAATTAAGCATCTAAAGGTGAGAGAAAAAACATTTAAAATTGTTTATAATTCTAAAAACTACTTAATATGTAGTGTAGATGCTAAAAAAGGTACAACAATAATATGAATTATCCACCTCTGCATTAACATTTATTCATAAACAAAAGCAAGAAACCAGCGACAACGCAACCTTCTTCTGTGACAAATCATATGAGACTGAATCAAGAATGATAGAAAAATAGATTACGCATTGCGCATGTTTTTTTATTTTTTAAAAAATACATATTCAATGTACTACGTCACATCAGCAATAAAATTTTCAATATTTTATTATTTTGAAAATAAAAATTGTTAAAAATATATAAAAACGTGAAAAAATTTTGTAAACAATTTAAAAAGTGTATATGTAAATTGAAAACATGAAATGCATTGTAAAAAATTGTAATATCACCAACAACTCTATGGCGTGCGAAATGATTTTTTTTGTTTCCAACGGACCCAAACATTCTAAAGCAATTGCTAAGTTTTTATGGCCGTAGAAACCGGATTAAAACACACGGTATATTTGTGAATACGTTCTGATTTATCGCCTTAATCAAGACGTACTCGAAAACTTTTTTTGTATAATTCGATCCAAAGGAGGTTTACATGATCACCCTGATCAAGAAGAGGTCATACATACTTGGTCGCAACGATGGAGTAGCAAACGTTAAGGTCTATGACACACCGGATTTGGAAAGAATACAAAAGTCTATTACATTATATTTAGCCAAATAGATGTACCACATGAAGATCCAGAAAGCGGTGAACAGGAAGAACTTATTTGCTAAATTTGGTTTAAAAACATAATCTGTTAAATATTCTTCACTACTAAAACCAAAATGCTTTATTTTCCTTTAATTTATACAAAATTTTAACTGTTTGTTTATGCTTTACTTTTGTTTTTTTCAAGTACTAGGCTGATGTGACGTACATGCGCAGAACGAAAACAATTTTAAATACTGAATGCTTAATCTATTTTTCTATCATTCTTGAGACTGAATTGTGTTTTCTATGCGTGTGAGCAGGGATGCCAGGTACTTTTGATGCCTGTCCCCAACCAAAATTAAAAATATCCCCAAAAATCCCCAAATATTGTTTTTCTTAAAATTTTCACAAAAACCAAACTTCAAATTATTTGTTAAAATATCAAGAAGGTTCCTTCAAACCCAAATTCTTGTAAATTTGTCAAAGATTCTTTTGAAAATATTCATTCCAATTGGTTGAACATTTTTTTTCCTGCATCTCTTCAAATCTTGTAGAAAATTAGTAGTGGTATATTTTTTAACCAAAGATTTTGCATAAACCGACTTGATAATAACCTATTGTAAATTCAATTTAACTTTACCATCTAAATTTTGTTGTGATCTGCACATAAAATTCGACAATTAGAAAACTTTTTGGAGATACTGATTTGGATTTAAAGATTGTATCATATTATGTGTTATGATACCTACATTTAATAGATTTACACATCTCCATTTTCAATTCAAAAACATGAAATAAAGTTAAATTATTTTTAACTTATTGCTATTACCGGTAATAAAAACAAATATTTATCCCCATAAAATCCCCGAAATATTTTAATATATCCCCAATAAAATCCCCAGTACCCAAACGAAATTTTCTGTCCCCAAAATCATTACAAAATCCCCATCTTTGGGGACAAATCCCCAATACTGGCATGCCTGCGTGGGAGTAGTCTGTGTAAATTTAGTAACGCCCACAATGCACAGTGCATAGGAGTTGCCGATCCCGGGTTTATGCCAAAATGATTTTGTTTTTATAGTTAGTCAGTTATAAGTAAGAACTCAATAAAGCAAGAAGCTTGTACTTAGGTTTATATGAAACCTGTTTGTGTTTTATTTCGAAACACACTCAATTTATTGGGAAGAGGAGTTACCTCACACCAATATACCAATATATAGTCCTTCAAAAAGTCCGAGAATAGGCTAGGACAGGAAAGAATTAGTGACTTGGAGTCTACTAAATTGCAAAAAGATCGGCAGATTGCACCTCCGGCGGCAACTCCATCAACGCAAAGACAATAGGTTGTCTTATAAAAGGGTACTTACTTCATCGTGCTTACGGCAGAAGAAGTAAGGTGATACTTCATTGTGCATCCCGTGTTAGTGAAGCAGTCAACAACAGGAAGACTATTTGTGCATCCCATCCTGGAAAAGTACATCATACTAAACAAAAGTATATTGGAGAAGATTTGGCAAAAACGCAGAAGAAAAAGGTATGTACTGTGTTTATTAGTTATTTTGTGCGACATTGTCTTTACTCAAAAATTAAAAAGTAAAGGCTAATTACAAAAATAAAAATCATCATAACCAAGAGAAAAAGACAATTTACAACAACACAAATATATGTACCTTTAACCTAAAATTATTTAGTTAAAGTACATTACAAAAGTAATACAATTTAAAAATACCACTAAATTGTATTATCTCTAATAACCGCTAAACATTATACCACTAAATAATATTGTCACCACTAACGAATTTCTACATGAAAAGGAAAAGAAAATAGAACGAGACATCTGTATGCATTATCACTAAAACAACAATGTCGCTGCCATCTTTACACCACTTAATACCGGCAAACGTTTCATACCAACTCGTTCCCATTACTGCACACAACTTCACGAATGAAGTAATAGAAAACACAAATTGAAATTAATCGTGATAATGCGTGAGTGCAAGTTTAAATAAAATTTAAAACAAACCATTAAAACATAAAAAAACTACATACAAAAAAATCATTAACTAAAAACAGATAATAGTGGTGGTTAAAAAAAACAACAACAAATCCTAGTGGTGTGTACAACAAATAAACCAAAAATTTAAATAATAAAAAACCAACTTCACGTTGCACAGTGGTTTAGAAACTTTTTTTTTTGGAAATAAGTCGGTATCTTGGGAATTATTGGATATATTGTTACGAAATTTCACAAGGTTTGAGCTGAGGTTGATTTACGTTTGTTCAGCTTCCTAGCGATAATGGGGGCCAGTGCGTAGCCCCTCAAAGTTGGTCACCTCGCCAAAAATCCATTTATGATCCGAATGAGCTGAAATTTTAAATATAAATAGTCCTTGAGAAAATACCCTTACAAGTGTAGGTTATCTCTATTAGTTGAAGAGATATTCAGGTTAAATGATTTATTTTTTTTAATTTTGCTCGATCTTTTCATGGTTTTTTAGATATGGCGGGCCTACAGGGGGTCGATATTTATTTCTAAAATTTCAGCTATATTGCCGATAAAATTCTAAATAAAATAAAAAAAACTTGCTTACAGTTATCTGTTCCCTATAAAAAGTTATACGCTAAGTTATATATGAAAAAACGTACAAATTTGTCAAAGGGGGCAAAGTTTGTGGAACTTCTGAGGAGTAAATAAAGGCTTTTTATATAAGTATTCGATACTGTTGAAAACAATATGACCTGAGGATTGGCATTTTAGTAAAATTAAACAATTTTATAAAATTTTGGGACTTCATTTAAAAATTTGACTTAATGTAAAATGTTAACAGTTAAAGATATCATAACAAAATTTGGAACCAATATAGACTCAAATGTCCTTAAATCAATTAGAATTTTAGACATTTTTATTTTCAAATACCGAAATTCCTAAAACGGGGAAAATGTGTTTCAAAAACTGAGTTTTTTCAGAAAAGTGCATTCTGTGATGTTATTTACCGTGTGATAGTAAAAACACTTAGTATTTAAGAAACATATGGAGTTATACAAATATGGAGCTTTTTCGTGGATCCGTGCTTTGCCTTTTTAGAATTTTCTACTCAAACCGAATTTTTTTTTAAAAAATTGGCCAAGTTTGGATAGATATGTGGGGTGATATGTCCGCTTTACGGAGCCAAATTTTTCTAAACACGCTTTTGCATTAATTTATCTTTCCGAATCATATAAAAATTCTATATAGTCCCGAAGAAAATTTTTTTCTACAAAAGAAAAAATTTATATTTAAAATTTCAACTCATTCGGATCATATATTGATTTTTGGCGATTTTTTTTAAAAAATTTGAGACCCGAGGTAACCAACTTTGGGGGGCTATGCATTGGCCAATATATATATAATATAATTCCAAAATAAAATACTAAATTTTTCAACAAAATTAATTACAAACAAAATCCCGTTACAATATTTTATGAAGACAAAACAAGTGTCTCAAAAATAAGAAAAACAACAACACTAATCAACCGGTGCACAGTGGTATGAGAACAAAAAAAGAGGGAAATAAATCTGTAACTTCTAAACCCTTACGCCGATTTGAATGAAATTTCACAATCGCAAAGAGGAAGTGTAGTCGAGCTTAAGTTTTGAATTTGGCCTCATGACCCCACCAAAAAACGAAAAAATCCCATTTTTGGGATTTTTCAAGATTTTTTGGAAAAAAAATGTTCATGGAATACTTTTTTGAAAAATATGACAAAAATGCTTTTTATTGAATTTTGCATATATACAAATTTTTCAAATTCAAATAAAATTTTTATTTATGAATATTTTTTAATGAAATTTGACAGTTATGTAGATTTTTCTATTTAAAATGGAAAAATAAAAACAAATTTTGAAATTTGTAATCAAGTATCCCGCAATTTTCAAAAAAATCTTGAAAAATTACAAAAATGGGATTTTTCTCGTTTTTTGGCTATAATATCCATAATAGGGGCGGGGTTATCGGAACCCTTTACAAGATAATTAAGAACTTATTGGGCCATCTAAAATAGGTTACTATATTTTGATATAGAGTATGCGATTTGAGAATTTTTGCCCTAAAGTTGAATTTTACATAAAAAATAGGCATTTTTTGAATGGACCTGATACCGTCGGTATCAAAAATTATAAATGTTTTTTTCATTTAAAATATTTGGCGTAAAGTTAGCTTTTCAAAAAGTACAAACTCATTATACATCCTCTTAGAAAATTTTAGATAACTTAAAAAGAATAAAAGTACTTTTTTCCACAAAAAATTGCGAAAAATCGCCTTTTTTAATTTTTTTATATTCAAATGCATGTAACTTTGGACTCAGTCATGATTTTTAAACACTTGTTTCTTTATTTGATATATAGATCTATTGTTAATCCTATAAAAGAAAAATGGATAAAAGCGGAGAATATTTGGAACCGCGGTCACCAAAAAACTGGTGTAGGATGGTTAAAATTGTTGAAAATTAAATTTTCAAATGCGAATATCTCCTAAGCTAGAAGGGATAATTGATAGCTACGTATATGTGTAATTTTTTTTAAATCGAAACACAAACGAAGAAATAGGATCATTTTAAAAATTGGACATACCCGAGGTGTCCTACTTTGGGAACCCCTGGTCCCGCTCCTGGTGGGGTCATGAGGTCCAAATTCAAAACTTAAGCTCGACTACACTTCCTCTTTGCGATTGTGAAATTTCATTCAAATCGGCGTAAGGGTTTAGAAGTTACAGATTTATTTCCCTCTTATTTTATTCTCATACCACTGTGCGGTGCACATAGATCTGGCGAACCACTTTTTTTGGCCAAAACTAAAATATTCACTTAATACATGAATTCAAACAAAAGATACAATTAATAACAAAAAAACATAAATTTTATTAAATTTTTAATAATTAAATTTTTTTCTTGTTTTTGACTTCCACTCTGCTAAACTCTGAGTAAATCATAATTTTTGAAGCAAAAGTTTCCTGAAATAAAAATTGATTTCTTCAAAATAAGCAAAAACTAGCAGAAAGATATTGGTGATTCGTAAGCACAAAATATCACTGTAATTTTGTGCATTTTTGGTTTGTTGAAATCGGTTGAAATTATGTAAGTTATACAGTAGTTTTGACTTACCTGCCTTTCACTTAAGAGCATTTTGCATATAAGTGCACAAAACTTGTGTTTTGTATATTTATTTATCAAACTCCATACAAATTCGTTAATTTAAGTGCATTGTTCATACCTGCATACATTTACATTTAAGATAAGTGCATAATACTTTTGGAAGCTATAACTGGTTTTCATGAAAAAAATTTCATTTAGCTGCTTAATATAAAATTAAATCAAAATAAAATAAGAAAAATACGTTTTTGAATAACAAATTATGTTGTAAACTTCTTAATAATTTTAAAAGTAGCTAAAATACCAAATTTGTCGTTATTTTTAAAGGGAAACATCACAAAACTTCATGTAAATTCTTTGCCGTTAGCTGCTTTTTTTGGGCAGTAAACTTAAATGCACTTACCAGCATCAATGAGCAGGTAAGTTAACTGATGTTAACTGCACTTTTAACTTACCTGCACAAAATATCGTGCAAAGTTGGTTGTGCAGGTAAGTCAAAATTACTGTATAGTGTAGGGTATTATATGGTCAAGCCCGACCATATAATACCCTACACTAAGTAAAAGAGCAAAAACATTTTTCTTTTAAAATTTCGATAATTTATATCTTTGAGTGATTTTCGGAAGTGGGCCTTATATGGGGGCTATGACCAATTATGGACCGATGACCATGAAATTAGGTCGTGTGATTTATGTATATATGAAAGTTTACTATGTTGAATTTTGTGAGTATACCAAAATTTTTAAGCGATTTATGCACGTTAAAGTGATTTTCGGAAGCGGGTCTATATGGGAGCTATGACTAATTATGGACCGATCGTAACAAAATTTGGTGACATGAATTTTGTATATATAAAACTTATTTGGAGCGCAATTTGTGGAGATACATTTATAAATTAAACATTTATGACCGATAAAGTCCAATTTCGGAAGGACATTTGTAAGGGGGCTAGGTGAAATAATGGACCGATTTCAATAGGTTTGGTCCTTGGGCCGAAAAAATAATATGTACCAAATTTGGTCGACATATCTTCAAAATTGCGAACTGTACTCTGCGCACAAGGTTTACATGGACAGCCAGCCAGCCAGCTGGGTGTTACACTAATATTTTTGGGTGTTACAAACATCTGCACAAACACATAATAATACCCTCTTCACTATGGTGGTGTAGGGTATAAAGATTCATTCGGTCACTCCAGCTCAAAATGAAAACATCAAATCTCTTGAATTGCCCGATTACGATCCTTTTTATTAATGAATGGGAAGTTTCTTTAAAAAATCACAGTGAATTGCCTACATGGCAACAATTAATTGGTTTCCTCTCGGAAAGTGTAAAAATTCTAGAAACCATGACCGATAGGAAAAAGCCCACGCCTAAAGAAAACCAGTCTTCAAGAACTCATGCATTTTACACACAGAGTGATCAAACTTCAAGTTGCAGAAAATGCAAACAAAATCACCCCCTAAGAGTTTGCAAATCATTTAAGTAACTGTCACCAAGTGAGCGCGTTAAATTTGTTTTTGCCAATAAATACTGCGTTAATTGTTTATCGCCTACACACTTTAAATCAAAATGTATGAGTATAAATACTTGTTCTGTATGCCACAAAATGCATCACACATTGCTAAATTTAGAAAAATCTGAAAATTCAAAAGCCAATGATCCCACTGGCCATTCCCAACAATCTTCACAAAATGAGAAAAGTTCAACTTCAAGTACTCAAACCGAAACCAATGCTTTTAATACTCAAGTCGAAAGTTCGCATGTTTCCGATAGCAACCTTCAAGGTAGTATTCAAGCATATTTTGTTCATCGTGAAGGCACTACAGTGTTACCTACAGCACTTATTCATATAGAAAATTCTGGAGAATTATTTACCGTAAGAGCTCTTCTAGATGCTGGTGCAGAAACGAGTTTTCTTACAACTCGTATCCAACAAAAGCTTGCAATTCCATTTGAAAAGCATCCTCGCCAAATATCAGGTTTCGGTGGAACAATTGTAGAAAGTTCCAAAGGAAAGTGATTTGTCACTGTAAAATCGAGAGTTTCAAACTTCAAAATAAAAATCTGTCCTATAAAACTCCAAAATTATGCTGAAATACAAAATTAAACCTAGCAGATCCCTACTTTTTACAAGGAAGTGAAGTTAAATACGTCAGTTAAATACGTCCCACATTTTTGTTAAATACGTTCCAAACACTGTTAAACTAGTTTTTAAATCGGTAAAAATAGATTTTTTCAATAAATATTATAAAATTGTTGAATTTTATGGAAACAAATCAAAAAAAACATAAACAAATTAAATTTTAAAAAATTAATTAATTATATAATTTTTTGGTGAAAAAAATTGGTTTTTACCCAAAAATTTATGAAAAATGTGGAATTTTCAAGTGATTTTTTCCCAAATTTAGAGAAGACATGAATCGGCTCACCGCCAGAGTGGGAGTAGCCTGGGACTAGTAGATTCCAAAACTATATCGTATATGTCTGGAACCAGCCCTGAATTCGAGTTAAAATTTTTTAAAAAAATTGTTTTTTCACCAAAAATTTATGAAATATATGGAAATTTCAAGTGAATTTTTCAGAAATTTAGAGAAGACATGAATTGGGTCACCGTCAGAGTGGAAGTAGCATGGGACTGGTAGATTCCAAATCTATATCGTGTATGTCTGGAACCAGCCCTGAATTCGAGACAGCATTTTTTGAAAAAAAAATTTGTTCACCAAAAATTTATGAAATATATGGAAATTTCAAGTGAATTTTTCAGAAATTTAGCGAAGACATGAATCAGGTCACCGTCAGAATGGAAGTAGCATGGGACTAGTAGATTCCAAATCTATATCGTGTATGTCTGGAACCAGCCCTGAATTCGAGATAGCATTTATTGAAAAAAAAAATTTTTCACCAAAAATTTATGAAATATATGAAAATTTCAAGTGAATTTTTCAGAAATTTAGAGAAGACATGAATAAGGTCACCGCCAGAGTGGAAGTAGCCTAGGACTAGTAGATTCCAAATCTATATGGTATATGTCTGGAACCAGCTATGTATTCGAGATAAAATTTTGGGAAAATATTTGTTTTTCACCAAAAATTTATGAAAAATATTAAAACTTCAAGTGAATTTTTGGGAAATTTAGAGAAGACATGAATCGGGTCACCGCCAGATTGGAAGTAGTCTGGGACTAGTAGATTCCAAAATTATATTGTATATGTCTGGAACCAGCCCTGTATTCGTGATAAAATTTTTGGAAAAAATTTATTTTTCAAAATAAATTTATGAAAAATATGGAAATTTCAAATGAATTGTTGAGAAATTTAGAGAAGACATGAATCGGGTCACCGCCAGAGTGGAGGTAGTCTGGGACTAGTAGATTCCAAAACTATATCGTATATGTCTAGAATCAGTCCTGAATTAGAGTTAAAATTTTTATAAAAAATTGGGTTTTCACCAAAAATTTGTCAAATATATGGAAATTTCAAGTGAAATTTTGGGAAATTTAGAGAAGACATGAATCGGGTCACCGCGAGAGTGAAAGTAGCCTGGGACTAGTAGATTCCAGAACTATATTGTATATGACTGGAACCAGCCCTGTATTCGAGATAAATTTTTTGGAAAATATTGGTTTTTCACCAAAAATTTATGAAAAATATTAAAACTTCAAGTGAATTTTTGGAAAATTTAGAGGAGACATGAATCGGGTCACCGCGAGAGTGAAAGTAGCCTGGGACTAGTAGATTCCAAAACTATATCGTATATGTCTGGAACCAGCCGTGTATTCGCGATAAAACATTTTAAAAAAATATTTTTTTCTTCAAAAATACATTTAATTCATAAATAATATATTACAACTGCAGTCAAGAGTTGAATTTAAAATTTACAGCATGAATGAAAAATGTGTGAAACATAAAAACAAAATTTTGACTTTTTATGAAAACAGGCTGTAAATGGTTTTATGAATGAAAAATAATCGTATTTTGTTTTGTGTGAAATAAGTAATGTAATGTGTAATACATACAAGTTGAATTTTTTATTCAGTCATAAAAATGTTCAGGTAGAACTGTCAGATGTGTTATTTTTATTATTGTGTGCCTTTTTTTCCTCTAAGTTATAAAAGTTATTTCTTAAAATAAATGGATACTCCCACTCTGGAGGTGGCCCGATTCATGTCTTCTCTAAATTTCCCAAAAATTCACTTGAAAATTCCATATTTTTCATAAAATTTTGGTGAAAAATAAATTTTTTCCAAAAATTTTATATCGAATATATAATATATTTTCAAAAAAATATATCTCGAATACAGGGCTGATTCCAGACATATACGATATAGTTTTGGAATCTACTAGTCCCGACCTACTTGCACTCTGACGGTGACCCGATTCATGTCTTCTCTAAATTTCTGAACAATTCATTTGAAATTTCCATATTTTTCATAAATTTATTTTGAAAAATAAATTTTTTCCAAAAATTTTAACTCGAATTCAGGGCTGGTTCCAGACATATACGATATAGTTTTGGAATCTACTAGTCGCAGGCTACTTCCACTCTTTCGGTGACCTGATTATTGTCTTCTCTAAATTTCTGAAAAATTCACTTGAAATATCCAAATATTTCATGAATTTTTGGTGAAAAACCAATTTTTTAAAAAATTTTAACTCGAATTCAGGGCTGGTTCCAGACATATACGATATAGTTTTGGAATCTACTAGTCCCAGGCTACTTCCACTCTGACGGTGACCCGATTCATGTCTTCTCTAAATTTCTGAAAAATTCACTTGAAATTTCCATATATTTCATAAATTTTTGGTGAAAAACCAATTTTTTCAAAAAATTCTATCTCGAATACAGGGCTGGTTCCAGACATATGCGATATAGCATTGGAATCTACTAGTCCCAGGCTACTTCCACTCTTTCGGTGACCCGATTCATGTCTTCTCTAAATTTCTGAAAAATTCACTTGAAATTTCCATATATTTCATAAATTTTTGGTGAAAAACCAATTTTTTCCAAAAATTCTATCTCGAATACAGGGCTGGTTCCAGACATGTACAATATAGTTTTGGAATCTACTAGGCCCAGGCTACTCCCACTCTGGCGGTGAGCCGATTCATGTCTTCTCTAAATTTGGGAAAAAATCACTTGAAAATTCCACATTTTTCATAAATTTTTGGTTAAAAACCAATTTTTTTCACCAAAAAATTATATAATTAATTAATTTTTTAAAATTTAATTTGTTTATGTTTTTTATTGATTTGTTTCCATAAAATTCAACAATTTTATAATGTTTATTGAAAAAATCTATTTTTACCGATTTAAAAACTAGTTTAACAGTGTTTGGAACGTATTTAACATAATTGTGGGACGTATTTAACTTCACACCCTTACTTTTTACAGCCTGCTGCTATTGATATGATAATAGGCAGCGATTATTTGCCCTTCATTAACATTGAGGGCTTGCGATAAAATATATCTGGTAATTTAGAAGCAAGAGAATCTCATTTTGGCTGGTACTTGTCAGGACCAGGTAATTCGTATGAAATAAATGCGTTTTCAACTACTGTGTCTACGTCAGATAATTTTCTTCTCCAGGATCAAATTAAAAAGTTTTGGGAACTTGAAGATGTCGAAAAAGATATTATAATAACTGAAGCAGATTCATGTTATGAAAGACAATCGGATGGTCGCTACATTGTCCGCTTACTATTTAAAGAAGAGTTTCCAACAGATATTTTTTTGGGTCCTTCAAGGAAAAGTGCTTTGGGTAAATATTATAGGATGGAGAAAACTCGAGTGTTTTCGAATTTAAAGAAAATTATCACAAAGTTCTTCAAGAATATATTGATTTGGGTCATATGGAACCAGTATTTCGCCAAGAAAATAACTCTCAAAAGCAATTCTCTTATTTTCTACCACACCATGCGGTTATTCGACCGGAAAGTAAGTCGACTAAAGTTAGGATAGTCTTCAACACCTCTAAGAAAACGAATAGTGGATTTTGATTGAACGACGTCCTTCATCAAGGCCCAACTCTTCAGTCTGATTTGATGCAGATAGTGCTTAGTTGGCGTTATTACAAATACGTCTTCACCGGCGACATTGAAAAAATGTTCCGTCAAATTGTGATGCATAAATCTGATCAGCCATATCAGCAGATATTTTTCCGTAATGAGACGGATAGTTTTTTGAAATCATTCTAAATGAAAACAGACACTTTTGGATTGAATTGTGCGCCATTCCTGGCAATTAGAACTCTACAGCAGTTAAGTGACGACTGCAAACATACATTTCCAAAAGCATCCATGATTTTGAAGAACGAAATTTTTGTGGATGATATTTTGTCTGGAGGACATGTTCTTGAGGAAGCATAATTGAAACAAACTCAAATAACGCGAGCTTTAAATTCAGCAGGCTTCCCCTTGAAGAAAATTACAGCCAATGACAGTTTTCTACTGAATAACTTGGCCCGGGAGGATCTTCTTGATAAAGATTTCTTAAAGTTTGATGATTCTATCACCATTAAAACCTTTGGAATTCGTTGGAATGCGAAGTCAGACTTTTTCTATTATGTAGTAGAACCGAACCAAATTTCGCCCTCCCCCACAAAAAGGCAAATTTTATCGGTTATTGCAAAGCTATTTGGCCCTCTAGGTTGGCTAGGTCCAAATGTGGTAATAGCTAAACTCTTGATGCAAGAGTTATGGGAACTTAAGGCAGGCTGGGATGAGGGTGTCCCACCGCATATACTTGTAAAATGGAACACATTTTTACAAAATTTACCACAAATCTCCTCACTGAGAATTCCTTGATGGGTACATTTCACACCGACTCATCAAATACAAATTCACGGTTTTTGCGATTCATCGGAAAAGGCTTATTGCGGCGCAGTCTACATTCGAACCTCGACATCTCATGGAGAAATAAATTGTAATTAGCTAGTAGCAAAAACTAAGGTTGCCCCAATAAAAAAGACTACAATCCCTAAACTTGAATTATGTGGAGCGGGTTTACTCTCAAAGTTAGTAAAAGGACTAATGGAAAACGCAAAGTTCCCCTATGAACTTTATTTGTGGACGGACTCCTCTATAGTCCTCGGGTGGCTACAAAAACCGCCACACTCTTTAAAAACGTTTGTTGCAAATCGTGTAACAAAAATAATAAGTATTGCCAGTAATAGTCTCTGGAAACATGTGAAAACTGAAGACAACCCTGCGGATATTGGTGCTCGTGGTTGCTCTCCCCAAGAACTCATTGAGAGTCAAAGATGGTGTCACGGAACCACCTGGCTAATCCAGCCCTGTGGATGTTGGCCAAAACCTCGAGGTTTTGATCCAACAGACTTGGAGACGAAAAAGGTTTCAACTTTTCACCTGAAAGCTACACCAGTGGATGCACGCAGCAAAAACATTGTTCACCACGAAGAAATTGATGCTGACATCATAATTAAAAGATTTTCGTCTTTCGCCAGAACACTTAGAGTTATTAGTTATTGTTTTCGATTCATTCATCGCATTCGAAAACGTCAATTTGAAACCGAAGATTTCATTACAACAAAGGAAATTCGATTTTTGAAAAAGAAATTCGATTTCTGTAAAGAATACGAATGTCTTCAAGATAAAAGGCCTATAAACCAAAAGAGCAGATTACTGACTGTAAGCCCATTTGTGGACAAAGATGGCTTGTTGGAGGTAGACTAAGTTATTCCGGACTTAGTTTCGAGGAACGCCATCCTGTAATAATTCCTGAAAAATCACACTTTGCTACTCTTTTTGTCGATTTTGCTTCACGCTGAACACTATATTATGCTAAGGGCTATACGAGAAGGGTTTTTGGTAAGAAAATGTATTCGGAATTGCAAAACCTGCACTATCTACAAGCATAAAGTTCAACACCATATAATGGCCGCACTTCCCCCCGAAAGAGTAAATTTTTCGTTGCCGTTTACTTATACTGGCGTTGACTTCGCCGGTCCATTCAATCTAAAAGCATCCAATTTACGCAACGCGAAATTAATTAAAGGTTATGCAGCCATATTTGTTTGTTTCTCCACGAGAGCAGTACACTTGCCAGCTTGCTCCGATATCACTACCGTCGCATTCTTAGCTTGTTTCGACAGATTCAATGGAAATTTCCTTGGAGCCAGTTTAGCAGTACTTAAAAGTAATAATGAATTCTTAAAAACCACGGAGAAGGCACTCGTAGACAAATATAGTGCTTACGGATTCACTTGGTCATTTATCCCACCTTATGCACCCCACACTCAGACATTGGCCTCTGGGAGGCTGCCGTAAAAAGCATGAAATCGCATCTTAAAAAAGTAGCTAGCAACCTCAATTTTACGTATGAAGAATTTTCAACAATGCTAATCAGAATCGAAGCTGTACTAAATTTGCGCCCAATGTCCCCATTGACCAAAAAAACCATCCGAACTACTTCCCATGACACCAGGTCATCTCTTGAGAGCTGCACCAATTATAGCTCCACCAGAAGCTCCTGAAGAACCTCCGTTAGAAAGCGTGAGTTTTATTAAATGCTGGGATCGTCTAAAAGCTCTACAACATATATTTGCACGTCGTTGGAAAAACGAATATATAACTGAGCTTCAACGAAGAGTCAAATGGAAAGCAGAACAACACAACATTTAGCCAAACGACTTCGTCATCGTAAAATATGATTTATTACCACCCACTGAGTGGCGTCTGGGACGTATTGCTAAAGTCATCCACGGAAAAGACAGCAAAGTACGAGTTGCAGAAATCAAAACACAAAATGGAATTATAACACGTTCTATTGCTAAATTTTGTATTTTACCAACCTTTCACACAGATGATAAAATTCCCAACAAATCTTTAAATTAATCCACCTGATTTAAAATTTAAAGTCACATATAGAAAAGAAAAAAGTCGCAAAACAAAATTTCTAATAACACAGTATAGTATATATTTTTCTTTTCTTCCTCTCTAGCCACGTTGTAATTTGTGCCTTAAAAATCACGCACTCAGACATTGTCCAGTATTTGCAGCTAAGTCGGTAGAAGCCCGAAGATAATATGTCATTAAATGGAACTACTGCCTAAATTGCTTAGCACATACACATCCACGTCCTACATGCGAATCGACCAACCGTTGCGCAATTTGTGGTTTCAAACATCGTTCAATGATGCACCGTGAGCGTCCCTATGACGTCACATCTTCCAGTTTTGAGGAAGAAACTGATGCTCGTATTCCTATCGAAGAGACAAGGTATATAACAGTCGAAGAAACTACGCAGAAAATAGAAGACGAGTACCCAAAAGATCTCTCACATTCGCTAGACAAATTGCCTACATTGCCACCTTATTGGGCAAATATCATCCCACCACTCGTAAGAGTAAATTTAATACATAAGGGAAATCTTATGTGGGTCAATTTCTTGTTGGACCCAAAGAGTGAATGCTAATTATTAATAAGAAACGTGGCCAATTTATTTCCGAATTTCACACCCGATTATCGTCAAGGAGAGAAAGAGTTTGGTGTATTCGATATCTCCCCAACATATGAACCCCGTAAACACTAGGGCCCCATCCCTCGTTGGAATTTGTTGCTGAAAGATGCTGATGTGATTGTCCCACCACCAATTACAGACCCCCGGCTGGAGGAGCATTTTAAATTTCTAAACCCGAAAGCACACCCTAAATTTGCTATGTGCGGCGAAGTTGACGGTATTATTGGCCACAAAACGTTAGCAGTCATAATGTCCAAACACGAAATCCTCCAAGATGAAGGACTCCCAAAAGCAGAGCGCTCGATTTTTGGTTGGGTTATCTCAGGACAGTGGCATGGCTGTACTTGCCACTAACAATTTGCGCGGGAGTATGTTGAAGCCAGTTCAACAAAGATTACCCATTTTCTTTGGCTGTAATAAAGTCTCTCTTTGTATTTAAATTTTAAATATTATTTCACTTTTTATTTTATCATTCTCTTTGAATTGTTATTGTTCCTCATGAACTATTTTAAATTCGCTTTGAAATTAGTGCCCATTTTTTCTATAATTACTGTTTTTATGTACTTAACATTTATGCCAAAATTATGTTCATGAATTTTGTTTTTATAGTTAGTAAATTAGTTATAAGTAAGAACTCAATAAAGCAAGAAGCTTGTACTTAGGTTTATATGAAACCTGTTTGTGTTTTATTTGGAAACACACTCAATTTTTTGGGAAGAGGAGTTACCTCACACCAATAACCGTTAAAATGAATGTGTAAAAATATGTCATAAATGAAAACTTTTTGACACTTCTTTACACTGTTACAGAGAATATAACTCATATAACTTTAAATTGTGAAAACAATTTGTTTCATTTTCCTTGTTCTTTTCATATGAAAACATTTGAATTTATTTATAATTTTTTAACTAAACGATAATCAGAAACTCTATGAAACTCAGCAGTGAAACATTGTTTTGGACACCTCGGTATGTTAATTTTTTAAAACGACCCTATTTCTTCGCCTGTGTTCCGATTTAAAAAAAATACTTTTTGCAAGTTTTTCCTCCTAATGAGTTGGGGTTTCCTTGTTATATGTAATTCACTTATTATTTCTATGATTATTAATATACCACGGGTCATTCAAATGAAGTTTTAATTAATTGGCAGGTAAGTTGCAAAACATGGCAAAGTGCAATGCATTGGTTCTTTAGCTCGGCGCACAGTTGTTGAACTGGACGTACAGTCCGATTTAAATAAAATCCCATGACTATAGATGAGGTGTAATAAAATAAAAATTATGAAATATTTTTGTTCTCGATCCGATTTGTAAGATTTTTATAAGCTTATATCGAAAAAATCCATATAACTATATGTATATTATCTTTTTTTAAAATTTAAATTTTTAAAATACAATAAAATCTACAGTTCTATGGAAATTCTTGATAAAAACACAAACGTGAAAAATTGAGATTTGTTAATGAGAATCCCAGAATTCTCAAACAACTTTTTAAAGATCCCAAAAATGGAATTCATTTAGAATTTTGGCTCTATTGACGGTATTAAGATCGGGGACAAAGTATACCAAGCAGGGATGGCAAAGTTGGTACAATTGTACTTTTTTTGGTACAATTCGAAGATGAAAAGTACCATGGTACATCAGTCACATATTTGGTACAATTATTTCTAGCTTAAAAAATAAATTTAAAAACTTTATTTCATTAATTAATAATCATAGTGTTTTCATCACACTGTGATTGAAATTGGACGTGTTTTATTTTTACTCCGAGTTAATTCGTTATTTTAATGATTCTTTTGGAAAATAAATAAAAATTACACCTGTTTATTAATTACGCGAAAGGACGCTTTTATTTTAATAATATTATTAAATAAAAAATCAAAACAAGAACTAAAAGACAAATAAGTGAAAATTCTTTATTTTTTCTTAGAACTTTGTGCATTAACTATTAAATATAGATCAAGAGTGTTAAATAAAGTATTTACAACTACTTTTTTAATGAGTCTCTTTAACGAAAACAGTGAGCGTAGGTTAGGTGTAAACGGCAAAAATGCATACGTTACAGTTAATGCAGATGAAAAAAATATAAACAAAACAAACAGAAGAATTGATGACAGCCTGTTTTTAACCGCCAAGCCTGTTAACCGTGCTCGTTCTTGTTCCCCCGCATTGTCAACAACTAATGATTGGCAAACGAAAGAAAACCCAACAGCTGTTAATCTGGAGTTACCAGAAAATACAAATATTTTATTTACGCCTGAAAGTATGCTAGCTATATCAGCTTCAGAAACGAAATCCACCACACCGACTACAAATAAAATTAACCCATTAAGCGGCACTATACCCAAGATTAGTCAACCATTAAATAAAGATAATAAATCCCAAATACAGGTTGTAATGGACCGGTATGTTACAGTATTAAAACGGGCACGAAGTCCCAAGTCTTCGAAAGCGGCTCCCTTGGCTAAATTGTATAAGGATAGTGAACCTGCTAGACTAAACAATGAAAATCGTTTTTCTATTCTGGAATGTGAGCTGAAAGGAAGCAAGGGGTACAAGGTATAATAAAGAGTATTGACTGTAATGTTGAAGCACTCGAAGTAAAGCTTAGAAGATAAAGGTTTTAAGACAAAAAACCTTTATCTTCTTAAATCGCGAAAAAAACCCCAACCACTCTTTCGTGTTGAACTTGAACCCGGTGTCATAAATCTTATAAAAAATTAAACACATCCCATATATAACCTGAAGTATTTATTAAATCGTAAAATTACGGTAGAAAAACCACATTAACGATTTGTCCCCGACCAATGTATGAATTGCCAAGAATATGGACATACCAAGGCATATTGCAAATGCCACCCGTATGTGTTATTTTTTGAGAGTTGCATAACACATCCCAATGTAACAAATCCAAGGATGATCCTAAAATGAAAAAATGCAGCATTTGCGGAGGTAACCACACAGCAAACTACAGGGGTTGTCCTGTCTACTCAATTGTTAAAAAATCACGAAGCCATAAACCGAAGATTTTCCCCGCTCAACCATTAAATAACATCAATTTTAACTACCCGCGGTTGCAACAGACATATGACAACAAAGAAACATATGCAAATGTACTAAGAAACAACCAAACTTAGACGCAAGTCCGTCAACCACAAAACCAAAATATGAACCCAGAGGTAAGAGAGCAAACGCCAATTTTCAAGAGTATCTACAATAGAAACTCTTGTGCAATCGGTAAATAACTTTACAAACTCAATGAGTTGTAAAGTTATTTGCAGGATGTGCTTAACAGACCATGAACTGCCTAAGAATATGTTTTTTGGAACGCTAACGGCATTCGCGAACATAAAAACGAACTCGATTTTCTTAAAAGTCATGAAGTTGATATAATGTTAGTTTCGTAAACCCATTTGACGTCTAGAAGTTTATTTAAGATAAATGGATATGTTTTTTATTGCACAAATGATCCAAGAGATAGAGCATGTGGAGGTTTAGTTAAAACCCGTATCATACACCATTAAATGTGTGATATTTGTGAAGATTATCTTCAAGCTACGACAACCTGTATGGATGATTGCTACAGAAACCTATTAATTTCGTCGATATATTCACCTCCAAGGTTTTCGATTACTGAAAACAAATATGAACATTTTAACGAATCACTAGGACCCCGATTCCTGGCAGCTGGCGATTATAATACAAAGCATACTCACTGGGGATCAAGACTTGTAAACCCGAAAGGTCGCGCTTTGTTTAAAACAATTTCTAAATTGAATTTGAATGTGCTGTCGAGCGGAGAACCAACATACTGGCCTACTGACCCAAGCACAATACCCGATGTCATTGATTTTGCAGTTAAAAAATTTACCAATGGAACTAATGCAGGTTAAATCTTCATTAGAATTATCCTCGGATCACTCAGTAGTATCCCCGACTGGTCAGTCTGCAATACCAAGCACGAAAATAAATTGGTTGAAATATAGAAAATATATTAGCACACACAGTACAGAAAATATACCGCTAAGAACACCAGAAGGTATCTCACTCAAAAATTTTGAACAAAACTTAAAACTTTTTATTATATTCCAACTCAATTCGGATTTCGAGAAAAACATAACACCATAGAACAAACACACAGGTTGGTAGAAATCATATCAAAGACATTTGAAGAAAAAAATATTGTTCTGCACTCTTCATCGACGTTTCGCCTTCCACAAAGTATGGCATGAAGGATTATCGATAAAAATAAAACAATATTTACCAGTGAATACACATAAGCTTCCAGAAAGTTATTTAAGTCCTCGAAAGTTCGTTCTTAAAGAGGGAGACTTCATAAGTTCACCACAGCCTATTAAAGCAGGCGTACCCTAAGGAAGTATACTTGGTCCCTTCCTATATTTGCTATATACTTGTGATATGCCTTCAAACAGTCGAACCCACATATCAACTTTTGCTGATGACACAGCTATACTAGCCATTCATGAAAACGCCCAAGAAGCACTGCACTTTTACAAGACCATATACTCGACATAGAAAGGTGGTTAAAACAATGGATAATAAAAGTAAACGAGCAAAAATGTATACATCTTTATATTTAACTGAAGTTAAATATCTAGGTTTGCATCTAGACCGACGCACAGTGGTATGAGAATAAAAAAATATGGAAATAAATCTGTAACTTCTAAACCCTTACGCCGAAATTTCACATGCGCAAAGAGGAAGTGTAGTCGAGTTTAAGTTTTGAGTTTGGACCTCATGAGCCCACCAGGAGCGGGATCATTTTTAAAATGATCCTATTTTTTCGTTTGTGTTCCGATATATAACATGTCTACCTTATGTTTTTTACGTGTCAAATAAATTAGGGAAAACTTAACAACTCGCTGAGAAATCGGGGAACCGCGGTCAACAAAAAACTGGAGTAGGGTGGGTAAAAATGTTGAAAATGAAATTTTCAAATGTGAATATCTCCTAAGCTATAAGAGATAATTGATAGCTACGGTTTTATGTAGTGCTTGACGAGGAGATTCTATTTGTGTAATTTGTTTTAAATCGGAACACAAACGAAGAGATAGGATCATTTTAAAAATTGAACATACCCAAGGTGTCCTACTTTGGGAACCCGTGGTCCCGCTCCTGGTGGGCACATGAGGTCCAAACTCAAAACTTAAGCTCGACTACACTACCTCTTCGCGCATGTGAAATTTCATTCAAATCGGCGTAAGGGTTTAGAAGTTACAGATTTATTTCCATCTTTTTTTATTCTCATACCACTGTGCGACGTCTTACCTATATAGATACGAAATCGACTCAAATGAAGTTAAAATTACTACAAATTTACTGGCTAATTGGTAAAAACTCGAGATTGAGTTTAAATTGCAAACTTTTTCTGTACAGCTCAAAACTAAAACCCATATGGTGCTATGGAATTCAATTATGGGGCACGGCCTCAGCTTCTAATATTGAAAAAATTCAAAGATTCCAAAATAAAATATTAAGAATGATAACAGCAGCGCCTTGGTATGTGAGAAATATTAACATTCATAAGGACCTAGGTGTCTTCCTGGTGAAAAATTAAATAAAAAAACAAGCGGAGTCATATTTGAAAAAGTTAGAAGTTCACCCTAACCCACTTGCACGAACATTAATGAGAAGTAATGGCTACATCCGACTAAGAAGAAGTAATCCAACAGACCTGCTCTGATGATAGGATCTATAAATTAAACATAATTTTTCGTCCAACTGTGGTGGGACGTAAATAAAAATTAATATTTAGATTTAAGATTTGAACAAATTATTTATAGTTCACATTATTCTATAAGTATAAGTTTTGTCTTTAAAGTTATGTAAATGTTTGTAATAGTTCCCCTCTCACCGCATATATCCTTTAAGAAGGGATATATTAATATCTTATAAACCAATACAGATACAAAAAAACATTTAAAATACAGAGTATACATTCGAACATATAGCCCAGGGCACACTTAAAAAGGTGACTGCGATGAAACAGCTGATTATTTTTTTATTCATTTTGAATTGTCAATTCACTTGTGGTTGTTGTGGCGAAAAATACAACAAACCCAAAAGCAAAAACAACAACAGGCAACTTTGACAGTTCACCTACTTTTTAACAAAAACAAAGTACCTGTTGTTTTTGTATTGTTGTAGTGTTGCAACCTGATATAGCCCCTGTTTATACTTGATCAATTTTTATCATGATAAACGTCAAAGTGGTTGTCAAGATAAAAAGTTATCAGGTATAGTCCCGATTTATTAGTATTATTGCTTCGTTATGACAAAATTGTTACTGCTTTTGCACAAACAACTTTGTCTTGACAATAAACGTCAATTATTGTTATGATAAATATTTGTCATACATTGACTCCTACAGACATACGACAATTAATATAATCTGGGTCAACAGTTTGGTATATTTTTCAAGACGGTAAAGGAAAATTGTTACATTTTCTTCTAATGACACCTTATAACTTATCTATAACAAATTTATAATCAAGGCTTAATGAAATAAAAGTACCGAAAAGAGAGACCTTTTTAATTTTCTGTAATAATTTACCTAGAAAGATTAAACATAGCCATAATGAGGCTATGAGAGAATGGAATCCTTATCTCTCATAATAAATCCATATCAGTTAAATTAAAGAAATGTTCTGTCTATTTAAAAAAAAAATACAGAATGACTTAGTTTCAAATATTAATATATATTTTAGTACAAAATTTGAAAATATATTTTATATTTCTTATCTTATTTTAAGTGATTTGGCACAATCAGTTTCAAAAAAGTACAATTTTTAATGCTTCTTAGTACAATTTATAAATTTCATTTGCCATCCCTGATACCAAGTAGTCCGACTCTCAATTTTTTACAATTACTCTCTCACATATATATACGGGTACCATAATATAACAAGAATTATAGAAACATAGATTGCGCATTCAGTATGTAAAAAAATGTTCGTTCTGCGCATGTACGTCATATCAGCCTAGAACTTGAGAAAAATAAAAGCAAAACATAAAAAAAAAACATTTTTTAAATTTTTTTTTTAGACGACAATCACTTTATTTGCTGATGTGACGTAGCACATCGAACACCTGTTGATTTAAACCAAAAAAAACCTGCGCAATGCGTAATCTATATTTTTATAATTCTTGATAATATAACAATAAAAGGTAGAATCACTACAAAATATGTTCTCAATTCTACATGCCTTGAATTGTCAAACTAATATAAAATAAAAAATAAAAGTACAATTGAAAAAAAACATCAAAAATTAACTAAATTGAAAAATATTTTAAATTCAATTTAAATGTTTATTTGAACAAAATGTCGTAAGATTTATAAAATGTCCTGAAAATAAAATTAAAATGGAGTGCAGCCTGCGGTGTTGAGCTGAAGAAACACTCACGGATTTGCATGCATCATTTCAATGACTCCGATTATATTGACCTGTATTTCAAATATAAACAAAATATTTCTCAATTTTCATTTGTTATTATTCGTATTTTTGGATTTATGTTTTTTATTTTTCTATTATTTGACGTAACAAGGCATAGCATTTTAAACTCTCTCCCTAGTGATTATACCTTCTAATGGTTGTATCATGTACGGGTACCACGTACCAGAGTACAGAAATAAAAAAATCGAAACGTTTGCTATCGTTTTGTTTTGTTCTTTGCAGTGAGTAAAACAATAACCAAACATAATCAATGAGAATGATTGTCCCATTTTGTTTTGTATTGTTTTTGCTCATGAGCGCAAACTGTACATTAATATAAACGTACGCAGCTAGAAACGAAAAGAGTAAGAACAATATTGAAACATTTTGATAAAAAACGTTTAACAAACGTTTGGTAATTGATTTACTCATTATAATAGAGAACACAGTACAAAAAACAAACAAAACGAATAAAAAGTACGTTTCTCTATCTGTTTTGTACTCAAATGTACGATTGTAATGGTAAATTAAATAATGTAGATGAGTGAAAAGCTAATCGTTTCGTTTTCTCTCTTTGTCACTTGAAAAGTTTTTGTTTTATTTTTGCTCATGTACAATACAATATAAAAATTTTGATTTGTTTAGTACATTTTGCAAACGTTTGCGAAATGTCTTGTTTGTTTTCATACTCTGCCAGGTACAACACCCTTGTGGGAGATGTAAATACATCAAAAATCTCGAAATTTTAACTGAAAATTGTTGACTAAATATTAGGGTGATCGGACCGGTTTTTTTGTTAAGGTCGGTTTCGGTTTTTTTTAAAAGCTCAAGTTTCGAATATCGAAGAAACCGGGTTTTTCTCCTCGAATAGCCTGTTTTTTCTAAAAGTTTCAAAATCCAAAAAAAATTAAAACAAATACTTCAACTATTTTAGAAGACTTTTTATATTTACAAAATGTCACAAGTGATCTGGCCTGAAAACTTACTCAATGCTTTGTTTTCTATATGTCCTACAAATACACCAAGTAAAAGATAATTCTCAATGTCTAGTTTTATAAAAACAAAAAAATCGATATATGTACTTCAAAGCATTTAAACTGTGCTTTACTTATTCCTAAGAGATTATTTTACCTTCATAAGGTCTTAAAATTTACTGACGTTAACGATCTTCGGGCCAAATTTGACCCAAATGGAAAATAGATTTTTCAAAAAAAACCTAACGTAATTGTTGACGTTTGAAATTAAATTAAAGTCATAAAATATCAAAAATTGCAACTATTAATTTTTTAAAAAAATGCAATTTTAATTTCCAAATGGATAACATTTTACCCGAAGACCTTATGAAGGATAAGAAAAACAGTAGTTCAGCAAGTATGATGAAAAGAGACAGATATATATTAGAGCTGCCAAAGATATATTGTAGTGCTACAAAAGCACTGAAAAATGTAACTTAATTGTACGTAACAAAAGACCTTAAGTCCAAACAAATTTATAGATATTTTTTTTGCCAATTTGTTTTTCTATGAAATGAAATAAAATTCATAAAATATCAATAATATCAACCACTTACTTTTAGAAAAAATTAAATATTAATTTCAACATGGATCAAATTTGAACCGAAGACCTTGTGAAGGATAAAAGAAGTAATCAAAATTGTTTTAATCACTATTATTTTAATAAATAAAACTTTTTTTCTTCTTATTTCTAGACGTTTTTATATTTTTCCAAAAAACCGGTTAACCGCTTACTATAAAAAAACCGAAACCGGTTTATATTAAATTGCAATTTTTCGAAGAAACCGAAAACCGGTCTCTAAAAAATGTCGAGTTCACGTTAATTCATTAACACACATAATTTTATAATTTTTTTCTACATTTTCATTTTCAAAACACGTCCAATTTGCACAAACTGAAATATATTTTTTTTAATATTTTTGACATTTTATTTTTGCTGTGGTAGAATTTAACTATAGAACAGAGTTTAAATTTTTGGTATTGAAAATAGAACAAAATTTAAATAAATTTAATTATTTTTATAGAACCCTTTGTGTCTGGTGGAAATTAAAAAGGCACCAACTCATATACATTTTTGTTACTAACACACATTTAGACTTAGGTACTTTTTCACTAACACATGTATATAATTAGGTACTGCTGTCAAAGAGTTGGACTACTTGTTATACTTTGGTCGGGGATATAAATTCCCTTTGCATAATATTTAAGATCATATTGGGAAATACAGAACAGGATAGTAATGACGATGCATCTATTGTAAGAGATTAACAGGTATTAGATATTGAAAAATTATTCTCAATAAATCGCAATGAGATGATCAAAAAATTCTGAAATTTGTTTAACAAAATTTTTAAAAATTTGAAAATGGAGTTTTGAAACTGCCGTTAAAATTTGTTTATATTTTTGGTCATTCCTGCGAATAGGGTAACGGTATCCTTCGAAGACAAAAACTCATATACAAGTAAATATGGATATATTTTAAGTAAAAATTAGCTCTTATTTTAATATTTCTCAAAAAATGTTTATTTTGTTCCTACATTTCTTGTACTAGTGGCCTGAGACACCTTAATGGCCTGGCGATTTTTTAATAACTTTGAAATTTTTTAACCAATTTTTGTGTTTTATATCGTATTAGAACGACAATTACATATCGATTCTTTTAAATTAATTTATTAAGGGCCACCCTAGGGCACACGAAATATTAATAGCCAAAATGTAAGGATTTTCATCAAAGGTCATAATTGTTCACAGCTAACATGTGAAACCTTTTTAAATTTAAAAAGTGAATTTAATATTTTTTGTTAGTTTTATCTTTTTTTATTAAAGCAATCAATTTAATCAATTTAAAAAAATTCAATAAAAACAACGAAGAAGAAAAAACAAGTTATTTATATTTAATATTGGTTGTTTTGTGAACAATTTTGTCCCTAACTGTATGTATGGATGGATGTATGATTTCCACTGCTATTTCAGGGTTAGCTTGGAGTAGCTCCTGGGTAATGATTTTAAACAATGATAAATTCAAATAATTTAATCCGAATTAAAAATGGCTGTGAATTAATTCTAAATACAATGAATTTTTTTATGGTCTATAAAAATGGTTTATAAAAAACATTCACAACAAATTTAAATGTTTATCTTGAATATTTTTAATACTTATCAGCTTTATTTATTATAATTTTTAAATAATTTTTGTAAATTTCTTATATTTCTTTTCAGTAGAGATCGGATATTGCATTACAATGACTCCCTTCATAAGTCTAGCTCTCGCAGCTCATGGCCCACCGAATATTTTAGAACCACTTGTGCCATCATTTAGAACGACGACTACCACTTCTACCACCACAACAACATTTGTTCCTTTAATATCAAAAAATTCTTTTCAAGGCATAAGTATGTCTGAAGATTTAGACAATATAACAACTGTTATTGTTTTTGGAAATAATACCGTTTTAAGCCAAACAAATCTTACAAATATTATGGATCCTCGTGGGCCTCGATATTCTCTGTCATCAATGATTCTCATGGGTGTTGTTGCTGGCCTTCTAAGTTTACTGACCGTTGTTGGCAATGTCATGGTGATGATCTCATTTAAAATTGACAAGCAGCTCCAAACAATAAGCAATTACTTTTTATTTTCTTTGGCTATTGCTGATTTTGCGATCGGTTTAATATCAATGCCCTTGTTTGCTGTATCTACAATACTGGGATACTGGCCTCTAGGGCCTCATATCTGCGATACGTGGCTGGCTTTAGATTATCTGGCATCAAATGCATCCGTACTTAATCTTCTCATTATAAGCTTTGATCGTTATTTTAGCGTTACAAGACCTCTTACATACCGTGCTAAAAGAACGACCAACAGAGCTGCTGTTATGATAGCTGCAGCTTGGGGAATAAGCTTAATTTTATGGCCTCCTTGGATATATAGTTGGCCATATATAGAAGGCAAACGCACAGTTCCGCAATATGAATGTTATATTCAGTTCATTGAGACAAATCAGTATATCACGTTTTTAACGGCATTAGCAGCCTTTTATTTCCCGGTTACAATCATGTGCTTCCTATATTATCGCATTTGGAAAGAGACGAAAAAACGTCAGAAAGATTTACCTAACTTACAGGCTGGTAAAAAAGATGCATCTAAGCGATCGAATTCAAGGTAAGATTAATAAAATGATGTTGTTTATGGTATCTGTAGACGGCAGCTCTATATTAAAATATTATAGATTATAAAGGGCAATCAAGATAATACTTTATTTTAGTGTAGTCGCGAAATGCAAATACTGCAAGCATTCAATACAACGCACAGTGGGGAATTTGTGAAAAAAAGTGGAAATAAATCTGTAACTTCTAACGAATAGACTGATTTTAATAAATTATCATGGCTATAGAGGGGGTGTTGATAAATTTAAGTTTTTATTTAAATTTAGGCTTATAAAGCCAAGGGGTTGCCAAGCCACAATGCCCCAAAGTGGGGCACCTCGGGTATATCAAAAATTAAAACTGATGCCAAATTTTTGTTTCCGATACGATTTAAAAGATTTTTATATGTGTGGAATCTACTAGACGAGATCTACAAAAAACAATGCTTTAGCCATATTATCTCTTATATACTACGTTTATACGCACGGCTTATTCGCAAATAAAAATGCCGCATAAACAGTGAATTAATTTTTTATTTGCGAATACCTAACTCACGAAAACAATTCCTGATTAACGACACTATTTGCAAATAAGGTATTAAGCATTGCCATATGTTTTAACGCTTTTAGTTTATTAAAACAAGAATTTTCCGTAACTAATGTGACATATAAACAGTGAGTTAGTTAATTGCAAATAATTTTTATTTGTGAATAGGCTACGTATAAACGTAGTAATAGTTTACGAGTTATTCGCATTTGAAAAGAAAAATTTTATGTTTTTCACCTACCTTGGTCTGCTTTTTTGAAATATAATTTTTTTGAATTAACAAGACATGTATTAATAATAGTAAGAAAGAATGGTTTAAAAACCTCTAAAAAAAATAAAAAAGTAGTTTTTTCGCCATTTTTTTTTTGAAAAAAGTACTTACATTATTTTTAAATTATACAGAAAATAAAAAAAAGAGAAATAGTGTATTTATATTTTACTGAAAGACAACATTTCGGGTAATATTATAAAAGCAAAATAATATCAAAATTCGTATTATTGCGTGGTCCAGAGCCTTCCGAAGTAGACCTATTTTTTATATAAATTTCAATTAAAATCGGGCTATGCGTTTAGAAGTAGCAGATTTATTTGCACTTTTTCTCAGATCCCCCACTGTGAGACGTTGTCCTGTCCAAATTAAAATGAGTAAAAATAGTTAAAAAGAAAAAAAAACGTATTTTTGAATGATAATGTTTGATATACATTTGATTTTAAAATATGCATGTATCTACAACGAATCTTATGGTGTTCTATTTAAATTTTGATTGAAAGATCGATGTTAAGGTAACCAATTAAAATAAATATTTTTTTTCGATTTCTTTGCTGTGATACGTAATTTCGTTCATTGTAATGCTCTATGATATACGACATTTTTTGTTATTGTCTGGCACGTAAACAAATAATGGTGATGGTGTTCCAACACGGGAACAGGCGACATGTGGAGCCATAGGGATCCGTGGTAACAATACGTATTGTCCTTTGTACTTCCTTTAAGTATTGTGTCTTCGATGACGTTGTGCATCAGCCTTTTTATTGCATGTCGGGTGCAATATAGGTATTAAGCATTGCCATATGTTTTAACGCTTTTAGTTTATTAAAACAAGAATTTTCCGTAACTAATGTGACATATAAACAGTGAGTTAGTTAATTGCAAATAATTTTTATTTGTGAATAGGCTACGTATAAACGTAGTAATAGTTTACGAGTTATTCGCATTTGAAAAGAAAAATTTTATGTTTTTCACCTACCTTGGTCTGCTTTTTTGAAATATAATTTTTTTGAATTAACAAGACATGTATTAATAATAGTAAGAAAGAATGGTTTAAAAACCTCTAAAAAAAATAAAAAAGTAGTTTTTTCGCCATTTTTTTTTGAAAAAAGTACTTACATTATTTTTAAATTATACAGAAAATAAAAAAAAGAGAAATAGTGTATTTATATTTTACTGAAAGACAACATTTCGGGTAATATTATAAAAGCAAAATAATATCAAAATTCGTATTATTGCGTGGTCCAGAGCCTTCCGAAGTAGACCTATTTTTTATATAAATTTCAATTAAAATCGGGCTATGCGTTTAGAAGTAGCAGATTTATTTGCACTTTTTCTCAGATCCCCCACTGTGAGACGTTGTCCTGTCCAAATTAAAATGAGTAAAAATAGTTAAAAAGAAAAAAAAACGTATTTTTGAATGATAATGTTTGATATACATTTGATTTTAAAATATGCATGTATCTACAACGAATCTTATGGTGTTCTATTTAAATTTTGATTGAAAGATCGATGTTAAGGTAACCAATTAAAATAAATATTTTTTTTCGATTTCTTTGCTGTGATACGTAATTTCGTTCATTGTAATGCTCTATGATATACGACATTTTTTGTTATTGTCTGGCACGTAAACAAATAATGGTGATGGTGTTCCAACACGGGAACAGGCGACATGTGGAGCCATAGGGATCCGTGGTAACAATACGTATTGTCCTTTGTACTTCCTTTAAGTATTGTGTCTTCGATGACGTTGTGCATCAGCCTTTTTATTGCATGTCGGGTGCCATTACAAAGACGTGGTCCGATCAGACTTTCAGTTGGAGATTGTGAGGCGGCAATCCTGGTAATTCCAGCGAGATGGATAGTTGACGACATCAACTTGGGAAGTAACAGAATCCACCGATTTGTATGTCATCATTCGACATCAATATCACTTTGAATCTTAAAATTCAATTCGTCGACATCAAAGCTTTTCGCAGCCAAATAACGTGCTATGTTGGCTGCGACCAATCAACCAATCATGATTTTTGTAATTTTGTGCAATGTTTGGAAACACCTTTTGATACGGTGAACTGTCAGAAAGCGATGTGAAATGTCAATCTGGATTTTTCCGTTACCAATGTCCAGCAATTGTTTGGAAAATACTTCTCCAGATTGATCGTTCTGCAGCTCGACACACATGTTCACAGTCAATTGGAGTTTCTTGATGAAGCAAGCAATATCATTCTACGAGCGTATCGTTGCCAATATCAATGAGATCAAAACGTTTTTCCAGTTCAACCGGGAGCGTGTAAAAAAATCCTTCCAGTTCCATCTTTCACAACTTTCATAAGTGTGTCGTACGCATATTTTTGTTGACGATTCAATAGTGGAACGTTTGTTCGAACTGATTACTTTAAGGCATCGCAATCATATTGTTTTTCGCATTGCAACTCTTGATTAAATGCGTCGTGCATCGAACGATTGGGAGCTGTCATGCCTAACTCAGATAATACCTTTTTCGACATCATCAATCACATGTCCTCAATTAATATCAAAGCCTCGTTGAAAAATTTTCTCCCCAGTTGCAAATTTGGATTTGATGTTCTAATACGCATCTGATGCATAATATCATCACACATGGCATATTTGTACTTACTTCACAAATCAGTCGGTTTATCTCAACATGCTTCCCATATGTTGAGATGTACGTATTTAATGAGCATTTTACGAAAGCACTGCATCTCCGAGGGAGTATTTCCAACGAGTGTCATTATCTAACAATCGCTAGCGTTGACACCATCTCTATACGTTACACAATTCAACATTTATAGTTCGTAAATCTCGGAATGATGTTGGGCCACGAACGTTGACTAATAGCAAACGCAAATAGAAACACTCATCGTTTCTTGGATGGACTGTGTAAATGAGACCTAAAGCGTCGTATAAAAATAAATGTAGGAAACCTGGAACTGGATCTCCTTGTTTCCGAAGTTGAAATCTCGTTGTCGAATGATTCCAAGTAATATCTTGGCATTTCGGAGTATAGCAGCGTTCGGGCAAATTCATCATTTCGGCACATTTCTAAACATCTGGTCAATGTTGTAGATAGCGTTCGATCAACTCGTTGTAATACATTCTCCTCAGTAAAGTACACTTTTTGGCCATTTTCCAAATGTACGGCTAAATGAACAACAGTTGGATGTCTTTCATAACATAGCGGCACATTTGAAGTTGATTGACTTCATCGTTGGAATTCTCCACACTAACTCAGCCAAAACACTGACTTTGGTTACACATTTGCAGGTGTATTTGATAAGTGGGTGTGTACAATTTTTCTTTCTGTAAAACACTTTTGTGCACTATTGCGAACATTTAAAAAAAAATTTTGCCATATCTGTGTAGCCGTTTTTGAATTTTAGATAAATCGAAAAAGTGGGCGTAAAAGTAGGCATGGTCAATTTTCCTTAAGTTGGAGTATGAGGAACATTTCACAAAAAAAAATTGTCCAAATCGGTCCAGCCGTTCTCAACTGATGCAATTACCAACGAACGACATTTGATTTTTATTTATATATGTAGATAGATTTAGACATTTATTGCATAAATTTACAATTTCGGAAAAGTAGAGTGTTAAGATAGTTGAGGTATAATTTTGTATCTTTTGCCCCGTGTAAGTTTTGAAAATACCGCCATTTTTCACTTATTTCTAAAATTGTCCAGCTTTTTGCAAAAAACAAACTGGCAACCCTAGGCCCTATGCACCTTATATACTGATAGAAAAATCGTCATAACGCTGATGTATTTTGACATCAGTTCTATGTCAAGTGTCTTCGTTTTTGACCCCATGACACTTTTCATCATTGTCATGTCAGCCTTTACATCAATTGATAAAATTGTCATCAGGGTGAAAATGTCATCAATGTGATGACATATCGTCATCACAGAGATGGCCAATCGGAGTAAGTTTAAAAAAAAAATGTCATCAGTGCGGTGACACAGTAACATCGGAGGAATGACTTTTCGGGCTCAATTTGATGACAAACTGTCATCAATGCAATGATACATTGGTATTAAAAAAATGACTAATCGGCATCAATTTAATAGCAAAAAGTCTTCAATTCAATGACACACTAACATCATAGGAATGATTAATTGACACCTATTTATTGACAAAATGTCGTTAATGCAATGACACAATAACATACTTTTAATATCAAGATGTCATATAAGCAATAACGAATCTTGATAACTTTAAGACATGTCATCAATATTATGTTTTAATAATAATTTGATGGCAATATATCATTAAAGAAATAAATAACTGTCATTAATATTATGTACAAATAAAATAATTACAATATATATTACTAAAAAAAATTATTTTATTTCCAATAATTTTATTTCCAATTGCATTAAGAATAATCCTATTTATTTTTATACCCTTCACCTTCGTGAGAAGGGTATATATAAGTTTGTCATTCCGTTTGTAATTTATACATTTTTCATTTCCGACCCTATAAAGTATATGTATTCTGGATCCTTATAGATAGCGGAGTCGATTAAGCCATGTCCGTCTGTCTGTCTGTCTGTCTGTTGAAATCAATTTTCTGAAGACCCCAGATATCTTCGGGATCCAAATCTTCAATAATTCTGTCAGACATGCTTTCGAGAATTTTGCTATTTAAAATCAGCAAAATCGGTCCACAAATGGCTGAGATATGAGGAAAAAACCAAGACAACCTCGATTTTTGACCTATATCTGGATTACTAAGGCATTAATATAGACAATATGGATATCTAATGATAGATATTTCAAAGACATTTGCAACGTATATAAGACCATAGTAAGTTGGACCTACAATGGGTCAAAATCGGAAAAAAAATTTTAAACCGAATTTTTTTTTCAAAAAAAAAATTTTAAAATTTAAAAAAAAAAAATTTTAAAAATTTAAAATAACAATCGAAAAAATTTTTTTTCCAAAAAATTTAAAAATTAAATTTTGTTTACCTAAAAATATTTAAAATTTTAAGGTATAATTAGGTGAAGGGTATATAAGATTCGGCACAGCCGAATATAGCACTCTTACTTGTTAATACTATATTACGCTTTGAATATTATCCACCAGAATGGAAGGTTTCTTTAGTAACAATGATACCTAAGCTGGGAAACGATAACACTAAAGTAGAAACATATAGACTCATTAGCCTATTGACAAATATATCTAAGCTATTCGAAACACTCTTAATGCATAAGTTAAAGCCGATAGTGAATCATTTTGATTATATTCCAACTCATCAATTCGGATTTCGAGAAAAACATAACACATAATAGAACAAACTCACATGCTGGTAGATATCATATCAAAGACATTTGAAGAAAAAAAATATTGTTCTGCGCTTTTCATAGACATTTCGCAAGCCTTCGACAAAGTATGGCACGAAGGATTATCGATTAAAATAAAACAATATTTACCAGTAAACACACATAAGCTTTTAGAAAGTTATTTAAGTCCTCGAAAGTTCGTTCTTAAAGAGGGAGACTTCATAAGTTCACCACAGCCTATTGAAGCAGGCGTACTCCAAGGAAGTATACTTGGTCCCTTCCTATATTTGCTATATACTTGTGATATGCCTACAAACAGTCGAACCCACATATCAACTTTTCCTGATGACACAGCTAACCTAGCTATTCATGAAAACCCCCAAGAAGCATTTGTACTTTTACAAGACCATATACTCGACATAGGAAGGTGGTTAAAACAATGGGGAATAAAAGTAAACGAGCAAAAATGCATACATCTCACTTTCACATTGCGTAGAGAATCGTGCCCTCCAATCCTAATAAATAGTCATATAATACCTCAACAAACTGAAGTTAAATATCTAGGTCTGCATCTAGACCGACGTCTTACATGGAAAAAGCATATAGATACGAAATTGACTCAAAGAAGTTAAAATTACTGCAAATTTACTGGCTAATTGGTAAAAACTCGAGATTGAGTTTAGATTGCAAACTTTTGTTGTACAGCTCAATAATAAAACCCATAGGTGCTATGGAATACAATTATGGGGCACGGCCTCAGCTTCTAATATTGAAAAAAATTCAAAGATTCCAAAATAAAATATTAAGCAGCGCCTTGGTATGTGAGAAATATTAACATTCATAAGGACCAAGGTGTCTTCCTGGTGAAAACTGAAATAAAAAAACAAGCGGAGTCATTTTTTAAAAAGTTAGAAGTTCACCTAACCCACTTGCACGAACATTAATGAGAAGTAATGGCTACATCCGACAAAGAAGAGGGAATCCAGCAGACCTGCGCTGATGATAGGATCTATAAATTAAACATAACTTTTCGTCCAACTGTGCACAGTGGTATGAGAATAAAAAAAGAGGGAAATAAATCTGTAACTTCTAAACGCTTACGCCGACTTGAATGAAATTTCATATGCGCAAAGAGAGTGTAGTCGAGTTTAAGTTTTGAATTTGGACCACATGAGCCCACCAGGAGCGGGACCAGGGGTTCCCAAAGTAGGACACCTCGGGTATGTTAAATTTTTTAAATGATCCTATTTCTTCGTTTGTGTTCCGATTTATACAATACACATATATAATACGCATATATAATCTCCTCGTCGAGCACTACATAAAACCTCGTCGTAGCTATCAATTATCTCTTATAGCTTAGGAGAACATTTTTACCCACCCTACTCCAGTTTTTTGGTGACCGCGGTTCCAAATATTCCCCGATTTTATCCATTTTTCTTTTATAGGATTAACAATAGATCTATATATAAATAAGGAAAGAATGTTTAAAAATCATGGCTGAGTCCAAAGTTACATGCATTTGAATTTAAAAAAATTAAAAAAAGCGATTTTTCGCAATTTTTTTTGGGTTATCTAAAAAATTTCTAAGATGATGTATAATGAATTTGTACTTTTTGAAAAGCTAACTATTTTAAATTAAAAAAACATTTATAATTTTTGATACCGACGGGATCAGGTCCATTCAAAAAATGCTTATTTTTTATGTAAAATTCAACTTTAGGGCAAAAATTCTCAAATCGCATACTCGATATCAAAACATATTAACCTATTTTAGATGGCCCAATAAGTTCTTAATTATTTTGTAAAGGGTTCCGATAACCCCGCCCCTGGTATGGATATTATAGCCTAAAAACGAAAAAATCCCATTTTTGGGATTTTTCAAGATTTTTTTGGGAATTACGGGATACTTGATAACAAATTTCAAAATTTGTTTTCATTTTTCCATTTTAAATAGAAAAATCTAAATAACTGTGAAGTTTCATTAAAAAATATTCATAAATAAAAATTTTATTTCAATTTGAAAAATTTGTATCTATGCAAAATTCAATAAAGAGCATTTTTTGTCATATTTTTCAAAAAAGTATTCCATGAATTTTTTAATTGTCAAAAGATATATACATTTTTGAAAAGTAGACAAAATCCTCTTTCCATTGATATATAACATGTCTACCTTATGTTTTTAACGCGTCAAATAAATTAGGAAAAACTTAACAACTGTGCTGTAGTGCTCGACGACGAGATTCTATATGTGTAATTTTTTTAAATCGGAACACAAACGAAGAAATAGGATCATTTTAAAAATTGAACATACCCGAGGTGTCCTACTTTGGGAACCCGCTGGTCCCGCTCCTGGTGGGCTCATGTGGTCCAAATTCAAAACTTAAACTCGACTACACTTCCTCTTTGCGCATATGAAATTTCATTCAAATCGGCGTAAGGGTTTAGAAGTTAAAAAATTCATGGAATACTTTTTTGAAAAATATGACAAAAAATGCTTTTCATTGAATTTTGCATAGATACAAATTTTTCAAATTGAAATAAAATTTTTATTTATGAATATTTTTGAATGAAATTTCACAGTTATGTAGATTTTTCTATTCAAAATGGAAAAATAAAAACAAATTTTGAAATTTGATATCAAGTATCCCGCAATTCCCAAAAAAATCTTGCAAAATCCCAAAAATGGGATTTTTCGTTTTGTGGCTACAATATCCATACCAGGGGGGGGTTATCGGAACCCTTTACAAAATAATTAAGAAGTTATTGGGCCATCTAAAATAGGTTACTATATTTTGATATCGAGTATGCGATTTGAGAATTTTTGCCCTAATGTTGAATTTTACATAAAAAATATGAATGGACCTGATCCCGTCGGTATCAAAAATTATAAATGTTTTTTACATTTAAGATATTTGGCGTAAAGTTACCTTTTCAAAAAGTACAAATTCATTATACATCCTCTTAGAAATTTTTTAGATAACTTAAAAAGAATAAAAGTACTTTTTTCCCAAAAAATTGCCTTTTTAATTTTTTTTAAATTCAAATGAATATAACTTTGGACTCAGCCATGATTTTTAAACACTTCTTTCTTTATTTGATATATAGATCTATTTTTAATCCTATAAAAGAAAAATGGATAAAATCGGGGAATATTTGGAACCGCGGTCACCAAAAAACTGGAGTAGGGTGGGTAAAAATGTTGAAAATGAAATTTTCAAATGCGAATATCTCCTAAGCTATAAGAGACAAGTGACAGCTTTATGTAGTGCTCGACGAGGAGATTCTAAATGTGAAATTGTTTTTAAATCGTAACACAAACGAAGAAATAGGATCATTTTAAAAATTGAACATACCCGAGGTGTCCTACTTTGGGAACCCCTGGTCCCGCTCCTGGTGGGCTCATGAGGTCCAAATTCAAAACTTAAATTCGACTACACTACCTCTTTGCGCGTTTGAAATTTCATTCAAATCGGCGTAAGGGTTTAGAAGTTACAGATTTATACCACTGTGCGACGTCTTACCTGGGAAAAGAATATAGATACGAAATTGACTCAAATGAAGTTAAAATTACTACAAATTTACTGGCTAATTGGTAAAAACTCGAGATTGAATTTAGATTGTAAACTTTTGCTGTACAGCTCAATAATAAAACCCATATGGTGCTATGGAATTCAATTATGGGGCATGGTCTCAGCTTCTAATATTGAAAAAATCGAAGATTCCAAAATAAAATATTGAGAATATTAACATTCATAAGGACCTAGGTGTCTTCCTGGTGAAAAATTAAATAAAAAAACAAGCGGAGTCATATACGAAAAAGTTAGAAGTTCACCCTAACCCACTTGCACGAACATTAATGAGAAGTAATGGCTACATCCGACTAAGAAGAAGGAATCCAACAGACCTGCGCTGATGATAGGATTAAATAAATTAAACATAATATTTCGTCCAACTGTGGTGGGACGTAATTAAAAAAAAAATAATATTTAGATATAAGATTTGAAAAAATTATTGATAGTTCACATTATTTTGTGAAGATACAATAAATAAAATATGAAAATAAAAAAAAATAAAATTTCCAATGCAAGAATTTCATACATACATAAAAATAATTTTATTATTAATATATTAATTTTAATTTCAGAATTAAACAAAAATAAATAATGAAAAATCAAAATAAAATCAGTTGATTTGTATATCTTATAAAGAAACTGTTCGACGAAAATCCACATTGGTCTGCATGCAAGTGGATAATCTAGATTAAACAAATGATAAGTTTTGAAACAAATATCAACTGCTCTAATAAATGAACTAAATATACAAAATTTTTTGAAACTTTAAGAGTATTCTTGTCCCCAAGTCCTAAAATAAATGGCTGTATGGGCTGCTTTTTCTTCAGTAATTCCGCTACGTGGTTTTCTAGAGACTACATAGTCTCATTTATAAATATAAAGGCGTCCTGTGAATCACGCACAGTAAAAGTCTTGTATTGCCTTTTTCCATCAGCCTCACTTCTTTACGCGTTTGTAAAATTAGGTAGTGTAGGCACCACAATATCTTTAAATAAGTATTTTCGGAATCTATAAAGTAAATATTTTAATAATTATTGACTGAATACATGACCCGTTTAAACTTAACATCACGTTTGTCCAATTGCTTAAAAAGTTAAAAAACGGTATTTCTAAGCCAGAGTGCTATCATTTATGTCAAATATTTTATTAAAATCGATATCAATCTGACAAAAAAAGAAAGTAAATGTTACGTTAAGGATAATTAAATTGCAACATTTCAATATACATACCAGTTTAACTCCACGTATTTCATTATAATGGGGCCATAGTTTAAATATTTCGTCCATTGTTTGGCAGTCATTTTTTATTTGATAAAATCTTAATTTTGAACACGCAGACCACGTAGAGTAAAATTCCTCTGGTGGCAGCTCATCATAGCGAAGACTTTTAATTAGAATCAGATATAAGTCTTAGGGTACTAAAATGAAAAAAGACACAACCCAATTAGGCGATTATTGGTAAATTCAGTAGATATTCTCACCATATACTTCGGTTTTGATCGATGTTCGCCACTTTTTTTGAGAGATTTTAATGATATTTTATTATTTTTGTATTATTTCGTGTATATTTTGCCACGTCTTCCAGTTCGGTAAAAGGAAAGTTTTTCATTTAGAAATATTTTCAAAATTTGATTTTCAATCTTGTAGCTTGTTTGCGTTTCCATATGTATATCTTTTGATTGAAAATATTCGACTATAATATTAATCAACAAGTTACGGTGTTCGGGAGTAATATCTTTGGTTGTTTCATAAATTTCCAAAATTTTGCATCCAATTTTGAGTTGTTGAAAGATTTCCGTAACGCAAAGATTTGTGTTTGAATAATCATCATCACTAAATGATGATTTTGATGTTGATGGCGAAAGGGATTTTGAGCAATCGGTTGAGAAGTTATGAGGTAAAAGTGGAATGTTTAAATCTGACCGCCACTTTATGAAGTTGTGCTTAAAAGTAACTTTATCTCCGAAAGTCATTTTACTTGTTAGTTCATTTAAATCATTTTGGTCCATAAGTTTTAAAACATTTACATTTATGTTTTCATCTATAGAAAAGTAAACAAAAATTATTTTATTTTATGTTTTCTAACATTAAGGTGTGCTAAGAGTGGACATACAATGGCTTCATAAAAAGGTAGTACTTGCTTTTAATTTTTATTGTTTTTCAGAACTACGCTACTTATTAATATTACTTTTAAATTTCAATTAACTTTCTTATTGGAGCCACTATTTATACTATTGTTTCATTTTGTATGGGTAACTTACCTTTACAAAAATGTAATATATGTATGTTCTAAATTCCAAGTTTGAAGCAGACTTGTTGGCTGAAAGGGAATTGGAATTTGGAAAATTTAATAAATTTCTTTAGGGCGTATAAAAACCTTTGCTGACGATGCACAGTGGTTTAGAAACTTTTTTTTTGGAAATAATTCGGTATCTCGGGAACTATTGGATATATTGTTACAAAATTCCACATGGTTGGAGGTGTTTTCGAGTTGATCTACGTTTGTTCAGCTTTGTAGCGCTAATGGGGGCCAATGCGTGGCCCCTCAAAAAAAATCGTCAAAAATCCATTTATGAACTGAATGAGCTGAAACTTGAAATATATATTTATATATATAAAAAGTATATTTAAAAAATATCAGCTATATTGGTGATAAAATTCCAAATCTAATAAATACAACTTGCTAACAGTTATCTGGTCCCTATAAAAATTACACGCATCCAAAGTTGGAACATGTAAAAGGGGCCTATTTTTTACGTTTTTTCCCAAAAAAGACCATATATTTGTTCTGTAAAAAAAAATTTCTTCTGGACTATATACAATTTTTATATGATCCGGAAGGAAAACTTAATGCAAAAGCGTGTAAAGTAAAATTTGGCTTCCTTAAGAGGACCTAGTCCCCACCAGGCCTATCCAAACTTGGCCAATTTTAATAAAAAATTTAGGTTTGAGTAAAAAATTCTAAAATGTCAAAGCACCAATCCTCGAAAAAGCTCCATATTTATATAACACTATATGTTTCTTAAATACTTACATAGTTTTTTTTACTATGACACGGTAAATAACGTCACAGTAGGCACTTTTCTAAAAAAACTCAGTTTTTGGATCATATTTTCCCCGTTTTAGGAATTTAGGTATTTAAAATAAAAAAATGTCAAAAATTAAAATGCCATTAATTTAAGGACACTTGGATCTACTTTTTTTACTAAATTTTGTTATGTATCTTTAACCGTTAAAATTTTACATTAATTCAACTTTTATATTTTTCTTCGTGGAAAATCACCATATTATAATTTTTTTAGTTTTTAAAGTAAATGACGTCCCAAAATTTTATAAAATTATTTAATTTTACTAAAATATCAATCTTCAAGTCCTAACAACAATATCAAATACTTATATAAAAAGCCTTTATTTACTCCTCAGAAGTTCCACAAACCTTGCCCCCTTTGACAAATTTGATGTGTGATAGTAAAAAACTTTGTAAGTATTTAAGATCATTCCCCAATTATAGTATGTTATTACGGGAGGACTAACATTTCAAAATTTCATACTGAAACATATTACTTTAAAACAAATTGGCTTAAATATAAAAAATATACATATAAGCAGTCATATCCACACAGATCTTTTTATTCAGTGTGAGGAAGATGTAGATAAAAGTGTCAATGACTTTACGTCATTAATTGTATCGGCTCTAAATCATTTAAAGAGTCAAATATTTTCTAAAACGGATATGCACATTTCCAACTCAGATATTGAACTTCTTTTAGAAAAGAGAAAACTCAGAAGAGAATGGCAACAAAATAGATCATCTGCTGCAAAGAAGAGGCTGTCTGCTGCTAGTAAAAACCTGAGGATCGCAGAAATAGAACTTAAACACACAAATTTTTCCCTTTGGAAAGCAACGAAAAATATCAAGCCACCGGTAGAGGGGCAAAGGCCTTTAAGGAAAGCTGATGGTACCTGGGCTCGCAGCACAGAGGAAAAGGCTAAAATATTTGCCGATCACTTAAGTACAGTCTTTCAACCAAACTCGCCAACAACTGTTTTTGAACTTGAAGAGCCACCTGTGTCAACATTATCTAATGATGACATATTAGATATAAGCCCAGAAGTCATTAACGAAGTAATCAAGGATAATATAATATTAAAAAATCACCTGTTAATGATTCTGTTACACCTACTATGATTAAAAACCGAGTGTGGCAATAATTGTGCTGTCTACAATATTTAATGCGATCTTTAAACATGGAGTTTTTCCGACAAATTGGAAAACTTCTCAGATAATAATGATACCAAAGCCAGGTAAGGACTTGACCGTACCATCCTCCTATAGACCAATAAGCTTGCTTCCTTGCTTATCGAAACTGTTCGAAAAAGTGTTTCAAAAGAAAATCATACCATTTTTAAATGAGAAAAATATAATCCCAGTTCATCAATTTGGTTTCCGGGAACGCCACGGAACAATCGAACAAGTTAATCGTATAACCGGAGAGATAAGAAAATCCTTTGAATTAAAGAAATATTGTTCAGCTATATTTTTGGATGTCGCTCAAGCCTTCGACAAAGTATGGCACAAAGACCTGGTATATAAAATAAAATGTTTGCTGCCACCATCTACTCATAAACTATTGGAATCTTATCTATCGGACCGTATATTTACAGTTAAGTACAATGATTACGTGACAAGAGAATATAGGATTGGAGCAGGAGTACCACAAGGAAGTGTTCTTGGGCCTACCCTCTATTTGATTTACACCTAAGATGTGTGGAAACATGGTTAAACAAATGGAGAATACGTGTAAATGAGTTAAAAAGCAAACATGTTACGTTCACACTGAGGAGGGGATGCTGTCCACCTGTCAAACTTAACAATATTAATATACCTCAGTCCGATTATGTTACATACCTTGGTATTCACATAGATAGAAGACTTACTTGGCGCCGTCATATCGAAACCAAGAGACTTCACATGAAGTTAAAAGCTCTAGCCTTCACTGGTTAATAAGTGATCAATCAAAGTTAAGCCTGGACTATAAAGTCACCCTGTATAAAATCATTTTAAAACCAATTTGGACATATGGAATCCAATTGTGGGGAACGGCCAGTAATTCCAGTATTGAGCTTATACAGAGGGCCCAGTCGAAAATTCTTAGGACCATGACGGGTGCACCATGGTACATAAGAAATGAAAACATCCACAGGGACTTGGAAGTGTCACTAGTGAAGAATGAGTTTAAGAAAGTCCGCGATAAATATATACTGACCCTGCAATCCCACCCAAATCCGCTTGCTCGGCTTCTCGCACAGAGCCAAACCAGATCAAGGCTTTGTAGAGGAGATCTACCACCTCGCTAAGATGAGGTCCATGCATCAAGCAATGCTCTCTTTAGAGAGCAATTAGTTTCAATTTTAGTTATAAGATTTAATCACTTATTGTTAGGCCTAATGATATAGGCAGATTCAATAAATAAATAAAAAAAAAAGTATTTAAGAAATATATAGGGTTATATAAATATGGAGAGTAGTGAGTCAATATATGAAATTTTGGCTTTAATTTATCTTCAAAAAGTCTTAAAAACATTTCATTGTGGGAAACAATGTTTTGTTTGAATGAATCAATGAAATGGTTACTGATTTTGAACAATAATGCAAAATTTAATATCTTAATTAGAAGAATACAAATAACCAAACTTCATCATTTTCAGGCACCAAATCACTAACCATCATTGGAAAGTACATGACAAAAGTTAACATTTCTCGTGAGTGCATTCTCAAATGATTCTTTTTCAAATGAATCATTGAAATATCTTGACATGTGTTACCAATTTCTAATTCACGGTACTGAAACAATTTTTTTCGTTTGTTTAACCTGTCGAGAGTGAAAAATTTTAATTATAACTCAATTTAATTCTAACTCATCCGAATATAAAAAGTACGGAACAAGCATATTGTTTGGTTACAAATCACACTTTTTTTCCACAAATTCATGTGATTATGAAATGAAATTAAGCATAGCTAATAATTTGTCATATTTCTCTAGAACTTTTCTAAATGTATTCTTCATAGACACAAAAGCAAGTTTGGTTTCTTTTCGAAAACATTCAAGATTACCTTTTTGATATTATAAGACTGCATTTGTTTCTACGACGACTTCTTTGATGTTTGAAAATAGATCTTCTTTTGAGAGCATCATTTTTAATTTATGTTGAGTCTTAAGATCCTTAAAATAGCGATTTATCTCACCTGTAACATTAGAAATTTGTTGAAAAAAATGTTTATCAAATTTTTGGCTAATTGAATAAAAACTCATAAAAGCGGTTCAATAATTATACTAAACAGATTTTCACAAATCTTTTCCGCATCAGTTCTTGCAAAATTACATTTAGCATATAGCTCTGTTTCAAATACCAATATATTCTTATGCATTTTTTTAGAAGTTTTTCATCACTTTCAAATGTATTGTTTTCAACATTTGCGTTGTTTTCATTGTTACCAAAATTCTCTTTAAAAGAGCATAACAAATGTCTCATTTTTTTCAGAAATTCATTAAGCATTGTTGTTGGTTGGTTTTTGGACGAAGCATAACAAACACACGCGTTTCAATTACAATTGAAAACAAAACGACAAAGTCAGAAATAAATAAAAAATTGGAGAGAATTTCGGCCGTATAATGTATATTCTTTTATTTCCTTAAAATTTAAATTACATTCATTTAATAAATTGGTTATATCTGGCAAAAATTCTAAATCTAAAAATTCTTTATTTTGTTCTTATTTTAACTGTTTGACATTATGTTTGCTGGGTAGCTCTCTCACCAATACAATGACAGTTTTAGTTTTGGCAATCTCTGCTATAAAGTATATATATTCTGGATCCTTATAGATAGCGGAGACGATTAAGCCATGTCCGTCTGTCTCTCTGTCCGTCCGTCTGTCTGTCTGTTGAAATCAATTTTCTGAAGGCCCCAGATATCTCCGGGATCCAAATCTTCAACAATTCTGTCAGACATGCTTTCCAGAACTTTTGCTATTTAAAATCAGCCAAATCCGTCCATAAATAACGGAGATATGAGACAACCTCTGAAAATTTCATCAAAAAAAACACAATTTATTGCATGCTTTGACAAAAAAGCAACAAACCGTATGTTTGGATGTTGCTTTGCGTATTTTGCTTTTGGCCCTAATTTTATAAAACGCAACGCCTCCATTTTATTTGCGTTTCATTAAATTACAGTTTGCAAATCACTGCGTTCAAACAAGTGACTGCTCGCGTTGTAACATCTGATTCTTACGTTATTGTGATTGCAGTTGTTTGAAATTGTATAGTTTATACAACGCAACGCTTACTTTTTTGTCACTTTGATTGTCAAATTTAACGCTTCAATTTTCTTGGCGTTAGTTTAAAAAGTGGTCAAATATTCTTAAAAAAATAACAAATATTTAAACATTTTTAATTATAATTATTTCTGAAATAAACATACTTATGTAACTACTTTAGGTTTGGACTAGCATCAAATGTCTGCCCAGTACCGCAATTCTGTAAGTTTTTATATATTCCTACCGATGTCGTTAAGTAACGAAAAATATCGGTTGCTCTAACGAATTTAATATTCAGTATTTGAAGTTAACGATTTCTCTCGGTAATACATATTAACGACGAATATATTTAAAAATATAAATTTCAATATTTTTAAAATTAAGAAAATCATTTTTATTTATTAAAATGTTCACTGCATTTTCGTGTTGGTAGATAAAATTGTAGTCGTGTGAATAAATAATCGCATTTATATTTAAAAATCAAACACCAGCTCCCCCAAATACATATACAGAAGAACAAGAGTTTTTTTCTTCTAAAAATCAAAGTAACCCAGTGTAATCCATATGTCTATGCCACCACAAGTGATCATTGATTCAGAATTTAGATATTAGTTGTTATAAGGACCGTCAAAAAATTCGGATGAATTTCCTTCTAAGAAAACGGTCTTAAAAACGATTTTTTAGCTTTTATATAAGTTTATACTCGTATCACATCGCTAAATAAATTGCTCACTAGGAAATTTGAAAATAGGGATAAACATTATACACTCCAGAAATGTGTTAAATAAGGATATTATGCTATTTTTTAAAAGCAAATGATAATTAAGGCAAGTTAATTTGTATATTTTTTAAACTTAAATCAGTCTGTATCTAACGAACACAAGAAGGTTGACCAATCGTACTTTCAAAGAACGGCTTATTTCAAATATTTATGTTACAAAACTAACTTCTTAACAATTATCGTTATGGCTTAACTAGAACATTTTATTTGTTGTTAACCTGACAAATGTCTTTATTTACCGAATATTTTTAACGAAAATAATTCGTATAATTCAATTCGGAGTATCTCTTAACGATAAGTATTGTTAACTTATGAATTTTGATAACTTAACGACAAAATTTGTTACAGAATTCCGGTACTGAGCTTCCACAAGTATCGTTCTCTATCCCAACAGAAAACTTCACTTTTATGTTTTTAATATTTATTTTGTTATATTTTTGTGTCTTCTTTGAACAAATATTTTATGGATTCAAAAGTAAATAAACGCCATACAGCTGTTTGGTTTACAGTATTGCCAACGCGATATAAGTACATTTTTTTGTATGTTTTTATTTTAAATTTTAGTATCAACTTATAAAATGGCAACCACGGCTACGTAGAGATTTGACAATAAAAGTGACATCGTAATATTTCGTCGTTGACTAAACGCAATGTCGTAGTGATTTATAAAATTTTATATTTTTTGTTACGCGTTCACAACAGCGTTGGTGAAGCGTTTAACGCAAGTGATTTACAAAATTAGGGCCTTTGTTTTTTTTGTGTTTTGTTTTTTTTTGGCGTTGTTGTTGTTTTTTATACAACTAAACGTATGTTTGGTTGTGTGTTGGTTTTATTGCTTTGCGTATGTTGGTTTTGTTTTGACAAAAAAGCAATAAACCCAGCAGTTAAGCAAGAAGTCAATGTATCCCTTAAAGACAGTAATTGTCACAAATGTCTTATCACTTGGCTGACTCCATTTTATATATTTTGGTCATTTGACACGTGTGTGCAATTTGTAGTGCAGAGAGAAGACAATTGGTTACTTTATACATCCAAAGTAATCTAGCGTGAAGACAATTGACACTTAAGTGTCTAAGTAATGTGTAGTGAATAATTCGTACAAACTGGTTTTTTACAAATTGTGTTGATATAATTCGCATACAGTTTATTTTTATTTTTGCTTAAGTATATTGATATCACATGTAACATATCATGAAGTCAATAGTCACTTTAGTGCCTCTTAGTAACCTATGGTGAAGTCACTTCAAACTTTTTTTTGTACTGCACTTTATTTTACGATCAGCTATCTGATAGTCACATTGTAATCAAAAGGGTCAATTGACCCCCTGCTTAGGACATGCACATGTTAAAATAACTAGTCAAGTAGCTGATCAAGTAACCAGTTACAAAGCTAGCAAGGTAACTGACGCTATGTAACCAGTATGTGAATCCAATGCGTTACCTACTTTGGTCCAGCTATTAGACAGTCCCATTGTAATCAAAAAGAGACAATTGACCCCCTGCCTAGGACATGCCCGTGTTAAAATGACTAGTCACGTGGCTATTGAAGTAACTAGCTCCCACCCTAAATGATGGGTAAAATCACTAGTTCGGTACTGTCTCCTAGAACTGCTGGGAACCGTATGTTTGGATGTGTATTGGTTTCATTGCCTTGCGTTTTTTGTTTTTTTTTTGGTGTTTTGTTTCGTTTGGCGTTGATGTTGCTTTTTATACAATAAAACGTATGTTTGGATGTGTGTTGGTTTCATTTCTGTGTTTTTTGGTTTTTTGTTTCGTTTGTAACTTCTACAATTTTTAAAAGTGTTCTTGATAAATTTAGGATGCTGTACGCTGAAAGTGGGCAATGTACATACATACATATATACTAATTATTATAAAAAATAATAACCCAGCGGCGAAATTTTTGAGGCCTTCAGCTATAAGGCCTTCTGTAAGACCTTCCTGGACCTTTTTTTAGATCCAGTACTCATGCTCACTTGCCTTCTCAGGAAGACCTTATGGAAGGCCTACCTGCTCCCTTCTTTTTGTTGCTACAAATATAGTACAAGCAGAAAATACCGTTAAAAACTCACATTCCAAAGACAAAACTACAAATACAAAAAAATGTAAAAAGTGAAGAGAAAAAAAGAAGTAAACTTAAAATAGTTCTGCTTTAATTCTTGGACAAAGCGGTTGTGAGAATTTTTTACTTGGTCATTATTGGATTTTATTATAAAAAAATTAAAATAAATAAGATATCGCTTAGGCCGAGTAAGTTATTAAATTTTAAACATAGTTTAGGCTTAATCAAAGATACAATTTATTTAACAAAATTTATTTACAAAGGCCTGAAAACAAGCCTGTGAAGAAGGCCTGCTACCAGGCCTGTTGAAGAAGGCCTTATATCAGGCCTGTTGAAGAAGGCCTTCTATCAGGCCTGTTAAAGAAGGCCTTGGCTGGCTAGGACATCGTGTGTAAAAAATGTATGAGTATGGAATGGGTCAATAAGTCCTTGTGTCTGCTAAATAAGGCCTTCCAGAAGGCCTGCTTACTACTTCTTTTCGCCGCTGGGAATGTATCCACAACAAAGGTGAAGGGTATATAAGATTCGGCATAGCCGAATATAGCACTCTTACTTGTTTTTCTGTTAATATTGTTATAAAAAAATTGCACACACCGCACTACTCAATGAGATTTAAAAATCAACTGAACTAGAACAAGGTGGTGTCAGTTCTACAAAAACAACGATTGGTCTTAACAAATGTCAAAAAACCAAAATGAAAAATTAAACAAATAAGTATTTAAACTTAATATAGTGTAGATAATTGAATAGTGAGGGCTTTACTTATTTATGTAAACAATAAATATTTTGTTAATAAGCTTAGAATATGTAGATATTTAAATATAAAAACAAGCTTTGACAGTTGTTAGAACCAAAAAGCGAAAAAAAAAATTATCAGCTGTTTGACTGACTCCACCTTGTATAAATTCGCCTTGAACTAGAACAAACAAAAACAAAACACATTTCCTCTTAAATAATTTAAATAAACTGTGTACACAAGGCGAATTCATACAAGATGGTGGTAGTTCTACAAAAACAACAAATGGTCTTAACAGATGTCAAAAAATTAAAAATTAAACAAATATGTATTAAAACTAAATATAGTGTAGATAATTGAATAGTGAGGGCTTTACTTATTTATGCAAAATATAAATATTTTGTTAATTAGCTTTGAATATATAGATATTGAAGTATAAAAACAAGCTTTGACAGATGTTAGAACCAAACAAGCGAAAAAAGAGTAATCAGCTGATTGACTGACACCACTTGTATAAATTCGCCTTGTGTGCAGGGTTGTCAGATTTTTTTTACCTCCATCGCCAAAATCTAAACTAAAAATCGCCAAATATCGCCAAAATAATTTTTTTGAGTTCTTTTTTTGTAAAATACGTATGTATGTATTTTATGTATTATAAAGACAATTTATTTCGGTTTAAATCTAGTGCATTAGTTATTTATATTGAATTGATATAAAAAGTATATATTGTATTACAATTAAACTTTTGTAACATTTTATCTGTAGGCTGAAATGAACTGCAACAAAATTTATTAACATTCTATAACTTATTATTCTCATCAATGAATCTAAAAGTTCATATTGAATTTTTTACGTAAGCGAGTTTTGGAATAAGTTCTACGCAAGGGTTGCTGGTTGGTAAAATTAACATATTTAGAACGGCTAAGTCTTTAATCGGTTAAGTCTTTAATCTAACAAAAATCTAACAAATTTTCTCGGAATTTCAGATCTAAGTCCAATTGATATATGCTAATTTTGACCTCTGCAACTTCATATTTCCCTGCAGATACTTTTGTATTTAAAAATATAGTTAATGATTTTTTAACTACCAAAAATTTCGATTCCATTTCAATATTGAAAATCGTTAGCTTAGTACGCAAACGACCCAAGTCCCATTTTTTGAATTTTACAGGAGAGACAAAAAACGTTCTATCTTTTTTTGCTTTCAATATTCTTTAGATCTGTAAACGCAGTTCTCTTCTATGATCTGTTAACATGAAGTATCAGTTGAAAAAATAAAATAATTGAAATAACTTTAGAAACTGAAGCCATTTTTAGGGACTTAGCTCTTTTGATTTTTATGATTTTGTGTTTTTTGGCTGGACTTAGCACATTTTCTTATAATAAATTTTAATTTCTCGTTTTATTATTTTACAAATTGGTTATATTATTTAAATACATAACAAAAAACAGTCTTATTTCATTGCTGTAAAACAAAATAACTCAAAATCTTAAATAAATTAGTTTTTTATTAATATTTCTTCAAAATTTATTTTTTTTTATTTTACAGTGAATTGTGTAACCATACCAGTGTTGCCAATTTAGCCCATTTTGGGCTAAATTTAGCACTTTTCAATCTTGTTTAGCCACAAAAAAATTAATTTAGCCTTTAGCCTTTTTTTATTTTCATTTAGCCATATATATTTACTCTAATGAAAATTATATAGTTACTCTAATGATCTGAAATTTTTGCTGCTGAAAATTAGTAAAATCAGTTCAAAAAAATTGGCAGGGATATTATGACAAAAATTAACTAAAAATGTTGAAACAGTAAACAATTTAATTGTTTGAACCTTCCATACATTAAAAAAATGCCATAACTAATATAGAGAAAATGGACGTTATTTGAATAAAAATTGTTAATAAATATGTTAATGTTTTACGCGCGGGTCCGGGCGTTTATAAAATCATATATAGGGTTAAAGAGAATACTTTAAACTTTATCTGGGCGATGTATTTTTTGATCCCTTTGAAGGTTAGGTTCCTCTAAAATTAAAATTTGATGTAAATATAGTACTTTAACAAAAATTGTATAACACATGCCATGTAGTACCGTTTTCAAAGACTACAATCCAACCAATTTAGAAAGAAAAATTCAGTTCATTATCGATAATAACTTAGCTATGATCATTTCAAATATACATATCTGATCAAATATAAAAAATTAACTTTTATCCAAATTTAAATTAAATATTTATGTTTACATATTTTGGCTACCTTAGTTTTGATATGTTTACTAACTAATGGCAAAATTTATGTTTTTGCCAATGAAAATCAATTCTGTACGACGACGTGTATATTTTTTAGAATATCTTTTTTTCTGCATTACATGAGAGGCATATTTGCCATATATTCACTTATCAAAATATTCTCCATCGAAGTTATCACAAAGGATTACTTTATACATAATTTGTCTTTCATATAAAACAATTTTCCTAGGAGCATTTTGCAGGCCAGGTGATAAAAACATCGGCATATGATATACGTGTGGCCCCATATTACGTTATTTGAAAGTTAAGGATCAACATACAGGAATAAATATTCTTATTTTCGCATTTGAAGGTGTGTTATATTCATACATTTTTGTTTGTCTATTCGGCATAGCCAAATGTAACATTCTAAGTAGTTTTTTGTGTCAAATGTATGTATTTTTTTAATTAAAAATGTTAGCCCTTTCTAAGTATTTAGCCCTTTTTGTTCACCATGAATTGGCAACACTGAACCATACTATAGTGATTACATCGAAAAATGTTAATCTTCAAAGTATTATAGCAAATAGTATTGAAAAAGTAGATTTAAATATCATATTCAATGTTTTTTTGCTGGACTTAGCATGTTTTCTTATTATTATTTTTTTTTTGTGGAGTTAGCACTTTTGCGTAGCACTGAAAATCATCAGTTAGAAGCAAAATAACAATATTTTTTATTTCAAAATATGTATCTTATGTTTTACTATCTTTCTGCATCAAAATCTTAATTTCAATCAAAAGTGGACTTGTTACGTTTGCGTACTAAGCTAACGAAATTCATCATATACTATAGAAAAAGTTACATATATTTTCTCTTAACCGTTTAAGTATTTCTTTTAAAAGATTTTTAAGTACAAAGAACTATTTTCTTGTAATGTTTCTACATCATATTCCTCCATTTTTATATTTTGTAATTCTATTTCAAATTCTGTGCCAAAATCGATAGATTTCGGATTCCAAAGAATCCTTCATTTTTAATGAGCATATTAAATTATCAATATTTCCATTATTATTTAAAAATGACAACTTACACATTTTAGAAGAAAAATTAAATATTGTTGAAACTATTTGATCATGTATGCTACCTGCATCTATATGATCAGATTATAAATGATTCATTTATTCCAATGACTATTGGGTTAATAAATATCAAAGAAATTATTTCAAGAAAAACAAATAATTTGTTAAAAAATAGCCAAGCAAATCGTCAACTAGTCTGTCAATCGCCAAAAAATCGCCAATTGGAAATTTTGGTCGCCAAAGGCAATGAAAAATCGCCACGTTTGGCGAGAAATCGCCACATCTGACAGCCCTGCTTGTGTGTACTGTTATGTTGGACAACTTTTTTCATTTCTTTTGTGTCTGGAATACTTTACTATGTTTGTTGTTGTTTATTTAACTCTTATCTTATTTAACTCTCTTCGCTCTCATTTGGTTTGATGCAAATGCAACATATGATGTCAAAGCAGGGATGATAAATGACATTTTCAAAATTGTACATAATTCAGTAAAAAATTTTACTTTTTTTACCCTAATTGTACGAGTACTAAAACGCAAAACAATATTTTAGTTTTGGTAATACCAATCATATTGTCCAATGGAATATTATTTTTATTTAGTATTCGTACAGTAGCGTCAAATATTCCATTTGCTGTAGAATCCTCGATTGGAGCCAATTCCAAAAACCGATCGCGGCATCGACCATCAAAAATTCTTATTATTATGGCCAAATTATTAGAAACTGAACAGTCTGTACTTTCATCAATTACTAACGAATAATATTTTTCTTTACAAAAATTACTTATTTCGTTACTATTTTCTGGACGAGTAATATTAGTTATGGTTTTTGAGCTATTGGCCTGTTTATTGTAAACATTTTAGAAATTTGTGAATCCGTCACACCTTCTTTGATAACATTGTTTAGATGGTTCAGAATTGAAAATGATAAATTGTGTTCCGCAACAAACAAGCTTAACATAACTTCTAGTTTTTTAGCGGATTCTGCCATAGGACATGTGGTTGTTTTTACAAAATTATTTATTTTTCGTGTGGTCTTAACTGCATAATATTACAAATACCACATTTTTTGTTGGTCCCGTCTTTAATAATCCACGGAAATTCTTTCACGCAATTTACATGATTATTTTTTTTTCATGTTTGCCCAGACATATGTTTTCATGTTTGTCGATGATTGTTGGTGCGCGGGGTAGAGAAGAATGGGGGGTAAGAAAACAAACATGATTTCGGGTTTTCATGTTTCTTTCTGACATTCCTCTTTACACTCATTCGTATTGTTCTTATTATGTTTTATAATTTTTCGTTTGTTGAAGTGAAAACATTATTTATATTAAAAGAGCAATTTTTTTTAAAGTTAAATCAAACATTTCTTCAATTATTTCATCACACATTTTGAATTTAATTTTAAAAAACAATTTAATTTTAAAAAACAATTTAAAAAATTGTCCAATTTATTTTACACAATCAAATAGTATCAAAAAATATTACGAATTTAAAACAACTAAAGAGAATCAACAATTAAATGTCAAAAACAAGACAAACATAATTTCATGTAAAAAATCACCGTGTAAATGTTCATGATTTTTTGGAAGATTCTCAAATGGGAATTCGAAGAAACAGACGTCTGAAAAGTCTTAATGTAAATTGCGCTTTTGGTCCATGCTTCTCTGAAGGCTGTTGTATATGGTTTGCGCTTTATACTCATTCTGCAACACAATGAAAAACATATTTTACATATTGAAATCCATTTATTTTGTCTTCAACCTTACGTTGCTTCTTCTAGATCCATTAAGGAAATTAAAAATATTTAGTTGCAATTATTAAAATTTATAAATTATATGAAATTAAATCGTTTGAATATATTTGTATGAGCTTTATTGCATAGTAAGAAATTTGTTTTAAGAAAAAACATAAAAGAAACCGCCAAACATAAAATACAATGCAACAATGAAGTTTATATCAATTGTATGTTTTTTAGCTATCAAAATCCATTTATAAAAACAAATTGAGTTGTCTTAAGACTACACCTTAGTTTTTTACAATATCTATTGCCCCCGAGAAGTTAACAAACTCTGGCCAACAAACTTTTTTGGTTTTACCAGTGTTGCCACTTTATTTGTAATTACACATATTGTGTGTAGTTTTAACTTTTATATGTAGCCCATGGGTAATTGAATGCATGTGTAATCCATGTGTAATTTTAAATTCCAATTATATCCAAAAATATATGGTCAATGTATGTCTTTTATCTTTATTTTGGATTTTTACTGAATACATGATTCATGGATTATTCAATGTTTCTTAAATTTACCTCACCACATTCGGATAAAGTATAAAACATCATCACTATTTAGTCGTGACACTTTAAAGTATTTTTCAGTCCTCCAGAACTCTGTTGCTGAAGAGTTAAAACACTGGATCAAAAATGTCTTCCATTTACACTAAAATTTATTATATTAGAGTAAGTTCGGGTAATGTGATATAGACGGGCATATAGAGCATAGGAATAGCGGTATCAAGCTTAAGAGTTTTCTGATCTCAGAAAATTAACATTGAGTGAGTGTACTTCAATTTTGCAGGTCATGGAAATAGTCAGTTGTAAAAAATCAGCATTATCTTGTGGTAGACTTTTTTTTGTGATCTGTTAAAAATTAATTTTTTCTAAAATCACGTGTTTTAAACTTCAATAATTTAATTTTAAAGTCAAATGGGAATATTTTGGTATTGAAGAACACATGCAACAATATAGCATATTTAGTGTATATGTTTAATTTTATAATAATTTCAATAAACCACGTGGTTGGCTAATGTGAAAGATGTGAAGTATGAAAATGTGCAGCGGAAGGTTTGAAGAACGCTATATGAGTTATTAGAAACAACAAATGGACATTTTTTTCGCATCAGTCATTCAATGTCTCCTACGAAGCGAAAATGTATTGAGGAGCTTCTGGTAAGCTTGGTCAGCCGCCATATTTAACTAAATCCATTGAAGATGATTTAAATAAAACGTAACTCATTTACAAATTAAAATACTATGCACCGGCTATGTGGTTGAGTATACAATATTAAAAGAACATGGTATACCACATTACCCGCCAATTTTTTCAATGGCTTGTTTATGGGCTTTTTCTCTTTTTCCCAAATTTCTCTAAACTTGAACTTAAAAGACTTTTTTACTTTCATGGATGTAAACCTAACACTTGTAGTAGAACACCAGCTGAGAACTGTTCCAATCGAATTAAGATTTTAAAATTATAGTCAAATAAAAAATAGGTATACCACATTACCCGAACTTACTCTATATGTTTTGTTACTCAGTATATTGGAATTAGATGAAGATATGAAGCAAGTTTTAACCAAATTAACATAGAGGTTTGCAGATAAATACGATAACAAATGGACGCTTGAGATAGTTTGATTTGTCTATAATTAGTAATTGAAACTAAATTTTTGTTTAAATTAAAGACATTAAATTTCAACAAGGACAAATATTATTCATATAAAGGCTCTTCAATAACTACACATTTTTACTAATTATTTCTGGAAAATTTACTCTAAAAACTTTCAAAAAATAAAAAGCGTAAGAATTTTTGAAAGAAAAATGTTTTACAAATTGTTGTTAGTTAGTTTTTCTACTTATAAGAATTATCCAGTATGAAATTCTGCAACTGTTTTGTGTTTATGTTATTGTATGCCTATTTTAAATGCAAATTAAAATTGACTTACTATTTAGTATTTTTGGTTTATTTACAAGTTTTTACTGGAAATGTGTTTTTTTACATTTTCCTATTTTTGAGTATTTGATAGACAAATTCTATAAATTTTTTACTTTACTCATGCATTACAAGTATTTACTGAAAAAGTATATCTATCAAAGCAGTTACTTATGGTATTTAGTGATTTGAAATTAGTGTCAAGTTTCCGTTTCGATAAATTTGTCTGCAGGCATTTTACACCGTTATACCTATTTGTTGAAATTACGGGATTATTTGGTATCAGCATATTGACGGATCACAATCATTCATTAAATTCGATAATTTCACGAATAAAATACAGATTGCTGACTTTGCTTTTATACCCCTAGTTATCCAATTCCTGGATAAATTGAAATCACCGCAAGTGAAAATAATCCACAATTTTGTCCATTGTCACTAAAATGGTCGTATTTGCTCCAACCATCCCAGAGTCCACTGTGACTAACATTTTGAATTCATGAATGTACTATTTTAAAAATCTTGTATTCACAAAAGAACCACCAACAAATTCATTGATCATGAAAATTTATTTACATGTGTAATTTTTTGTCGAATGTGTAATGTAAGTATGGGGCATGTGTAGTTTATAATTTTCTTGCTGGCAACACTGGGTTCAAGGCAAATTTATTTACAGGTATACCCAATTCTACAACAAATACAACTTTACCAAAAACAACATGTACTTTTTTTTTGTAAAATTATTTGCTAGCTGTCAAACAGATAAACAACAGCAGACTTCAAAAATCAAAAACAGGGGTGAAAATAAATAAATACGTGAAATTTACTTTCAATAAGTACTCCATTCACTTTTATATTATCAATTATTCACTTTTCTACTATTTAATATTTTTTATTAAAAGAAAACAAAAACGTTAATTTAAATTAATAAAGAAATGTAAACAAACTTTGACAGCTAGAAGTGAAAAAACAAATCGAGCAAAAAATAGTCAGCTGGCTTTTCGACGTCACCTTATTAGATACTCCTTGACTGGGTTTTACTCATTTTGAAGAGAGTAAATAAAAAATACTCTCTGAGAATAATTTGCAGCAGAGAAAATTGAGTGTTTTCTGCATAGAATAAACCATAGTAGAAAAATAGAAGGTAGTTTCATTCTCTCTTTATTTTTTAAAATTCTACGTCTGACATGCTTAAGGATTTTGACGTTTTCGTTAAAATAGTAATACCATATTAATTAAAAATTTTCCCATATATTCTTTGAAGTTTGTGAAAAATTAATACATAATTTTCATTAATTTGAAAAATATTTAAAAAAATATAAAAAATATTTACTATGAAATTGGGATCAAAGGTAAGATTTTCATTTTCAAATATTTCAAAGCTAATTTGTGAACATTATTTTAAGATTTAACAAACATGAGTTGCATTTTCCCCAACTGCGAAAATACCAAATATTTTTGCAAAAATTCAAATGTAAATTTTTTTAAAGTCCCTACATTACCTAACAAACGACAACAGTGACTGGATGTATGTAAAACTTGCGAAGAAGATTTGCCAAAAGAGTCAATGGTGTGCTCCGACCATTTCCTTAAAAGCAATATTTCAGTTAATACAAAACGTGTGAGATTGGATAGAAAATTATACATATACAAATTTATTGTCAGAGGGTGGATTTTACAAACCAAACACCAGTTTTTTAAGCCTTTTGGAACGTTTAAATTAAATTTTTTTAAAATTTAATGAAAATTCTTTGTCAGGTAGCCCAAATTTGGATAAAAAAATTGTTAAAAGGTTTTATCTTGGGAGAACATATTTTCGAATTCGGTTTTTAAACCGCCATTTAAAAGATACAAAATATGTTCATAGTAAAAAAAAAAATGAAAAAATTCTTACTTAATATACCTATAAAAATAGTCAACGTGTTTTATTTATAAGTAAGCGAATGTTAGGACAACATACTTAATACATTTTTATTTAAATACTAAATTAAAAATTACACATTTTTTGTAAAAAATTTCTCTAAAATAAAAATCATTTTTAGGAATGTGGCAACGCTTTTTATAATGCTCACAAAATAAGGAAACTTCAAAAAACCTTATTTGAAAAAAAAAAAATTTGATTGAAACTACCTTCTATATTTTTATCATGGAATAAACACATAGAACGGAAGGAGAGAGTAATATATATGGAAAAATTACTCTCTTTTCACACATACGGGCAAGGTCCGGCTAGATCTAGCGATTTTATTTTCATTTAGCCATAAAAAAATGGCTAGATTTAATCTAGCCGGAAGATCTATCCATTTTATTTTGTCTTACCCTTTTTTATTTTATACTTTTCTTGAACATTTTTGGAATTTTTTAAAAATAAAACAGTATTTTTTTATCAAATGACAAAGATTTGATGAGAACATTATTGGTTTTTTTGAAAACAGGCTTCGAAATTGTTTCCAAAGCAAACACATCAGGCATATTCAAAAATCAATTTTGCATTTCCTCAATGGATCCCATTTTGAATGTAAGTGCCCAGAAATTTGTTTAATTTATCAAAAATGAATAATAAATTATTGATATTACAATATTTATCCCCATTTCCCAATCTCTGATTATTTTTTATCGTGACGACATACTGACAGTTCTCATACAAAAATTCTATTAATTGGAAGTATATCGTTACGAAAAACGATAACCGGAGATTGAGAAAGCAGATTAACCCCCAATCTGCTATGGGGTTTAGCACGAAGTCGCCAAAAATTATTTTTGAAAACTGTCAGTATAGCTATTAGTTAATACATAACCAGACTTCGTGGTAATGGAGGCAAGAAATGTAATATTTATGAATTTGTATTCAGTTATTTTTGGGTTTTAGCCATTTTTAATTCAAAATCTAGCCATTTTCAGAGCTGAAGAGTTGGCAACCTTGCATACGGGTGATACAATAACAAAATACATGCAATACATTCTCATGAATTAGGTTTTTGACAACAGACTTAGGTTTTTGGCTCTCTGTTACCTATCTAGTTGTTGTCTATGGTTTTCTGCTTCACAGACCGAATTTTCAGTGCTGCCAAGTTTAAATGCACACATTATTACTGAATTAATATGAAGCTGTTAATTAACAATGCATTTTCGGCCTCTAACAAACAAAAAACAAAAAAAATTTATGTTAAAAAACACTTATGTTATGTATGCTTCAAAAGCAAATAATAACGTTTATACAAAAAAAATCACTCAAACCACTTTTTAGCCTATTGTTTAAAAATGGGACCTTGTGCCAAAATTTGGAAAACGGGGCGTGATAGAGGAAGGTCTTGGCTACATTCCCCCATTCCAGGTTTTTTCCTGTACGGATAGGTTAGGTTAGGTTCCATGGGTAGCCACTCTTCAAGCAGCTCACTTGGGTCCATTCAAAACTGATCCCATTGTGATACCCAAGGGGTAAACATCTTGGTATTAATTATACGTCCGTTGTTTCCAGGCTAAACCAACCAGATTCTCTGATGAAAGAGTAGATTCGTCTAAGACTTATCCTTGATAGCTCATCTAAGCATGATAGGAATGGTGTTCCGAAGATGCGTTCCCTCAGATTTATCAGAGCCGGGCATTGACAGAATAGGTGTGACACCGTCTCATCCTCTTCTTCATTATGGCAGCTCCTACAGTAGTCATTATACCGTAGGCCCAATCTCCTAGCATGTGTCCCAATTATACAGTGTCCTGTAATGAAGGAGACAATTAGCCTTATTTGCTCACGACGAAATTCCATAAGTAGATTCGTCCTGCTGGCATCATATACGGGCCAAGTAGACCTCGTTGTAACACAGGAAGACTCATTGGTCCACCTGCTTTGTGCAGATTCATATAGTGTCCGCTGAACAGCCATCTTGCATATAGCAAGGGAAATATCAGAAAAGGGGTCGATCTCATCATCATCCATCATCGCCCCCATTTTGGCCAGTTCGTCAGCTATACAATTACCCTGATTACCATCGTGGCCAGGGACCCATATAAGCGTTATCCTAGAATGTCTCGCTATCTCATTAAGGGATACCCGGCATTCCTCGGTTAACCTAGATGTCGTAAAGACACCCGCTATTCCTTTAACGGCAGCCTTGCTATCGGTAAATATACATATATCACCAGATATTTGATAAAACCTCAGCCAGTTGGATGCACGTTTAATGGCCGTAATTTCCGCCTGAAGAGCCGTACAGAAGTTAGGTAGCCTGAAATAGGATTTAATCCCATAGTTCTCAATAAAGAAACCACCACCGACCCTATTGCCCCTCTTTGAGCCATCAGTAAATACCCTTATGACATCATCAGGGGGTAAGAGTCCGCGCTGCCATGAATCCCTATTCGGGATCTTAATATGGAAATGCATATCGAAAAATGGTTTTGCGATGCAGTAATCGACATTACTATGTAAGTACCCATAGTAGTTCAGTATCTTAGAGTGCCCATGATCTTTACCATACCACGAACATCCAGAATTTAGTCTCACAGCAGAGTTGAGAGCCATTTGTATCACCATCAAATCAACTGGTAACCAGTTCAGGATAGTAAAAAGTGCCTTAGAGGGGGTAGTCCTTATAGCGCCTGTAATCAGTATCGCAATAGTCCTGAGAACTCGTTCCACAGCCTTACGGTGAGTAGCATTATCCAAGGCGTGCCACCACACCAACACTCCATAGAACAAGATGGGTTTAACAACTGCTTTGAAGATCCAACTGATACCCTTCGGCATAATACCCCAGTTTGTACCAATTGCCTTCTTACAGGAGTAGATGGCTACATAAGCCTTGTTAATCCTGTTTTGAATATTCAAATTCCAGGACAATCTTTTATCTAGAATGATGCCAAGATACTTCGCATTATCTCTAATCTCAAGACTGATTCCATTCAGTCTAGGTGGTCTGAAGTCATCGATCTTATACCTCCTAGTGAAGAGAACCAGTTCCGTTTTTTGTGGGTTCACACTAAGTCCACATGAAATACTCCACTCACTCAGTGTACTTAATGCTGATTCCATACAACTGGATATTGTATCCAGAAATTTACCAGATATAAAAACTGCAACATCGTCAGCATATGCGACTATCTTGATCCTTCTGTTGTCCATCCTGATCAACAGGGAATTCATAGCCAAATTCCACAGAAGTGGTGATAAAACACCCCCCTGCGGGGTTCCACGATTGGCCACTTTTAAAACACTTACACCACCTAAAGTAGCACAAATGACTCTATAACCGAGTATCTTTTCGACTAGTCGGCGAACACATAGATCAATTCCCAGTTCATCAGCCAACTAGCGAATGTAGTGCTGTTTCCACAGATCTGCCTTTGGTGTAGGCATGTTGGGATTTAGAGATGAGTTCCGACGGAATGGTCATTCTCAGATATACGTCAATCACCCTTTCTAGGGTTTTCAGCAGGAAGGATGCAAGGCTAATTGGCCTATAATCCTTTGGTTTAGTGTGAGTCGCCTTACCACCTTTAGGAATGAAGACTACTCTGCATCTCGTCCACCATGTGGGGATATAGGTCCATCTAATACACGCTGTGTATATTCTAATGAGCCATGGTACAACTATTTCTTCGTTCTTTTGAAGATCAGCAGGAATAATGCCATCCGGCCCAGGAGATTTAAACGGGTCGAAGCTTTTGATTGCCCATTGGATTCTATCCCTGTTTATCGGAACAGAGTTATCACCCGGAGCAACAGAATCGGCAGCCCCATTCATAGTCTCATCATCGACTGGAAGGCAACCTGGAAAATGAGTATCTAATAGGACCTCAAGTGTTTCCTTACTATTCAGAGTCCATCTACCACAGGGTTTCTGGATATAGCTTGGTACAACCGGTGAAGTTGATAGAATTTTACGTAATCGGTTAGTCTCAGAGGATCCTTCCACGCCGCTACAGAAGTCCCTCCAGGCTTTCCTTTTCGCATTCCTCGTAAGGTTCTTAAAGTGGTTCACTGAGGACTTATATTCCGGCCAGTTACCCAGCCTCTTTGCCTCGTTGAACAATTTACGACACGCCCTTCTTGCGTGTGCAATCTCAGGGTTCCACCAGGGTGGCTTATTCCTACCCCTGCAGATATTCGGCTTACAGGCCAAATTAGTAGCTGATTGGAACGCTTCTGTAAGTGCCTCAACTGCTACCTCAATATCGTCCCTATTTTCAATAGTGGGCGGGTTTGGTAGAGACCGGGAGAGTACATCACTCTGCAACTCCCAATTGGTCTTCCTCCTATTTAGAATGGTATTATCATTCCTATAAGTTACACTGATATTGAAATCAATATATAGATGATCAGAAAAAGAGCAGTCGTCGGAGACAGCCCAATTGTTAATCATACTGTGGTGCTCAGCACTCACAAGTGTTAAGTCTAGTACCTCACTTCTGTTTGAAACAATGAAGGTAGGTTCTGAACCTCTATTAACTACTTCCAAACTACTATTAAGTATGAAACTGAAAAGACTCTCACCTCTTGTGTTGGTGTCGCTGCTACCCCATACAATGTGGTGCGAGTTAGCGTCAGCACAGATAACCAATGGTATCCTGGACTCATTCGCCTTTTTCACAGCACTACGGATATCATCGTTTGGTGGATGCTCCCCGTGGTCATGCGCCATGTAGCTGGATATCAGCCATAACAAACAGCCTTCATTAGTTTCCCATGAGACTGCTACTGTATCTTCATTACTGTAATCAGACAGAATGAAGATTTTCAAAGAGCTTTTAGCCAATATACAGGATCTAATTTTACCTGCGCCTTTAGCGAAGTAGAGCTTATAGCCCTTCAAACATAGTCCACAGATACGGTCCTGATGGATCCAAGCTTCCTGGACCATGACTAGCTCCTCCCCGTTCTGAGCAATTCGGAGGAGCAGTGCAGCTGATGCTGCTTTAGAGTGGTGAAGGTTTATCTGGGTCACCCTCACCATGCTCCATTTTTACAATAGTGACGTCGGCGTCCTCCTGGTCAGAATTCAGGAGGGCGTCCTCGTCCACCACCTCATCCATCCGTTCAAAGAATGTACCAACTAGTTCGGAGACTGAGTTGGTATCTTCAGTGTCGGCTGGATCAGTGGCGTCATTGCAATCCATGCCCTCTTCCGAGAGCATGGGCTTTACATCACCTGAGGATGTATCGCCTTTGTTGTCGCTACGGTAGACACGCAGGATGATCGTACCAAATCCATAGTAGACCTTCCCTTGTGCCTTCCTTAGCGGCCCCAAAGAGTCCTTATTCAGGACAACGATCGCTTTCCTTGAAGAGCCCTCAGCGTCCGTAACCTTAACAACTTTCCAGTCTTGAGTTGGAAGCTGTGGGTTACAGCACTGAAGGATCTCCAAGATCTCCTCCGGGCTAGATGGCTCAGCTGGTATTTTAGCTATGGATCTAGGCTTTCGGGGTATCTCACTCACAGATACCACCTCAAGCCTAGACCCCGGCCAAACCTCACCCAGTGATGCGACGGCAGTCTTTAGTAGCAACGCTGAGCGTTCATCTACACAAGACATAAGTTTTACGTGACCCTGGTACCAACCAGCGTCATCGCATTGTGGAGGAGTGCCTGGGTTCTCTTTGAGAACTTTCCAAAACACCCCTACCAGTTTTTGCTTCACCATATCCCAATTCAATTGAGATATGGATCCGTCATTCGCACTCCGGTCGATAACCGCCCTAACAAGACTGTCTTTGACAATCTCGCTAAAGGATTTAGCTAACGACCTTTGTGCCGCTTTGGGACGTTTAGGTCCCGGTTGCTGGCTCTTGGTCGCTGTATCCTCCTCTGAACGTTGCCGTTTAGGCCCCGCTGGTAATTCAGCAGAAGGAGGAGCGGTCTTGAGACCAGCAATATAGGCTTTCGCCCAGGAAAGCGAAGCTTGTTGCTCCTTAGTGAGATCCTCGACTTTTTTCGAGCCAAGTGCCTCAACAAAGCGGTAAGCGGAACGCCTGGTGGTAGCAGCCCTTCTAGCAGGGTTTTTATGCCTGGGGTTAGTTTCAGAGCCGGGATTGGCCAGGGGTGATGCGTCTTCAGGACAGGAGGATTCCTTCACAAGACCTGAGCGCACAGTTGGCATATGGGAAGCATCCGTGAGGGGCGACTTAGTCGCTTCCCCCTTAGAGGCACCCGAAACAGGGGGTTTAGCCGCCTTGGGCTTTCGCGGCTTTGGAGGTACTTGGAGAGAAGTCCAGAGGTACCTCACCGCTTAGGTCACTACCACCTATTGCCTTGGATTTTTTACAATCAGCCAATCTGGGTATGCCAGATTGACCTCTTGCGACACCAGTAGCATGCAGACTAGTCTGGCCCGGTGTGATCACCTGACTAGCCTGAGTTGCAGTAGCATTCGACTCACCACAGCCCGAAACCATCGCTGTGGGAGTAGGGTCCCCGGAGATTATGAAGCCCCCGACCGGGTACATGGGGCATGCCTTATCCTCTTCCATGTGTCCTGATGGACAATTACTTGCATTTTATACCTGCTGCCAGGTGTTGAGATAACTGCCGCCCCATTGGAGAAACAGACGCAGACCACCAGCCGCCCAATATGGGATAAGTGTTCGAACAAACTTTTCAAAAAACTATTTTTTGAAAAATCACTCAAACTATTTGGGGACTTATACGGGAAAAATGGTTGTCTGCGCCAAAATTTGGAAAACGGGGCGTGATAGGTGATTTTTAAAAAAACTATTTTTTGAAAAATCACTCAAACGACTTTTTGGCTTATTGGTTAAAAATGGTTATTTGTGCCAAAATTTGGAAAACGGGCTGTGATGGGGGATGATCTTGGCTATATTTTGCTATAAGGAAAATTTAGAAAACAAATGAAAATGTTGGGTTTTTTATGAACTATAATGACATATTTGTTTTATTCCTGTACGGATAGGTGTTCGAACAAATTTTTCAAAAAACTGTTTTTTGAAAAATCACTCAAACTATTTGGGGACATATAGGGCAAAAATGGTTATTTGTGCCAAAATTTGGAAAACGGGGCGTAATAGGGGATGGTCTATTTTTTGAAAAATCAAACAAACTTTTAAAACTAAATATGCACACAATAACAGTAATAAAATAATAGCCTGCAGTTTGGTACACTAGCATTTTCGCTAGTGTATGCAAAAATAAATAAATTTTTATAAAATAACTAGCTGAACCCGGTCCGCGTTGCTGGCCCTTACAATAATTCTGTTTTATATTGCATCTCGATTTGAATATACAGTGTCGGACAAAAAAAGCACGGACTTCCCCGACCTGACATCGCACCCGAAACACTGAGGTGGTCATTTGACAAAGTTGTAGCAGATATCTATAAGTACAGTGGCATGATATGCCCTTAAATAAAAAGAAACGAATGTATTTAAGGCAAATGGGATATTATATTTATGAATTCATCTTAAGGATAGGGGATATACGTTCTTTTTTTTATTTACTCGGGAGCAAACCACATACAAAACATGAATTTTCCAAATATAAGCCAGCAATAGTCAACGATTGGCCTTATGCTTTGTCGTTGGAAATCTTGGTATGCGTGAAATCATTACGTCTTCGCATTTTAATCTGCCACCGATGATTGTTGCCTCAATTAAATTTGGTGAACATTTTTTGATGGTTAATCCTGTTCCGTTGCATAATTTTGGCGCGTTTATGTTGCGGAGAAACATTATCTGTGATCCAACCTTCAATGTTTCAGTAGCATAATTGAGCTTGTTGACATCATAATTTTTTGGTACCAAAATTGCAAAAAATTGGAGGACAATCGCCTTTTCTTAACGCAAAACTTATATGATTAGATTTTTCAGCATTGACACAAATATCCAATTTTTTAAGCCAGATTGCAATACTATCTAAATTATTTTGAATTAAATTTGAGGCTTTTGTTGGACAATCACTATTTACAATTAAAGCTGTATGTGTTGCAACTGTAACATCGTCAGTCAAAGGCATATCCGATGTATAGATTGTGTAAGGAACAGGACCAAGTACACTGCCTTGTGGTATTCCAGCTTTTATTTCACATATATTAGAAGTAGTATTATTGGTTTTTACATAAAAATAACGGTCACTTAAGTATGATTTAAGAAGCAAATAAAACGGTGCAGGAAGAAGTAATTTTAGTTTAAAAAGAAGACCAGGATGCCATACTCTATCAAATGCTTGCTTAACGTCCAAAAAACTGCAGAACAATATTGCTTTCTTTCTAAGGCATTTTGAACGATGTTAACAATTCGATGGCATTGTTCGGGCGTTCCATGTTGTTGACGAAAACCAAACTGACATTCCGGAATAATGTGTTTGATATCTAAAATTGGCTGAAGTCTTTTCAGAAATATCTTTTCAAATATTTTTGAAAATGTACACAATAAACTAATTGGTCTATAGGAACTTATATTGTTTTCGGGCTTATTCGGTTTAGCCACAGTAATTATTACCGCACATTTCCATTGTGATGGATAGTAATTTAGCCTTAAAATGGAATTGTAAATAAAAGTTAATAGGAGTATTGCTTTTTTAGGTAATATTTTTATGTCCTTTGATCCTATTTGATCATATCTTGGAGCTTTTTTGACATTTAGTATGGATATTTCTCGCTCTACTTCTTTGGGAGTAATATGTCTGATAGGCAAATCCATTTGGCAAGCACTATCCAAAAATTGATTAACATAATTTTTCATTATCATCATTAAATGAAAAAGATTGAAATGTTGTCTCCAAATATTCTGAGAAAGCTTGAGCTTTTTTAAGGTCAGACTTACACCAAGCACCATTTAGATATTTTATTGGTACATTCCTTTTGATAGGTCTTTTTAAATATTTTGTTACCGATATTTTTAAGATAGTTACTGAGTTGGTAATTTTTATATTCACGTAACTTACTTTTTAGTTCTTTATTTGCTCTGTTAAGGTCTGTTTTGTTTACTAACTTTCTTGTTATTTTCAAAGTTCGTCTCAATCGCCTCTTATCTCTAATTAGACTCCTTATTTCTGCCAAAAACAAAACTCTATTTCGATCATTCATAACTTCATTTCGCGAAGATAAATAAGCTGCTTCATGGATGAGGTTAGTTAGATCTTCAGCATTGTCTATATCACCAGCTTCTTTCAATTTGATATTAAGATTTATATTTTTCTCTAACCAGTATTTAAATGAATCTAAGTCAATTTGAGCTGACTTGACTTTATACTTTTTATTTTTATGTAAGCAAGTGTCATAATTTACAATCAAAGGTGAATGATATGAGCTTAAATCATCCGAATCTAAAATATTTAACAAATTACTGGGAATACCGGAATAAATAACAAAATCCAATAAGTCAGGAATTTTTCTTGGATCACTTGGCCAATATGTAGGTCTGCCTGAGGTCAAAATCGAGAAATTATTATCAATTACACTTTTATAAAGTTATTTTCCCTTTAGGTTGGTAAGTCTGGAACCCCACCAAGGATGTTTGGCGTTAAAATCGCCACCAACAATGAATTTTCTTTCAATCCTGTCAAAAAAGTCTTCATCATATTTTACATTATGTCTTGGGGGGATATAAATTCAATATATTGATATATTATTACAATTAATGCGTATACCGGCAGCTTGCAAGTGAGGTTTTTGATAATCATCTAGGATGGTATATTTTATGGATGTTTTTACCAATATTGCTGAACCACCATGAGCTCTATTATCAGGATGATTACAGGGAATAAGGTCAAAACCATTTATTTTGAAATGTGTTTTATTGGTAAAATGTCTCTCAGATATAAGAAAAATGTCGATATGATTAATATGTATAAATGCTTCAAGTTCTTCTTTGTGGTTTGAAAGACCGTTGGCGTTCCATATTGCAAACCGTAAATTTATTTGCATAATTTTTATATTAGCATAGTGATCATATTAAGGAGATTTGTTAACATAGATTCGATTCTATCCATTGTGTTGGAATTAATGTTTTCAGAGTTGTTGTTTCTCAATACTTCAGAATAAGATGGATTGTTGGTATGTTGATTGGTTCTTTGGGTATTAGTAGAGTTAAATTGCGAAAAATTATTAGAAATTTCTCGGGCATAATTAGATTGGCGGTTGCGAATAGTTTGTCGTTTAGAAATCAAATTTTGGTATATTTGACAACCTTTGTAATTGGCTTTTTAAACAGTTGATACAACGAGCTGGTGTGTTTAATACCCCAATTCTCTTCGACGATTGCTTCGTCTTGTCTGAAGAAGAAAAGTAGTCGAATTTACGATTCAGTAAGACAATATATATTTTTCGTCTGGGTTACGTGGTTTGTGTCTATGATTTACGATATTATCATGTTATTACTGCCAAGATATAATTTTTTTTAAATTTATAAATTCTTCTTCTAATTTTTTCATTAAATTTATATATTTTATTCGTTTGGCAATAATGTTTTTTATGAAATCTGAAAAATAAAAAAAATATTCATTAATAAATAATTGTTCAACTGTTGACAAAAAAAATAATTTTGGGGCATTTATAAATTCCGTTAGATATTCTAGCCCTCTCTTCTTGATTCTTAATTTTAAACGTATGAACGAATTATTCGAACAAGTTAAAATCTCTTATTCGTTTTATTCGAACAAGAGAAAAATCGAATACCCTAGAAAACACCATACACTATCAAAAAGTGACATCAAGCAAGCTAAAAATCAAAATGTTTTTGATTTTTCATCAAGCGTTGTCGGTGTCACACATACAAACACATTTTCACTAATACTACCATATTTTCATACACACATTTTCACTAATACTACTTGATGCGTATTTTCCCTGCAGGAAGTGTCAATAGTGAAACTATACAGACTTACTATTGACACAGTCACCAGTACTAGTGACTTATTTTACCCCAGACAATGCTATTTACTATAGACATTTAACATGTGCGTTTCATTGGAAGTTACTACTGACGATATTACTATTGACTAGGTACTTATTCACTAGTACATTTTAGTAATTCTAATCTACACTTTTGGTACTTTTCTGAAGTATATGTAAATAATGAAACTGCATATTTTGTTAACATTTGACGTTGTATTAAACAAATTAAAAAACGAAATGGTATGAATTCATAACAGATGGAAGAGTCGCCTTCGTTGAGGCTTCGTTGAGACAATGTCGCTAAAAAGTCACCAAAATAGTCGACAAAACTGGTGACTTGGAGACACTTGTCCCAAGGTTTCCTTCAGGGTTGTTTTTATTCATACATTACCTGTTAACAATACACAAAATTTGTAATCAAATTGATGTCACTGACATCATTGCATAGATGACACACAAAATATGACAAAATTTTATGTTAACGTTCGTCATTATATTGTTACGAAATTGTACTTGAATTCAAATATAACGATTTTAAGGGCTGATTTAAAAGTAGCATAATGCTTTCAAATAACAGAGCTGTAATAGGAAACTGTAACATATCTGTTGGCATTATTAAATAATAGCTTTCAGTTGAACATTGATCGTAAGTTGGCAACGCTGTTTGTTGCGACCGTATATTCGAATTCGAATATTCAGTTAAAGAACATTGTAGAAAGTACACCACAGAAGGCCTATGTATTAGTAAGATCTAGAATATTCGAACTTTGACAGAGCAATCTAGAGTGCAGATGGCAGTGTTATAAATAATGGCAGAGGTTGCAGTCGTTGGTCAGTTTATCAGAAACGCTATTTGAAGAAACATCTACTGAGTGCCTTAAAGTGAGCTGTGTTTTTCAAGAGAATTTGTGTACATTATAAAGTGTGTCTGTATTTCTGCGAATTTATAAACGTGTATAAAAAAACATTGAATGACTATTTAATTCTGTTGTTGTACATATTCAAATAAATAAAGAGTTGTTACAATTTTCAAACTACTAAACGGCTTTTATTTGCAATCAAAAAGCAGCTTGGATTTAAGCACAATGTTCGCGGCTATGATGGAAAAAATGGAAACAGCCAACGAGAAACTTCTGTCTGAAGTTAAAGAAGTTCAAGAAACTTCTAAAGTAAACAACTAGAACCTGGAAGCGAAATTGAACGAAAATTCTAGAACCATCCAAGAAACTTCTAAAGCTACAGACGAGAAACTTTAAGAACTTTGTGTGGTTATAAACAGCAGAGTAGATAACCTTGAAATGCAAGTATCCAAATTTGACAAAAACGTGTCCGAATTAGAGAACGGCCTAGAAAAACAATCCCAAAAAGTTGATAATAAATTTCTCGATCTGGAAAGGAAAATTAATAATCTTCAATGCCAAGACGGACCGGTGCGAGTTATTTCAGAAACATCGAGTAGAATAAAGGCTCCTAGTTTTGATGGCACCACACCATTTAATGTTTTCCAGTTCCAGTTTGATACAGTTGCCATTAGAAACATGTGGAACAATGAAGAAAAAGCTATAGAATTAATATTGGCCTTAAAAGGAAATGCAGCGGTAGTTCTTGAAAGCGTGCCAGCGAGCAACAGAAATTGTTATGATGACATAATGGAAGCGCTACAACGTAAGTACGGTGGCGAACATAAAAAAGAATTATACCGAATGGAATTCCGTGGTAGAGTGCAGAATGCCAATGAGACGCTACAAGATTTTGCGAAATCGAGCGTTTGATACAGCTTATTTATCCAGGGGAGAACCATCCGATTATGGAGCTTTTGAAGATAGAGGCATTTGTGAATGGTATTCGCGATCCAGAGATAAAATATGCGGTATGTGCAACACCAAAGTCATCATTCTTTGAAACCGTCTCATTCGCGCTGGTACAAGAAACAGCAAAGATAATTTCAAAGCCTCAGATGTGTATGTGCTGAAAATGATAGAAGTATGGTCAACGAATTAAAGGAATTAATAGAGGCAGTTTTAAAGGCTTTAAGTAAGAGACAAACTAAAGCCAAAGTTAAATGTTATAACTGTGGAAAAATGGGTCACATTCAGCGAAACTGCAGAGCACCAATAAAGCGAATCAGATATGTTTCAGCATCAAGAAATAACCAGCTGGCGAATCATCAAGCATTACAGGAGCCACCTTTAAAGCGAGCTTGCACTGAGGGACAGGATCTGACACCCACACCTGATGGCCCTACCATCTCCATATCAGTACTGCAGCAGGAAAATAACAATCTTACTGATAGTGGGTACATCAACGGCCGGAAGCACATCCTTACTATGGACACGGGAGCGTCGCAGTCTATCATCAGAACAGATTTAGTAAAGAAATCGATGGAACCAATTTGCAATGTAAGTCTACGCACCGCTACTGGAGAACCTGCCGTTGTCCATGGTAAAGTTAATGTGAAACTAACTATTGGTGGTATTAGCGTAAATCATGTCTTTGTTGTTGCCGATATTGTGGACGAAGTAATCATTGGTGCAGACTTCATGATTAACCACAGCATTACTTTGGACAAAAAGTCATGAATTGGCGAAATGTTAAAATACCCCTTGACGTCGGATATGAGAGCAAGTCTCAAGTAAGAAAGTTAGTTTTTGTTGAGCACAAAAGGTTGCCACCGCAGTCAGAGGATTTGGTATGGGCCCGTGGGGAAGTAGAGGATTGTATAGACAATGGTTTGTTGGTGTAACAATGGAGGCCCTCGTTGAACAGTGCAACGACAGAATGGTTCCTGTTGGAGTGCTTGGTTTGCTCCGCAGAGAAAATATCATCCGGCCGGGTTCAAAGATGGGTGAAGGTGCTTCAGCAAAAAAAAGAAATGCATGAACTCGTTCGGAGACGAATTAAAATGACAAATGACCAAATGAAAACCAGATATAGCTCACAATGTAATAAGGGTTTGTCATCCAAATTAAGGAATCACTGCAAAGGTCCGCATAGGGCAGTTAAGAAATTGGACGACATGGTTTATAGAATACGGAAATGTGGAAGACCGATATCGGGAATTAAGGTTGGACATCTGAAACGACTAGCTGCCTATGGGAGAAGTGAATCTATGCCTATTCGGGACGAACAGGCTTAAGCGGGGGGCAGTGTTACGAAATTGTACTTGAATTCAAATATAACGATTTTAAGGGCTGATTTAAAAGTAGCATAATGCTTTCAAATAACAGTGCTGTAATAGCAAACTGTAACATATCTGTGGGCATTATTAAATAAAAGCTTTCAGTTGAACATTGATCGTAAGTTTGCAATGCTGTTTGCTGTGACCGTATATTCGAATTCGAATATGCAGTTAAAGAACATTGTAGAAAGTACACCACAGATGGCGTATGTATTAGTAAGATCTAGAATATTCAAACTTTGACAGTTAAAGACCAATCTAGAGTGCAGATGGCAGTGTTATAAATAGTGGCAGAGGTTGCAGTCGTTGGTCAGTTTATTAGAGACGCTATTTGAAGAAACATCTACTGAGTGCCACATTATAAAGTGTGTCTGTATTTCTGCGAATTTATAAACGTGTATAAAAAAGCATTGAATGACTATTTAATTCTGTTGTTGTACATATTCAAATAAATAAAGAGTTGTTACAATTTTCAAACTACTAAACGGCTTTTATTTGCAATCAAAAGTATCCTGTTTATTTAAAGGAAATAAACCAGCGTTTTGAAAAGGTTAAAACGTAACAATATTGATGTATCTTTTTGTCTCATTGATATCATTTGTCATAACACTGATATCAAAATTCTGATGATAGGGCATCATCAATATGAAGATGCATTTTTATATGAGTGTATAGGAACAACAGAATAATATACATACATATATATATATATATGTATATTATCCTGTATATTAAATGCATATATATATATGTTCTGTAATTGATTTTAATAAATAAAATTGAATAATAATTATAAACGAATTTGTTTGAATTTTTCTCTGATCAGTGTTGTCCCATTTTGGAAATATCAAAAGGTGGCAAGTCTATTTTCATTATACTTTTAACTTTTGAATAAAACGTACATAGATGACAACTAGATAGGTAACTGCCATGATATAAAAAATTACAAGGTAGTTTCATTTATATTTTTTTGACAAGAAAGGGGATTTTTGAAGTTTATTTTATTTGTAAATATTCAGTGGAGCGTTGCCACATTTAGAAAAAGGTTACAATACTCCGAGAAATTTTCAATGAAATATGTGTAGTATGTAACAGTTCACAATACTGTAATTTATATTTAAAATAAATAAAAAACGGATTAATCTAACGGATAAATTAAGAGCTGCCCGAAGATAGTGATACCTTTTTCAATCAGACTTTAAAAAAATGGATGTTTTTAAATTTATCAGAGGAATTCTAACGTTGCCGCAACTGTTGCATCAAAAGGATTTTGTGGTCGACTTTCTTTTATAAAACTAGCCTATGCTACAAACGTGTTACTGCAGTCTTTACTGAAACTACTTTGTTGTTGGCTAGATATTTGAGAGAAGACTTTTATCCCTAATAATATGTTTGATCAATAGTCACGATGTTAACCAATTGGAGTGAACTTTTAGTGTCTTTCGTTTATCTATTTATGGTTCTTAAGCTTTATTTGAAACGCAATATATGCTTTGTCTTCAATTGTATACCCTTGCTGGACGAGAGACGCTATGAAGAACGTGTTACCAATTATGCCGTTTTTCATTATTGCTCGGGATGTTGGTGATTATGGCAAGTTCCTGGAGTTTATATTGAAAACTATAGAGCGTGAACAAGCTGATAGTGTGCAGGGCTGTGGGAGTTTATTGAGGTAAAGCGCAGCGTAAAGGGACAATTCCATTGCATTGCCGGAGACTTTTAGAATCTTTGGTAACGGGTAAGAAGATAAAACCACAACAGAGCCAGCTGTTAAATGATATAGTAGAATATCGTCAAATATTCCACTGTATCATTCATCATACCATTTATCTGACAGTTGTCCCAATGAAATTGTCTCTCAAATCTTATTAAGAGATTACACAAACGGTTGTACATTCGTAAAATTGTTCTCTTATTCGTGGAGGTGCAAGAGGTTTGTGCTGGCAAACAGCTTTGTGATTTAGTTGCAGATATAACCACAATCATGCATAAACTAAATCATTATGCTAACGATACTCAGGAATTGAAAACCTTGGCCAGAATTGTGTTGCTGTTCAATACCTAGGATAAACGCACAATAATATTTTGAATAAAATATTTTTTTATTTTATTTATATTTGAAGTATCTATACTTCAATAAAGGCAAAAATCGGATTAAGTTTAATGAATATGGTAGCTTTGTTTTAGACATAAACTTCAAATCCCCTTTATTGTCAAATGCTTAATTAGGTTGACATAAAGAGAAAATGAAACTACCTTGTATTTGTTATATCATGGGTAACTGCGAGGCCAAAACCTAATTGAAAAAACAATTTGTTGTTATAATTAATTTGTTAAACTGTTTTCCTGATGATGCTAAATAAATAAATAGAAAAATTAGACGTTATCATAATTGTAAATACTTATATTTAATTTTTAGTGACGAAAATACTGTTATAAATCATACTGGAATGCTGTCAATATCACAATTAGGTGCTAACGCAAATGATCATGACATTTGGAGGCGTCCAAGATCTGAATCTTCCGCGGATGCTGAAAGTGTTTACATGCCGAATATGATTGTTGATTCCAGTTACCAAGGAATGAATTCCAGAAAATCAAGTGTACGTATTTAATGTGTATATTAAACAAAATACATTAATTAAATTGTTCCTTTCATTTAGATTAAAAGCATAAAAATTAAAAAAAAAACATATCCATGCATTGGTAGCATAAAAGAATGGTGCATCGCGTGGTGGCACTCAGGGCGTGAGGACTCAGATGATTATCCATATGAACAAGAAGATCCATCTGATATTGGGTATGTTTACATTTTACATTTTTTTACATTTACATTTTTTGCAAATATCAAATTGGCCCTAGCATAGTCGAATACACCATTGAAAGTTATTTTCAAAAGATGATATTACTTTTTCGCAGTTGTCAAAAAAGTTACAATAAAAAAATAAAAAAAGTAATACAAATTTAAGAAAATTATGACTTTAAAAAATCGATTTTGGAGGTGAGGTTTTTATTACAAAACCACCCGATAAAAATGTTATCGTAAATAACACACCATTTGCCATCGCGGGGTCAAAATTTGGTTATAATCCTAATGTATATATACTAGGGTATTAAATCGATTAACCTTTAATCGGTTAACCGATTAATTTTGGACGGTTAACTGTTCGAATAATTTAAAAATGCCCATTTTCAAATAACAAATAAACCGATTAATTTGTGTCGATTAACTGAAATTCCTTTTTTTTGCACTTTAAAAAAAATTTTTGTATTTATGTTTCCCTTTCAATTCAAATACAAATTTCAAATCTTATATATAAAAAGAAGTGTACATTTTGATGTCACCACTAACTGCCAAAACGGGTCGACCGATTTCAACCAAAATTTCAGGGTACGGATGGTCTGTAGATGGTTTATGTGAAGTTTGCACGAAATCGCCATAGTGGCTCCGGAGATATGGCTGAACCGATTTTTATCAAATTTTTAGTGAATCTTCAGATTTTTTTATTTTCGGTCTGTGGGCGGAGGGGCGTTGTAAAATCAAATGTTTACACTATACCGCTAATGACACTATACCTAATGATTTCAAGGTCAGAAAATAAAAAAAAGTTTAAAAAAATCCAACAAAAAAAAAATTTTCAAAAAATTATTTTTATTTTTTCATTCGAGAAATAAATGCTACAACTTTGTCAAGTGACCACCTCAGTGTTTCCAGTGCGATGTCAGGTCGGGGGAGTCCGTCCTTTTTTTGTCCAACACTGTATATTCAAATCGATATGCAATATAAAACAGAATTATTGTAAGGGCCAGCAACGCGGACAGGGTTCAGCTAGTTAAAATTATATATTTTTTGAACATCCAATGAACATGATTAGTGAGTATGTATAACAACTGACATATTTAATTTACATGTCTTTGCAACTTTGTTTGTATTTACATGTATAGACGAAACTTTTTTTAAATGTGTTTTTTTATCATAAATAAACGAAACTATTAAATTAATCAAAATCTAAAACAATCCAAAAAGGAATATTCTTTATCATGCTTTTGATTTCTCCAACATATACAATCAGCGAGAGAGCTTTTTCCAAGAAAAGTTTTATTAAATCTAAAGAAAAAAATCGTTTAAATTATTTTCTTTTTATAAAAGATTATTTCAGAAGATCTCACTAAAACCCTAAACATCTCACACATCGCTCATTTGCTGCAAAAGTCGAAAAAGTCAAAAAAAGGCGTTTCGAGAAAAACGTCTTTGAATGTTTTATGACATCTATTTCTTAAATAAATGTTCAACAAATCATGCGATTTCAGAAATATAAATAGTAGATTTTAATATCTTTATAATCTTTATTTAACCCAAATTTTTACTTATCAAATATACGAGAAAACATGAATTTGAATTTTGATGTTTACAAAAAAAACACTCTCACACAAAAAATAATTAACTTTTTTGAAAACTGATAAAATATATGAAAAAAATATTAACCGAATAAATCTAAACCTCGATTAATTATTTGCTCGATTAACCGATTAAACCAGAAACCCCATTAATTGAATACCCTAATATATACTAGAGCAACTCACTCCAAAATAAACCTTGGTTGGTTTTATGATGTTTCTCAAAATATGTTCGGGGTAGTCATAACCGTTAGTAAGCCGGACCGTTTAAAAACACATTTTTATTAAGTTCTTTAAAAAACTATATTTTATTTTTTTTAACGTTTATTGAATACAAAACAAGAATATTTACACTATAATAAACACTACTTAACAATATTTAATATTTTTTAATATATTCAACGTCCCATGTTCGGACTCTCTAGTATTACTAATATAATAATTGGTTTTAACAAATTTGAAATGAGGTTTTTACTATAAATAAAAAATATATAATGAGATATTGTTTTTTTTTGCAATGAAAAGTTGTTAAAAAAATATATATGTGGTGTCATTTTAGACCTTTCCTACCTGACGGTACTTATAAATACAAAATATTTGTTTGAATGACTGGATCATCCTTATTAACATTTGTACACTCTATTTTAATTGAACCAGTAAATATTAGGTTAAACGGCTACCAAAACTGTGCTAAAGTCCAACACCATGGCGGTGAGTCTTTGATGGTGTGGGAGTGGTGTGGGCTGTATGTCAGCTGAAGGACTTGGGAATCTTGTATTCATTGCAATTACAATGAACATCCGAGACTACTTACAAATATTAAAGGACAATCTGAAAGTAAGTGCTGAAAAATTAGGTCCTGTAACACCATGGGACGTTCAGAAAGACAAATACCCAAAGCACACAGCAATAATTGTTAAGGAGTGACTATTTTATAACGTGCCTAAGCAGTTATATTAATCCGTAATCTACAGGCCTTAACCCAATAGAGCTCCTGTCGGAAATTTTAGACCGGAATATTGGAAAACGAAGCATTTCATCTAATGACAAACTCCGAAATTGGCATTCTTCCTTCTAGATTAGGTCTGCGGTGTCCCTCCTTCTTAATCGAGTGTGGCCACGGTTATCTAGTATGTTGCGGGCCAGCGGGTTTGGGTGAACTTCAAGTTTTTTTTAAATATTTTTGTACGTTTTTCGAGATTTCAGTTTTTACAATGGGCACGTTTAGATCTTTGTGTATATTCGCGTTTTTGATATACCAGGGGGCAACTGTGATCATTCTTAGAAACTTGTTTTGGCGTCTTTGGATTTTTTCTACATTTGACGCTGAGGCCGTGCCCCATAACTGTATGCCATAACACCATATCGGTTTTATGATCATTTTATAAAGTAGAAGTTTACAATCTAAACTAAGCGTGGAGTTTCTGCCAATAAGCCAATTAATTTGAATTGATTTCAATTTCATTTGAGTCAACTTTGCATCTATATGACTTTTCCATGTAAGGCGACGATCGAGATGTATTCCGAGGTATTTCACTTCCGATTGTTGAATTATTGTTTGGTTATTGATATGAATAGGGGGGCATGATTCTCTACGCAATGTAAATGTAATGTGTGTACATTTTTGCTCGTTGACTTTAATTTTCCATTGTTTTAACCATTTTTCTAATTCAAATATGTGGTTTTGTAAGTAACGAGACGCTTCTTGAGGGTTTTCATGAATGCTTAGAATAGCAGTATCATCAGCAAATGTTGATGTATGAGTGCGATTGTTAGTTGGCATATCAGACGAATACATCAAATATAAAAAAGGTCCCAGGATACTGCCTTGGGGGACTCCAGCTTCAATGGGTTGTGCAGTACTTAAAAAGTTTCCCTCTTTAACCTTAAATGTTCGACCAGTTAAATAGCTTTCCAACAGCTTATGTGTGTTTGCCGGTAAATTTTGACTCAATTTGTATATTAATCCAGTATGCCATACCTTATCAAACGCTTGAGAGATGTCGATGAAGAGTGCAGAACAGTATTTCTTTTCTTCAAACGCTTTTCTCACCATATTTACAAGTCTATGGGTTTGTTCGATAGTACTGTGTTTTCTTCTAAATCCAAATTGATGATTCGGAATACAATTGTTTTCAGTTAACATCGGGTACAACTTGTTCATAAGTATCTTCTCAAATAGCTTTGATATATTAGACAATAGGCTGATGGGTCTGTATGATTCTACTTTTGTGTGATCTTTTCCCGGCTTGGGTATCATGGTAATCAGTGAAACCTTCCATTCTGGAGGATAATATTCAAGTCGTAATATAGCATTAAAAATAAAAAGAATTATTTTTATTGCTATCCGGGGTAGCTCCATAAGCATCTTGTTGCTGATCTTGTCCATACCAGGCGCTTTCTCGGGATTTAAATCAGCAATAGCATTTTCGATCTCTCGAATCTCAAAACGTAGGGGTACGGCTGCTCCAAAATAGGGTGCAACAGGTGGCAACTCAATTGCTTTGTTTGATATGTTCGGTGTAAATACTTTTTTTTAAATGATTAACAAACAGATTCCCTTTTTCAGTATCATTTCTTGCCCAACCACCACTTGAATTTCGCAAGGGGGGCTTACATATAACGGGTCTTTTAAGATTTTTTGTTGCACGCCATAATGAGTAATCCGATTGCGGGGTTGCGTCTAGGCTTTCTAAATATTTATTCAGTGATTCCATTTTTCGAAATTCCAAGAGCTTTTTAAGTCTTTTTATACAATCTTTAAGCTTCGATTTTAGTTGGGGGGATTTGTGCAATTGCCACTCTCTTCGAAATCTTCTTTTTTCATTTAAGAGCCGTTCGACATCTGCAGAATTAATTATATTATATCTGAATTGTGGGGGGGTTTGGGTAGCATGTTGAGCAGCCATTCTGAGATTTTTATCGAAATTGATAAGAGAGTGATCGATGTTTTCTGGTGTTCTTTGCGGTATGTTTTCCGAGCAATGTGTACTGAGGTATTTTTTATATTTGAGCCAATTTATTCTTGTGCCTGCCATCGCTAAATTACCAGTCGGGATACAATTTATAGGGGGCTCAATAAAGTAATAATAGTGGGTGAGTGATCTGAAGATAGTTCCAGCGAGGATTCAATTTGAATCATTTCTCTAGGGATATTTTTCATCACGCTAAAATCAATAACATCCGGTATTTTTCGTGGGTCAGTAGGCCAGTAAGTAGGTTGGCCGCTCGAAAGCACATGCAAACCCATTTTAGAAATTGAGTCGAACAAAACACGACCTTTAGGGGTAATCAGTCGTGATCCCCAGAATGTGTGCTTAGCATTATAATCACCAGCAGCCAGGAAACGGGGGCCTAGTGATTTAAAAAATCTATTATATTGACTTTCTGTAATTGAGAATCTTGGGGTGAGTATATCGATGAAATCACTAAGTTTCGATGAAAATCTTCAAGACAGATTATAGTAGCTTGAAGATAATCTTCGCAAAAATCACACATTAAGTAGTGTTTTATTCGAGCTTTTATTAAAATTGCCGAGCCTCCGCATGCTCTACCTCTGGGATCTTTGGTGTCATATATTACATATCCATTTATTCGAAAGGAACTTCTGGACGTCAAATGAGTTTCAGAAACCAGCATTACATCAATTTGTTGGTTTCTTAAAAAATATTCGAGTTCGTTTTTGTGTTGGCGTATGCCGTTTGCATTCCAAAAACATATTCTTAGGCAGTTCATGGTCTGTTATGCACAGCCTGCAATAACATTGATTGCATCTTAAGCATTTCTTGCATCATGTTACTCATTGAGTTTGTTAAGTTATTTACCGATTGCACAAGAGTTTCTATTGTAGATTCTAGTCTGGTAAAATTGAAAATTGGCGTTTGCTCTCTTACCTCTGGGTTCATATTTTCGTTTTGGAGTTGACGGACTTGCGGCTGAGTTTGGTTGTTTCTAAGTACATTTGCATATGTTACTTTGTTGTCATATGTCTGTTGCAGTTCAAATTGATGTTATTTAATGGCTGAGCAGGGAAAATCTTTGGTTTCTGGCTTTGTGATTTTTTAACAAATGAGTAGACAGGACAACCCCTGTAGTTTGCTGTGTGGTTACCTCCGCAATTGCTGCATTTTTTTATTTTAGGATCATCTTTAGATTTGTTACATTGGGATGTGTTATGCAACTCCCCGCAAATGACACATACTGGTGGCAATTTGCAATATGCCTTGGTGTGTCCATATTCTTGGCAATTCATACATTGAACGGGGCCAAATCGTTTGTGTGGTTCTTCTACCGTAATTTTACGATGCAATAAGTACTTCAAGTTATATATGGGATGTGTTTCATTTTTTTCAGGTTTATGTCACCGGGTTCAAGTTCAACACAGAAGAGTGGTTGGGGTATTTTTTCGCGATTTCTAATATTTATCACATTTTTTGTCTTATAGCCTTTATCTTCTAAGCTTTGCTTTATTTCGAGTGGTTCAACATTACAGTCAATACCCTTTATTACAACTTGTAGACCCTTGCTTCCTTTCAGCTGATAAGTGTAAAAACTTTTCTTTTGAGTTTCAAAATATGTTACAACCTTTCTATAATCGTTTTCACTATTGACCTGTATTTTAGTTTCATGAATCGTGCCTTTCTTGATTGGGATTACGTAAAAAGAGTTCTCTCCTATTAATGAGATCAGGCTCTGAACCAGTGGATTCGAATTATTTTCTCTCAAGTAAATGGGGGGTGGTTTTGTAGAATGGATTTTATTTACTGGTTCATTAGTTTCACATTCCAGAATAGAAAAACGATTTTCATTGTTTAGTCTATGAGGTTCACTATCCTTATATAATTTGGCCAAGGGTGCCGCTTTCGAGGACTTGGTACTTCGTGCCCGTTTTAATACTGTAATATACCGGTCCATTCCAACCTGTATTTGGGATTTATTATCATTATTTAATGGTTGACTAATCTTGGGTACAGCGCCGCTTAATGGGTTAATTTAATTTGCAGTTAGTGTGGTGGATTTCGTATCTGAAGCTGATATAGCTAGCATACTTTCAGGCACAGATAAAATATTTTTATTTTCTGATTGAATTGAATTTTCTTTTGTTTGACAATCATTAGTTGTTGTCAATGCGGGGGAACAAGAACGAGCGCGGTTAACAGGTTTGGCGGTTAAAAACAAGTTGTCATCTATTCTTCTGTTTCTTTTGTTTATATTTTTTTCGTCTACATTAACTGTAACGTATGCATTTCTGCCGTTTACACTTAACCTTCGCTCACTGTTTTCGTTGAAGAGACTCATTTAAGAGTATTTGTAGTTAATTTCGTTAACACTCTTGAGGCCCAACTATAATATGCATAAGCTAGCTTAAGGTAATGTCAAAACCGAACGAAAAGTCTGTCAAATGCTTAAGGAAATTCAAAGAAACTTTTAGGTGGCTATAATGTACTTACGTGCATTCAAAACTATTTAGCCCCATTTGAACATTTATGTGCAACTTGCAATTAAAAAAATACGTATTTCTTATTATTTTATCAAAATATATAAATTTTCTTCATCATTTTCATTTATTTCTTTATTTTCTTTGTATAAAATAAATAAACAGCTGATTCCGTACGGAATGTGCGACCAGCTTCGCCCTTTGCTTAAGCAAATAAAATTCGACGAAACTTGACGAAACTCTCTTATGTACATTATAGTTTGTCACATACGTTTTATATGTATTCGCACATTTGCTTAAGCTGACTTAAGCTAGTGTATGCATATTATAGTTGGGCCTTTGATCTTTATTTAATAGTCAATGCACAAAAAAAGGTTCAAAAAAAGAAAAAAAATATAAAGAATTATTTTGCTTATTTGTCTTTTAGTTGTTGTTTTGATTTTTTATTTAATAATATTATTAAAAAAAAGCGTCCTTTCGCGTAAATAATAAACAGGTGATATTTATATTTATTTTCCGATAGATACATTAAAATAACGAGTTAACTCGGAGTAAAAATAAACACGTCCGAACTGAACTAGAAAAATAGAGGTTATGCCACACGCAATTGCATATGTACGTGTGAACGTTATGTATGTATGGAATATATGTCCCAATTAGGGTTTTTAATTTCCAGACCTTTTTTGATTCCCGGGAATCGGTAAAATTTTTCTCTACATTCCCGGCTATTCCCGAAATATATAATAATACTGTAAACTATTAATATTTTAGCAAAATTTCATATAAAAACTTAGTGTTATAGTCATTATATATAGAGCTTCGTATTAATTAATTATTGTTGATTCAAATCTACTAAAAATTTAAAGTTAAAATGATTTTTCTTCATTCAGATTTATTTAGCTTTTAATCATTTTCAAAATTAATTGAAAAAAAATTCTTAAGCCTTTTAGTAAAAGGAATGAAATGATAAAATTTATGTTGATCTCGAAAACTTCTAAATTATTTTACAATACAACAATCTTCACCTAAAATGCAAAATAACGTAACATAACTTTTCATAAGTTTATAGGAGAAGCTAAAAACTTATAAAATGAAAACTACTTGAGATATTGTAACAAAATTTTGAAATCTGAATATCAATGACACTAGAAATATATTTTATAAAAAAAACAAATTTTTTCAAAGCACACTTTAAGATATGTGAATTGTTGTTTACTGAAACAAAAAAACGTATCATCAATATAAATTTTCATGAAAAAATAAAAACTTAAATAAAAATATTTTTTTTATTTTAAATAAATTTTTTATGTATTTCTTATTTTAATTACTAACAACTACTTTTTTAAACTAGAAAAGGGTCCTTCATTAAATTTTCATAAAGACTGCAAAAAATATTCAATATTCAGTACTTGATGATACTTTAGTTTCAGTTTTGGTTATAACTTGGTTATTTTTGATAGTAAAAGTTTAAAATTGTGTACATATGTAATATGATGTAGTGAATCGTTATCAATAATGAAGTCAATTTCTATTTTATTGATGATACATTGTTTAGCATTTTAGGTGACGATATACACTCATTATAAAGCTGTCATGTTAGCAAAATAGACAAAATCAATTCTATACTTGAAAATACCAAATGGTGTGCCGCCATCAAAAGTAGTTCTACTTTTGGAATAATTTGCACCGGTCAATCTTGACATTGAAGATTATTCACCATTATTTATATATCGTGTAGTTTTCCATATGCTTTTTTAAATGTTCATTCGAAAAACCCCAAATAAATAATAATAAGCGGTCTATTATTGCCGAGATATAAAGGAAAAACTGTAAAACAAAAACTTTTCATTTAAAAAAAAAAAATAGAGTTCTAACTTGTTTTCTATGTAGTTTCGTCAGTTTTTAATTCCCGGGAATCCCGACTAAAAATCCCGGGAATCGGGTAGTGAAAAATTGGCAAAATTCCCGGGAAATTTGTCCCTGGAATTCCCGGGATAAAAACCCTAGTCCCAATACATAAGGAATGCATTCCGTGTGACCCTCCTTTAAAGGGGGTCATTACGGAATGTATGTACGTTAACACGTTCATATGTAATTACATGTGACATAACCAGCGAAACCGGAAATATGCTCTAAAAAAACCTCTTTAAGCACTTTAAATATGCAGTATAAACTTTAAAATATGCTCTTAAAATTTTAAAAATATGCTCATAAAAAAACAAACTTTTAACCAAAAAATATACTTTTATTTAAAAAAATCAATACAAAGTAACATAAAATAAACAAAAATAAACTAAAAGAAGTATAACAAAAAATAAATACAACATAAAAACAATAGGAACTTGAGATATGAAAAGGCCTCGAGAGGTATTTTATGATGATATTTTATATAAATATAAAGTCTCTTCTTCAATTAAGGCTATTATTGCAATACATACATTACAAAATATTGACTTAAATTTTCAAATAAAAATCGTTGTCTATTGGATCTGAAAACATTTTTATACATAGAAAATGTTCTTTCAACATCAACTGATGTTATAGGAGCAAATTTAAAATACAATGGCCCATAATCATAGTCAGAAATAAAGAATACTTTAAGAGAATTAAACTCGACTTTACTTAATAGTGGACTTTAGGTCTATCATAGACAAGTTAAAGTATACTTCTGACGCTGAAGTCGACTCTAAATATAAAACTAGCTGAAGTTGTTTTTAACTCGTTTAACAACAGCATCTGCTGTTCTTCGCCGAGTAAAAATGTTCGACAAAATGTTTAAGTTACAAGATATTGGTAGAGATTTTGCAATTATTGAACAGTTATTAATAAAATTAGTACCAAAATATCGTAATTGTGATATTAATCTTATATTTTCCATTTTTCCACAACAAAAAACTTTTTTTCTGTAGTTGTCCCGGTTACTTTTATTGTTTACCTTTTTTGTTTTTTTTTTAATTTTGTATGTCAGCTGTTTGGCGTTGCCACTTGTCTGTATTTTGTTGTATATTGTATGAAAACATTTTCTACATTTGCGGTGGCACCCATTTAAATTCGGTTCAATTTAAAACATACTTCAATTTTGACTATAGTTGCAAAATAATTAAAAGCAGTTTTTTATTTTAAAGTTTTTATTTTAAATGTGCACTTTTGCTTGTTGGTTTTCAGTAATTGTTGTTCAGTTTGTTCTGTAAATTTTACAGTTAGGTACCTTAATATTTTTGAGTTTTATACGTTTTTTTTATTATACCTCTAAGAAAACACAAACTATTAATTTTTATGCCGTCTTTTAGACAATTTTTTATATTTCAATCTTTCATTACACTATTTTTCGTAAACAAATGTATGCATTATTGCCATACTTTCTACTGAATGCTTTGGTTAAGTAATCAAATGATGGTGAAACGTAAATCGGTAACCGTTGGTTAAATGGTCCCCGTTAAACAAACCGACAGTTAGTTAATTTTCCGGTTAAAATGAAATAATCGTACATTGTGAAAATGGCCGTAAACTGTAAAATATGCTCTAAAAACGCAAAAATATGACATAAATATGTTCTTAAAACAAATATATGCAAAAATATGCATTTAAGGGTCAAATATGCAAAAATATGCACTAACAAATCGATGCTAAAATTCTTAAATAGTTCTGAAACGTGTAAATATCTTATCCATGTGCTCATTAGACTCACCAGAAAAAACATGCATTTGCATATTTTGGTTTCCCTGGACATAACCTTTATTAGTTTATATGTTTGTTGTTTTTAACAATGGCCCATAATCATAGTCAAAAATAAAGTACATTTTAAGAGAATTAAACTCGACTTTACTTAAGAGTGGACTTTAGGTCTATCATAGACAAGTTAAAGTATACTTCTGACGCTGAAGTCGACTCTAAATATAAAACTAGCTGAAGTTGTTTTTAACTCGTTTAACAACAGGATCAGCTGTTCTTCGCCGAGTAAAAAAGTTCGTCACAAAGTAAAAAATGTTTAAGTTACAAGATATTGGTAGAGATTTTGCAATTATTGAACAGTTATCAATCAATAAAATTAGTACCAAAATATCGTAATTATGATATTAATCTTATATTTTCAACTTTTCCACAACAAACAACTTTCTTTCTTTATATGTCCCGGTTACTTTTATTGTTTACGTTTTTTGGATTTTTTTTTAATTTTGTATGTCAGCTGTTCAGCGTTGCCACTTGTCTGTTTTTTGTTGTATATTGTATGAAAACATTTTCTACATTTGCGGTGGCACCCAGTTAAAGTCGGTTCAATTTAAAACATACTTTAATTTTGACTATGTTTGCAAATTAATAAAAAGCAGGTTTTTATTTTAAAGTTATTTTTAAAAAGAACCGACTTTAGTGTTTGACTATGATTATGGGCCAATATATTTATTTAAAACATTTTTTAATCATAATAAATATATTTAATGCAATGAAACTTATGTTGTTATGATTTTTCTCTACTCTATTTTGTTTTGTGTTTTTTTTATTTTGCACTCACACAGTCTTGTATTTCAAAATACAACACTAATAGGGGGGTCAGACGGCATGTATTGCTTGTGTATTGTGACATGTATTCGATACATATGGAATTCCAAAATTCACGTTATACATACGATTCATAATTTCCACGTTCAAACGTACATATGTAATTGCATGTGACATAACCTCTATTAGTTTATATGTTTGTTGTTTTTAACAATATATTTATTTAAAACGTTTTTAAATAACAATAAATATATTTAATGCAATGAAACTTATTTTGTTATGATTTTTCTTTACTCGATTTTGTTTTGTTTTTTTTTTATTTTGCACTCACACAGTGTTGTATTTCAAAATACAACACTGTTATACACACGAAAATAGAACATGCTCTAATTGCCAAAAATGTCACGTGTAATACACATGTATTTTACATACACAAAGTTTCATACGGATCACACGGTATGTATATGTTTACATATGGAAAAATGTCCCAATACATGGCACAAAACACAAGCAATACATGTCGTCTGACCCCCCTTTAAGGATTTAATATTTGAAAGAGTTATATCACTAATATTTAGATATTGTTGGATTTTCTTTAACTAACATATTGGTTTCTTCTTTTTCTTTTGTGATTTAAATAGGTGCCATTCTAGTATGATGCGCGATACGTATTCTTTAGGTGGAAGTGTAAGCGGTGTACGGCCACCGAGTATATTACTACCAGATGTTTCACCTATTCCACTGAGGCATCCACTAACACCACTATCTCAAGTTCAAGATATAGCATCAGTAGCAGGAACTCGTGAGTCACGATCTTTATGCAATAATAAAATCGGAACACGTTCAGTTAGCCAGGAATCAGTTTATACTATACTAATACGATTGCCACCAGATTGTGGAAATACGAGTAATGGTGTAGAAATGACACCATCAATCAAAATGATACACGAAGACTCCCCAATTCCACCCACTAATTTACTTCCACGTCGAACATTACCATCTCGAGACTCGGAGTACAGTTTGCCTCTTGGGCGTCGAATGTCACATATCTCTCCTGATGTTAGAATCCCACTAAATGCAAAAATAATTCCTAAACAGTTGGGTAAATCTGTACATGCTGCAGGAAGGAACCTTGGAAAGAAAAAGAAAAAATCACAAGAAAAACGCCAGGAATCCAAGGCCGCAAAAACTCTATCAGCAATACTTTTAAGTTTTATTATAACATGGACTCCATATAATATTTTAGTGCTAATTAAACCACTAACTACCTGTTCTGATTGTATACCAAATGAGCTATGGGATTTTTTTTATGCTCTTTGTTACATTAACTCAACTATTAACCCGGTGTGTTACGCTCTTTGCAACGCTTCATTTCGAAGAACTTATATAAGAATACTGACGTGTAAATGGCATACTCGAAATCGAGAAGGAATGGTTCGTGGCGTTTATAATTGAACAACTTATTCAAATAAACAAAAAAAATAAAAATCTAAAAACTCAAGTATTGAGAACATAATTTAAAAACAAAATGCAGAAATGATTTGAGTACAATACTACTTAATTTACAAAAAAAATGCACAATTCTACAAATTTCATTACTAATTATGTATACATTTGTGTTTATAATAATAATAACCTTCATTTAAGGTTGATGTCTTTACATAAAATTTTTTGTTACCCGAAAATAAATATTGATTATAAGAAATACCTATTTCAAAGTTTTTATTTATTTTTTAGACTATAATAATAAGAAATATCACAACTGAAAATCGGTATTAAGATATCTACAACAGATGGTATTTATTCGGGACTGCAGCGTTAATCTATAGTGGTCGCAGATGATAATTATCCAAACAGATGACTGATTATTATATTTAGCATTTTACGACACGGTCATTCACCTTACAAGTTAAATAACAAGCTGTAGTCAAGTGCTTTCATCTTCACCAGGACACTCAACTTCAAGTATGTGTTACCAATCAGATAGTTCTGATCCAGCACTACCATCTACATCTGAAAATTACGAGTTCATTCCACACAAACATTTCTCGTCGATACCATGAAAACAAGACCAGCTTAATGATGTAATAGAGACCTTGGATTCTCTAAGAGATCTTCTGAATTACTTGCGTCCCGGATGAAATAAGCATATATCATAACTAAAGTTTCATATTACCGTGCACGAGAAAAAGGCTTACAGTAAGTTCGGGTAATGTGGTATAGCTACTTTTAAGAGTTTTATGATCTCAGAAAATTAACATTGGGTGAGTGTACTTCATATTTGCAGGTCATGGAAATAGTCAGTTGTAAAAAATCAGCGTGATCTTGTGGTAGACTTTTTTTGTGATCTGTTAAAAATTAATTTTTTCTAAAATCACGTGTTTTAAACTTTATTAATTTAATTTTAAAGTCAAATGGGAATATTTTGCTATTGAATAACACGTGCAACAATATTGCATATTTAGTGCATATATTTAATTTTATAATAATTTCAATAAACCACGTGGTCGGCTAATGTGGTATAGCTAAAGAATTTCAATTAAATAATATTACAAAGAAAGGTGAAGTAAGAAAATGGGCAGCGGAAGAGTTGAAGAAAGCTATCTGAGCAGTTAGAACAACGATATGGACATTATTTTCGCAACAGTCATTCAATGTCTCCTACGAAGCGAAGAATGTGTTGAGCTTCTGGTAAGCTTGGTCAGCCGCCACCTTTAACCGCATACATTGACAAATTAAACTCAACTCATTTACAAATTAAAAAACTATGCATCGGTTATGTGGATTAGTATACAATATTGTTTATGGGTTTTCTTTCTTTTTCTTTTAAAAGACTTTTTTACTTTCATGGATGTAAACCTAACACTTGTAGTAGAACACCAGTTGAGAACTGTTCCAATCGAATTAAGATTCTAAAAATTATAGTCAAATAAAAAATAGGTATACCACATTACCCGAACTTACTCTACATATATTTCTGGTTTGATGGCCGCCATGGGCCGTTTACTTATCGGCTCATCAAAACGCATCTTGCAGTGTGTCCTATTGCATAATGGAAATAAATTTTTCTCCTTGCCATTCGCACATTCAACCAAAGTAAAAGAATACTCTGTTATTGCATTGGTTACGAAGAAGATAAAGTATGATGAACATAAGTCAGTAATTTGTGTTTATTTTAAGATGGTTTTTATATGATTATGGGATAGCAGTGCTAATGCTGAACATTGCACTATGGCCAAATTTCCAAAATTGGTGGCAAAAAGTAAAATTTTTCAACCTCATATTCCATGAAATTAGAAGCGGATAGAAACGATTAAACTGTCCATGGTAATTTAAGCCCTATATCATCTATTACGATATATAAGTTAGGTTTCCAGGCAGGCGCGAAGTAAGACAGGAGAGAAGAGCAGCTCACGTGGGTCTAGTCAATATGTCCCTTTGTGTTACCTGAAATTATAAAGATAGAAAAGAGGGACAGATAGAAATGATAAGAGAAGGGGACAGTCTGATGTGATGTGGAGATGGAAAAGTGAAGAGGAAGAAGGTCCGAAAAGAAGAGAGGAGATTAATTACACACCAGTGAATTGGCGGTTATTAGGTCACTCCTTGGAGATTCCCGTGTCTGGCCTGATTAGCCAATTACTATTTCTTATAAAGGCACTAATGCACTCTAGCCTCATGTTCGAGAGTTCAGAAAGACTATGTAGGGAACGATGTCCCAGAAACTTAGCTGCCAGATTTGACGATTTATCGTCATTTTGACGATTTTTGGTTTCAAAAATAGCAATTTGACGATTTCTTTCTCGAAAATGACGATATGAAAATATGGTACTATTTTATGAAATAGTTAAAGTGAATATTTACCCCATTCAATTGAAGCCGCCAAGCTCGAATTTATGCTTTAATCTCAGGCATTATTACCTTCCTAATGGACCACATACAGCGTGGTGCTATATTTTAAGGAAATTATCTTCAAAAAGTAATGTCAGTGATTGTTCTTTCGGGTCATAATAAAGATTTAGATATTAAATTATATTTTATGTGTTTTATTTAAAAAAAAACTTCTGAATATACATATATTATAATTAAATTGAGCTTTACTTTTTGGTTTTAGTGATCCCTTATTTATAAAATTAAATTTTAAGAAATGTTTTTTAATAAATGTGATGTTTTCGTTCACTTTTTAAATAGAAATTTAAAATTCCTGTTAGAAATCTTGACCGTTTTAATTTCTGATTTTTTTCGACGATTTTTAAAATTCGAAATGACGATTTTTTTCTTTTTTATCGGGATATTGACGATTTTTCCCAAATTCATCTGGCAACCCTGCCCAGAAACCTTAAGCGTAGATTTCCTAATGCCGGACAGTGACAAAGAAAATGAAAAATGGTCTCATCCTCATTGGTCTCATTTTGACAACTTATACGGAAGTTGTTTAAGGGCAATTCATGTCTCCAAAAGTGCAGTGTCCGGTAATGACCGCCACTATAATATTTAAATAAGCGCGTGTCAAGCCAAGGATGTATGTTGTCCGTCCACAATTCAGTCGAGGCCATATCGTTCTGATTATAGTACATGTGGGTAATAGTACATGTTGGTTATAGTACATGTAGGTACGATCTCCCTTCCTAGAACCGTTCGTATAGACTGAGAGACTTGTTGTGTTATGTAAAGGTCCGTCCATTACTTCCGTATTGTGCGGAATTGAGAAACCGATGTTTCTCGCCATGATGGGCCTAGTATCAGAGCACCTGTCATCAGGATTACCATTGTTCTTAAAACCATCTCGAATAGCATACAAATTGAGACTTTTTCTAATGACTTCCACCAGATAGAGACCACATAGAATAGTGTCGGCTTAATGACCGTATCACATAGCCAGTTAACAAACTGTAGTCCGATACCCCACTGCGTACCTATGGCCTTCTTACAGATATACATTGCCGTCAAGGCTTTTGATGTCCTTGAAAGGGTATTGGGTATCCAGGAGAGTTTACTATCTCGAATAACTCCCAAGTAATTTGCATTGTCCGATAGTGTTAGTTCAACACCATTTAATCGTGGAAGCGAGAAATGAGGAATTTTGTACTTCCTTGTGAACAGTACAAGCTCGGTTTTGCTTGGGTGTACATTTAATCCACTGTCAGTACTCCACCGACTTAGTGCATATTCCAGAGACTGCCACTGCAATGTCATCCCCGTAGGCGACAGTTTTATAGCCCATGAGATCCAATTTCCTGAGCAGACAATTTATGGCTAGATTCAACAGAAGGCGTAGCCATAGTGGCCATTCTTGTTATCATTGCATTTCCTTTTTCGGAACGAATGATCCTGTATCGTAGAAGGTTCATGATGAACCTTACAGTTGATTGGTCCAGACCAAGGCCACTAATTTGAAATTACCAAATTCAAGGGATATCTCAATATATCCCACTAAGGTACGACCATATAAGACAGGCATGATAAATAGCTATCAGTCAAGGAGTGACTAGATCTATATTATTTTGTATATCAGAAGGTATTATTCCATCCGAGGCCGTTGACTTATAAGAATCAAAACTCCGTATAGCCCATTTGATCATATGCTCGTCAATTATATTGACGGAGTTATCCGATTGTTCGGTTGGGATCCACCAACCATATCTAGTGGCAGGTTTCCCTGGAAAATGAGTGTCCATGAGTACTTCTAGTGTCTCAAGCCCATCAGAGGTTCATCTACCATCCTGTTTTTGAATATAACCTTGAACAGTTGGTGTTTTGTGGCCTCAGTAACAGAAACTGTGAGCTTTTCCAATTCCTAATAAGTTCCGAATGGCTTGCATTAACAAACATAATGTCCAGAACCTCCTGCCCATTTGCCACCACGAAAGTAGGTTCTGAACCTCGATTGATAACTACCGGATTAAAGTATAATATGAAGTCTAGAATGTACTCACCTCGTTCGTTGGCATCTGGTTTAACACCGGAAGTTTCGGGGTCGAGCTTATCGTCACCACGGTAGGTGCGCAGCTTGATACTATCAAATCCGTAGTAAATCATGTAAAGGATTCCTTATTAAGGACTACGACCACCTTTCTGTACGCACCTTCAGGAACGGAAACATTAACCACCATCCAGTTGTGGGTTGGTAGGATAGGATTACAGCTCTGGATGTACGTCAGAATTTCCTCAGGTTCATGTGGTTCCGCCGGAATGACTATTACCGCTGTTGATTTTCATGTTGAATCATTACGATTTATACAGTGGCGGCCAACTAATTAGAGACAAAATTTTAAAATAATAATTGATAGCTACGACGAAGTTTTTTATAGTGCTGGACAAGGAGATACTTTATATGTAATGTTTTTGAAATCGGAACGAAGAAATAAAGAAGTTGCCACTTAAAATTGGTAGGGATTAAAGCGAGCATAACTTTTAAATGAAACAACGTATGTTAACATTTTATACATGAAATTAAAGGTAATTTATTAAGCTTTAAAAAAATATAACTGTAGGTTTATGTGTTTTTATGCCTCCCATTAATAGCTGCACAACTTTTCTCTCCATATTTATTCCACTTTGTTCTAATCAAAATTTAGTTATTTACTATAGCTGCACTATTTTTCCATTTACGTTTCACAATTGCCCAATATATCTCGATTGGAAGAAGATTTGGGAAATTTGTTTAATTGATGTATTTTGGTCTAACATCAATATTATTCTCATTATACCACTTCTTAGTTGTATTTGAGTAATGACAACTTGGCTAAAACTTTGTATCAGATATGTGATGTCTTATAAATGACAGCAATCGCTTTTCCAAACTCTCATTTTATATATACTTCTGACGTAATTTGTTAAACATTTCTGAAAAGCTTGACTCTTCAAACCGCAGCTGCGGATTGCTTGCCAAATTAATATTTTTGTTCAATTTTACGTATTCATATTTAAAGGTCAAACAACCTCGAGCTGCCGAGACGTAAAATTTTTGACCAGAATCTGCCAAAAATCAGATTTTGGGTATATTTTAACCCGACAAAGACGGATTTTCTAGTTATTTGTGCACAATTTTATCTCTATCTTATTTTTCCATTGTGTCTACACTTTTTAAAACCAAACATACATGTATGTTCTGCATATCACATTTTATAAAAGTGGTTTAAAATCACATAAAAGGTGTTCTGTGTACATAATTTTGTGATTTTAAAACGTTCAGCAAAGTCACTAATGTTTTCAAATCACTTGGTTATTTCTGCGGTTATTACATGGAAAATATTAAAATAAATTACTTAAATAAATTAAACAATATGTCCTTTATTGATTTTCATATAGAAATAGTTGTTTTATTAAAAAAAACACTTAAAATTTAATAAAAATCTAGAGTCACCTTTTCTGCTGTAAAAAGTTCATATGCAATGGTTGTCTAAAATATTGTTACGTTTTAACCTTTTCAAAACGTTTGGTTTATTTCCTTTAAATAAACCGGATACTTTTGATTGCAAATAAAAGTATTTGAAAGCATTATGCTACTTTTAAATCATCCCTTAAAATCGTTATATTTGAATTCAAGTACAATTTCGTAAAACTGCCCCCCGCTTAAGCCTGTTCGTCCAGAATAGGCATAGATTCACTTCTCCCATAGGCGGCTAGTCGTTCTAGATGTACGACCTTCATTTTAGATCTCGGGCTCTTTTCTTTCTGTATTCTGTACACCACGTCGTTTAATTTCTTAATCACCCTGTATGGTCCATCCCAATGAGTTTGTAGTTTGGGAGACAGTCCTTTCTTGCGTTGTGGGTTATATAGCAGTACAAGTTGGCCTTCAATAAATCCCTCAGAATTCGCTGCTCGATCGTATCTGGGTTTCATTTTGTCGCTGGTCATTTTTATTCGTCTGCGTACGAATTCGTGAAGTTCATTAAGGTCATCTTGCTCTTGGGAAGTGTTTTCATTATTTGATGAGGGCTTAGTACCGAATTCTAAATCACCAGGAGTAGTATAAATATAGGGTTTCTGGGCCGATTTAGAGGATTTTTTTTCCTCTATGCTGGCAGTGAAGAGGAATATTGAAAAATTGTTATGAGGAATATTTGGCAGAGAAGAGGAATATTGAAAAATTGTTATGAGGAATTTTTGGCAGAGAAAAAGGCAGCGAAAATTTGATGACGAGGAATTTTTGGCAGAGGAAAAAGCAGCGACAATTTGTAAATTTTTGTTTTCTTGCTTCAGGTAATTTGAGTAATGTAGAAAAAATGCTTTGTGTGTTGTATTGTGTGGAATTGATTTTGTTTTTTTATTTCATTAGTTTTGTTGTACTATTGTGTAGAGGCTTTTAATGCAGTTTTAATAGGAAGGTTTATTTTTTGTTAATTAGTCTACATTAGGGTATACAATTTTTAATGGGATAATTTTTTTGTTTTTATTCACATTAAACATATTCAAATCTAGAATACTTTTAAAATTAGTATATGGCTCAATATTTACACAACGCACGTAAATTCACATTCTTCTCAATTTGAAATTACAAAATGAAAATAGAATTTTAAAGTATACGCCACTTAAATTGTACATCATAATGGCAAATATAACCACAAAAATTAAAAATCTCCTCAGTATAACATAAAATCTAAACAATTTTCATAGAAGCAAATATAACCACGAAAAATCTCTTTATTCAAATAAAAATTTAAATAACTATAACAGGTCTCACTAAGCCTTTAATTCACAAGTCTCCACTAAATATAACTTTAAAACGAAAATAAAATGTTAATAAAAGTCTTTACTTTAACCAAATTTTAAGAAAAAAAATGAATTACTTACTTAAAACAATATAAAATAAATCCCTACACCAGTTTTACAAATTTCAAACATTTTAATCTCAGAACAAGGTCTCAGATATAAAAATAAATTCACAAAATAAATATTTTAATCCAAATTTCATCCAAAATTTAAGAAACAAATACCAATTATTTAACTGCTACAAATCAATAATAAATTATATTCAAACTTAGTTTTCAGTCTTTATTTGGGAATTGAACTCTCAATTTCCTAATTGAAAAAATTATAAAAGTAGAAATATAAAAAAGTAAAAAGTAGAAAATTTTTAAACTTGAATTGAATATATTATTCATTAGTTGTTATGCAATTGTAGAAATTTTTAATATTTATAGTTTGAAATATTTTGTAGACCATATTATTTTATGTAGACTTTGATGTAAACTTTGAAAATTTTGGAGGCTCTGATATTGGATTTTATAATTTGTGGTTAAAGTTGTTGTTGATTTAATTTTATGTTTTAAAAACGATAAATTTTATTATCTGCTTAATTAGCTTTTTGAATCTAAAATATTGTGTTAGAAATGTGAGATTAAAATGGATGTTTTTTATTTGTTTGACAAAGTTAGGTTTGAGTGGAGAATTTTATAATGGATGTTGTGTTGAAAATTCTGAAAAATTCTTTTTGAATCCTTATTATTATTATTTCGATCATTAATGCTCTTGAGGTAGTTTAATATTAAAATTTATATTTTTGTATTTTGAAATCTTTATTTGATTTTGAATTAAAAATTATTAATCAATTTTTATTATTCTTCATTTCATTAATTGATAATTTTATTTACTTTATAGGGGATTTCATTGATTGTTAAAATTATGTTTTAGTGGAGTTATAATAAGTGGAGACTTGTAATTATTTTTAATGAGACCTTGTTATACATCTAATATTGTTGTTTAGGGTTTAAAAAGTAATTTCAATAACCAGAATTTTATTAAGTTATTATTATATAGTTGAGATGACTCGACAGGCTATTTGGTAATGAGCTAATCTATCAATTAGGAGGTTGAAAGTTCAATTCCCAAATAAAGACTGAAAACTAAGTTTGAATATAATTTATTATTGATTTGTAGCAGTTAAATAATTGGTATTTGTTTCTTAAATTTTGGATGAAATTTGGATTAAAATATTTATTTTGTGAGATTAAAATGTTTGAAATTTGTAAAACTGGTGTAGGGATTTATTTTATATTGTTTTAAGTAGGTAATATATATTTTTTTCTTAAAATTTGGTTAAAGTAAAGACTTTTATTAACATTTTATTTTCGTTTTAAAGTTATATTTAGTGGATACTTGTGAATTAAAGGCTTAGTGAGACCTGTTATAGTTATTTAAATTTTTATTTGAATAAAGAGATTTTTTGTGGATATATTGCTTCTATGAAAATTGTTTAGATTTTATGTTATACTGAGGAGATTTTTAATTTTTGTGGTTATATTTTCCATTATGATGTACAATTTAAGTGGCGTATGCTTTAAAATTCTATTTTCATTTTGTAATTTCAAATTGAGAAGAATGTTAATTTACGTGCGTTGTGTAAATATTGAGCCATATACTAATTTTAAAAGTATTCTAGATTTGAATATGTTTAATGTGAATAAAAACAAAAAAATTATTCCATTAAAAATTGTATACCCTAATGTAGACTAATTAAAAGAAAATAAACCCTCCAATTAAAACTGCATTAAAAGCCTCTACACAATAGTACAACAAAACTAATGAAATAAAAAAAACAAAATCAATTCCACACAATACAACACACAAAGCATTTTTTCTACATTACTCAAATTACCTGAAGCAAGAAAACAAAAATTTACAAATTGTCGCTGCTTTTTTCTCTGCGAAAAATTCCTCGTCATCAAATTTTCGCTGCCTTTTTCTCTGCCAAAAATTCCTCATAACAATTTTTCAATATTCCTCTTCTCTGCCAAATATTCTTCATAACAATTTTTCAATATTCCTCTTCACTGCCAGCATAGAGGAAAAAAATCCTCTAAATCGGCCCAGAAACCCTATATTTATACTACTACCAGGGAACTTGAGTTTTGTCCCGAAGATAATTTTTGCAGGTGTTCGAGAGGTCGAGTCATGAACAGCTGACCTGTATGCCAATAGAAATTTTGGTATGTGTTCATCCCAGTCCTTCTGGTGTGCACTGACTACTTTTGTTAAATATTCGTCCAGGGTGCGATTGAATCTTTCGACCATGCCATCAGATTGAGGATGCAGTGGCGTTGTTCTGGTTTTTCTTATTCCGTATAAATCGCACATTTCCTTGAATACGGCGGATTCAAAATTTCTACCCTGAGCCGAGTGCAACTCCAGTGGAACACCATAGCGACACACCCAGTTGTTCACAAATACGCTTATAACCGTTTTAGCTTCCTGATTGGGTATTGCACATTTGCTGAAATAATCCATAACCACTAGAACGTAACGGTTTCCAGCATCACTGACAGGAAAAGGGCCTGCTACATCCATCGCAATCCGCTCGAATGGCGCACCTGAGTTATACTGCTGAAGTTGTCTACGACTTCTTCTTAAGGCTGGGTTAGCCGACCGTTGATGTAATGTAACCATAATGTTGATGTAACGTAACACTTTAGTGCAATTATAGAAATTTAAACAGCTGTTTGAAAGTGTTATCAACACATTTAAATACTGTTCAAGCGATTTTATAATTTTTTTCTGCAATTTTAAAAAAAAAATTATTAAACTTTTTTGGTAATAGTATTAAAAAACCGTATGTTTTTACACATAATGTATTCATCATCATTGTGAAGTGCTTCGAAGTGACTTCATATATGTTTATATTATCCCATTAGGAGACAATAATAAATATTATTATTTATAAATTCACTGATATTTATTGTTGTGGGATATGCTAGTTCCTTTGTCTAAAGATATTATACAAATCAAACTATAGAGTGAATGAGAATTACAGACACTCAAGCTTTATTTGTAAAAATATCAAAGCTTAAACAAAACATCAACAATAAACAGTGAGTTTATCTTTTCTTACATTTTGTTTTTTATTTATGTATTTATATCATGGAAATATTTAAAACATTGAAAATATTGTTAAGCGTTCTGAGCATAAGTATTTTTTATACATGACTTTTAAAATCAACAAGTTGGCAACACCGTTAGTAAATGTCACGTAGAAACGTAAAGATATTCTGTTTTTAACAGGTTCAAACGTTACAGTTAAGTTACATTTTGTCACTATAACTGCTTTAACTACTTTACACACAATAGAAAGGATCAGCTGTTCCGTTCCGTTAAGGTTACATTACATTACAGTCGGCTAATCCACCCTTTACTGGGCCCTTCGCTGCTATGCATTGTGAACAATTGGCTACCCAATCGGCTACTACTTGCTGACAACCCACCCAATAAAAACGTTGTTTTAGCTTCTCTAAGGTTTTTGTCACACCAAGATGACCACCACTGATACCGTCATGAAACTCTTTCATTACTTCGTTTATTTTAGAGGATGGTACAACAATTAGATTTGTCACTGTTTTACCGTCAGCACTTTCCCATATGCGGTATAAGCAGCCATTTAACAATTGTAGACTATTCCATAGGGCTCAATATGATTTCATCAGTGGACTTTCGGCCGATATTTCATTGCGGGCTGGCCTTCTGCCTTCTTCTTTTGCCGATATTATTTTTGATAGTATGGGGTCATTTCTCTGCAATACAGACCAATCTGCACTGGACTCTATATGTATTAGTCGAACATCAATGATACATTCCTTTTCCTCGGCTTTTGCGCAATGCTTGCATTCCACGTTGCAAGGCCGTCTTGAGAGAGCGTCCGCATTGCCGTGTTTCAAACCCTTCCTGTGTTCGATGCTAAAGTCATAGCTCTGAAGCCGCTCAATCCAACGAGCCAGTTGCCCTTCAGGTTGTTTAAATTGAAACAACCACCTAAGGGCAGAATGATCGGTTCTCAGTTGGAAGTGCTGACCATACAAATACTTGTGGAAATGCTTCACACACTCTAATACTGCCAGAAGTTCACGTCGCGTTACGCAGTAATTTCTCTCAGGCTTGGAAAGTATTCGGCTGTAGTAGCCTATGACCTGTTCCGTTCCGTTGATCACCTGCGAAAGCACACCGCCTATTCCGTATCCACTCTCATCGCTGTCTAACACAAACTTCGCCCCTGGGATGGGATATGCCGAAATTGGTGCTGTACACAACAATTCCTTTAACTGAAGGAATGCCTGTTCTTGAGATTCACTCCACAGGAACGCTCGCGAATTCTGCATTAGCTCATGTAGGCTTGCGGCAACACTGGCAAAATTCGGTACAAATCGTCGGTAGTACGTGCAAAGGCCTAGAAAACTGCGCAATTCGTGAAGATTTCTCGGACGAGGCCAGTCCTTTACGGCTCGTATTTTATCCTCATCTGTTGATATGCCGTCTGCTGTTACGCGATGCCCCCCTAAATACTTAACTTCTTTCTGGAACAATGAAAATTTGTTTACGCTAAGTTTTAGTCCAGCAGCAGCTATTCGTTTAAGGACTTCTTCAAGGTTTTTCAGGTGTTCATCGAAAGACTTCCCCATGACAATTATGTCATCGAGGTACACCAAGCATGTCTTCCAGTGGAGTCCTTTCAACACATGTTCCATTAAACGCCCGAATGTGGCTGTAGCATTGCAGAGTCCAAAGGGCATCACATTAAACTGCCATAATCCATCACTAGCACTAAACGCAGTTTTCTCTGTCTTTGTCTTTCTCTGCAATCTCTACCTGCCAATAACCACTTTGCAAGTCCAATGTGGAGAACCATTTTGTTCCAGCTAATGTGTCCAGGGTGTCGTCAATTCTTGGTAGCGGGTAACTGTCTTTCTTGGTAACGTCGTTCAGCTTTCTATAATCGACGCAAAACCTAGTGCTGCCGTCTTTCTTTTTAACTAACACAGCAGGCGAGCTCCAAGGACTTGAAGATGGTTCGATTACTCTACCCCGCTCCATTTCATTAACCAGCTCCTTCACCTCACTTCGTTTTGCTAGAGGAATACTTCTGGACGCCTGCTTTATGGGCCTCGCTTCGCCAGTATTTATTTGATGTTTTACAATTGCCGTTCTACCTTGGCTTTGACTTTTTAAGGCGAAGACCGTGGTATGTTTCTTCAGAAGCTGTTTGGCCTTGTATCTGTCGGCCGGCGCTAATCCTCCTACCCATTTCCTCACATATTCCGCTAGTAGCTCGTGTTCCTTGGTGGATTTATTGGCATGTTCCGGGTTTTTCTCGCAATTGATAACTGCCTCTGCTGAAGTGCATCGACCTATTTTGGAATTTGGCTTAACGACTTTTTCATAGCTGGACAGGTTAAGCACTCTTATAGGAACTATTTTGTTATTGCAGGATTTAACGAGGGTTTTTGCTGTTATAAGATCACTTTTTATTTCTGCTGGTTCTACCACCCACAAACTGTTGTCCTCACAATCTCTCTCCATACAGGCCCATACTAAAGTTTCTGACTGTGGTGGTAGTCTCTGATGCTCGACGGTAACTAGCTTTCTTAATTGAGTCCTGTTTTCATATCCGACGTCAAGGAGTATTTCAACATTTCGCCAAATCATAACTTTTTGTCTCATATCTGATTACTTCGTCCACAATATCGGCAACAATAAATACATGATTGACGCTAACATTGGCAATGGTTAATTTCAAATTTACTTTACCATAGACAGTGGCTGGCTCCCCAGTGGCTGTGCGCAGACTTACTCCTGTGTCTATAGTAAAAATGTGCTTCAGACCGTTGATGTATCCACTAGCCGTAAGATTGCTATTTTTCTGCTGCATTACTGATATGGAGATTGTGGGGCCCTCAGATGTGGGAGCTAACTCTTGACCCATAGTACTAGCTCGTTTTAGTTTAAAGGTGATTCTTGTGAAGATTGGTTGTTTCTTGGAGGCGAAACAGATCTGGTTCGTTTTCTCGGTGCTTTGCAGTTTCGCTGAATGTGACCAGATTTACCGCAATTATAACATTTTACTCTGGCTTTGCTATGCTTATCTTTAAACGCCTCCAAGACCTTTTTTAATTCGTCGACTATATTTCTCTCGTCTTCAGCAACAACCTCGATATTGCGCACCTTGCATATTTCCGGCTTTGAAATTATTTTCGCCGTTTCTTGCGCCAGTGCAAATGAGACTGTTTCAGCAAATGATGGTTTAGGTGTAGCACAAACCGCATGTTTTATTTCAGGGGATAAGTGAGCTGAGCGTTGGAAACGCTCGATTTCCAACGCAAAATCTTGTAGTGTCTCATTAGCCTTCGATATAATTCTTTTTTATGTTCGCCACCGTACTTACATTGTAGCCCCTCCATTATGTCATCATAACAATTTCTGTTGCTTGCTGGCACGCTTTCAAGAACCACTGCGGCATTCCCTTTTAAGGCCAATATCAATTCTATAGCTTTTTCTTCATTGTTCCATATGTTTCTAATGGCAACTGTATCAAACTGCAACTTGAAAACATTAAATGGTGTGCTTCCATCAAAACTAGGGGCCTTTATTCTGCTAGATGCTTCTGAAATAACTCGAACCGGTCCATCTTGGCATTGAAGATTATTAACTTTTATTTGCAGATCGTGCAGTTTATTGTCGACACCAATCTCTAAGTCGGAGAGTTTTTTATTGACGTATATGGCTTGGATTTCTAAACAGGTTTCTAAGTTGGACACCTTTTTCTCAATGCCATCCACTCTGCTGTTTATAACTTCCGATATTTGCCGAAGCTTCTCGCCTGTCGCTCTAGAAGTTTCTTCAAATTTCATTTCCATTATTTTATTTTCTTCTTTAACTTCAGCAAGAAGTTTCTCGTTGTTTCCATTTTTTCCATCATAGCTGCGAACATTGTGCTTAAATCCAAGCTGCTTGTTGTTGAACGTGTAGAAACTTCCATTTCTTCCTTATACTCGAATTCGTAAGCACCGATGTCAATATCACGGTGTTTAAATTCATCTATGAGCCTCTTCTGCAATTCCGCCTTTTTGCCTGCTGTTGGTAACTCCAACTTACTCAGTTCTTTCTTGAGTTGTTCAACTTTTAGTTCTTCAAACTTCATGCTTATTAATTTGCAATCCCACTTCTGACACCAATTGTTACGTTTTAACCTTTTCAAAACGTTTGGTTTATTTCCTTTAAATAAACTGGATACTTTTGATTGCAAATAAAAGCCGTTGAAAATGGTAACAACTCTTTATTTATTCAAATGTACAACAACAACAGAATTAAATAGTCACTCAATGTTTTTTATACACGTTTATTAATTCGCAGAAATACATACACAATTTTCCATTTTGATAACAGGGGCGTTGTTATGATTACTGTGTTATGTTTGCGCTGGCTTATGTGCGCCAATAATATTAGAAACAGATTCCAAAGTTCTATCTCATACAATCCATTGGGATTGTTCCCAAAGTTAGAGAGTAACTTCAGTTAATCGGGTTGAGCAAATAAATACAAAAATAATATCCCAATTTCGAGTTTATATACATACTTAATAAAAACAAATTTTTGATACATCCATTAATTGTTTTATTGAAGGACCGGATTCTTTTTATATCAAAGGGAGATTAAAAAGTGCTTTCAATTGAGCATTAAATAGAACACGTTTGTTCTCATACCGGTCTACATATCAAAATCTTCATTCATTATCGGACAAGTGCAAATTATATCACGTGCTTCACCTTCAGTTTTTTGCAACAAATAATACATCTTCAGAATATCCCCACATGTGTGTTATTCTTATGCAAGGCCGAAAACATATGTATATCTAATAAACGTTTTTAATGTAAAATTCAACTGGTATGGATTAATATCCACTTTTGGGATTTTTCAAAATTTCATAAAAAAAATATTCATAAATAATATAATATTATTAAAAATTTAATTTTGTTAGGTAGGGTTTTACCTCAAGGTCATCTTATATAGCTACCTGTAAGGAAACGTTTGACCTGTTAGGTAGCACATCATTTGATGAATTGTTTCTCAATAGTTTTTGAGAATAAAACTTCAAAATTAATTAAATTACAATTTTTAAAATAAAAGAATTTAGGGACAATTTGAAATAAAACAAGTAAGAGTGCTATATTCGGCTGTGCCGAATCTTATATACCCTTCACCAAATTATACTTCAAAATTTTAAATATTTTTAGGTAAACAAAATTTATTTTTTTTCCTGTTGTTTTCGATTGTTATTAAATTTTTTTTTTTTTAAATTTAAAAAATTTTTTTTTTTTAAATTTTAAAATTTTTTTTTTTGTTTTTTCAATTTTTTTTTAAAAAAAAAAAAATTCGGGTTCAAAATTTTTTTTCCCGATTTTGACCCATTGTAGGTCCAACTTACTATGGTCTTATATACGTCGTTGCAAATGTCTTTGAAATATCTATCATTAGATATCCATATTGTCTATATTAATGTCTTAGTAATCCAGATATAGGTAAAACAAGTAAGAGAGCTATATTCGGCTGTGCCGAATCTTATATACCCTTCACCAAATTATACTTTAAAATAATTTTTTTTAAATATTTTTAGGTAAACAAAATTTAATTTTTTTAATTGTTTTTCAAATTGTTTTTTAATTTTTTTTAAAAAAAGTTTTTTCCAAATTTTTTAAAAAATTTTTTTTTTTAGTTAATTTTTTTTTTTTTGAAAAAAAATGTATGACAAAAAAAATTTGTTGATGAAAAAAAAATTCGGGTTAAAAAATATTTTTCCCGACTTTGACCCATTGTAGGTCCAACTTACTATAGCCTTATCTACATCGTTGCAATGGACTTTGAAATATCTATCATTAGATATACATATTGTCTATATTAATGACTTAGTTAGTAATCCAGATATAGATCAAAAATAGGTCAAAAATCGAGGTTGTCCCTGTTTTTTGTTCATATCTCCGTTATTTATGGACCGATTTTGCTGATTTTAAATAGCAAACTTCTCAAAAGCATGTCTGACAGAATTATTGAAGATTTGGATCCCGAAGATATCTGGGGTCATCAGAAAATTGATTTCAACAGACAGACGGACAGACGGACATGGCTTAATCGACTCCGCTATCTATAAGGATCCAGAATATATATACTTTATAGGGTCGGAAATGAAAAATATAGAAATTACAAACGGAATGACAAACTTATATATACCCTTCTCACGAAGGTGAAGGGTATAAAAATAGGTCATAAATCGAGGTTGTCTTGGTTTTTTCCTCATATCTCAGCCATTTGTGGACCGATTTTGCTGATTTTAAATAGCAAAATTCTCGAAAGCATGTCTGACAGAATTATTGAAGATTTGGATCCCGAAGATATCTGGGGTCTTCAGAAAACTGATTTCAACAGACAGACAGACAGACAGACAGACAGACAGACAGACGGACAGACAGACAGACGGACAGACAGACAGACAGACAGACAGACAGACAGACAGACAGACAGACAGACAGACAGACAGACAGACAGACAGACAGACAGACAGACAGACAGACAGACAGACAGACAGACAGACAGACAGACAGACAGACAGACAGACAGACAGACAGACAGACAGACAGACAGACAGACAGACAGACAGACAGACAGACAGACAGACAGACAGACAGACAGACAGACAGACAGACAGACAGACAGACAGACAGACAGACAGACAGACAGACAGACAGACAGACAGACAGACAGACAGACAGACAGACAGACAGACAGACAGACAGACAGACAGACAGACAGACGGACATGGCTTAATCGACTCCGCTATCTATAAGGATCCAGAATATATATACTTTATAGGGTCGGAAATGAAAAATGTAGAAATTACAAACGGAATGACAAACTTATATATACCCTTCTCACGAAGGTGAAGGGTATAAAAACGACCGTAAGGTTGGTATTTGAATTTGCAAGTAATTATGCATTTATTATATATATCGGTCATATGCTGCAACAACGTCATAACACAAAATCCGGGTGTTTTGAACTGATCAATACAAAATATGCGCCGTTCTTTAGTCTTTCATATAGTTTTATCAGTTTTTAAAAAAGTCAATTATTATACCCTTCACCATGAGTGGCAAGGGTATATATAAGTTTGTCATTCCGTTTGTAATTTCCACATTTTTCATTTGCGACCCCATAAAGTATATATATTCTGGATCGTTATAGATAGCGGAATCGATATAGCCATGTCCGTCTGTCCGTCTGTGTGTTGAAATCAACTTTCCGAAGCCCCCAAATAACATACATACATGATTCATATATCAATATCTCCGGAATTCTTCCGGCTCGGTTGCTATTTAAAATCGAGAAAATCGGTCCACAAATGGCTGAGATATAAGGAAAAAACCAGGACAACCTCGATTTTTTACCTATTTTTGACCTATATCTGGATTACTAAGTCATTAATATAGACAATATGGATATCTAATGATAGATATTTCAGAGACCTTTGCATCGACGTATATAAGTCCATAGTAAGTTGGACCTGGGCTGAGATATAACCAAAAAAACCAAAACACAATGTAATTTGTTATTGTTTTCCATGACGTCATGCAAATATATGTATAATAACAAACAAATCTTTATTTGTATGTATGTATGTATGTATGTATGTATGTGTTTTTTTGTCAATCTTCAGCAATGCGAATTTATATACCAGGTGGTGTCGATTCTACAACAAGTATAACATTTACAAAAACCACTTGCAATTTGTTTTTGTTTATGTGGTTTAAGCTGTCAAAGTTTGCCTGTTGTTTGTGTTACTTTTACGTTTGTTGTAGCATTCGCCGCAACAATCACAGGATAATTGACAGCTCAAACAGCATTAAGAAGCTGTGCTATCAACACCAGCTAGTATATAAATTCGCATTGAGAGAGAGCTTTTTATAATGTGTTCTCAAAAGAGCAACTCTCTCACGCGTACACAGAACCAGTGTTGCTATATGTTTTTTGAAGAAAACTTTTTATTTCTAAGTACATACTAAAATTACAAAACCCAATTCGTACATATATGAGATAATTTATGTGAATTTGGTGCTGGAGACACTTTCAATATATTCAAATCAATCTCCCCATTTCGTGAATGAATTTGGGGACTATCATTTTGAAATCATCGGTTCAACTTATTGATATCAATATTCAAAAAAAAATATTTTTTTAAAAATAAAACTTTTTGCGTCTCAAAAACCTTGCTAAAAAGGGAAAACTTAACATATGGTAACACTGCACAGAACACATATTGTACAAAAACAACAACCACGTTGTTTGAGCACGTTGCTTTTGCGCTTATTTCATTTTTGTTGTTGTTTGTTGCTATTGTCAACAAATAATTGAGCAACGCAACCACTCCCAGCAAGGCGAATCTATAGAAGGTGACGACAGAACTACAACATGTACAAAAACAACAGGTACTTTGTTTTTGTTAAAAGATAGTCGAACTGTCAAAGTTGCCTGTTGTTGTTTTTGCTTTTGGGTTTGTTGTATTTTTCGCCACAACAATCACAAGTGAATTGACAGTTCACTTGTCTAAACAATTCGCCTTGACTCCCATATTGTTATTCTATTTTTTTAGCCGTTTTTAAACATGAAAGTAAATAACAAACATTTCAGAAAAAGCTTTTTGTTCGATTGTTGTGTTTAATTCTTTTAATACCCTTCATCATAAGTGGCATGGCTATATACATATGTATATGTAAATTTGTCATTCCGTTTGCAATTTCTATAAAATTTTATGAAATTTCAACAGATTATGTAAACGATTCTATATTTGATTTGCTGTTACGGTTCCATATGTGTTCTCCTATTTTAAGATTTACTTTTAATCTTATATACAGGGATGGAAAATTATATTTTTGTTCCGTATTAAAATAGTATTAAAAAATTACTTTCTTCATCACCAGAGTACTTAAAATTTTAATATTACTGTAGCTTTATGTTGTAAACAGTCGTCTGTTATCACAAAATTGTCTATAGAAAGTGCTGTTGAATACGAGATTTTCTATAGAAAATGCTGTTATAATAGACAAGATTTTTAAAGAAAATGCTGTTTTTCATACGATTTTCTATAGAAAATACTGTTATACACAACATGTCCAAAAAATATAGTTATACACAAGATTTTCTATAGAAAATTATTTTATTTTCTATAGAAAAATGTTACACTCAAGATTTTCAACAGAAAATATCGTTATACTTAAGATTTTCTACAGCAAATATTGTTATACACAAGATTGTTTATAGAAAATATTGGTCTACGCAAGACTTGCTATAGAAAATATTGTTCTACGCAAGATTGTTTATAGAAAATATTGGTCTACGCAAGACTTGCTATAGAAAATATTGTTCTACGCAAGATTTTCTATAGAAAATATTGTTCTACACAAGATTTTCTATAGAAAATATTGTTCTACACAAGATTTTCTATAGAAAATATTGTTCTACACAAGATTTTCTATAGAAAATATTGTTCTACACAAGATTTTCTATAGAAAATATTGTTCTACACAAGATTTTCTATAGAAAATATTGTTCTACACAAGATTTTCTATAGAAAATATTGTTCTACACAAGATTTTCTATAGAAAATATTGTTCTACACAAGATTTTCTATAGAAAATATTGTTCTACACAAGATTTTCTATAGAAAATATTGTTCTACACAAGATTTTCTATAGAAAATATTGTTCTACACAAGATTTTCTATAGAAAATATTGTTCTACACAAGATTTTCTATAGAAAATATTGTTCTACACAAGATTCTCTATAAAAAATATTGTTCTACACAAGATTTTCTATAGAAAATATTGTTCTACACAAGATTTTCTATAGAAAATATTGTTCTACACAAGATTTTCTATAGAAAACATTGTTCTACACAAGATTTTCTATAGAAAATATTGTTCTACACAAGATTTTCTATAGAAAATGTTGTCCTACACTAGATTTTCTATAGAAAAAATCGTCATACACAAGATACTCAAGATTTTCTATAGAAAATATTGTTCTATACAAGATTTTCTATAGAAAATATCGTCATACTCAAGATTTTCTATAGCAAATATTGTTATACTCAAGATTTTCTACACAAAATATTTTCTATAGAAAATATTGCTCTACACAAGATTTTCGATAGAAAATATTGTTATAGACAAGATTTTCTACAGAAAATATTGTTATACACAAGATTTTCTACAGAAAATATTGTTATAGACAAGATTTTCTACAGAAAATATTGTTATACACAAGATTTTCTATAGAAAATGTTGTTCTACACAAGATTTTCTATAGAAAATGTTGTTCTACACAAGATTTTCTATAGAAAATATCGTCATACACAAGATTTTCTATAGAAAATATTGTTATAGACAAGATTTTCTATAGAAAATATTGTTATAGACAAGATTTTCTATAGAAAATATTGTTATAGACAAGATTTTCTATAGAAAATATTGTTATAGACAAGATTTTCTATAGAAAATATTGTTATAGACAAGATTTTCTATAGAAAATATTGTTATAGACAAGATTTTCTATAGAAAATATTGTTATAGACAAGATTTTCTATAGAAAATATTGTTATAGACAAGATTTTCTATAGAAAATATTGTTATAGACAAGATTTTCTATAGAAAATATTGTTATAGACAAGATTTTCTATAGAAAATATTGTTATAGACAAGATTTTCTATAGAAAATATTGTTATAGACAAGATTTTCTATAGAAAATATTGTTATAGACAAGATTTTCTATAGAAAATATTGTTATAGACAAGATTTTCTATAGAAAATATTGTTATAGACAAGATTTTCTATAGAAAATATTGTTATAGACAAGATTTTCTATAGAAAATATTGTTATAGACAAGATTTTCTATAGAAAATATTGTTATAGACAAGATTTTCTATAGAAAATATTGTTATAGACAAGATTTTCTATAGAAAATATTGTTATAGACAAGATTTTCTATAGAAAATATTGTTATAGACAAGATTTTCTATAGAAAATATTGTTATAGACAAGATTTTCTATAGAAAATATTGTTATAGACAAGATTTTCTATAGAAAATATTGTTATAGACAAGATTTTCTATAGAAAATATTGTTATAGACAAGATTTTCTATAGAAAATATTGTTATAGACAAGATTTTCTATAGAAAATATTGTTATAGACAAGATTTTCTATAGAAAATATTGTTATAGACAAGATTTTCTATAGAAAATGTTGTTCTACACAAGATTTTCTATAGAAAATGTTGTTCTACACAAGATTTTCTATAGAAAATGTTGTTCTACACAAGGTTTTCTATAGAAAATGTTGTTCTACACAAGCTTTTCTATAGAAAATGTTGTTCTACACAAGATTTTCTATGGAAAATGTTGTTCTACACAAGATTTTCTATGGAAAATGTTGTTCTACACAAGATTTTCTATAGAAAATGTTGTTCTACACAAGATTTTCTATAGAAAATGTTGTTCTACACAAGATTTTCTATAGAAAATGTTGTTCTACACAAGATTTTCTATAGAAAATGTTGTTCTACACAAGATTTTCTATAGAAAATGTTGTTCTACACAAGATTTTCTATAGAAAATGTTGTTCTACACAAGATTTTCTATAGAAAATGTTGTTCTACACAAGATTTTCTATAGAAAATGTTGTTCTACACAAGATTTTCTATAGAAAATGTTGTTCTACACAAGATTTTCTATAGAAAATGTTGTTCTACACAAGATTTTCTATAGAAAATGTTGTTCTACACAAGATTTTCTATAGAAAATGTTGTTCTACACAAGGTTTTCTATAGAAAATGTTGTTCTACACAAGGTTTTCTATAGAAAATGTTGTTCTACACAAGATTTTCTATGGAAAATGTTGTTCTACACAAGATTTTCTATAGAAAATGTTGTTCTACACAAGATTTTCTATAGAAAATGTTGTTCTACACAAGATTTTCTATAGAAAATGTTGTTCTACACAAGATTTTCTATAGAAAATGTTGTTCTACACAAGATTTTCTATAGAAAATGTTGTTCTACACAAGATTTTCTATAGAAAATGTTGTTCTACACAAGATTTTCTATAGAAAATGTTGTTCTACACAAGATTTTCTATAGAAAATGTTGTTCTACACAAGATTTTCTATAGAAAATGTTGTTCTACACAAGATTTTCTATAGAAAATGTTGTTCTACACAAGATTTTCTATAGAAAATGTTGTTCTACACAAGATTTTCTATAGAAAATGTTGTTCTACACAAGATTTTCTATAGAAAATGTTGTTCTACACAAGATTTTCTATAGAAAATGTTGTTCTACACAAGATTTTCTATAGAAAATGTTGTTCTACACAATATTTTCTATAGAAAATGTTGTTCTACACAAGATTTTCTATAGAAAATGTTGTTCTACACAAGATTTTCTATAGAAAATATTGTTCTACACAAGATTTTCTATAGAAAATATTGTTCTACACAAGATTTTCTATAGAAAATGTTGTTCTACACAAGATTTTCTATAGAAAATGTTGTTCTACACAAGATTTTCTATAGAAAATGTTGTTCTACACAAGATTTTCTATAGAAAATGTTGTTCTACACAAGATTTTCTATAGAAAATGTTGTTCTACACAAGATTTTCTATAGAAAATGTTGTTCTACACAAGATTTTCTATAGAAAATGTTGTTCTACACAAGATTTTCTATAGAAAATGTTGTTCTACACAAGATTTTCTATAGAAAATGTTGTTCTACACAAGATTTTCTATAGAAAATGTTGTTCTACACAAGATTTTCTATAGAAAATGTTGTTCTACACAAGATTTTCTATAGAAAATGTTGTTCTACACAAGATTTTCTATAGAAAATGTTGTTCTACACAAGATTTTCTATAGAAAATGTTGTTCTACACAAGATTTTCTATAGAAAATGTTGTTCTACACAAGATTTTCTATAGAAAATGTTGTTCTACACAAGATTTTCTATAGAAAATGTTGTTCTACACAAGATTTTCTATAGAAAATGTTGTTCTACACAAAATGTTGTTCTACACAAGATTTTCTACACAAAATGTTGTTCTACACAAGATTTTCTATAGAAAATGTTGTTCTACACAAGATTTTCTATAGAAAATGTTGTTCTACACAAGATTTTCTATAGAAAATGTTGTTCTACACAAGATTTTCTATAGAAAATGTTGTTCTACACAAGATTTTCTATAGAAAATGTTGTTCTACACAAGATTTTCTATAGAAAATGTTGTTCTACACAAGATTTTCTATAGAAAATGTTTTTCTACACAAGATTTTCTATAGAAAATGTTGTTCTACACAAGATTTTCTATAGAAAATGTTGTTCTACACAAGATTTTCTATAGAAAATGTTGTTCTACACAAGATTTTCTATAGAAAATGTTGTTCTACACAAGATTTTCTATAGAAAATGTTGTTCTACACAAGATTTTCTATAGAAAATGTTGTTCTACACAAGATTTTCTATAGAAAATGTTGTTCTACACAAGATTTTCTATAGAAAATGTTGTTCTACACAAGATTTTCTATAGAAAATGTTGTTCTACACAAGATTTTCTATAGAAAATGTTGTTCTACACAAGATTTTCTATAGAAAATGTTGTTCTACACAAGATTTTCTATAGAAAATGTTGTTCTACACAAGATTTTCTATAGAAAATGTTGTTCTACACAAGATTTTCTATAGAAAATGTTGTTCTACACAAGATTTTCTATAGAAAATGTTGTTCTACACAAGATTTTCTATAGAAAATGTTGTTCTACACAAGATTTTCTATAGAAAATGTTGTTCTACACAAGATTTTCTATAGAAAATGTTGTTCTACACAAGATTTTCTATAGAAAATGTTGTTCTACACAAGATTTTCTACAGCAAATGTTGTTCTACACAAGATTTTCTACAGCAAATGTTGTTCTACACAAGATTTTCTACAGCAAATGTTGTTCTACACAAGATTTTCTACAGCAAATGTTGTTCTACACAAGATTTTCTACAGCAAATGTTGTTCTACACAAGATTTTCTACAGAAAATGTTGTTCTATACAAGATTTTCTACAGAAAATGTTGTTCTACACACGATTTTCTACAGAAAATGTTGTTCTTCACAAGATTTTCTACAGAAAATGTTGTACTACACAAGATTTTCTACAGAAAATGTTGTTCTACACAAGATTTTCTTTTTTTATACTCTGTTTATTCACTTGAGGTTAAAAAGGAAAAATTAGTCTTACTAACAATTGTTATATTATTTCAGTTGTTATACCATCATATTAGGGTGGAGGGTATTTAAGATTCGGCACGGCCGAATATAGTACTCTTACTTGTTTTTTGTATGTGTTTTAACGGGTTAGAGGGGGATAGATCGTTTCGGGTACTTACGCGAATTAGGAATTAGGGTAAATAAATAGAACTTATGTATATAGTTTCGGGTAACTTTATAATATGTAAAATATATGTTTATTGAGTATATTAAGGTTTACATATGTAGGTAAGTATTTTAGTGATTTATTATGCACAAAATAAATATTATTGGTTTAAGTTTTTTAACAGCGTAAATATTGTAGTCTATGATATATTTTAATTTTAGATCTTTTACTTTAGATGTAAGGATTTATTAAGGGAGCTGCAGTTGACATTTGTGTACAACCAAAAGTTGGCTGCAGTTGTGATGATGGTGATGCTTGTCATCAGGGATGGGGATATGATATTGTTCACTCATGTGAAGTGTTTTTTTGTTGTAAACGTCAAAATTAAAATTCATGTTTTCTTGTATATTTGACAAGTAAAAATTTGGGTTAAATACAGATTAGATAGATATTAATATATATTATTTAAATCAAATTTTATTTCTGAAATCGCATGATATGTTGAAAATTTATTTAAGAAATAGTAAAATGTCATAAGACAGTCAAAGCCGTTTTTCTCGAAACGACTTTTTTGAATTATGACGTTGTTGCAGCAAATGAGCGATATGTAAAACTACTTTCTTAAGCCTATTTATGTTCAGCGTAAGGGATTACTATATAATAAATTAAAGCTAATGGTAAGTAAATGACTTAAATATTAGTAGGTTATATAAATTCATTATTATTTTTATTATATTATTGTTATTAATTCATTTATTATTATTTAATTCATTTATTTATTATTAAGTATTATTGTTATTAGAAAATTAATTTTTAAAATTATATATATAAAAAAATATAATTGGATAGTAATTCGGACACCACTTTTCAACAAGATCGGTCAAGAACTCTCTGAGTTATAGGAGGTCAAAATTTGACATTTTGGCCAAACAGGTGTTTTTTTTTATCCATATAACTTATTACCTATTGTTCTTAGCAAAATGTGTCCCAAATAGTTTAGATAGCTATTTATGCAATCTTTCGAAAAAAAAAATTAAAAAAATTTAATAAAAAATTTTTGATTTTTTTTTTTAAATCAAAAATATTTTTGACTTTTTTTTCAAAATGGGCCCTTTTTTTATTTTTTTTAAGAAAGCTTAGGTCTTTTCCTAAGTGACCTATATGGTCGCTTAGTGGGATGCGAGTGGGATATCTATCAAAAAAAATATTTTGTAACTCAAGATTTAAAATTTTTGAATTTTTTTGCAAAATCAAAAACTTTGTTGACTTTTTTTAAAAAAATGGACCCATTTTTTAATTTTTTTTTTTGCTCAGAAGAAAGCTTATGTGTTTTCCTTTAACACCCTTTTTGTCGCTTAGTGGGATGCGAGTGGGATATCTATAAAAAAAATGTTTTGTAACTCAAGACATACAATTTTTTACTTTTTTTTGAAAAATCAAAAACCTTTTTGACTTTTTTTTTCCAAAATGGACTCTTTTTTTATTAATTTTTTTTCTCAAAAGAAAGCTTAGGTCTTTTCCTTTAAAACCTTTTTGGTCGCTTAGTGGGATGCGAGTGGGATATCTATCAAAATAAATGTTTTGTAACTCAAGACAATGGTTTTTAAATTTGCACTATTTTAATTTTTTTCATATTTGTGTGTAAACCTTAAAAATTAAACTTACGCAGAGAAACTAGACACATTAGCCTTTCCGATGGTATGTAACATACACAACTATACTGTAATACCCATAATATGTTAACCTCAGGAATAAAAATCACTTTTTTTCTATGGAAATGTTGAATAATTTAATTTTGTTATTTATTTGTAATAATAATTAATTTAATATATAATAATAATAATAATAATAAAAAGATGAATAATTTAGTAAAATTTAATCTTAATCACAATAGATCAATTTATATAATAACTATTTTTACACTTAATTTATGAAGTTTTTAAATTTTCAAATATCCATACTTTTATCCTCCTTATTTGTCACCTTTATTAGGTGCTTTTTTTTGTCAATCCTTTCTTGGCGTTATTAGATTCAGCTACTGATTTCGCTGCTGGCTTCTTTTTTGGCTTTGGAAAGAAATCGCATTGAGTAGATGCAGAAAACTTTTTTAATTTGAGTCTTCCATCGACAAGCGGTATGAAAGCATGGTATTGAGCAGTGCCATCGATTGTTACCGCAGCATCGAATCTGCTCTTTAGTGTTTTCAATGTTTCCTCATGATCCTCTTTGCTACTAAAAACTATTTTAGTTTCTTTACAATAATTCTTTGTCCAATGGAATAAAGCAGTCGCATCTAAGATGCGATCTTGATGAGAGCACTGGAGGCTATACTTCGCTGCATTTCTTTTGAGGTTTGCTCCAATACCATCACATGCTCCTTTACCATGAGCAGTAGGATGAAAATGCCACTCAGCTGGCATTCCAAAATCTTTTTCATGAGCTGTAAGATTTGCGAAGCTACTTTTGTTTTTAAAATGTTGACGAGCTCCGTCCGAAACGTAGTATACATTTTCTACTGTAAATTTTGATTTTAGATAATTTAGTATTATCTTCTGGTACTCATAAACTGCAACGGTGTCATGTTTTAAATCGTCGGATATGATTGCCATACTTTTGTGTTCCAGGTTTTCTTCTTTCATGTAGTAAATAACTACTGTGAATATAGTTGCTTGGTCGTTATTGAAGTGGAATGCTTGTATGGAATCCTGAAGAACATATTTATAGTTCTCTGCGAAATCAAATGAGCAGAATGACCACTGCTCTTTGACTAAAAAGTCATGGGTTCTCAAATTTAGCAATCCTCTACACAGTTCTTCCACAAAATCATCCACATTTAAAATTATGGTTTTCAGTGTGCATCTTTCAGTCTGAAGCCAAGATTCAAATTTTAACTCCTCAATACATTCTCGATCAAAAGAGTTGATTAAATTTTCTTTGATGGATGTGGTTTCCGGGCAATTCGAACATTCACCTAAGTGGCAAGAAGTTGTAGCATTAGGGCACATAGTCAATTTAAGGCAATCGCGGTAATGGTGTAAATCTTCTGATGAATCATCTTTTAAGTAATTTAAGTTGATTTCCTTCAACATCAATTTAACATTTTCATGGTAAATACAAACACATACTGTGTGAGTTCCGCTGCTTCCTGCCAAAACGCAATGTTTTGGCCTCAGTTGTGTAAATTTTGTGAATCCAATTTTGACATCCTCGTATTCAGATTGAAATGTTGCGAATAATTCATTCAGGTTACAGAGAACCATTCTCTTCTGCATTTGAACTTTCTTGCCATCGATTTGTACAGACATCCAGTCTTTCATCCCTGGCATCAGGCGACTCATATCATCTCGCTGATAAAACTGAGTTATTAGAGATTTAGTATCGCACTCCAAAGTGTTTCCCTTCTTTTTGTTTGGGAGTGTGAGAATCCCATGCTCAGCAACCAATTGTTTAGCAATTCTTGCTTTTCGTTGAGACGTTCCAAACTCAGTCATTGTTTTTGCAGAACTCCATGTTCTTGGAGCAAGCGTGAGAAGTTGAATTTTTTCAGCTTCACTCTGTGACGTTTTGTATTTCTCTTTTATTTGTTCAAGAACTTCTTCTGCATCCTTATGGTATTGGTTTCGACACTCATTCGTTGAATTTGAAAAGTTAGAATAACCATCATCATCAACAGTTCTGTCTTCATTCTCGGAATTACTTTTGTCTTCATCTGGAATAACTTCAACGCAAGGCTCATTACTATTCAAATTCGGTAATTCGTTCAACTTTCCGAGCTCTTTCCTGCATGATCCACAAATTTTCAATCGTTTTGACAGCTTAGGGAATTTTTTAATAAGCCGTCGGAAATATTTCGCATATCTGATGATCTGTGCTTCATTTTGTTAAAGGGATTAAAACAAAAAGACGAATAAATTTCATTTTCAACCTTAGCCTTTTTAGAAGTCGTAGACATTTTGAATTTTGTAAGTATTTATGTAAATAACACACGTCTTAACTTTAACGCTGTTTCTAAAAAACTGATTTCCGTATGTCTTCAGAATGACAATAAATAGTTTTTTAAGATCATATAGGTAGTACGTTTTAATGAATGAGTCTAAAATCTTTTATTAGGGTCAAGAAGGGCTTACATACCAAATGTTACAAATAATAATAAAAATAAACCACCATATAAATAACCTACCTGTCAACTTCTACCTCTCCACCCACTTCTTAAAGTCAAATGTCATAAAATAATAAATAAACTGGTACTTCGGAGAAGGGCCATAAAATATTTCCACTTGATTCCAAAAATTTGTTTCTGGGGCACCTGATATTTTAACAATGAAAATCACGTGCGCTGAAAACTACCTCTAGGATTGACTAAAAAAGCCGCAAGATACAAAACTCAGACAAATTTTGGGGGTGGAAAATTAATAGCGGTCGGCCTCATATTGCACCCCTCCAGTGGCTATTATCGGTCAGTTGTTGTGGTTTTTATTTTTAAGGTTTTAGAAACACTTACACACAAATATGAAAAAAATCAATTTAAAAACATTTGTCTTGAGTTACAAAACATTTATTTTGATAGATATCCCACTCGCATCCCACTAAGCGAGCAAAAAGGTTTTAAAGGAAAAGACCTAAGCTTTCTTTTGAGAAAAAAAAATTAATAAAAAAAGAGTCCATTTTGGAAAAAAAAAGTCAAAAAGGTTTTTGATTTTTCAAAAAAAAGTAAAAAATTGTATGTCTTGAGTTACAAAACATTTTTTTTATAGATATCCCACTCGCATCCCACTAAGCGACAAAAAGGGTGTTAAAGGAAAACACATAAGCTTTCTTCTGAGCGAAAAAAAAAATTAAAAAATGGGTCCATTTTTTTAAAAAAAGTCAACAAAGTTTTTGATTTTGCAAAAAAATTCAAAAATTTTAAATCTTGAGTTACAAAATATTTTTTTTGATAGATATCCCACTCGCATCCCACTAAGCGACCATATAGGTCGCTTAGGAAAAGACCTAAGCTTTCTTAAAAAAAATAAAAAAAAATAAAAAGGGCCCATTTTGAAAAAAAAGTCAAAAATATTTTTGATTTAAAAAAAAAAAAATATTTTATTAAATTTTTTTAATTTTTTTTTTCGAAAGATTGCATGAATAAATAAGAACAATAGGTAATAAGTTATATGGATAAAAAAAACACCTGTTTGGCCAAAATGTCAAATTTTGACCTCCTATAACTCAGAGAGTTCTTGACCGATCTTGTTGAAAAATGGTGTCCGAATTACTATCCAATAGAACTAACATTGGTGCAAATTTCATCGCGATCGGAAGACATCGATTTCAAAAGTTGGTTCACTTGACGTGAAATGCCCCATATATATATTAGGGTGGGTCAATTTGTTCGGGCATGAAAAAGCGTGACAGGCATATAGCAAAATCGGAATCTACACACAAATCTAAGAAAATTACCAAAAGAAAGTATGGGTCTAAAATCAAAACCTAGCTCCCGCTGAGAGACTTCAAAATACACGTTTAAGAAATATCACTGTGCAACAAATTGAGACTTTTTGATTGGCACAGAAAAGCGACCATATAATTCTGAAAGGTGCATTATACTAACTGAAAAAGTTGTTAGTTAATGTCTGAGAGATTCTTATTGTCAGAATTATATCGTGGAATTTTATGGGGATCATTTTTGTGTAAGATCTTAACCCTCTATCTCCACTCTTTAGGGGTCTTTTTTCAAGAAACTCAGAAAAGGTCCTTTAAAAAAGGACATTTATTAATTTTAGTGAAGGTCACCAAAGATACGAAACGTTTACGATTAATTATATTATATATCATTAGGATCATAAATAGATTTTTGGAGATTTTTTTAAAAATGTCAGATTTGCTAATTAAGCGCAAAGAGCTTTATTTACAACTTTGATAGCTTTGGTGACCCCCACTAAAGATTCAGACAAGGTGGACTATAAGTTTATTCTACAAAAATTATCTATTCAAAATGACCTTTCTGAATTATAGGGTCACTATTCTGTGCCAATTAAAAAGTCTCAATTTGTCGGACAGTGAAATTTCTTAAACGTGTATTTTGAAGTCTCTCAGCGGGAGCTAGTTTTTGATTTTAGACCCATAGTTTCATGGGGATATTTTCTTAGAATTTTTCGTAGATTACGTTTTTGCTATACGCCTGTTGACCAAAAATATTAACTCACCCTAGGTTAGGTTATAAAGGCAGCTAGTATCAACCAGCTCACTTGGGTCCATGAATTGGTCCCTTTGTGATACCCTAGAGGATCATGCTCAGGATCTCAAGAGGTCCTTCACATGTCAGAACTGGGTTCAGTGCCGAACCAACCTGATGCACAAATGACCGAATCCATCTTCCTGATATCCAGAGTAGATAGATCCGCTAGGCCGTGCAAAAATGGACTACCTATTGTCGCAGACCTAACCCCTGATAGAGCAGGGCAGAGACAGAGGAGATGTTCAACCGTCTCATCCTCGTCTTCATCATGTCAACTCCTACAGAAGTCATTATATGGAGTATTCAGTCTCCTAGCATGAGCACCAATCAAGCAGTGCCCCGTAAGCACTGATATCAGAGCCCGTAACCTAACCCGTGGTAGCCCCGTAAGGGAAATTGACCTGTGATGGTCAAAAACGGGCCATGTGAGCCTCGATATCGAGCAATATGTCAAATTAGACCATGTGAGCTGAGCAGACTCAAATAATTTACGCTGTATGATTAACTTATAGCAATATAGCGGTGTACCGACCAAATGATCGATCTCATCACTTTGTAGACGGGAGCCTCTTTTGGCCAGTTCATCCGCAATAGCATTGCCAGGTACACCAGAGTGACCAGGCACCCAGAATAACTCCAGGTTAGAATGTCTCGCCATCTTATTAAGAAATACCCGGCATTCATGTACCAATATGGATGTCGAGTAGACGCCAGATAGAGATTTGATAGCTGGCTTACTGTCGGTACAGATTCGGATATTCACACCAATAGTACTTCATCCAGTGTATTGCCCTTTTAATCGCTGAGATCTCAGCTTGAATTACACTACACTGATCATGTAGCCTGAAACACACCCCCCTCTGAAAATGGGGAATATAAAAGCCACCACCACCCCAATCGCAGACTTGGAGCCATCTGTATATATGACATACAGTCCCTAGAAGGAGACTCGCCCACCAACGATACAGAGAAGCGTCTGTCAATAAACTCGCCAAGTTTATTGCCAGTTGTTTGGCCATTAGATCAGCCGGTAGCCAGTGCATCACTACAAGCAGCACGAGAAGGAGTACTGCGCAGCGCACCCGTAATCATTAGTACAGAGATACTCAGGATTCTCTCAATTATCCCACAGTAGGTGGATTTACTTAGAGCCTTCCACCATACTAGTGCTCCATACATTAGTATGGGCTTAACCACCATATCGAAAAGCCATTTCGCATTCCTAGGGCTTATTCCCCAGGTACCCCCAATGGCCCTTCTACAGGCATAAATAGCGATAGCCGCCTTGGATGCTCTCGCATGAATATTCTGGGTCCAGGATAGCTTAGAGTCTAAAATAATTCCCAGATACTTAGCACTATCCGAGAACTTAAGTTACACTCCGTTAAGGCGCGGTAATGGGAACGAGGGGATTTTGTACCTTCTGGAGAAAAGCACAAGCTCCGTTTTTCCCGGATTCACATCAAGTCCACTAGCAGTGCTCCTGGCTGAGTGTTTTTAGTGAAGATTGTGAAGTGAGTAGTATATTAATGGCAAGATTCCACAAGAGTGGCGATAAAACACCTCCCTGTGCAGTGCCTCAGTTCGCTAATCTAAAAATAGTAGCAGTTCCCATAGAGAAGATAATGACTCTATTGGTCAGAAGTCTACCTATGAAGCAGATAATAGACTGATCTATATCCAGACCGACTAAAGCCGAAAGAATCGTCTCTGGCGTCGCATTGTTAAAGGCCCCTTCAATGTCCAAGAAGGCCACCAATGCATACTCTTTGTGCTCGAGTGATTTTTCTACGAATCCCACAAGCGAGTGTAGAGCCGTCTCAACAGATCTGCCCTTCATGTAGGCATGTTGAGACAAGGAAAGTCGATTCGGGTCAATCGATGAACGAAGGTGCAGATCAATCAACCTTTCCATGGTTTTCAAGAGGAAGGACGATAGGCTAATAGGCCTAAAGTCCTTGGGTCTAGTGTGAGAAGCCTTTCCTCCCTTAGAAATGAAGGCTACAGTTCATCTGGTCCACGACTCCGGAATAAGTGACCAAACTAAGCAGGCCGAATATATACGAGTCAACCAGGGTATAAATAATTCCTCATTCCGTTGCAGATCAGCCGGAATATGCCATTCGGACCCGGGGATTTATATGGGTCAAAGCTAAAAAAGCCTTTGTACCTTTTGCCACATATCTTTGACTATATATGTTGTACCGATTTTTCCAAACATTTTTGAGAAACTAGAAATATTAATAATAAATTTCATACCCTTAGGTCCTTTTGTTTTGGATCTATCGCATTTAAAATTCAGTTGATGAAAAAAATTCAAGTATTTGTCTTAAATAGCTGGCCACCCCTGTATGTAAATCAAAAACCGAAACGAAAAATAACACCACGACCAACATTATCAAAAGCTTATGCGAAGTTTATATTTATGGAAAAAGTCATTAATTTGAGGTTAAGTTAGAATTACACGTTTTGTTAACAAAAGCAATAACGTCCACCAAAATATTTAGTTTTTTTTAATTCCTTACTATCCCATCTCTTTATCATATTATGTACGATTTCCTTCAATTTGTTTAATAACTGATAAAAAAAACGTTTTAGTTTATATCAAAATTACACTTTTTGTGCTGCACTTTTCACGTTGCTTGCAAATGCCTACTTCGACTGCCCATAAATCAGCTGATATTTGTTTTTTACAAAAACCAAATATGCAGTTATTTGCTTTTATTTATTATTAATGGAAAGTCATTACAAAAACATTATTATTGTTAAAGCAAACAATTATTTACCTACTGTGCAGCATAGCAATTTTCAAAATAAAGATTTCGCATATATAGTGTGACAAAGCTATTTCTTTTCGGCAATAACAGTGGGAATATGGTGTTATAATCATTTAGCATTTAGTACCTACCTACCTCCTACCCTTATTAGTGAACACTTTATTTTGTCTGCTTCAAATGTATTTATGAATGGGGTCAATTATTGAATATTTGATGGTAAGATATTGCACCTTTGATATCTCCTCAGAAAAATCACAATTCTGGATTGCCTCTACAAGTCGTGAAAATTACAATTTCAACTCTTTTGCAGTAGGTACAGATGTTTTACTTATGATACGTTTCCTTAAAACATCAACAAAAGAAGTTATTCGGAGCAACTCTTTTTATGACGAATATTTTTCTGTTAGATCCAACAAACAGTTTTGTGAATCCTCTATTGCTAAAAATACTGTTACGAAATTGTACTTGAATTCAAATATAACGATTTTAAGGGCTGATTTAAAAGTAGCATAATGCTTTCAAATAACAGTGCTGTACTAGCAAACTGTAACATATCTGTTGGCATTATTAAATAAAAACTTTCAGTTGACCATTGATCGTAAGTTGGCAACGCTGTTTGAATTCGAATATTCAGTTAATGAACATTGTAGAAAGTACACCACAGATGGCGTATGATCTAGAATATTCGAACTTTCACAGTTAAAAAGCAATCTAGAGTGCAGATGGCAGTGTTATAAATAGTGGCAGAGGTTGCAGTCGTTAGTGAGTTTATCAGAGACGCTTTTCGAATAAACATCTACTGAGTGCCTTAAAGTGTTTTGTGTTTTTTCAAGTAAATTCGTGTACATTATAAATTGTGTCTGTATTTCTGAGAATTTATAAACGTATATAAAAAAACATTGAGTGGCTATTTAATTCTGTTGTTGTACATTTCAAAGAAATAAAGAGTTGTTACAATTTTCAAACTACTAAACGGCTTTTATTTGCAATCAAAAGTATCCGGTTTATTTAAAGGAAATAAACCAAACGTTTTGAAAACGTTAAAACGTAACAATTGGTGTCTGAAGTGGGATTGCAAATTAATAAGCATGAAGTTTGAGGAACTAAAAGTTGAACAACTCAAGAAAGAATTGAGTAAGTTGGAGCTACCAACAGTAGGTAACAAGGCAGAATTGCAGAAGAGGCTGATAGACGAATTCAAGCGGCGTGATATTGACATCGGTGCTTACGGCGTATGATGTATAATATTCGAACTTTGACAGTTAAAAAGCAATCTAGATGGCAGTGTTATAAATAGTGGCAGATATTGCAGTCGTTAGTGAGTTTATCAGACACGCTTTTCGAATAAACATCAACTGAGTGCCTTAAAGTGTGTTGTGATTTTTCAAGTAGATTCGTGTACATTACAAATTGTGTCTGTATTTCTGAGAATTTATAAACGTGTATAAAAAAACATTGAGTGGTAGAGTTGGGTTTACTAGCTCAGTAAAGTGAGCGCTCTTTTCAGCTCAGCTCACTCAAATGAACTAGGTCGCTCTTTTAGCTCATTAGTTCAGTATGTTGTATAATGACTATCTCATTTTGTGAGTTGCTTGTAGTGAATTAAATCAAATATCTCTGTTGTTAGTTATAAAAACACACATTCTTTTGACAATTAGAGATTTATGGGTTTGAAATAACTGATAAAAATTTAAATTTTAATTTTAAAAAATAAAATTTTATTTTATTTAAATTAATATTTTTTCGGAAATGAGAGTGAATTTTTTTTTAATATTTCTAATTTCATATGCTAACTAAATGTTTAGACAATATTTTTTAAGCAGAAAATGCACGAGTTTTGATCCTCTAAATTTCAGATCTTTTATATTGTTGTTTGTATTTAATATTATTTTAAAAACTTTTCAGTTATGGGTTATATTTGTGAGTATTTTAACTCACGCTATATTCAACACACCCCAGAGAAAAATATCCTTCCACCCGTTACTGGAAGTACTATTTTTGTGTAAATTAAAGAAAAGCAATTACATTTCAAAATTAGAGTAGCGAAGAAAAATTCATATGTATATTTATTAAAACAAATTAAAAATTCATATGTATATTTATTAAAACAAATTAGAAATTCATATGTATATTTATTAAAAAAAATTAAAAATTCAGTCTTACATATTTTCATTTATATTTTATAAAAAAATATTACATTCATATTTAACATTTAAAAAAGGCATTTTAACAAATAATATATGTACACATTTATTACATAAGTTCAATGTTTAGAATGTAAATAAGTAAAATTTTAGTAGAAAAGTAAATTAATAATATATGCATACATAAAAATTAAAAAAGTTACATATTATTGTGTAAAAATACCAAGCTTGAAACCTTATTGGGTTTTAGTAGAGTGCGTCTTTCGTTTATTATTTGGCCTGTGGCAGAAAATATACGCTCACATGGCACCGATGTGGCTACTATACAAAGCCTTTTTAAAGCGTAAATGTAAACTCGTGGATAAAGTTGTTTACGTTCTTTCCACCATGTGAGAGGATCTTTTTTTCTATCTAAATATTCCTCGTTTAAGTACTTGTCGAACTCCCTAATTCCAGCAGCAATATTATTTTCAGGCCTTACTGTTTTATTAAAGTCATAATCATATTCATTCCATATACTAGATTCTTCATCATTGCTAGCAATCATTTCCGGGCAGGATTCTTCTGTAGTTTCGCTGTTTTGCAGTCTAATAAGAATTATTTGGTTTCGGAGGACTCTAACAGCACTCTCATACATAGAAACGTTTTTAAAGCCATTTCTTTTGAACCTAGGGTCGAGAATAGTACTCTCAGCGTATAGTTGACTTCTCTCCAATTCTCCAAAGCGAGTAATAAGTCCATTTTTAATTATACGACTCATGGCTATTATTCGTTCATTTGAAGAATTGCACCTGGATATCTTAGATTCTAATAGATTGCATAAAACTGTGACCTTAGAAAGCGTTACGTTTTTTTCTGCAGAAATTTCCTTGGTTACTTCATAAAAAGGTTTCAATATTAGAATTATTTCATCTAAAAGTACCCATTCGTCCAATGGCAGGGATAAATCAGGACGATTTAATGCCAATGTGGAAATAACAGCATCTTTTATGCAGACAATTCTTTGAAGCATGTCATACGTGGAGTTCCAACGAGTGACAACGTCTTGTTTTAGTTTCAGTTCAGGAAGTTGCATTTGTTTTTGTGTTTCAATCAACTTTTTCAAACCTTGTGAACTCCTATGAAAGTATTCAACAATTCTTTTTATTTTTGTCATTGTATCACCCACCTCTGCTACTGCAGCTTGGGCTATTAGGTTTAAGCTGTGAGCGAAACATGCGATGCCCTTCCACTGTCCCTGTCGAATTGCTGCTGTTATATTTGCCGCATTGTCACTCACCACCGCAGTTATTTTATTATTAATTTCAAAATCTGACATGATTTTTTCTAAATAATTTGTCAAATTTTCAGCAGTATGCCTTTCGCCAAATTCATCGCATGCAATTAAATGCGATTTTAGATTAGTATCATCGTCAATATAATGCGCCGTAACTGCCAAATAGCTGACATTGGTTTTTGATGTCCACCCATCGGTTGTAAGGCAAACGGCTGTAGCTGTTACAAGTTGAATTTTTACATTTGATAAAATTTCATTATATACAGTTGGTAAAATGTTATTTGACAGCGTTTTTCTAGTTGGTAGCGTATATCCCGGACACTGTGAAACAACCTCGATGAGCTTTTTAAATTCCAGTTCCTCTACAATTCGTAAAGCATGGTGTCCTTTAGCTACCATTTTTAAGACTTGTTTGTCGATCTGTTCGACTTTACGAACTGGAGGTGGCTTGCGGAAAAAGTTTGTAATTGATTGAGATTGTGATGTTTGTGCACGAATTTGTGTGCTGGTGGATGGTTGGTCAACATGTATCACATCCGACTCTAAAATTTCTGTTGAAATTGGAGTAGAAGCCTGCCTCTCCAAATTCAATTGGGTAAGTGGATGCTTTGACTTCATATGTCGAGAAAGATTTCCATGTGAACCTCCTGAAGTACTTAAACTTGTTTTACAATAGTTGCATTTGGCTCTTTTATTTCCATCTTCAGAGAAATGCAACCATATGGCACTATGTTTTCTTTTTTCCGACATCTTAGTTTGAATTAAAAATATATTACAAATTAAGAAAAGTATATCAATATAAAAAAAATTAAATTAAATAACACGAAAAACAACAAAATTTGCTCTAACAGCAAGTTTAAATTTAATTAAATGGGTCGTTTTCCAGGGTTCAGAAGAATTAGCTAATTTTTTGTTTTATACTCACATTCAAAAATGAGTAGCTAAGAATTTTTTGAATTTTAAGCACACATACATTTGTTTTTTCTTTTAAGACTTAAAAATTTTTGACTTTGAAACACGTGTGTTTGCTATGCTTCGTCCAAACACAACCAACAACAATGCATAATGAATTTCTGAAAAAAAAAATAAAAAATGACGATAGTCCGCCTCATGTGTTTTCATCGCTAGCTAAACGATGAATGAACAGAAGTCTTTAAAAGAGCATAACAAATGTGTGTAAATGTTTTAAACAATTGTATGACCAAGGTTGCCAACTCTTCAGCTCAGAAAATGGCTAGATTTAGAAATAAAAATAGCTAGAAATGGCTAAAACCCAAAATAACTCCATACAAAAATAATTTTAACCGATAGTTTAATTAATTAGCAGATTAAAAATTGTAATATCAATAAAAATGTTTCGTTTTTTGATAAATTAAACAAATTTCTGGGCACTTATAAACAAAATCGGATCCATTGAAGAAATGCAAAATTCGTACATATATGTAATCAGACTGAGATAATTTATGTGAATTTAGTGCTGGAGACACTTTCAATTTATTCAAATCAATCTCCCCATTTAGTAAATGAATTTGGGGACTATGATTTTGAAATAAACGGTTCAACTTATTGATATCATAAATTTACATTTTTCCAAAAAACTTTTTTTTTAAAAAATAAAACTTTTTGCATCTCAAAAACCTTGCAAAACAAGGGAAAACTTGACATATGGTAACACTGTATACATCATTGATTTATGCATAGACAACAACTAGATAGGTAACTGAGAGCCAAAAACCTAAGTCTGTTGTCAAAAACCTAATTCATGAGAATGTATTGCATGTATTTTGTTATTGTATCACCCGTATGTGTGAAAAGAGAGTAATTTTTCAATATAAATTTCTCTCTCCTTCCGTTCTATGCGTTTATTCTATGGATTTATGTATGTTCGGACTTTTTTTATATTCATGTGTGAGTTTGTTTTATTTGTTTCGATAAAAAATTAAAAAATAAAAAACGGCCCTTTTTACATGTTCCAACTTTGAATGCGTGCAACTTTTTATAGGGACGAGATAACTGTTAGCAAGTTGTTTTTATTTTATTTAGCGTTCTATCGCCAAAATAGCTGATATTTAAAAAAAAAATTCGACCCTCCATAGGCCCGCTATATCTAAAAAAAACAAAAAAAGATCGAGCAAAATTAAAAAAAATAAATAAATAAATAAACCCAAATATCTCCTCAACTAAAAGTGATAACCTACATATCTAAGGGTGTTTTTTGTAGATCTTCTAAAGGGCTATTTACATTTAAAATTTCAGCTCATTCGGATCATAAATGGATTTTTGACGATTTTTTAAAAAATGTGAGACCCGAGGTGACGAACTTTGAGGGGCCACGCACTGGCCCCCATTACCCTTAGAAAGCTGAAAAACTGAAAATAAACTCGAAAACCCCTCAGCTCCAACCATGTGAAATTTCTTAACAATGTATATAATAGTTCGCGAGATATCAAATTATTTCCAAAAAAAATAGTTTCAAAAGCATTCTTATTTTCTTCATGTATGTATATATGTATGTATGTATGTATGTACGTATTACAAACGTTGTATCATATCAAAGCAAAAATATATACGCGGCAGAGCATGGGAGTATACGATCATATACATACATAACAAACATACATTCGAATGATTGTTTTATTTTTGTTGGACACAATACTCACTCATTTTTCAATGTCAGTGAGCGAAAGAATGTTAGAGCATTGAAACAGTGAAACATGTGAAACATTGAAACATGAGCTGCTTGTGCAGCTCTTTCATGAGTACTGAAAGAAGTATGTCATACTACAAAACAGCTCAGTTGAAAACTGAGCGTTTTCAACTGAGCGCTGAGCTGAAAACGCTCAGTATGATGAATGATTCACTTCGCTCAGTTGAGTGAATAGTTCAATTGAACTAGGTCTTTCATGAGCTACACAACTCTATTGAGTGGCTATTTAATTCTGTTGTTGTACATTTCAAAGAAATAAAGAGTTGTTACAATTTTCAAACTACTAAACGGATTTTATTTGCAATCAAAAGTATCCGGTTTATTTAAAGGAAATAAACCAGCGTTTTGAAAAGGTTAAAACGTAACAATACATTTGTTTTCTTCTTTTCCAACAATTTTTGATTCTCTGTTAACTCTAAATGTTTGTTAACATTCCATTTCTAACTATCGCTTAGCAAAACGAAGGCCATTCAAACCTAATGGAATTTTTCAATTCATTGATATCACATCCTCTAGATACTATGTCAGCCGAATTTTGTTTAGTTGGCATATGACGGCATGAAAAATGTTCTGAACATTCCTGCATTTCAGCAACTCGATTCGAAAGTTGCGAGTGAGGATGGATGTGTTTTTATCCAGTGTAGTGTAATTTCTGAATCTGTCCAGAAATTAACACTCTCTATTTCAAATAAACTTAATTTGAGTCTATAATCAATAGGCCAATAGGTGCGCAGCACACAACTCAAGTCTCGGAAGAGATTTAGTCTTGAGCGGATAGATTTAGATGTAAGCAGTTTTGTTTGCATCAGAACTTCTAATATATAGACAACACCCATACGCTCGAATTGAAGCATTAGCAACTCCATGAATTTGGATTTTTGATGTTGATGATGTATGGACGAATCTTGAGATTGTTATTGAACCAATTTCAATTAAATTAGATTTGAAATTTTCCCATGATGTATATAGTCTCATGGGAATCGATTTATCCCAGCCTAGTTTTTGAATAGTATCCCCGACTGGTCACTCTGCAATATCAAGCACGAAAATAAACTGGTTGAAATATAGAAAATATATTAGCACACACAGTACAGAAAATATATCGCTAAGAACACCAAAAGATATCGATATCTCACTCAAAAATTTTGAACAAAACTTAAAAATTGCTGTTGAACACGCCACTCAAATAACCGAACAAATAAGATACAATAAACTCTATTCTGCAGACATTGAAAAGTTATTAGCTGAAAAAAGAAGAGTTCGTCGAGAGTGGCAACTCTACAGATCCCCTCAACTTAAAACAGAGCTTAGAAAATGTCGCAAACGCCTCAGTACGCTTCTTCACAAACGCAAAACTGACTCAATTAATAAATATTTGGAGAACTTAGATGCCACCCAGTACTCAAATTACTCTCTATGGCGAGCTACAAAAAAATTAAAAAGACCTATTATGAGCAGACCTCCTCTACATAATTCTAGTGGAGGCTGGGCGAGAAACGATACCGACAAAGGAAACCTGTTTGTTAGTCATCTAAAGAATGTATTTTCCCCAAACGAGTCAAACGACATAATACAGTTACCACCTACTTTACCCCATATTACTGCAGCTGAGCCACTTCGTTTTGAGAGTTCAGAGATTGACAAGGCTATTGTTGATTTAAACTCCAAAAAATCACCTGGTATTGATAAAATCAGTAACAAAATGCTCCTCGAGCTACCCCAAATTGCATTAAGAATAATCCAATTTATTTTTAATGCTATATTACGCCTTGAAAATTGTTACGTTTTAACCTTTTTAAAACGTTTGTTTATTTCCTTTAAATAAACCGGATACTTTTGATTGCAAATAAAAGCCGTTTAGTAGTTTGAAAATTGTAACAACTCTTTATTTATTTAAAATTTACAACAACAGAATTAAATAGTCACTCAATGTTTTTTTTATACACGTTTATAAATTCTCAGAAATACAGACACTTTATAATGTATACGAATTCACTTGAAAAATACAGCACACTATAAGGCACTCAGTTAATGTTTAATCAAATAGCGTGTCTGATAAACTGACTCACGACTGCAACCTCTGTCACTATTTATAACACTGCCATCTGCACTCTAGATTGTTCTTTAACTGAATATTCGAATTCGAATACAGCGTTCAACTTTCAACTGAAAGCTTTTATTTAATAATGCCCACAGATATGTTACAGTTTGCTATTACAGCAGTGTTATTTGAAAGCATTATGCTACTTTTAAATCAGCCCTTAAAATCGTTATATTTGAATTCAAGTACAATTTCGTAACACTGCCCCCCGCTTAAGCCTGTTCGACCCGAATAGGCATAGATTCACTTCTCCCATAGGCGGCTAGTCGTTCTAGATGTACGACCTTCATTTTAGATCTCGGGCTCTTTTCTTTCTGTATTCTGTACACCACGTCGTTTAATTTGTTAATCACCTTGTATGGTCCATCGCAATGTGTTTGTAGTTTGGGAGACAGTCCTTTCTTGCGTTGTGGGTTATACAGCAGTACAAGTTGACCTTCATTAAATCCCTCAGAATTCGCTGCTTGATCGTATCTGGCTTTTATTTTGTCGCTGGTCATTTTTATTCGTCTGCGTACAAATTCGTGAAGTTCGTTAAGGTCATTGCTCTTGTGAAGTGTTTTCATTATTTGATGAAAGCTTAGTACCGAATTCTAAATCACCAGGCAACTTGACTTCTGTGCCGAAGACAATTTTTGCAGGGGTTCGAGAGGTCGAGTCATGAACAGCTGACCTGTATGCCAATAGAAATTTTGGTATGTGTTCATCCCAGTCCTTCTGGTGTGCACTGACCACTTTTCTTAAATATTCCTCCAGGGTGCGATTGAATCTTTCGACCATGCCATCAGATTGAGGATGCAGTGGCGTTGTTCTGGTTTTTCTTATTCCGTATAAATCGCACATTTCCTTGAATACGGCGGATTCAAAATTTCTACATTGATCCGAGTGCAACTCCAGTTTAACACCATAGCGACACACCCAGTTGTTCACAAATACGCTTATAACCGTTTCAGCTTCCTGATTGGGTATTGCATATTTGCTGAAGTAATCCATAACCACTAGAACGTAACGGTTTCCAGCATCACTGACAGGAAAAGGGCCTGCTACATCCATCGCAATCCGCTCGAATGGCGCACCTGAGTTATACTGCTGAAGTTGTCAACGACTTCTTCTTACTGGGCCCTTCGCTGATATGCATTGTGGACAATTGGCTACCCAATCGGCTACTACTTGCTGACAACCCACCCAATAAAAACGTTGTTTTAGCTTCTCTAAGGTTTTTGGCACACCAATATGACCACCACTGATACCGTCATGAAACTCTTTCATTACTTCGTTTATTTTAGAGGATGGTACAACAATTAGATTTGTCACTGTTTTACCGTCAGCACTTTCCCATATGCGGTATAAGCAGCCATTTAACAATTGTAGACTATTCCATAGGGCTCAATATGATTTCATCAGTGGACTTTCGGCCGATATTTCATTGCGGGCTGGCCTTCTGCCTTCTTCTTTTGCCGATATTATTTTTGATAGTATGGGGTCATTTCTCTGCAATACAGACCAATCTGCACTGGACTCTATATGCATTAGTCGAATGTCAATGATACATTCCTTTTCCTCGGCTTTTGCGCAATGCTTGCATTCCACGTTGCAAGGCCGTCTTGAGAGCGCGTCCGCATTGCCGTGTTTCAAACCCTTCCGGTGCTCGACGCTAAAAACAAGCCGCTCAATCCAACGAGCCAGTTGGCCTTCAGGTTGTTTAAATTGCAACAACCACCTGAGGGCAGAATGATCGGTTCTCAGTTGGAAGTGCTGACCATACAAATACTTGTGGAAATGCTTCACACACTCTAATACTGCCAGAAGTTCACGTCGCGTTACGCAGTAATTTCTCTCAGGCTTGGAAAGTATTCGGCTGTAGTAGCCTATGACCTTTTCCGTCCCGTTGATCACCTGCGAAAGCACACCGCCTATTCCGTATCCACTCGCATCGCTGTCTAGCACAAACTTCGCCCCTGTTCTTGAGATTCACTCCACAGGAACTCTCGCGAATTCTGCGTTAGCTCATGTAGGCTTGCGGCAACACTGGCAAAATTCGGTACAAATCGTCGGTAGTACGTGCAAAGGCAAACTGCGCAATTCGTGAAGATTTATCGGACGAGGCCAGTCCTTTACGGCTCGTATTTTATCCTCATCTGTTGATATGCCGCCTGCTGTTACGCGATGCCCTAAATACTTAACTTCTTTCTGGAACAATGCACATTTCTTTACGCCAAGTTTTAGTCCAGCCGCAGCTATTCGTTTAAGGACTTCTTCAAGGTTTTTCAAGTGTTCATCGAACGACTTCCCCATGACAATTATGTCATCGAGGTACACCAAGCATGTCTTCCAGTGAAGTCCTTTCAACACATGTTCCATTAAACGCTCGAATGTGGCTGGAGCATTCCAGAGTCCAAAGGGCATCACATTAAACTGCCATAATCCATCACTAGCACTAAACGCAGTTTTCTCTTTGCCTTTGTCTTTCTCTGCAATCTCTATCTGCCAATAACCACTTTGCAAGTCCAATGTGGAGAACCATTTTGTTCCAGCTAATGTGTCCAGGGTGTCGTCAATTCTTGGTAACGGGTAGCTGTCTTTCTTGGTAACGTCGTTCAGCTTTCTATAATCGACGCAAAACCTAGTGCTGCCGTCTTTCTTTTTAACTAACACAACAGGCGAGCTCCAAGGACTTGAAGATGGTTCGATTACTCCATCCCGCTCCATTTCCTTAACCAGCTCCTTCACCTCACTTCGTTTTGCTAGAGGAATACTTCTGGGCGCCTGTTTTATGGGCCTCGCTTCGCCAGTATTTATTTGATGTTTTACAATTGCCGTTCTACCTTGGCTTTGACTTTTTAAGGCGAAGACCGTGGTATGTTTCTTCAGAAGCTGTTTGGCCTTGTATCTGTCGGTCGGCGCTAATCCTCCTACCAATTTTCCCACATATTCCGCTAATAGCTCGTGTTCCTAGGTGAATTTATTGGCAGGTTCCGGGTTTTTCTCGCAATTGATTACTGCCTCTGCTGAAGTGCATCGACCTATTTCGGAATTTGGCTTAACGACTTTTTCAGAGCTGGACAGGTTAAGCACTCTTACCGGAACTATTCTGTTGTTGCAGGGCTTAACGAGGGCTTTTGCTGTTATAAGATCACTTTTTATTTCCATTGGTTCTACCACCCACCTCTACGATGGGTAGTCATCTTGACGCGATGTAGAGGCTTAAATGAGATGATCTGTGTTGGTCATGCTGGAGGGGACAGTTTAACTTGAGTTGGCTGTCTCCGGTAGGGTCTCCCATTCCAGAAGGGCACGCGGTGAGCATGACACTAAGAACTACCCGCCCTCTGTCTGATAGCGTCTGTTCTCCTTTGGGGCGGCTATCAGATGTTCCAACAAGCCATTTTCCCCTCACTGAGAGGGGTGGCTTTTTTGGTTATTGTCCGGCTGGTCCGAAAGGGCTCTTAAATTGTCCGTCCGAAATCCATCAGCGTCTGTTTCTCATTTTGGGCGGCTGATGGTCTGCGTCTGTTATCCCCAATGGGGCGGCAGTTATTCAACACCTGGCAGCAGGTATAAAATGCACCTTTACTTGTCTGTAAGGACGCCATGGAAGGTAGAGAATCATGCCCCATGTACCCGGTCGGGGGCTTCATAATCTCCGGGGACCCTACTCCCACAGCGATGGTAACGGGCTGTTGCGAGTCGAATGCTACTGTGACCCAGGCTAGTCAGGTGATTACACCGGGCCAGACTAGTCTGCATGCTACTGGTGTCGCAGGTAGCAATTGGTGGTAGTGTCATAAGCGGCGAGGTACCCCTGGATTTCTCTCCAAGTACCTCCAAAGCTGCTAAAGCCCTAACCGTCAAGGCGGTTAAATCCCATGTCTCGGGTGCCTATGGGGGGAAGCGACTAAGTCGCTCCTCTCAGTCGCTTCCCATATGCCATTTGTGCGATCAGGGTCTGTGATGGAATCCTCCTGCCCTGAAGCCGCACCACCCCCTGCCAACTCCGGCTCTGATAGTAGTCTCAGGCATAAAAATCTGCCAGAAGGGCTGCTACCACCTGGCGTTCCGCCATTCGCTTCATTGAGGCTCTCGGCTCTAAAAAAGCCGAGGACCTTACAAAGGAGCAACAGGCTTCATTATCATGGGCGAAAGCTCACATTGCTGGTTTCAAGACCGCCCCTCCTTCTGCTGAGTCATCAGCGGTGCCTTAACGGCAACGTTCAGAGGAGGATGCGACAACCAAGAGCCAGCAACCGAAACCGAAAAGGCCTAAAGCGGCACAACGATATCTAGCTAAGTCCTTTAGCGAGATTGTCAAAGACAACCTAGTTAGGGCGGTTATAGATCGAAGTGTCAACGACGGATCCATATCTCAATCAAATTGGGATATGGTGAAGCAAAAACTGGTAGGGGTGTTCCGGAAAGTTCTCAAAGAGAACCCAGGCACTCCTCCTCACTGCGATGATGCTGGTTGGTACCAGGGTCACGTTAAACTCATGTCTTGTGTGAAGTATGGCCGGGCTCTAGGCTTGAGGTGGTATCGGTGAGTGAGATACCCCGAAAGCCAAGATCCATAGCTAAAATACCAGCTGAGCCATCTAGCCCGGAGGAGATCTTGGAGATCCTTCAGTTCTGTAACCCACAACTTCCCACTAACGACTGGAAAGTTGTCAAGGTTACTGATGCTGAGGGACCTTCCAGAAAGGCGATCGTCGTGCTGAATAAGGACTCCTTGGGGCCGCTAAGGAAGACACAAGGGATTTGGTACGATCATCCTGCGTGTCTACCGTAGCGACAACAAGGACGATACCTCCTCAGAGGATGTAAAACCCATGCCCTCGGAAGAGGGACGAGGCGGAGGACTAGGACGCCCTCCTGAATTCTGACCAGGAGGACGCCGACGTCACCGTTGTACATATTGAGCATGGTGAGGGTGACGCAAATTAACCTTCACCCCTCTAAGGCAGCATCTGCTGCACTGCTCCTCCGAATTGCTAAGAACGGGGAGGAGCTAGTCATGGTCCAGGAACCTTGGATCCATCAGGATCGTATCTGTGGACTATGTTTGAAGGGCTATTGATTATCTGTGCTGACGCTAACTCGCTCCACATCATATGGGGTAGCAGTGACACCTATACAAGAGGTGAGAGTCTTTTCAACTTCATTCTTAATAGTAGTTTGGAAGTAGTAAATAGAGGTTCAGAACCCACCTTCATTGTTTCAAACAGAAGTGAGGTTCTAGACTTAACACTTGTGAGTGCTGAGCACCACAGCATGATTACTAATTGGGCTGTCGCTAACGACTGCTCCTTTTCCGATCACCAATATATTGACTTTAATATTAGTGTAAATTATAGGAGTGTCAATAACATTCTAAATAGGAGGAAGACCAATTGGGAGATGCAATGCAACGCACTTTCTCGGTCTCTACCAAACCCGCCCTATATTGAGAGTAGGGAAGATATTAAGGTAGCAGTGGAGACACTTACAGATGCGTTTCAATCGGCTACTAGCTTGGCCTGTAGGCCGACCATCCGCAGAGGTAAGAATAAGCCTCCATGGTGGAATCCTGAAATAGCACACGCCAGAAGGACGTGTCGTAAACTGTTCAACGAGGCTAAGAGGTTGGGCAACTGGCCGGCATACAAGTCCTCATTGAATCACTTCAAGAACCTTACGAGGAATGCGAAAAGGAAAGCCTGGAGGGACTTCTGTAGCGGCGTGGAAGGATCCTCTGAGACTAACCGATTACGTAAAATTTTATCAACATATCCGGTTGTACCAAGCTATATTCAGAAACCCTGTGGTAGATGGACTCTGAATAGTAAGGAAACACTTGAGGTCCTACTAGACACTCATTTCCCAGGCTGCCTCCCAGTTGACGTTGAAACTGTGAATGGGGCTGCTGATTCTGTTGCTCCGTGTGAAAACTCTGTTCCGGTGAACAGAGAAAGAATACAGTGGGCGATCAAAAGCTTCGACCCATTTAAATCCCCTGGGCCGGATGGCATTATCCCTGCTGATCTTCAGAAGAATGAAGAAATAGTTGAACCATGGCTCATTAACATATACACAGCGTGTATCAGATGGACCTATATCCCTACGTGGTGGACGAGGTGTAGATTAGTCTTCATTCCTAAAGGAGGTAAGGCGACTCATACTAAACCAAAGGACTACAGACCAATAAGTCTCGCATCCTTTTTGCTGAAAACCCTAGAAAGGGTGATTGATGTATACCTGAGAATGACCATTCCGACTGAACTCATCTCTAAATCCCAACATGTCTACACTAAGGGCAGATCTGTGGAAACAGCTCTACACTCGGTAGTTGGCTCCATTGAAGAGTCGTTATCACATATGGAGTATTCACTTGTTGCTTTCCTTGATATTGAAGGAGCTTTTAACAATGTCAGGCCCGACGCCATCCTATCTGCGATGGATGAACTGGGGATTGATCTGTGTGTACGCCGGTTACTCGGAACGATACTCGGTTATAGAGTCATATGTGCTATCCTAGGTGGTACAAGTGCTTCAAAAGTGGCCAATCGTGGAACCCCACAGGGTGGTGTATTATCTCCATTTCTGTGGAACCTGGCTTTGAATGACTGTTTTAATAGAATTATTACAGTCGCGTATTACAGTCGCGGATTAAAACAGTCGCGTACGCTGACGATGTAGCAGTTTTTATATCTGGTAAATTTCTGGATATAATATCTAGTTGTTTGGAATCGGCATTAAGTACACTGAGTGAGTGGAGTATATCGAGTGGACTTAGTGTGAACCCCCAAAAAACGGAACTGGTTCTCTTCACTAGGAGGTATAAGATCGATGACTTTAGACCACCTAGACTGAATGGAATCAATCTTGAAATTAGGGATAATGCAAAATATCTTGGCATCATTCTAGATAAGAGATTGTCCTGGAATATGAATATTCAGAACAGGATTAACAAGTTCTACGTGGCCATCTACTCCTGCAAAAAGGCAATTGGTACTAACTGGGGAATTATGCCGAAAGTGAGTGAGTAGGTGAGTAGGCAATCGATCCCTTTTCTGGTATTTCCCTTGTTAAATGCAAGATGGCAGAAACTATATGAGACTGCACAAAACAGGTGGACTAATGAACCTTCCTGTGCTAGAGCGAGGTCGACTTGGCCCGTATATGATGCCAACAGGACGAATCTACTTGTAGGATACCGTCGTGAGCAAATAAGGCTAATTGTCTCCTTTATTACAGGACACTGTTTAATCGGGACTCATGCTAGAAGATTAGGCCTACGGTACAATGATTACTGTAGAAGCTGCCATAATGAAGAAGAGGAAGAGACTGTGTATCATCTTTTCTGCCAATGTCCGGCTCTTACAAACCTGAGGGAATGCATCCTCGGATTTCCATTCCTATCATGCTTGGACGAGCTATCAAGGTTGAGTCTTAGACGAATCTACTCCTTCATCCGGGAATCTGGTTGGTTTAATTTGGAGGCAACGGAAGTATTGTAAATACCCTGATGTCTACCACCTGGGTATCACAATGAGATCAGATTTGAATGGACCCAAGTGAGCTGCTTGAGGAGCAGCAGCCCATGGAACCTAACCTAACCTACCACCTACAAACTGTTGTCCTCACAATCTCCCTCCATACGAGCCCACACTAAAGTTTCTGACTGTGGTGGCAGTTTCTGATGATCGACGGTAACTAGCCTTCTCACTTGAGTCCTATTATCATATCCGACGTCAAGGTGTATTTCCACATTTCGCCAAATCATACCAAGCTATATTCAGAAACCCTGTGGTAGATGGACTCTGAATAGTAAGGAAACACTTGAGGTCCTACTAGACACTCATTTCCCAGGCTGCCTCCCAGTTGACGTTGAAACTGTGAATGGGGCTGCTGATTCTGTTGCTCCGTGTGAAAACTCTGTTCCGGTGAACAGAGAAAGAATACAGTGGGCGATCAAAAGCTTCGACCCATTTAAATCCCCTGGGCCGGATGGCATTATCCCTGCTGATCTTCAGAAGAATGAAGAAATAGTTGAACCATGGCTCATTAACATATACACAGCGTGTATCAGATGGACCTATATCCCTACGTGGTGGACGAGGTGTAGATTAGTCTTCATTCCTAAAGGAGGTAAGGCGACTCATACTAAACCAAAGGACTACAGACCAATAAGTCTCGCATCCTTTTTGCTGAAAACCCTAGAAAGGGTGATTGATGTATACCTGAGAATGACCATTCCGACTGAACTCATCTCTAAATCCCAACATGTCTACACTAAGGGCAGATCTGTGGAAACAGCTCTACACTCGGTAGTTGGCTCCATTGAAGAGTCGTTATCACATATGGAGTATTCACTTGTTGCTTTCCTTGATATTGAAGGAGCTTTTAACAATGTCAGGCCCGACGCCATCCTATCTGCGATGGATGAACTGGGGATTGATCTGTGTGTACGCCGGTTACTCGGAACGATACTCGGTTATAGAGTCATATGTGCTATCCTAGGTGGTACAAGTGCTTCAAAAGTGGCCAATCGTGGAACCCCACAGGGTGGTGTATTATCTCCATTTCTGTGGAACCTGGCTTTGAATGACTGTTTTAATAGAATTATTACAGTCGCGTATTACAGTCGCGGATTAAAACAGTCGCGTACGCTGACGATGTAGCAGTTTTTATATCTGGTAAATTTCTGGATATAATATCTAGTTGTTTGGAATCGGCATTAAGTACACTGAGTGAGTGGAGTATATCGAGTGGACTTAGTGTGAACCCCCAAAAAACGGAACTGGTTCTCTTCACTAGGAGGTATAAGATCGATGACTTTAGACCACCTAGACTGAATGGAATCAATCTTGAAATTAGGGATAATGCAAAATATCTTGGCATCATTCTAGATAAGAGATTGTCCTGGAATATGAATATTCAGAACAGGATTAACAAGTTCTACGTGGCCATCTACTCCTGCAAAAAGGCAATTGGTACTAACTGGGGAATTATGCCGAAAGTGAGTGAGTAGGTGAGTAGGCAATCGATCCCTTTTCTGGTATTTCCCTTGTTAAATGCAAGATGGCAGAAACTATATGAGACTGCACAAAACAGGTGGACTAATGAACCTTCCTGTGCTAGAGCGAGGTCGACTTGGCCCGTATATGATGCCAACAGGACGAATCTACTTGTAGGATACCGTCGTGAGCAAATAAGGCTAATTGTCTCCTTTATTACAGGACACTGTTTAATCGGGACTCATGCTAGAAGATTAGGCCTACGGTACAATGATTACTGTAGAAGCTGCCATAATGAAGAAGAGGAAGAGACTGTGTATCATCTTTTCTGCCAATGTCCGGCTCTTACAAACCTGAGGGAATGCATCCTCGGATTTCCATTCCTATCATGCTTGGACGAGCTATCAAGGTTGAGTCTTAGACGAATCTACTCCTTCATCCGGGAATCTGGTTGGTTTAATTTGGAGGCAACGGAAGTATTGTAAATACCCTGATGTCTACCACCTGGGTATCACAATGAGATCAGATTTGAATGGACCCAAGTGAGCTGCTTGAGGAGCAGCAGCCCATGGAACCTAACCTAACCTACCACCTACAAACTGTTGTCCTCACAATCTCCCTCCATACGAGCCCACACTAAAGTTTCTGACTGTGGTGGCAGTTTCTGATGATCGACGGTAACTAGCCTTCTCACTTGAGTCCTATTATCATATCCGACGTCAAGGTGTATTTCCACATTTCGCCAAATCATAACCTTTTGTCCCATATCCAAAGTAATGTCATGACTAATCATGAAATCAGCACCAATGATTACTTCATCCACAATATCGGCAACAATAAATATATGATTGACGCTAACGTTGGCAATGGTTAATTTCACATTTACTTTACCATAGACAGTGGCCGGCTCCCCAGTTGTTGTGCGCAGACTTACCCCACGTAATGGTTCAACTGTTGCCCCAGTGTCTATAGTAAAAACGCGCTTCTGACCGTTTATGTACCCACAAGCAGTAAGGTTGCTATTTTTCTGCTGAATTACGGATATGGAGATTGTGGGGCCCTCAGATGTGGGAGCTAGTTCTTGCCCCATAGCGCTAGCTCGTTTTGGTTTAAAGGTGACTCTTGTGATTAACCACGATTCGCCTGCTGCTCATTTCTTGGTGGCGAAACAGATCTGGCTCGTTTTCTCGATGCTTTGCAGTTTCGCTGAATATGACCAGTTTTTCCGCAGTTATAGCATTTGATTTTAGCTTTACCTTGCTTCTCATTTAAAGCCTCTAAAACTGCCTCTTTTATTTCACTGACTATATTTCTCTCATTTTCAGCTATAACCTCGATAATCCGTAATTTTGTTGTTTCTTGTGCCAACGCGAATGAAACGGTTTCCGCAAATGTTGACTTCCGTGTGACATAAACCGCCTGTTTTACATCAGGGTCACGAAGCCCATTCACAAATGCCTCAATCTTGAAATGGTCCATCAAACGTTCGATTTCTGCCGCAAAGTCTTGTAGCGCCTCATTAGGTTTTTGTACTCTACTGGTACGCTTTCAAGAACTATTGCTGCGTTTCCTTTCAAGGCCAAAATCAATTCTATAGCACTTTCTTCATTACTCCATACATTTCTCTTGGCAACTGTATCAAACTGGAACTTGAAAACATTAAATGGTGTGCTGTCATCAAAACTAGGAGCCTTTATTCTACTCGATGTTTCTGAAATAATTCGCACCGGTCCGTCTTGGCATTGAAGATTATTAATTTTCATTTCCAGATCGAGAAATTTATTATCAACTTTTTGGGATTGTTTTTCTAGGCCGTTCTCTAATTCGGACACCTTTTTGTCAAATTTGGATACTTGCATTTCAAGGTTATCTACTCTGTTGTTTATAACCACACAAAATTCTTGAAGTTTCTCGTCTGTAGCTTTAGAAGTTTCTTGGATGGTTCTAGAATTTTCGTTCAATTTCGCTTCCAGGTTCTCGTTGTTTACTTTAGAAGTTTCTATAATGGTTCTAGAATTTTCGTTCAATTTCGCTTGTTGGCTGTTTCCATTTTTTCTATAATAGCCGCGAACATTGTGCTTAAATCCATGCTGCTTGTTGTTGAACGTGAAGAATATTCCATTTCTTCCTTATACTCGAATTCGTAAGCACCGATGTCAATATCACGCCTCTTGAATTAGTCTATCAGCCTCTTCTGCAATTATGCTTTATTACCTGCTGTTGGTAGCTCCAACTTACTCAATTCTTTCTTGAGTTGTTCAACTTTTAGTTCCTCAAACTTCATGCTTATTAATTTGCAATCCCACTTCTGACACCAATTGTTACGTTTTAACCTTTTCAAAACGTTTGGTTTATTTCCTTTAAATAAACCGGATACTTTTGTTTGCAAATAAAAGCCGTTTAGTAGTTTGAAAATTGTAACAACTCTTTATTTATTTAAAATGTAAAACAACAGAATTAAATAGTCAATCAATGTTTTTTATACACGTTTATAAATTCTCAGAAATATAGACACTTTATAATGTATACGAATTCACTTGAAAAATACAGCACACTTTAAGTCACTCAGTTGATGTTTATTCAAATAGCGTCTCTGATAAACTGACTCACGACTGCAACCTCTGCCACTATTTATAACACTGCCATCTGCACTCTAGATTGTTCTTTAACTGAATATTCGAATTCGAATACAGCGTTGCCAACTTACGATCAAATCAACTGAAAGCTTTTATTTAATAATGCCCACAGATATGTTACAGTTTGCTATTACAGCAGTGTTATTTGAAAGCATTATGCTACTTTTAAATCAGCCCTTAAAATCGTTATATTTGAATTCAAGTACAATTTCGTAACAATATTATTCACCAGAATGGAAGGTTTCTTTAGTTACAATAATACCTAAGCCGGGAAAAGATCACAGTAAAGTAGAATCATATAGACGCATTAGCCTATTGTCAAATATATCAAAGCTATTCGAAAAACTGTTAATGCATAAGTTAAAGCCGATAGTGAATCATTTTGATTATATTCCAACTCATCAATTTGGATTTCGAGAAAAATATAACACCATAGAACAAACTCACAGGTTGGTAGAAATCATATCCAAGACATTTGAAGAAAAAAAATATTGTTCTGCACTCTTCATCGACGTTTCGCAAGCCTTCTACAAAGTATGGCATGAATGATTATCGATAAAAATAAAACAATATTTACCAGTGAACAGACATAAGCTTCTAGAAAGTTATTTAAGTCATCGAAAGTTCGTTCTTAAAGAGGGAGACTTCATAAGTTCACCACAGCCTATTGAAGTAGGCGTACCCCAAGGAAGTATACTGGGTCCCTTCCGATATTTGTTATATACTTGTGATATGCCTACAAAGAGTCGAACCCACATATCAACTTTTGCTGATGACACAGCTATACTAGCCATTCATGAAAGCCCCCAAGAAGCATCTGTACATTTACAAGACCATATACACGACATAGAAAGGTGGTTAAAACAATGGGGAATAAAAGTAAACGAGCAAAAATGCATATATCTCACTTTCACATTGCGTAGAGAATCGTGCCCTCCAATCCTAATAAATAGTCATATAATACCTCAACAAACAGAAGTTAAATATCTAGGTCTGCATCTAGACCGACGCACAGTGGGGGATCTGAAAAAAAAAGTGGAAATAAATCTGTAACTTCTAAACGAATAGCCCGATTTTAATAAAATTTCCCATGGCTATAGAGGAGGTGTCGATAAGTTTAAGCTTTGAATTTGGGCTTAAACAACCAAGGGGGCCGAGCCACAATGCCCCAAAGTGGGGCACCTCGGGTTTATTATATATATGGAATGTACTAGACGAGATCTACAAAAAACATTGCTTTAGCCATATATTATCTCTTATAGTTTACGAGTTATTCGCATTTGAAAAGTAAAATTTTATTTTTTTTGCCTACCTTGGTCCGCCATTTTGCTAATAACGGATCCAATTCTTTCCCGATTTTCTTAAGAAAGAATTCTTAAAAAATATCTACTGAGTCAAAAGTTATGTGCATTCAAACTTAAAAAAAATAAAAAAGTCGTTTTTTCGCCATTTTTTTCGAAAAAAGTACCTACATTAATTTTAAATTATACAGAAAATGAGAAAAAATAAATAATGTGTTTATATTTTTCTGAAAGATAACATTTCGGGAAATATTATAAAAGCAAAATAATATCAAAATTCGTATTATTGCGTGGTCCAGAGCCTTCCGAAGTAGACCTATTTTTTATGTAAATTTCAACTTTAGACAACATATTCTAAAATCGCATAGCTGCTTTCAAAAAATTAAGACCAGTTTTGTATGTCCCAATCTCTTCTTCAATATCATGCAAAGGGATTTCATAGCCCCGAGCTTGGTACCTTCAATAGATCCAAAAATCAAAAAAATCCCAATTTTGGGATTTTTGGAAAGTTTTTTGGGAATTGTGGGATTGTCATTAACAATTCACAAATATCTTTTTCACTTTTGGATTTGCATCGAACGTTTCTATATAAGTGTAAAATTTCATTAAAAACGATTCATAAACAAAACTTTTATTGCATTTTAAAATTTTAAATTTTCCAAAAAAATCAGCTATAATTTTTTGTTCGCATATTTTTGAAAAAAGTCATCAATAATTTTTTTAATTCTTAAAAATTTTGTACATTTTTGAAAAGAGGACATAATTTCCTACACGCTGATATATAATATGTATATCTTTTCTTTTCGGGCTATTCGTTTAGAAGTTACAAATTTATTTCCACTTTTTTTTCAGATCCCCCACTGCGCGACGTCTTACATGGAAAAAGCATATAGATACGAAATTGACTCAAAGAAGTTAAAATTACTGCAAATTTACTGGCTAATTGGTAAAAACTCGAGATTGAGTTTAGATTGCAAACTTTTGTTGTACAGCTCAATAATAAAACCCATAGGTGCTATTGAATACAATTATGGGGCACGGCCTCAGCTTCTAATATTGAAAAAAATTCAAAGATTCCAAAATAAAATATTAAGCAGCGCCTTGGTATGTGAGAAATATTAACATTCATAAGGACCTAGGTGTCTTCCTGGTGAAAACTGAAATAAAAAAACAAGCGGAGTCATATTTGAAAAAGTTAGAAGTTCACCTAACCCACTTGCACGAACATTAATGAGAAGTAATGGCTACATCCGACAAAGAAGAGGGAATCCAGCAGACCTGCGCTGATGATAGGATCTATAAATTAAACATAACTTTTCGTCCAACTGTGCACAGTCGTATGAGAATAAAAAAGAGGGAAATAAATCTGTAACTTCTAAACCCTTACGCCGACTTGAATGAAATTTCATATGCGCAAAGAGAGTGTAGTCGAGTTTAAGTTTTGAATTTGGACCACATGAGCCCACCAGGAGCGGGACCAGGGGTTCTCAAAGTAGGACACCTCGGGTATGTTCAATTTTTTAAATGATCCTATTTCTTCGTTTGTGTTCCGATTTAAAAAAATTACACATATAGAATATCGTCGTCGAGCACTACAGCACAGTTGTTAAGTTTTTCCTAATTTATTTGACACGTTAAAAACATAAGGTAGACATGTTATATATCAATGGATAGAAGATTTTGTCTACTTTTCAAAAATGTATATAACTTTTGACAATTAAAAAATTCATGGAATACTTTTTTGAAAAATATGACAAGGTGTCGTACTTTGGGAACCAATGGTCCCGCTCCTGGTGGGCTCATGTGGTCCAATCAAAACTTAAACTCGACTACACTTCCTCTTTGCGCATGTGAAATTTCATTCAAATCGGCGTAAGGGTTTAGAAGTTACAGATTTATTTCCATCTTTTTTTATTCTCATACCACTGTGCTGTGGTGGGACATAAATAAAAATTAATATTTACATAGATTTAAGATTTGAACAAATTATTGATAGTTCACATTATTTTGTAAAGATACAATAAATAAAATATGAAAAAAAAAAGTTTTTGAATCCAAAGTTCTTGCAATAACATTTTGGATTTTGTAACAATCTGGCATAAAAGTCCGAGAGGATTGAACAATCGAGAAGAAACCGTTAAAATGTTTTTCTTTGTAGCCTTTAAATTTTGAAAATTGTCTTCCAAATGAAACTTAAATGAATCATTCTTCGGAACCCAATGTATGCTGAGAGCCTTAGCCGAATCGGAATCACTATGTAATAATTTTTCATTTTGTATCGAAACCAACATTGCAGCTTTGTCCAATTGGACCAAAATTGGTAGTTTTAGGTTAACAAATTGACTTTTGGTAGTTTGGTTGGTTTGTTTCGATTTTTGTCGCATTTTGGTAGGTTTTTTGAATAAGTATTTTTAAGAACAAAATAATAAAAATCATAACAAAAACATTATATTAACCAAAATAAAAAAATTGTTTATAAATATCAGGACAGAATTATCTTAAATTTTTAGTTTAGTCTGGTAAATTTGTACGTATTTAGTAGAGATCAGTTAAAAAAAATGCCAAAGGGCTCTCAATACTTTTATTTTCTAATATTTTGTTCTGCTGTTTCAAAATTTCAGTTTCAGATGAAACTGAAATTTTGAAACAGCAGAAAATTTGGAAAGAAAAATATTTTATGAGTGGCAACGCTGATCGAAACAATAAATGCATCAACTAACAAATATTAACATCGTCTCTGAGAGATCAGTGTTGACACTTTTTTCTTCACAGTGACCAGACCTTTATGGCCCTGAATAAAGGCTCTTTTAGCATAGTCATTGTAAATTCTTTGCGTCCCTCTTCATTTTATTGTACTGATGTCCTTGTGTTAATTGTTGTTATACTGTTTAGTGGCGAAGGTATAACACTGGTCACTAAACAGTTAAATTAGCAACAATTAATTACATAGATATTTGTACTTGCAAAACAAATACAACATAGTAGGTACCTGCTACTATAAGTATAAATGAGGGAATGAGTGTAAAGGCCTAGTTAGTTTGTACGTTTCGTTCCGAATCAGCTGTTTTGTTTTTAGCATAGGGAAAGTTGTATATATCGTTACTGGCAACGATATGGCAACGCTTTGCAATTGGAAAATCCAATTTTGACAGCGCGTTTAATAGTGAAGTTAGTTGCAAAACACAACAAATGTAAACAAATACATACAAAAGGAAAAACAAATAAGCAAAAAAATATACATATTTGTTATTAGAAAATGGAGGTAAGTGTAAATATTTAAAATAGTATACATATATTATTTTCTTTTATATTTCTTTTATATTTATATATTTTTTATTATCAGAAATATGGTTATTGTCTAAATAATCAGGGTTGTTATATTTATTTTTTTGATAACCCTGTTTTTAGGTATGGCATTTCAGCGTTAAAGCTAATCGGAAAAAACGTTCCGTCTTACGCTTTTGTTTAGGTAGGCCAGTTAGTTTTTCTGTAACGTTGCCGTTCTGTTGCGGATGAATCTGTTGAAAACAGAATTTTGTCCGCAACTTTAAGTGACAGCTAAAACAGCTGATATCATATATACACAAAAATGCCAACAATATGAAAGCAGTGGTGCCAACATTTTTGAAAGGGAAATATTTATTATTAACAAAAGAATAAAAAATATATTTTCAAAAAAACATTGAAATTTAATAAAATAAATATAAATTTCTTTTAATGTATGTAAAAAAATTAGTTTAAATTAAATCATTAACAAAAAATATATGTATGTATGTATTTATAAAAATGTTCACAATAATATGTTGAAGGTCTAAATACAAAAAACACTAAAAATAGTAACAAAATCACCATGATGGTTTTTTGGTTATTATTTTACAAACAGCTGATACGATCTTACGGAAAAACTAACTACAATATAACAGCATTCAGAACGGCACAGAACAGAAACGTTACAGAACGCAAAGACTAATGGAGCCTTAACTGATATTGTGTGCTTTTGCTTGTGCACATCCACTCTATCCACAAAATCAATACCAGTTGCTTACCGAGCTGAAGAAAACAAACTTTTTTCAATTTTAGCAAATCGCTGTGAAAATAACAAAGTAGTTTATCAATCTAATCTAGTTTCACTCAATTTGAAGAGAGTAACGAAAAAATCCTCTCTTGCAGACTATGTGCAGCCAAAAAAATTAGCGTTTTTTGCTTTGCAGAAGTGGTACCAAGTTTAATTATGCTTAGTACATATAGTTTTATTTAAATTATATGGCAACACCTCAATAAAATAATGCACAGTGAATGGCTTGTTGTTCTTCTTTTTAATATATGGGAGAGGATTTTTGAGTCAACAAACTACTTAACAAACTAAATACAAGAGATATAGAGGAAAACGATTTATTTAAATATTTATTAAATGAAAATAAATAATATAAAATTATATATGTACATTTCTTTATTTCTATCTAATTTATATTTATTTATAGGTATTTGTTGAACAAAGATTTCACAAAAACTTGCTTAACTATACTGAATACAGTAATTTGGCCCTGGGGCCAAATTTAGGACTTCTGACTAGGTTTGGCCAATGGCCTGTTATAGTGGACAACAATACCTACATTGTGGCATATTCAGTTTTTTCGTCTATAGTTTTTTGTTGAACAAAGTTGTCAAAAAACCATTTTCTTCAAAATGTCACTTAATATACTCTTTTGGCCCTGGGGTAAAATTTAGGACTTCTGTTCGGGTTTGGCCAATGGCTTGTTATAGTGGACAATAATACCTACATTTTGGCATATTCAGTTTTTTCGTCTACAGATTTTTGTTGAACAAAGTTGTCAAAAAACTATTTCTTCAAAATTTCACTCAATATACTCTTTTGGCCCTGGGGCCAAATTTAGGACTTCTGACCGGGTTTGGTCAATGGCTTGTTATAGTGGACAGTAATACCTACATTTTGGCATATTCAGTTTTTTCGTCTATAGTTTTTTGTTGAACAAAGTTGTCGAAAAACCATTTATTCAAAACTTCACTTAATATACTCCTTTGGCCCTGGGCCAAATTTAGGACTTCTGACCGGGTTTGGCCAATGGCTTGTTATAGTGGACAATAATACCTACATTTTGGCATATCCAGTTTTTTCGTCTATAGTTTTTTGTTGAACAAAGTTGTCAAAAAACTATTTCTTCAAAATTTCACTCAATATACTATTTTGGCCCTGGGGCCAAATTTAAGACTTCTGACCGGGTTTGGCCAATAGCTTGTTATAGTGGACAACAATACCAACATTTTGGCATATTCAGTTTTGGCATTTATAGTTTTTTGTTGAACAAAGTTGTCAAAAAACTATTTTTTCAACATAAAAATGTATTTGCTTTCGAAAGGTTTTTCTTATTTGTTACTTATGTTTTAAAATATTAAAAATATTTAGTCCCTGTTGGTTATGTTTTTCGAAGTTCTCGAAATACTAATAGAAAACAAATGTGTTAGTAGGATTATAGTTGAAGCAAAAAGTCGACTTTTCGACTTTTTTATTTAAATCTAGTTTTTTCGACTTTTCGAATATTGTCAACTTTTTACCATATCTTAGTGTAAAAAAAATACATGATTACTACCAGGGCAGACTAAGTGTGCCCTGGTTACTACATTTATTGATACGCCTTTTCCAATAAAAATTAAATATATCAAGGCAATTAGTGTTCTATAGTTGAAACAAAAGCTCTACTTTTCGACTTTTTTCTATTTTTAATTTTATCGTTATTCATTACAACCTTTTCCACACAATTTTTGGAAAAAATTTATTTTGTAGTAGCATGCTGATGTAGTGTGTTCAGCTTAATTGCACAATCACTTGATGGCACATCATTGATGGTGTTGTGTATGAGCCTTATTACTTACATAAAAACCTCAAAGTTTACATCATTTTTATTTTTGTTCAAATAGTGCTATCAGCTTATTTCACAGTTGAAACAAAAACTCTACGTTTCGACTTTTTTCTATTTTTAAAATGTCGACTTTTCGAACTTGCTACTTTAATTTAAATCGACTATTTTCGACTTTTTACCATGTCCAGTAAAAAATACATGATGGCTACATTTATTGATGTACCTTTTGTAATGTTTAGCAATGAATGAAAAGATTTTTTAATTTCCTCCCGGGAAAGAAAAAAGTACGGGAAATTGGGAACCCTAGTATCAACTAAAAATACAACCCAATTAAAATAAAACATTTTGATTATTTTTAACTTGAATAAAGGCTCAAATCAAAATAATACTTTTTTGTTGGGGTATTCATAATGTCTGCTATTAGTCATATTGTCATAATATATTATAATAGTTGTTGTTGTGTTTTAAACAAAAAAAAGAATTATTTTATGACAAAAAAATAAACATAGTTCAAATAGTGTTATTAGTTTAGAACTTTTTTGTTTGAAACACAGCAAAAATTTGTTTAAAATATCAAAATATATCTGTTTATATTCTTTTCGTATTAATTATTTTTTTAAATTATAAGAAAAACTACTTATTCTTAAACAATCAATATTTCGGTTAGGTAAGGGTATATTTTTCTGTAATTGACAGCTAACGCCTCAAAAATAAAAATGTTTATTATTAATTTATTTTATATTATTTCATTATGGCTAGTAACATGAGATGCTGTAGTAAATATCCTAATATGTTTTGTTACATTTTGATACAAATTTTAAGATAAAATCAAAATACAATATTAGCGATATTTAAAAAACTGCAAATGAAGAAATTCTATTGCTGTAGTTGGATTCAAATGTGTATTAAGCAATAAATGACTACATAAAAATTAATTAATATCAAAAATATTTATTTGTTTTAGTTTTGATGGACGTGTTGCAGCTCAATTAGCCTTTACTCCCATCTCCTGGAATCAAGGTCTTAGCCATCGCAATTTATCGGGTGAGTACTTTACGGATTCCTTTACCTCTTTGTACATTTATACACAATCTCTATTAGATAAATTCTACAAAAAAAATTAGGTTTTTTAAACAAATACATATTTCAAATTAAATTTTAAACAAAAATTTTATGTTTATTAATTGAACATTTATAAAAGAGATCTGTGTTAAAATTCATTTTTGAGATTATTTACAAAATAACAACAAATATTTTGAATTAACTATAAGTAGTCTTTAAACTTAAATTTTTTGATAGTGCTGGCAGTATTCATTCGAGTAATGATCGTTCGATTAATCGAATAATATCTTACGAATAATTATTCGAACAATTAAAAAATTACGATTTTCGTATAACGAACAATTTATTAGAACACAAGGTACTTTTTAAAATTTTATTTAAATTTTTTGGGAAATTGTATTTTATTTAGTTCTTATTGTTTATTTCTTTATTTATAACTAGCTGACCCGGTGCGCTTCACCACCCCAATTAGAAGAAAGAAATAGTACTATCAAGTCTCACTTTGTGAATCTATTTGTAAATGTCTAATTTCATATTTCTGGGTCCATTATTATAGAAAATGCAAAATGTGTTCCTAATTTAAAATTTTTAGGTTTATTATTATAAAATATTCAAAAAGTACCATTGCAATAAGGAAATAGTACCATTGATTATCACTTTTAAATTCGCATTCACTAAACCATAACCCGTCAAGTTTGAATTTTAGATTTGTATATCATTTCCTATATTCTCAACTAATTTTGTTTTTATAATACTTAATATTTAATAAATTATCACAAAACCGAAACCGATCGGTTTTTAATTTTTTAAAACCGAAACCGCGGTTTTGAAATTCTTAGATTTTTTGGAAACTCTAGGTCCATTATTATAGGAAATTCAAAAAAGTACCATTAGAATATATAAAAAGTACCAAAAATCCCCCACTTGTGGTTTCCCACTCACTCGGGTCCATATAAGCTTAATTTCATGGCTTTAGGTTCATTGGTGAAGAAATTACAAAAAGTACCATTCGAATAAAGAAAAAGTACCAAAAAGTCTTCCCCTAGAATTCTAACTCACTTAGGACCATGTATGCTTAATTTCATGTTCCTAAGTTCATTGTTATAGAAAATTCAAAAAAGTACCATTAGAATAAAGAAAAAGTACCAAAAAGTCTCCCCCTAGAATTCTCACTCACCTAGGACCATATATGCTTAATTTCATGTTTCTAAGTCCATAGTTATAGAAAATTCAAAAAAGTACCATTAGAATATAGAAAAAGTACCAAAAAACCCACACTTGTGGTTTCCCACTCACTCGGTTTATATATAAGCTTTATTTCATGTTTCTAGGTTCATTGGTGAAGAAATTACAAAAAGTACCATTCCAATTAGGAAAAAGTACCAAAAAATCTCCCCCTAGAATTCTCACTCACTTAGGACCATATATGTTTAAGTTCATGTTTCTAAGTCCATTGTTATAGAAATTTCAAAAAAGTAGCATTAGAAGAACAAAAAATAACCTATAGTTCAGTTCACACATTTTGGTACCTAAATATTATCCCCTATTCCTAACATTAACTTCACTCAGATACATATCAGCTAACTTTAATGTCGATAACTGAAATAATTTAAAATGTTAAAAAGTACCATTAGGAGAAAAGTACCAATTTCCCTTTTCTTCCTAGAATTTAAAAATATTCCATTTTGCCAAAATTGTTTATGCTACAGGCATGTCTCAAAATATTAAAATCAGTGTTAATGTGCCCAAGAATAAATATGTTTTAAAAAAAGTACCAAACTGTTTACCCGGATTTGGCGCAATATACACCTTGGTACTCGAGTTCCAAATAACACCCTGTTAATTAATTTTTGTATGAATAATTAAAAAAATTGGCTTAATAATTTCAAATCAAATGTTTTTTCCCCCTTTTATCCCCTTTTTGGTACCTTTTTTATCCCCATGGTAAAATTTTATTTAAATAAATGTCTACATCGTGGTGGGAGCTCTTAATAAAATATTCGTATGTCTATGTCAAATTATAGAAAAACATATTTTATGAAAAAGTAGCAAAAATAAAAACAATTTTTATCCCTTAAGGGTTCGAATTTCCATAAAGTACCAAACTTATATTTTTTGATAAGTAAAGAATACCATTTAAAATTTGGGTGCCAAAATACAGTTTTTACCCGTTTTCTCCCCTAAAAAGTTCGAATTTCGAAAAAGTACGAAACACCTTTCAGCTTATTTTTTAATTGAAGTAACATGCTATTTTAAGTTTTTTGTATCTTTATTAGTTTTGTAGATGTAATGTTACCGAGTTTACCCCTTTTTACCACCTAAACATTCGAATTTCCAAAAAAAATGTGTTTCCTTTATTAAAAATACTTTTATTAAAACTAAATAAAGAAAACAATTCAGGTTACAAAAACAAAAAAATAAATAGGAGGCACTACGCAACTTATAGGACACTTAAATTTGGCATCTGTGGTTGCTGTTGTTACCATTTTAATTTAGGTTGATGGGTGGCACAGACGGACAGGTGGACGGCTTAAATTCAAATGACACTTTAAGGCGCCATATTATTTAATACCAAGTTTGTATAATTTTTAGTACAAAAATAAACTTGGTATTACTTATAAATTATATCTACAAGTTTTGAGCTGCCAGACTGGTCGATTCAATCGAATTTTGGTTTATAAAAAGTCGAACAGGCGATTATATTTTTATCTATTTTATTCAGGATAGTTTAACGGTGTATAACTCATAAACCATAAGATATAGCAGAACATTATTTAACATTCAACACTAACAAAATTTTGAATATAAAAGCTGTTGTCACGGTCTTGATGAGTTCATAATATTAGAAAAAACTATATATTTTGTTAAATTTTTACCATTTTAAATTATAAATAATAACCGTCACATAAAATGCAAAACAACGTAAAAACAATACGAAAGTCGAATGTTTGATTGTTAATGATGAAAAAATACTACAAAAACATGTTTTTCATCCTGTTTAAGTAATAAATTTAATTTATATTAGAGATAAGTTGCCAAAAACTTCGTAACAGTGAATTACTAAAAGAATTAATTGATTTGAAATTTAATTTATATTAGAAATAAGCAAAAAACTTCGTAATACTGATTTACTAAAAATAAATTGATTTGGTACCACCAAAATATTGTTAAAAACACTCATTATTGATCTGGCAGCACATGTATAGATTCTGCACAAAAAAGAGAAAACACTCAATTGTCTGCACAATTCGAGTAATATTCTCTCTCTTCATAATGAGTGGAAAAAGTAGTTTGATAAACTACTTTGTTATTTTCTCGTCCGCGATATACAAGGTGACATTAATCAAACAGCTGATTATTTTTTTTTTGCTCGAGTTTCTTTACAACGTTAATCTTGTCAAAATTTTGTTTTGCTGTAGTTTGTATACATTATGTCAGCTGTTTTTGACACTACAAAAGTTATTTGTTTTTGTATTGTTGTATTTGTTGCCGTAACGCATAAACCTTACAATCATTACGCCATGCAAAAATTGATACATTTGGCCCAAGGCGAATTTATAAAAGGTGGAGTCAGTCAAACAGCTGATAATTTTTTTTTCGCTTTTTGGTTCTAACAACTGTTAAAGCTTGTTTTTATATTTAAATATCTATTCTAAGCTTATTAACAAAATATTTATTGTTTACATAAATAAGTAAAGCCCTCACTATTCAATTATCTACACTATATTAAGTTTAAATACTTATTTATTTAATTATTCATTTTGGTTTTTTAACATTTGTTAAGACCAATCGTTGTTTTTGTAGAACTGACACCACCTTGTATGAATTCACCTTGATTTTGCCCAATAAGAAATAAAAGTTTATTAACCCTCCGTTAGTCGCAATCATTTTCAATCGAGACTATTTGCAATGTATTAAATTGATATCAATAAAAAGGCGCGTTTGAAAATAATCTCTTCACTTTTTATTTCGAAAACATAAAAACAATATTAAATGCGACGTATTTAAAAGAGTAATACCAAAAAAATTGCTGTAAAAATATTATTTTATCAAAAAATAGCTTAACATTTAGGGTGATTAAAAAATTTATAATAAAAAATGTTTGCCTGTATCAACCAGATCAGTTGCGAGTAACGGAGGTTTAAACAATAAAATTATTGGTAGGAAAATGCACAAAAGAAGCTCCAATTGCCCCGCATCGGAATTGTAGTTTTTGCAAGACGCTGTTGTTTGGTTTTTTTTTCACTACAATAGAGTGAAAAAAAGCAAACAACAAAAGTCAGCTGTCAAAAACATATGGTAGTTTAGGAAACTTAAATAGAATTTAAATGGCCAACGTTGGCCATTTAAGTATTATTTAAAAAAGCACTGAGAAACTCATTTTCGCATTTAAATAGAACTTAAAAATAATTCATATTTAAATACGATCTCAAAAAATGGCCCTAACTGATTCAAAAAAAAATGAAAATGATGGCTTAATAATTTAGAGGTATTGAAGTTGATGGACAGGTTAGTGCGTGAGGAGTTTGGGTCGCTTGGAAATGTATGTGGATAAAGTAGCGACTAGGTTGGGAGGGCAAGTAGTGAGACTAACATTTGTCTCTGAGAATTGTTGTGTGTGATGAAGTTTAGTTTTAATTTCCGTTTTTTTTTGTATTCCTTTGATTTTGTTTTCTTGTTAAGGTACGCTGTTGATGAGTGAGGGTTGGAACCTCCTGGAAGAGTCGATGAGCTAGACTGAATCCAAAAGTAACCGTAACAACTTGGCTCACTTAAGCGAACCTAGTCTCCCTCAGACATAGCCAAACTTTGCTAATGTAAAAAAATTTGATTTGAGTAAAAAATTCTAAGAAAGCAAAGCGCCGATCCTCGAAAAGGCTCCACATTTGTATAACCCTATATCTTGTATTAATACATACAAAGTAATTTTACTATCACACGGTCAATAAAGTCACTGTAGGCACTTTACTTAAAAAAAAAAATCAGTTTTTGGAACATATTTACCCCGTTATAGGAATTTTGGTATTTGAAAACAAACAAGTAAGAGTACTATATTCGGCTGTGCCGAATCTTATATACCCTTCACCAAATTATACTTCAAAATTTTAAATATTTTTAGGTAAACAAAATTTAATTTTTTTCCAGTTGTTTTTTGAATTTTTGGAAAAAAAAATTTTTCGATTGTTATTTAAAATTTTTTTTTTTAAATTTAAAAATTTTTTTAATTTTTTTAAATATAAAAAATTTTTTTTTTGTTTTTTCAATTTTTTTTTTTTAAAAAAAAAATTCGGGTTCAAAATTTTTTCCCGATTTTGACCCATTGTAGGTCCAACTTACTATGGTCTTATATACGTCGTTGCAAATGTCTTTGAAATATCTATCATTAGATATCCATATTGTCTATATTAATGTCTTAGTAATCCAGATATAGGTAAAAAAATAGGTCAAAAATCGAGGTTGTCTTGGTTTTTCCCTCATATCTCAGCCATTTGTGGACCGATTTTGCTGATTTTAAATAGCAAAATTCTCGAAAGCATGTCTGACAGAAGATATCTGGGGTCTTCAGAAAACTGATTTCAACAGACAGACGGACATGGCTTAATCGACTCCGCTATCTATAAGGATGCAGAATATATATACTTTATAGGGTCGGAAATGAAAAATGTATAAATTACAAACGGAATGACAAACTTATATATACCCTTCTCACGAAGGTGAAGGGTATAAAAATGTCAAAAATTATAATACCATTGATTTAAGAACATTTGGATCTGTAGTAAAACATTGTTAAATATATGCAGTCTTATGCAAAAAAAAACTTACAACATGTTAACTAACCGTTGTTAAGATAAATTCGATAAAATTATATCCAAAAACGAAAATTAGCTTAAAACACCTGTAGTAAACCATTGTTAAATATATGAAATTTAATAATGGTTCAACCAAAGACTACCAGTCTTATGCAAAAAAACTTACAACATGCTTACTAACCGTTGTTAAGCTAAATTCGATAAAAGTATATCCAAATACGAAAATTAGTTTAAAACACCTGTAGTAAACCATTGTTAAATATATGAAATTTAATAATGGTTCAACCCTACTTTAAACCTATTTTAAGGAATTCTTTTTACTTTTTATCTTAAAAAAGAGGATTTTAAAGATAAATTTGGAATAACAGACGATACTATTGCAATTGCTAAACACAATTTCCACTCCGCTGGCGATTAAGTTCCATTTTAAAAGTACAGGCAAATCCCGGTATAACGAACTATATGTTGTCAGGCCCATTCGTTAAATTGAAAAATTCGTTATATCGAGATGTTTTTTTTATTAATTTTGGACAACTTTTTCTATATTGGAATTTAACTAAACGTATGTCGTTTTGATCCCTAGGTTGGATGAGCGGTGTGACATAGGAGGCATGAATATCGTCCAAATTTGTATATGTTTAGTAGTTTTTACTAATCGTTCTTCTGGAGGATGGCTTGGTGCATTATCCATGATTAATAAAGCCTTCATTGTAAGGGATTTCGATTCTGAAAATGATTCAACCTGCAGAAAATTAAACTCAGGGACAAACATTTAAAATAACAGATTTTGAAGATTCCAGATTCCACTTAATTTATGTAAAGATAATTTACAGGAAACACTTAGTCACGATAAAATGTTTGTTTTTACTTTCTTCAAAATACATGTTGATAATTTTGTTATTCCATATTTCATTCATTCATCCAAGTTTTTAGTTTTTTTTTCAATGAAATTCTTCTACGGTTTCCCATACTTAATTCACGTGAATTATAGCCTGTTTCACAATATCGAATGAAAGATTTCGTTCCCATTCTAAGCGAAAGAAAGCTGATTTTGGATTCCCTAACTTCATGTTTATGTGAATCAGTTTTCTTTCGCTTAGAATGCGAACGAAATCTTTCATTCGATATTGTGAAAACAAGCAATTAAAACAACTATAGAAAAAATGGCAGCACCTATTAATAGAGTAACCATTGAAAACGGAACGACTTATTTTCTTATTTTCACATTCTTTACTACTTTTGTTATTTATGCTTATTGTTCGTTATATTGAGCGTACAATTTTCGAAATATTCGCTATAAGTTTGTAAATTTTAAAAATGTGGTCGATTGTTTGATTTTGTTTGGTTTTTCTCATCATTCGTTATATCGAGCATACAATTTTTGAAACGTTCGTTATATAAGGTAGTCAATGTTACTAATTTGACCGTGCGTTAAATCGGATTTTCGTTAAAGTGAGATTCGTTATACCGGGATTTGCCTGTATCTGATTTTGTTTGATACAAGGCAAAGTAAATTAATAAAGTAGCGACAGTACTACAACAAATACAACATTTACAAAAACCACAAGCAATTTTGTTTTTGGTTTAAGGTCTGAGCTGTCAAAATTGCCTGTTGTTGTTTTTGCTTTTGGGCTTGTTGTATTTTTCGCCACAACAACCACAAGTGAATTGACAGTTCAGACCAAAGTAAAAAAAATAGTCACCTGTTCTACTGAGTCTACTTTATTAATTTACTTTGATACAAGGCGTATCTAATAAGGTGACGTCGAAAAGCCAGCTGACTATTTTTTGCTCGATTTGTTTTTTCACTTCTAGCTGTCAAAGTTTGTTTACATTTCTTTATAAATTTAAATTAACGTTTTTGTTTCTTATAATAAAAAATATAAAATAGTAGAAAAGTGAATAATTGATAATATAAAAGTGAATGGAGTACTTATTGAAAGTAAATTTCACGTATTTATTTATTTTCACCCCTGTTTTTGATTCTGGCAGTCTGCTGTTGTTTAGCTGTTTGACAGCTAGCACATAATTTTACAAAAACAAAGTATATGTTGTTTTTGGTAAAGTTGTATTTGTTGTAGAATTGGGTATACCTGTAAATAAATTTGCCTTGGTTTGATATTCCTCCGGCAGTGAACAACATGAGTTTCACAAGTTAGTTTGATTGGCATTTTTGTCATTTACTTTTAACCTGCAACGCCATATGATAATAAAATGTGTTAACATTGTGGAAGAAGATCCACACATTCTAATATACCCACTCCGGAATTAAAACTGTGTTTCCACATAGAAATTCATTAACTTTTGTTAAAATTTAACAAAATGTCAATAACAATAAATTAATAAAACAAATTATAAAACAGTGATGTTTATTTTATCACAGAATATTCGTCATTCGAATACTTTTAATAATAATTGAAATAAACTATATAAAAAAAAGCTTGTACATTAATACATTTTAGCTTAATATAAATTTACTTGAAACAGATGTACATTTTTTATCTAAAAATTAGTTGTTATCTTCAAAAATGTATTATTACTAAAAACAATCAGTGAAAAAAAGAAAATTAACGAATATTTATCCTAATTGAAAGCAACACTGACAACAAAAAAGGGGAAATAAATGAGAAGCATTGCCAGCTTAGACAAAAATCAGTACATTAGTTATTGTGCCTTTAACAAACGTTTATGAATACAATACTTTTATAAATGATTTTTAAAGCTAAAATGTTCGTTAACAAAATTATGTTTTAAATCTACAATAAGGTTTTTTTATGCATATAGCCGTATAAATATATAAAGATGTTGCACTGCCATACATTGTACTGCCAGTGCCAGTACGGCAGTGTTGCCAAAACTTTAAGACCATATCCCACCAGATTGCATTTAAAATAACGCCAGAAACCACTAAATCTTTAAATAAAACCACTGATTAAAACCGCTAAATTTTTATTAAACGAGTTATCAAGCAAAACTGTTTTAAAACAAAAATATTTAAATATTAAACTAAAATGTGTGCCAAAAAAGTTATATACTAAAATTAATTAAGATTATATTTCTGAGGTACCAACCAAATTTAAAAACTTACATGAGACTTCGTAATTGTAGCAGCGACGAAGGCTATTTTTAATAAAAATTAATTTGATTAAATTAAAATACATATACTAAAATTCCATTAACCATCTGAGATTGCAAAGTTTGATTTTACAATATTAAGCTGACTAAAAACTCGGTCCACTTTCGCATTTGACCATGGCATACAAATAATTTGCAAAGTAAACTCAGCTATTTCATTGAAAATATTATTTTCTGATGAATCCTGAATGTTGACTTAACGTAACACTTTAGTGCAATTATAGAACATTAAAAACGTGTCATATGTTTTTGACATAAACAAACAAATTTAAACAGCTGTTTGAAAGTGTTATCAACACATTTAAATACTGTTCAAGCGATTTTATAATTTTTTTCTGCGATTTTAAAAAAAAAATTATTAAACTTTTTTGGTAATAGTATTAAAAAACCGTATGTTTTTACACATAATGTATTCATCATCATTGTGAAGTGCTTCGAAGTGACTTCATATATGGTTATATTAACCCATTAGGAGACAATAATAAATATTATTATTTATAAATTCACTGATATTTATTGTTGTGGGATATGCTAGTTCCTTTGTCTAAAGATATTATACAAATCAAACTATAGAGTGAATGAGAATTACAGACACTCAAGCTTTATTTGTAAAAATATCAAAGCTTAAACAAAACATCAACAATAAACAGTGAGTTTATCTTTTCTTACATTTTGTTTTTTATTTATGTATTTATATCATGGAAATATTTAAAACATTGAAAATATTGTTAAGCGTTCTGAGCATAAGTATTTTTTATACAAGACTTTTAAAATCAACAAGTTGGCAACACCGTTAGTAAATGTCACGTAGAAACGTAAAGATATTCTGTTTTTAACAGGTTCAGACGTTACAGTTAAGTTACATTTTGTCACTATAACTGCTTTAACTAGTTTACACACAATAGAAAGGATCAGCTGTTCCGTTCCGTTAAGGTTACATTACATTACAGTCGGCTAATCCACCCTTTATTGTACTCAGAGAACTTATTATACTCAGAGAACGTATTATTCCCATCTCTCAGCAATTTATTCTTATATGCGTGTATCAGCGTTGCCGTTTTGGGCTTTTCCTACCAAATTTGGTAGAATTTTTTTCGTTTGGTAGGAAGGTAGTTTAAATTGATTTTTGGTAGGTTGGATCAAAAAGTATTTATTTACAAGATAGATTTATCGCATTATTAGAGATCACTAAGGCAGATGCAGTTTCAATTTTCCAACTTATAACAGATTTTTTTTCGGCACATAACGTTCCTTTAAAAAACTTGATCGGATTGGCAACAGACGGTTCTAACGTTATGGCTGGTGACGTTACTTACTAATGAAACTGACTTGTTTTACATTAAGTGCATATGCCACTCACTCCAACTCTGCTCTAGTTATGCATGTAACTTGTTGCCAAAACATATTGAGCTTCTTTGTGGTAATATATATACTTTTTTCTCTCATATTTTCAGGAATTTCAGGAATACTGTTCTGTGAAATCTCAAAATATTAGGTGTTTGCCAAACAAGATGGTTATCTTTAGAAGGTGTTATTGCAAGAATTATAGAACAATGGGACAGTTTAAAATTGTATTTTATATCACGTTTTTAAGACGTAAATGGTATAAGAGCAGCAGAACTGACCGAAAGTATGTCTAATAAAGTCAAAACTTATTTTTTATTCTTGACATACATATATGTATGTATACATATATATTGCCTATTATTAATAATCTCAATAAAGAATTTCATTCTGAAAGTTCACGTTTGCCATATTTATATACCAGTATAAAACTAACTTTTTACTAATTTTAAGTAATTTTATAAAAAAAGAACTGATTAACAATAATATTGAAATTTATTTCAAAAATAAAAATAATCATATTGAAGTTCAAAAAATTTGTATAGGCATACATAAAAGCAGAAATGTATGTATGTATATTGAAAACAATCTTAGCTCGAATGAAATATTTGAAGTTAATCATAATCATAATTAAAATTTAAACGAATCGAAATGTGTGCATATCTGTAGTTCTAATGAGATATAAAGGACAAAAACTGGTTACAAATTTTAGAGACAAGCCATTAACGTGTTTCAGGCCATTAGAACTAGAAATGTAGGAACAGAATTAACATATTCTGAGAAATATTAAAATAAAAGATATTTTTACTTAAAAGATATCCATATTTACTTTTATTTGAATTTTTGTCTTCGTACGATACCGTTATCCTATTCGCAGGTATGACCCACAAAATTTAATTTTTTTTAACGGCAGTGTCAAATCTCCATTTCAAATTTAAAAAAAACTTTGGTAAGAATTTAGCTGAATTCCCAATTATTGATAAATTCATAATATTTATTGTTGGGGATAAGCTAGTTCCTATGCGCACTTCACTGGTTGCTTAGGCCAGATCAGTGATGTTAACCGTACGGTAATTACCGTATTGTACGGTAATTTAGACCTCCGTACGGTAGGCAGGTAATTTCTACATTTGTACGGTAATTTTAAAAAGTTTAAATTTTTAAAAATTATATCCCAAACGTTATATTTCCATAATGTGTCTATATATAATGTACATATTTATCATTAAAATAATCATAAAACTTTGAGGATGATGATAACCAACTACCACTAGACAAAATATATCTACACGGGAAAGTAATCGCAAGTCTTTCAAGTATTGATATTTCAACATACAAATTAGTATTAAAAACTGATCGTAATAAATCCCCAATTGTTCGATACCAATATTTCTATAATTCCTTTAGTTTTGTATTTCCCAGAAGCTGTTGAAATGGCTGAATTTAAATAAATAGATATGGAATTTATATTATAAGGCAAATAAATGATGTTGATAAAAATGGCATTCTGCTGTTTTACAAACATGGTCCTATATTCAAAACCCACTATCTTTGATATTCACGAAAATTACTTTTAGATAGAAAAAGGTTCAGTAAAACAGCCCTCATCTATGGTGTGATTTTCTTACAACCTATTGTCTTTTGCAGTTTTATTTGTATTTTTGTTATTTCTCTATGTTAAACAATTATTTTTTTCCGAATGCAAAAGCCTCTATCTTTTCAAATAATTTTCAAATATTTTTTTGGAATAATTTCTTCTTGCAATTCATGTTTTCCTACTAATTTTTGAATGCTGAACATGAATTTTACATTTTTCAATCATTTAAAAAAATGAATTATCATGAAATATTTTGTTTTTGGAAAATATATATATTCATCTTATACAAAAGTAATATTTCAATTGATCTTTTGAATCACTTTGTGGAAGTAGAATTTCACCAAATTTTGACCATATATAGAATCAGTTGTGTAGATTCGTATTATGCAATAAAAATAATGCTGTATATCAGTATACACTATTGTTTTATTGAGGGGACGATATGAAATACTTTTTAAATAAAAAAATCATAATTTTCTCCAAAAAAAAAATATGTAGTATATGATTTTAAAAAAATGGTAGGTTTAAAACGGTAGTTTTTTGACAAAAATTTGGTAGGAATAAAATTTGTTCAGTGGCAACGATGGCGTGTATACGTGTGTGCATGTATGTGTATACAGATGTATATTGCCGAAACAAAAACAAACAAACTAAAAGAGGTATTGTTTTCACAAAATTTATGTGCACCTGTGGAAAGATAATGTTACCGTTTGTGTTATTGTAGGGTAAGAATACGTGTTTTATTGTTGTAGAAATAAAACTATATCTATTCGCACCGAATTATAATGTTATTTTTTAGACCATTCAATTATGTATACATATACTTATGTACTTACCATATGTAATTTTATATTTTTGTATAGAATGAAGATGTCGAGCCCTTAGCCCCAAATTATCGTAAGCGACAAAACACACATTTTACAGGAGAAGGTTTTTTCGATTATTTTGAAATTTATACATAGAATTAAAAATGTTATGATGCGATATAATATAATTTCGTTCAAGCTATTCGTCTATTTTTCAAAAATATTTATAACTTTTGACAATTAAAAATTCATGGAATACTTTATTGAAAAATATGACAAAAAATGTTTTTTATTGAATTTTTGTATAGACACAAATTTTTCGAATTGAAATAAAATTGTTATTTATGGATAGTTTTTAATGAAATTTCACAGTTATGTAAAATTTAAACGAATTTTGAAATTTATTACCAGCAATCCCGCAATTCCCAAAAAAGTGTTGAAAAATCCCAAAAATGGAAATTTTTAGTTTTTTGGCTATAATATCCATACCAGGGTCGGAGTTATCGGAACCCTTTACAAAATAATTAAAAGCATATTGGGCCATCTAAAATCGGTTACTATATTTTGATGTCGAATATGCGATTTGAGAATTTTTGCCCTAAAATTTTATTTTACATAAAAAATATATGTTTTTTGAATGGACCTGGTCCCTTCGGTAACAAAAATTTTGATTTTTTTTTCATTCAGAATATTTTATGAAAACTCCTCTTAGAAATTTTTGATGATAATTTAAAAAGAAAAACCGTTCTTTTTTTCCGAAAAAATCGGCTTTTTAAAATTTTTTAAATTCAAATGCATATAACTTTTGAACATTTTAAAGAAATAAAGAGTTGTTACAATTTTCAAACTACTAAATGGCTTTTATTTGCAATCAAAAGTATCCGGTTTATTTAAAGGAAATAAACCAGCGTTTTGAAAAGGTTAAAACGTAACAATTGGTGTCAGAAGTGGAATTGCAAATTAATAAGCATGAAGTTTGAGGAACTAAAAGTTGAACAACTCAAGAAAGAATTGAGTAAGTTGGAGCTACCAACAGCAGCTAACAAGGCAGAATTGCAGAAGAGGCTGATAGACGAATTCAAGCGGTGTGATATTGACATCGGTGCTTACGAATTCGAGTATAAGGAAGAAATGGAAGTTTCTACACTTTCAACAACAAGCAGCATGGATTTAAGCACAATGTTTGCTGCTATAATGGAAAAGTTGAAGGAAGTTGAATTCTAGAGAAGTTCAAGAAACATCTAGAGTCAACAATGAGAAACTTCTTGCCGACAACGAGAAACTTCGTGCTGAGGTTAAAGCTGATGTCAAGGAAACTATCAAACACTTAGCTGAAATGGAAGCGAAACTTCAAGAATCCTCTAGAGCAGGGGTGCCCACAAGTTCCTTATGGAAGTGTAAACACCAATACATTTAAAGAAAATCTACTTTTTATTAAATATTTGTTGTTGCTAAAACCAATTCATACAAAGAAAAAAGAAAAAAAACTCACTTTCAACACACACATTTTTAAATTATCATACGATAAACAAAAACAAAATCTACATGGATGATCGCAGCCGTCAATGTTTACCAGCAAAGCATACGAAAGTGTTGTTGCTTTCAACATGCGTGTATTCAGTGAAGAACGACAAAAAAAATAATAAGACAAAGTTGTTTGTGTATTTTGTATTGCTAGTGCTGAGTATACAAAACACACAGTCTATAGCTAAGAGCAGTTACAAAAACAAAAGAGTACCAAGAGTATAGGGCTTGGGCATGACTGCTCTAGAGCTACAGATGAAAAAATTCAGGAAATGTCTGAGGTCATTAACAGCAGAGTGGATGTCGTTGACAAAAAGGTGTCCGAATTAGAGAGCGGCCTAGAAAAACAATCCCAAGATGTTGATAATAAATTTCTCGATCTGGAAATGAAAATTAATAATCTTCAATGCCAAGACGGACCGGTGCGAATTATTTCAGAAACATCGAGTAGAATAAAGGCTTCTAGTTTTGATGGCAGCACACCATTTAATGTTTTCAAGTTCCAGTTTGATACAGTTGCCAAGAGAAATGTATGGAGTAATGAAGAAAGAGCTATAGAATTGATTTTGGCCTTGAAAGGGAACGCAGCAATAGTTCTTGAAAGCGTACCAGTAAGTAACAGAAATAGCTATGATGACATAATGGATGCTCTACAACGCAAGTATGTTGGAGAACACATGAAAGAAATATACCGAATGGAATTGCGTGGTAGAGTACAAAAACCTAATGAGACGCTACAAGACTTTGCGGCAGAAATCGAACGTTTGATGGACCATTTCAAGATTGAGGCATTTGTGAATGGGCTTCGTGACCCTGATGTAAAACATGCGGTTTATGCCACACGGAAGTCAACATTTGCGGAAACCGTTTCATTCGCGTTGGCACAAGAAACAGCTAAATTAATGTCTAAGCCGCAAATATGCAAGGTACGGAATATCAAGGTTATAGCTGAAAATGAGAGAAATATAGTCAGTGAAATAAAAGAGGCAGTTTTAGAGGCTTTAAATGAGAAGCAAGGTAAAGCTAAAATCAAATGCTATAACTGCGGAAAAACTGGTCATATTCAGCGAAACTGCAAAGCATAGAAAAAACGAGCCAGATCTGTTTCGCCGAGAAACGAGCAGCAGGCGAATCGTAGTTCATCACAAGAGTCACCTTTAAACTAAAATGAGCTAGCGCTATGGGGCAAGAACTACCTCCCACATCTGAGGGCCCCTCAATCTCCATATCCGTAATTCAGCAGAAAAATAGCAACCTTACTGCTTGTGGGTACATAAACGGTCAGAAGCACGTTTTTACTATAGACACTGGGGCATCACAGTCTATCGTCAAGCCCGATTTAGTCAAAAACACAATTGAACGCTTATGTGGGGTAAGTCTGCGCACAGCTACTGGGGAGCCAGCCACTGTCTATGGTAAAGTAAATGTGAAAGTAACCATTGCCAATGTTAGCGTCAATCATGTATTTGTTGTTGCCGATATTGTGGACGAAGTAATCATTGGTGCTGATTTCATGATTAGTCATGGCATTACTTTGGATATGGGACAAAAGGTTATGATTTGGCGAAATGTGGAAATACCCCTTGACGTCGGATATGAAAATAGGACTCAAGTAAGAAAGCTAGTTACCGTCGAGCATCTGAGACTACCACCACAGTCAGAAACTTTTGTATGGGCATGTATGGAGGGAGATTGTGAGGACAACAGTTTATGGATGGTAGAAACAGCAGAAATAAAAAGTGATCATATAACAGCAAAAGCCCTTGTAAAACCCTGCAACAACAAAATAGTTTCTGTAAGAGTGCTTAACCTGTCCAGCTCTGAAAAAGTCGTTAAAGCTGGCCACACACGGATGATTTGTGAGTCCGATTTGTTCGTGTTCGACTTGTTAATGGGGCTGTGCGCGAACAAAATCACAAGTAATTGAAAATTTTCAATCACAAATCAGGCGAACAAATCATTCCGTGTGTGGCCAGCTTAAGCCAAATTCCGAAATAGGTCGATGCACTTCAGCAGAGGCAGTAATCAATTGCGAGAAAAACCCGGAACATGACAATAAATCCACCAAGGAACACGAGCTACTAGCGGAATATGTGGGGAAATGGGTAGGAGGATTAGCGCTGCCCGATAGAAGTAAGGCCAAACAGCTTCTGAAGAAACATACATCGGTCTTCGCCTTAAAAAGTCAAAGCCAAGGTCGAACGGCAATTGTAAAGCATCAAATAAATATAGGCGAAGCGAGGCCCATAAAGCAGGCGCCCAGAAGTATTCCTCTAGCAAAACGAAGTGAGGTGAAGGAGTTGGTTAACGAAATGGAGCGGGATGGAGTAATCGAACCATCTTCAAGTCCTTGGAGCTCGCCTGTAGTGTTAGTTAAAAAGAAAGACGGCAGCACTAGATTTTGCGTCGATTATAGAAAGCTGAACGACGTTACCAAAAAAGACAGCTACCCGCTACCAAGAATTGACGACACCCTGGACACATTAGCTGGAACAAAATAGTTCTCCACATTGGACTTGCAAAGTGGTTATTGGCAGGTAGAGATTGCAGAAAAAGACAAAGAGAAAACTGTGTTTAGTGCCAGTGATGGATTATGGCAGTTTAATGTGATGCCCTTTGGACTCTGCAATGCTCCAGCCACATTCGAGCGTTTAATGGAACATGTGTTGAAAGGACTTCACTGGAAGACATGCTTGGTGTACCTCGATGACATAATTGTCATGGGGAAGTCTTTCGATGAACACTTGAAAAACCTTGAAGAAGTCCTTAAACGAATAGCAGCGGCTGGACTAAAACTTAGCGTAAAGAAATGTGCATTGTTCCAGAAAGAAGTTAAGTATTTAGGGCATCGCGGAACAGCAGACGGCATATCAACAGATGAGGATAAAATAAGAGCCGTAAAGGACTGGCCTCGCCCGAGAAATCTTCACGAATTGCGCAGTTTTCTAGGCCTTTGCACGTACTACCGACGATTTGTACCGAATTTTGCCAGTGTTGCCTCAAGCCTACATGAGCTAATGCAGAATTCGCGAGCGTTCCTGTGGAGTGAATCTCAAGAACAGGCATTCCTTCAGTTAAAGGAATGGTTGTGTACAGCACCAATTTTGGCATATCCCATCCCAGGGGCGAAGTTTGTGCTAGACAGCGATGCGAGTGGATACGGAATAGGCGGTGTGCTTTCGCAGGTGATCAACGGGACGGAAAAGGTCATAGGCTACTACAGCCGAATACTTTCCAAGCCTGAGAGAAATTACTGCGTAACGCGACGTGAACTCTTGGCAGTATTAGAGTGTGTGAAGCATTTCCACAAGTATTTGTATGGTCAGCAATTCCAACTGAGAACCGATCATTCTGCCCTCAGGTGGTTGTTGCAATTTAAACAACCTGAAGGGCAACTGGCTCGTTGGATTGAGCGGCTTCAGAGCTATGACTTTAGCATCGAGCACCGGAAGGGTTTGAAACACGGCAATGCGGACGCGCTCTCAAGACGGCCTTGCAACATGGAATGCAAGCATTGCGCAAAAGCCGAGAGAAATGAATGTGTCATTGACGTTCGACTAATGCATATAGAGTCCAGTGCAGATTGGTCTGTATCGCAGAGAAATGACCCCATACTGTCTAAAATAATATCGGCAAAAGAAGAAGGCAGAAGGCCAGCCCGCAATGATATATCGGCCGAAAGTCTACTGATGAAATCATATTGGGCCCTATGGAATAGTCTACAATTGTTAAATGGCTGCTTATACCACATATGGGAAAGTGCTGACGGTAAAACAGTGACAAATCTAATTGTTGTACCATCCTCTAAAATAAACGAAGTAATGAAAGAGTTTCATGACGGTACCAGTGGTGGTCATCTTGGTGTGACAAAAACCTTAGAGAAGCTAAAACATTGTTTTTATTGGGTGGGTTGTCAGCAAGCAGTAGCCGATTGGGTAGCCAATTGTCCACAATGCATAGCAGCGAAGGGCCCAGTAAGAAGAAGTCGTGGACAACATCAGCAGTATAACTCAGGTGCGCCATTCGAGCGGATTGCGATGGATGTAGCAGGCCCTTTCCCTGTCAGTGATGCTGGAAACCGTTACGTTCTAGTGGTTGTGGATTATTTCAGCAAATGGCCAGAGGTATATGCAATACCCAATCAGGAAGCTAAAACGGTTATAAGCGTATTTGTGAACAACTGGGTGTGTCGCTATGGTGTTCCACTGGAGTTGCACTCGGATCAATGTAGAAATTTTGAATCCGCCGTATTCAAGGAAATGTGCGATTTATACGGAATAAGAAAAACCAGAACAACGCCACTGCATCCTCAATCTGATGGCATGGTCGAAAGATTCAATCGCACCCTGGAGGAATATTTAAGAAAAGTGGTCAGTGCACACCAGAAGGACTGGGATGAACACATACCAAAATTTCTATTGTCATACAGGTCAGCTGTTCATGACTCGACCTCTCGAACCCCTGCAAAAATTGTCTTCGGGACATAACTCAAGTTGCCTGGTGATTTAGAATTCGGTATTAAGCCCTCATCAAATAATGAAAACACTTCCCAAGAGCAAGATGACCTTAACGAACTTCACGAATTCGTACGCAGACGAATAAAAATGACCAGCGACAAAATGAAAGCCAGATACGATCGAGCAGCGAATTCTGAGGGATTTAATGAAGGCCAACTTGTACTGCTGTATAACCCACAACGCAAGAAAGGACTGTCTCCCAAACTACAAACCCATTGGGATGGACCATACAAGGTGATTAAGAAATTAAACGATGTGGTGTACAGAATACAGAAAGAAAAGAGCCCGAGATCTAAAATGAAGGTCGTACATCTAGAACGACCAGCCGCCTATGGGAGAAGTGAATCTATGCCTATTCGGGACGAACAGGCTTAAGCGGGGGGCAGTGTTACGAAATTGTACTTGAATTCAAATATAACGATTTTAACGGCTGATTTAAAAGTAGCATAATGCTTTCAAATAACAGTGCCGTAAAACTGTAACATATCTGTGGGCATTATTAAATAAAAGCTTTCAGTTGATTTGATCGTAAGTTGGCAACGCTGTATTCGATTTCGAATATTCAGTTAAAGAACATTGTAGAAAGTACACCACAGATGGCGTATGTATTAGAAACCTCTAGACAGTTAAAGAGAAATCTAGAGTGCAGATGGCAGTGTTATAAATAGTAGCAGAGGTTGCAGTCGTTAGTGAGTTTATCAGAGAAGCTTTTCGAATAAACATCAACTAAGTGCCTTAACCCTTTGACGACAATGGGAAACATTTATCCCATATATTTAATTAGTAATTAAAACATGTTTTAAATAATTGGCATACATTTTTTTGCTTTAATAATGTAAAATAAAGTAGATTTTTATTATGTAAGATGTTAAAGTTGAAAATGTTGAATAAATTAAGTGCCAAATCATTGACGGGAAATCCCAAAATTTTTTTGCGCTGAGTGCTTTATTGTTTTCGTTAATTGTATTGCTATTTTATTATTTTTTTCTGATTTTGGCGGTTGATACATATTATTTGGTGAGTATAGAAGTGTAGAAAGGCATTAGAAAATTTTAAAAGTTAAAAATATACTTTGGAATTGCCAATGAATACCATGGGAAATATTTTTCCCTATTGACCACAAGTGAAATTTTTAGTGTTACTATTACTTTTTAGATGATGAGAAGATGAACTACTTTTGGATGAAGAGGATCAACAATTCATTGAAGAGGATATTGAAAACGATGCCGATGTGGTGGAAATCGACAATAATCATCAAAAAATTGAAAATAATGTACCTTTGGATACACGTCAGGACGCTACTATTCAATGAAAGCGAATATGAAGTCGGTCGCATAAACACTTTTTGTGACCGTCGTGATTTGTTGATCCCAATGGAGATATTTTTGGATGTTGGAAGCTGGATATGCTAATAAGTGATAAGTAATACCAGAGCAGGTACGCGGAGCAGCACGGAAGTTCTTTTATTATTGAACACAATGAAATGAAAGCGTTTTTAGGAATGAATTTTGCAATGAGTTTCCAATCAGGGTCTGCTCAAAAAATAAACGTGACATGTCCTGAAATGTTAATAAAGTATTATAATAAGGGCCGGCGTTGACCTTATGGATCAGCGAAAAGTATTTTATGAGTTCGAGTCACTAGGTATTCTATCATGTCATAATGTTCTAATATCTCAGAATGGTTTGAAAATTTTGTTATTGCTAAGAGCAAGGTCTACTGTAAAGGAAGGGGTCAAAAGGAAAATTGGAATGAAACGCAATTTGCCAGCACAAAACATGCACAGGCCGCTACAATGAAGATATGTGTAAAATGCGTATAAAGAACTGAACACACAACTTTTGTGCAACGTGCATCTCTGCTTCACAAGGAAGATAAACTGTTTTCGGTACGTTGAAATAGCTCCCAAATGAAATAACTTTCAATGAAATAACTCCCAATGAAATAACTCCCATCAAAAATGAAATAATTCCCAAACCTGAAAAATAAAATAACTACCAAAGGGTAAAATGAAATTACTCCCAATAATCGGCGGTTTCATAATTTTAAATATATTAGTCCCAAAAAAGCGAAATAACTCCCAATGAAATAAATTCCAATAGAAATTAAATAATTACCAATCCGAAGCAATTTATTTATGTATGTAATCTAACCCAATGAAATAAAGAACTACAAAAGTGAAATTATTCTTCGCTTACCAAACATTTTTTGGATTGCGGGCCTATGGCGTATCGCATAGTTTTCCTGCTCTGGGGTGTATCAAAAACTGGCTTCGCTCAGATTTCTTTCATTGCAGAAAGGTTTTATAATATTTCAGCAAGCCTGTTAAAAACTCATTAAAAATTCAATAAATATTAGCCATTTATTCAAAACCGTTAGTATTACTTTTATTACCTTTATGGTCCATAGGGAAAAATATTTCCCATAAAATTCCAAAAAATCTGTGATTTTGGATTTTTTTTTAATTTTTCTTTATTTTAATCTAAAATCATTTAAAAAACCCCACTGAATACTAATATTTTCTCATAGTTTCGTTATGGTCGTGAAAGGGTTAAAGTGTGTTGTGTTTTTCAAGTAAATTCGTGTACAGGCAAATCCCGGTATAACGAACGATATGTTGTCAGGCCCATTCGTTAAATTGAAAAATTCTTTATATCGAGATGTTTTTTTTTTTAATTTTGGACAACTTTTTCTGTATTGGAATTTAACTAAACGTTTTGATCAATAGGTTGGATGAGCGGTGTGACATTAGGAGACACGAATAGCGTCCGAATTTGTATGTCTTTAGTAGTTTTTACTAATTGGAGGATGGCTTGGTGCAGTATCCACGATTAATAAAGCCTTCACTGTAAGGGATTTCGATTCTGAAAATGATTCAACCTGTAGAAAATTAAACTCAAGAACAGACATTTAAAAAAAGAGATTTTGAAGATTCCAGATTCCACTTAATTTGTGTGAAGATAATTTACAGGAAACGCTTAGTCACGATAAAATTTTTATGTTTATTTTCTTCAAAATACATGTTGAGAATTTTGTTATTCCATATTTCATTCATTCATCTAAATTTTTTAGTTTTTCTTTTTATGAAATTCTTCTACGATTTCCCATATTAAATTCACGTGAACACTTGCAAACTTATAGCCTGTTTCACAATATCGAATGAAAGATTTCATTCGCATTCTAAGCGAAAGAAAGCAGATTTTGGATTCCCTAACTTCATGTTTATGTGAACGAATTAGTTTATTTTCGCTTAGAATGCGAACGAAATCTTTCATTCGATATTGTGAAAAAAAACTATTAAAACCAATATAGAAAAAACAAGTAAAAGTGCTATATTCGGCTATGCCGAATCTTATATACCCTTCACCTTTGTTGTGGATGCATTATTATTTTTTATAATTAGTATATGTATGTACATTGCCCACTTTCAGCGTACAGCATCCTAAATTTATCAAGAACACAAAAAACAACAACAACGCCAAACGAAACAAAACACCAAAAGAAAAAACAAAATACACAAGCCAATGAAACCAACACACATCCAAACATACGTTTAATTGTATAAAAAACAACAACGCCAAAAGAAACAAAACACAAAAGAAAAACAAAATACGCATCGCATGCACATCCAAACATACGATTTGTTGCTTTTTTGTAAAAAAAACCAACACACAACCAAACCAACGTTTAGTTGTATAAAAAACAACAACAACGCCAAAAGAAGCAAAACACAAAAAAAAAAACAAAATACACAAAACTTGCACATCCAAACATACGTTTTGTTGTTTTTTTGTCAAAGCATGCAATACATTGTGTTTTTTGATGAAATTTTCAGAGGTTGTCTCGGATTTTTGCTCATATCTCCGTTATTTATGGACGGATTTTGCTGATTTTAAATAGCAAAATTCTCGAAAGTATGTCTGACAGAATTGTTGAAGATTTGGATCCCGGAGATATCTGGGGCCTTCAGAAAATTGATTTCAACAGACAGACAGACAGACAGACGGACAGACAGACAGACGGACATGGCTTAATCGACTCCGCTATCTATAAGGATCCAGAATATATATACTTTATAGGGTCGGAAATGAAAAATGTAGAAATTACAAACGGAATGACAAACTTATATATACCCTTCTCACGAAGCTGAAGGGTATAATTACAGCAACTATTATTATCGGGATTTGCCTGTACATTATAAATTGTGTCTGTATTTCTGAGAATTTATAAACGTGTATAAAAAACATTGAGTGGCTATTTAATTCTGTTGTTGTTGTACATTTTAAAGAAATAGAGAGTTGTTACAATTTTCAAACTACTAAACGGCTTTGCAATCAAAAGTATCCGGTTTATTTAAAGGAAATAAACCAGCGTTTTGAAAAGGTTAAAACGTAACAATATGTTGTTAGTCCAATGAAGGAAAACTGGAGAAAATGAAAAAAATATTTGGATAGGGTGTTATCAAAAAACTGAAGTTGGGTAAAAATGTTGAAAATTTAATTTTCAAATGCGAATATCTCCTAAGCTATAAGAGGTAATTGATAGCTACGACTAGCGCTCGGTGAAAGGATATATGTGTAATTTTTTTGAAATCCGAACACAAACGAAGAAACAGGATCGTTTTAAAAATGTAATATACCCGAGGTGTCCTACTTTGAGGACCTTTGGTCGCGCCCCTGGTGGGCCCATGGGGTCCACATTCAGAACTTAAACTCGACAGCACTTCTTCTTTGCGCATGTGAAATTTCATTCAAACCAATCAAACCATTTAGAAGTTACAGATTTATTTCCTTCTTTTTTATCTATACCACTATGTGTCGCTTACGATAAAATTCGTTTACTGTAAAATGTAAACATTGACTTACGATAAAATCTTACCCCCTATAATTTTGAAGTTATTAACAAATTTGATATTCTGAGAACGCTAAAACATCAGTCGGTCCATAAAATTTAAATTTTTGCAATAAAAAAAATTAGAAAATGTCGCTTACGATAATTTGGCGCTAGGGGCTCGATGTGATAACACGATTTTTGTTTGCTTAGTATTTATTAAATTTATTTAGCAGTTTAATGTTTCAAAATTTTAACTTTTTCTGTACTGGATAATTTGTATTTGTATGTTTCCCATGTGGAATGCTTCCGTAGTAAAATAAGAACTAGTAAATTAAGCATCTCCATTCTGTGTTTATAACATTCGTTATTCTCATCAAACCAAAAGGAATAAATTGGATTTTTTGGAGCAACTTACGCATTGCTCAACAACAAATGTTTTTATGTTTTTTATAGATTTATTTTTTAAAAATATTTTTTCGAAGACTTTTATATGAATTTTACAAACTTCAAAAAATAAGTCAGAAGGAGCGCACAAACTTCCAAAGTCGGAATCTTTTGTATAATTTTTTGCATGAACAAACATTTCTGAAGGATATGACAAAATTTGCGCTGGTTTAATTATATCAACACGACATTTAACGCAACATATCCGTTGAGCTATGTAACCAACAAAATATCGACTTGATGTTAATTCTATTGACACATTGTTGGAGGTAAAACAATCGGTGCGAATCGATATATACTACGTTTATACGCACGGCTTATTCGCAAATAAAAATTTTGCAATAAGAAAAATTTGCCGCATAAACAGTGAATTAATTTTTTATTTGCGAATAGCTAACTTACGAAAACAATTCCTGATTAACGACACTATTTGCAAATAAGATATTAAGCATTGCCATATGTTTTAACGCTTTTAGTTTATTAAGACGTTTTTTAAATATTTCATTGCGTTTTTGAATTAATTGGATTGCAAGACAAATATGAATTTTAGATTCTATAATTTTTACATTTAAAAAAATAAATGTATCATATTTTATTCAATAAAAGAGCTACCAAATAATTACATTTTACCATCCGGCATCTCATAAAAACAAGAATTTTCCGTAACTAATGTGAAATATAAACAGTGAGTTAGTTAATTGCAAATAATTTTTATTTGCTAAGTGGTTTATCTAGCTGCAAAATATTTTCAGTTGGTGGTTTTTAGCTCTTTTTATATCTTGTATTTACTAAAGCTAAACTAAAATAATAAAATTTTACAAAATTTTTTTAAGTGTATGCCGATTTTTCTTTGTGTTGTTTTTATGGTTTATCGATAAATAGTTTTTTTGACTTAACAGAAAGACGGTTCCAAATCGAATTTTTTTGAAAATTACATTAACCCCCAGTAACACGAAGGCTGATTATGTGTTAACTAATAGTTACACTGACAGTTTTCATACAAAAATAATTTTAACCGACAGTATAACTATTACTTAAAGCATAACCCGGCTTCGTGTTAATGGGGGTAAGCCTAATAGTTCTTTAGGTTATCAGTTTGAAACTGAAATACGAAAATACAAATGCAATGGAAATATGTCTGAAAAGGTATCAAAAATAAGACAACGATGGGTTGTACATTTTTGAATATCGCTGTTGAATCAATTGATTCTAAGGTATTTTTTTTTTACTTTTAGCTTCTAAAAACCAAGAAATTTTTCAGTAACATCTACATTATTAGTCGGACGAATCTTTCAAATAACACATCGTTTTGGTTTAAGCTTTTGAAGTATCAGGATTCCTCAGAAAATAATATTTTCAATGAACTAGCTGATTTTACTTTGCAAATTATTTGTATGCCATGGTCAAATGCGAAAGTGGACCGAGTTTTTAGTCAGCTTAATATTGTAAAATCAAACTTTGCAATCTCAGATGGTTAATGGAATTTTAGTATATGTATTTTAATTTAATCAAATTAATTTTTATTAAAAATAGCCTTCGTCGCTGCTACAATTACGAAGTCTCATGTAAGTTTTTAAATTTGGTTGGTACCTCAGAAATATACTCAAAATGATGATTTCTAATGGATTGATCTTAATTAATTTTAGTATATAACTTTTTTGGCACACATTTTAGTTTAATATTTAAATATTTTTGTTTTAAAACAGTTTTGCTTGATAACTCGTTTAATAAAAATTTAGCGGTTTTAATCAGTGGTTTTATTTAAAGATTTAGTGGTTTCTGGCGTTATTTTAAATGCAATCTGGTGGGATATGGTCTTAAAGTTTTGGCAGCACTGCCGTACTGGCACTGGCAGTACAATGTATGGCAGTGCAACATCTTTATATATTTATACGGCTATATGCATAAAAAAACCTTATTGTAGATTTAAAACACAATTTTGTTAACGAACACTTTAGCTTTAAAAATCATTTATAAAAGTATTGTATTCATAAACGTTTGTTAAAGGCACAATAACTAATGTACTGATTTTTGTCTAAGCTGGCAATGCTTCTCATTTATTTCCCCTTTTTTGTTGTTAGTGTTGCTTTCAATTAGGATAAAATATTCGTTAATTTTCTTTTTTTCACTGATTGTTTTTAGTAATAATACATTTTTGAAGATAACAACTTATTTTTAGATAAAAAATGTACATCTGTTTCTAGTAAATTTATATTAAGCTAAAATGTATTAATGTACAAGCTTTTTTTATATAGTTTATTTCAATTATTATTAAAAGTATTCGAATGACGAATATTCTGTGATAAAATAAACATCACTGTTTTATAATTTGTTTTATTAATTTATTGTTATTGATATTTTGTTAAATTTTAACAAAAGTTAATGAATTTCTATGTGGAAACACAGTTTTAATTCCGGAGTGGGTATATTAGAATGTGTGGATCTTCTTCCACAATGTTAACACATTTTATTATCATATGGCGTTGCAGGTTAAAAGTAAATGACAAAAATGCCAATCAAACTAACTTGTGAAACTCATGTTGTTCACTGCCAGAGGAATATCAAACAAAATCATATACTTTTAAAATGGAACTTAATCGCCAGTGGAGTAGAAATTGTGTTTAGCAATTGCACTAATATAGTATATTATTCCAAATTTATCTTTAAAATTCTCCTAATTCCTTAAAGTAGGTTTATAGTAGGGTGGAACCTACTTTAAAATTTGTACATTTAAAAATTGTTTATCAAAGGTATTTTAAGCTGTCAATCGTTTATGAATACAACTTTATGAAAATTTTCCTATAATTGGTTTATAAAACTTTTTTAAATTTTTATGCATATGGCTGATAGTCTTTGGTTCAACCCTACTTTAAACCTATTTTAAAGAATTCTTTTTACTTTTTATCTTAAAAAAGAGGATTTTAAAGATTTTTTTTAACGCTTTATTGATTTATTTAATCTGTCTATTTTGACCTTACAATAAGTGTTTAAATCTTATAATTAAAATTAAAACTATTTGCTATTCAACAAGATAGCTATAATGGTAAACAGTCACTCATCTTAGCGGGGTGGTAGATCTGCTCTACGGAGCCTGGATCGGGTTTGGGTCTGCACAAGTTGTCTTGCAAGCGTATTGGGATGGTTTCGCAGCTTCACAATATATTTCTCACGGACTTTCTTGAACTCTTCCTTTACCAATGTCACTTCTAAGTCTCTGTGGATGTTTTCATTTCTTATGTACCATGGTGCTCCCGCTGTATAAGATCAATACTGGTGTTGCTAGCCATTCCCCATAATTGAATTCCATATGTCCAAATTGGTTTTAAAACGGTCTTATACAGGATGACTATATTCAAGGCTTAATTTTGATTGGTCACTGATTAACCAATGAAAGCTAGAGGCTTTTAACTTCATGTGAAGTCTCTTGGTTTCTATGTGTCGGCGCCAAGTAAACCGTCTATCTAGATGAATACCAAGGTAGGTGACATAATCAGACTGCGGTATATTAACGTTGTTGAGTGTGACAGGTGGGCAATTTCCTCTCCTTAGAGCGAATGTAACATTTCTACTTTTCAGCCCATACGTACGAGGTAATTCTGTAGTTGACTAGATGCCATGAGTGGGTTTTCGTCTGAGCTAATAATGGCGGTATCATCAGCAAATGTTGAAATTGTTAGTTTATCGCACGTAGGGAGGTCGGAGGTGTAAATAAAATATAGCGTAGGTGCTAGTACACTTCCCTGTGGAACGCCAGCTCCAATCTTGTATTCTCTCGTCACATAATCATTGTACTTAACTCTGAAAAGTCTATTCGATAAATAAGACTCCAGCAATTTATGAGTACATAGTGGTAGTAAACATTTGATTTTATGTACTAGACCCTTATGCCATACCTTGTCAAAAGCCTGAGCAACGTCTAAAAAGACGGCAGAACAATATTTCTTTAATTCAAAAGATTTTCTAATATCTTCAGTTAAACTATTGACCTGTTCAATGGTGTCATGATGTTCACGGAAACCAAATTGGTGTACTGGGATAATGTTTCCATCATTCAAAAAAGGTATTATCTTTTCCTTGTCAAAAGCCTGAGCAACGTCTAAAAAGACGGCAGAACAATATTTCTTTAATTCAAAAGATTTTCTAATATCTCCAGTTAAACGATTGACCTGTTCAATGGTGCCATGATGTTCACGGAAACCAAATTGGTGTACTGGGATAATGTTTCTATCATTCAAAAAAGGTATTATCTTTTCCTGGAATATTTTCTCGAATAGCTTCGACAAACAAGGGAGTATGCTAATTGGTCTATAAGAAGATGGCAGGGTTAAATTTTTACCCGGTTTAGGTATCATTATTATTTGAGAAATTTTCCAATTTTTTGGATAAATTCATAGTTTCAAGATCACATTAAACAATATAGATAGCACAATTATTGCCACATTTGGTAGGTTCTTAATCATTGATGGCGTTATTAAATCATATCCCGGTGATTTTTTCAAGTCTGATTTATTTTTAATTACTCTATTGACATCCTCAGGACTAATATCGAATTGGGCTGCATTAGCCATTGTTGAAGCTGGCAGTTCTTCTAGTTCAAACTCATTTGCCGTGGAGTTGGGTTGAAATACTTCACGTAAATGTTCAGCAAATACTGAGGCTTTTTCTATAGCACTTCGTGCCCAGGTTCCGTCAGCTTTTCTTAAAGCGCTTTGTGCCTCTACCGGTGGCTTAATGTTCCTCGTTGCCTTCCAAAGAGAGAAATTTGTGTATTTTGTACTCGTCAAACTTTTACTATAATTTTCGTTTATGCGATCCTCTTCTAAATGAAGGGCTCTTTTCAGTTTTCGTACTGCTGCGGACAGCCTCTGCTTTGCAACAGGTGATCTATTATGTTGCCATTCTCTTCTGAGTCTTCTCTTTTCGAGAAGAAGTCTTTCCATATCCGAACTTGAAATAGGCGTATTAGTTTTTGGAGGGATCTGGCACCTAGAGTGTTCCAGAGCCGAAACAATCAATGACGTGAAGTCATTGACGGTCCTATCTATGTCTTCCTCACACTGTAAATTAGGATTTGTGTGGATATGACTGCTGATATATTTCCTATATTTTAGCCAATTTGTGTTAAAATACAAAGAGTCCTTAGGAAATCTTGGGATGTTGGGTCTCTCCCAATAATTAATAATTACAGGAGAGTGGTCAGAAGACAGATCATAGGATATTTCTGTGGATATTGCATTCCGAATAATACCTCTGCATATGGCGAAGTCTATTAGATCAGGAATTTTTCTAGGATCAGTTGGCCAATAAGTTGGGTGTCCAGGAGACACAAAATCTAAGCAATTTTTGCGATCAACTAGAGCTTTATACAGCTGTCTACCTCTGGGATTTATACAGCTGTCTACCTCTGGGATTTATACAGCTGTCTACCTCTGGGATTTCAAGGCGAATAGATGTTGCTTGCATATAATCCTTTGAAAACGCATCTAGGGCATAGTGTCTCAATCGGTTTCTAATTATGATACCGCTACCGCCATGTGCCTTACCATCCGGATGGTTTGTGTAATAAAATGAGTATCCTGATATATTAAAGTTATATCTATTTGTAAGATGTGTCTCCGAAATTAACATCACATCGATGCTTTTATTTTTTAACATAAAATGGGAAATTTCCGATTTGTGCTGGTTTAAACCATTTGCATTCCAGAAACATATCTTCAAAAAATTCATTTTCTTGTTAATAGAATTTGAATCATTTGGTTCTGTGCTCTCAGAAGCTCTTGCTCATATTTTGATTAAGAGAGGAAATATTCTCAGTAAGTGTTTGCATAAGGTTTTCCAACCCTCCCATATTTTGGGGGACTTTTGGCTTTTGATAACCCGTTTTTAAATACTGGCATATGAGCTGGCTCCAGCATTTATTGTAGCTCCCTGGCCATTTTCCTGTGATACTGGATGAGCCGCATTTATTTTATCATTTGAAAAATCTACTCCAGAGCTTAGTGGTCTAGATGTAGATACCGAATTTGTAGGTGTTGATTCAACTATTTCACCTCTCAACAGCTTTTGCCTCTCTCTTAATCTTTTTAGTAACTCCTTGTAGACCGGGCATCCGCGATAATTAGCGGAATGATTTCCACAGCAGTTACCAGTTTTCCTACTGAGACCATTCTCAACTATATCACATTGTGACGAAGAGTGCAGGCCTCCGCATGCAACACATACTGTGCGTAGGGTACAATAATTACGTGTATGTCCAAATTCCTGACAATTACTACACTGAACGACTACGACTACGCTTAAGAGGCTCCTCTATATTTACTCTACGATTCAACAAATATCTTAGAGTGTATATAGGGTGAGTTTCATTATTTTTTAATTTCCCATCATCAGGCTCTAACTCAACCCTAAACATTGGCTGAGGAACCTTGTCTCTATTAAAGATATTGACTACATTCTTTGTCTGATAGCCCAATTCTTCCAGGGCCTCCTTGATTTCGTTTGTATCTACACTGGACTCTATACCTTTTATGACTACTATCAAGCCCTTGCAACTCTTAAGTTGATATGTATAAAAGTTTTTCTTACTGTCATTTAGGTGTTGAGAGATTTTTCTATAACAATCCTCAGTGTATACAACTATTTTTGTCTCTTGCACACCTCCTTTTTTTATTGGAACAATATGAAAATTATTTTTGCAACGAGTTCAATAAATGATTTCACTAAGCTATTAGAGCTAGTTTCACGAAGGAATATTGGTGGTGGTTTTAACGGTTTACGGATAGATTTATCATCATTTTTTGATGATTAGAATCTTCCTCACTCAAGAGAGCAAAACGGTTACTTTTCAAGGGGTTATCAGTAATTTTTTGCTTTTTCTCAGAAGGCAGACTTTTCTGGGGACTTAAATTTCGCTTATTAATTCTTATATATCTAAGCATACCTGTTTGAACTGGAGATTTAGTTTTACTTATCTTATTTCCAACCTTAGGTATAGCACCCCTTGATGTACCATTATCTTCCATCACGGTATTTTCAGTGTTAAATACATTAAAACTCTCACTAGGTGTTGTTAGTGGATTATCATAAGCTTGTGTATTTATCATTGTCGACTCTGTTATATCTACTGCAGTATTTGTTGTTGTACCAGAACACTTTTTATTTTCTTTTATGCTTTGTTCTAAACAAGCATTACTAGGTGATGATGTGTGTGCACTATTGTTCTCATGTATTTGTATCACGGGGGAACAAGAGCGCGCTCTCTCAATCGGTTTGGCGGTTAAATAATTTTTGTAAAAGTCTGGATCTCTTATATTTTTGTTAGCACTTCTATTTTCACCCTCCCCGTATAAAGATAAATTTGGAATAACAGACTATACTATTGCAATTGCTAAATACAATTTCCACTCCGCTGGCGAATAAGTTACATTTTAATAGTATATGATTTTGTTTGATATTCCTCCGGCAGTGAACTATCTTCAAAAATTTATTATTACTAAAAACAATCAATGAAAAAAAGAAAATTAACGAATATTTTATCCTAATTGAAAGCAACACTAACAACGAAAAAGGGTAAATAAATGAGAAGCATTGCCAGCTTAGATAAAAATCAGTACATTAGTTATTGTTCCTTTAACAAACGTTTTTGGATACAATACTTTTATAAATGGGTTTTAAAGCTAAAGTGTTCGTTAACAAAATTGTGTTTTATATCTACAATAAGGTTTTTTTTGCATAAGACTGTGAATCTTCATGTCCTAAGGTTTTCACCAATACCAACTTCTTATACAAAAAGCTTATATTTATTTATCAGGAGCTTCACAAACCTTGCTCCCTTTTGAAAAATTTTAGATTTTTTTATGTATTCGATGCAAAATGTGTTGTGGAGAAAATGTAAAATATACGGTCTTTTTTACATTTTCCTCCTTTTAATTTGTTTTGATTTTATTCAAATATAGCCGATATTTTTAAATAAATTTCGAGACTTCGAGCGGAATTAAAAATAATAAATAAATCTAAATATCTTTTGAACCAAAAGAGATAAATTACATATCGTAGTCCCGAAGTTATCTTCACGTATATCACAAAATCAAAAAAATCGATCTGTTCAATCGACAGGTTTATATCTCTTATAATTTCAGAGATATTGTGGAGCAATTTTGTTGTATGTCCATTTTTGCTAAAAATTTAATGTGTTATGATACCGTATGTGCGATTTTACTGGATATACAATAAAAAGTGTATGAAGTTTTGTAAATATAAAAATCTTGTTATTTTCACGTTTGTGATACAAATATTTAACAAGTTTTTAAAAAAGAAAAAATTATTTTAATTATAATAGGCATTTCAAATTCGTTCTATATTCGTGAATTTTACAGCATACTATCTATAACGGTTATTTTATATACAGGGTGTCTCAGTAAGAATGCAATTTTTGATTTTAAAATAAAACTTCATATATTTCCGGACGATGCTACCAGATACGTTTTTTATTCAATTTTTATAATTTAAAAGTCAGCCGGAATGCTGTAAATAGGTTTTATATTTTGGGTAAAACAAATTGTCCAAAATATAACGACTTGTTTATTATTTCCGGCTACAATTCCAATTGGTTAAATTACATAGGGTTGTATATCCAATTGGACATCGGCGTATGTGTTGTATTTAGTGTCAAAGTGATTGTGGTTTAAAGTGTTTCAATGATTTTATTTTGTGTAAGTGTTACAAAGATAACTCGGACGGACGGAACATAACTTTACCAACAGACACCTTTGACGAATTGAAGCTGTTTTTTGGAATGTGAATGTGACAAAAATTACATGGACGGACGAAAACTTTTCCAACAGACTGACTGATTCACCTTTGACAACTTGAAAGTGTTTTTGGAATTTTAATATTATAATAGAGTGCTCCATTGAATTATGTATTGTTTTAAATGATATTCATATTTAGAGAAAATAATAACAATAATAGTGGTTTAAATTTGTTTATATACATATAAACAAGGGAATTTAAGAACCTTAATAATTCTGGTCGAACACTAGTTATAAAACGACAATTAAGATTTATATATGTCAATCGGGGTTCTCATAGAAACCAATCATTGCCGGAATCGGTTTTGATAACGAAAAGGTACATTTGACTTATGAAATCCAATGTAATTTTTTGTTTAATCGATAAGAATTTAATTGTAAATCGAATATAAAACCAAAAACATACCAAAATTATATCAGCAATCCAAAGTTTTTATAAACTATTTTTCTTTTCCACTGTGCCGTGATGAACTAGACTAAAGCACAATGTAATAACAATATTTGTAATTTCGATTCAGATATACAATGAATTTTTACTCAATATGTATTTATACAAAAATTTCATAAACAAATATTTATAAAGTAAAATTGTTTATTTTAATATAGGTAACATGCTCTGTCCTTGATGATTCCCGGAAGATTTGGTCTATTTCTTGCTGTTTCCAAAGGTCAGTATCCTTGACCATTCAACAAAATATTGTGCAATTTGAAAACATAAAAAAAACATAAAATTATTAAAATTTTCAAAAAATTGTTTGTTATTTATCTTTTCAGCTAGTTGAAGATACTCATCATTGATTCCCGGAAGATTTGGTCCATTTCTTGCTGTTTCCAAAGGTCAGTATCCTTGACCATTCAACAAAATATTGTGCAATTTGAAAACCTAAAAAAGAACGTAAAATTATTAAAATTTTCAAAAAATTTTTTGTTTTTTTTCTTTTCAGCTAGTTGGAGATAATCACCATTGATTCCCAGAAGATTTGGTCCATTTCTTTCTGTTTCCAAAGGTCAGCATCCTTGACCATTCAACAAAATATTGGCCAATATTAAAACCTAAAAAAACATAAAATTGTTAAAATTTTCAAATAATTGTTTGTTTTTTATCTTTTCAGTTAGTTCAGTTAGTTGATTCCCGGAAGATTTGGTAAAATATTCGTTGGTTTCAATAGCCACTTTTAGAGGTTGCACAGGTCAGTGTTATTTGGCATTTACAAACATCAACCTCAAAGAATTTTCCTACAAAATAAATAAAATATTAATAATTTATATTAATTACATATTTAAGAGCTTACCCTGTATCCCTAGAAGATTTGGCCCATCCTTTTTGTTGATGTTTTGGACAACTGGGAACCATCGTCAGTCAATGGCCAAGATATTCCTTGTAAGTAAACAAAACAAGCAAAATACAAATAAAAACAACATTGAAACACTTTTTTATTGTACAAAAACATACTTACCACACAAATGTATCCATTATTTTTTCTTTCTTCCGTTTTTTTCAAAATTAAAAAGAAAATATGTAAATATTTTTTGTTATTTTTTTAAATAAAATGTTTGTTTTATTTATTTTGTATTAATATGAGGTAGTGTATGGGCAAGAATTATGAACTAAAGATTACGCCTTGCGCATGATTTACCGTTTGATGACGTAGTTGTTCTCTTTTAAGGGTTGACATATTTTTTTTGTATATAAAAAATACTATTTCTAGTGAAAAATGTATGTATTAAGTGAGAGTTGGCAACCTTGCATTAAAAAATACATTGACAGTTTTCAAAAACTATTGTAACAGATTTCGAAAAATATAACGAATTTTGTTTTAATTTTAATGCAAAACTTCTTAAAAAAAAATAATATTGCTAATATATTAAGTGAAGTAATCTAAGAAAGCCCCAATATCAAGAAAACCAAAAAGGAATATTTCATAAAGAATATAAACATGAAGTGTGCAGTGGGCAAGTGCAAGCAAAATAATAACAAAAAAACATGTGAGAAATTGTCAAAAAATTAAAATTAATTAAATGTTTAAAACTTTTTGTATATAAAGCTGTATCCTTTTACAATTTCCCGGAGGATGTAATACAAAGAAAGTCTTGGGTAAAATTTTGTAATCGTTTTAAACCCGCACAAGAAAAAAATTGTGCCTTAAGGTACGGTCAGACACAGCTAATATTTGACGTTTATCGTCAAATATTTCATTGCCTGAATCTGACCACAAATAAAATTTAGAGCAAACAAAAAAACTGACTATTTTAGTCAAACAAAATTATTTGTCGGCACACAAAATATTTTCTTAATGTGAACAAAGTGTGACCACTAGCTATATAAATACCTAAAAAATATATAATTTGATCTTGCAAATATTTTTAAGGTTAAAGCACTTATTTGGAAATCGAAAGCAATTATTTTATTAAAGTTTTAATGAATTTTATTATCATATTGTTGGTTTACGTGGTAGTTCACTACGTGCGAACAATCAAGTAGAGTCGAAGGGACCCCGTTTTGATGAGACCACACCACTCGTCAGATGTATTGTCGTTTACATCGCAATGTAACTAAAAAGTGCTAGCTAGACCCAACCTGTAGCTGTGAGATATCTTAGTAGGTCATTGAGTTTAGACCCGGCTACTTCACCAAGGTTGGTCAATGTATAGTTGCCCATGAATTTATGTCTCTTGACACTCAGAGCTGGGCATTCGCAGAGAAGGTGGAAAGTCGTTTCCTCCTTTTCCCTATCCTTACAACTGCGGCAATGGTCGTGGTCCCTGTGCGCAGGTACCCAAACCAAAGTAATGTCAGATAGACGACCTAACCTTGACAGAGAGTTCTTACATTGCCTAACTAGTGAAGATGAATTTGTGTAGGCATTCAGCGAGAGAAGTGCCGCCTGACTGTCGACAAAAATACCTATACTGCCGCGGGTGTTATGATCAAGTAGTGTATTGCAAGCTGCCATGATTGCAAAAATTTCCGCCTGGAAAACACTACACTCATTCGGAAGACGATACGAGATACCTATCTCGGGTTCGTCACAGAACCAACACCACAGCTCATTTTCGAACCGTCTGTATATATCCTAGTGTCATATTTGTACACGAGATTACCCATACCCCACTCACTCCTGGAGGGGATTAAGACCTTGAATACCCTATTAAAATCTGTAGATGGAGTAATATAGTCAGATGGTTGGAGAACGATCGAAGGCAACTGGCTCAAAATCCCCGCGTGCCCATATGTTCTCGATCTCCAACAGCCAGATGCTCGAAGCCTCACTGCGCTACAGGCAGAGGTGGCCATTATGTGAAGGTCTATTGGCACAAGGTGCAATACAGTGTTCAGTGCCTCTGAAGGACTAGTTCTTAGTGCGCCGGTTATACCAATGCATGCTGATCTCTGGACTTTGTATAGTTGGTCTACGACATACTTCCTTTTAGTTGCAGTCCACCATACAAGAGATCCGTAAGTAAGAATTGGACGTACTATAGCCGTATACATCCATTTAACTATGCTGGGACTAAGTCCCCATTTTCTACCAAACATCTTACGACAGGTATAATAGGCCACCGTAGCCTTTTTTACCCTATGTTGAGTATTTAGCTTCCATGACAATTTAGAGTCCAGTATAATACCTAGATATTTTGCATTATTTGAAAGGGGGATTTCGCAGTTTTTCAACCGTGGAAGTTTGAAGCTTGGAATCTTGGTCTTTGTTGTGAAAAGTACGAGTTCCGTTTTGCTTGGATTCACCCCAAGACCACTTGCCGTGGCCCAGTTATCGAGCAACCCTAAAGCAGTGGACATAATATCACTGATCACGTCCGGAAACAGACCTGATACGAGTATCACCACATCGTCCGCATAAGCGACAACTTTTATCCCTTTTCTGTCTAGATCAATGAGAATCGAGTTAATAACGATAAGCCACAGTAGTGGAGAGATCACCCCACCCTGTGGTGTGCCTCTGCCAACTTGCTTAGACTTGACGCTATTACCAAGATTTGCTGTAACTATTCTTGATTTCAGCATGTTTACTAACCAGTTATTGATATATTCTTCAACGTCTAGGTCAGTAAGAGCTTGCTGAATTGCAAGAGTGGTAACATTATTGAAAGCACCCTCTATATTCAGAAAGGCTGCCATTGTATATTGTTTAAATTCGAGAGATCTCTCTACAACTCTTACGACCTCGTGCAGAGCTGTCTCTGTAGAGCGGCCCTTAAGGTAGGCATGCTGACTATTAGAGAGCCGTGTCGTACCCTCTAGGCGATGCCTAATGTGAGCATCAATGAGTCTTTCCAACGTTTTAAGCTGGAAAGATGAAAGACTAATTGGACGAAAGTCCTTCGCCTTCTCATGACTTCTTTTTCCAATTTTGGGAATAAAAACGACCTTAACTCTCCTCCAGTTAACCGGAACGTGATTGAGGGAGAGACAGAGCGTAAAAATTCTATGAAGCCAGGGAATGATATGCCTTTTTGCACTTTGTAGCATCTTTGGCAATATACCATCCGGCGAGGGTGACTTGAAAGTTGCGAAACTGTCAATCGCCCATGATATCCTGTCATAGGAGATGATATAACTATCGATATTGAATAGAGTCCTACCTTCCCTCTCAATATCCGTAGCAACATCCTTACAGCCTGGGAAATGAGTATTCAGTAGGATGTCAAGTGACTCTGCTGAGGATTCAGACCAGGAGTCATCCTTCCTTTTGATATAAGTAGGATTGGATTGCCCCTTGGCTAGAATTCTACTAAGTCTTGCAGAGTCTTTTGTATTATCTATAGATTCACAGAAGCTTCACCATGAGTTTCTTTTTGCGACTACTATAGCTTTCTTGAAGGCTTTCAATTGATCACGATATGGTTGCCATGATTTACTATTGTAGCTAATGTTAAAGGCCCTACGAGTTTCCCTACGTAGTTTAGATAGCTCAGAATTCCACCATGGAGGGAAGCTTTTCTTAGCCTTAGTGACTGGACAGGAAACTTCGAAAGCCTTGACTAAAGTTTTACTAAAGTTTTCCTCTATTTTCTCAAGACCAGTTATCGAATCTTCTACAACTGGCATATTCTTAAGTTTGTGTTTAAGGATCCCATTAAATTTGAACCAATCTGTCCTTCTTGGGTTCCTAAATTGTATTTTCTCTGTCGAGTTCTGAAGTCTAATATTGAAGAGAATCCAGTTATGGTCAGAGAACGACCTTTTTTTGGATACCCTTCACCTATCTACTGATACCTTAGACCTATCATTTATGAGTGTAATATCTAATACTTCCTCCCATCCATTATAGTTGTCCGAACTTGGAAACATGAATGTTGGCGTATTACCAGAATTACATATACTTAGTTTATTGGAATTAATGAAATTAAGTAAAGACTCACCCCTTTCATTTATTTCGCTGCTACCCCAGATTGAATGCCTGGCGTTGGCATCACAGCCCAGGATGATGTCGTCAGATGCCCCAACAGAGGACAGTAGAGCACTCACTTCAACTGGAGGAGCTGTCTTCTCATGTGCCATGTAGCTTGAGGCAATCATGAAGCTTCTGTTGCACGGTAGCTCGACCTTAGCTACTGTAAGGTCTTCTGAACTAAGCTGCCAAGTCAGAAGCCCAGGGTTCTTGCACCAGCCCAATGTCCAGGTCCTCTTCGGCTAAGAGTACCCGAAGGTTATCTGTTGCACATTTCGAGTGCTGCAGATTTATCTGCACTATTTTAAGCGCCATTGTTGGTTTTTGGGGGGGGTTCGGAGAGCTTCATTTCTGTGAGCAGAGAGTTTGCAGCTTCAATCTCATCCGCTTCACCGCTACCCGTACCTGTAGGCCTGAACACCTTTACCTTGGCGTCCCTCACTCCGAAGAACAGCTTAAAGCCCGCCTTCTCAAGCTCGACAGAGCCCGATTCGGTGATGGCGAGGATTAAGCATGTGTGGCCATCGCCTTCCTCGGTGCGGATGATGGACCAGTCATGTGGATGTCGGGGTTCTGTAGCTTCAGACACTCCACCAACTTATGCGCATCGGTTGCCATCTTCGGTAACCAAATACGTGCACGCGGTCTCATTGGAATTTCTTGAGCAGGGATCAGTTTAAGGCTTAAACCTACCCATGCACCACTAATATTTGCGATGCACTTGCTAAGAAAGTCCTTTGAGAACTCGTCCATGCATTTGATCACCCTGTAGCCCCGGTGAATCTCACCAGAGTCAAAACGAGGTGCTGTACCAGTCCTATTAGCGAACACGTGTTCCATTACGAGTTCAGTTAATTCGGACTCGATAGCACCCCATTCTGTTACCACAGGATTGATGGTGCCGTCTTTCTCGGTCGCCAGAGCCATTAGAAGATGGTCCTTAACCAACTCGTTGAAGGGCCGTCTGGCGGATGTAGTCGTGGTTGATGTGGGTCCCGGAGTGGATTTTTTCTCGACAACCTTTCTCCGTTTAGGCGACTTCTCTCCCTCTGTCTGAGAGCGATTGCGCTTGGACCTCTCTGTTTCTTCGGCTGCTGCCTTTGATGTACTGGGTACGGAATCCAAAAACTTTTGGTACTCATCTACCACAGCCTGGTATTTAGCGCGATCTTCTTCATCACGCTCATGGGGGGCACCGCTGGCAGCATTCTTGTCAATCTTGTCAAGAATGAATATCGCCTTGGCGTAACGGGATTTGAGGATGTCTTTCTGACTCTTCCTCTTTTTTATTTTCTTCTTCAATTGGTCGCCAGTCTTGGCATCCGATTGAAGAGGTGCATTCGTCAAGTTTTTGGAGGGCAGTAGAGTGCTGTGACGGTCACCCAAGCTGCCTGACATTGCGACCAGAGTCTCTTGACTAGAGGCTAGTAGGTCGTCTTCTGAAGAAGATCCGAGATCATCGGTTTTCTTCAGGGGGTTGTTGTTGTTGATGTTGTTTGTGTTCATTTTTGGTCCCACGAGTAGGCACGTAAGGGGATGGACCATCCATGCAGTGACGGTGTACATAGACTAGACAGAGATTACAACCGGCCCGTGTCATAAGCACCGGAGGGGAGCTGTTATCGATTAATCTTCTTTAACCACTAATTAGCCATTCAGGTTCTCGGCACTGCTACCAACCACGTTAACCTTACAAGTGGGGGAAAAGAAAGAGAGAGAGAAAAGACAGAGGGAAAGAACAGAGAGAGGAAAGAACAGAACAGTTTTGGTCCGCGGGTAGTAAAACAAGAAAGATAAATAGAGCACTATCGCTAGGCGACCATTTGATCTAAAATGTATCGCCAGTTATAGCATTACCCTAGCACCAATTATATCCTACTGTGACCATTTGTTAAAAATGTGTCACAATATTATATAGTTGGCTATCACAACCCGTTTTACGAAACCTAGCCATATCAATAAGTTTAGACCATTCGTTAGAAAAAGTGTCTCAAGATATTGACATTGCTCGAGCATTTGTCAGGGCTAATGACATGTTGTAGGAAACAGTATCATTAGACTAGGCAATTGCTCCCCCTATCCGCCACCTGGGACTCGTCCGATAGGAGACTGATAACTCCACACGGATTATTATCATATAGTGAATTTAATTTTTCACTTTTTGTTTGACCAAACTGCTACGAAAAAGAATCAGTAAATTTATTTGCCGTGTGGTCACACTATATCAAATACTTTCATGAAATAATTGCTTGATCAAATAGAGAAAAACAGAAAATTATTTGCTCAGTATGACGGAAAAATAAGAGGAGTTTATTCAAATATTTTTGGTACTAAATTAAAGACACAAATTCACTATTTTTTTAACATAAATATATATTCAATATTTCTTATTTAAATTATTTTCACTAAATAATTGCATCAATAAATGAAGTCTTCTTCTTCACATAAAAGTCATTCAGCATAGGATGGCATACTGGGAGAAAAACTAATTGAAGACATGAAGTCTATGTTGCGATTTTTGCTATTTTATGCGATTTATATTTTTATACGTTTAACATAGTCTGATGTTTGATTATTTTTTATTTATACATGGAGTTTGTCTATTTTCAAAATTTAAAATTGTTCATATGTACATATGGAATATTAACTGAAATTTTATACAGATTGAATTTAAAATCAAAGAAAATTTTTTATACATACATAAATAGTATGAATTGATTGTAATTAAAAAATTCTTAAACAGTATGATCTGTTTAATTTTTTTTACTGCAGAAGAAGAATATGTCTAATAGCATTTTTGACTTTTCTAATTTTTGTATCATACAAAAATTTTTATTATAAATTTTTAGATAATGCGATTGAATTGGAATTAATTAAAAATTTATGTAAAAGATTTCCGTAAAATTTAACAATATTTGTGAACATGTTCTTATTCTTAGGCCCTAATTTTGTAAATCACTTGCGTTAAACGCTTCGCCAACGCTGTTGTGAACGCGTAACAAAAAATATCAAATTTTATTAATCACTACGTCATTGCGTTTAGTCAACGCCGAAATATTACGATGTCACTTCTATTGTCAAATCTCTACGTAGCCGTGGTTGCCATTGTATAAGTTGATACTAAAATTTAAAATAAAAACATACAAAAAGGTGTACTTATATAGTGTTGGCAATGCTGTAAGCCAAACAGCTGTGTGGCGTTTATTTACTTTTTAATCCATAAAAAATTTGTAACAAAATAAATGTTAAAAACATAAAAGTAAAGTAAGCAAGTGATATAAATATGTTCGCGCTAATGGATATGTCGTCTTCTTCGGATGATGAAGACTCTTTGAGCATCCTAGACATGTCTGTTAAAAAAAACGAGCTTCGTTCTAACATCAACATTATCAATATGCCAAATAATGAGTAAGTAAAATAACATAAATATTAAAAACGTAACTAATTTTTAAATTTACTTTTTAAAGATTTCTGAAGAATTTTCGAATGAACAAGGAGACATTTTTATATATTTTAGGCGAGATAACACCCTATCTAAAAGAAACTTACCGTGTGACAGCTATAACAAAAGAAGCAAAACTGGCTACAACAATACGGTTTTTTTCAACTGGAAGTTATCAAAAAGGGATTGGGAACGAGATTATAGCATCTCTTTCACAGTCCAAGGTTAGTGAAGTAATCACTGAATGTTTAGCCGCTATGGAAAAATCGCTTTGTCCAAACTGGATAAAGTTCAATCTTACGGCCGAAGAGGAGATGAACAGCAAAATTCAATTTCTTGAAAAATTTGATTTTCCGGGTGTAATTGGCTGCGTCGATGGGACGCATGTTAGAATAAAACCTCCAAAAGAAGATGTGAAACATCTTTATTACAATAGGAAAGGCTTTTATAGTTTGAATGTTATGTTGGTATGAACATGTAAGGTTTGTTTAAGCATTTGCAATTTTATTTAATTTTGTTTTTTTAGGTGTGTGATTCTAACCAAATTATTACATTTGTGGACTCTCGACATCCAGGTGCCAATCATGACGCATTTATTTGGTCTTCTAGTGTAGTAGATGAGTATTTGAAAACCTCATATTTGAATGGTAAATCCAACACATGGCTTCTAGGTATGTATTAAACGTTTATATTCTAAAGTAAATATATATAACGAATAAACTATTATTACTGCTTTCGTATGTATGTTATGGCAGTGTTGAATTCAATTCCAGCAATATTTATGTACGCATATTTATACAATAAATTTTAATTCGTAAAAATGACCTTTTAGGAGATGGTGGTTATCGGTGCTTGCCCTATTTGTTAACACCCTACAGAAATCCATCATTTGAAAGTCAAATAAATTTTAACACCAAGCTAACAAAAGTCCGAAACACTATAGAGAGGTGCATTGGAGTCTTAAAAAATAGATTTAGGTGCATAATAGGAGAAAGGGGTTTACACTACGGAGAAGAAAAGGCCAAAATAATGGTAAACGTATGTTGTGCTTTGCATAACATTTGCATATATTACAAAAACGATTGGCCGCCAATGGACGTGCCTGAAGAAATCAACAATAATATAAACGATGACCTTCAAAGTGATAATACGATTTCTTCAGTTGCGCAAAGAATAAGAGACAGGGTAGCAAGTAATTTATTATAAAAAACTTTGTGTTTATAAGTATACTTTTTATATTTAAAAAAATTAGCAGCCTTAAGCTTCGTTCACAATGGCAGCAACATTTTCACTTGGTGTTCACAATAAAGCAAACGTTTTTATTTTCGCAACTACACACATTTTCAATTATGAAAACGTTAAAATTTTGCCCACAACAATATCGCGTATATATTATTATTTGTTAAAAGATTTTGTTAAAATTTTCATTCAAAACTAAATACATAAAATTATTATAATTTCATACAAATTATTTCTGAAATGTAACTAAGGTGTTTTTGAAAAAGTTGAGCCTGATTTGCATGCAACTGTAAATGACGTTTATAATAATTTTATGTAGTTTTGAATGAAAATTTTAACAAAATCTTTTAACAAATAATAATATATACGCGATATTGTTGTGGGCAAAATTTTAACGTTTTCATAATTGAAAATGTGTGTAGTTGCGAAAATAAAAACGTTTGCTTTATTGTGAACACCAAGTGAAAATGTTGCTGCCATTGTTAACGAAGCTTTATAATAGTACTTTCATAGTTTTATATGGAAGAATAATTAAAAAGTTAACATAAACGTAAAATAAATAATAAAATAATAATAAAAAAAGAAGAATTCAGTATTCACAGAAAAAACTATATTTCAATTCAAATATTAATCACATATTGAACAGGTTTCAATGATTTTATAATTGAATGAAGTATTCATGTGATCAAAAACAAATTTCTCTGATATTTTCTACTGAATTTTGAGTTTTGAATTTGATAATTTGGATAATTGAATATACGATTTTCGTTATTGGTTGAACTTTAATAAAAAAAAATTATTGAATATACAATTTTCGTAATTCAAAACACATTTTTGTTATTTTTTGTGTTTTCAATTACGAAATTGTATATTCAATAATTTTTTTTTATTATAGTTTTTTTCTTTTTGTTTTAGTAATAAATATTAATTAGTAATTAAAATTAAAAATAAGATTCCATTTTTTTTTAAATAAAGAAATTGTAATGAATTTGAAAATACTGTTAATTTTTTTCTTGAAGCAGTCTATTTTGTATTTCTATCGCTGTAGTTAATTTTTCCAAAGCTGCCGTCTGTCTGGTAATAGCTTCGGTATGCTCTTGAGTTAACTTTATCAGCTTTTTCCTTTCGTCATCTTTTGCCATTTGTCTTCGTTTTTTCAAACTGAAAGTTTGCTTGTGTGTAGAACATTGTGGCTGAGGAGGTGTTTCAATAATATTTAAAATGTTTTCCTCTACTGTAGGTGCGTTTTCTGCTGGGGGAGAGCACGATACATCTGGAAGCTCAGGGCAGTCATTTGATGGTATAACTGATGGTGGCGACGAAGCGAGTACAGTGTTATGTGGTTCGTTTGCAATCTTTACACCGTAGAAAGTGCCAGATGGATTAGCAGCCACATTAATACTAACAATACTATCAACTGCTAATTCAATTGGTGTTAATTCACTAACCTCCGACGGTCCACCACCAGTTTGTCGAATACTTTTTTTATTATTCGAAAGCTTTTTTTTTAGTCTGCCCCTGTAGTCAGTCCAAACCTAAAGTAGATACATATGTTTATTTCAAAAACAATTATATTTAAAAAAATGTTTTCAACCCACCTTCCTCCATTTCGCGGATGTTCTAATTGGTGGGCCAATTGCATTCAGCAGTTTTGAAGTGGCCTCCCAAACATTTTCAACACTTGCCTTTGAACTGCCAAAATTAGGCATTCCGCGTGCCACTTCTGGATGCTTCTCCATTTCTGACACTAGCAACTCAAATTGGGCTGCCGTTGTTGCCTCTTTTTTTGCCGTAAGAAAATTATAATAGTATTTAATACTTTATATATACTTTATTACAAATGGTTATATTTACTTACATAGTTATGTTAAACAATTCGTTTAAATATTTTTTTTTTTATTTATTTAACAATATTTTACCACTTTTTAAACTAACGCCAAGAAAATTGAAGCGTTAAATTTGACAATCAAAGTGACAAAAAAAAACCAGCGTTGCGTTTTATAAAATGTACAATTTCAAACAATTGTATTCACAATAACGTAAGAATCAGCTGTTACAACGCGAGCAGTCACTTGCTGGAACGCAGTGATTTGCAAACTGCAATTTAATGCAACGCAACGAAAATTGAGGCGTTGCGTTTTATAAAATTAGGGCCTTAATGAAAAAAGTTTGGAAAAATTCGTGTTCGATTAATAATATGTATTAAAAAACCAATAAGCATTTTTACTGGAATTCAAGTTGATACAAAGTGTAATTCAAGCCTTGAATTATAGTCAAGCAATTGAATTACAGTTGTATTACACTTTATTTCAATAGCATTCTCTAGTAAAAGGAAACAAAAACTTTTCTTACAAATAAGCCGAAAAATAAGCGGAATTTGACGATTCAACTACTTATTTTTCTACTGTAAGAAGTCATTATTTTTGTTCGCGATGTCCCAAAAGTAATCCTTTATATTTTGGCCAGAAATAAGTTGTTTTGTTAGTAGAGTTATTTATAGAATTTTTATTTACACAAAAAAATAAAAATAAAAAAAATAAGTCGCAGACCCGATTCGAACCTGCAACCTTCTGTTTGGTAGTCTGCCGTTGTGCTCACTACACCACTGCTTAGTTATTTCATTGTGCATCAAATAATGGTTTTCACACTGTAATGCAATATTCTTTTCTGTTTTTCTAAAAATAAACATGCAATAAAAAAATGGGCAAATTGAAAAAAAGTAACAGTTTTTTTGTTTATTTTGTTTTTTTAGACTTTACTACTTAAAAAGTATGTTATTAAAAAACACATTATTAAAAAGACATTGTAGCCTTTGTAAGCGAAGTTTTTGCTGGGCTGTTCATCATCTGTGGTATATACTTTGAATATCTTTCATTTTATATTGAGAAATATTTATTCATGTGCATGAATAAAATTGCCAAAACTCTTTTTCTAGCTCGTATTTTAAAACTTGATGATGGAAATTCTTCACTTATAGATGTTTTATAGAGTAGAGAAAATAAATTGAATTTATTATATTTTATTACTTTAATTTTGGTAAATAGAACTTCTTTAAAATTATATTGGCTTTCAAATCGGTCGGAAGCATTTCCATAATTTTTAAAATTAACTTTTTGGATTTATTTTGTTATCGAATCTAAAGGACTAAGGACTTCTTTTAATTTTAGGAATCGGTCTATCACACTATGTATGTACAGAGTAAATCTCTTGAATTTGAGAATGTCCCGGCTTTGAACATTTTTGAACAATTGTTTTCAAGTTACTTTTCTTTTATACAAAATGTCAAGGAAAGTAGACGATACTATTTTATTTCTATTTTGTGGTACACATGAGTCGCTCCAAAGAATCATATGCTCAATACAGTAATTTTGACTTACCTGCACAACCAACTTTGCACGATATTTTGTGCATGTAAGTTAAAAATGCAGTTAATCTTAATGCACTTACCTGCTCATTGATGCTGGTAAGTGCATTTACAGTTTACTGCCCAAAAAAGCAGCTAACGACAAATAATTCATGTTAAGCTTTGTGATTTTAATAATAAAGTGTTTTTTTAAGGCCGCCAGAACTGGATTAACTGTCTAATGAACTGTCCCACTGTTCTCACTTTTTGACATTTAGGATCAGTATACTCTGGCAAATCATTATAAATAGATTGATGCTTGAACAACGCTACCAAATTATCCAAATATACTTTGAAAATCAGTTATTGATTCACGCAACTTATTGTCGACTGTTTTATCGCAAAATTACATTTAGCGATGAGGCTCAAGTTTACCTTAACGGGTCTGTTAATAAACAAAATTGACTTCTTTACATCCAGAAAAATTCACCGTTTGGTGCGGTTTACATGCTGGAGGCATCATTGGATCCTATTGCTTCAGAAATGAAGCCGGAGCTTGCGTTGCGAGATCGTTACAGAACCATGATCAATAATTTTTTTTAAAATATGGATTACATTTAGCCGGGCGATATGTGGTTTCAACAGGAGGCGCTACGTGCCATACGGTGACCGCAACCATCGATTTATTGAAATGGACCTGTCTTTGCGATTTGACATTTTCGATTATTACCTCTAGGTCCACGTGAAGTCACTGGTTTATGCTGATAAACCAGCAACAATTCAAACCATCAATTCAATTCCAAAGTGGTCCAAAATTGGACTCCATAATGCGCTTCATCAAAAACAGCCATGATGGCATATTCCCGAAATCATTTCCAATTTGGAACTAAAAATGCCAATAACTTCAAAAATAAATTCAATTTATTTTCTCAACTCTATAAAATATCTATAAGTGAAGACGAATTTCAATCATCAAGTTTTAAAATAAAGGTAGTTTAGACAAATTCAGAAACAATTTTTTCAAAAATTTTCAAAAAAGAACATGCACAAGAATAATATTTTTATTTTAAAATCGTCAATTTCAGTTCTAGTTCAGTTAGGACGTGTTTATTTTTACTCCGAGTTAACTCGTTATTTTAATGTATCTATCGGAAAATAAATATAAATATCACCTGTATATTATTTACGCGAAAGGACGCTTTTATTTTAATAATATTATTAAATAAAAAAATCAAAACAACAACTAAAAGACAAATAAGTAAAAAAAATTTTATATTTTTTTTCTTTTTTTGAACCTTTTTTGTGCATTGACTATTAAATAAAGATCAAGAGTGTTAACGAAAGTAATTACAAATACTCTTAAATGAGTCTCTTCAACGAAAACAGTGAGCGAAGGTTAAGTGTAAACGGCAGAAATGCATACGTTACAGTTAATGAAGACGAAAAAAATATAAACAAAACAAACAGAAGAATAGATGACAACTTGTTTTTAACCGCCAAACCTGTTAACCGCGCTCGTTCTTGTTCCCCCGCATTGACAACAACTAATGATTGTCAAACAAAAGAAAATTCAATTCAATCAGAAAATAAAAATATTTTATCTATGCCTGAAAGTATGCTAGCTATATCAGCTTCAGATACGAAATCCACCACACTAACTACAAATAAAATTAACCCATTAAGCGGCGCTATACCCAAGATTAGTCAACCATTGAATAATGATAATAAATCCCAAATACAGGTTGGAATGGACCGGTATTACAGTATTAAAACGGGCACGAAGTCCCAAGTCCTCGAAAGCGGCACCCTTGGCCAAATTATATAAGGATAGTGAACCTGATAGACTAAACAATGAAAATCGTTTTTCTATTCTGGAATGTGAAACTAATGAACCAGTAAATAAAATCAATTCTACAAAACCACCCCCCATTTACTTGAGAGAAAATAATTCGAATCCACTGGTTCAGATCCTTATCTCATTAATAGGAGAGAACTCTTTTTACGTAATCCCAATCAAGAAAGGTACGATTTATGAAACTAAAATACAGGTCAATAGTGAAAACGATTATAGAAAGGTTGTAACATATTTTGAAACTCAAAAGAAAAGTTTTTACACTTATCAGCTGAAAGGAAGCAAGGGTCTACAAGTTGTAATAAAGGGTATTGACTGTAATGTTGAACCACTCGAAATAAAGCAAAGCTTAGAAGATAAAGGCTATAAGACAAAAAATGTGATAAATATTAGAAATCGCGAAAAAATACCCAACCACTCTTCCGTGTTGAACTTGAACCCGGTGACATAAACCTGAAAAAAAATGAAACACATCCCATATATAACTTGAAGTACTTATTGCATCGTAAAATTACGGTAGAAGAACCACACAAACGATTTGGCCCCGTCCAATGTATGAATTGCCAAGAATATGGACACACCAAGGCATATTGCAAATTGCCACCAGTATGTGTCATTTGCGGGGAGTTACATAACACATCCCAATGTAACAAATCTAAAGATGATCCTAAAATAAAAAATGCAGCAATTGCGGAGGTGACCACACAGTAAACTACAGGGGTTGTCCTGTCTAGTCAATTGTTAAAAAATCACAAAGCCAGAAACCAAAGATTTTCCCCGCTCAGCCATTAAATAACATCAATTTGAACTAACCCCCGTTGCAACAGACATATGACAACAAAGTAACATATGCAAATGTACTTAGAAACAACCAAACTCAGTCGCAAGTCTGTCAACTCCAAAACGAAAATATGAACCGAGAGGTAAGAGAGCAAACGACTAGAATCTACAATAGAAACTCTTGTGCAGTCGGTAAATAACTTTACAAACTCAATGAGTAACATGATGCAAGAAATGATATGATAAGGACCGCCTCCTGTAGTTATTATCGATTGGTGGTTTTCCAACAATTTTTTTTTTGTTCTTGATTTGAGTTCTGCCCAAACCTAAACGAAACAAGTAATAGTATTATTTTATATATCAAAAAGGTTTTTGATTTTTCAAAAAAAAGTAAAAAATTGTATGTCTTGTTACAAAACATTTTTTTTATAGATATCCCACTCGCATCCCACTAAGCGACAAAAAGGATGTTAAAGGAAAACACATAAGCTTTCTTCTGAGCAAAAAAAAAAATTAAAAAATGGGTCCATTTTTTCAAAAAAAGTCAACACAGTTTTTGATTTTGCAAAAAAATTCAAAAATTTTAAATCTTGAGTTACAAAATATTTTTTTTGATAGATATTCCACTCGCATCCCACTAAGCGACCATATAGGTCGCTTAGGAAAAGACCTAAGCTTTCTTAAAAAAAATAAAAAAAAGAAATAAAAAGGGCCCATTTTGAAAAAAAAGTCAAAAATATTTTTGATTTAAAAAAAAAAATCAAAAATATTTTATTAAATTTTTTTAATTTTTTTTTTTCGAAAGATTGCATAAATAGCTATCTAAACTATTTGGGACACATTTTGCTAAGAACAATAGGTAATAAGTTATATGGATACAAAAAAAAACACCTGTTTGGCCAAAATGTCAAATTTTGACATTTTCTTGACCGATCTTATTGAAAAATGGTGTCCGAATTACTATCCAATAGAACTAACATTGGTGCAAATTCGCGATCGGAAGACATCGATTTCAAAAGTTGGTTCACTTGACGTGAAATGCCCCATATACTAACCATCAAAACATGAGTCGTAAATTTAATGTGGTTTTCGGAATTTAGTACCACGATTAACTAATTTATTAAATTTAGCACTATTTATATTATGAGTATCCTTAAACATGTTTAAAAAATTGTTTACAAATTTATATTGCTACATACCTTTTTCCATTCTGCTACTTCTCTTTGAGGCGGCCCCAAACCATTTAATTTGTTTGTAATATCTGCCCATATACCCTCAATCTTTGCCTTATTTGCTCCAAACACGGGTTTGTTTAATGCAATTTCCGGATATTTCTTCATTTCCTTACAAAGAAATTCAAATTGCTCTGTTGTTGTTATCTTTAATCTTTAAAGTATATAAAGATAAATATAAATTAGAATGAAAAACAACCAATTGTATACTTACATTCTTTTTTTGGTAGAATCTTCCATTTTTTGTCGGCAGTATAATTTTTTATTAATTAATAATTTTTTGGAATTTTCACAAAACAAAATTGTTGCCAAATGATTAAAGTGTATAAATTTAAAACAAAAAGTAGAACAAAAATGTATAAATTTAAAAAAAAAATATCTTGGCAGTAATACCCTGACAATAACGTAAATCATAGACACAAACCACGTAAGACAGACGAAAAAAATATATTGTCTTACTGAATCGTAATTTCGACTACTTTTCTTCCTCAGACAAGACGAAACAATCGTCGAACAGAATTGGGGTATTAAAAAGCTCTTGGAATTTCGAAAAATGGAATCATTGAATAAATATTTAGAAAGCCTGGACGCAACCCCGCAATCGGATTACTCATTATGGCGAGCAACAAAAAATCTTAAAAGACCCGTTATATGTAAGTCCCCCTTGCGAAATTCAAGTGGTGGTTGGACAAGAAATGATACTGAAAAAGGGAATCTGCTTGTTAATCATTTAAAAAAAGTATTTACACCGAACACATCAAACGAAGCAATTGAGTTGCCACCTGTTGCACCCTATTTTGGAGCAGCCGTACCCCTACGTTTTGAGATTCGAGAGATCGAAAATGCTATTGCTGATTTAAATCCCAAGAAAGCGCCTGGTATGGACAAGATCAGCAACAAGATGCTTATGGAGCTACCCCGGATAGCAATAAAAATTATTCTTTTTATTTTTAATGCTATATTACGACTTGAATATTATCCTCCAGAATGGAAGGTTTCACTGTTTACCATGATACCCAAGCCGGGAAAAGATCACACAAAAGTAGAATCATACAGACCCATCAGCCTATTGTCTAATATATCAAAACTATTTGAGAAGATACTTATGAACAAGTTGTACCCGATGTTAACTGAAAACAATTGTATTCCGAATCATCAATTTGGATTTAGAAGAAAACACAGTACTATCGAACAAACCCATAGACTTGTAAATATGGTGAGAAAAGCGTTTGAAGAAAAGAAATACTGTTCTGCACTCTTCATCGACATCTCTCAAGCGTTTGATAAGGTATGGCATGCTGGATTAATATACAAATTGAGTCAAAATTTACCGGCAAACACACATAAGCTGTTGAAAAGCTATTTAACTGGTCGAACATTTAAGGTTAAAGAGGGAAACTTTTTAAGTACTGCACAACTCATTGAAGCTGGAGTCCCCCAAGGCAGTATCCTGGGACCTTTTTTATATTTTATGTATTCGTCTGATATGCCAACTAACAATCGCACTCATACATCAACATTTGCTGATGATACTGCTATTCCAAGCATTCATGAAAACCCTCAATGTTATTGCAGGCTGTGCTTAACAGACCATGAACTGCCTAAGAATATGTTTTTGGAATGCAAACGGCATACGCCAACACAAAAACGAACTCGAATATTTTTTAAGAAACCAACAAATTGATGTAATGCTGGTTTCTGAAACTCATTTGACGTCCAGAAGTTCCTTTCGAATAAATGGATATGTAATATATGTCACCAAAGATCCCAGAGGTAGAGCATGCGGAGGCTATGCAATTTTAATAAAAGCTCGAATAAAACACTACTTAATGTGTGATTTTTGCGAAGATTATCTTCAAGCTACTACAATCTGTCTTGAAGATTTTCATCGAAACTTAGTGATTTCATCGATATACTCACCCCCAAGATTCTCAATTACAGAAAGTCAATATAATAGATTTTTTAAATCACTAGGCCCCCGTTTCCTGGCTGCTGGCGATTATAATGCTAAGCACACATTCTGGGGATCACGACTGATTACCCCTAAAGGTCGTGTTTTGTTCGACTCAATTTTTAAAATGGGTTTGCATGTGCTTTCGAGCGGCCAACCTACTTACTGGCCTACTGACCCACGAAAAATACCGGATGTTATTGATTTTAGCGTGATGAAAAATATCACTAGAGAAATGATTCAAATTGAATCCTCGCTGGAACTATCTTCAGATCACTCACCCACTATTATTACTTTATTGAGCCCCCTAGCAATTGTATCCCCGACTGGTAATTTAGAGATGGCAGGCACAAGAATAAATTGGCTCAAATATAAAAAATACCTCAATACACATTTCTCGGAAAACATACCGCTAAGAACACCAGAAAACATCGATCACTCTCTTATCAAATTCGATAAAAATCTCAAACTGGCTGCTCAACATGCTACCCAAACCCCCCCGAGAATTCAGATATAATAGAATTAATTCTGCAGATGTCGAACGGCTCTTAAATGAAAAAAGAAGATTTCGAATAGAGTGGCAATTGCACAGATCCCCCCAACTAAAATCGAAGCTTTAAGATTGTATAAAAAGACTTATGCCCCAATTCTGTTAGACGATTTAGGACGAATTTTCTTCTTTTCATATTTGAGTTATTAGTTTTGAATTCTATAAAACAATAATGGTTGTTGTCTAGGATAATGGCACTTAATAACGTAAAATATTTGATTCAGTAAAATTATTATGGACGTTTTTAAATATCAAACAGACGATAAGAATTTCGTAGTCGTCTTGAATATTTTGAAAATGTTTTCTTTTGTTGGATATGTTTCAACAACGAAAATTCTTCGAGTTGAAAGAAAAAAATTGCGCGATAGAACTAATCCGTTGGAACTACCAAATGCAGAGTAAGTAAATAATAAATCTAAAACTAAATATGCTAATGCTATTATGTTTAGGTTTCAGAGAAATTTTAGATTGACCAAGGAAGTGTTCCAAAATGTATTGTTCTTGGTAACCCCTCATATGCAAAAAACCTACAGGCAGACTTCAATACACCCAACTCTAAAAGTAGCGATATTTTTGAAGTTTTTAGCGACAGGTAGTTACCAAAGGCCGGTTGGAAACGACTTTCTTGGATGCGTTTCTCAGACGAGCATGTGCCGTATTTTGGATGAATGCTTAACGGTTTTTGAATGCCACTATTGCCCAAAGCTGATTCAACTAAAAATGTCACAGGAAGAAGAACAATCTACCAAATTCAGGATTAATCAGAAATTTAATTTTCCCGGGGTTTTAGGCTTTGTGGATGGCACACATGTACGCATAAAATGTCCACAAGCAAATCCGGAATTCTATTATAATAGAAAGGGATACCACAGCATAAACGCCATGATAGTAAGTATGATGTTTTTTAACGTAATTTGTCTTTAAATATATTTTAATTACAGATTTGTGATGATGAGCTTTTAATCCGCTTTATAGATGCTAGGCATCCTGGAAGTAACCATGATTCCTTCATTTGGAGAGGAAGTCAAGCAAACCAATTTTTCAATAGCTTATATAGTGGTGGGAAAAGAAATTTTTGGCTGTTAGGTGTGTATAAATATTTATAGAGCATACATTATTATTATTTTCTACTTTCTTTTTTATTCATTTGTTATTCTAGGTGACTCCGGATATCCGTTTTTACCCTATTTAATGACTCCGCTGAGAAATTGCACAACGGCACAGGAGGAAATGTACCAGAAAAATCACATAAAAGCCAGGAATTGTGTGGAACGTTGCATAGGCGTTCTCAAAAGCAGGTTTAGATGTATACTGGGGGAAAGAGGACTGCATTATGAACCTGAGAAAGTTACCAAAATTATAAATGTGTGCTGTGCACTGCACAATGCATGTGTAAAATACAGCAGTGAAATAGATCTTCCAGAAGCACCCATTATTGATGATATTGCAGATGATGTTGTGCATGAGACCAGTAACGTTGCAAATGATATTCGCAGGCGTATTATAATTAATTTCAATACTTAAATAGAATTTCATACGATGTATCTATCTATCTATCTATCTATCTATCTATCTATCTATCTATCTATCTATCTATCTATCTATCTATCTATCTATCTATCTATCTATCTATCTATCTATCTATCTATCTATCTATCTATCTATCTATCTAAAAAAATACAATTTATATAGTTAAAAACACAAATGTCTTTTATTCATCAGATGTCATGTAATTAAAAAACTTTTCTGCAATGTTTGCCAACTTTTCAGTAGAATCTGCGATTCTTTTTTGAGTCGCAGTTAGCTCCTCTATATCTTGGTTAAGTTTTTTTTGTTGATTCACTTGTTCCCTCAGCAAATCATTTGTAGAATTAGATGCCCTTTTTGAGGTTGATTGGTGAAAATCATTTTTTTGGCTGGAGGTTGTACAAATATTTTCTTCTAGTCCAATTTTTTTTCCAGGTGGCAGTGCCGCTGATCTTATATTTAGGCTTCGTCTACCATTTCTTCCAGTGGAGACAATGAATCGTGATGATAAGGACCGCCTCCTGTAGTTATTATAGATTGGTGGTTTTCCAACAATTTTTTTTTTGTTCTTGATTTGAGTTCTGCCCAAACCTAAACGAAACAAGTAATAGTATTATTTTATATATCAAAAAGGTTTTTGATTTTTCAAAAAAAAGTAAAAAATTGTATGTCTTGTTACAAAACATTTTTTTATAGATATCCCAATCGCATCCCACTAAGCGACAAAAAGGATGTTAAAGGAAAACACATAAGCTTTCTTCTGAGCAAAAAAAAAAATTAAAAAATGGGTCCATTTTTTTAAAAAAAGTCAACAAAGTTTTTGATTTTGCAAAAAAATTCAAAAATTTTAAATCTTGAGTTACAAAATATTTTTTTTGATAGATATCCCACTCGCATCCCACTAAGCGACCATATAGGTCGCTTAGGAAAAGACCTAAGCTTTCTTAAAAAAAATAAAAAAAAAATAAAAAGGGCCCATTTTGAAAAAAAAAAGTCAAAAATATTTTTGATTTAAAAAAAAAAATCAAAAATATTTTATTAAATTTTTTTAATTTTTTTTTTCGAAAGATTGCATAAATAGCTATCTAAACTATTTGGGACACATTTTGCTAAGAACAATAGGTAATAAGTTATATGGATAAAAAAAAACACCTGTTTGGCCAAAATGTCAAATTTTGACCTCCTATAACTCAGAGAGTTCTTGACCGATCTTATTGAAAAATGGTGTCCGAATTACTATCCAATAGAACTAACATTGGTGCAAATTTCATCGAGATCGGAAGACATCGATTTCAAAAGTTGGTTCACTTGACGTGAAATGCCCCATATACTAACCATCAAAACATGAGTCGTAAATTTAATGTGGTTTTCGGAATTTAGTACCACGATTAACTAATTTATTAAATTTAGCACTATTTATATTATGAGTATCCTTAAACATGTTTAAAAAATTGTTTACAAATTTATATTGCTACATACCTTTTTCCATTCTGCTACTTCTCTTTGAGGCGGCCCCAAACCATTTAATTTGTTTGTAATATCTGCCCATATACCCTCAATCTTTGCCTTATTTGCTCCAAACACGGGTTTGTTTAATGCAATTTCCGGATATTTCTTTATTTCCTTACAAAGAAATTCAAATTGCTCTGTTGTTGTTATCTTTAATCTTTAAAGTATATAAAGATAAATATAAATTAGAATGAAAAACAACCAATTGTATACTTACATTCTTTTTTTGGTAGAATCTTCCATTTTTTGTCGGCAGTATAATTTTTTATTAATTAATAATTTTTTGGAATTTTCACAAAACAAAATTGTTGCCAAATGATTAAAGTGAATAAATTTAAAACAAAAAGTAGAACAAAAATGTATAAATTTAAAAAAAAAATATCTTGGCAGTAATACCCTGACAATAACGTAAATCATAGACACAAACCACGTAAGACAGACGAAAAAAATATATTGTCTTACTGAATCGTAATTTCGACTACTTTTCTTCCTCAGACAAGACGAAACAATCGTCGAACAGAATTGGGGTATTAAAAAGCTCTTGGAATTTCGAAAAATGGAATCATTGAATAAATATTTAGAAAGCCTGGACGCAACCCCGCAATCGGATTACTCATTATGGCGAGCAACAAAAAATCTTAAAAGACCCGTTATATGTAAGTCCCCCTTGCGAAATTCAAGTGGTGGTTGGACAAGAAATGATACTGAAAAAGGGAATCTGCTTGTTAATCATTTAAAAAAAGTATTTACACCGAACACATCAAACGAAGCAATTGAGTTGCCACCTGTTGCACCCTATTTTGGAGCAGCCGTACCCCTACGTTTTGAGATTCGAGAGATCGAAAATGCTATTGCTGATTTAAATCCCAAGAAAGTGCCTGGTATGGACAAGATCAGCAACAAGATGCTTATGGAGCTACCCCGGATAGCAATAAAAATTATTCTTTTTATTTTTAATGCTATATTACGACTTGAATATTATCCTCCAGAATGGAAGGTTTCACTGTTTACCATGATACCCAAGCCGGGAAAAGATCACACAAAAGTAGAATCATACAGACCCATCAGCCTATTGTCTAATATATCAAAGCTATTTGAGAAGATACTTATGAACAAGTTGTACCCGATGTTAACTGAAAACAATTGTATTCCGAATCATCAATTTGGATTTAGAAGAAAACACAGTACTATCGAACAAACCCATAGACTTGTAAATATGGTGAGAAAAGCGTTTGAAGAAAAGAAATACTGTTCTGCACTCTTCATCGACATCTCTCAAGCGTTTGATAAGGTATGGCATGCTGGATTAATATACAAATTGAGTCAAAATTTACCGGCAAACACACATAAGCTGTTGGAAAGCTATTTAACTGGTCGAACATTTAAGGTTAAAGAGGGAAACTTTTTAAGTACTGCACAACTCATTGAAGCTGGAGTCCCCCAAGGCAGTATCCTGGGACCTTTTTTATATTTGATGTATTCGTCTGATATGCCAACTAACAATCGCACTCATACATCAACATTTGCTGATGATACTGCTATTCCAAGCATTCATGAAAACCCTCAAGAAGCGTCTCGTTACTTACAAAACCACATATTTCAATTAGAAAAATGGTTAAAACAATGGAAAATTAAAGTCAACGAGCAAAAATGTACACACATTACATTTACATTGCGTAGAGAATCATGCCCCCCTATTCATTTCAATAACCAAACAATAATTCAACAATCGGAAGTGAAATACCTCGGAATTCATCTCGATCGTCGCCTTACATGGAAAAGTCATATAGATGCAAAGTTGACTCAAATGAAATTGAAATCAATTCAAATTAATTGGCTTATTGGCAGAAACTCCACGCTTAGTTTAGATTGTAAACTTCTACTTTATAACATGATCATAAAACCGATATGGAGTTATGGCATACAGTTATGGGGCACGGCCTCAGCGTCAAATGTAGAAATGATCCAAAGACGCCAAAACAAGTTTCTAAGAATGATCACAGTTGCCCCCTGGTATATCAAAAACGCGAATATACACAAAGATCTAAACGTGCCCACTGTAAAAACTGAAATCTCGAAAAACGTACAAAAATATTTAAAAAAACTTGAAGATCACCCAACCCCGCTGGCCCGCAACATATTAGATAACCGTGGCCACACTCGATTAAGAAGGAGGGACACAGCAGACCTAATCTAGAAGGAAGAATTCCAATTTAACCAAAACAACCATGAACACAAAATTTTTTCGTCCGGCACTGGCTGGACTAATTAAATAATAATATTAGATATAAGATTTGAACCACTTATTTTTAGTTCATTAAATAATGAAGATACAATAAATAAAAAAATATAAAAAAAAAAAAATTTAAAATCAAAAATTACATTCTTCCTGAGACACCCTATCTTACTGAGACACTCTGTATATAAAAATAACCGTTGTAGATTGTATACTGTAATATTCTTGAATATAGAACGAATTCGAAATGCCTATTATAATAAAAATAAAATATTTTTTTATTTTTTAAAACCTTGTTAAATATTTGTGTCACATACTTGAAGATAACACAAGTTTTTTATATTTACAACATTTAATACACAGTTTATTCTATATCCACAAAAATGGCACATACGGTACTATAACACATTAAATTTTTAGCAAAAATGGATATACAACAAAATTCCTCCACAATATCTCAGATATTATAAGAGATATAGACCTGGCGATCGAACAGATCGATAGATTTAAGTATTTTACCCCAGAAAATGGTCTTAACTCATTTGTTTTTGATTTTGTGATATACGTGAAGATAACTTCGGGACGACGATATGTTTGTATAGCTCAAAAATAATTTAGAACAAATTTGTTTGACGTGTTTACTCTTACAAGTGTTTTGTAAGATCAAACAGCATCAAATAAAATAAAACTATTTTTTTTGTTTTGAATCAACCTAAGTAAAATAAGTTTTTCAAATAAAAGAATTAAAATGTATTTTATTTAGTGGTTACGTCTTTTTCGTCAAATATTTGTCATGTGTGACCCACCTTAAGAATTGCAGGCAGTACTCAATGAAGATTGTTGTTAAACTCAACAAGAACTTACAAAATCATTGGGAGCTACTAAATCAATTTCAAAACGTTTGCAGTCAACAGGGTTCATCCAAAAGCAGGGAAATTGGGTACCATACGAATTGAAGCTGAGAGACCTTCAAAGACGATTTTTTATGTCTGAAATGCTATTTCAACGCTATAATAGTGCATTTACACTTGTAATTTTTAAACTAGTTTATGATCATAAGCTACTTTCATAAACAATACCGTTTACATCAGCATTTTAGACAATTAAGTGGTTTATTTTTGACAAGTCATAAAACAGCTGACTTCAATATAAACAAGTAAGAGTGCTATATTCGGCTATGCCGAATCTTATATACCCTTCACCTTTGTTGTGGATGCATTATTATTTTTTATAATTAGTATATAAGTTATTTAAAATGAAACAACTTTGAGTACTTTACTGCAACTGAAGTTGCGATCAAAAAGATCTTTATTTATAATCACAAAATAAAAAAGTCAATAAAATAAAACAAAGAATTAATTATGCAGACATATCGTCAGCATTTATAAAAATATTAAATTATGCAGACATACCGTCAGCATTTACAAAAAATATTAAATTCTTATTAAAATAACATAAGTAAAATAAACAAGTGTAGCATAAACCATATGTCAACTATACCGACAGAATATTGAAATGCAAAAGAATTAATATCATATTACAGAAACGACAAAACAGTAAACACTTTGTGTGTTGTACTAATCGTTACTTAATTTTTATGTGATTCTTGCGTTCAATGTTCTGTCCAACTGCTACATTCTCCACTTTAGGTTAAAATGCAATGTAAGCATTAATTTAGTATATAATCAATAAAATTTTAATAAATGGACACACTTTGCATTACCAACTCTGAGCTGTAATTTAGCTCGAGCAAAGTGGTATAAAAATAAAACAACTTTTGATTTTCTTCTCTTATATGGCGATCCTGCCAGCCTTTTGGAGTGCTTGAAAAATAAAAAGCACCCAAAAGAGTATTAAAAAAAAAGTCCTTTAGAGTGCATTTTCAAAAAGAAAGCACCTAAAGTAATCTTTTATTTACACCAGTCTTTTGGAGTGCTTAGCAAACAAAAAAGAGCACCCAAAAGAAATCTTGTGGTTCCTGGCGGACAGCCAAGTCTCCGCCAGAAGTCTGTACGGCCAAAAGTACAGAATGGGAACGCCTGGACCAAAGGCAATTACGCTTGAGGAGTATATGAAAAGAAAAACACCAGCCCAGCCAACCAAAGATCTTGCCAAATTTCCAGTAACCACAAAACCCAAACGCAGGGGTGGTTTTAAAGCCAGACTGAGAAGGGAGAAGGCGATCCTAATCCGATTGCTGAACCAGGGTCCTCCACCTCCATGGGACCAAGCGTCCTCAATGTGGATAAAGATCGAGAGGATTGATCTCCTTTTAAAAAGTAAAGTTTAAGAAAATAACTGTGCATTCAGCTGCACGTTTAGGTCAGTAGGCGTTAACCGCCATTTGACAAAAATTTAACAACAAAATATAAAAAAAAATAAAATATATATATGGGGCATTTCACGTCAAGTGAACCAACTTTTGAAATCGATGTCTTCCGATGTCCGCGATGAAATTTGCACCAATGTTAGTTCTATTGGTAATTCGGACACCATTTTTCAACAAGATCGGTCAAGAACTCTCTGAGTTATAGGAGGTCAAAATTTGACATTTTGGCCAAACAGGTGTTTTTTTTTATCCATATAACTTATTACCTATTGTTCTTAGCAAAATGTGTCCCAAATAGTTTAGATAGCTATTTATGCAATCTTTCGAAAAAAAAAATTAAAAAAATTTAATAAAATATTATTGATTTTTTTTTTTAAATCAAAAATATTTTTGACTTTTTTTTCAAAATGGGCCCTTTTTATTTTTTTTTATTTTTTTTAAGAAAGCTTAGGTCTTTTGCTAAGCGACCTATATGGTCGCTTAGTGGGATGCGAGTGGGATATCTATCAAAAAAATATTTTGTAACTCAAGATTTAAAATTTTTGAATTTTTTTGCAAAATCAAAAACTTTGTTGACTTTTTTTAAAAAAATGGACCCATTTTTTAATTTTTTTTTTGCTCAGAAGAAAGCTTATGTGTTTTCCTTTAACACCCACCCTTTTTGTCGCTTAGTGGGATGCGAGTGGGATATCTATAAAAACAATGTTTTGTAACTCATACAATTTTTTACTTTTTTTTTGAAAAATCAAAAACCTTTTTGACTTTTTTTTCCAAAATGGACTCTTTTTTTATTAATTTTTTTTTCTCAAAAGAAAGCTTAGGTCTTTTCCTTTAAAACCTTTTTGGTCGCTTAGTGGGATGCGAGAGGGATATCTATCAAAATAAATGTTTTGTAACTCAAGACAAATGTTTTTAAATTGATTTTTTTCATATTTGTGTGTAAGTGTTTCTAAAACCTTAAAAATAAAAACCACAACAACTGACCGATAATAGCCACTGGAGGGGTGCAATATGAGGCCGACCGCTATTAATTTTCCACCCCCAAAATTTGTCTGAGTTTTGTATCTTGCGGCTTTTTTAGGCAATCCTAGAGGTAGTTTTCAGCGCACGTGATTTTCATTGTTAAAATATCAGGTGCCCCAGAAACAAATTTTTGGAATCAAGTGGAAATATTTTATGGCCCTTCTCCGAAGTACCAGTTTATTTATTATTTTATGATATTTGACTTTAAGAAGTGGGTGGAGAGGTAGAAGTTGACTGGTAGGTTATTTATATGGTGGTTTATTTTTATTTATTTATTTATTTATTTATTTATTTATTTATTTATTTATTTATTTATTTATTTATTTATTTATTTATTTATTTATTTATTTATTTATTTATTTATTTATTTATTTATTTATTTATTTATTTATTTATTTATTTATTTATTTATTTATTTATTTATTTATTTATTTATTTATTTATTTATTTATTTATTTATTTATTTATTTATTTATTTATTTATTTATTTATTTATTTATTTATTTATTTATTTATTTATTTATTTATTTATTTATTTATTTATTTATTTATTTATTTATTTATTTATTTATTTATTTATTTATTTATTTATTTATTTATTTATTTATTTATTTATTTATTTATTTATTTATTTATTTATTTATTTATTTATTTATTTATTTATTTATTTATTTATTTATTTATTTATTTATTTATTTATTTATTTATTTATTTATTTATTTATTTATTTATTTATTTATTTATTTATTTATTTATTTATTTATTTATTTATTTATTTATTTATTTATTTATTTATTTATTTATTTATTTATTTATTTATTTATTTATTTATTTATTTATTTATTTATTTATTTATTTATTTATTTATTTATTTATTTATTTATTTATTTATTTATTTATTTATTTATTTATTTATTTATTTATTTATTTATTTATTTATTTATTTATTTATTTATTTATTTATTTATTTATTTATTTATTTATTTATTTATTTATTTATTTATTTATTTATTTATTTATTTATTTATTTATTTATTTATTTATTTATTTATTTATTTATTTATTTATTTATTTATTTATTTATTTATTTATTTATTTATTTATTTATTTATTTATTTATTTATTTATTTATTTATTTATTTATTTATTTATTTATTTATTTATTTATTTATTTATTTATTTATTTATTTATTTATTTATTTATTTATTTATTTATTTATTTATTTATTTATTTATTTATTTATTTATTTATTTATTTATTTATTTATTTATTTATTTATTTATTTATTTATTTATTTATTTATTTATTTATTTATTTATTTATTTATTTATTTATTTATTTATTTATTTATTTATTTATTTATTTATTTATTTATTTATTTATTTATTTATTTATTTATTTATTTATTTATTTATTTATTTATTTATTTATTTATTTATTTATTTATTTATTTATTTATTTATTTATTTATTTATTTATTTATTTATTTATTTATTTATTTATTTATTTATTTATTTATTTATTTATTTATTTATTTATTTATTTATTTATTTATTTATTTATTTATTTATTTATTTATTTATTTATTTATTTATTTATTTATTTATTTATTTATTTATTTATTTATTTATTTATTTATTTATTTATTTATTTATTTATTTATTTATTTATTTATTTATTTATTTATTTATTTATTTATTTATTTATTTATTTATTTATTTATTTATTTATTTATTTATTTATTTATTTATTTATTTATTTATTTATTTATTTATTTATTTATTTATTTATTTATTTATTTATTTATTTATTTATTTATTTATTTATTTATTTATTTATTTATTTATTTATTTATTTATTTATTTATTTATTTATTTATTTATTTATTTATTTATTTATTTATTTATTTATTTATTTATTTATTTATTTATTTATTTATTTATTTATTTATTTATTTATTTATTTATTTATTTATTTATTTATTTATTTATTTATTTATTTATTTATTTATTTATTTATTTATTTATTTATTTATTTATTTATTTATTTATTTATTTATTTATTTATTTATTTATTTATTTATTTATTTATTTATTTATTTATTTATTTATTTATTTATTTATTTATTTATTTATTTATTTATTTATTTATTTATTTATTTATTTATTTATTTATTTATTTATTTATTTATTTATTTATTTATTTATTTATTTATTTATTTATTTATTTATTTATTTATTTATTTATTTATTTATTTATTTATTTATTTATTTATTTATTTATTTATTTATTTATTTATTTATTTATTTATTTATTTATTTATTTATTTATTTATTTATTTATTTATTTATTTATTTATTTATTTATTTATTTATTTATTTATTTATTTATTTATTTATTTATTTATTTATTTATTTATTTATTTATTTATTTATTTATTTATTTATTTATTTATTTATTTATTTATTTATTTATTTATTTATTTATTTATTTATTTATTTATTTATTTATTTATTTATTTATTTATTTATTTATTTATTTATTTATTTATTTATTTATTTATTTATTTATTTATTTATTTATTTATTTATTTATTTATTTATTTATTTATTTATTTATTTATTTATTTATTTATTTATTTATTTATTTATTTATTTATTTATTTATTTATTTATTTATTTATTTATTTATTTATTTATTTATTTATTTATTTATTTATTTATTTATTTATTTATTTATTTATTTATTTATTTATTTATTTATTTATTTATTTATTTATTTATTTATTTATTTATTTATTTATTTATTTATTTATTTATTTATTTATTTATTTATTTATTTATTTATTTATTTATTTATTTATTTATTTATTTATTTATTTATTTATTTATTTATTTATTTATTTATTTATTTATTTATTTATTTATTTATTTATTTATTTATTTATTTATTTATTTATTTATTTATTTATTTATTTATTTATTTATTTATTTATTTATTTATTTATTTATTTATTTATTTATTTATTTATTTATTTATTTATTTATTTATTTATTTATTTATTTATTTATTTATTTATTTATTTATTTATTTATTTATTTATTTATTTATTTATTTATTTATTTATTTATTTATTTATTTATTTATTTATTTATTTATTTATTTATTTATTTATTTATTTATTTATTTATTTATTTATTTATTTATTTATTTATTTATTTATTTATTTATTTATTTATTTATTTATTTATTTATTTATTTATTTATTTATTTATTTATTTATTTATTTATTTATTTATTTATTTATTTATTTATTTATTTATTTATTTATTTATTTATTTATTTATTTATTTATTTATTTATTTATTTATTTATTTATTTATTTATTTATTTATTTATTTATTTATTTATTTATTTATTTATTTATTTATTTATTTATTTATTTATTTATTTATTTATTTATTTATTTATTTATTTATTTATTTATTTATTTATTTATTTATTTATTTATTTATTTATTTATTTATTTATTTATTTATTTATTTATTTATTTATTTATTTATTTATTTATTTATTTATTTATTTATTTATTTATTTATTTATTTATTTATTTATTTATTTATTTATTTATTTATTTATTTATTTATTTATTTATTTATTTATTTATTTATTTATTTATTTATTTATTTATTTATTTATTTATTTATTTATTTATTTAAAAACTTAATAATAATTAATTACTATAAAGTTAGAGTTAGAGCACTAGCTACCTAGGCCATCAGCTCTTGATTAATAAAAGTGATATTATTTATACATACATATATATTTGTTTTAACTACTATTTTGTCTTAATACAGTTGTAGATGTTTAATAATTTTAAAAGTTTAATAAGGTTGTTAATATTATTTTTTGTTATATCTAACAATAAATTTTTGAAAATGTAATTGTTGTTGTTACATATTGTTTTAACATAGGTACATTCATCAATTATGTGATTTAATGACATAAGTGAGCAGTTGCAGAATCTGCATTGTGGTGGAGTTTTCTTCTCCATCAGGTGTCGGTGAGTTAGTCGACAGTGTCCAAGTCTTATTCTTATGTATTTTTGTAGATGAGATCTTGATATATCAGCTGGGAAAACGGGCGCTGTACCATTAGGGTTAAATTGTTTATAAATGTGGGAGTACATATTCCAGCATTGTTTTTGTTTCTTGGAAATGTGATTTCGAATAGCTGTATATATTAAGAACTTATTTTGTGTGCTTTCCATTATCAGTGGTAATTTTAAGGCTTCTTTTGCTGCTTGGTCAGCTCTTTCATTGCCAACAATATAAGAGTGACCTGGTATCCACATTAATTTAATTTTGTTTGTGAATCTAATAAGATTATCTCTAATCTCGCTGATCGTATCGACTTTATTTGATAAGTTTAGTATTGATGTAATACAGGACTTAGAGTCGGAGCAAATAATGTGTTTTGCTGGATGTTTTTTTGCCCATTTAATGGCATTTAAAATGGCTAAAGCCTCCGCAATAAATATTGGGTTGTTTACATCAATCAAAGCTTGTTGAACGGTGTGCAAGTTATTGTCAATTATGGCGTAGGAAACTCCATTATCCGATTTCGAACCATCTGTATAACAAAATAACCATCCATTTTCTGTGTATTCAGCCTTTTTCTGATGAAATAAAGATATATAAGTTTCATGTGATGTGAACTGTTTAGGGTAGGACAAAATAGATGAATCAATGGAATTATTCGGAAGTAGCCAGGATGGTCTTAAACAATTGAATTGTCTCTTTGGTGTTGAGTTAATATCTAGCAATGTAATTAGTTCTGAGATGCGTTGAACAGTTGATTTTAGTTTTTTGTTGCATTTTAATTTGGGATTATATTGAAGTGTTTGGATTTCCATTGGTATGAGTAATTTTGTTGCTAACTTTGCAGTATTTAGTTCTATAAGTTGATCAAATGTTAGTAATCCGCATTCTGTTAAAATATTGAGAATAGGTGTGGATTTAAAAGCACCAATGGCAAATCGAGCAGCCGCGTGGTAAGTTGTTTGTATTTTTCTTAATTCGCATTTTGCAGCGTAACCAAAAAGCGGAAGACCATCCTCAATTTTTGATATAAACAGAGATTTTATAATATTTATTAAGGTATTTTGGTGAGAATTGCCATTAAGGCTGGAAATGCATTTAATTAAATTTAATCTTTTTACTAAGGTTTTTTTTAGGTATGTAATATGTTCTTTCCAGAGGTATTTGGAGTCAAATATTAACCCTAATATCTTCATTTGTTTCACTATTTCAACAGTGTGCATTTGTAAAGATAAAGGTGGTTGTGAACAATTCCGTTTGCGGCAAAAGTGAATAGCTTTGGTTTTATCAAATGAGATTTTAGCTCCATACGAATCGCACCAATTAATTATGTCGGTAATAATATTGGTAATTTTTTGTTGAATTATTGACTGTTGCTGTTTATTTGATTTTATTACGATATAAAGATCATCTGCGTACATGCAGTGGTTAAAATTGGGGTGTTTTAGAATAATAGTGTTAAGTTACTCATAAGCTATTTGAAATAAGACCACTGATATTGGTGAGCCCTGTGGTATGCCGTTATTTAGAGGGAAAATGGTGGAGTAGGAGTTATTTATTTTCACTCTAAACTTTCTGTTGGTTTTTTTTAGAGTTTTAAATCCTATGCGCCATTCTTTTAGTTGTGTAATTATGGCATGTATTCTTATTTTATCGAAAGCTTTTTCAAAGTCCATCGATAAAATTGTAAGGTGGTTGCCGCTATTTAAAGATTTGGTGATTTGTTGATCCAGATAAAGTAAAACATCACATGTACCTTTTCGTGGTTTAAACGCCATTTGTTTTGGGTGGATGAGTTTGTTTTTTTGAAGAAACCAAGTGACCCTTTTGGCTACAATTTTTTCAAGTAGTTTACTTATACATGGAAGTAGAGAAATTGGTCTATAGCTGTTTAAATTGTTTTTTTTCTTTATCAGGTTTTATGAGAGGTATAATAGTTGAGGTTTTCCAATCTTGGGGAATAATACCCCAATAATATTATTTAGTAATTTTACGATGATTTTTTTGCATGTAGTAGATGAGTTTTTAAGCATGGGGTAGTTTATCTTGTCAAATCCAGCAGTTTTCCCATTAAGAGAATTAAGAGCTGAGTTAACTTCTATTAAAGTTATTTCAGATTCAATGAATTGTGTAGATGTGTGGGGAGTGTAGTCATATCTGATGTTTGTGAGATTTTTGTGGTTTAAAAAGGTTTGGGTAAAGTTTGAATCACTAGCTTGGGATGACCATTCATTACCAAAGAGTGTAGCTATAGTTTCTGGTTGGGTATAATTAGCATTTAGATGTTTTATATTTTGAATTCGATGCGAAATAGTTTTTCCATACAGTTTGTTTATGTTATGCCAAATAGTTTGAATAGATGAAGTTGGATTTATTTCAGATGTAAATTTATAGAAAGATTCTTTTTTTGAAATTTTTGCCTGCTTTTTAAATAATGCATTAGCTTTTCGGTATTCTATTTTATTTTCTATTGTAGGGTTTCTTCTGAAATTGTGCCAACTGGTTTGCTTAATATTGCGTAAGAGGGATAAATTTTTGTTCCACCAATGTACATTTCTAAATTTTGTTTTATTGTTATTTCTTGGGATTGATTCGTTAGCTGAAGAAATTAATATTTTCTTAAATTTTGAAGCATCTTTATTATTGTTATTCGAGAATTTAAAATTAAGTAATTTTGAGTTAAGTATGTTATTATATTTAGGCCAATTAGCAAAGTCTGTTTTAAATTTAGTGTGTTTTATAATATTTGCATTAGAGATGGTATTGTTCTTATTAAAAGTAATGTATATAGGGAAATGATCGCTTCCGTGTAAATTATTATCTATTTGCCATGTGAGGAACGGATACAAAGCAGATGATGCCATTGAAATATCAACATGGGTAAATGTAGAATGAGTTGAGTAATGTGTAGGTGATCCATTATTTAAGATAATTAAGTTGGAATGTTGATAGAATTCTTCGATCAATTTACCACGTTGATCAGAGGATAGTGAACCCCAAATTGTATTGTGGGCATTTAAATCAGCGAGTATAATAGTACCGGCATCGATAAAATTATTTATAATATCTAAGTCTTCCTTAGAAATAGATCTTGAAGGTGGTGCATATAATGATAGAATATTTATATGAATGTCAGACTCAATTTTTACTCCAACGGCATAAAAGTTTACACTAGGTATGTAAAATTTATGTTGAATTGATTTTTTTATAAATAACGCTGTACCACCCAAGGCTCTAGTGCTGCAAGTGTTATTTAAGCAATAGTCATAGTTGTTAAGTTTTATAGATTTAGATTTAAGGTGTGATTCTTGTATGGCGATAACGTCAGGTGATTAGACTTGCCAACCGTCCCGTTTTCGACGGGACAGACCAGTTTTAGAGTCGAATGTCCCGTGTCCCGGCGATACTCTGAACGGGACGCCATTTGTCCCGTTTAAAAAAAAAAATAACTTTTTCATTAATTACCACAAAAAATATAAAAAAATAAAAAATTGGAAATACCGATAGACAAGGATGCTTTATTTTCTGAAATATAGTATTTTCTAAAAACTGAATATCACTATTTAACAATATACATAGGTACTTAGTGCATTAACTTCTATGAGTTTCAATAAACTCATTAGTAAACATTATTAAACTTTTATGAAAAATAAATGGCACGATACTCGCTCTAGGATGCTTGTACCTTTAGTTAAAGGTGAGTTGTTGGTCCATTGAAATGGACTGAGTTTGTTGAATTTATTACTTCAAATAATAATAAAAAAGCTGATAAAAGCGATTAAAAATATAAATTTTAAATTATGGACTGAAATAGGTAAACTTTATTAAATAACCCGCTGCTTTATTAAATAACTCGTTACTCCTACGTAGTAAAATAAAACAATTTTAAAGATTTTATAAACTATTTTTTTAATGAGGAGAAACAAATTAGGTAAAATTATAAAAAATAAATTTTCAGACAAAGTTTGAAGAATCTCGCAATTTTAATTATCCAGATATTCAAAATTTACTATGTACTTTGAATGGAAAGTTTCAGTGATAAGAATTTGATTCATACAAAGTTTAAATACATTACAATTATAGTACTCCAGATAATCGAAATTAACTATATACTTTGTATGGGAGGTGTCACTCCCACTAATCCAATCCCGACCATTTTACAGCCAAACTATGTAAAATGATAAGTGAGCTATCGGACAAGTTGGAGGAATCTCGCAATTATAGTTCTGAAAATATTTATTTTCCTTTGTGTGGTAGGTGACTTAAACCTTGTTCCGATTCTTCCCAATTTGGTTAAACTTCATGTCGTGATATGAAATTGATTCATATAAAGTTTGAAGAATTTCACAATTATAGTACTCCAGATATTTGAAAATAACTATTTACTTTAAAAAATTCAGTCTCGCCCATTTTCAGCCAATCTCCGTATAATGACAAGAATTTGATTCATACAAAGTTTAAATACTTTACAATTATAGTACTCCAGATATTCGAAATTAACTATTTACTTTGTATGAGAGATGTCACGCCCACTAACACAATAACATTTTCACCCCAAAAATGTAGAATAGTAAAGGTGATATTAGGGCAAAATTTTAAGACTTCCACAATTATAGTTCTCCAGATATTCGAAAATTACTATTTACTCCTGTATAAAGTTCGAAGACTTTCACAGTAATAGTTCTCCAGATTTTACACAATTAAAATTAATGTGTTATTGTTGATTTTATTAAATAAAATAGGATAATAACACTGCTTCAAAATAACACTTTTTGTCAGAACTTGAAAAGCGTCCTAATGGAGGTTGTATGCCTAGGTGAGGACATGCTAAAACCGTTTTCAAAGATTTTGAACACCCTCAAAATTTTGAGTTATTTTGAAACAAGTGTTTTAGGCTAGGTAGTACTTCAATATCTCTAACTCAGACATTTTAAAACCGATTTCAAAATTTTAAAAAATAATCTAAGAAATTGTTTAAGTTATTAAAAAAGTTAAATTTTTTTTTTATTTTTTTCGTAATTTTTCAAATTCAACAATAGTTATTTTAATTATTTTCTATGAAAACCTACTTTTTTTTGCACAGTGCTTTAAAGGCAATTTTATATAGACAAAAAGGAGATATTACTTATTAAAATCGGTTTATATTTGCAAAAGTTATTAAACTTTTTCGAAAAAAGTTCGAAAATATTTACCCTTTTTTTTTTACATTTATATGCGCTGGGGGAGAAAATACTCAAAAAGGTATTAATGAAAAGTTGAATAACTTTTACAGTTTTCATCCGATTTGAAAAATTAAAACCATGTTTTATTAAGAACTTTTCTTTAGACATTGATATAAATTTTTATAAGCTTTCATATCAAAATAAGCAATAAAAAGCGACTCAAATCAAAAAAGATCGTAACAAAAACAATACTTATAACTTACAAATGTATCAATAAATGCATGTCATTTTGAAGCGTAATAAGATTTATTTCCCAACACGTTAAAAAAAATAAAAATTGAACAAAAACTGACTGAGTTACAGATCGATAAGTTGAAAAACATCACTGTAAACGGTTTTTTCAGAATAACTTCTGAATTTGAAAGTGTTTCTGAAATTTTTTGACACAATTTGTAATGTACTCAGCTAGTCCTATAACCCACGCTAGCTCATTTTCCATGTTTTTTTCCATCGTTCTCTGATCATTTAGTGGTGTCCCGTTTTGGAAATTTCAAAAGGTGGCAAGTCTACAGGTGATATATCATTTATAATAAGTTGTAGTTCGTGTAAATTGTTGAAGTATCCGTTCATATTCCACTGTAGAATATTTAGGAACATTGATATAAAAAGTGAAATTTACACCAGTGAGACATACTTAGGTATGTTTCCTGGTGAGATTTTAGACGATAAGATGAGTATATCACCAGTGATATATGGATTATATCCAAGAGATATACTATATGGTATCCATATTGTTTGCTGGATTGATATTATCGTCTTTTTCATTGTTTGAATTGTTGTATTTATTCTCTGCAGGTTGATTATTATGAGTGTATTTTTTTAAAGTTTCTTTTGTTACTTGTTTAAGAGAGTTTGTTCGTTCTAAGAGCGAGCTTGTTGATTTATTGTTGTTTAATGTTTTGTTATTTACATTTGAATTTGGTTGCTTTGTTTCTACTGTTTTATTGTTGCTTAATGTTTTGTTATTTAAGTTTGAATTTTGTTGTATTGTTTCTATAGAAACAGGTTCGTTTGATAGCTTCTTTAGTTGGTTTATTCTTTTATTACGTATTTCAATTGCTTCATCTAGAGATTCTTTTGGTATTTCTGTTGATGTTGTTATATTTTTATTTTCATTTGCTTTTTGATTTGCTTCTGCAAATGTACAGTTATTTGTTATTTTGATTTTAAGAATTGTTTGTCTTTTTAAAATTGTTGGGCAGTTTTTGTTTAGTGCTCGGTGTTCATGCTTGCAATTTATACATTCTACTTTAGAGCATGGTGTTGGGTCATGAATGCTGGAGGCACAAACTTCACATTTTGCTTCAGATTTGCAATATTTTTTGGTGTGACCTAATTTAAAGCAGTTTTTGCATTGCAGAGGTTGAGGAATATAGGGATTTATTTTCACAACAAGAAAACCGATTTTAATCTCAGCTGGGACTGCGTATCGATCAAAAGAAAGAATGTGCAGGCAAGAGTTTGTAAGTTGATTATCTATATATTTTTTTATTTTATAGCACTCTACTACTCCTTGGTCTTTTAGACCTTCGGTAATTTCAACTTCTGACAAATTTTTTAAAGAGGGAGCAAAAACAACTCCTTTTGTGGTGTTTAGGGTAGGGTGTAATAACACAGTTACTGGACAAACTCCAATAAGTTCTTTTGTTTTTAAAAATTTATTAGTTTGGATGATATTTTTTGTAAGTATTAACAGATCGCCGTCACGAGTAAATGTTGTTTTTACAAGTTTTTCAGTTGAGACTGCCTCTAAAGCTTTTGACACTAAGAATATATTAAAGTCTTTTAATGTCTTTTCTTTGATGTTGCTTTTAATTAATATGTATTTAGGATTGTAGTTTTTAGATTTTTGGTTTGTATGCAAGTTGGGAAAATCATTCACATTGTTAATATCCATATTTGTTAGTCGAATTGGGTCCGGATCTGGGTCCAGGGAGGCATAATAGTTGCCCCCATGATTGGGGTACATTTTAAAAATATTAAAGTTCTATTTGCTAAAATTTTAATTTTAGTAACAAGAGAAAGTGTAGAGTAATTTGTTATTTTTTATTAATAACACTGATCAATTAAGAAAACCGGTTGTGAGCACGAATTGTAACAAGTATGTCTTTATACAATGAGCGAACGTTGTAAACTGTGGTTTATTTTTATTATTATTTGTAACATTTGGTTAAACTAGGTACTTTAGTATGTAAGCCCTTCTTGACCCTAATAATAGATTTTAGACTCATTCATTAAAACGTACTACCTATATGATCTTAAAAAACTATTTATTGTCATTCTGAAGACATACGGAAATCAGTTTTTTAGAAACAGCGTTAAAGTTAAGACGTGTGTTATTTACATAAATACTTACAAAATTCAAAATGTCTACGACTTCTAAAAAGGCTAAGGTTGAAAATGAAATTTATTCGTCTTTTTGTTTTAATCCCTTTAACAAAATGAAGCACAGATCATCAGATATGCGAAATATTTCCGACGGCTTATTAAAAAAATTCCCTACGCTGTCAAAACGATTGAAAATTTGTAATGAGCCTTGCGTTGAAGTTATTCCAGATGAAGACAAAAGTAATTCCGAGAATGAAGACAGAACTGTTGATGATGATGGTTATTCTAACTTTTCAAATTCAACGAATGAGTGTCGAAACCAATACCATAAGGATGCAGTAGAAGTTCTTGAACAAATAAAAGAGAAATACAAAACGTCACAGAGTGAAGCTGAAAGAATTCAACTTCTCACGCTTGCTCCAAGAACATGTAGTTCTGCAAAAACAATGACTGAGTTTGGAACGTCTCAACGAAAAGCAAGAATTGCTAAACAATTGGTTGCTGAGCATGGGATTCTCACACTCCCAAACAAAAAGAAGGGAAAAACTTTGGAGTGCGATACTAAATCTCTAATAACTCAGTTTTATCAGCGACATGATATGAGTCGCCTGATGCCAGGGATGAAAGACTGGATGTCTGTACGAATCGATGGCAAGAAAGTTCAAATGCAGAAGAGAATGGTTCTCTGTAACCTGAATGAATTATTCGCAACATTTCAATCTGAATACGAGGATGTCAAAAACCATAATTTTAAATGTGGATAATTTTGTGGAAGAACTGTGAAGAGGATTGCTAAATTTGAGAACCCATGACTTTTTAGTCAAAGAGCAGTGGTCATTCTTCAAGGACTTGAAAACACATTTGAAGTCTGGTGAATTCATTATTTCATTTGATTTCGCAGAGAACTATAAATATGTTCTTCAGGATTCCATACAAGCATTCCACTTCAATAACGACCAAGCAACTATATTCACAGTAGTTATTTACTACATGAAAGAAGAAAACCTGGAACACAAAAGTATGGCAATCATATCCGACGATTTAAAACATGTCACCGTTGCAGTTTATGAGTACCAGAAGATAATACTAAATTATCTAAAATCAAAATTTACAGTAGAAAAGGTATACTACGTTTCGGACGGAGCTCGTCAACATTTTAAAAACAAAAGTAGCTTCGCAAATCTTACAGCTCATGAAAAAGATTTTGGAATGCCAGCTGAGTGGCATTTTCATCCTACTGCTCATGGTAAAGGAGAATGTGATGGTATTGGAGCAAACCTCAAAAGAAATGCAGCGAAGTATAGCCTCCAGTGCTCTCATCAAGATCGCATCTTAGATACGACTGCTTTATTCCATTGGGCAAAGAATTATTGTAAAGAAATTATTGAGGAAACATTGAAAACACTAAAGAGCAGATTCGATGCTGCGGTAACAATCGATGGCACTGCTCAGTACCATGCTTTCATACCGCTTGTCGATGGAAGACTCAAATTAAAAAAGTTTTCTGCATCTACTCAATGCGATTTCTTTCCAAAGCCAAAAAAGAAGCCAGCAGCGAAATCAGTAGCTGAATCTAATAACGCCAAGAAAGGATTGACAAAAAAAAAGCAGCTAATAAAGGTGACAAATAAGGAGGATAAAAGTATGGATATTTGAAAATTTAAAAACTTCATAAATTAAGTGTAAAAATAGATAGAAGATAATACTAAATTATCTAAAATCAAAATTTACAGTAGAAAAGGTATACTACGTTTCGGACGGAGCTCGTCAACATTTTAAAAACAAAAGTAGCTTCGCAAATCTTACAGCTCATGAAAAAGATTTTGGAATGCCAGCTGAGTGGCATTTTCATCCTACTGCTCATGGTAAAGGAGCATGTGATGGTATTGGAGCAAACCTCAAAAGAAATGCAGCGAAGTATAGCCTCCAGTGCTCTCATCAAGATCGCATCTTAGATACGACTGCTTTATTCCATTGGGCAAAGAATTATTGTAAAGAAATTATTGAGGAAACATTGAAAACACTAAAGAGCAGATTCGATGCTGCGGTAACAATCGATGGCACTGCTCAATACCATGCTTTCATACCGCTTGTCGATGGAAGACTCAAATTAAAAAAGTTTTCTGCATCTACTCAATGCGATTTCTTTCCAAAGCCAAAAAAGAAGCCAGCAGCGAAATCAGTAGCTGAATCTAATAACGCCAAGAAAGGATTGACAAAAAAAAAGCAGCTAATAAAGGTGACAAATAAGGAGGATAAAAGTATGGATATTTGAAAATTTAAAATCTTCATAAATTAAGTGTAAAAATAGTTATATAAATTGATCTATTGTGATTAAGATTAAATTTTACTAAATTATTCATCTTTTTATTATTATTATTATTATTATATGTATATTAAATTAATTATTATTACAAATAAATAACAAAATTAAATTATTCAACATTTCCATAGAAAAAAAGTGATTTTTATTCCTGAGGTTAACATATTATGGGTATTACAGTATCGAGGCTATGAAATTTTAGTTGGGTATGTTACATACCATCGGAAAGGCTAATGTGTCTAGTTTCTCTGCGTAAGTTTAATTTTTAAGGTTTACACACAAATATGAAAAAAAATAAAATAGTGCAAATTTAAAATTTGCAAAACATTTATTTTGATAGATATCCCACTCGCATCCCACTAAGCGACCAAAAAGGTTTTAAAGGAAAAGACCTAAGCTTTCTTTTGAGAAAAAAAATTAATAAAAAAAGAGTCCATTTTGGAAAAAAAAAAGTCAAAAAGATTTTTGATTTTTAAAAAAAAGTAAAAAATTGTATGTCTTGAGTTACAAAACATTTTTTTTATAGATATCCCACTCGCATCCCACTAAGCGACAAAAAGGGTGTTAAAGGAAAACACATAAGCTTTCTTCTGAGCAAAAAAAAAATTAAAAAATGGGTCCATTTTTTTAAAAAATTTTAAATCTTGAGTTACAAAATATTTTTTTTGATAGATATCCCACTTAGCGACCATATAGGTCGCTTAGGAAAAGACCTAAGCTTTCTTAAAAAAAATTAAAAATAAAAAGGGCCCATTTTGAAAAAAAAGTCAAAAAAATTTTTGATTTAAAAAAAAAAATCAAAAATATTTTATTAAATTTTTTTAATTTTTTTTTTTCGAAAGATTGCATAGCTATTTATGCAATCTATTCGAAAAACTATTTGGGACACATTTTGCTAAGAACAATAGGTAATAAGTTATATGGATAAAAAAAAACACCTGTTTGGCCAAAATGTCAAATTTTGACCTCCTATAACTCAGAGAGTTCTTGACCGATCTTGTTGAAAAATGGTGTCCGAATTACTATCCAATAGAACTAACATCGCGATCGGAAGACATCGATTTCAAAAGTTGGTTCACTTGATGTGAAATGCCCCATATATGTATAAAAAAAAAAAAAATTTAATTATAATAAATAATTTTTATGAAATAGAAATTAATTAGTTCTAATTAAGTAAAAAATTTTAAGGTCCTTTGAAATAGAGTAGAAAGTATAAAAACATTATTATTGCAGATTTTATTAATCAGGAAATTCGAAAATTAAAATGGGAAAACCTCAATCAAAAATAGAAAATCCTTCAGCCAACGTGGTCAATGAGGTAGAAGTAGTACAGGGAAACGTAAATTTAGAATTAATTGAATTTTGCTTAATAATAATAACACTTTTGATAGGTTTAAATTCGGTCTTGCGTGTTAACGCATTACACAATAAAAGATTAAAAAAGAAATACAAGAGTAGAGCAAATGATTTAGACAGAGTATAGCTGGAGTGGCAAGATATAGTGAACAAGGTTAGATTAATTAGAGAAGAATTTCACCGCTCATATAAGTGTCTAAATGTTGACAGACCAACTAAGGAAGAAACAGTAGACAAACATTTTAACATTCTTTTGCATTGTTTGGAGGAAATAAGAATAGTACTAAACGTAAATTATGAACGATTAACAGCTGCACATAAAATTGCAGCAGAGGCATTTTTTCATGATGTCAAGAATAGAATAACAACATTAGCAGCCAAAAAGAAAATTGAAATTGAACATCCAGACACTATACATGAAAAGATAAAAATCGAAACTATATTTTCAAATAAAGATTTCAAAAAACATTTTAAAATGACCCAAACAGTAGTAGAGTTTCTTAATACAGCTTCAAAGCTTATTAATGACTTTGATGGAAAGTCTGAAAACCTACGTTCTTTCATTGACTCATTGCAACTTGTTGATTCAATTAAGGGCGAACACGAAGCAGTTATTAAAACAAAATTAAAAGGAACAGCAAGAAATTATATTGAAAATGAAAACACAATAATTGCAATTATAAATAAGCTAAATAATAGCATTAAAGGTGAATCAGTCGAGGTACTGACTGCCAAAATCATGAACATTAAACAAAACAATAAATTGAAAATTTGACAAAATCGCTAGAAAGTGCTTACATAAATGACGGCTTAAAAACAGAGTTAGCAAGCAAATACAAAACTCAAGTAGCTGTAAAAGCACTAACTAAAAATTGTACCATAGATAAGGAAAAAATTATCATGGAAGCAGGTCAATTCAATACTATGAATGACGCAATAAGCAAATTCGTAAATAGTTGTACAGAAGCAACTGGACAACAGAATGCAATACTTCATTATAGGCAAAACTCCAACAAATATCGTGGAGGATATAATAGATTTCGTGGAAGAAATAACTATCCACGAAACAATGACAAGAATATCAATCAAAACAATAACAACAATAACAGAAATAATTACAACTACAGAAACAGACAAAATTATAATAATAATAACCTTAGGAATAGAAACTACGTTAACGCAATCGAAAATGAAAGCGATTCGGAAAACCCGAATCTTCCCCTAGGATCAACTCAGTAAAAAGAAAAGTATACAAACTTAACCTTAGCTTTTGTTTCTTTATAAATGTTCACATTACCGAAACTAAAACACCAATTACTCTACTTGTAGACACAGGCGCAAATATTTCTTTAATTAAAATTACATTTTTTAAACAAAATGAAATAAATAGAAATAAAATAACAACACTAAGTGGAATAGGAAAAGGAAAAATTAGCTCATTGGGTACTAAATTCTTCGAATTAAAATATCAAAATTTTCTGATACCTCATGTTTTTCATGTGGTACCTGATGATTTCCCAATACCATGCGATGGAATCATTGGCATGGATTTCATTAAAAAATTCAATTGTTTATTGGATTTTAATGACGATAACGATTACCTTATCCTTAGACCTTCTAATATTTCGCAAGTTATAAAAATACCACTAACAAACAATGACATTGTCTTGCCAGCTAGATCAGAAACGATACGAAAAGTAAATCTTCCCACTTCCGAAAAAGAGTTATTAATACCAAATCAGGAAATAATGCCAGGTGTATTCATAGCAAATACTCTGGTAAAATCTGACAATGCATATATTCGTATTCTAAATACTAATGATAATATTTCAATAGTAAATAAAGAAAATTTAAGGACGGAGAAGATTGCAGATTATGATATAGTAACAGAGAAATCTGGCAATGGCGAAGATAGGAAGTCATTGATATTACAAAAATTACAGAAAAATTTTCCACAACAATTCGATAAAATTTTAACAAAAATCTGTTCTGAATATAGTGACATTTTTGGTTTGGAAACAGAAACTATAACTGTTAATAATTTCTATGAACAAAGGTTAAGAATAAAAGATTCAACTCCAGTATACATAAAAAATTACAGAATACCTCATACACACAAGGAAGAAATAGATAAACAAGTCAAAAAACTTATAAATGACAAAATAGTTGAACCTTCTAATTCTGAGTATAATAGTCCAATCTTATTGGTACCAAAGAAATCATTACCAAATTCTGAAAACGAGAGGTGGAGACTTGTGATCGATTATAGGCAAATAAATAAAAAACTAATAGCAGACAAATTCCCTTTGCCTAGAATATACGATATTTTAGATCAACTTGGTAGAGCAAAATATTTTTCTTGTTTGGATTTCACCAGATTGGTTTAGAAAAAGAATCAAGAAATTTAACATAATTTTCAACCAATAATGGTTCATACCAATTTACAAGATTACCTTATGGTCTGAAGGTAGCTCCTAACTCCTTTCAAAGAATGATGACTCTCGCTTTTAGTGGATTAAAACCAGATCAAGCCTTCCTGTATATGGATGACTTGGTTGTATTAGGTTGTTCAGAGAAACATATGCTTTCTAATTTAAAAGATGTTTTTGAACTATGCAGAAAACACAATCTGAAATTGCATCCAGAAAAATGCTCATTCTTTATGAGAGAAGTAACCTATCTTGGTCATAAATGTACTGATAAAGGAATACTTCCAGATGATAGTAAATATTCCATAATAAAAAATTATCCAACACCATTGGATGCAGATAGTGCGAAAAAATTTGTCGCTTTTTGCAACTATTATAGAAGATTTATAAAAATTTTTTCAGAATATTCGAGACACTTAACAAAATTATCCAAGAAGGGTGCAAAGTTCGAATGGACAGAATATTGCAATTATGCATTTGAATACCTAAAAATGAGCCCAACATTACTTCAATATCCTGATTTCACAAAACAATTTTGCATAACCACAGACGCAAGCAAACAAGCTTGTGGCGCTGTATTAACACAGGAGTATGAAGGACAACATTTGCCTGTAGCATATGCGTCGAAGGCCTTTACAAAGGGTGAAAGCAACAAATCCACCATTGAACAGGAGTTGACTGCCATACATTGGGCAATAACATATTTTAGACCATACATTTATGGCAAACATTTCCTAGTCCGCACCGATCACAGACCATTATCTTATTTGTTTTCAATGAAAAATCAAAGCTCAAAGTTAACAAGAATGAGACTTGATTTGGAGGAATATGATTTTACAGTTGAATATCTTAGGGGAAAAGATAATTATGTTGCTGATGCATTATCGCGTATAAACATAAATGACTTGAAAGTAATAAACAATGAAAATAACAATTTATACAAAATAAAAACACGATCAATGGCAAAAGAGTCACTTAAAAAATCTCCAGTTACAAGAAACAAACGGCATTTAGAAAATGAAAATGAGAAGCCCAATATATTTGTACCAATTATGAATTCTGACGTCAGAAAATTTTGTAAGCTAAAGATTACCCCACAAAAGTTTTATATTAAACGTGGCAAATCTACATTAGCATGTATACAAATGAATGAATTGTTTATTAATGGGAAATTTGACTTTGGACAATTTTTCCCAAGGCTCGAAGAAGTGGCCGGTAAACTAAACATTAATAAATTACAAGTGGCACCTAGTGAGAAAATTTTCGAATTTATCTCTATTAATGAATTTAAAGAAATGGGCAATAAATTATTAAAATTATTAAAAGTAGCGCTACTTAATGAGGTGATCCACGTAACAAGTGCCAAATTAATAACAGAGATAATGAAACGAGGAGGAGGACATTCTGGTGTTTCAAGAACTCTTAATAAAATAAAAAGATATTATTTCTGGAAGAATATGACTCGTGATATTACGAAATATGTTAAAATGTGTCAAAAATGCCAGTCGGCTAAAATTACAAAACACACAAAAATGCCATTGACTTTGACAAACACACCGACTAAACCATTTGATACGGTAATAGTGGATACTATAGGTCCACTACCAAAATCTTATAACGGAAATTCTTATGCTGTCACAATAATATGTGACATGACAAAATATCTTGTAACGGTACCCATACAAGATAAAAGCGCAAAGTCAGTTGCGAAAGCTATATTTGAACATTTTATTCTTACTTATGGTCCGATGAAGACGTTCATGGTACAGAGTACAAAAACTCAGTACTTAATAAATTGTGTAACCTTTTAAAAATAGAGAATATTACATCGACTGCTTATCATCATCAGACACTAGGAACTGTGGAAAGAAGTCATAGAACCTTCAACGAATATGTAAGATCATACATATCCGTTGACAAAAGCGATTGGGATGAATGGCTCAAGTATTTCACTTATTGTTTTAATACTACGCCATCTACGGTACATGACTACTGTCCTTATGAGTTAGTTTTTGGTAAGCTTCCTAATGGGTTTCAACAATTTAATGAGGTTCAATCAATAGCTCCTGTATATAATGTAGAAGATTATGCTAAGGAAGTTAGATATAGATTAGAAGTGGCACATAAGAGGGCCCGAGAACTAATTGATAGGTATAAGTTAAAACAGAAATTAAATTATGATAAGACATTGTTAGATTATACATTTAAAATAGGAGATTTAGTTTTAGTTAAAAATGAAGCAGGTCATAAATTAGATCCACAATATAAAGGACCTTTTGAAATTAAAAATATAGATTTAAGAAATAATGTAACAATAATAGATAAGAAAAATAACAAAGAGCAAATAGTTCATAAGAATAGACTTAAGATTTTTAACAATGAATAGAATTAAAATTTTCCATTATAAAGTCTACGTAGACATATTTTAAATTACTTATAAGATATATATTTTGTAATAAAATTTAATATTAAGGTTATTGTAATCATTTGTTAAAGAATGTCCATACACTTAAAAACTGTATGAACATTCTTCCGTAAAAGGGAGGTGTAGCATAAACCATATGTCAACTATACCGACAGAATATTGAAATGCAAAAGAATTAATATCATATTACAGAAACGACAAAACAGTAAACACTTTGTGTGTTGTACTAATCGTTACTTAATTTTTATGTGATTCTTGCGTTCAATGTTCTGTCCAACTGCTACATTCTCCACTTTAGGTTAAAATGCAATGTAAGCATTAATTTAGTATATAATCAATAAAATTTTAATAAATGGACACACTTTGCATTACCAACTCTGAGCTGTAATTTAGCTCGAGCAAAGTGGTATAAAAATAAAACAACTTTTGATTTTCTTCTCTTATACAAGAAATTGCAGACAGTTAAATGAACTTTTATAAGTTTAACAATAACGCAAACGCAGCAAATTGAAAAAGTAAAGAAAGAGGGAGTATTCATAATTAATTAAATTAGTGTTAACTCTTCCCCCCTAAAATTTGATTGTCCTCAATCAAAAGTACGGTATCTGTGTAATTTTCATTATGTGTTGTTCCTTAGATTCGTTTCCACTCGGGGTAATTTCTCCTAAGGGTAATGAAGCATTAACATAGGTTCTTGCTGGGTATTGTGAACTCCTTGAGTGACATGATTTTTTCAGACTTACGGACAATAAGACAGTAATCCCGAGGATCACTAAAACATCTCGATATTCAAAAGCTCGATCCCTTCCGTATTATTGACATGAATTTCCTTGATTAACTCTAGAGTAAGAGTTTCTTCCACATGTGAATTCCCTGCCTTTGGTTGTACAACGGCTGGCACTGGATTAGCATAGGTGATTTCTGAACCTGAGAAAACCTTACCTTTTGCTGATATCGTTTCATTGTGAAATTTTATGAGGAAAGTACCGTTTAGATCAAATGGCTCTCGACCGATGAGAATTGTGCCATTAAATTGATTCAATAAAAGTGCCCCAGGAAGGATTTCCTGTACTGTGGCCATATGGAAATTATTAATTAACGTGCAATTGGACGGTTTGCTGCGTATTAAATTCGGAAGGCATTTAGATTCACTGATGTCTTCGACTTCACTATATTAGCATATTGTTAATTTAATCAAGTTCTTACATTTATTCTTTACACCAAGTATTTGTCTGTCACATACCAAAATTTCATTAAATTTAATCTTACTAGTAAATTTACCAATTTTTAAAATTTTTTTAAAAGATTCATTACACGTTGATGGAATATTTACAATATAAATCAAGGAACTTCCATTGGAAGCTATTTTTATTTCGCCAAATTCTAAGATTTCTTCTAAATTTAAATAAGGGATATTTTCATTCTCAAAAATTTTCTTTACAAATTCCATTTCTTCATGAGACAGGATGAATTAATAACACCTACTTTGGCCCAATGAATAGCATATTGTAGGTTTACTATTTCGTCTTTTATAATTTCAAGTTTATATTTTAATTTTGTTATCTCTAAATTTCCATGAGTTCGTTCGTCATTTTGGACGACTTTGATTATTTGATTAATTTTTACTGTTAATTCATTCATTCTATCTAATGATAGTTTATTTATAATAACTTGTTTATTATTATTTCTAAGAACATTGTTCATCTTATTTTGTATAATTTCGAAATCTTCATGGTCAGGATTACCAGCAATCCATTTCCATGCAGAACCAATGAAATTTAGGGATCTCTTATTTCTAGGTTTTAATGCATTTAGCTTATCTTGTAATTGGGAAATTTCATGGAAAAGGAAGGGATGTAAGGGATGGGATGTGTCAATTCTTGCTCTTAGTGTTTCCTTGATATTATTAATAAACCTCTGGTAATTATCGAGTTCCACGACATGTATTAGTTTTATCGAGCCCGTTTGAAGTCTTGCAATACCAGTATCGATTGCTACTATTTGTGAATTGGTATAATCTATAATCTTTACTTCGCCATAAGCGAGAGATGATAACGCAATGCTAAAAAAAGAGAAAAAATAAAAAATGTTCTTGTGAACAATTTTTCCACTATCTGTCAATACGGTGGTGTGCCTGTCTTCTTTGATTAGTTCTTGCCTATAGTTTTTAGAAAGCTTAGTCCCTAATCTCTTATTAACCTTCACGAAGATTTTGTCACCCACTTTATACTCCTTCGGGACATTTCTATCACGATTATGGTAATTCAAATCGGATATCTGCTTATCCTTAATGTTCTTGACCATCTTCGCTATTTCAATTTCGCGTTCCTTGGGTTTGCCATGAAGCTTCCTACCGAAAAATGCATCGACTGTTTTTTTTCCCAAAGATGAGTGAACTGAATTATTGTATTCGAAGGTGGATTTATCCAAGAGTTCAGCCAAGTTAAGTTGTGTTCCCTCCGACTTAAGGCATCTCATAATCTCGGAGAGTGTTGAGTGAAATCTCTCTATTTGTCCGTTTACAGTACTTGCGTAAGGTGGAATCCTGAAAACCTTAACGTTGAATTGATTCTCCATCATAAATATTATAGATTTTGAATTAAAAGATTTTTCATTATCCATCACGACAATTTCGGGCATTCCAAAGTTCAGCAGTATTTCTCTTAGGGGTTGTCTGATATCCTCGGTTGCCCTTGATATCAATATTCACGTCTGGGCATATTTTGTAAGTTTGTCAATTCCCGTCAAGATAGAAGTCTTTTCCGTTATGTAGATATCAATATGAATAATTTGTCCCGGATATTGTGGGATTGATGTCTCCTGAATATTTATGTTATTAGGATGCCTATCATATTTATTTTCCTTACATATTTTACATAGTTTGGTGACTCTCTTTATTTTAGCTGTCATCTGAGGGAAGTAACATCGTTCGAGAAGTTGAGTTTTATTTTCTGTAGCATTTCGGTGTGCCCTGCTGTGTTCGTTTATGATCTCCACCTCTTGATCCGATTCATTTGAGATATCTGCCACCATTTTCCTTGTGTAGAGGACCTTAAATTTATAAAAGTTGTGGCGTATATTTCCTGGATTTTGGTCCGTAGTCTTTAAGCAGTTCGTGACTGAAGGGTTTAAGTATTTACTTAGAATTTCTTTTAATCGTTCTTCAGTGAAGTCCGGTTCCAAAATGATGTGGCGGTGGTATGTTGGAAACACGATTTGGAATTCGTACGACCGTTTCTCATGTTGTTCTATTATTATCTGTTTCTTAAACACGTTTATTGGTGCGTCAGTAAATTGGATGAGGCTTCTAGGCGAGCTCTGATTGCTATGTTGTGTGGCAATTGTTGAGTTTATTTGAAATACTTCTTGTGGGGGTCTAGATAACGCGTCCGCAACGACATTGGTTTTGCCTGGTTTGTAGAGGAGTTCGTAATCATATTCTTCCAAAGATGCTTTCCATCTTTTAAGCCTGCTGTTAGAATTTTTATTTGATAGTGCGTACGTGAGTGGCTGATGATCCGTAAAAATTTTAACTTTCGCGGAGACGTACAGATAATTTCTAAGTGTTTTAATTGCCCAAATAATCGCGAGCATTTCTTTTTCGTTGGTTGCGTAATGCTCTTCTGCTCTGTTGAGTGTCCTAGAAATAAAAGTAATAGGTCTCCCATCTTGCTCTAGTACCGCACCAATTGCGTAGTTTGAAGCGTCTGTGGTGAGGTGGAATTCTTTATCGAAGTTGGGGTATGTTAACATAACATCTTCTGATGTTAATGTCTTTTTTATTTTGTCGAATGCAATTAAAGCATCATCGTGCATTTTGATATTTACTTTGCTGGACATGTTTTTGGACATTCGTCCCTCCTCCCCTCTCAAAAGCATTGTTAAAGGTTTTGCCAATTTGGCATAATCCTTTATAAAACGGCGATAGAACCCTGACATCCCCAGAAATGATCTTAAATCCTTTACTGTTTTAGGGACTGGGAATTTATTAATCGTTTCCACTTTTTTCGGGTTGGCTCGTATTCCGTTATCTGAGATTAGAAATCCTAAAAATTCCACTTCTGTTGAGGAATTCGCATTTATCCAGTTGGACTTTCATGTTGGCAGACTCCAACGTGTGGAAAATTTTTTCGATGTTATCAATATGTGTCTGTTCGTCTTTACCAAATATGACGATGTCGTCTATATAGACGTAGCAGATCTTTCCTATGTGTTCGCGTAATATGTCATCCAAAGCTCTTTGGAAAATTGACGGAGCATTTCTAAGTCCGAATGGAAGTCTTGTGAACTCGTACTTTCCGTTGTTGATCGAAAATGCGGTTTTTTCCATATCACATTCCCTAAGAGGAATTTGGTGAAAACCACTTTTTAGGTCTATTATGGAAAAAAAATTGATTCTGTCCTAATTGTGAGAGAACTTCGTTGATTTCAGGAATGTGATATCTATCAGGGATTGTAATCATATTAAGTTTTCTGTAGTCGATGACCATTCTAAATTTTTTTTTTCCTGACGCATCCATTTTTTTTTGATACGATCCATATTGGTGAATTGTATGGGGATTTTGAGGGTTTAATAATACCTTGAGTCAATAGTTCTTTTATCTGACGTTCGACTTCATCTTTTAAATGCATTGGGTATGGGTAACATCTGGAGTAAATAGGGTCATCGGTGGTTGTTCGAATTTCTCCTTTTACAGTTGTTGTGTAGGTAAGATTTTCATTGGGTTCAGCAAACAAATTTGGGTATTTCGATTTTAGATTATTTATTTTACGTTTTTGGTCTTCTTCCATATCGTAATATTATCGTAATATTATTTACACATTGTGAAACTTGCTGTTTTAGTTTAATTTTGATGTTGTCTTTCACAACCATTAAATTGTCCGCCGTGTGAATAACAGCTGATAGTTCTTTGAGGCTATCATTACCCAAAATGGCATGAAAAGATTTTAGTGTTGGTAATCCGAAAAATTTTATATTTATATCTCTTAATCCGAAAAGGTTAATGAATGTGTGGTGGGTTATGGGAATTTTACCTCCCACAGAATTTGCGTAGAAAGTGTTTTGGTTTTGAATGACTGTTCTCATAAGTGAAGTCTGTATATAATTTTTGTTTGATCCTGTATCTACTAATATTTTTAGGATTTCCCCAGTATTTGTCTTTGCTTCGAAATATGGCAAAGACGAATTTGCTATTCTAAAAAATGAATATCTGCGAAGGGTTTGTCATCTTCTTGGTCATGTGGCATATAATATGTTTGTTCATCAATGTATTCCTGCAGCGGTTGTAGTTCTCCTTCTGCTTCGTAAGGTGACATCTCATTATGATATTCTGTAGCAATTTCATATTCAGGATCAATTGTTTCCCCTGGTTCCGTGTCAATATGGAAATTCCTTTGGAATTTTTGTGCTTGTTGTAGTGATTGATCGGTTGGCCTCTTTCCCATGAATCTATCATTATGTCTGGGTCGGTTTAGGTAATTAATGTTCCTCGTCTGCATCGACCGATCTATATCCATTGGTTCCGGTCTTGGCAAAGGTTTTGGTGCGAGTGGACGTGGTGGTGGATTATTAGAGTTTAAATTATTGTTCATATTTCTGTGGAATTGGTTTGAGAATTGTTCTCGAAATTGATTTGGGAATTGCCCTTGGACAAGAGTTTGCTGTGGTCTGTAGTTATAGTACTGGGGTGGAAAAAATGCTCTGGCATGATTAACGTCATATTGAGTTCTTGGAACAGAGGGTGTCATTACCATAGGGATAAATCTGTTCGATCTATTAGGATTTTGTGGTTTAAAATTTCGATTGTTCCCCTGAGGGATTTGTGGGCTTTTGGTGTTCTTGTTATAAGCATATTCTGTGCGGTAATTTTGATTTTGTAATTTTAGGCATAGATGGAGTGCCTGTGGGAGAGTTGTTGGTTCTCGAATACACAACAATTTAGAAAGGTCGCCGCGCAACCCACGAATAAATGTGTCTAATGCTTTGTCCCTATAAGTTTGAACCAGGGTATCCATGGCTTCTCTACCAATTGTCAAGCATGAAATATTGTTTACAATCAAGGATAGGTGCGCCCCAATGACTTTGTTTCTGATAACATTGAGAATTGCAAAATATTTCGGAGTGCCCTTTATCGTTTCGTATAAACCCAAAACCCGTTCTATGCTTTTTCGCCATGAGCTAAATTCTGCACTATTGCCCGAGAATTCCCTTAGGTACCGAACTATATCGGGGACTTTATCTAAATACCCCCGAAATTTCTGCATTTGGATTTAATATGTTTTCTATTACATTTTTACACTGTTCTCTACAAATTCTAGTTACTACATTAATGAGGTTTGCCTCAAATTGAGCGTTGGGATTGGTGGGTGGTATGGTAGGGATATTGGGAGGATTTAATATAGGGGGTCTGATTAGATTCTCTGGATTAGACATTTTATAAATTTATGATTTAGTAAGGACTTAATTAATAATCAGTAAATTTTGAGACAATATTCCTTTTTCTAAATTTGAGTTTATATTCAAAAGTTAAGGTTATCGTATAAATTTTAATAAAGTTTTGGTTATAAACGACTTTTAAGATTTACACTTTGTGAATAAAGATAGAGAAAATAAAGAAAACTTACAATAAAAATATACTAATTGCCATATTTTGTACGTTGCTTCTCTTTCGTTGTTTTGTTGTTTGAGGTTGTTGTTGTAAATGGGCTTATCCTTGTAATTAAAGTTGTTGTTGCAGTTGTTTTACTGGTAGTAACTTCTAGATTTTTCAAATTCTCAACTTTGGCTTTGTTTTGAAAATTTTTATATTTATGTATTTTGGATTTTCTATGTTTTGTTTTTGATGTTTGTTATTTTTGGTCAATTAATATCTTTGATTTTCATAAGTTTTTTATTTTTTAGGCTTTTTATTTATTTAGTTGTGTTTCTTTTCCTTGCATGCACATCCAAACATACGTTTTGTTGCTTTTTTGTCAAAGCATGCAATACATTGTGTTTTTTGATGAAATTTTCAGAGGTTGTCTCGGATTTTTGCTCATATCTCCGTTATTTATGGACGGATTTTGCTGATTTTAAATAGCAAAATTCTCGAAAGTATGTCTGACAGAATTGTTGAAGATTTGGATCCCGGAGATATCTGGGGCCTTCAGAAAATTGATTTCAGTAGACAGACAGACGGACATGGCTTAATCGACTCCGCTATCTATAAGGATCCAGAATATATATACTTTATAGGGTCGGAAAATTATATTGTGGAAATTACAAACGGAATGACAAACTTATATATACCCTTCTCACGAAGGTGAAGGGTATAAAAAAAATTAATAAAAATATGGATGTTGTTAAGAAAAAAACGTTGCTGCACGTACATATAAACATACCTTTTATTTTCGTTCTCCATATTATATAAAAAATAATTTTTAATAAATTTTTTAAACTTTTTCATACAGTTTGGCTATTTTTTAAAAGAAAACGTTTTTTTTTATTTTTGTGCAAATGTTACCAGTGTTGCCAGAAAAATTTTGAAAAACAGAGTTGCATTAGCAAAAACTCATTGTTTGTAACTAGTTTATCTCAAAAGCTAGTTACAAACCTGTTTTTGTTTTGTATGGATAAACAAGTTTCTTAAACTAGTTTATCACCATAAACAACTTATAATATGTTTATGGCGTAGGTGTAAATGCACTATAAAAGAAAATCCTTTTTGCTCCGAATCACTACTTCCAATGAAAAATGGATTAACTCCTTTACCTTAAAGGTAATAGTGCATTTACACCTACGCCATAAACATGTTATAAGTTGTTTATGGTGATAAACTAGTTTAAGAAACATGTTTATCCATACAAAACAAAAACAGGTTTGTAACTAGCTTTTGAGATAAACTAGTTACAAACAACGAGTTTTTGCTAATGCAACTCTGTTTTTCAACATTTTTCTGGCAACGCTGGTAACATTTGACATTTGCTCAAAAATAAAAAAACAGTTTTTTTTTAAAAAAAAGTTTAAAAAATTTATTTAAAAGTGTTTTTTATAAATATGGACAACGAAAATAATAGGTATGTTTATATGTACATTAGGGTGGCCCCAAAATTAAAGTTGCGGATGTTCCCACCTAAAATGAAAATCTGATTCATTCTAAGACTACGTTTTGAATTTTTTTCGTCCTGGGGTCAATATTTGGCGAGCTGGATCGAACGATAAAAATGTCCTTTTTGAGGTTTTTTACATTTTTTCCATATTTCTTCCAAAGGAAGTATATGTAAATTTGGTATCATATGAAAGGTCTTTGAGAGACGCATTCAATTGGTTAAAAGAAATTTAAAAAAAAAAATTTTAATTAAAAAATTTTAAAAATTTTCGACAAAATTTTAGTTTTTTTTAATTTTTTCATAGAATTTATTCAAATACATAGATGAAATTTCTTAATCATAAACATCATGTAATTTCACCGAAATGGTTTTTCTCGTTTTTTAAAATTCAGTCCAGTTCAATGTTTATTCAAATTTTTTTAAACCCAATTTCATCCCTATCTGACAATCTCTGTATACTCAATTCATAGTATATGTAATGGGCATCAAAATAACTCAAATTTTATAAGCTTTCCATCGATGTATAATTTCGTATACTTTTTTTTTGTTACACTACGAATATTTAAATTTAAGCTAAAACATTTACTATACATTGCGCTACAATGATTATTTTAATGTTATTCCTTTGGAATGTTGTTGTTAATTTTAAGTAACATGTGAAAAACTGCTTATTACATATATTTTTACATTGTTTAGTATATTGTTTGCTAAATGAGAAATATTAATTAACAGTTAAAACTTAAAAATATAAATTCATAGAAAATATTCTATTAGCAATATAAGAAGGTCGATTTTTTTCGATTACTGATAGCATGGATTGACTGACAAATTTACAAATCGTTCTGTATTTTGTGAATGACATAGAAAATCTGAAATTAGTAATATATTATTAAAATATCACGATTTTATACATAATAGCTTAACCAAAGATAAAATAATTTTCTAGTAAAAAGTTTAATTTTATTATCGCGATTTTTATGAGAATTTATAATGTTGTACCTGGAATATCTATAATGTTGCTTGAGTCGTTGTGTTTCATTAATTGTTCTGTTGAGTAAAATTGAATGCAAGGGGGCTCTGAGAAGGCTACCTCTTTCCAATCTATTAAATCCGTGTACGATTGACAATTAAAATTGAGTGTTGGAATTGTGAATTGACGAAGTATATAATAAATAATAAGTTTATAATAAATATGTAGTATGAAAACTATTTTTGTTATAAAAATGATTTGTTATTACATTTATTATCTCCCAACCTACACAATCATGTCTGATATGCCCTTTGAATTTTTCTTTAATAAAATTAAAATAAATAAAATTGGTATTGTTGACAACAGTATTCTAAAATGTGTTATGTTGCAATGTATTATTTCCAATCAAAATGTAAAATTTTGGTTGTTATGCCCTTTTGATTTTAAGGTGACCATATATAAGATTTTTTGTAAAAATTAAAAAAAAAAAGAAAAAATTTTCTCTTAAAATTTTACTAGTTGTCAATGATTTTATACAAATTCTTCATTACTTTAAAAATAAACGACAAAAAACAACAACATTCAAAAGTAAATTATTATTATTATGAAATAATGTTTTAGCTTAAATTTAAATATTCGTAGTGTAACAAAAGAAATGTATACGAATTTATACATCGATGGAAAGCTTATAAAATTTGAGTTATTTTGATTCCCATTACATATTTCATAGTATATGTAATGGGAATCAAAATACAGAGATTGTCAGATAGGGATGAAATTAGGTTTAAACAAATTTGAATAAACATTGAACTGGATTGAATTTTAAAAAACGAGAAAAACCATTTCGGTGAAATTACATGATGTTTATGATCAAGAAATTTCATCTATGGATTTGAATAAATTCTATGAAAAAATTAAAAAAAACTAAAATTTTGTCGAAAATTTTTAAAATTTTTTAATTAAACATTTTTTTTTTTAAATTTCTTTTAACCAATTGAATGCGTCTCTCAAAGACCTTTCATATGATACCAAATTTACATATACTTCCTTTGGAAGAAATATAGAAAAAATGTAAAAAACCTCAAAAAAGGACCTTTTTATCCTTTGATCCAGCTCGCCAAAGATTGACCCCAGGACGAAAAAATTTCAAAACGTAGTCTTAGAATGAATTAGGCGCTAACATCGATACCTTATTTTTTCTCCATACTAACGGGGCCACCCTAATGTACATATATAGGTACGTGCAGCAACGTTTTTTCTTAACAACGTCCATAATTTTTTTAAATTGAAGTCAGCTGTTTTTTGACTTGTCAAACATAAACCACTTAACTGTCTAAAATGCTGATGTAAACTAGTTTGAAAATTACAAGTGTAAAGGTCAGACTACGCAAATTATTTGACACAAAATGTTTCATGTGTTTGATCAAAACTACATCATATAATCCATGGGTTGATTTTGTGGTCACACTGTGCACATTTATTTGCCATATTTGTTTAATCAAGCTACACAAAAATACTATCAAACACACGAAGGGGAAAATATATTTGTCTTGTGGTCACATTAATGGTAATATTTTTTCTAAATAATTATTAAATAAAGCTTCAAAAAAACTTTAATTCCTTTCAGCAATAAAGAATCTTGCAATTCATTTGCAAGATCAAACAGCGTCAAATAAAAGCTGTTGCATCATTTGTTATCGCAAAAGTAGTGTTGCTATATCTTAAATTAAAAATCGCTGCATAATGAAAACAAATCGTGGAAAAGAACTCAGGCTTGAACAATTTAATAATATAATTATTAAATGTTTATTTATTAAATTATATCACTATCAACGTAATATAATTAGTGCATATGTAGGTATAATTTTACTTAAAGTCTGCAAAATATCCCTAATACATATAATAAACAATTTTGGAATTTTATTGTATTTGTTTTGGCTTTGTACTATGATAAAATTAACAATAATCAAATAAGTGAACTGTGAAAAAGAAAAAAATATATTTTTAAAATGTTGAAACCAAAGTATATACAAGTAGTCCGACTCTTTGACAGCAGTACCTAACTATATATTTGTGTTAGTAACAAAAATGTATATTTGTTACTAGCCACACAGAGCTTCATAGAAATGTTTGAAATTGTAATTTGTTTGAATTTTATATGATTTTCAATACGGAAAATTGAAACCCTGTTAAATAGTTAAAATTCTACCACAAACACAATAAAATTAATAAAAAAAATGTTTTTTTAGATTCTGCAAATTGGACGTGTTTCAGAAATGAAAATGTACTTGAAGTGTAAAACAAAATTATAACATTTTGTGTGTTAAAGAATTAAATAGAAAATCATAATTTAAAAGATTTTTTTTTTAAATATTATTAATCGAACATGAGTTTTTCCAAACTTTATTCATTCAGAATATTGGCATGTTCACAAATATTATAAAATTTTACGGAAAAGTTTACGTTTTTTACATAAATTTTTAATTAATTGCAATTCAATTGTATTATCTAAAGATTTAGAATGACAATTTTTGTTATTAGACATATTCTTCTTCTGCAGTAAAAAAAAATAAACAGATCATACTATTTAACAATTAATTTTTAATTGCAATCAAATCTTAATATTTATGTATGTTTCAACTATTTTCTTTGATTTTAAATTCAATCTGTACAAATACAATAAATATTCAATACATTTGAGCAGACTATGTGAAACGTATAAAAATATAAATCGCTTAAAAATACAAAAATCGCAACATAGACTTCATGTCTTCAATTAGTTTTTCTACCAGTATGTCATTCTAGGCTGAATGACTTTTATGTGAAGAAGAAGACTTCATTGATGCATTTTCTTTGGTGAAAATAGTTTAAATAAAAAATGTTCAAGAAATATTGAATACGTATTTATGTTTGAAAAAAATATTGAAATTGTCTCTTTAATTTAGTACCAAATTTACTTAAATTCTCCTTTAATTTTTCTGCCATGCTGAGCAAATAATTTCTGTTTTTGCTCTATTTGATCAAACAATTATTTGATGAAAATATTTGAAATAGTGTGACTACACGGCAAATACATTTAATGATTCTTTTTCGTAGCAGTTTGGTCAAACAAAAAGTGAAAAATTAAATTCAGTATATGACAACAAAATTCAACAAAAATTATATGCAAGATCAAATTACATATTTTTTATGTATTTATATAGCTAGTGGTCACACTATGTTCACATTAAGAAAATATTTGGTTTGCCGACAAATAATTTTGTTTGACTAAAATCATCTGCTTTGTTGTTTGTTAGTGGTCAGATTCAAGCAATGAAATATTTGACGAAAATCTTCAAATATTAGCTGTGTCTGACCGTACCTTAAGGAATCGTATGTGAAGCCACTTATCCGGATCGACATCAAAGCCAAATATCTATGGCATTAATGTAATGCTCTGTATTTGGTGGGATCAAAAGGGTCCTATCTATTATGAGCTACTGACATCTGGCCAGACCATCACAGGTAACCTGTACCGAACACAACTGATTCGTTTGAAGCGAGCATTGAAAGTAGCAAACAAACGTGCTACGTATTTTTATACAGGACGAAATTTTCCTTAATTTAACTCTATTATAAGATTTAGATATTTATTGCATAAATTTACAATTTGAGAAAAATATAGTGTTTTGTCTTTTGTCCCGCGTAAATTTTGAAAGTTCCGCCATTTTTTACCAATTTTTAAAAATGTTCCGCTTTTTGGAAAAATAAAACTGGCAACCTTAATCTCTAGCCAATCTAGCAAATTTTTTATGTCTAAGTCCCCTTTTACAATGCAGAAATTGAAAGGCAGACAGACGAAGTTTGTGAGTGAAGGGTTCAAGAGGTAGAGTATGTATTACACAGGTTTAGGTTCAAGATGTATTAACAAGGTGGCAGCGTAACTACAACAATTACAACAATACAAGAACAATAATCATTTTTGTTTGTGCAAAACCGTGTAAAGTGTCAAAAAAAATTCACAAAAACGCACAAATACTCACTTTTTTAAATATAAAATAATATTTTTAATCTTATAATAAATTTAAAAATGTTTGTAAACAAGCTTTTGACACTTCACAAGGCAAAACACGAGTAGAGCAAAAAATAGTCAGCTGGCGTTACGCTGCCACCTGATTAAATATGCCTTGTTTAGGTTAGTTCAAAAGAGAATGAGAAAAATGTCTGCCTTTCAATTTCTGCATTGTAAAAGGGGACTAAAGCTGAATTCACCCATAAGTTTCTGAAACATTTTTTGTTCGGAACAATTTTTTTTTATATGTAGTTTGAAGTCTCTCTCAAAAATAGAACGTCAAACTACATATAAAAAAAAAAATTGTTCCGAACAAAAAATGTTTCAGAAACTCATTCAGCTTAAATGATAATAAAATCGCTAGATCTTGCCGGAAAATGGCTAAATTGGCAACTTTGCTGGCAACACTTGTAAAATAACTCATGTTCGGTTTCACATGTAATACGGCAGTGCCCACGGGCGTACTGCTGGAGGTCTCTGCTGTTGAAATAACAGAATTTTATTCACGCAACTCAAGCCACAGTAGAAAAATGTCACTAAAAAGTAAATTTAATAAAAAAAGTCGAATGTTCGAAAAGTCGACTTTCATAAATTACACTGTGACACAAAATCGAACTTTTCGAATCGGAATGGGATGAAACCAAAAGCAAATGCAAGCTTACGTTTTCCATAACAAACCTTTTCTTCAGTTCAGCGCTAGATTTTTTTTACACTCATTTGAAGTTAGTGATTTTGGAACGCTGGCTAACAAGAAAAAATCATTAAAAATTTGATAAAACAATGCCTATTTATTTTTATTATCCCGGAAAGTTGTGGTATCTTACTATTTTTGGGGTCAGGGAAACCATTTTTGATATTTATTTTTACATAAAACTCACGTTAGAGGGCGCTGCACAGTGGTGTAGAAAAAAATATTGAAATAAATCTGTAACTTCTAAACGGGTTGTCCGATTTTAATGAAAATTAACATGCGAAAAGAGGAAGTGTTGATGAGTTAAAGTTTTAAATTAGGATGGGCCCACCAAGTTCGCGGGCAGGGGACCCTAAAGTAGGACACCTCGGGTATGTTAAATATTTAATACAATGCTATTTCTTCGTTTGCTCTCTGATTTAAAAATACATATACAGAATCTCCTCGTCGAGCACTATAAAAAAACATTCTTAGCTATCAATTAGCTCTTATAGCTTAGGAGATACTCGGATTTGAAAATTAAATTTTCAAAATTTTTACCCACCCTACTCCAGTTATTTGATAACAACGGGTTCAAATATTTCTCGATTTTCGCGATTTTGAAATTTGTAATCAGGAATGCCTGTAATTACCAAAAACTGTTGAAAAATCCCAAAATAGGATTTTAAGTATTTAGTCTATATTATCCATACTAGGGGTGGGGAGATCGAAAACCTTTTACAGAATAATTAAGAACATATTGGGCCATCTAAAATGGTTTACTCTATTTTAATATCGACTATGCGATTTGAGAATTTATGCCCTAAATTTGAATTTTACATAAAAAATAGGAGTATTTTGGATGGACCTGGTTCCCTCGGTATAGAAAATTTTCATTTAGGATATTTGATGTAAAGCTTTTCAAAAAGTATAAATTTGTTAAAGATAAAATGTACTTTTTTCCCAAAAATCTAGCGAAATTTTTCAAATTCAAATGCATATAACTTTGGACTGAATAATGGTTTTTAAACAATTTTTTATTTGACATATACATTTGTTTTTAGTTCAATAAAAGAAAAATCGAGAAATATTTGAACCCGTTGTTGTCAAATAACTGGAGTAGGGTGGGTAAAAATGTTGAAAATTCAATTTTGAAATGCGAGTATTTCCTAAGCTATAAGAGCTAATTGATAGCTAAGAATGGTTCTTTATAGTGCTCGACGAGGACATTCTGTATATGTATTTTTTTTAAATCAGAGAGCAAACGAAGAAATAGTATTGTATTAAATATTTAACCTACCCGAGGTGTTAATTCGACGACACTTCCTCTTTTCGCATGTTAAATTTCATTAAAATCGGACCAACAGTTTAGAAGTTACAGATTTATTTCCCTCTTTATTTTTCTACACCAATGTGCAGCGCCCTCTAGCGTGAGTTTTATGTAAAAATAAATATCAAAAATGGATTCCACGACCCCAAAAATAGTAAGATACCACAACTTTCCGGGATAATAAAAATAAATACGCATTGTTTTATCAAATTTTTAATGATTTTTTGTTGTTAGCCAGCGTTCCAAAATCACTAATTTCAAATGCGTGTAAAAAAAAATCTAGCGCTGAACTAAAAAAAAGCCTTGAGGTTTTTGTTTTGGAAAACGTAAGCTTTCATTTGCTTTTAGTTTCATTCCATTCCGATTTTGGTTGTTGCACAGTGTTACCAAAAGATCGAAAAGTCGATTTTATAAAAATCGAAAAAGTCGACTGTATTAGAATGAAAGTAACAATATTTTATTAGAAACATATGATAAAACAAATTAAATATTTAAAACACAATTTTTTTGCAAAAAAAAAACACTGTAAAAATATATTTCCCTTCTTAGCTGATCTCCAAATTTAAGAGTAAATGGGGTACGGGTTAGCATTGTTCAATCATTCCAATATTTAGCAGCTTGTATTCTAACTTTCAAAGGAACAATTCCAGTGGGAGTTACGACCAGAAGCTTAACGTTTTTTCCGATCACATAACCTTGGAGAACATTAATGTACATTGTACATATAGATTTACATTTATTATATATATGTGCATACAGTAGCCCAATAAAGTCTACATACAGGAATTCAAATTAATTTTTTTTCATTGAAAGCTGTATTTGTAAGATAAAAGTAATGAAATATGCATATTTGTTAAAAAAATAAATACTAAAGCAAGTAACAAATCTATATTCGGCTGTGCCCTTCACCAAAGTATACCTTAAGATAAAGATTACAAATATTTTTGCAGAAAAAAGTGTATTACACAAAAATGAACGCATTTTTGTGTAAAACAACATTTTTATAGAAAATCTTGTGTACAGCTAAATTTTCTATAAAAATATTGGCCCATAATCATAGTCAAAAATAAAGTACATTTTAAGAGAATTAAACTCGACTTTACTTAAGAGTGGACTTTAGGTCTATCATAGACAAGTTAAAGTATACTTCTGACGCTAAAGTCGACTCTAAATATAAAACTAGCTTAAGTTGTTTTTAACTCGTTTAACAACAGCATCAGCTGTTCTTCGCCGAGTAAAAAAGTTCGTCACAAAGTAAAAAATGTTTAAGTTACAAGATATTGGTAGAGATTTTACAGTTATCAATAAAATTAGTACCAAAATATCGTAATTATGATATTAATCTTATCTTTTCCATTTTTCCACAACAAACTACTTTCTTTAGATGTCCCGGTTACTTTTATTGTTTACGTTTTTTTGATTTTTTTTAATTTTGTATGTCAGCTGTTCAGCGTTGCCACTTGTCTGTTTTTTTGTTGTATATTGTATGAAAACATTTTCTACATTTGCGGTGGCACCCAGTTAAAGTCGGTTCAATTTAAAACATACTTTAATTTTGACTATGGTTGCAAATTAATAAAAAGCAAGTTTTTATTTTAAAGTTGTTTTTAAAAAGAACCGACTTTAGTGTTTGACTATGATTATGGGCCATTGTGTTTTGCAACTAACTTCACTATTAAACGCGCTGTCAAAATCGGATTTTCCAATTGCAAAGCGTTGCCGCCTCGTTATTTCGGTATGCTGCATACAAATTGTATGGGTATGAGGAATTTTGACAACTAGAAAACGCTTGCCGCTTTTGTTTAGGTATGCTTGTAAGAATATGTGTGTGGTTAGCTTGCAAGGCATATTTAACCAGGTGGCAAAGTAACACAGGCTGACTTTTTTGCTCTACTCATGTTTTGCCTGGGCCAAGGCGTATCTAATAAGGTGACGTCGAAAAGCCAGCTGACTATTTTTTGCTCGATTTGATTTTTCACTTCTAGCTGTCAAAGTTTGTTTACATTTCTTTATTAATTTAAATTAACGTTTTTGTTGTGAATAATGTAAGTGAATGGAGTACTTATTGAAAGTAAATTTCACGTATTTATTTATTTTCACCGCTGTTTTCGATTTTTGCAGTCTGCTGGTGTTTAGCTGTTTGACAGCTAGCAAATAATTTTACAAAAACAAAGTACATGTTGTTTTTGGTAAAGTTGTATTTGTTGTAGAATTGGGTATACCTGTAAATAAATTTGCCTTGGCCTGGGCTATTCTGGTTTGATTGTTTGTTGTTGTTTTTTTGTACAATGTGTTTGCTATATATTTTTTGAAGAAAACTTTTTATTTCTAAAAAAATAAATTGCAAAATATACACATCTACATTAGAGTTCGTTTGTGACAAGTAGCTCGTTTCTGTATTTCTCGCATCGTAAAATATCTCGCATGAAGTGTGAAACAAAAATTCCATCGTTTCTCGAAAAAAGTGTTTCTGTATCAGAGATCGGATTGAATGCTCTATTTTGTGCTTTTGAATGCATTCTTGTTGACAATCTTATATATAAATAGGCAACACGTTTTTTATGGTACACTTTTAAGTATGTTATTGTCCACCAATATTGATGAAACTTATATGGTTTAAAAGGTTATTTTCTCTAGATGTGCACATAAAAGTGGTAAAAAGCGTTTTAAATTTGCTTGAAAAACAACAACAACATGTTTATGCACATCTAAATACATACACGTGCATGTGTACACAAACGTGAAACATATTTTTGCGTACATATATTCAAAAGCAGAGTATGACAAAACAAACAAAACATTTCGCAAACGTTTGCAAAATGTACAAAACAAACCAAAATTTTTATATTGTATTGTACATGAGCAAAAACCAAAACTTTTCAAGTGACAAAGAGAGAAAACGAAATGATTAGCTTTTCACTCATCTGCAATATTTAATTTACCGTTACAATCGTACATTTGAGTACAAAACAAATAGAGAAACGTATTTTTTATTTTATATAGTTAAACGTTTTTTATCAGAATTTTTCAATATTGGTCTTATGTGCTGTTTTTCTATAGCGAACGAGTACTTTGAGTGGAAATTTAACATGTGTTTTGTTATTGTAAAAAAAACAAAATACATGTAAAACGTCCACTCGCTATAGAAAAACAGCACATTACTCTTTTCTAGCTGCGTACGTTTATATTAATGTACAGTTTGCGCTCATGAGCAAAAACAATACAAAACAAAATTTGACAATCATTCTCACTGTTTATGTTTGGTTTTTGTTTTACTCACTGCAAAGAACAAAACAAAACGATAGCAAACGTTTCGAATTGTTTATTTCCGTACTCTGCTAAAAAGTAACTGTATAATTTCGTTATTAGTGGTCGAATTTTGACCACCAGGCGATCCTAGTATACATTAATTCTGAAAAGCATTATTATTAAAATGGAGTGCAACGAAAAATGATGCATGCATTACTTGTCTTCTATAAAAGTAAACTATCACTCCCAAAAGCAACGAATACTTAACGATTGGTGTGAATGGTTTCAATGCTGATAGAATGAATTTACGTACATGTTAAAAGTTTTACTGTACGCAAGTTTAACATAACATATTGGTGTTGCACAGTGGTATAGAAAAAAAAACTTCTAGACGCTTAGTCCGATTTCAATAAAATTTGACGTTCGCAAAGAGGAAATATTGCCGAGTTGAAGTTTTGAGTTTCGACTTCATGGGCCTACAAGATGCGGGACCAGGGGTCCCCAAAGTAGGACACCTCGGGAATCTTACATTTTAAAACGATCCTATTTCTTCGTTTGGGTTCCGATTTCCAAAAAATTACATATTATGAATCTCCTTGACGAGTACTATACCTCGTCGTAGCTACCAATTATCTCTTATATTTTAGGAGGTATTTGCATTTTAAAATTAAATTTTCAAAATTTTTATCCACTACTCCAGGTTTTTGATAATATCGGGTCTAAATATTTCTCGATTTTCTCCATTTTTATTTGATTGGACTAATCATGACCGACTTCAATGTTATGCATTTTAATTTAAAATACTAATTCCGTAAGATTCTGTATGTTCACAAACTACATACACTGTATCAAACAATTGTCCGTACCCCATGCAGCCGAAAATATATTTGATTATAATTCGAAAAATACTTACCCGATTTGAATAAAGTAAATGTTTTTTAAAAGTCATTTTCCGGCTAGATCTAGCGATTTTATTTTCATTTAGCCATAAAAATATGGCTAGATTTAATCTAGCCGGAAGATCTAGCCATTTTATTTTGTCTTAGCCTTTTTATACCCTTCAGCTTCGTGAGAAGGGTATATATAAGTTTGTCATTCCGTTTGTAATTTCTACATTTTTCATTTCCGACCCTATAAAGTATATATATTCTGGATCCTTATAGATAGCGGAGTCGATTAAGCCATGTCCGTCTGTCTGTCTGTCTGTCTGTCTGTCTGTCTGTCCGTCTGTCTGTTGAAATCAATTTTCTGAAGGCTCCAGATATCTCCGGGATCCAAATCTTCAACAATTCTGTCAGACATACTTTCGAGAATTTTGCTATTTAAAATCAGCAAAATCCGTCCATAAATAACGGAGATATGAGCAAAAATCCGAGACAACCTCTGAAAATTTCATCAAAAAACACAATGTATTGCATGCTTTGACAAAAAAACAACAAAACGTATGGTTGGATGTGCAAGCTTTGCGTATTTTGTTTTTTGTTTCTTTTGGCGTTGTTGTTGTTTTTTATACAACTAAACTTTTGTTTGGATGTGTGTTGGTTTTTTTGACAAAAAATCAACAAATCGTATGTTTGAATGTACATGCTTTGCGTATTTTGTTTTTCTTTTGTGTTTTGTTTCTTTTGGCGTTGTTGTTGTTTTTTATACAATTAAACGTATGTTTGGATGTGTGTTGGTTTCATTGCCTTGCGTATTTTGTTTTTGTTTTTTCTTTTGGTGTTCTATTTCGTTTGGCGTTGTTGTTGTTTTTTGTGTTCTTGATAAATTTAGGATGCTGTAAGCTGAAAGTGGGCAATGTACATACATACCTATATACTAATTATAAAAAATAATAATGCATCCACAACAAAGGTGAAGGGTATATAAGATTCGGCATAGCCGAATATAGCACTCTTACTTGTTTATTTTATACTTTTCTTGAACATTTTTGGAATTTTTTAAAAATAATTTCGTCTGTTTATTTGATGAGAATATTATTGGTTTTATGAAAACAGGCTTCGAAATTGTTTCCAAAGCAAACTCATCAGGCATATTCAAAAATCAATTTTGCATTTCTTCAATGGATCCGATTATGAAATGCCCAGAAGTTTATTTAATTTATCAAAAAGGAAAAAAAAATATTGATATTATAATATTTATCCCCATTTTCTCTATCTCTGGTTATTTTTTATCGTGACGATATACTGACAGTTCTCATACAAAAATTCTATTAATTGGAAGTATATCGTTACGAAAAACGATAACCGGAGATTGAGAAATGGGGGTTAATCTGCTAAACCCCATTAACACGAAGTCGGTAAAAAATATTTTTGAAATCTGTCAGTATAAGTATTGGTTAACACATACCAGACTTCGTGGTAATGGGGGCAAGAAATGTAGTATTTATGAATTTGTATTCAGTTATTCTTGGGTTTTAGCCATTTCTAGCCATTTTTAATTCAAATTCTAGGCATTTTCTGAGCTGAAGAGTTGGCAACCTTGCATCGAAGTGTGCTTCGGGTCGTTGTCGTGCAAGAACTGATAGTCATCTTGTATGCTCAAATGAGTGGCGCTAGCTTTCAAGTTTTCTTTTAAAATATTAAAATAATTAAATTTGTCTATCGTCCTTTCCCCCAAACGTGAGATTTCCCACACCTCCAGCTGCAATTATGCCGAAAAATATATAAATAAATCAGACGACTTCTGGAAAACAGTTATTTTGACTGATGAAAGTAAATTTAATATTTTTGGTTCGAATGGAAGACATTTTGTGTGGCGAAAAGAAAAAACCGCGTTGCAATTAAAGCATATAAATGCAAAGTGAAACACGGTGGTTGCTCGGTAATTGTGGGGGGTGCAATGACAGCTGGAGGTGTGGGAAATCTCATGTTTGGGGAAAGACTTGGGGGAAAGACTATCAGTTCTTGCACGACCCGAAGCACATTACCATGGTTGTGCGAGAATGGCTCCTCAACAACGTTAAGAAATTTTGCTGACTTGATTGTTTCTAGAAGATTTCAACCCAAATATTATAAAAATACCAAAAAACCAATTTTTGATAAGATGCGAAAAAGTACCTTTTGTTCTGCGGCTCCTCATATACCCTTGCCACTCATGATGAAGGGTATAACAAATTAAACAACTGCTCTTAAGTTGAGTTTAGAAACATTTCCTATCACGTCCAAACAACGAACTCGAATACTTTTTAGAAACCAACAACTTCATGTAATGCAGGTTTCTGAAACTCATTGGCGTCCAGAAGTTCATTTCGAATAAATGGATATGTAATATATGCTACTAAAGTTCCCAGAGGTAGAGCATGCGGAGGCTCGGCAATTTTAATAAAAGCTAGAATCAAACACTACTTAATGTATGATCTTTGCGAAGATTATCTTCAAGCTACTACAATCTGTATTGAAGATTTTCATCGAAACTTAGTGATTTCATTGATATACTCACCCCGTAGATTTTCAATTACAGAAAGTCAAAAGTCCTGTCTGCTGGCGATTATAATGCGAAGCACACATTCTTTGAATCACGACTGATTACCCCTGAAGGTGGTGAATTGTTTGATACAATTACTAAAATGGGTTTGAATGTGATTTAGAGCGGCCAACCCATACGAAAAATATCCCTAGAGAAATTATTCAAATTGAATCCTCGCTGGAACTATCTTCAGATCACTCACCCACTACTGTTACTTTATTGAGCCCCCTAGAAGTTGTATCCCCGACTGGTAATTTGACGATGAGCACAATAATTAATTGGCTCAAATATAAAATAAATCTCAGTACACATTGCTCGGAAAACATACCGCTAAGAACACCAGAAATCATCGATCACTCTCTTATCAATTTCGATAAAAATCTCAAACTGGCTGCTCAACAAGCTACCCAAACTGCAAATGTCGAATGAAAAAAGAAGACTTCGAAAAGAGTGGCAATTGCACAGATCCCCCAACTCAAATCGATGCATAAAGATTGTATAAAAAGACTTAAAAGCTCTTTGAATTTCGAAAAATGGAATCATTGAATAAATATTTAGAAAGCCTGGACGCAACACCGCAAAATAAAAAATTGAAAAAAAATTTTCAATTTTCAAAATATTATGAAACTTAAAAGCCCCGCCCATCCAAAAGTAGGCGTGACCGACAATACATTTTTCGTTATTTTACTCAGAATCAATAAATCTAATAACGGTGAACTTTTGCGCGTTATTTGAATTTTTTTTTGTTGCTAAAATCGACATTAAAGTAACACAATTATTTTTCCTGTATGTAGACTTTATTGGGCTACTGTATGTGTATTGTTAATTTTGTAAGAAAATGCGAATGTTTACTCACATAAATATATTTGTATATATTAAAAAAAAAAAATTTGCCATTGTGCAGTAAACAAGAAACAAAACGTGATCATACCATTGGAGTGAAATATCTTAAAATATGTATGGGATACATATATGTATGTGAGGATGAATTTTCAATGTGTATGTATACTGAAATATCACTTTTTTTATACTGTATGACAACGATAATGATGAGGAAATCAAATGATGAGAACAATCGATGTGTGCCTTATTGTCTTGCAATTCTTCTGATGTAGGGTTTGGGATGCCTAAACATCTTCGTACGTGTATTGAATAACATAATCAGTAGATCGTTTCAAGTGGACCAAAAACAAGTATTATATGTATGTACATATGTATATGTACTTACATATGTATGTATGTATGTACTACATTAGAGTGGTCCCAATACACTTTTTATGCTCTACATTCCGACGTATGTATTTAAAATTATACATATGTTGTATGTTTTCTTGAAAGTACTTTGGTATTTTTAATTAGTAGTATTTTGGCTTAACAATCCAACATTCTAAGTACATTGATGCATTTTTATTTTGTCCAAAATGGTTATCATGCAAATATAATATGTATTGTAATACGATTTGCATTTTTTAACAAAAAATATTATTCGGTTTTCCAACAATCTTATTATATACCCTTTTATAATTTTCCTTGCCAATACTATGTCATTTGTTTTATTTATTGTTTACATTAATGAACCTCTCTAATGTATGGGTACATACGTATCGACGCACGTTGGGTTCAAATGGTATAAAAGTGGCGATTAATTGAAATTTAGAAATAAAGTTTTTGTAATAAATTTTGCTATAGAGTATATAAAATTCTACATCACTAGCTGTAAAAATAAATCAACTAAGTTGTTTACTTTCTTTTCAGTGAGCGGTCAAAGTTAGCAAATTAAATTTATACTAATATAAATATGTACATTAATGAATTTATAATTTGAATTTTTTAATAGCACATTAACCCTTTTAGACATTTTGTGACGCAAATGGATAGATCTTTACAGTTAATAGCGTTATCAAAAGAGTGTTTACTAGATTGAATATATATGTGATTTAAACATCTAATTTTTCATTGGTTTTTGTTAAATTAAGTTATTTTCATAAGTTCGTTAACGTTTTATAAGAATTTGTTTAGCCCAGTTTTTGACTTCATATTTAAATACGTATTTTTATACGTGAAATTTCATTCAAATCGGGGTACGGGTTTAGAAGTTACAGATATATTTCCCTCTTTTTTTATTCTCACACCACTGTGAGACGCTTTTTTTTCATTACAATAGAGTGAAAAATAAAAATCAAACAACAAAAGTCAGCTGTCAAAAACATATGGTAGTTTATGAAACTTAAATAGAATTTAAATGGCCAACGTTGGCCATTTAAGTATCATTTAAAAAAGCACTGAGAAACTCATTTTCATATTTAAATAGAACTTAAAAAAAATAATTCATATTTAAATACGATCTCAAAAAATGGCCCTTAGACATAGTAATATTCAGTGCTAGTTTAAAATGATAATTACATTATTTTAAACTCTAAAAAAACGTGTAAGTATTAATTGAGTATTAGTTTATCTATTTGTGCATTAATTAAATTTGTTTTTTAAAATATTATAAATTCGTCCAAAATATTTGACCTCACCTGACAGGCAGGTGTGACAATTTACTTGTAATTTGACTTCATATTCTTAATTAGCAGCCTCAAATTAGCTTACACTGAAATTTTCAGTTGCATATCTTAACTAATTCTATTTAATGACTGAAAGGGTTAAGTATGCTTTAATTTCCAATTTTATTCAATAATTTGTCGCTTTCCATTCCAAAAATAACACCATAAATTGTGAACAAAGGACTTTTTTCCAAAAAACAATAATGCGTTAAAAAAAATTTTTAAACTTTTTATCTAAAATGCTGTGTTTTTATGCGCTTATAATTACTCATCAATAAAAAAATATTATATTTTAAAACTACGGCTTCTTTGAATTAATCGCCACTTTGGGTACCATCGAACCCACTGTGCGTCGTCGTGACTGCAAAAATGCCTACATGTATTTTTTAGACAATTTCTTCATTTGACCTCTTAAGAGGTCAAAACTCAATTATATCTACTGATTCGGAAGATATTATAAAGGAGTTGTTAACAAGCGCATAAGACACTTTGCAGGTAAGGTGACGATATGTTATTATGGCGATTCACAAAAAAAAATACTTATTTTTGAAACTCTAAAAGCGGAATATAAATTCCTACGAACCGAAAGATTTTTAAAAAGTCTTTGTATGTCGAACCCTAGCTCAAATCATTATTTAGTTAGAAAGGGAGGGATGGAGGAAGGTAACGTTTTTATCATTCCCGTCATCTTAAATTAAACTATATGTATTAAACTATATATATTCCAAAGTACAAATGCAGCCGTCACCTTATCCTTTACCGTTGATAATAGTCATTACAAGTAACTAGTTATTTTAGTGATATCAAAGCGGTTGTTAAGTATTTGACTCCAGTGATATCACCGTGTTAAAATAATAAGTGTGTTCTTTTACACAATATGCTTTATAAGTTTTACAGTTTTTACTAGTTTTTTCAAATTTTGTTTCCGTACACAAAAATTATTAACCCTCGGAGGTATAACCAGGTCTGTGTAGACTTTTTGTATATAAAAGTGTGTATAACTTTATTGCTTTTCGTGTTAGAGACAAATCCTTTCATGACTTCCTGGAGCAACATTCTCCGTACACAATGAGCAAACAATCAAACAGATTGTGAATCAGGGTTCGGCATAATCCAGATTTTCAAATGTTTTGGTTCAAACGTCATAACCAGGTCTGTGCAGACCTATGAATAATTTGTACGTTAAGAAAAATTAAAAAAAAAACGAAACTATACATATAGAAGCTCCTTTCTATGTATAAGGTAAGGGGTTTCACACATTAATAATGCATGTACATAATTGTGGTTTCATTGCATCTATTGCAAAAAGCCGTTTATATTTCCATGCAAATCCCATATAGGTCTGCACAGACCTGGTTATACCGTTTAGCGCCAAAAAAAACCCTATACCTCCGAGGGTTAAATCTATCAGGCATTACAAGAGAAAATATTTTTCTCTTTTACTAGTTTTAATATGAACAATTTTACCTAATAAAATAAAAAATAGTTTTGTTTTTATTTTTTTTTAATTTTATACAATTTGTTTTTTATTGTTTTAGTTATGTATTGACCAAGTTATATTCAATAAGGTGAAGTTACGCACACATATCTTATTAATGTTGGTTTATTAATGTTGTGTTAAACCGTTTGTTGCTGACATTAAAAGTAAATTTCCACATTAATAGTTCCAATGGATTCATTTTATTAGAGATCATTCCTGACCTTAATTGTTATCTTGATTTTTTCCCAATATTTGTCTGATTTCAGCAAGTTTTTTATTCCCGTTCAACGATATTCACCCTTACAGTGGATTTAAACTTGCAATTTTCAAACTAGTTTATGATCATAAGCTACTTTCATAAACTATACTGTTTACATCAGCATTTTAGACAGTTAAGTGGTTTATTTTTGACAAGCAAAACAATTAATAAAAATATGGACTTTGTTACGACTAAACGTTGCTGCACGCAATATATGTATATGTATGTACAATAGCACTTGGGGTCCAAATGACCCTGAACTTTTAAAATCACGAAAAACACAGTCATTTTGACCCCAAGTGCTTTTAAGGGTTAATTTCCATTTTTGTGCTATTATTGTAAATACTAGACTTCATTTTATATTTTTCTTAAGTTTCAAAAAAATCGCCCCATCTCGCGCTATCGCGCTATCTTTCCATTAGAAATTCCAAATATTGAAAATTTTGACCTTTGACCTTCACGATTTTAGGAAAACTTTCAGACTATATTTAAAATTAACTCGACTATAATATTCTTAAAATAAATAACAGTAAGGAAATTGGGCTCATTAGCCAAAATATGACCAAAAAATTAGTTTTTCTCGAAAATCGCAAAATTTATATCGCAGGTACGGAAAAACTATAGGAGGTATTGACATATTTTTTTCACATTTTTATTCCCTATTATGTTGTAAATAAATCCCCATGTGATGATCAAAAAATTCTGAAATTTGTTTAAAAAATTTTTTAAAAAATTTAAATTGGAGTTTTGAAACTGTATCCTATGAAGATAACAACTCATATACAAGTAAATATGGATATATTTTAAGTAAGAATAAACTTTTATTTTAATATTTCTCAAAATATGTTAATTTTGTTCCTTAATTTCCTATTCTAGTGGCCTGAGACACGTTAATGGCCTGGCGATTTTTTATTAACTTTAACATTTTTTAACCAATTTTTGTCTTTTATATCTTATTAGAACGACAATTACGTACACATTTCGATTACATCCCAATGTAACATCTCAATGTAACAAATATAAGGATGATCCTAAAATGAAAAAATGCAGCAATTGCGGAGGTAACCACACAGCGAACTACAGGGGTTGTCCTGTCTACTCAATTCTTAAAAAATCACAAAGCCATAAACAGAAGATTTTCCCCGCTCAGCCATTAAATAACATAAAAAAGAAACATATGCAAATGTACTAAGAAACAACCAAACTCAGACGCAAGTCCGTCAACCACAAAACCAAAATATGAACCCAGAGGTAAGAGAGCAAACGCCAATTTTCAATTTTACCCGACTAGAATCTACAATAGAAACTCTTGTGCAATCGGTAAATAACTTTACAAACTCAATGAGTAACATGATGCAAGAAATGCTTAAGATGCAATCAATGTTATTGCAGGCTGTGCTTAACAGACCATGAACTGCCTAAGAATATGTCTTTGGAACGCAAACGGCATTCGACAACATAAAAACGAACTCGAGTATTTTCTTAAAAGTCATGAAGTTCATATAATGTTAGTTTCGGAAACCCATTTGACGTCAAGAAGTTTATTTAAGATAAATGGATATGTTTTTTATGGCACAAATGATCCAAGAGATAGAGCATGTGGAGGCTCTGGAATTATAATTAAAACCCGTATCAAACACCATTCAATGTGTGATATTTGTGAAGATTATCTTCAAGCTACGACAATCTGTTTGGATGATTGCTACAGAAACCTATTAATTTCGTCGATATATTCACCTCCAAGGTTTTCGATTACTGAAAACAAATATGAACATTTTTACGAATCACTAGGACCCCGATTCCTGGCAGCTGGCGATTATAATGCTAAGCATACTCACTGGGGATCAAGACTTGTAACCCCGAAAGGTCGCGCTTTGTTTAATACAATTTCTAAATTGAATTTGAATGTGCTGTCGAGCGGAGAACCAACATACTGGCCTACTGACCCAAGCAAAATACCCGATGTCATTGATTTTGCAGTTACAAAAAATTTACCAATGGAACTAATGCAGGTTAAATCTTCATTAGAATTATCCTCGGATCACTCACCCACCTTCGTTACTCTATTGAACCCCCTAGAAATAGTATCCCCGACTGGTCACTCTGCAATATCAAGCACGAAAATAAATTGGTTGAAATATAGAAAATATATTAGTACACACAGTACAGAAAATATATCGCTAAGAACACCAGAAGATATCGATATCTCACTCAAAAATTTTGAACAAAACTTAAAGCTTGCTGTTGAACACGCCACTCAAATAACCCAATAAATAAGATACAATAAACTCTATTCTGCAGACATTGAACAGTTATTAGCTGAAAAAAGAAGAGTTCGTCGAGAGTGGCAACTCTATAGATCCCCTCAACTTAAAACGGAGCTTAGAAAATGTCGCAAACGCCTCAGTATGCTTCTTCACAAACGCAAAACCGAATCGACTAATAAATAGCTGGAGAACTTAGATGCCACCCAGTACTCAAACTATTCTCTATGGCGAGCTACAATAAAATTAAAAAGACCTGTTATGAGCAGACCTCCTCTACGTAATTCTAGTGGAGGCTGGGAGAGAAACGATACTGAAAAAGGAAACCTGTTTGTTAGTCATCTAAAGAATGTATTTTCCCCAAACGAGTCAAACGACATAATAAAGTTACCACCTACTTTACCCCATATTACTGCAGCTGAACCACTTCGCTTTGAGATTTCAGAGATTGTCAAGGCTATTGTTGATTTAAACTCCAAAAAATCACCTGGTATTGATAAAATCAGTAACAAGATGCTCCTCGAGCTACCCCTATATTACGCCTTGAATATTATCCACCAGAATGGAAGGTTTCTTTAGTTACAATGATACCTAAGCCGGAAAAAGATCACACTAAAGTAGAATCATATAGACCCATTAGCATATTGTCAAATATATCAAAGCTATTCGAAAAACTGTTAATGCACAAGTTAAAGCCGATAGTGAATCATTTTGATTGTATTCCAACTCATCAATTCGGATTTCGAGAAAAACATAACACCATAGAACAAACTCACAGGTTGGTAGAAATCATATCCAAGACATTTTAAGAAAAAAAATATTGTTCTGCACTCTTCATCGACGTTTCGCCTTCGACAAAGTATGGCATGAAGGATTGTCGATAAAAATAAAACAATATTTACCAGTGAACACACACAAGCTTCTAGAAAGTTATTTAAGTCATCGAAAGTTCGTTCTTAAAGAGGGAGACTTCATAAGTTCACCACAGCCTATTGAAGCAGGCGTACCCCAAGGAAGTATACTGGGTCCCTTCCTATATTTGCTATGTACTTGTGATATGCCTACAAACAGTCGAACCCACATATCTACTTTTGCTGATGACACAGCTATACTAGCCATTCATGAAAACCCCCAAGAAGCATCTGTACTGTTACAAGACCATATACTCGACATAGAAAGGTGGTTAAAACAATGGAGAATAAAAGTAAACGAGCAAAAATGTATACATCTTACATTCACATTGCGTAGAGAATCGTGCCCTCCAATCCTATGGGTTAATTTTAATTTTTCTGTTGTTTTTATAAATATTATGATTGTGTTATATTTTTGTTAAATTTCATCAAAATCGGCCCAAAAATATACAACATTTCGAAATCTTTCCAAGAGAAATTCCAAATATTGAAAAATTTGACCTTTGACCTTCACGATTTAAGGGTTACCGTTGTCCGATTTTAGTAGAAGTTTCAGAGTATATTTAGAATTATCTGGACTATAATATTCTGAATAAGTTTGGCTTAAAATTCATAAGAGTAAGGAAATAGAGCTCATTGGCCTAAAAATTGCCAAATAATTGGTTTTTCTCGAAAATTTCAAAATTTAAATCGCAGGTACGGAAAAACTATAAGAGATATTTTCATAATTTTTTCACATTTTTATTCCCTATTATATTCTTAATAAATCCCAATGAGATGATCAAAAAATTCTGAAATTTGTTTAACAAAATGTTTAAAAATTTGAAAATGGAGTTTTGAAACTGCCGTTAAAAAAATTTTATTTTTTTGTTCATACCTAAGAATAGGTTAACGGTATCCTACGAAGACAAAAACTCATATACAAGTAAATATGGATATATTTTAAGTCAAAATGAGCTTTTATTTTAATATTTATCAAAATATGTTAATTTTGTTCCAAAATAACTTGTTCTAGTTGCCTGAAACACGTTAATAGCCTGGCGAATTTTTAATAACTTTAACATTTTTTGACCAATTTCTGTTTTTATGTCTCATTAGAACGACAATTACGTACACATTTCTATTCTTTTAAATTAATTGCAGAAGTAATTTTTTAAATGCAAAATTTTTACAAAAACTGAACAAAATTAATTTTTTCCCCTTGTAAATGCATCTCAAAACTTCAGAGGGCTTGCGGAACGTCTTAACCCCAACCGATTTACCTAAAATTTTTTCTGGATGATTTTTTTACTAATGTTCACCAAACTGGAGGGTGAGAATGGCCAAAATCCAACTTTCGTTTATTAAGGGCCACCCTAATGGTGCTATGGAATTCAATTATGGGGCACGGCCTCAGCTTCTAATATTGAAAAAATTCAAAGATTCCAAAATAAAATATTACGAATGATAACAGCAGCGCCTTGGTATGTGAGAAATATTAACATTCATAAGGACCTAGGTGTCTCCCTGGTGAAAAATGAAATAAAAAAACAATCGGAGTCATATTTTAAAAAGTTAGAAGTTCACCCAAACCCACTTGCACGAACATTAATGAGAAATAATGGCTACATCCGACTAAGAAGAAGGAATCCAACAGACCTGCGCTAATGATAGGATCTGTAAATTAAACAAAATTTTTTGTCCAACTGTGGTGGGACGTAAATAAAAAATAATATTTAGATTTAAGATTTGAACAAATTATTGATAGTTCACATTATTTTGTGAAGATACAATAAATAAAATATGAAAAAAAAAAAAAACAAGTAAGAAAGTATGATCGGTCAAGCCCGACCATATAATAACCTACAACAAGTAAATGAGTAAAAGTATTTTTCTTTTAAAATATCAATAATTTATATTTTTGAGTGATTTTCGGAAGTGATCCTTATATGGGAGCTATGACCAATTATGGACCGATCACCATAAAATTAGGTCGTGTGATTTATGTCTATATTAAAGTTAACTATGTTGAATTTTGTGTGTATACCAACATTTTTAAGCGATTTATGCACGTTAAAGTGATTTTCGGAAGCGGGTCTATATGGAAGCTATGACTAATTATGGACCGATCGTAACAAAATTTGGTGACATGAATTTTGTATATATAAATTAAACATTTATGACCGATAAAGTTCAATTTCGAGGGGACATTTGTATGGGGGCTAGGTGAAATAATGAACCGATTTCAGCCAGTTTCAATAGGCTTGGTCCTTGGGCCGAAAAAGTAATATGTACCAAATTTGATCGAAATATCTTCAAAATTGCGACCTGTACTCTGCGCACAAGGTTTACATGGACAGCCAGCCAGCCAGACGGACGGACGGACGGACGGACGGACATCGTTTAATCGACTCAGAAAGTGATTCTAAGTCAGGGAAAGGCAACCTATACTATTGCATTTTACGATTGTATTAGTTATACACTCTCTCCGCTCTTACCACGAATCGGTGCTGCCAGTAAACTTTTGTTTCTTTTCCCCAATTAAAAATCTCATATTGTTCATCATACATCTTTAAAAGTTGGGACATTTTTTTTCACTGGCAACGCTGATTCTTAAATTGTGCGATAAAAAAACGATACACAACCTGCTTGTTTGAATTCTCAAGCTAGACTGATTAAATGTTGTTTATTTCTCTACAATGCGTGTGCACACGTACGTAAGAGAAGAGTAAACGAAAAACGCGGCGCCCATGTTTTGCCTTTCCCTGTTCTAAGTCGATCGGTATACTTTATACTATGTTCACATTTGCAGAGTTAATCATCTCAAACGTGATTAAGCTCTAATCACTTCAAAATCGAGATGATTATCCATACATTTAAATGATTTGTTAATCACTTCAAATTGACATGATTAAATCTTAATCGCTTCATTAATCACGTAGGATCAACTGAATATACCTCAAACTGATGATGATGTAGCATCGGCCACCTTTTATTGTAGTACCGATAAACAAATTTTGACAGAAGTTTTCTTTTTTTTCCTTAAAAAACCTTAAATAATTCATCAATGTTCACAATTTCATTATTAAAAAGTTTAAAATAATTTGCTGATATCTTTAATAAAGTATTTATTTCCATATTTAATGCCTTAAAGAAATATAAATTTGTTTGTTGTTTTTTTATTTGTCAACTTAATCATTTTAGTGTCACTATGGTGACACTCCCCACTATGGTGGTGTAGGGTATAAAAATTCGATTCTTTTAAATTTAAATGCAAAAGTAATTATGCCAAAAATTAAAAAAAAAAAAAAAAACTAAATCTTTTCCCCTAGTAAATGCACCTCAAAACTAAAACGAAAGTCGGCACGGGTTGCCCTTCATAGAACAAGCTAAACATTTTTTTTGGTGGTTTCAACATTTCAAAAAAATTAATGTACATATCGAGCCCTTAGCGCCAAATTATCGTAAGCGACAAAACACAAATTTTACAGGAGAAGGTTTTTTTTGATTATTTTGAAATTTATACATATAATTAAAAATGTTATGATGCGATATAATATAATTTCGTTCAAGCTATTTGTCTATTTTTCAAAAATATTTATAACTTTTGACAATTAAAAATTCATGGAATACTTTATAGAGAAATATGAAAGAAATGTTTTATATTGGATTTTTGCATAGATAACAATTTTTCGAATTGAAACTAAATTTTTATTTATAAATAGTTTTTAATGAAATTTCACAGTTATGTAGATTTTTCTATTTAAAATGGAAAAATAAAAACAAATTTTGAAATTTATTATCAGCAATCCCGCAATTCCCAAAAAAGTGTGGAAAAATTCCAAAAATGCTAATTTTTCGTTTTTTGGCTATAATATCCATACCAGGGTCGGGGTTATCGGGACCCTTTACAAAATAATTAGGAACATATTGAGCCACCTATAATCGGTTACTATATTTTGATATGGAATACGCGATTTGAGAATTTTTGCGGTAAAGTTTTATTTTACATAAAAAATAGATGTTTTTTGAAAGGACCTGGTCCCCGCGGAAACAACAATTTTGAAATTGGTTTTCCTTTAAAATATTTTATCAAAACTTAGCTTTCAGAAAGTAGAAATTCCTTATACATCCTCTTAGAAATTTTTTGCGATAACTTAAAAAGAAAAAAAGTTCTTTTTTCCCGAAAAAATAGCGAAAAATCGCATTTTAAAAATTTTTTAAATTCAAGTGCATATAACTTTAGACTTAGTCATTATTTTTAAGCAGTTCTTTTTCCATTTAACACATACATGTGTTGTTAGTCCAATAAAGGAAAAGTGGAGAAAATCGGGAAATATTTGGATACGCTGTTATCAAAAAACTGGAGTAGTGTGGGTAAAAATGTTGAAAATTTAATTTTCAAATGCGAATATCTCCTAAACTATAATAGATAATTGATAGCTACGACGTTTTGTTTTTTGTAGTGCTCGATGAGAAAATTCTATATGTATAACTTTTTTGAAATCGGAACTCAAACCAAGAAATAATATCGTTTTTGAAATGTAACATACCCGAGGTGTCCTACTTTGACCGTCCTTGGTCGCGCCCCTGGTGGGCCTATGAGATCCTCGTTCAAAATTTAAAGTCGACAACACTTCTTCTTTGCGCATGTGAAATTTCATTCAAACCAATCTAACGATTTAGAAGTTACAGATTTATTTCCCTCTTTTTTCTATACCACTGTGTGTCGCATACGATAAAATTCGTTTACTGTAAAATATAAACATTGACTTACGATAAAATCTTACCCCCTACATTTTTGATGTTATTGACAATTTTGAATCAACGCTAAAAATCAGTCGGTCCATAAAATTTTAATTTTAGCAATAAAAAAAAAATTTAGAATATGTCGCTTACGATAATTTGGCGCTAAGGGCTCGATATGTAAATCTAATGTACATATAAACATTAGGGTGGCCCTTAATAATAAAAATCATCCTGAAAATATTTTAGGTAAATCGGTTGGGGATAAGACCGCAAGCCCTCTGAAGTTTTGAGATGCATTTTTTCAGTTTTTGTAAAAATTTTGCCATTAAAAAATTACTTTTGCAAATTAATTTAAAGGAATAGAAATGTGTACGTAATTTTCGTTCTAATGAGACATAAAAAACAGAAATTGGTCAAAAAATGTTAAAGTTATTTAAAATTCGCCAGGCTATTAACGTGTTTCAGGCAACTAGAACAAGTTATTTTGGAACAAAATTAACATATTTTGATAAATATTAAAATAAAAGCTCATTTTGACTTAAAATATATCCATATTTACTTGTATATGAGTTTTTGTCTTCGTAGGATACCGTTAACCTAAAATAAAATTTTTCTAACGAAAGTTTCAAAACTCCATTTTCAAATTTTTAAAAATTTTGTTAAACAAATTTCAGAATTTGTTGATCATCTCATTGGGATTTATTGAGAATATAATAGGTAATAAAAATATGAAAAAATTATGTATACCTCTTAGTTTTTCCGTACCTGCGATTTAAATTTTGAAATTTTCGATAAAAACCAATTATTTGTCCATTTTTTGGAGAATGAGCTCTATTTCCTTACTGTTATGAATTTTAAGCAAAACCTATTCAGAATATTATAGTCCAGATAATTCTAAATATACTCTGAAATTTCTACTAAAATTGGAAAATTAAACCTTAAATCGTGAAGGTCAAAGGTCAAATTTCTCAATATTTGGAATTTCTAATTTAAAGATATAGAAATGTTATTTATTTTTGGGCCGATTTTGATGAAACTTAAGAAAACTATAACATAAACTCTATGGTTTATAATAACATCACAAGAATGGAATTTAACCCTTAATGGCACTTGGGGTTAAAATGACCCCAAACTTTTAAAATCATAATTTTTTTTATTGTCTTAGAAGTTGGGGGTCATTTTAACCCCAAGTTCTTTTAACCCCAAGTTCTTTATTTTTTTGCTCTTTTTGTAAATACTAGGCTTTGTTTTATATTTTTGTTAAGTTTCAACAAAATCGGCCCAAAAATATACATAATTTCGTTATCTTTCCAAGAGAAACTCCAAAAATTTAAAAATTTGACAATTTTAGTAGAAATTTCAGAGTATATTTAAAATTACTTGGAATATAATATTCTGAATAGCTTTTGCTTAAAAAACATAACAGTAAGGAAAGAGAGCTCATTCGCCAAAAAATGGACAAATAATTGGTTTTTCTCGAAAATTTCAAAATTTAAATCGCAGGTACGGAAAAACTATAAGCAATATTTTCATAATTTTTTCACATTTTTATTCCCTATTATATTCTCAATAAATCCCAATGAGATGATCAAAAAATTCTGAAATTTGTTTAACAAAATTTTTAAAAACAATTTATTTTTTTGGTCATACCTGGGAAGAGGTTAACGGTATCCTACGAAGACAAAAACTCATATACAAGTAAATATGGATATATTTTAAGTAAAAATGAGCTTTTATTTTAATATTTATCTAAATATGTTAATTTTCTTCCATAATTTCTTGTTCTAGTTGCCTGAGACACGTTAATGGCCTGGTGAATTTTTAATAACTTTAACATTTTTTGACCAATTTCTGTTTTTATGTCTCATTAGAACGACAATTACGTACACATTTCTATTCTTTTAAATTAAATTGCAGAAGTAATTTTTTAAATGCAAAATTTTTACAAAAACTGAAACAAATGCATTTTTTGCCCTTGTAAATGCATCTCAAAACTTCAGAGGGCTTGCGGTCTTATCCCCAACCGCTTTACCTAAAATTTTTTCAGGATGATTTTTTTACTAATGTTCACCAAACTGGGGGTGAGAATGGCCAAAATCAAACTTTCGTTTATTAAGGGCCACCCTAATAAACATATCTTTTATTTTCGTTGTCCATATTATATAAAAAAACACGTTTTAATAAATTTTTTAAACTTTTTCTTACAGTTTGGCTTTTTTTTAAAAGAAAACTGTTTTTTATTTTTGAATAAATGTCAAATATTACCAGCGTTGCCAGACAAATTTTGAAAAACAGAGTTGTATTAGCAAAAACTCGTTATTTGTAACTATTTTATCTCAAAAGCTAGTTACAAACCTGTTTTTGATTTGTATGGATTAACAAGTTTCTGAAACTAGTTTATCACCATAAACAATTTATAACAAGTTTATGGCGTAGGTGCAAATGCACTATTATTCTAATTGGCGTCGCACAGTGGTATGGAAAAAAATAGAGGGAAATAAATATGTAACTTCTAAACGGTAAGTCCGATTTGAATGAAATTTCACATATACAAAGAGGAAGTCTTCTCGACCTCATTGGCCCACCAAGTGTCCTCAAATTAGGACATTCTATTCTATTTCTTCGTTTGAATTTCGATTTTAAAAAAATTACACATATAGAATCTCCTCATCGAGCATAAATTTTCAAAATTTTTACCCACCATACTCCCGTTTTTTGATAACAGCGTGTCCAAATATTTCCCGATTTTCTCCATTTTTTCTTTTATTGTACTAACAACAAATGTATATGGCAAACAATTTAATTTAAAAATGTTAAAAATCCGATTTTTCGCTAAGTTTTCTAAAAAATTTCTAAGAAGATGTATTAGGAATTTACACTTTTTGAAAAGCTAACTTTACACTAAATATTTTAAATGAAAATAAATTTCAAAATTGATGATACCGAGGGGGCCAGGTTCAACCAAATAACGCCTATTTTTTATGTAAAATTCAACTTTAGGGCAAAAATTCTCAAATCCTATAGTCGATATCAAAATAAAGTAACCCTTTTTAGATGGCCAAATATGTTTTTAATTATTTTGTAAAGGGTTCCGATAACCCCGGCCCTGGTGTGGATATTATAGCCAAAAAACTAAAAAATCCCATTAGTTTACGCCATCTGTGGTGTACTTTCTACAATGTTCTTTAACTGAATATTCGAATTCGAATATACGGTCGTAGCAAACAGCGTTGCCATACTTACGATCAATGGTCAACTGAAAGCTTTTATTCAATGTTAATAATGACCACAGATATGTTACAATTTGAGAGGTACTGCTATTTGAAAGCATTATGCAACTTTTCAATCAGCCGTTAAAATCGTTATATGGATTTGAATTCAAGTACAATTTCGTAACAATACTTTTTTATGAATATCTATGTTAGGTAAATTCTCTGCGAGTTGTTAAGTTTTCCTTAATTTATTTGCCACGTAAAAAACATAAGGTAGACATGTTATATATCAATGGATAGGGGATTTTATCTATTTTTTTTTCAAATATATATACATATATAACTTTTGACAATTAAAAAATTCATGGAATACTTTTTTGAAAAATATGACAAAAATTGCTTTTTATTGAGTTTTTGCAAAGCTAAACATTTTTCAATTGAACTTAAATTTTTATTTATGAATATTTTTTAATAAAATTTTACTGATATATAGATTTTACCATTGAAAATAGATTTTACCATTTGAAATTTGTTATCAGGAATCCCGCAATTCCCAAAAAAGTGATGAAAAATCCCAAAAATGGGCGCTTTTAGTTTTCTGGCTATAATATCCACACCAAGGGCGGGGTTATCGGAACCCTTTACAAAACAATTAAAAACATATTTGGCCATCTAAAGTGGGTTACTACATTTTGATATCGCGTATGCGATTTGAGAATTTTTGGCCTAAAGTTGAATTTTAAATAAAAAATCGGCGTTTTTTGGTATCAACAATTTTCAAATTTGATTACATTTAAACTATTTAATGTAAAGTTAGCTCTTCAAAAAGTATAAATTCCTAATACATATTCCTAAAAAATTTTTAGAATACTGAAGAAGAAAAAAAGTACTTTTTTCCCAAAAACTAGCGAAAAATCGCCTTTTTAAAAAATTTAAAATTCAAATGCATATAACTTTGGAGTCAATCATGATTTTTAAATAATTATTTTTTGGAGAAAATCGGGAAATATTTGGACCCGCTGTATCAAAAAACTGGAGTAGGGTGGGTAAAAATGTTGAAAATTTAATTTTCAAATGCGAATATCTCCTAAGTTATAAGAGATAATTCATAGTTTTTTGTAGTACTCGACAAGGAGATTCTATATATGTAACGGTTTTGAAATCGGAAAACAGCCGAAGAAATGAGATTGTTTTAAAAATTGAACATACCCGAGGTTTCCTATTTTAGGACTTAAACTCAACCACAATTCTTCTTTGCAAGGAGATTCTATATATGTAACGGTTTTGAAATCGGAAAACAGCCGAAGAAATGAGATTGTTTTAAAAATTGAACATACCCGAGGTTTCCTATTTTAGGACTTAAACTCAACCACAATTCTTCTTTGCTCGTGTCATTCAAATTGGACTAAGGGTTTAGCAGTTACAGATATATTTCCCTCTTTTTTTATCATACCACTGTGCAACGTTCAACTCAAAGTTTTTATTCAATGTTAATAATACCCACAGATATGTTACAGTTTTAGAGGCGCTGCTGTTTGAAAGCATTATGCAACTTTAAATCAGCCGTTAAAATAGTTATATATGTATTCAAGTAAAATTTCGTCACACTGCCCCCGCTTAAGCCTGGTCGTCCCGAATAGGTATAGGTTCACTACTCCCATAGGCAGCTAGTCGTTCTAGATGTACGACCTTCATTTCTGATCTCGGGCTTCAACATTTCCGTATTCTATAGACCATGTCGTCCAATTTCTTAACTACCCTATGTGGTCCTTTCCAGTGATTTTGTAGTTTGGAAGACAAACCTTTATTACGTTGTGGGCTATATCTGGTTTTCATTTTGTTGTTTGTCACTGTATTTCTTTGAAGAATTCATTGCCTGTATTTTTCTCACAATTACTCACTGCCTCTGCTGAAGCACATACACCAATCTTGGAACCCGGCCTTATGATAATTTCACTGAGGGACAGACCAAGCACTCCAACAGGAACCATTCCATCGTTGCACTGTTCAACGAGGGCCTCCATTGTTACATGGCCACTTTTCCCATCTTCTGGTTCCAACACCAACAAACCATTGTCTATACAATCCTCCACTTCCTCACGGGACCATGCCAAATCCTCTGACTGCGGTGGCAACTTTTGGTGCTCAACAAATACTAGCTTTCTTACTTGAGATCTGCTCTCATATCCGACGTCAAGGGATATTTTAACATTTCGCCAATTCATGACTTTTTGTCCCATATCCAAAGTAGTGCAGTGACTAATCATGAAGTCTGCACCAATGATTACTTCGTCCACAATATCGGCAAAAACAAAGACATAATTTGCGTAATGCCACCAATAGTTAGTTTCACATTAACTTTACCATGGACAGTGACAGGCTCTTCAGTAGCGTTGTGTAGGCTTACATTGCAAATTGGTCCAATTGCTCTGATGATAGACTGCGACGCTCCCGTGTCCATAGTAAGGATGTGCTTCTGACCATTAATGTATCCACTAGCAGTAAGATTGTTAATTTTCTGCAGTATGGAGTTGATAGGGCCGTCAGGTGTCAGATTCTGTCCCTCAGTGCTAGCTCGCTTTAAAGGTGGCTCATGAAATGCTTGATGAATCGCATGCTGGTTGTTTCCTGGTGGCGAAGCGGATTTGGTTCGTTTTCTTGGTGCTTTACAGTTTCGCAGAATGTGGCCGATTTTATCACAGTTATAACATTTAGTTTTGGCTTTACTTTGTTTGTTACTTAAAGCCTTTAAAACTGCCTCTTTTAATTTCTTTAATTCGTTGGCACATATTTGGGGCTTAGAAATTATTTTTTCTGTTTCTTGTACCAGCGCGAATGAGACGGTTTCAAAGAATGATGACTTTGGTGTGGCACATACCTCATATTTTATATCAGGATCGCGAATACCATTCACAAATGCCTCTATCTTCAAATTCTCCAAAATCGGATGGTTCTCCCCAGGACAAATAAGCTGTAGCAAACGCTCGATTTCCATAGCAAAATCTTGTAGCGTCTCATTGGCATTCTGTACTCTACCACGCAATTCCATTCGGTATAATTCCTTTTTATGCTCACCACCATATTTACGTTGCGCTTCCATTATGTCATTATAACAATATCTGTTGCTTGCTGGCACGCTTTTAAGAACTACTTTTAAGGCCAAAATCAACTCGATAGCTTTTTCTTCGTCATTCCATATGTTTCTAATGGCAACCGTATCAAACTGGAACTTGAACACATTAAATGGTGTGGTGCCATCAAAACTAGGGGCCTTTATTCTACTAGAGGATTCTGGAATAATTTGTACCGCTCCTTCTTGATATTGAAGATTATTCACGTTTGTTTCTAACTCCGACACCTTTTTATCAATGACATTCAATCTGCTGTTAATAACTTCAGACATTTCCTGAATTATCTCATCTGTGGCTCTAGAAGATTCTTTGACATCAGCTTTAACCTAAGCACGAAGTTTCTCGTTGTTGATCATAGAAGTTCATTGAACTTCTCTAAAATTTTCTTGTACTTCAGCTTTGATTTCAGCAAATTTCTCATTTGTTTCTTTGAATTTTTCCATCATAGCAGCAAACATAAGCTCCGATGTCAATATTGGTAGCTCCAACTTACTCAATTCTTTCATTAGTTGTTCAACTTTTAGTGCTTATTATTTTGCAATCCCACTTCTGACACCAATTGTTACGTTTTAAGCTTTTCAAAGCGTTGGTTTATTTCCTTTAAATAAACCGGATACTTTTGATTGTACACTTTATAATGCACAAGAATTCACTGGAAACAGAGTTCGAAAAAAAAAACACTACCATACCGTAAGTTAGAGTACTGTACATCTTCATGTACAGTACTCATACACATACGCTACAAAATGTACGAAAAACCTTAAAAAAATTTTAGAGTTTGCGAACATGTACATTAGACATGCCCTTAAAAAATAGATTTGCTTTGGATGGGTCTTATTTTGTTCATTGGCAGCTAAAATCTAACTACTGTAAAATTTAAGTGCAATCGGATAACTAGAACACGTGCCGGAAATCGATTGAAAGTTTTAAAATTGGGTAAATAATGGTACTTTTTTCGATATCTTAAAAAAATTCCCTATTTAAATACTGTTTATTAAACATTTGCAATAAACCTAAGCTACTAGAGAAAATTATCTTTCTAACAAGGCACAGTTAATGTTTAAATCTATTTAATTTGCCACATGTATTTGGTATTGCCATCTGAAAGTAATGTTTTTTGTCGGTATATTGAGAAAACCAAAATTGTTAACGGACAGTTTAGCGGCCTAATAATTTTATGTCGACATTTAGTAACAGGCAGTTTGTCGATACATTGAGAATTAATGTAAGTAAATATGTACTGCTGAAAATTTCTACAATTTTCATAACAATTTTGTATAAGGAATTTATACTTTTTGAAAAGCTAACTCTACGTAAAATTTTTGTATTTTCAATAGAAAAATATTTTTAGTTGTCAAAAATTTGAAAAATAAACAAAATCCGCCTATGTTTTTGACTTGGCAAATTAATTTGATGGAAAAATTTCTAAAATTTTTCTTGATTCTTGACAAGCATTGAAAAAGGGTTTCTAATCTGGTTCACTATTTCACCAATAGTGACCAAAGAACTGGAAATATTTGAAAGAAGAATTTTGCGGAAGTGTATCAACAAACACTATGTAAGTACCATTAGAAAACACTCCAATACTTACATATATGACACCTCAGATGTCCGACCCTTCTGTAAAAATGCTCTTCGTCTGCATAAGCTGTTTGTTGAAAAACCATTCATGAGAACACCCTAATGAATGAAATATACGAATTAAAAAATAATTTATCTTGGCCAGGCTCAGCTTACCTCTCCCCAGTAGGTATCATTAATGAAGACTTTGACAATGACCCTGATCATCACATGTTACCACAACTATACACAAAACTGCGCCTGGCTCTCACAGGGGCTGAAGAAAAAAATATTAAATTAAATTATAATATGTAGTAAATTTAAATAGGAAATATGAATTATATACATACATTATGTAAATAATATAAGTTATTATTGAGTTCACAAAATGTACCTGAACTGTCGTTTTTATAGACAAATTTGAAAATTCTGTGATATTTATATACATATATTATTCATTATATGTATCCACGCAAAATGATCTCTGTTAGACATATATTTTAACAGTTTCTTGTTTGTTAATTTTTTTAAAGTGTTATTTATGTATTTTTATTTTGCTTATTTTTGACAGACTCTCATGCTCTGTCTGTAAACGATTAAGGCCTTGAGCAAACCTTGTTTTCATTCATTTTATGTTATTTTAAATATATTCTTTACCATTTTTGCAAGTAGCGTTTTTTTATAAAACACCGTGTAATAGTATAAGACAACAATAGTTCTATGTTATTTATATATACATGTTATAATTTAGTTAAGAAAAAAAACACTAAATAAATTTTTTACTTACTTGAACTCAAGTACAATTTCGTAACAGTATTAAAAAAAAGTTTTTTTGTCTCTACTGAAAATTTTTAAAGTTTCCCAACTCTGGCCAGTCTATTGTTCATCGTCATAAGAAACCATTTGATTTTAGGTATAAAATGTGTTCAGCAAAGTTATGTAAAATATTACGGAGAATATTTTTGGAGCATATTGTTACGAAATTGTACTTGAATTCAAATATAACGATTTTAATGGCTGATTTAAAAGTAGCATAATGCTTTCAAATAACAGTGCTGTAATTGCAAACTGTAACATATCTGTGTGCATTATTAAATAAAAGCTTCCAGTTGACCATTGATCGTAAGTTGCCAACGCTGTTTGTTTCGAATTCGAATATTCAGTTAAAGAACATTGTAGAAAGTACACCACAGATGGCGTATAATCTAGAATATTCGAACTTTGACAGTTAAAGAGCAATGTAGAGTGCAGATGGCTGTGTTATAAATAGTGCAGAGGTTGCAGTCGTGAGTCAGTTTATCAGCGACGCTATTTGAATAAACATCAACTGAGTGCCTTAAAGTGTGTTGTGTTTTTCAATTGAATTCATGTACATTATAAAGTGTGTCTTTATTTCTGCGAATTTATAAACGTGTATAAAAAACACTGAGTGACTATTTAATTCTGTTGTTGTACATTTTAAATAAATAAAGAGTTGTTACAATTTTCAAACTACTAAACGGCTTTTATTTGCAATCAAAAGTATCCGGTTTATTTAAAGGAAATAAACCAGCGTTTTGTAAAGGTTAAAACGTAACAATTGGTGTCAGAAGTGGGATTGCAAATTAATAAGCATGAAGTTTGAGGAACTAAAAGTTTAACAACTCAAAAAAGAATTGAGTAAGTTGGAGATACCAACAGCAGGTAACAAGGCAGAATTGCAGAAGATGCTGGCAGACGAATTCAAGCGGCGTGATATAGACATCTGTGCTTACGAATTCGAGTATAAGGAAGTATAAGGAACAAGCAGCATGGATTTAAGCACAGTGTTTGCTGCTATGATGGAAAAATTGAACGAAGTTAAAACTGAAGTTCAGGTCAACAATGAGGAGCTGGAAGCGAAATTTCAAGAAACTTCTAAAGCTACAGACGAGAAACTTCAAGAACTTTGTGTGGTTATAAACAGCAGAGTAGATAACTTTGAAATGTAAGTATCCAAATTTGACAAAAAGATGTCCAAATTAGAGAACGGCATAGAAAAACAATCCCAAAAATAAATTTCTCGATCTGGAAAGGAAAATTAATAATCTTCAATGCCAAGACGGACCGGTGCGAGTTATTTCAGAAACATCGAGTAGAATAAAGGCTCCTAGTTTTGATGGCACCACACCATTTAATGTGTTCAAGTTCCAGTTTGATACGGTTGCCATTAGAAACATGTGGAAAGACGAAGAAAAAGCTATCGAATTGATTTTGGCCTTAAAAGGAAATGCAGCGGTAGTTCTTGAATGCGTGCCAGTGAGCTACAACGTAAATATGGTGGCGAACATAAAACAGAATTATACCGAATGGAATTGCGTGGTAGAGTGCAGAAACCCAATGAGACGCTACAAGATTTTACGTTGGAAATCGAGCTTTTGCTAAGCTTACTTATCCAGGGGAAAACAACCTATTTTTGGACCATATCAAGATAGAGGCATTCGTCAATGGCATTCGCGATACTGAAATAAAACATGCGGTTTTTTCTACACTTAAACCATCATTTGCTGAAAGAGTCTCATTTACACTGGCGCAAGAAACGGCGAAAATAATTTCAAAGCCGCAAATATGCAAGGTGCGCAATATCGAGGTTGTTGCTGAAGATGAGAGAAATATAGTCGACGAATTAAAAAAGGTCTTGGAGGCGTTTAATGATAAGCATAGCAAAGCCAGAGTAAAATGTTATAATTGCGGTAAATCTGGTCATATTCAGCGAAACTGCAAGGTACCGAGAAAACGACCCAGACCTGTTTCGCCTCCAAGAAACAACCAGCCGTCAAATCATCAATCGTCACAAGAATCACCTTTAAACTAAAACGATGGGGCAAGAGCTAGCTCCCACATCTGAGGGCCCCACAATCTCCATATCAGTAATGCAACTAGTGGATACATCAACGGTCAGAAGCACATTTTTACTATAGACACAGGAGCGTCGCAGTCCATCATCAAGCCCGATTTAGTCAGCTACTGGGGAGCCAGCCACTGTCTATGGTAAAGTAAATGTGAAATTAACCATTGCCAATGTTAGCGTCAATCATGTATTTATTGTTGCCGATATTGTGGACGAAGTAATCATTGGTGCTGATTTGATGAATACTTACGGCATTACTTTGGATATGGGACAAAAAGTTATGATTTGGCGAAATGTGGAAATACCCCTTGACGTGGGATATGAAAATAGGACTCAAGTAAGAAAGCTAGTTATCGTCGAGCATCAGAGACTACCACCACAGTCTGAAACTTTAGTATGAGCCTGTATGGAGGGAGATTGTGAGGACAACAGTTTATGGGTGGTAGAACCAGCAGAAATAAAAAGTGATCTTATAACAGCAAAAGCCCTTGCTAAACCCAACAACAACAAAATAGTTCCTGTAAGAGTGCTTAAGCTGTCCAGCTATGAAAAAGTCATTAAGCCAAATTCCGAAATAGGAATTTAGCAGAGGCAGTAATCAATTGCGAGAAAAACCCGGAACCTGCCAATAAATTTACCAAAGAACACGAGCTACTAGCGGAATATGTGGGGAAATGAGTAGGAGGATTATCGCCGTCCGATAGAAATAAGTCCAAACAGCTTCTGAAGAAACATACCTCGGTATTCGCCTTAAAAAGTCAAAGCCAAGGTAGAACGGCAATAGTAAAGCATCAAATAAATACTGGCGAAGCGATGCCCATAAAGCAGGCGCCTAGAAGTATTCCTCTAGCGAAACGAAGTGAGGTGAAGGAGCTGGTTAACTAAATGGAGCGGGATGGAGTAATCGAACCATCTTCAAGCCCTTGGAGCTCGCCTGTTGTGTTAGTTAAAAAGAAAGACGGCAGCACTAGGTTTTGCGTCGATTATAGAAAGCTGAACGACGTTACCAAGAAAGACAGCTACCCGCTACCAAGAATTGACGACACCGTGGACACATTTGTTGGAACAAAATGGTTCCCCACGTTGGACCTGCAAAGTGGTTATTGGCAGGTACAGATGTCAGAAAAAGACAAAGAGAAAACTGCGTTTAGTGCTAGTGATGATTTATGGCAGTTTAATGTGATGCCCTTTGGACTCTGCAATGCTCCAGCCACATTCGAGCGTTTAATGGAACATGTGTTGAAAGGACTTCACTGGAAGACATGCTTGGTGTACCTCGATGACATAATTGTCATGGGGAAGTCGTTCGATGAACACTTGAAAATCCTTGAAGAAGTCTTTAAACGAATAGCAGCGGCTGGACTAAAACTTAGCGTAAAGAAATGTGCATTGTTCCAGAAAGAAGTTAAGTATTTAGGGCATCGCGTAACAGCAGACGGCATATCAACAGATGAGGATAAAATACGAGCCGTATTTTTATTTGCCAGTTTTGCCGCAAGCCTACATGAGCTAACGCAGAATTCGCGAGCGTTCCTGTGGAGTGAATCTCAAGAACAGGCATTCCTTCAGTTAAAGGAATTGTTGTGTACAGCACCAATTTTGGCATAACCCATCCCAGGGGCGAAGTTTGTGCTAGACAGTGATGCGAGTGGATACGGAATAGGCGGTGTGCTTTCGCAGGTGATCAACGGGACGGAAAAGGTCATAGGCTACTACAGCCGAATACTTTCCAAGCCTGAGAGAAATTACTGCGTAACGCGACGTGAACTCCTAGCAGTATTAGAGTGTGTGAAGCATTTCCACAAGTATTTGTATGGTCAGCACTTCCAACTGAGAACCGATCATTCTGCCCTCAGGTGGTTGTTGCAATTTAAACAACCTGAAAGGCAACTGGCTCGTTGGTTTGAGCGGCTTCAGAGCTATGATTTTAGCATCGAGCACCGGAAGGGTTTGAAACACGGCAATGCGGACGCTCTCTCAAGACGGCCTTGCAACGTGGAATGCAAGCATTGCGCAAAAGCCGAGGAAAAGGAATGTGTCATTGACGTTCGACTAATGCATATAGAGTCCAGTGCATATTGGTCTGTATCGCAGAGTAATGACCCCATACTATCAGAAATAATATCGGCAAAAGAAGAAGGCAGAAGGCCAGCCCGCAATGAAATATCGGCCGAAAGTCCACTGATGAAATCATATTGGGCCCTATGGAATAGTCTACAATTGTTAAATGGCTGCTTATACCGCATATGGGAAAGTGCTTACGGTAAAACAGTGACAAATCTAATTGTTGTACCATCCTCTAAAATAAGCGAAGTAATGAAAGAGTTTCATGACGGTACGAGTGGTGGTCATCTTGGTGTGACAAAAACCTTAGAAAAGCAGTAGCCGATTGGGTAGCCTATTGTCCACAATGCATAGCAGCGAAGGGCCCAGTAAGAAGAATTCGTGGACAACTTCAGCATTATAACTCAGGTGTGCCATTCGAGCGGATTGCGATGGATGTAGCAGACCCTTTTCCTGTCAGTGTTGCTGAAAACCGTTACGTTCTAGTGGTTATGGAATATTTCAGCAAAATGCCAGAGGTATATGCTATACCCAATCAGGAAGCTAAAACGGTTATAAGTGTATTTGTGAACAACTAGGTGTGTCGCTATGGTGTTCCGCTGGTGTTGCATTCAGATCAGGGTAGAAATTTTGATTCTGCCGTATTGAATGAAATGTGTGATTTATACGGAATAAGAAAAACCAGAACAACGCCACTGCATCCTCAATCTGATGGCATGGTCGAAAGATTCAATCGCACCCTGGAGGAATATTTAAGAAAAGTGGTCAGTGCACACCAGAAGGACTGGGATGAACACATACCAAAATTTCTATTGACATACAGGTCAGCTGTTCATGACTCGACCTCTCGAACACCTGCAAAAATTGTCTTCGGGACAGAACTCAAGTTGCCTGGTGATTTAGAATTAAGAATTATTAAGCCCTCATCAAATAATGAAAACACTTCCCAAGAGCAAGATGACCTTAACGAACTTCACGAATTTGTACGCAGACGAATAAAAATGACCAGCGACAAAATGAAAGCCAGATACGATCGAGCAGCGAATTCTGAGGGATTTAATGAAGGCCAACTTGTACTGCTGTAGAACCCACAACGCAAGAAAGGACTGTCTCCCAAACTACAAAACCATTGGGATGGAAAATACAAGGTGATTAAGAAATTAAACGACGTGGTATACAGAATACAGAAAGAAAAGAACCCGAGATCTAAAATGAAGGTCGTACATCTAGAATGAGTAGCCGCCTATGGGATAAGTGAATCTATGCCTATTCGGGACGAACAGGCTTAAGCGGGGGGCAGTGTTACGAAATTGTACTTGAATTCAAATATAAAAAATCTGATTTAAAAGTAGCATAATGCTTTCAAATAGCAGTGTTGTAATAGCAAACTGTAACATATCTGTGGGCATTATTAACATTGAATAAAAGCTTTCAGTTGACCATTGATCGTAAGTATGGAAACGCTGTTTGTTACGACCGTATATTCGAATTCGAATATTCCGTTAAAGAACATTGTAGAAAGTACACCACAGATGGCGTATATATTAGAAAGCTCTAGAATATACGAGCTTTGACAGTTAAAGAGCTATCTAGAGTGCAGATGGCAGTGTTATAAATAGTGGCAGAGGTTGAAGTCGTTAGTCAGTTTATCAGTTTATCAGAGACGCCATTCGAATAAACATCAACTGAGTGCCTTAAAGTGTGCTGTATTTTTCAAGTGAATTCGTGTACATTATAAAGTGTGTCTGTATTTCTGCGAATTTATAAGCGTGTATAAAAACATTGAGTGACAAACATTCTGTTGTTGTACATTTTAAATAAATAAAGAGTTGTTACAATTTTGAAACTACTAAACGGCTTTTATTTGCAATCAAAAGTAACCGGTTTATTTGAAGGAAATAAACCAACGTTTTGAAAAGGTTAAAACGTAACAATATCCAGTTTTTTTTTCATTTGTCCAGCCTTTTAAACCCAAATGTCCAGCTTTTTGCGAATCTGAATCCGGCATTCCTAATTGCACTCCATAATTTCATAATGCTTCTTCTTTATTTGCCTATTCATCATACGAATATATATAATATATAATTACAATATAATTACAATTATTGTCCGGCTGGGCTCTTAAATTGTCCGTCCGAAATCCATCAGCGTCTGTTTCCCATATTGGGCGGCTGATGGTCTGCGTCTGAAGGGCACGCGGTGAACATGATACTAAGAACTACCCTCCCCCTCTTACTGATAGCGTATGTTCTCCTTTGGGGCGGTTATCAGATGTTCCAACAAGCCATGTTCCCCTCACTGAGAGGGGTGGCTTTGTTGGTTATTGTCCTGCTGGTCCGAAAGGGCTCTTAAATTGTCCGTCCGAAATCCATCAGCGTCTGTTTCCCATATTGGGCGGCTGATGGTCTGCGTCTGTTATCCCCTATGGGGCGGCCGTTAATCAATACAGCAGGTATAAAATGCAACCTTTATCTGTCCGTAAGGACGCCATGGAAAGAATTAAATCATGCCCCATGTACCCGGTCATGGGCTTCATAATCTCCGGGGACCCTACTCCCACAGCGATGGTAACGGACTGTGGTGAGTCGAATGTTACTGTGACCCAGGCTAGTCAGGTGATAACGCCGGGCCAGACTAGTCTGCATGCTACTGGTGTCGCAGGAGGTCAATCTGGTACACCCAGTTTGGCTGAATGTAAAAAACAAAAAGCAATTGGTGGTAGTGTCATAAGCGGCGAGGTACCTCTGGACTTCTCTCCAAGTACCTCCAAAGCTGCTAAAGCCCTAACCGTCAAGGCGGTTAAAACCCATGCCTCGGGTGCCTTTGGGGGAAGCGACTAGACTAGAGGAGCGACTCTCTCTGCGAAACGGCGAGAAGCTAAAGGAAAATGTCCTATAGGGCTTTTAGTATGACGATAAATTTTTGATTTTTGACAAGCTTGACAAATTTTCGTCCAATATCTGCAATCGCGTTTCATAAATGGCCAAGTCTTTGATTGACTCTGGCTTAGGAACGTTTTGAATGGCATCAATTTAGCTTTGAGTGGGAAGAATACCATCGGACGATATGTGGAATCCAAGAAAATCTATTTCGTTTTTATCAAAACTACATTTACCTTTTACAACAATTCCATATTCTTGAAATCTATCGAAAATTATTTTTAGGTGCTCTAGATGTTCAGTTGTTGATTTAGAAAAAACAAGGACATCATCAATGTTAACAAAGACAAATGGTAATCCACGAAGAACTTCGTCCATTAACCTTTGAAAGCATTCCTTAGTCCGAATGGCATTTTAAGAAATTCGTATAATCCAAAACAGCGGTTTTAGATATATCATCGGATATACAGGAATCTGGTAAAATGCACGAACAAGATCCAATTTTGAAAATACAGTGCAACCAGCAATATTAACATTGGCATCGGTGATAAATGGTATTGGATACCGATCCGGCACTCTTATTTTATTTAAAAATCGATAATCACCTACACATCTCCACTCACCACTTTTCTTAGGGACCATATAAAGCGGGTTCGACCAATTGCTTTTTGACGGTCTAATAATACCAAACTGGAGTAAAAATTCAAAATCTTTCTTTTTAATTGGAAGACGATTAGGATCTAAACGACGAGCCTTAGCATAAACGGGTGGTCCAGTTGTTTCTATATAGTGATAAATATTGTGTTTGCTTTTTATTCCGGGAATTGTTGTAGCTTTATAGACATCTGGATAGTTCAATAAAAGCTTGTTGTACACACTGTCATCATTAACTAATACTTTGATTCCCAGATACGAAGATTCTAAAAGCTTTCCGGAGACATGTAATAATGTTGTACCATCTATCAAAGCTTTTCTCTTAAGATCTGGAAGAAGATGGCAATATTTTAGGAAATCAGATCCTATTATGGGTTTAGACACGTCTGCAATTATAAAATTCCACGAAAAATTTCTACGAAGTCCTAAGTCCAGGTGTAGAATTTTAGTTACAAAAGTACGAATTTGTGAATCATTAGCAGCAAATATTTTGATACCGAGATTTGACGATTTGATAGGAATGTGAAAACTCGGAGGGATGACTGATACATCTGCACCAGTATCAATAAGGAAACATGTATTCGATACGTTGTCTTTTACAAATAAGCGACATGAGTTAACTTGATCATCCGAAAATGTCGCAATATCCGGATGAGTTTTTAATTTTTTGAAAAGGAACAGGATTTGATGCATTTGGTTGCCTTCTCAGCAAATTTGTTGTGGTACCAGCACCAATCTCTATATCGAGATTTGCTTCGATATCTTGACTTACCAGATGCTGAAGAGTTTCGATTTTGTCGTTCAGTACTACGACTACGAGTAAAGCTGTTAACTTTCTTCTCTAATGCATCGATCTTTTGACATAACATGAAAATATCAGCATTTTCAGGAGTTGATTTCATCTCAAAAAGTTGTGGTGAACGTAGGCTCATAATTTTATCAGCTTGATGTGCCAATGCACTAACATCACTTACTTGACTAATAACGAGAATCGATCAGACATCTTCAGGTAATTGTTCCAAAGAAAGAGTTTTGAGTAATGAATTATTAAGTTGACCAATAGCAAAATTTCTCATAATTTGAAGGAAATGCGAGGGTTTCTGATCGCCTAGTTGATGACTTTTCAAAAGTCGACGAAGTTTAGACTCTTGGGATTCGGAAAAGGTTCCAATTAAGCGATCCTTAACTGCTTGGTACTTACTGGTGCCATCAGATGGAGGTGATTCCACAATGTCCGAAATATGTGGTTAAAAAATTTGAATCAATATTCCCAATAACATACTGAAACTTGGTTTCATCTCGTGTAATATCAGAAATTCCAAATATAGACTCAATTTGCATAAACCATGGCTTGGGATCCTCCTTCCAAAAAGGTGGCAGTTTTTGAATACTTGAAGCAGCAATATATGCACTTGGAGCATCTCCAATATTTCTTGTTGAAGCTGTTCCCTCTGGAGAAGACATTTCAATAAATATAGTTTGAAACTGTTCATATCACCAATTAAATGTAGTTAAATAAAACAACATTTATTTAGAAAATTATTTATTGAAAATTATAAAAACTTGACGAATGATTTCGAAATTTTTGTTATTGTGGAAGATCTGTTTACGATGGCTCTAGTGCTGATCCATGTGTTGTTGTGGTCACCAGTAATCTTCACAGATGCTGTTGGAATAAAGACCACATTCCAATTGAAAAATGGTGGTTCTGGATCTGCTCGTCGTAACGGTTGTGGGTCTGCTCGGCTTGATGGCTGTGAGTCAGCTTGTCTTAATTGCTGTGGGTCGGCTCGGCTTGATGGTTGTTTTGTTTGTGTTGCATCATGTAGCAATGTGTTGTGACGTCTCTTGCAGATATGGCACCCATACCCGCTTTTACACTCCTGTGTTTTGTGGGATCGAGCAAGACAATTCAAGCAATATTTTTTAACGACCATGAGTTCGTATCGCTCGGTTGGATTGTAGCTTAGAAATTTTTTCCAGGTGCGAATTGGATGATCCTTTAAACAGATGCCACATGAAAATTGCCAATGTTCGGGTCTTGGAGTTTGTTGGGATGCCATATCTGTAAATATAAATGTTAGAACAATATTAGTGTATGTAAATAGCTAAGGGGTATATTAATTTGTAAATAAAACCACAATTTTTGTAATTGGTCTGGTGATGACCCCATTTTTTGTCTTGATGTCGACAACTCTACAGTTCTGGTCAGTTCCAAGGTATATTTTAATGATTCGGCCCATCTGCCATTCGTTGGGCGGCAAGTTGTTGTTTTTGATGACAACCAGATCGTTGACTTTAACGTTATCCCTCTGAATCTTCCATTTGTATCTGCGATGTAGCTCGGCTAGGTACTCGGACTTCCATCTTTGGCAAAATGAGAGTCAGATTTTCACTGCTTACATCAGATTCGGCTGGGGTCAGTAATGGAGTACCAATAAGGAAGTGTCCAGGGGTCAATGGGTTAAGATCATTTGGGTCATCGCTAGCTACCCTCTACGATGGGTAGTCATCTTGACGCGATGTAGAGGCTTAAGTGCGATGATTCGTGTTGGCCATGCTGGAGGGGACAGTTTAACTTGAGTTGGCTGTCTCTGGCAGGGTCTCCCATTCCAGAAGGGCATGCGTTGAGCATGATACTAAGAACTACCCTCCCCCCTTTATCTGATAGCGTCTGTTCTCCTCTGGGGCGGCTATCAGACGCTATTTCCATCGAACCATTTTCCCCTCATTGAGAGGGGTGGTTAAGGTGGATAGTCCGGCTGGTCCGTAAGGACTCTTTAATGTCCGTCCGAAATCCACCAGCGTCTGTTTCCCATATTGGGCGGCTGGTGGTCTGCATCTGTTTCTCCAATGGGGCGGCAGTTATCTCAACACCTGGCAGCAGGTATAAAATGCAATTAATTGTCCATCAGGACACATGGAAGAAGGAAAGTCATGCCCCATGTACCCGGTCGGGGGCTTCATAATCTCCGGGGACCCTACTCCCACAGCGATGGTTTCGGGCTGTGGTGAGTCGAATGCTACTGCAACTCAGGCTAGTCAGGTGATCACACCGGGCCAGACTAGTCTGCATGCTACTGGTGTCGCAAGAGGTCAATCTGGCATAAGAGGTCAATCTGGCATACCAGCTGAGCCATCTGGCTGATTGTAAAAAATCTAAGGCAATAGGTGGTAGTGACCTAAGCGGCGAGGTACCTCTGGACTTCTCTCCAAGTACCTCCAAAGCCGCGAAAGCCCAAGTCGTCAAGGCGGCTAAACCCCTGTTTCGGGTGCCTCTAAGGGGGAAGCGACTAAGTCGCCCCTCACGGATGCTTCCCATATGCCAACTGTGCGCTCAGGTCTTGTGAAGGAATCCTCCTGTCCTGAAGACGCATCACCCCTGGCCAATCCCGGCTCTGAAACTAACCCCAGGCATAAAAACCCTGCTAGAAGGGCTGCTACCACCAGGCGTTCCGCTTACCGCTTTGTTGAGGCACTTGGCTCGAAAAAAGTCGAGGATCTCACTAAGGAGCAACAAGCTTCGCTTTCCTGGGCGAAAGCCTATATTGCTGGTCTCAAAACCGCTCCTCCTTCTGCTGAATTACCAGCGGGGCCTAAACGGCAAAGTTCAGAGGAGGATACAGCGACCAAGAGCCAGCAACCGGGACCTAAACGTCCCAAAGCGGCACAAAGGTCGTTAGCTAAATCCTTTAGCGAGATTGTCAAAGACAGTCTTGTTAGGGCGGTTATCGACCGGAGTGCGAATGACGGATCCATATCTCAATTGAATTGGGATATGGTGAAGCAAAAACTGGTAGGGGTGTTTTGGAAAGTTCTCAAAGAGAACCCAGGCACTCCTCCACAATGCGATGACGCTGGTTGGTACCAGGGTCACGTAAAACTTATGTCTTGTGTAGATGAACGCTCAGCGTTGCTACTAAAGACTGCCGTCGCATCACTGGGTGAGGTTTGGCCGGGGTCTAGGCTTGAGGTGGTATCTGTGAGTGAGATACCCCGAAAGCCTAGATCCATAGCTAAAATACCAGCTGAGCCATCTAGCCCGGAGGAGATCTTGGAGATCCTTCAGTGCTGTAACCCACAGCTTCCAACTCAAGACTGGAAAGTTGTTAAGGTTACGGACGCTGAGGGCTCTTCAAGGAAAGCGATCGTTGTCCTGAATAAGGACTCTTTGGGGCCGCTAAGGAAGGCACAAGGGAAGGTCTACTATGGATTTGGTACGATCATCCTGCGTGTCTACCGTAGCGACAACAAAGGCGATACATCCTCAGGTGATGTAAAGCCCATGCTCTCGGAAGAGGGCATGGATTGCAATGACGCCACTGATCCAGCCGACACTGAAGATACCAACTCAGTCTCCGAACTAGTTGGTACATTCTTTGAACGGATGGATGAGGTGGTGGACGAGGACGCCCTCCTGAATTCTGACCAGGAGGACGCCGACGTCACTATTGTAAAAATGGAGCATGGTGAGGGTGACACAGATAAACCTTCACCACTCTAAAGCAGCATCAGCTGCACTGCTCCTCCGAATTGCTCAGAACGGGGAGGAGCTAGTCATGGTCCAGGAACCTTGGGTCCATCAGGATCGTATCTGTGGACTATGTCTGAAGGGCTATAAGCTCTACTTCGCTAAAGGCGCAGGTAAAATTAGATCCTGTATAATGGCTAAAAGCTCTTTGAAAATCTTCATTCTGTCTGATTACAGTAATGAAGATACAGTAGCAGTCTCATGGGAAACTAATGAAGGCTGTTTGCTATGGCTGATATCCAGCTACATGGCGCATGACCACGGGGAGCATCCACCAAACGATGATATCCGTAGTGCTGTGAAAAAGGCGAATGAGTCCAGGATACCTTTGGTTATCTGTGCTGGCGCTAACTCGCACCACATTGTATGGGGTAGCAGCGACACCAACACAAGAGGTGAGAGTCTTTTCAGTTTCATACTTAATAGTAGTTTGGAAGTAGTTAATAGAGGTTCAGAACCTACCTTCATTGTTTCAAACAGAAGTGAGGTACTAGACTTAACACTTGTGAGTGCTGAGCACCACAGTATGATTAATAATTGGGCTGTCTCCGACGACTGCTCTTTTTCTGATCATCTATATATTGATTTCAATATTAGTGTAACCTATAGGAGTGATAATACCATTCTAAATAGGAGGAAGACCAATTGGGAGTTGCAGAGTGATGTACTCTCTCGGTCTCTACCAAACCCGCCCACTATTGAAAATAGGGACAATATTGAGGTAGCAGTAGAGGCACCTACAGAAGCGTTCCAATCAGCTACTAATTTGGCCTGTAAGCCGAATATCTGCAGGGGTAGGAATAAGCCCCCCTGGTGGAACCCTGAGATTGCACACGCAAGAAGGGCGTGTCGTAAATTGTTCAACGAGGCAAAGAGGCTGGGTAACTGGCCGGAATATAAGTCCTCAGTGAACCACTTTAAGAACCTTACGAGGAATGCGAAAAGGAAAGCCTGGAGGGACTTCTGTAGCGGCGTGGAAAGATCCTCTGAGACTAACCGATTACGTAAAATTCTATCAACTTCACCGGTTGTACCAAGCTATATCCAGAAACCCTGTGGTAGATGGACTCTGAATAGTAAGGAAACACTTGAGGTCCTATTAGATACTTATTTTCCAGGTTGCCTTCCAGTCGATGATGAGACTGTGAATGGTGCTGCCGATTCTGCTGCTCCGGGTGATAACTCTGTTCCGATAAACAGGGATAGAATCCAATGGGCAATCAAAAGCTTCGACCCGTTTAAATCTCCTGGGCCGGATGGCATTATTCCTGCTGATCTTCAAAAGAACGAAGAAATAGTTGTACCATGGCTCATTAGCATATACACAGCGTGTATTAGATGGACCTATATCCCCACATGGTGGACGAGATGTAGAGTAGTCTTCATTCCTAAAGGTGGTAAGGCGACTCACACTAAACCAAAGGATTATAGGCCAATTAGTCTTGCATCCTTCCTGCTAGAAAGGGTGATTGACGTATATCTGAGAATGACCATTCCGTCGGAACTCATCTCTAAATCCCAACATGCCTACACCAAAGGCAGATCTGTGGAAACAGCTCTACATTCGCTAGTTGGCTCCATTTAGGAGTCGCTAATACATAAGGAGTATTCACTTGTTGCCTTTCTCGATATTGAAGGAGCTTTTAACAATGTCAGGCCCGATGCCATCCTATCTGCGATGGATGAACTGGGAATTGATCTATGTGTTCGCCGACTAGTCGAAAAGATACTCGGTTATAGAGTCATTTGTGCTACTTTAGGTGGTGTAAGTGTTTTAAAAGTGGCCAATCGTGGAACCCCGCAGGGGGGTGTTTTATCACCACTTCTGTGGAATTTGGCTATGAATTCCCTGTTGATCAGGATGGACAACAGAAGGATCAAGACAGTCGCATATGCTGACGATGTTGCAGTTTTTATATCTGGTAAATTTCTGGATACAATATCTAGTTGTATGGAATCAGCATTAAGTACACTGAGTGAGTGGAGTATTTCAAGTGGACTTAGTGGGTGCAGTGAAATAAGGCCATAGGTAATAAGGCCATATGGCCTTATTACACATTGTGTTGAGAAATAAGACCATATGACTTTATTACCACCGAGGGAGTGAAATAAAGTCATATTCAATTATTGGTCAAAGTGGAAATAAAGACATATCAGTGTATAATAGCTTGTTATAATTACATACATACATATGTGTAGTTATTTTCTCGTGACAGGCGACAACAAAATATTTTATAATCATTTTCAGGAAAGGCTTCATTTAGCGAAGCCGCCTGCCGCGTTCCATGTAGGAGAAAGCCCCTAAGAGCGGCCGCAGGCCTCCAATAAAAAAACCTTTTCCTGCGAAACCGAATAGTAAGACATACTACTGAATGCAAAGAAACTTGTCTTCGCAAATAAAGTTTTTCTACGTAGGGGCCTGCGGCCACTCTTAGGGACTTTCTCCTCCATGGAACGCGGCAGGCGGCTTCGCTAAATAAAGCCTTTCTTGTAAATAAAATATTAAAAAATACTTTTTTTTTGGAGTGGATGTTCTTTAATTTTTGATTCAACTTTTTTTGTCAAATTAAATAAATCATTTAAGCAAACAAAAAAATGTCTAAGATGCAATAATGCCATAATGGCTTTATTTCACTTCTACCATGGGAAATAAGGCCATATTGTCTTATTTCCCAACTAGTTGAGCAATAGAGCCATATGGCCTTATTGCCTATGGCCTTATTTCACTGCACCGACTTAGTGTGAACCCACAAAAAACGGAACTGGTTCTCTTCACTAGGAGGTATAAGATCGATGACTTCAGACCACCTAGACTGAATGGAATCAGTCTTGAGATTAGAGATAATGCGAAGTATCTTGGCATCATTCTAGATAAAAGACTGTCCTGGAATTTGAATATTCAAAACAGGATTAACAAGGCTTATGTAGCCATCTACTCCTGTAAGAAGGCAATTGGTACAAACAGGGGTATTATGCCGAAGGGTATCAGTTGGATCTTCAAAGCAGTTGTTAAACCCATCTTGTTCTATGGAGTGTTGGTGTGGTGGCACGCCTTGGATAATGCTACTCACCGTAAGGCTGTGGAACAAGTTCTCAGGACTATTGCGATACTGATTACAGGCGCTATAAGGACTACCCCCTCTAAGGCACTTTTTACTATCTTGAACTGGTTACCAGTTGATTTGATGGTGATACAAATGGCTCTCAACTCTGCTGTGAGACTAAATGCTGGATGTTCGTGGTCTGGTAAAGATCATGGGCACTCTAAGATACTGAACTACTATGGGTACTTACATAGTAATGTCGATTACTGCATCGCAAAACCATTTTTCGATATGCATTTCCATATTAAGATCCCGAAGGGATTCATGGCAGCGCGGACTCTTACCCCCTGATGATGTCATAAGGGTATTTACTGATGGCTCAAAGAGGGGCAATAGGGTCGGTGGTGGTTTCTTTATTGAGAACTATGGGATTAAATCCTATTTCAGGCTACCTAACTTTTGTACGGCTCTTCAGGCGGAAATTACGGCCATTAAACGTGCATCCAACTGGCTGAGGTTTTATCAAATATCTGGTGATATATGTATATTTACCGATAGCAAGGCTGCCGTTAACGGAATAGCGGGTGTCTTTACGACATCTAGGTTAACCGAGGAATGCCGGGTATCCCTTAATGAGATAGCTAGACATTCTAGGATAACGCTTATATGGGTCCCTGGCCACGATGGTAATCAGGGTAATTGTATAGCTGACGAACTGGCCAAAATGGGGGCGATGATGGATGATGATGAGATCGACCCCTTTTCTGGTATTTCCCTTGCTATATGCAAGATTGCTGTTCAGCGGACACTATATGAATCTGCACAAAGCAGGTGGACCAATGAGTCTTCCTGTGTTATAACGAGGTCACTTGGCCCGTATATGATGCCAGCAGGACGAATCTACTTATGGAATTTCGTCGTGAGCAAATAAGGCTAATTGTCTCCTTCATTACAGGACACTGTATAAGGAGATTGGGCCTACGGTATAATGACTACTGTAGGAGCTGCCATAATGAAGAAGAGGATGAGACGGTGTCACACCTATTCTGCCAATGCCCGGCTCTGATAAATCTGAGGGAACGCATCTTCGGAACACCATTCCTATCATGCTTAGATGAGCTATCAAGGATAAGTCTTAGACGAATCTACTCTTTCATCAGAGAATCTGGTTGGTTTAGCCTGGAAACAACGGACGTATAATTAATACCAAGATGTTTACCCCTGGGTATCACAACGGGATCAGTTTTGAATGGACCCAAGTGAGCTGCTTGAAGAGTGGCTACCCATGGAACCTAACCTAACCTAGCAGGACTTAAGGGTCTAGAATTTAGACACGATTCTATACGAGTAAGGATTGTTGATAGCTCTTCAAAAGTGAATTTCATGTTCGGTATCATCTTTTTGAGGTGAGTTTTGAATGATTTTACACCGGCTTCCCAAAGTCCGCCCATGTGTGGGGCTCCAGGGGGAATAAACTTCCAATCGATGTTTTGATGACTAAAATGCTGAGTGACTTGATTTTGAAGAGTTTTTATGAAATCTAGACGGTCTTTTCTAATGAGTTCTGCTGCTCCGACGAAATTTTTTCCATTGTCTGAGTAAATAAGTGCTGGACATCCACGTCTTCCAATGAAACGGGAAAAGGCGGCTAGAAACGATTGCGTTGATAAATCACTTGCGGCTTCAAGATGTACTGCTTTTGTGGCGAACCATACAAATATGCAAATATACCCTTTGGTGATAAGACACGCTCGGCCTGTGAAGTTTTTGATGTCAAAGGGTCCTGCGTAGTCTACTCCGGTTGCAGCAAAGGGTCTTGATAGATTTGTGCGTTCTGGTGGTAATGAAGCCATGATTTGATTTTGTGTCTGTTTTTTGTACAAAACACAAGTTTTACAATTGTGAATTACGCTTTTGACCAGTGGTTTCAATCTGAATATCCAATATTCTGTGCGTAGAACTCTAATCATAAGTTGATTACCTCCATGTAGGGTAATTTTATGTGTAATTTCAACTATTAGACGTGAAAGTTTTGAATTATGAGGCAGCAATATTGGGTAGCGTTCATTGTACGTTAACGCTGGTGATTGAGCGAGTCGTCCATTAGCTCTTATAACCCCATTGCGATCCATGAATGGATTTAAGGTCAAAAGACTGCTGTTTGGTGAGATTTTCTGCTTGAGTTTCAAATTCTTGTGCTCATCTGGGAAATGGTTTTGTTGAGTCCATTTGATGAGTCGGTTTTTGACGGATTCTATTTCTTCTCGTGTGATTTCTGCTGAAGATACGCGAAGATGAGTTCGGTTGGTTCCTGTATTTCTCCAGAATCGCATCACATATGTAAGTACTCGATAAGCGCGTGATAGGTCTGAGAAACGATTCAATAGTTCTTCACCAGTTGTGGTTGTAAATGCTTTTACAGTTTTAGCTTCTAAGTTGGTGTCTTCTGTTTGTGTTGGTATCGGCCATTGATTTTTGTATAACTTTAGCCACGAGGGTCCAAACCACCATAGGCTGTGGTTTTCTAATTCTTGGGGAGTACATCCTCGGCTTGCTACATCTGCTGGATTTTCCTTGGATTCTATGTGTTGCCAATTTTGATTTCCAACCTTATCTAGAATTTCTGAGACACGATTCCATACGAAAGTGTTCCATGAGCAAGGAGGTTTCTTTAACCAGGACAGCACGATTGTTGAGTCGGTCCAATAATATGTGTTGATATTATGAATTCGAAGATTTGGTATAATTCCACATGCCAGGTTTGCCAGTAATACGGATCCACACAGTTCTAAGCGGGGCAACGATATCTATTTAATGGGAGCTACGCGTGTCTTTGAAGCCAGTAAAAAGGTAAACACTGAGTTTTCTGACTCTATTCGGGCATAAAGAGTCGCTGAATAAGCTTTTTCTGATGCGTCACTAAAGCCATGAATCTCCACATTACAATTCGGGCTAAATTGGATCCATCGGGGAATTTTCAATGTATTTATTTTGGGGCAGTTTTTTATGAATTTTTGCCACTTGAGACAAGTCAAGGATTTTAGTATGTCATCCCAGTCTACTTTGTCTAACCAAATCTGTTGCATAATTAGTTTAGCTTCTACTATTATTGGGGCTATCCATCCACAAGGGTCAAAGAATTTGGCAATTGTAGATAAAACTTCTCTTTTGGTGTAGTTTTCCTTTAATTCGACATCTGGTGCGGTGAATGTAAATGAATCTGAAGAAATGTTCCATTTGATTCCAAGAGTTTTTGTTCCGGTGTTTTCGGACAAATTTAACCAATCGAGAGGTAGTAAAGTCTCATTTGGTAAATCTTGTATGACTCGTGGGTCATTTGAGGTCCATTTCATCAGGTCGAATCCAGCTGATTTTAAAACTGTTGTAAGTTCCTTTCTTGATTTGATGGCGTCGTTTAATGTGTGTCCACCTGCTAAAACGTCATCCACGTACATGTTTTGTTGTAGAATGTTTGATGCGAGAGGGTGAGTTGATTTTACATCTTCAGCTAGTTGAAGAATAGTTCTGATGGCCAGAAACTTTGCGCAGTTGACTCCAAACGTTACTGTCAAAAGTTCGAAATTCTCAATAGGATCGTTTTCTGATTTTCTAAATAATATCCTCTGATATTTTGTTTGAGTAGGGTCAATGAGTATCTGTCGATACATTTTTGTGATATCTGCATTGTACACAAAACGGAAGAATCTTAACTTCAGTATGAGGAGCACTAAGTCCTGTTGAAGTATGGGTCCTGGGTACAAAATATCGTTCAAACTCTTCTTGTTTGAAGACGGGCTCGAGGCGTTGAAAACTACTCTAAGTTTCGTTGTCAGCCTTTCGGGCTTTATTACTGCGTGATGCGGCAGGTAATAATTTGGATTTGTGTTGATTTCCAGGGGAGAAACTTTCCTCATATGTCCTAACTCGATGTATTCAACAATTACTTGATCGTATTGTTTTTTGAGTTCTGGTTTTTGGCTAAGCATGCACTCCATTCTCAAGAACTGGGCCATCGCTATGTTTCTCGAAGTTCCAATTTCTTCGCTATTTTTGAAGGGTAGGGTAACTATATACCTTCCTGAGTTATTTCTTCGTGTCGTCGACATGAAGTTGTTCTCGCAAAATGTGTCTTCATCTGACCTCAAAACCTGTTTTGGGGTTTCCTCCACCTCCCAAAAGCGTGTAAGGATTCGGTCAAGGGACGCAGTGTTGACTAATGACACTGTTGTTCTAAGTTTTGTTGTTGATATTGGTCCCCCCACAATCCAGCCAAATATTGCCAAAAGGGATCCAATAGACCGCATCGGTGTGTTCATGCAATATATTGAGGGCCCTAGGTCGAGGCCTATAAGCATGTCGATGGGTCGGCTTTGATTGAAATGAGGATCTGCAAGTTCTAATTTAGCAGTCTCATTGAAATTATGCAAATCTAAAATCTGGGGTGGTAAATTAGATGGAAGTGTCTTCAGGACTGGTGCCCACACTTCTAATTTAAACTGTGAATCCACCTTAGAGCAAAGATTGAATAAACAGGCTTTTGTTGATGTCTCTGAAACTGTTTGACTCAAGCCTGTGACGTGAACTAAATTACGCTTGGTGGGTAAATTTAGTCGATTTTTTATCTCTGTATCTCTGATCTGTACTATTACAGTAAATAACAAAGTCTCTCTCTCGTTGGGAGATTGATTGAACTGTTTGTTCTCTTGTAGTGTCAAGGTTGTGAGATTTGGGATTGAAACATTTGAATTGGATTTGGACTGTATGATGTGGTTTTGTGCTGCTGAACTTGTACTTGGACGTGTCGCATCACAATTTTGAACTGTGGATTGGGTTTCTGATCCCTTATGTAACAAAGTGTTGTGTCTTTGATTACATAATCTACAACTGTATTTGCTTTTACAGTCCCTGACACTGTGGTCAACAGAGAGCCAATTGTAGCATGAATTTGTGACTCTTACAGTGTGAATTCTGTCATTAACATTTTATTCTAGGAACTTGGGACAAGACCACAAGTGGTGAGACTCTTTACACTTTTGGCATGTGTAATTTGAGTCATTTCTCTGTGTCCTATTTGAATTAAAATGTTTTTTATTCTTAGACCCGTTTTCTTGGGTCGTATTTGTTTGGAAATTGTGAACTCTTTTTGGCTTAGTGAATGGTTTCGAATTATCTTTTTTGTTCTGGTTGGACTTCGTATTTGATTGTGTGATGGCCGCTATGGATTCTAAAGTTTTTGTATTATGCGTCAAGAAAGTATTGAATTGATCCCATGTTGGAACTTTTGTAATTTCTTGAAGAGAATTTTCAAATTCCTTTAAAAGATTTCGAGGGAGCTTTGTTGAGCAAATATAAACCAGAAAAGGGTCCCATGTGCCGGTTTCTACACTTAAAGCATTTAGTGCTTGAATACAACTATTTACTGTTCGCTGTAGTTTTTGAATTGAAGAGCCTGAGTCTTCAGTAACGTTCGGAAGGTCAAATAGAACTTTCAATTGTTCATTGACTTGAATCCGATCGTTTTCGTATTGAGCTACAAGATTTTTCCAGGCTATGTCGAAACCTTCGTTGGTCAATGGGGCATTTGAAACTATTTTTCTAGCATCTCCTTCAGTCTTTTGTATTAAATGAAAAAGTTTTTCAATTTTACTAATTCTGGAATTGTTTATGTATAACGCGGTGAAAAGGTCGCGAAAAGTAGGCCATGTCACAAAATCTCCATAAAAAATGTCCGTGTCGCAAGGTGGTAACCGCACAAAAGAAATGTCATTATTTTCAAGTGATGGATTGTTAACAGCAGAACTCCGCTCTTCTTTGCTTGGATTTGATAGTGCTTGAATTTCCGCATTGATTGACCCTAAGCATGTTTTGTAGGCATAAAGACCTTTTTTGTAACGATCGCGAAGCTTATTTTTATCAATGGGTTTTTCTGTAGAACCTTCATTTGTATCCCTACACTCTTCATATGCCCTTTTCACTTGTGACCATAGAGAATCCAGTTCGACCCGAAGCACTTCAAATGAGTGTATGTTGTTCTCGGCCGCGCTTTTTGAATACTCTATCTCAAAATCAAAAAGGTCATTTGTACTATTTACAAATTTATCGAGTGCCATTATTTATTTGTTAAAGTGTAAATCGATAAAATAAGGGTTGAATTGTGTCAAAAAAGTCCCTGCTAGCGATTTTACAACAAGAATTATCAAAAATAATAATTAATTTCAATATTAATTATTAATTAGAGGGTATTTTGTTTCCTCAGTATTTAATTTTTGTTTCCCCAGTTAATTATCAAAAGAAGTCTGGGTGGTAACCCTATTTGTTTTCTTACTTCTTATAAACAGCTACAAACAATTATAAGAGCGAATACACACATACAAAAGATTTTGTGTTTCTCTTTAATATAAGTATTTTTGAGTTGCTGTTTTCCAATTTGGGTCTCTTGCTGTTGGTTGGGTCTCTTGTTGTATTTCTGGGTCTCTTTTGTTCAGCCACTGCACTTGTTAAATTTTGTTGTTGCCAAAAAGAATTTTTTGAACCGTTAGGAATTTTTGTGTCTATAATGTTCTGTGCAAATTTAATGTTTTTTGAATTTTTTTTGTTTTTGTAATTCACTGCACTTCACTTTAAACGGTTCGAAGTGACCAAATGTTTGTTGTTGTATGTTTTGTTGTGCTGGTTCTTTTCTTTTTTTGTAAATAAAAAACAATTTTGGTTTGTTTGTTGGTTTTTTAATTTTGTTTTATTTAATTCAATGTTTTTTTTTGTTGTTTAACTTTACAAGTTGGTTTTAGTTGTAATTCAATTTGTGTTTGTTTTTATTCAAATTTATGTTGTTTTTAAATTCAGTTGTTTCTTTTATTTATTAAATATAATATTTGTTTTTCAATTTAGTTTATTGTTGTTCTTCTATATTTAAACTTTTAATGTTTTTGTTAATGTATAAATGTTTTTATTTTTCATTTTCTGTTTATATTTTGTTAAATGTCACACACTGTTTTGTTCAACTGATGAAACTAGAGTGATCTTAAAATTAATTTGTTAGAGCAAAGAAGGGTATTTTAGTACATAAAGTATAAAGATAAAAGGAAACAAGAAAATAATATTATGTGAGAACAAAAAAGTGTCTGTTAGGATTTATTAATGGGTGTTTCACTATGTGGTGTTAATGCTGAACAAAAATATTATTATTAAAAGTTTTAACAAGTTGATTTTAGATATTAAAGAATTCAATGGGCAATCAAGACCTTCGACCCATTTAAATCCGGATGGCGTTATTGCTGCTGATCTTCAGAAGAATGAATAAATAGTTGTACCATGGCTCATTAACATATACACAGCGTGTAGCAGATGGAACTATATTCCTAAGTGGTGGACGAGGTGTAGAGTAGTCTTCATTCCTAAAGGAGGTAAGGCGACTCATACTAAACCAAAGGACTACAGACCAATTAGTCTCGCATCCTTTTTGCTGAAAACCCTAGATAGGGTGATTGATGTATACCTGAGAATGACCATTCCGACTGCACTCATCTCTAAATCCCAACATGTCTACACTAAGGGCAGATCTGTGGAAACAGCTCTACACTCGCTAGTTGGCTCCATTGAAGAGTCGCTATCACATAAGGAGTATTCACTTGTTGCCTTCCTTGATATTGAAGGAGCTTTTAACAATGTCAGGCCCGACGCCATCCTATCTGCGATGGAAGAATTGGGGATTGATATTTGTGCACGCCGCTTAGTCGGAAAGATACTCGACTATAGAGTCATATGTGCTACTCTAGGTGGTACAAGTGTTTCAAAAGTGGCCAATCGTGGAACCCCACAGGGTGGTGTATTATGTCCACTTCTGTGGAACCTGGCTATGAATACCCTGTTGGTCAGAATGGACAACAGAATGCTGACGATGTTGCAGTTTTTAGACCTGGTAAATTTCTGGATACAATATCTAGTTGTATGGAATCGGCATTAAGTACACTGAGTGAGTCGAGTAAATCGAGTGGATTTAGTGTGAACCCCCAAAAAACGGAATTGGTTCTCTTCACTAGGAGGTATAAGATCGATGACTTTAGACCACCTAGACTGAATGGAATCAGTCTTGAGATTAGGGATAATGCAAAGTATCTTGGCATCATTCTAGATAAGAGATTGTCCTGGAATATGAATATTCAGAACAGGATTAACAAGGCCTACGTGGCCATCTACTCCTGCAAAAAGACAATTGCTACTAACTGGGGCATTATGCCGAAAGGTATCAATTGGATCTTCAAAGAAATCGTGAAACCCATCTTGTTCTATGGAGTATAGGTGTGATGGCAGGCCTTGGACAATGCTACTCACCGGAAGGCCGTTGAACGAGTTCTAAGGACTATTGCGATTTTGATTACATGTGCTATAAGGTCTACTTCCTCTAAGGCACTTTTTACCATTCTAAACTGGTTACCAGTGGACTTGATGGTGATACAAATGGCTCTCAACTCTGCTGTTAGACTAAATGCGGGTTGTTCGTGGTCTGGTAAGGACCTTGGACACTCTAGGATACTGAATTACTATGGGCTCATACATGTTAATGTCGATTACTGCATTGCAAAACCTTTTTTCGATAAGTATTTCCATATTATGATCCCGAATAGGGATTTATGGCAGCGCGGACTCTTCCCTCCTGATGATGTCATACGGATATATACAGATGGCTCTAATAGGGGAAACAGGGTCGGTGGAGGTTTCTATATTGAAAACGTTGGGATAAAATCCTACTTTAGGCTACCTAACTTCTGTACTGCTCTTCAGGCGGAAATTACTGCCATTAAACTTGCATCCAATATCTGGTGATATATGTATATTTACTTACAGCAAGGCTGTCGTTAACGGAATAGCGGATGTCTTTACGACATCTAGGTTAACCGAGGAATGCCGGGTATCCCTAAATGAGATAGCGAGACATTCTAGGATAACGCTTATATGAGTCCCTGGACACGATGGAAATCAGGGTAATTGCATAGTAGATGATCTGGCCAAAAGAGGTGCGATGATAAGTGAGGAGGCGATCGACCCCTTTTCTGGTATTTCCCTTGTTAAATGCAAGATGGCTGTTCAGCAGAAACTATATGAGACTGCACAAAACAGTCTAAGTTGTGCTTTTAAATATATTAGTTGTTCGCAATGTCGCACAGTGGTTAAGAAACTTTTTTTTTGGAAATAATTCGGTATCTTGTGAATTATTGGATATATTGTCACATGCTTTGAGCTGAGGTGTTTTCGAGTTGATTTACGTTTGTTCAGCTTTCTAGCGATAATGGGGGCCAGTGTGTAGCCCCCCAAAGTTGGTCACCTCGGGTCTCAATTTTTTAAAAAAAAATCTCTAAAAATCCATTTATGATCCGAATGAGCTCAAATTTTAAATATAAATAATCCTTGAGAAATATCTCTATTAGTTGATGAGATATTCAGGTTTATTGATTTATTTTTTTTAATTTTGCTCGATCTTTTTATAGTTTTTTAGATATGGCGGGCCTACGGAGGGTGGATATTTATTTTTAAAATATCAGTATGTCACAGTATGCACTTTTTTGAAAAAACTCAGTTTTTGGAACACATTTTCCCCGTTTTAGGAAATCTGTCATAAAATCTTTTATTTCTTTCCTTGTGTTTGTCGATTAAGTTCCTTGCAAGAATACGAGTCTTTTGTAATCTGTATCTAATTTCTTTGCTATAATTGTCCACATTATACAATGTATCTAAATTGTTCGTTACTTTGTTTGGCATTTTTGCATTCCTACCAAAAACTAGTTCAAAGGGAGTATACTGGTTGTCAAAAACAGAGCTTGGTGAGGTGTTATGGTAAAAACTGAAATACTTAAGGTATGTGTCCCAATCAGACATATTTTCCTTTAAATACGCACGAATGTTTTCATTAAATACGCGATGATTACGTTCTACGGTACCAATGCTTTGATGGTGATATGCTGTTGAAAAGGTTAAATAAATTTTTAGTAATTTACACAATTCAGTAAATACCTCATTCTTAAATTCCGTTCCCTGATCGGATCTTATTGTTTTCATATTTCCGTATACTAGAATAAAGTTCTCAAAAATTGCGCGTGCAACAGATTGTGCAGTTTTATCTGATATTGAAATAGTCACTAAGTATTTGGTCAAATCACACATTAGTGTAACCGCATATTTTTTACCATAAGTGGATACATGTAGTGGACCTATGGTATCCATAATAACAACATCGAATGCCCTTACAGGTGTAGGGGTTAATTTTTATGTAGGGGTAAGCTTTATTAATACTACATTCACGACAACTCCTTACGAATTTAGCTATATCCTTTGTCATTCCTTTCCAAACATATTTAGTTCGAATCTTAGCATATAACTTTTTCTGGCCACAATGTCCGCCTAGGATTGGATCAATATGGTATATATGCAATAACTTTTGTCTATCATTTTTATCAATAATAATTTCGATTCTTTCTGTCAACATAATTTCAAGTGTTTTTAAAATTTTTTCACCATGATTCTTAAGGTCCTGAATTGAACAAAGTGTAAAGAGGGGGTCACCTTTAGACCACTCTACTACAAGGATTTTTTGATTGTTGGCCTCATTTTGCAGCCTCGAAAGCATATTTTCTAGACAAACAGTTTCGTTAACAATCTCGAAATCCAAGTACACTAATTTTTTAAATTTTCTAAACGTGTTTATTCTTATTTTTGTGAGTTTTTTATTTTCATAAAATAATTCTGTTTTAATTTTTTGAACCTTCTTATCGAAGCTGTGTGAGAATTTGTCGTAGATTTTTAATGGAATGCATTCACTTAGTTGTTCTACATTATTTTTACTTTTATCTATTTTCCTAGACAGTACTCGAGTTGTCATGGATAATATATTTTTACTTAAGTTTTTTAATTCATTCATTGAAATTCCAGACAATGCATCTGCACCTACATTCTCTTTACCTTTTATATACTCGATAGTGAAGTTATATTCAGAAAGTTCCAATCTGATTCTTGTTAACTTGGACGTCGGATCTTTCATAATCAAAAGATATACTTAAGGTCGGTGATCTGAACGTACCTTGAAAAATGTGCCATAGATATAGGGTCGGAAATAAGTAATTGCGAAATAAATTGACAATAGTTCAAGCAAAGTAAATTGGCATATCGTTACCATTAATTTCCTGACTTAATATAGCCCCACAACCTGTCTTAGATGCATCAACTGTAATAATAAAAGGTTTACTAAAATCAGGGTATTGCAAAATTCTAGACGATAGTAAATGACATTTTAGTTGATCAAAAGAGTGCTGTAACTGTTCATTCCAAATAAATGGAATATTCTTTCTCGTACTAATGTTTAAAGGAGCTGCTTTTGAAGCAGCTTGTGGCAAAAGCCACAAATCTTCTAACCTCATCTTTATTAGTAGGTACTGGATAATTTTTTATCACATTGATTTTAGACTCATCAGGACGAATACCCTCTGCAGTACATTTATGACCAAGAAATGTGACTTCTGGTCGAAAAAAGTTACATTTCTTAGGGTTTATCTTCAAATTATTTCTTCTTAAAACGTCAAATACTTTAAATTTTGAATGTGGTGTTGTTTACTGCAGCCAACTATAATAACATCATCGACGTAAAGGAAAGCTTTATTGGGCGCAAGTCCGGAGAACACAATGGTCATCATTCTTGAAAAGGTGTTTGGCGCAATATTAAGCCCAAAAGGTAAGACCTTCCAACGAAAAGCTCCCGTACTGGTGCTAAATGAGGTGATATCGCGCGAATCTGCTTGCAAAGAGATCTGGTGAAACCCAGAAAACAAATCTAAAATTGAAAAATATTTTGCACGTCCTAGATTGTCTAGAATGTCATCAATCCTAGGAAGCGGGAACTTGTCGGCAATAAGTTTTTTGTTTACAGCCCGATAATCAACACACATTCGGTAGGACTTTTTACCTTCAATTTCCTTTTTGGGTACTAATATTAGGGGACTGTTATAATTTGAACTACTTGGTTCAATCAAATCATTATTTAATGAATTCTGGACTTGCTTGTTGATTTCATCCCTTTGTGTATGCGCGAGTCTATAATTCTTAATATATACTGGACTAGAATCGGTCAGTCGTAATCTCTGTTGATAGCAGTTTGTGGTTGTCATTTTGTCATTTTTCAGAGCAAATATGTCAGCATATTGTTCGCAAATCGGCATCAAATCGTTCCCAACATCATCTGGCATTCGTTCCCTAAGTAGTGATCTTAACTCCGAAATACGTTCATTATCTGGTTGAATTTTATCAATAGAATATATATAAAAATTCCCTAAACTTTCCGCCTTAATGTCATAACCTTGGATATACTTTATTTCGTTTCTTGTATTAACCACCCTCAACACTGGATTTTCAGAGTCAATAATACCTTTCCCTATAAATACACCACTCGATACCTCCTGAGAATCAACGAACATTGGTTCAAAGATGTTACTAAAATTAAAAATTCTGTATACCTCACATCTAGGTGGTATTATGCAAGAATAGTTCCGTGTCCCTTGGCGTAAAGGTATTTTAACTATTTTATGTTGAACATGGATAGATATCATCATACTTTCGTAATCTATTTTGCATTGGTTGTTTTTAGAAAGTCCTTACCAAGAATACCATTTGAGGGGATATTAAAATCGTCATTAACTACGTGAAAGATTTGTGGAATAACATGACCTAATATACATAACTGATTGCTAATTGTTCCAAGAGTTCTTATGGCAAATGTGGTTATTCCAGTAATACTTATTTTCTCATTCATATTCAGCAATATATTTCGATCTAAACAAGAAACTTTAATCAAAGAAATGTCTGCTTGTGAATCTACTAGGAAAGTGTAAGGTGTATTTCTCTTAAATAAATATAATTCAATAAAATCAGCATAGTTTGGATTAAGACTATATACTGAATTGGAAATGTCGGATAGATTTAGTTTGAACTCTCTTCCCCCAACAACAAAGTTTGTTGAGGGGCTTCCACGTTTAAAGATCTAACAGAGGCTCTATTGCTGTTTAACCGTCCTGAAAAATTACCTCGACTGGTGCCCCGATAATTGTTGTAATAGCCGTTACCCCTATTGTTACGATTGTTACCCTGATTAAAATTGCCACCGCGATAACCTCGACGGTTACCACCACGATAAGAATTATTACCATGTGAGGATCTAAAATTATTCGCCCAATTTGAGTTATTTCGGAAATTGCGATTATTAGATTGGACAGAAAGAACCTGTTGTTCTATTCTTTCTGTTGCCTCTTCAACAACTAATTTTGCCACCACTTCCTTTGGGTCTGAAAAAACAGATGATGCAAGTAATGACTTCACTAAATCAGACCTTGCATTTAAACGACACATGCTTACAGTTTGCTCTATCGCCATTTCATGGGCCTTACTTCTTGTTATTCCTTCAATAACTAGCGATCGTTCAAGTGCGTCAGCGAGTTCCTCAGCCTGTTTCGCAAATTCCGAATAATTATTTTTGACATTCAGTGCCGCAATCTTTCCGGCAATAACTTTTGAGTTGTCCGGCTTAATTCGGCTTTTTAGAGAAAGTTTAATATCGTTAATTGATTTAACATCTTCCGGTAAAGTTTCCCTAGCTTTTCCTTCAAGCTTTGATTTAATGAAAGACAAAAGGGTAGATTCCAAATTGTCTTCCGTAATCCCAACTATTAAATCAACTTTATCTAAAGGATTTCCGTCATAGTTCTCCCTAATAATAGTCGCGCACATACTAAAGTAAGACTTCTTTTGTTCAACTGTCGCCATTGTAATTTCAAACTCTAAATTTTCCTTCCTATCTATATCCTTAACAATTTTCGTATCATCGTATTGCGAATCACCTTCACTATTCGGCAGAACGTCTTTTTCTACTAATTCAAACAGGCTGACTTCCAAAATGTTAGTTGCTTTGTATTTGAACAAAGTATCCTGTTTCATAATGCCGGCATACAAAATGCTTACAGTGTATACTATTTCAAAATGCCGAAAATGAGTATTTTGAACGCAGTAAAAAAGCAATCACGCATCGGTTTTTACGCACATAAATAAAAAAGAAAAGAATATAGAAAATGGCCAACTCACAAATGGAAGTAATATTATTTTTTTTGGATAAAAAAACTTAATATAAACACCAAATAAATACTTTTATATATTTTTCAGTGAAAAAAAATTATAATTTGCATTATGTTCATTTCATATCGTAAATGTAAACAAAGTATATATATAGTTGCTTTGTTTAGGAAGTTTAAATATGTACATAATTAAAATACCGTAGGAGAACTGAAAACAAACTTTGCATTGATACATTTTGGAAGTCAGCCACAATTGTACATTCTCGGGTACTTTTATCCCACAGTTAAGCTTGCCAAAGCAACTAACCAACAGTTCTCGACAGTGTTTTATTTTGCTTAAAATTGATGCGTTATCAATATGTGATGTGTTATTCAAATTTCTTTTTGTATATGGGGCATTTCATGTCAAGTGAACCAACTTTTGAAATCGATGTCTTCCGATCGCGATGAAATTTGCACCAATGTTAGTTCTATTGGATAGTAATTCGGACACCATTTTTCAACAAGATCGGTCAAGAACTCTCTGAGTTATAGGAGGTCAAAATTTAACATTTTGGCCAAACAGGTGTTTTTTTTTTATCCATATAACTTATTACCTATTGTTCTTAGCAAAATGTGTCCCAAATAGTTTAGATAGCTATTTATGCAACCTTTCGAAAAAAAAAATTAAAAAAATTTAATAAAATATTTTTGATTTTTTTTTTTAAATCAAAAATATTTTTGACTTTTTTTTTTCAAAATGGGCCCTTTTTATTTTTTTTAAGAAAGCTTAGGTCTTTTCCTAAGCGACCTATATGGTCGCTTAGTGGGATGCGAGTGGGATATCTATCAAAAAAAATATTTTGTAACTGAAGATTTAAAATTTTTGAATTTTTTTGCAAAATCAAAAACTTTGTTGACTTTTTTTAAAAAAACGGACCAATTTTTTATTTTTTTTTTTTCCTTTAACACCCTTTTTGTCGCTTAGTGGGATGCGAGTGGGATATCTATAAAAAAAATGTTTTGTAACTCAAGACATACAATTTTTTACTTTTTTTGGAAAAATCAAAAACCTTTTTGACTTTTTTTTTCCAAAATGGACTCTTTTTTTATTAATTTTTTTTTCTCAAAAGAAAGCTTAGGTCTTTTCCTTTAAAACCTTTTTGGTCGCTTAGTGGGATGCGAGTGGGATATATATCAAAATAAATGTTTTGTAACTCAAGACAAAGGTTTTTAAATTTGCACTATTTTAATTTTTTTCATATTTGTGTGTAAACCTTAAAAATTAAACTTACGCAGAGAAACTAGACACATTAGCCTTTCCGATGGTATGTAACATACCCAACTAAAATTTCATAGCCTCGATACTGTAATACCCATAATATGTTAACCTCAGGAATAAAAATCACTTTTTTTCTATGGAAATGTTGAATAATTTAATTTTGTTATTTATTTGTAATAATAATTAATTTAATATATAATAATAATAATAAAAAGATGAATAATTTAGTAAAATTTAATCTTAATCACAATAGATCAATTTATATAATAACTATTTTTACACTTAATTTATGAAGTTTTTAAATTTTCAAATATCCATACTTTTATCCTCCTTATTTGTCACCTTTATTAGCTGTTTTTTTTTGTCAATCCTTTCTTGGCGTTATTAGATTCAGCTACTGATTTCGCTGCTGGCCTCTTTTTTGGCTTTGGAAAGAAATCGCATTGAGTAGATGTAGAAAACTTTTTTAATTTGAGTCTTCCATCGACAAGCGGTATGAAAGCATGGTATTGAGCAGTGCCATCGATTGTTACCGCAGCATCGAATCTGCTCTTTAGTGTTTTCAATGTTTCCTCATGATTCTCTTTGCTACTAAAAACTATTTTAGTTTCTTTACAATAATTCTTTGCCCAATGGAATAAAGCAGTCGCATCTAAGATGCGATCTTGATGAGAGCACTGGAGGCTATACTTCGCTGCATTTCTTTTGAGGTTTGTTCCAATACCATCACATGCTCCTTTACCATGAGCAGTAGGATGAAAATGCCACTCAGCTGGCATTCCAAAATCTTTTTCATGAGCTGTAAGATTTGCGAAGCTACTTTTGTTTTTAAAATGTTGACGAGCTCCGTCCGAAACTTAGTATACCTTTTCTACTGTAAATTTTGATTTTAGATAATTTAGTATTATCTTCTGGTACTCATAAACTGCAACGGTGTCATGTTTTAAATCGTCGGATATGATTGCCATACTTTTGTGTTCCAGGTTTTCTTCTTTCATGTAGTAAATAACTACTGTGAATATAGTTGCTTGGTCGTTATTGAAGTGGAATGCTTGTATGGAATCCTGAAGAACATATTTATAGTTCTCTGCGAAATCAAATGAAATAATGAATTCACCAGACTTCAAATGTGTTTTCAAGTCCTTGAAGAATGACCACTGCTCTTTGACTAAAAAGTCATGGGTCCTCAAATTTAGCAATCCTCTACACAGTTCTTCCACAAAATCATCCACATTTAAAATTATGGTTTTCAGTGTGCATCTTTCAGTCTGAAGCCAAGATTCAAATTTTAACTCCTCAATACATTCTCGATCAAAAGAGTTGATTAAATTTTCTTTGATGGATGTGGTTTCCGGGCAATTCGAACATTCACCTAAGTGGCAAGAAGTAGTAGCATTAGGGCACATAGTCAATTTAAGGCAATCGCGGTAATGGTGTAAATCTTCTGATGAATCATCTTTTAAGTAATTTAAGTTGATTTCCTTCAACATCAATTTAACATTTTCATGGTAAATACAAACACATACTATGTGAGTTCCGCTGCTTCCTGCCAAAACGCAATGTTTTGGCCTCAGTTGTGTAAATTTTGTGAATCCAATTTTGACATCCTCGTATTCAGATTGAAATGCTGCGAATAATTCATTCAGGTTACAGAGAACCATTCTCTTCTGCATTTGAACTTTCTTGCCATCGATTCGTACAGACATCCAGTCTTTCATCCCTGGCATCAGGCGACTCATATCATCTCGCTGATAAAACTGAGTTATTAGAGATTTAGTATCGCACTCCAAAGTTGTTCCCTTCTTTTTGTTTGGGAGTATGAGAATCCCATGCTCAGCAACCAATTGTTTAGCAATTCTTGCTTTTCGTTGAGACGTTCCAAACTCAGTCATTGTTTTTGCAGAACTCCATGTTCTTGGAGCAAGCGTGAGAAGTTGAATTCTTTCAGCTTCACTCTGTGACGTTTTGTATTTCTCTTTTATTTGTTCAAGAACTTCTACTGCATCCTTATGGTATTGGTTTCGATACTCATTCGTTGAATTTGAAAAGTTAGAATAACCATCATCATCAACAGTTCTGTCTTCATTCTCGGAATTACTTTTGTCTTCATCTGGAATAACTTCAACGCAAGGCTCATTACTATTCAAATTCGGTAATTCGTTCAACTTTCCGAGATCTTTCCAGCATGATCCACAAATTTTCAATCGTTTTGACAACGTAGGGAATTTTTTTAATAAGCCGTCGGAAATATTTCGCATATCTGATGATCTGTGCTTCATTTTGTTAAAGGGATTAAAACAAAAAGACGAATAAATTTCATTTTCAACCTTAGCCTTTTTAGAAGTCGTAGACATTTTGAATTTTGTAAGTATCTATGTAAATAACACACGTCTTTACTTTAACGCTGTTTCTAAAAAACTGATTTCCGTATGTCTTCAGAATGACAATAAATAGTTTTTTAAGATCATATAGGTAGTACGTTTTAATGAATGAGTCTAAAATCTTTTATTAGGGTCAAGAAGGGCTTACATACTAAAGTACATAGTTTAACCAAATGTTACAAATAATAATAAAAATAAACCACCATATAAATAACCTACCTGTCAACTTCTACCTCTCCACCCACTTCTTAAAGTCAAATGTCATAAAATAATAAATAAACTGGTACTTCGGAGAAGGGCCATAAAATATTTCCACTTTTGTTTCTGGGGCACCTGATATTTTAACAATAAAAATCACGTGCGCTGAAAACTACCTCTAGGATTGACTAAAAAAGCCGCAAGATACAAAACTCAGACAAATTTTGGGGGTGGAAAATTAATAGCGGTCGGCCTCATATTGCACCCCTCTAGTGGCTATTATCGGTCAGTTGTTGTGGTTTTTATTTTTAAGGTTTTAGAAACACTTACACACAAATATGAAAAAAATCAATTTAAAAACATTTGTCTTGAGTTACAAAACATTTATTTTGATAGATATCCCACTCGCATCCCACTTAGCGACCAAAAAGGTTTTAAAGGAAAAGAATTCTATATATTCTGAACATTTGCTGAAAAGTTGTTTAATTCTGCATTAGTGGTAAACTGTTAATGCCCAACCATAACTGTCTCAAGCCACCTTAAGTTTTTTTTTTAAATTTATCCAACATTTTGTTAAGAAGTTGCCCATTTTCTTTTCTTTTAATTTTTTATGTATTTTTTACTATTTGTTAAATTTTGATATTTGTGTGTGAATATTTTTAATTTAATTCAAATATATTGGCGCATATTCAGAAGTCATAACTAAAGTCGGAACTAGTAAAACAGAAACTAAAAAATAGTTCATAGATAGTTGTAGATCTTATTCACAATTCATAACTAGCTTAGTTACTGCTTTGACATATAGAGAAAACAAAATATCGATAATATTTTGATCTATATATACTGTAATTAATTAAAAGGCTTATAAAGCTATTAAGAGGCTATTTTTGTTCTCTAAAAGTACATAAAAAATTTATAGTTATAGTTTGTATGTAAATCAATTAAAATAAGGGTATGTAGAATGAAATTTTTCAATAGAATGTTGTTGACAAAAAAAAACACATCTCTAGATTATTTTCTTTTTGTATACATGTATTAAAATGAAATCAATCAGCTGTTTTTTTAAATGTATTAGTAGTTGGCATTTAGTTACAACCAAAGTATAACAAGTAGTCCAACTCTTTGACAGCAGTACCTAACTCTAAACATGTGTTAGTGAAAAAGTACCTAACTCTAAACATGTGTTAGTAACAAAAATGTACATGTGTTGGTGCCTTTTCAATTTTCACCAGACCTACAGAGTTCTATAAAATTGTGTAAGGTTTCAATTTGTTTGATTTTCAATACCAAAAATTGAAACTCTGTTCTATAATTGAAATTCTACCACAAATAAAATTAAGTGTCAAAAATTTAAAAAAAAAATATTTTTTTTCATTTGTTCAAAATAAAAGCTTTTGGGAAATAAATGTGTGCTGCAAATGTTTAAAAAATTAACAAAATATTGTGTAAAAGTGTAATAACGTGGTTCGACCTTTATTTAGCCGGAAAATAGTAGTAAAAATTTCAAGTATTTTGATGTGTTTAATTCTCTCACAAGGGTGTTGAATTCACACGCTACACGTATGTATATGTAAGAGAGTAATTTTAAAAAATTGAGAGTTGGACTACTTGGTATACTTTGGTTACAACTTTACCCATGATTAAGTGCTAACTAATTGAGCTGAATGTAACCAATTGTGAATAACTTAAATAGGTACTTAAAAAAGTCAACACTTGGTGATCGTTTATGAATATGCGCCATTGAAACTAAGATCCCTTAAGTCAATGAAAATTTAATGAAGTTAAGTCGATTATGGGTACTCTAATTTTTTCTTTAAGTAGCTTAGGCAAATTATCATTGAACCTTAACAAAATTGTAAAATATAGAAATGAAAAATTTCAATAAAAGCAATAAAATTATATTTATTAAACAAAATAATGGAAATAAAGAAAATATGCCACAAAAATATGCAGTTATGAGTTAAATATGCAAAAATATGCAGTAAAGAGCAAAATATGCAAAAATATGCACTAACAAATCGATGCCAAAATTCTTATAATTGTCTGAAACGGATAAATAACTAACTCATATGTTTATACGATGCACAGCAAAAAATATGATATAGCTTATTTTTGGTTGCCCTGCACATAAGCTTTCTTCTGAGCAAAAAAAAAAATAAAAAATGGGTCCATTTTTTTAAAAAAAGTCAACAAAGTTTTTGATTTTGCAAAAAAATTCAAAAATTTTAAATCTTGAGTTACAAAATATTTTTTTTGATAGATATCCCACTCGCATCCCACTAAGCGACCATATAGGTCGCTTAGGAAAAGACCTAAGCTTTCTTAAAAAAAATAAAAAAAAAAAATAAAAAGGGCCCATTTTGAAAAAAAGTCAAAAATATTTTTGATTTAAAAAAAAAAAAATCAAAAATATTTTATTAAATTTTTTTAATTTTTTTTTTCGAAAGATTGCATAAATAGCTATCTAAACTATTTGGGACACATTTTGCTAAGAACAATAGATAATAAGTTATATGGATAAAAAAAAACACCTGTTTGGCCAAAATGTCAAATTTTGACCTCCTATAACTCAGAGAGTTCTTGACCGATCTTGTTGAAAAATGGTGTCCGAATTACTATCCAATAGAACTAACATTGGTGCAAATTTCATCGCGATCGGAAGACATCGATCTCAAAAGTTGGTTCACTTGACGTGAAATGCCCCATATTCTAATATGGAATTGTTATTTTTGATTAGTAAATCTATGTATTCATTTATTTTTGTTTCCTTGTTTAATATTGGTCTATTCTGTAATATTCGTTTTTTAACGTTATACAATTTTTTAATCAATTCCATAAAATGTTCATGGTCAAATTCTGACATGAAGTAATCTTCTTTTTATTTGACGTAAGTAGTTATGATGTAATTTATATGTTCAATAAAAAGAAGAAAAAAAGGAAAAAAAAATATTAAATTATTTTTGTTTTAACGAAGAATGCAAAAAATTAGTTTAGAAACATTTTAAATGGTAAATAAAATTTAGTTTTATTTAATTTATTCAATTATTTTTTTTATTTTGTTTTTTTTTTCAAATAAATTGTAGCTTCTACATGTCACTGGGAAATCCAATTTGGTAAAATTTATGTTTGTTTATTTCTATATTTTTGTGATCTATATGACATTAACATATACATATTTATATATACTAGGACCGCCTGGTGGTCAAAATTCGACCACTAATAACGATGTTATACAGTTACTTTTGAGTACATATGTACATGCAAAAATATTTTTCACGTGTGTTTACAAATGCACGTGTATGTATTTAGATGTGCATAAACATGTTGTTGTTTTTCAAGCAAATTTAAAACGCTTTTTACCACTTTTATGAAGAATTTTTTAAAAAAATTTATATTGTGCACATCTAGAGAAAACAACCTTTTAAACCATATAAGTTTCATCAATATTGGTGGACAATAACATACTTAAAAGTGTACCACAAAAAAACGTGTGGCCTATTTATATATAAGATATATATTTGTGATCTTTGTTATATTTGACATTTTCTTCTTTTAAGTTTCTCTTTAAAGTTACTTTCTCTTATTTTCTGTTGTTCCTTTTATCATTGTGTTTTTCTTTATCAATATTTTATAAGTTTCTTTTTGTTTTCCTCTCTTTTTTTTTGTTATAATATTTTTTTATTTTATTACCAGTTAGTTAAAATATGAATTCTTTTTTTTTTGTTAATAGATTTAATTTGTTTTTTTTAAACTTCTTTTCTCTTCATTTTATTTATTAAAATTTTCTTTATATAATGTGAAAGAATACAATTAACTTACACATGTACTTACATATATTAAGATATTATGATTATGCAATTATATAATGTATACTCATTATTATATACAATAATTATATTTTATGAGTCATTTTTTTTTTTAATTTTATATTAAGATATAACAATATTCAATATTTATGTACATATTTTTTAGCTTATTTACTTAGAAATTTATATATTTAGTAATAAATATATAAAATTAATTATAGTTAATGATTAATTTATGAATTTTATTATATTAAAATCATATACGATATTATAAAAAAAATAAATTTGTAACAATTTTACATTCTAGGTATTAAAAATATTCTGCATAACTTCATGCCAACTAAGTAGATGTTGAATTTAGCTCGGGGTGTTTTGAGTAGGAAAACAAACTGTACTTTATGTTAATAATGTTTCAAATTCTTTGTGATGTGTGTAACGGTTTACTTTTGTTTTTGTTAAATATTTTTGCACTGATCTCAATATATTTATGTAACGGCATTTTTTTCCATGTAGCTTGTTGTTCTGAATTTTAGATTTAAATTAATATGATTTTCACTTTTTTTCGTTTGTTTACGAAAAGTAATGTAATGAAACATTGAAATATAAAAATTTTCTAAAAATTTGTGTTTTATTAGTTGTATAATAAAAAAAACTTATAAAACTCAAAAATATTGTTACGTTTTAACCTTTTCAAAACGCTGGTTTATTTCCTTTAAATAAACCGGATACTTTTGATTGCAAATAAATTTTGCGTCTTATTTGTCTTTATTTGATTAATAAAATTTTGCAACATTAATTTTTAGTTTTAATTTTTTTTTTATTAGTGTATTATTGAACAATTTAATTTTATTACTTTTGTTCAAAAATTTAAAGTTTTCCAATTTTGTTTTATTAATGTATTTTTTATATAATTTTCATTCATTTGTTAATTTTCGTTTTTCCCTTTACAATTTTCACATTTTTTTCACAACGCACTTTAACATTTTTATATTTTTTATTTTTTTAGGCAGGATCGCCATGTAACTTACTTGTAAGCGTAGTTTTTGTAGACCTTCTCAAGGACTATTTATATTTAAAATTTCAGCTCATTCGGATCATAAATGGATTTTTGGCGATTTTTTTTAAAAATTTGAGACCCGAGGTGACTAACTTTGGGGGGCTACGCACTGGCCCCCATTATCGCTAGGAAGCTGAACAAACGTAAATCAACTCGAAAACACCTCAGCTCAAAGCATGTGAAATTTCGGAACAATATATCCAATAATTCACAAGATACCGAATTATTTCAAAAAAAAAAGTTTTTAAACCACTGTGTGTCGTCGGATAAAAAAAATCATTTGTTCAAAATGTTACAAAAACATTCAAAATAATGCATGTAAATTCCATAGAGTATGTGCTAAAGTTTAAAATGAGAGTGCGGTCAATGCTCTTTCGAGTTTTATAAATATTGTTTATAATTGTGACCAGTGTTGCCACAACCTCAAAATATTTGTAACCATGTTTGTTTAAAAAAAATAACCAAAATGCTAAAAAGTAACCAAAAAAAAAATTATTTGAAACGTCATGTTTCTAACTTTTTTTAAAAAAAACATGAACACAGTATGAAATTTCATTTTTTTCTTAATACACAGGTTTTTATACTTCAAGAGGTGAATAACATTTCATTAGCTCATAGGGCTACACAAATTTTTGACAAATTATGTTATTTTATGTTTATTTAATTTGTAAATCCTAAATAAAATGCAAACATATTTACGGCCATTTTCACAATGTACGATTATTTCATTGTTAACGGAAAATTAACTAACTACCGATTTGCGTTTCACCATCATTTGATTACTTAACGAAAGCATTCAGTAGAAACATTTGTTTACGAAAAGTAATGTAATGAAACATTGAAATATAAAAATTTTCTAAAAATTTGTGTTTTATTAGTTGTATAATAAAAAAAACTTATAAAACTCAAAAATATTGTTACGTTTTAACCTTTTCAAAACGCTGGTTTATTTCCTTTAAATAAACCGGATACTTTTGATTGCAAATAAAAGCCGTTTAGTAGTTTGAAAATTGTAACAACTCTTTATTTCTTTAAAATGTACAACAACAACAGAATTAAATAGCCACTCAATGTTTTTTATACACGTCTATAAATTCTCAGAATTACAAACACAATTTATAATGTACACGAATTTACTTGAAAAAACATACTTTAAGGCACTTAGATGATGTTTATTCGAAAAGCGTCTCTGTTAAACTGACTAACGACTGCAACCTCTGCCACTATTTATAACACTGCATTACCATCTAGAAAGCTCTTTAACTGTCAAAGTTCGAATATTCTAGATCATACGCCATCTGTGGTGTACTTTCTACAATGTTCTTTAACTGATTATTCGAACTCGAATACAGCGTTGCCAACTTACAATCAAATCAACTGAAAGCTTTTATTTAACAATGCCCACAGATATGTTACAGTTTTACAGCACTGTTACTTGAAAGCATTATGCTACTTTTAAATCAGCCGTTAAAATCGTTATATTTGAATTCAAGTACATTTTCGTAACAATATTAATGTAACTAACTGTAAAATTTCAAGTATACATTAGTGTGTCCCAAAAAAAGTTTTTTTTCTTATTTTCATAGGGTAGAGTATTTTTGAGATTTTTTTCAGATTTTTCGGAAGTGGTTTAGAGGTCGCTCAAGTCGAGTTTTTGCCAAAAATCGGGTTTGTCGGCCTTTTTTTGAGTTTTATTTATAACTTTGTCAGGACCCACGATTTTCATTACTTTTGAGGAAACAGTTTAAAAGAAAAATGTCCATGCTTTATTTTTGTGTGCAAACATTTTTAGTTTTTTTAATGAATTGGCTCATTAAGGTGCACTACATTACAAATTTTCCAAATTTTTCCATAAATTTTGTAAATAAGGCTTTATAACTTTTAAAATTTTTATGAAAATGAATGAAAAAAACTAACAATGCAGTTTGAAAGATCTATTAATTCTTAATAATTTAGAGACAACAATTTTTGAATTTGCTTTTACCGTTCCTGAGTTATATAAAGCAAACGAAAGCTTTTATGTACACAAAATGATTTTTATACCCTACACCACCATTGTGTAATCAAACTACAAGTCGCAATTTCAAAGATAAAATTTGGTAGAAGCTTTTCTATTGCCACATGGAAGAAGCATATTGAATTTTGTTGGAATCGGTCCATTAGTTATAAAGATATCTAAACCAAATTGAACACAAATAAGTTTTATATAAGCTAAACTCGCGCCTACCAAATTTTGTGACGATCGGTCCATAATTAGTCATAGCTCCCATATAAGGTCCACTTCCGAAAATCACTTTAACTAGCAAATTCTATCCAAATATGTTATATATATACAAAAGTTATGGCACCAAATTGTATAACGATCGGTAATTAGTCATAGCTCCCATACAAAGCCCACTTCCGAAAATCAATTTTAACGAGCACAAATCTCTGTTGGTACATTTTAATAGAAAACTGATAAAAGAAAATTGTTGTCCCTAAATTATTAAAGAATTAATCTTTCAAACTGCAATGTTAGTTTTTTTCATTTTCATAAAAATTTTAAAAGTTATAAAACCTTATTTACAAAATTTATGGAAAAATTTCGAAAAATTGTAAGTAGGGCACCTTTATGAGCTAATTCATTGCAAAAACAAAAAATGTTTGCACACAAAAATAAAGCATGGACATTTTTCATTTAAACTGTGTCCTCAAAAGTAGTGAAAATCGTGGGTCTTGACAAAGTTATGAAGAAAACTCAAAAAAGGCCGACAAACCCGATTTTTGGCAAAAACTCGACTTGAGCGACCTCTAAACCTTTTCCGAAAAATCGGAAAAAATTCTCAAAAATACTCTACCCTATAAGCTTTCAAATTATGCTTGAGCCCCAACAATTTTTGTTTTGGGACACCCTAGTGTACATATTGCGCATTTATAGGAAGAAACAAACTGAACAACAATTACTGAAAACCAACAATTAAAAATGAACATTTGTTTGGCTTGTATTTTTTACTGAAGTGCATTATCTGGATCACGCAGCACAGTGGTATGAGAATAAAAAAGATGGAAATAAATCTGTAACTTCTAAACTCTTACGCCGATTTGAATGAAATTTCACACATGCAAAGAGGAAGTTTAGTCGAGTTTAAGTTTTGAACCTTACGAGCCCACCAGGAGCGGGACCAGGGGTTTCCAAAGTAGGACACCTCGGGTATGTTCAATTTTTAAAACGATCCTATTTCTTCGTTTGTGTTCCGCTAACAACTCTCAGCGAGTTGTTAAGTTTTCCCTAATTTATTTGACACGTAAAAAACATAAGGTAGACATGTTATATATCAATGGATAGAGGATTTTGTCTACTTTTCAAAAATGTATATAACTTTTGACAATTTAAAAATTCATGGAATACTTTTTTGAAAAATATTTTTTTTTTTTTTTATATATATATTTTTATTTGCGATCTATTTTCAAAGAAACATTAAGCAAATATTTTAAAAATTTAACAATTAACTTAACTTATTGAGGTCCAGTGAACTCAATAAACAAAAATATACAGTTATATATAAATGTATTATTTTATAAATAAATTATTATAATATTTTCTATTTTCTAAAAGGGAGATCAAGTACGTGATATCTTTTAAGTCTTTTTATTTCATCGCTATCATTTAAAAGATTAATGGCTAAAATGTTAGAATGGTTGCTAAGTCTATGAAGATATCTGTCGCTGAATTTATTTATTTCTTCTTTGATAGTTGGTATACCAAGATCACGGTGTATATTTCCATTGTTCATAAACCAAGGAGCATTCGTAATTAATCTCAACGTTTTGTACTGATATCTTTGCAGAATTTCGATGTTTGAATTACTTGCCGTTCCCAAGAGTTGTACTCCGTAAGTCCAAACTGGTTTAATTATAGTTTTATATAATATAACTTTGTTTTCTAAAGTTAAAGTTGATTTGGGACCTAAAAGCCAATACATTTTCTTTGTTTTATTGTTTAATTGCTTGCGTTTCATTTTAATGTACTCACTCCAAGTCAATCTTCTGTCTAGGTGAAGTCCTAGGTATTTCACATGCTTTGATTGTGGAAGAGTTATTCCGTTTAAGGATACTGGGGGGCAATCATTTTTTCTAAGTGTGAAAGTTACATGAACTGACTTTTCTGTATTTACCTTTATATTCCACTTGTTTAGCCAATCTTGTATAAGATTCAGTACCATTTGTATTAAATTAGAAGCTTCAGACGGGGAATCCTTAGAAACCATAATAGCAGTGTCGTCTGCATATGTAGCTATAGTCAGATCATCTGTTGTTGGCATATCTGAAGTGAAAATTGTGTATAATACAGGCCCCAAAACACTTCCTTGTGGAACACCAGACAGAATCAATCCAAAAGTTGATCTTTCATTATTAACCCTAACATAAAATTGCCTTTCGTGTAGGTAGGATTTTAATAAAATATACAAGGGAGCAGGAAGTAACTTTTTTAATTTATACAATAATCCTGAATGCCACACCCTATCAAAGGCCTGTTGTATATCCATAAATACAGCACAGCAGTAAAGTTTGCGTTCTAGAGCATTAGATATAACATCGACAATCCGGTGACACTGTTCTGGTGTACCATGTTTATGTCTGAATCCAAACTGATGTTCAGGTATAATATTTTGTTGTTCTAACACCGGAAGTATTCTTTCCAGTAGTAATTTTTGAAACATTTTTGAAAGTATCGGCAGTAAGCTTATTGGTCTATAAGAGATAATCAAATTTTCTTGCTTATTAGGTTTAGGAATCATAATAATTTCAGCGTACTTCCATTGAGATGGAAAATGATTCAATCTTAACACCGAATAAAATAATGTGGTTAGAAAAATTATACCTTTTTTGTGCAATGATTTAATGATTTTTGAGCAAATGCCATCATATCCTGGACATTTTTTATTATTAAGTTTATTAATCACCTTTTGAACTTCAGAAGGGGTAATGTGTTTAATTGGAAGACTCATTTGACACGCGACATCTTGAAATTGTTCAATTTCATCCTTCTGTGGGTGCTGATTTAAATCAAACGGTTGAAAAACGTTTTCTAAATGTTCCTTAAATGCATTTGCCTTAGACAGATCAGATCTACACCAAGTCCCATTAGCATCTTTTAGAGGAATATTTCTTTTTGTTGGACGTTTAAGGTATTTTGTAGCTTTCCAGAGGTTGTACTCATCATTTCGAGTTGCATCCAAATGTTTCAAGAAATCCTTAGTAGCTAGACTTGCCACCTTTTGAAATTTCCAAAACGGGACACCACTAAATGATCAGAGAACGATGGAAAAATCATGGAAAATGACCTAGCGTGGGTTATAGGACTTGCTGAGTACATTACAAATTGTGTCAAACAATTTTAGAAACACCTTCAAATTCAGAAGTTATTCTGAAAAAACCGTTTACAGTGATGTTTTTCAACTTATCGATCTGTAACTCAGTCAGTTTTTGTTCAGTTTTTATTTTTTTTAACGTGTTGGGAAAGAAAACTCATTACGCTTCAAAATGACATGCATTTATTGATACATTTGTAAGTTATAAGTATTGTTTTTGTTACGATCTTTTTTGATTTGTGTCTCTTTTCATTGCTTATTTTGATATGAAAGCTTATAAAAATTTATATCAATGTATAAAGAAAAGTTCTTAATAAAACATGGTTTTAATTTTTCAAATCGGATGAAAACTGTAAAAGTTATTCAACTTTTCATTAATACCTTTTTGAGTATTTTCTCCCACAGCGCATATAAATGTAAAAAAAACAGGGTAAATATTTTCGAACTTTTTTCGAAAAAGTTTAATAACTTTTGCAAATATATAAACCGATTTTAATAAGTAATATCTCCTTTTTGTCTATATAAAATTGTCTTTAAAGCACTGTGCAAAAAAAATTTGGTTTTCATAGAAAAAAATTAAAATAACTATTGTTGAATTTGAAAAATTACGAAAAAAAAATAAAAAAAAAAAATTTGACTTTTTTAATAACTTAAACAATTTCTTAGATTATTTTATAAAATTTTGAAATCGGTTTTAAAATGTCTGAGTTAGAGGTATTGAAGTACTACCTACCCTAAAACACTTGTTTCAAAATAACTCAAAATTTTGAGGGTGTTCAAAATCTTTGAAAACTGTATTAGCATGTCCTCACCTAGGCATACAACCTCCATTAGGTCGCTTTTCAAGTTCTGACAAATAGTGTTATTTTGAAGCAGTGTTATTATCCTATTTTATTTATTAAAATCAACAATAACACATTAATTTCAATTGTGTGAAATCTGAAGAACTATTACTGTGAAAGTCTTCGAACTTTATATAATAGTTATTTTCGAATATCTGGAGAACTATAATTGTGGAAGTCTTAAAATTTTGCCCTAATATCACCCTTGCTATTCTACATTTTTTGGGTGAAAATGTTATTGTGTTAGTGGGCGTGGCATCTCTCATACAAAGTAAATAGTTAATTTCGAATATCTGGAGTACTATAATTGTGAAGTATTTAAACTTTGTATGAATCAAATTCTTGTCACTATACGGAGATTAGCTGAAAATGGGCGAGACTGAATTTTTTAAAGTAAATAGTTATTTTCAAATATCTGGAGTACTATAATTGTGAAATTCTTCAAACTTTATATGAATCAATTTCATATCACGACATGAATTTTAACCAAATTGGGAAGAATCGGAACAAGGTTTAAGGAAAATAAATATTTTCAGAACTATAATTGCGAGATTCCTCAAACTTGTCCGAAAGCTCGCTTATCATTTTATATAGTTTGGCTGTAAAATGGTCGGGATTGGATTAGTGGGAGTGACACCTCCCATACAAAGTATATAGTTAATTTCGAATATCTGGAGTACTTTAATTGTAATGTATTTAAACTTTGTATGAATCAAATTCTTATCACTGTACAGAATTTAGCTAAAATGGGCTAGATCGGAACAGTGGGTGTGAAACTTTCCATTCAAAGTACATAGTAAATTTTGAATATCTGTATAATTAAAATTGCGAGATTCTTCAAACTTTGTCTGAAAATTTATTTTTTATAATTTTACCTAAAAATATTTAAAATTTTTTATTTTACTACGTAGGAGTAACGAAGCGCAGCGGGTTATTTAATAAAGTTTACCCATTTCAGTCCATAATTTTAAATTTATATTTTTAATCGCATTTATCAGCTTTTTTATTATTATTTGAAGTAATAAATTCAACAAACTCAGTCCATTTCAATGGACCAACAACTCACCTTTAACTAAAGCTACAAGCATCCTAGAGCGAGTATCGTGCCATTTATTTTTCATGAAAGTTAAATAATGTTTACTAATGAGTTTATTGAAACTCATAGAAGTTAAAAAAGTACCTATGTACATATGTATATTGTTAAATAGTGATATTCAGTTTTTAGAAAATACTATATTTCAGAAAATAAAGCATCCTTGGTTATCGGTATTTCCAATTTTTGAGTTTTTTATATTTTTTGTGGTAATTAATGAAAAAGTTATGTTTTTTTTTTAAACGGGACAAATGGTGTCCCGTTCAGAGTATCGCCGGGACACGGGACATTCGACTCTAAAACTGGTCTGTCCCGTCGAAAACGGGACGGTTGGCAAGTCTATTAGTAGCTTCATTTTTAAATTCTTTTAAGCGTCTTTTTAAATAATTAGATGCATTATTTCGATTGTGTTTATCTGAGGGATTTCTGGTTCTTTGGTATATTCTCCGTAAGTATCTTTTATTCATTATGAGATTTCTAATTTCGTTAGATATTCTTACATTATTGACATTTGGTGATGTAGACACTGGTGTGGATACAAAAGCCGCTTCACAAATTAGATTATAAAATGCTTCTACAGCATCTTCCAACTCATAACCGGTTTTTAATGGTATATTAAGGTTAATGTTATTTTCTATATAATTAGCAAACTGATGAACATTTGTTTTATTGGTAAAGATATTTTTTTTGTTGCTTCTAGTTCAATATGAGTATTGAAATTAACTATGATTGGAGTATGATCCGAACTTAAGTCATCATTGTCTAAAATATCTAACAGTAATCTTGAAATACCATTAAATATAACAAAATCTAAAAGATCCGGAATTTTATTTGGGTCACTAGGCCAGTATGTAGGTTTTCCTGTAGAAAGCGGTGAGTAGTGATTCTTTAAAATGCATTTGTACAGTTCTTTTCCTTTTGGGTTTGACAAACGTGAGCCCCACCATGGATGTTTTGCGTTAAAATCGCCCCCAACAATGAACTTAGGTCCAATTTTATGAAAAAAATCTTCGTACTGCTGACATTTTACACTATATCTAGGTGGATAATATATTGAATATATATTTAGAAAATAATTGTTGCATTTAATTTTTATTCCAGCTGCTTGCAGATATTGATCTTCAAATGCATCCAATATTTCATATTTTATAGTAGACTTTACTAAAATAGCAGCTCCTCCATGAGCCCTATTATCGGGATGAAAAGTAGTTATTGTATCAAATCCATTTATTTTAAAATATGTTTTGCTTGTGAAGTGAGTCTCTGATACTAAAAATATATCTATATTGTTGTTTTTAAGAAATACTTCAGTCTCGTTTTTATGATTGGAAAGCCCGTTGGCATTCCATATTCCTATTCTAAAATTTATTTGCATAGTTTGGTCATTATCATTGTTATCATATTCATGAGATTTTCTATCATATTTTCTAATTTCTCCAATCGAGATATATAACTAGAATCTGGGCATTTAACAGCTTCAGAGTAGGACATATTAAAATTATTATTGGGTTGACTATACGAATTACTATTTAAATTTGGGTATTCTGATGAATTTACGGTGAAATGATTTGGTTTTTGGGATGCTGAATAACGCGTTTGCCTTGAAGGTCTTTTTGATAAGAGATCTTGGTATACTTTACATCCTTTGTAATTGGCTGTATGATTGTTTATTATAAAAAAATTAAAATAAATAAGATATCGCTTAGGCCGGGTAAGTTATTAAATTTTAAACATAGTTTAGGCTTAATCAAATATACAATTTATTTAACAAAATTTATTTACAAAAGGCCTGAAAACAAGCCTGTGAAAAAGGCCTGCTACCAGGCCTTTTGAAGAAGGCCTTCTATCAGGCCTGTTAAAGAAGGCCTTGGCTGGCTAGGACATCGTGTGTAAAAAATGTATGAGTATGGAATGGGTCAATAAGTCCTTGTGTCTGCTAAATAAGGCCTTCCAGAAGGCCTGCTTACTACTTCTTTTCGCGGCTGGGTAAGTATGGAAACTAATTTTTGACTCTTCCAAATACTTAACAATTTTACGGTAAGAATCAACTGACTTAATCATTAAACGTACCTGACCGTCCCTTAGAGATTTGTAATTAAAATCATCAGATGTTATTAAAGAATTAATTTTTTTTAACATAATATTTTGAACATTTGGTATGTAAATAGGAGGAGGTTTTGGTGTTGTAGGTTCATTGGTTTCACATTCTTTGTCATCAATACTTAGAGCTGCGTATTTGTTGTTGGATGATGTGCTAGGTTCACAAAACAAATTTCTACGTTTTTGTTGGTAGAGTTTAGGAGATTCAAGTTGTTTACGTTTTGTTGGTACGCTTTGCCAAATTGAATCATTATCATCGCCACTGCTTTCATCACTAAGGTTTACTTCACCAGTATCCATGCTGGTGTTTTATTATTGTTTTTACACACATGAAATGTAATAACACTGTGCAGTGTGTACAACTGTTGTTGTCAAAAATATTTTGTTTTTAAATGCACTTGGTTTTATATGCAATTGTTTTTGTTTGAAATATTTTTCAATTTAGTGTTTTGCTAAACTTTTGTTGTAACACATTAATTATGGAATGTTTTGGTTTTTAAATAGCACACTAGTTGTTTTTGGGGATTCACACTTGGTTTTTTTTTAAATATTTAAAATTGTTTGTTTTGAAAGAAAAGAATGTCTTTAGAAGAAAATAATGTCTTTATACACGTATGATTGCGATCGCGGTTTCATAAAGACTTTTTGAAAAATATGACAAAAAATGCTTTTTATTGAATTTTGCATAGGTACAAATTTTTCAAATTGAAATAAAATTTTTATTTATGAATATTTTTTAATGAAATTTCACAGTTATGTAGATTTTTCTATTTAAAATGGAAAAATAAAAACAAATTTTGAAATTTGTTATCAAGTATCCCGCAATTCACAAAAAAAAAAACTTTAAAAATCCCAAAAATGGAATTTTTTCGTTTTTTGGCTATAATATCCATAAAAAGGGTTGTTTTGGTTAAATTGGCATTCTTCCTTCTAGATTAGGTCTGCTGTGTCCCTCCTTCTTAATCGAGTGTGGCCACGGTTATCTAATATGTTGCGGGCCAGCGGGTTTGGGTGAACTTCAAGTTTTTTTAAATATTTTTGTACGTTTTTCGAGATTTCAGTTTTTACAATGGGCACGTTTAGATCTTTGTGTATATTCGCGTTTTTGATATACCAGGGGGCAACTGTGATCATTCTTAGAAACTTGTTTTGGCGTCTATGGATCTTTTCTACATTTGACGCTGAGGCCGTGCCCCATAACTGTATGCCATAACACCATATCGGTTTTATGATCATGTTATAAAGTAGAAGTTTACAATCTAAACTAAGCGTGGAGTTTCTGCCAATAAGCCAATTAATTTGAATTGATTTCAATTTCATTTGAGTCAACTTTGCATCTATATGACTTTTCCATGTAAGGCGACGATCGAGATGTATTCCGAGGTATTTCACTTCCGATTGTTGAATTATTGTTTGGTTATTGATATGAATAGGGGGGCATGATTCTCTACGCAATGTAAATGTAATGAGTGTACATTTTTGCTCGTTGACTTTAATTTTCCATTGTTTTAACCATTTTTCTAATTCAAATATGTGGTTTTGTAAGTAACGAGACGCTTCTTGAGGGTTTTCATGAATGCTTAGAATAGCAGTATCATCAGCAAATGTTGATGTATGAGTGCGATTGTTAGTTGGCATATCAGACGAATATATCAAATAGAAAAAAGGTCCCAGGATACTGCCTTGGGGGACTCCAGCTTCAATGGGTTGTGCAGTACTTAAAAAGTTTCCCTCTTTAACCTTAAATGTTCGACCAGTTAAATAGCTTTCCAACAGCTTATGTGTGTTTGCCGGTAAATTTTGACTCAATTTGTATATTAATCCAGCATGCCATACCTTATCAAACGCTTGAGAGATGTCGATGAAGAGTGCAGAACAGTATTTCTTTTCTTCAAACGCTTTTCTCACCATATTTACAAGTCTATGGGTTTGTTCGATAGTACTGTGTTTTCTTCTAAATCCAAATTGATGATTCGGAATACAATTGTTTTCAGTTAACATCGGGTACAACTTGTTCATAAGTATCTTCTCAAATAGCTTTGATATATTAGACAATAGGCTGATGGGTCTGTATGATTCTATTTTTGTGTGATCTTTTCCCGGCTTGGGTATCATGGTAACCAGTGAAACCTTCCATTCTGGAGGATAATATTCAAGTCGTAATATAGCATTAAAAATAAAAAGAATTATTTTTATTGCTATCCGGGGTAGCTCCATAAGCATCTTGTTGCTGATCTTGTCCATACCAGGCGCTTTCTTGGGATTTAAATCAGCAATAGCATTTTCGATCTCTCGAATATCAAAACGTAGGGGTACGGCTGCTCCAAAATGGGGTGCAACAGGTGGCAACTCAATTGCTTCATTTGATGTGTTCGGTGTAAATACGTTTTTCAAATGATTAACAAACAGATTCCCTTTTTCAGTATCATTTCTTGCCCAATCACCACTTGAATTTCGCAAGGGGGGCTTACATATGACAGGTCTTTTAAGACTTTTTGTTGCTCGCCATAATGAGTAATCCGATTGCGGGGTTGCGTCCAGGCTTTCTAAATATTTATTCAATGATTCCATTTTTCGAAATTCCAAGAGCTTTTTAAGTCTTTTTACACAATCTTTAAGCTTCGATTTTAGTTGGGGGGATCTGTGCAATTGCCACTCTCTTCTAAATCTTCTTTTTTCATTTAAGAGCCGTTCGACATCTGCAGAATTAATTATATTATATCTGAATTGTCGGGGGGTTTGGTTAGCATGTTGAGCAGCCATTCTGAGATTTTTATCGAAATTGATAAGAGAGTGATCGATGTGTTCTGGTGTTCTTAGCTGTATGTTTTCCAAGCAATGTGTACTGAGGTATTTTTTATATTTGAGCCAATTTATTCTTGTGCCTGCCATCGCTAAATTACCAGTCGGGGATACAATTTCTAGGGGGCTCAATAAAGTAATAATAGTGGGTGAGTGATCTGAAGATAGTTCCAGCGAGGATTCAATTTGAATCATTTCTCTAGGGATATTTTTCATCACGCTAAAATCAATAACATCCGGTATTTTTCGTGGGTCAGTAGGCCAGTAAGTAGGTTGGCCGCTCGAAAGCACATGCAAACCCATTTTAGAAATTGAGTCGAACAAAACACGACCTTTAGGGGTAATCAGTCGTGATCCCCAGAATGTGTGCTTAGCATTATAATCGCCAGCAGCCAGGAAACGGGGGCCTAGTGATTTAAAAAATCTATTATATTGACTTTCTGTAATTGAGAATCTTGGGGGTGAGTATAACGATGAAATCACTAAGTTTCGATGAAAATCTTCAAGACAGATTGTAGTAGCTTGAAGATAATCTTCGCAAAAATCACACATTAAGTAGTGTTTTATTCGAGCATTTATTAAAATTGCCGAGCCTCCGCATGCTCTACCTCTGGGATCTTTGGTGTCATATATTACATATCCATTTATTCGAAAGGAACTTCTGGAAGTCAAATGAGTTTCAGAAACCAGCATTACATCAATTTGTTGGTTTCTTAAAAAATATTCGAGTTCGTTTTTGTGTTGGCGTATGCCGTTTGCATTCCAAAAACATATTCTTAGGCAGTTCATGGTCTGTTAAGCACAGCCTGCAATAACATTGATTGCATCTTAAGCATTTCTTGCATCATGTTACTCATTGAGTTTGTAAAGTTATTTACCGATTGCACAAGAGTTTCTATTGTAGATTCTAGTCGGGTAAAATTGAAAATTGGCGTTTGCTCTCTTACCTCTGGGTTCATATTTTCGTTTTGGAGTTGACGGACTTGCGGCTGAGTTTGGTTGTTTCTAAGTACATTTGCATATGTTACTTTGTTGTCATATGTCTGTTGCAACGGGGGGTAGTTCAAATTGATGTTATTTAATGGCTGAGCGGGGAAAATCTTTGGATTCTGGCTTTGTGATTTTTTAACAATTGAGTAGACAGGACAACCCCTGTAGTTTGCTGTGTGGTTACCTCCGCAATTGCTGCATTTTTTTATTTTAGGATCATCTTTAGATTTGTTACATTGGGATGTGTTATGCAACTCCCCGCAAATGACACATACTGGTGGCAATTTGCAATATGCCTTGGTGTGTCCATATTCTTGGCAATTCATGAGCATCGACACAATTCTGGTCAAGGTTTTAAATTGCTGAGAATCTTTAGCAGAAGGATTTTGTTTATGCTTGATTCTGGTTATATCGGCAACTAAATATCGCAGCTATTTGCGGACACAAACCTTTATCATTCATCAGCTGGCTCTGTTGTGATTTTTTCTTATTCTCCACGAAAGATTAGAAAATAAATTGCAAAAAGTCTCCGGTAATGGAATGGAATTGTCCCTTTACTAGCAATTGTATAACGTCTTTCGCCCAGCAAGGGTAGTATACAATTGAAGACAGCGCCTATATTGCGTTTCAAATAAGGCTTCAGATTCCAAGTTTAGAATCTTAAATAGATAAGCCAAACTCACTAAAAGTCCACTCCAATTGGTCAGCATCGTGGGTATACATATTAATCTATCCGGGACACATTAAGATAAAAATCTTCGCAAATTAATATTTCACTTGAAACGTGTTGCCTTTACCCATTTTTCGTTTATGAACTTTGTTCACGTGAAAAAATTCCCCAACATGGGAAATTTTTAGATGGAATTTTGTAAACAATAAACAGCTGTTACGAACAAAATCAACTATTCTGAATGAAAAGTTCAGGGGAATATCACGATAGCAATTTCCCCTTCGTGGGAAATGGATATTTCATGGGAACATAAATTTCACATGTTTTTCACGATAGAGGTGATAAAGTAGTTTCAGCAAAGACTGCAGTGACAAGTTTGTAGTACAGACTAGTTTTATAAAAGTAAGTCGACCACATAATCCTTTTCAGGCAACAATTAGGGCAACATTACAATGAGTATTCCTCGGATAAATTTAAAACCATCCGTTATTTTAAAGTCTGATGGAAAAAGCTTTCATTATGTTCGGGCAGCTCTTCATTTTAATGGCCTATGTGATATAAAGCCAAACTTCTTAGATTAATCAGTTTTTTATTTATTTTAAAGATAAATTACACAGTATTGAGAATTGTTACATACTACACATATTTCATTGAAAATTTCTCTGAGTATTGTAACCTTTCTATAAATGTGGCAACGTTCCCTGAATATTTACAATTAAAATAGACTTCAAAAATCCCCTTTCTTGTCAAAAAATTATAAATGAAACTACCTTGTAATTTTTTTATATCATGGTTTTAATATATAAAAAAATAGAGGGTGTGCGTTCCAAAATTCCAAAAAAAATTTTTTTTGAAATTTTTAAAAAAAATTAATTTTTGTCTTTACTTGAAAAGCCCCTGTCACTTATAGTTACGTAGACAATTTTTGTTTTTTACAGGTTCGTCCGGAACAGAGCGGAACAGCACAGAAAATCTAACAACTTTTATATTTTGTTCATGTACAAAAGAGAAACAGCTGATTCGGAACGTAAAGACTAATTCTGCCTTTGTTATAAATATATTTATAGCAGAGACCGAAAATAACGGGTTCACTTTTATTAGTAAATTCTCATTCCCAGCCATTTAAAAATATTTTTTTCTGATATATCACTGAGAGAGTGATTTATTAGAGAACATTTTAGGTTACTGGTTGAGAGAAACAGAAAAGAAACAAACACAACTAATCTAGATGAGTGATTTATAATTTATTTTTTTCGTAATGCATTGACACGACTACACGAACACAAATTCTGCTGACTGGGATGAAGTCGTGTGGCAGCTACTGAATTATTTTAAAGACGGCAGCTACAAAGTAAACAGCTGATTTACAATTCAGTGGTGCCACTTTAATAAAAACCGTACAAAATTCCAAAGTAATTAAGATTTAAACAATTATTTTCAATAAACATATATATATGGTTACAATTAATTATGTACCTGTTATTAATTTACATCAATATGGTTATCAAAAACTTCTCTTAATTAAGTAAAAAAATATATTTTTTTTAAGCACTCATTTGATTTACATTTTTTATTATATTAGCAATACTATTTCTGCTTTGTAGTTGACAGATATAGAAATTAGTTTAATTAGGCTACAGCGGCAAACGCAATCGTGTGGTCGTGTAGCTGTGCTGTCGTCAAAAGAATCGTCTTCATATAAACGTGTGTGTTCTAATTTTGACAGATTGCAGTTGGTAGCCTGCTGTCTTCAATGTGTTCCATATTAAAGGTTAGCTTGTGACTTTTATTTGCGAATATGAAAAATATTTTTTATTTTCGATCTCTGATTTATAGGGTTTTAACTTCGTTCAACTTAAAAGTGATTCCCTAACATATACTTGAATTACGAGTTGAAATTAGCTAAATGCAAAAATATATAAAACATAATATAAAAAAAAAATTTTAGAAAACAATTCGAAATTTTTTTTTTACAAAAAAATAAAAAACTGTAAAAAAAAAAATTTTGTGTACCTAAAAATATTTAAAATTTTTATTTTGACGTATAATTTGGTGAAGGGTATATAAGATTCGGCACAGCCGAATATAGCTCTCTTACTTGATTTTACTTAAATTTAAGTGGTATTTAAATACAGTTTGAGTTTTTCAGTGCTATATAATTTTTCTTATTTAAATAAGATAAAAATATGGTAACATTACTAAATATAAAAAAATTGTCGATAGTTTTGAATAAAACAGCTGTTTAACCAAAACAAAAATTGATACTGTTACGTTTTAACCTTTTCAAAACGTTTGTTTATTTCCTTTAAATAAACCGGATACTTTTGATTGCAAATAAAAGTTTAGTAGTTTGAAAATTGTAACAACTCTTTATTTATTTAAAATGTACAACAACAGAATTAAATAGTCACTCAATGTTTTTATACACGTTTACAAATTCGCAGAAATCCAGACACACTTTGTAATGTACACGAATTCACTTGAAAAATACAGCACACTTTAACGCACTCAGTTGATGTTTATTCGAAAAGCGTCTTTGATAAAACTGACTAACGACTGCAACCTCTGCCATCTGCACTCTAGATTGCTCTTTAACTGTCAAAGCTCGTATATTCTAGAGCTTTCTAATGCAGCATTATGCTTCTTTTCGAGTTGGCAACCCCGTTGATTGAACGTCAAATTTTTTGGTGCTCTTTAATATTATTTTTTTAAACATAGAAATTAAATAGTTTTCTTATTATTATTTATATAAAAAGTACGTTGTTTTAATAAATCAACACAAAAGGAATTCGAATTTTATGAAATACAATGATGAAAGGCCGCCGCAGTGTAAAAAATAATAATGTATTTTGCGACGAATGCAAATTAGAGGTAGAGGAAGAAGAAGATTTTATTGTTTGCGACAAGTGTGACAATAATTACCATGTAGTTTGTACTTCATTGGACAAACGTAAATATCAGCATCTACTGAAACATAAAACAGAAGAGTTTGTGTGTCACCGCTGTGATAGTAGTGGTAATTTAAAAACTTGATCAGCTGTCTGAACTGAAAGAAACTATGATGTTTATGTCAGAGCAGTATGATGAAAAGGCGTTGCAGAAAATAAGAAAAAAATTTTAAAATGTACAAAAGGAAAACAAATTGTTAAAGGCTGAAGTAGAAACTCTAAAAAATTCTGTTAAAAATTTAAATGAATTTAGAGTTCAAAATGACTGTTTGATAAGAGGTGTAGTGGCAACAAGTGGTTCATCTGCAGTAGATACAGTTTTGAAAATAACGAGTGATGTTGGTGTGGAATTGCAGCCGGATAGCATTGATTATGCATATTTCATTAAAAATAAAAATCAGTCAACTGTAAATAAGAAGCAAATGATTGTTGTGAAATTAAATTCTAGGCAGTCAAAAGATAAAATGATGTCAGTAAAACCAAAATGAATGGAAAATGAAGCCACAAAGGATGTTTTTGTAAATGACTATCGGAGTAAGGAGACGTCAAACTTATTAAAATATGCTAAGCCGTTGAAGGACGTTTACCCAGTTCATGGAAGAGTTTTTGTGAAGAGAAGCGAGTTGTCTAAGTCTAGAGTTATAAGATGCGAAGCAGAAGTCGATGATTTATTATTGTATGCAACCACAAGAAAGTCTATAATTCGAAGATCTCAAAATGCAGTAGCAGAGGATGATGCAAATGATTTGTATTTATCACCGTAATTTAAAGTAATGTATTCATTTAAAGCATTTAGTTAAACTTTTTTTATCTCATGAATAATAATAATAACAAATATTTTTTTGATTTAAATACTTTTGAACACTATGTTCATAGTTCTAATCCATTTTTTAATGTAATATCCTGTAATGTCAGAAGCATTTCATCAATTAACAAATTTAATAGATTTAAAACTTTAGTAAATATGTTACCACGTTTACCAAACATTATTGCCGTACAAGAGACATGGTTTGAAAACAAATTAGTTCAATTATACAACATGGATGGTTATAGTACAGTGCATTGTGTCGAGCTGGTGGTTATGGTGGAACCTCCGTTTTTATTAGAAATGATATAGAATACAATATTGAGTTGCGTTATAGTAATGATTTTGTTGAAATGATAATTTTATCATTGGAAAATACTAAATTAAATGGTAAATCCATGGTTTTTGGTTCTTTTTATAGATCACAAAAGTGTGTTCCTAACAAATTTTTATCAATTATGGAAAATATTCTTCGTTGTCATGGTCGTAGTCCTTGTATGCTTGTTGGTGACACTAATATTGATAGCTTGGATATGTATTCGTCTGAGGAGCTTATGAACTTACTAGTAAATTACGATTTTAAAAACTGTCATAATTTAATAACACGTCCGGATAGTGGAACATCAATTGATCATGTTTACTGTAATATGAGTAGTGCATTATTTATTGACAGTGTTGCATGTAAGTTATCGGATCATAACCTTGTATCGGTGAGAATTGAAATTGAGTCTCGTACCCGACCTGAGGAAGAGGAGTTTCGTCTGCATTGTAACTATGACAGTGTTAAAACCTACGTGCAAGAACATTTACCAAGAATAGATCTAACTGGTGATCCATCAACCGCTACATCATCTTTAGTCTTGTGTGTTGGAAAAGCTATAGAGCACTCCACTATGGTAAAAAAACTGAAAAAAAAACTTAAAAATAAAATTACACCGTGGGTAAGTGGAAATTTGGAAAAATTGATTTTGTATAAGAAAAAACTTTTAAGGATGAGAAGGAAAACCACAAACGACTTTGATTTACAAAAGAGACTAAAAGCAATCAGCAGAGTGATAAAAGTAGCGTGTAGGGTGTCAATGAATAATTATTATGCAGATAATTTAAATGAAATTCAGCACAATCCTATGAAAAGTTGGAAATTTCTTAACGATAGTCTTGGAAGAACTTTGAATAAATCTATAAAACTTAAGAATGGAAATGGTGATGTTATTGTGGAGGATTCTGAGAAAGCGGAAGTGTTGAATGAATATTTTATAGAATCCGTAAAAGATTTAAGGTCGCAAATTGATACGTGTAACTTATTAAGAACTTTAATTCTGCACAATGACAGATTTCAGTTTGATTTTGTTACTTCGGAGGAAATAAATAATATTATTTTGAAATTAAAAGCTGGAAAGAGTCCTGGCCATGATAATGTATCCCCAAAGGTATTATTAAATTGTAGTAATGAAATAACGCCATTTTTAGTTGATATTTTTAACAGCATGCTGGTTAGAGGCACTTATTCTGATATATTAAAAGTACACGTAGTACCAATCCCAAAAGAATTGAATGTCACTGTTGTGAATATGTTTAGACCTATAGCTATATTATCAATTATTGATAACGTGTTTGAGAGAGTTTTACAAACTCAGATTTCTGATTACATGCAAAGTCAAAACTTACTTAATGAGTTTCAGTATGGTTTTCGAAAAGGATGTGGAACCGAAGAAGCAACAGTAAATGTTGTGAACTTTATTTGTAGAAGCCTGGATGAGGGGTATAAAGGTGTCGCTGGAATTTTCTATGATTTTACGAAAGCTTTTGATCTCATAGATCACAATATACTTTTGAAAAAGCTGAGGTACTACGGTATTTGTGGCAGAGAGTTGTCCCTGATAAGAAGCTTTTTGACAAATCGTAAACAATTCGTACAAATTAACTCACAAAAAAGTTCTTTTCGTGCCGTTGAACATGGAGTGCCACAGGGTAGCGTGCTCGGGCCACTTTTATTTACAATTTATCTCAATGGTCTGAGGAACCTATGTCTATCCGGAAAACTTTTTATGTAAGCCGACGATATGTGCTTGTTTTATCCATATACACATGAAACAGCTGTGAAAGTGTATATAGAACGGGATGCAGCGTTGATATCTGAGTTTGCTAGAATAAATAAACTTATTTTAAATGCTAACAAAACGAAATTGTTAAGATTTAGACCTGTTAATCAGCAGAAAAAATTAATTTAACAAAAACACAAAATTTCTCATTTATAATGCATTAATACAAAGTCATTTAAATTATTTAGCTATCGTATACGGCTATAAAAAGTCTAGTGAACTCAAATCACTTCAACGTTTGCAGAATAAAAGTCTTAAAATAGTAGCTAATCTTCACGATCTTCAGCTAAAATCACGATCATTTTAAATCGGTTTTACCAATATATGGCCTTTACAAGTTGCAGCTTCTTTTATATGTTTTCAAATGCATGCATAATATTGGACACCATACAGTACAGTTTTCAAGTAACCAACACTCATTTAATATGAGAAATAATAGCAACTTAGCGGTAGCTAGATGCAGATTGGAAACAACCAGGCAAAGAGTGGAACATATGGGTAGTCGTGAATTTAACAATTTACCGCAAAGTTTAAGATGTATATCAAGAATTTCTATTTTTAAAAACTCAGTAAAAAGATACTTATTTGGTAAATTAGATGAGCTTCTGATTTAATTTCGTGAATATTTTGTAAATACTTATTTTTATAATTATTAAACAATAATTTTTTATGCAGTTGTTATTTAGTTTTTAATATTGTAAATATTAACTTTTGCCAACTCGCCTCAATAATGCCTTTATGGCGCTGAGGCTTTGAAATTGTAATGAATTACTTTTAATAAATATAAAAAAATTAAAAAAAAAAAATCAAATCAAATCGTTATATTTGAATTCAAGTACAATTTCGTAACACTGCCCCGCTTAAGCCTAGATTCACTTCTCCAATAGGCAGCTAGTCGTTCTAGATGTACGACCTTCATTTTAGATCTCGGGCTTTTTCTTTCTGAATTCTGTACACCACGTCGTTTAATTTCTTAATCACCTTGTATGGTCCATCCCAATGGGTTTGTAGTTTTGGAGACATTCCTTTCTTGCGTTGTGGGTTATACAGCAGTACAAGTTGGCCTTCATTAAATCCCTCAGAACTCGCTGCTCGATCGTATCTTTTTTTTAACTTTTTATTTATTTATTGAATCTGCCTATATCATTAGGTTTAACAATAAGTGATTAAATCTTAAAACTAAAATTAAAACTAATTGCTCTCGTCATGGTCCTAAGAATTTTCGACTGGGCCCTCTGTATAAGCTCAGTACTGGAATTTCTGGCCGTTCCCCACAATTGGATTCCATATGTCCAAATTGGTTTTAAAATGATTTTATACAGGGTGACTTTATAGTCCAGGCTATTGGTCACTTATTAACCAGTGAAGGTTAGATGCTTTTAACTTTATGTGAAGTCTCTTGGTTTCTATATGACGGCGCCAAGTAAGTCTTCTATCTAAGTGAATACCAAGGTATGTAACATAATCGGACTGAGGTATATTAACATTGTTAAGTGTGAACGTAACATGTAGAAATAGTCAATTCTTCGCTCGTAGGCAAATCAGAGGTGTAAATCAAATAGATGGTAGGTCCAAGAACACTTCCTTGTGGTACTCCTGCTCCAATCCTATATTCTCTTGTTACGTAATCATTGTACTTAACTGTAAATATACGGTCCGATAGATAAGATTCCAATAGTTTATGAGTAGATGGTGGCAGCAAACATTTTATTTTATATACCAGGCCTTTGTGCCATACTTTATCGAAGGCTTGAGCGACATCTAAAAATATATCTGAACAATATTTCTTTAATTCAAAGGATTTTCTTATCTCTCCGGTTATACGATTAACTTGTTCGATCGGCAAATATTTTAGCCTTTTCCTCCGTGCTGCGAGCCCAGGTACCATCAGCATTCCTTAAAGGGTTTTGCCCCTCTACCGGTGCACAGTGGTCGGTGCTGTATGGAGTCGGCGGCCAAAAATACTTCCAGTGTAGGCATCAAAATTCACCCCAACGCGCAGTGCGAGGTTATGACATTCTAGTTAATCAAAATTCCATATCTCGATAATAAATAATAGTACATTTATAATTTTTGTTACAATTTATAATAAGGATATTACACACATTTTTTTCAATAAATGGGCCTAATTCGACTGCCACACCCACTCCCCATATAAGTGAAACTATAAACTTTTTAAAATTGATAAAAAATTAAAAATCAATAAGAATTCTTACTAAAAAAATTGCAAACTAAATCTGGGCTTGGTGGCGGACCATGCGCTCATGTGAGTTTAATAATTTTGAACTTTTGTTTTTTTTGCAATTATAATTTAAGCGTGTTTCTAAATGACTTTCTTCAAAAGTGTAGCCCTCATTTCTAATATAGTTTTTCACGACATCCTTCACTTTTCGAACTTTTTCAGCATTCTAAGCACCAAATATCAAAAATATGTGAGCGCGAAAGTTTGCAATTATAAGATGTGACTATTGCAAAAACAATTTATAATAGGATCAAATTCATAAAGTAAAAATATTAAAAGTCCGTGGAAAAGAAAAAAACAAATACAATTCTTTACATGCATAACAATAACAAAGCAACGCGAACATAAACTAACAAAACATCTCACAAAAATTCAAAGTTGTACATCAAAAACAACGAAGCCGCTTTGGTGTATGGGAGATAAATCAAAGAGATGCAAAAGGATGCAGCTGAAATTTCCAATTTTAGAATCTTGGAATATTTGCTAATAAACCAGAAAAAATCCCAATGGAGACTTCAGGGGGAACACAACTAAAACTCTAGTTGAAATTGAAATATGTGGACGAACGAACACTAAAAATGACCAAGGACTTAATAATTATAACTTTTATTCGATAAAAATTGCGAATAATTATTAATAATAAATTATTATTTTATTTATTAAGGATAATTATTATTTCCAATTTTTATTTTTAAAAATTGATGATAACTATTATGGGTATCAAATAAAAGTATTTCTCAAGCATAACTATTACTATTCGATAGATATATTACTAATTATTTTTAATAGTTATGCATAAGAAATAACATAACAGTTATAACTCATTTTATATAATAAAGTTTAGACACACAAATTGTTTTATAAAGGATATTTTATTGTAGTTAAGAGGTTTATATTGAAACAAAACATAAAAACATTATTCTTTAATTCATTTAAGAAGAAATAACACTTATTTACTTTAAAATTATATATTACATTAAATATTTAGTTTGATGAACATAATTTTTTGCAATTTTTCATCTGACAGATTACAGCGTTGGTCGGTATATAATATTAAGCGCAATGCGGAAAATGCTCTTTCCACTGAAACCTGTGTTGCGGGCACAGCATGTACAATAGGGTGGGTCAATTTTTTTGACTACTAAGCGTATAGCAAATTCCTAATCTACGGAAAATTCTAAGAACTTTTCCAGAAGAAACCATGGTTCTAAAATCAAAATCGAGCTTCCGGTTTTTTACGAGAAGATTTGGAGCTCAAGACCTCTTTTGCTAGGAGACCTCGGGTATGTTCAATTTTAAAAATAATAATATTTCTTAGTTTGTGTTCCGATTTCAAAAAATTACATATATATAGAATCTTCTCGTCGAGTACTACATATAACACCTCGTAGCTATCAATTATCTCTTATAGCGTAACAGATATTGGCATTTGAATAATACATTTTTAAAATTTTTACCCACCCTACTCCAGTTTTTTGATGACCGCGGTTTCAAATATTTTCTCTATTTTTAATTTATAGGACTAACAAGAAATGTATATATAACATAAAGAAAAAATTGATTAAAAATAATGACTGAGTCCAAAGTTATGCTTAAATTTCAAAAAATTAAAAAAGGCGATTTTTTCGTTATTTTTTGGGAAAAAGGTGCTTTTATTCTTTTTAAGTTATCTAAAAAAATTTCTAAGAAGATGTATAAAGAATATATAGCTACGAGATGTTATATGTAGTACTCGACGAGAAGATTCTATATATATGTAATTTTTTTGAAATCGGAACACAAACGAAGAAATATTATTATTTTTAAAATTGAACATACCCGAGGTCTCCTAGCAAAAGAGGTCTTGAGCTCCAAATCTTCTCGTAAAAAACCGGAAGCTCGATTTTGATTTTAGAACCATGGTTTCTTCTGGAAAAGTTCATAGAATTTTCCGCAGATAACGAATTTGCTATACGCTTTACCACGTTTTTTGGGCCCGAACAAATTGACCCACCCTAATGTACAATGTACGCCAATTTCTTTAAAAATGGATATGTGTACTTCCGCTCATGCCAATAGTTAATTAAATCTGTATCAACATCCTCTTTTGATGGCTTGAAACGTTCGATTTCAACAAATGTATTTGTAATTTCTTGACGTATTTCATTTTCTTGGCCATCTTCTGAAGATGATTCAACTTCTAGTAGTGATAATGATTCTCGTAGAATCGACGAATTATTAGTAGAATCATCTATTAAGATATTATCGGATAGTGTAGATTGATTATGTACGGAATTGAATACATATTCGTCCGGAGCTGAAGCTTTATGCTAGAGATTTATTATAGTAATTACATATTTTTATTATTATAACTCCAAATTAATTTACCTGTTTAAGCGTTATTAATCTACATGCTATCTTTTTAAGGTACGACATTGAACTTTGTTTTTGCGATAAATTTAAAGTTCTGCGAAATCTCGGATCCAAGAATCGAGCACAATTTAAAATATCATTGTTAATTAGCTCCATTTCACGATTTGTAATGCAAGTATGCAAAATTTCTGAGAACATTGTTTTTTTGAGACAAGAACAGCTTTTAAAGTAAGCCACATTTTATAAAAATACCTAACAATAATGATTTGTTTTGCAACGACAGCGTGGTTTCATAAACAGGTTTTAGAGTTAAAACTAATTCCTCAACTTCGTCCCATTCCTGAGGATTCGGATAATCCTTTAACTGCTGACAACATATTTCTTTACACTTTAGCACCGACTCTAGCATTGTGTATGTTGAATTCCATCTAGTTGTTACTTTTGTTGTCAATTTTTGGTCTATTCACATTTAACATTCGCAAAGAACTTTTGAAAGCTGGAGTTCGTAACACTTTTACCACCTGACGGAAACGATCAACAAATTTTTGTTTTTCTTCTTGCTCCAAAAAATCTTTTACAGCTAATTGTAGAGTATGCGCAGCACATTTTATGGAGACTGTGGTAGAATTTCCAAGCAGCTCTGCAGTGAGTATTTCATCTTCCTCACTATCACTCTCATCACTTTCATCAGAATTATTGGAAGACGCCATTAGTGACACAGCCTTTAACATATTTTTTCCGTTATCAGTTGTAATGGTAAATATTTGATTTTTATTTATTTTAAATTCTTCTAGAACACTTTCTAGTTCATTTTTTAAATTGTCAGCTGTTTGCCTTCAAATAATTTCTTTAATAGATAAAGTATACACAACTAACCTAAAATTATAAGATTTTAATAAATAGACCAATTCTATACATTAAAACAAACCCACTTGTTTTTTTCAATAAGCTGTAAGTTAATTCCCAACACTGTTCGGTTATGGCGAGTTGCAGTATCCATTTTAATTGAAACCATTTGTTGCTTAGCAATTCTAATTATATGATCTTTAATATCTCTATACTTTGCTCCAATTAATTCACATATATTTTGGGAAGATATTGGCTCCATGCGAAGTCCTTCGAAAAGAGGTGCTGATATCACTTTGAATCCATTCGAATCAAAGAAAGACAAGGGCTGTGATTGTTTTGTAGCAAACTCTATACACGCATCGATCACTTCTTGTTTTGATATTTTTACATTAAATGTAACTTTTTCCTCTTTTTTATATTTTTCATTTGAGACCGATCCTGCGCCTTCCAATTCTTTTTGATAAATTTCCAAATGTGCAGAAAGCATGTGCCGTTTCAAATTTGTAATATTTTCGCCAATAAATTTTGCAGAACAGATTTTACAAATTGATGTATTTATGTTTTTTTGGAACTGGTAAAACTCTCTAATAAAGAAACATCTTTTACGACCCATTATTACTTAGTGAAAAATTACAACTGCGTTCTCAACGAAATATGATAGCAATGTTTTATGCACTTGAATATTTGTTATACATACAAAATATTAAAATACTTTATATTTTCCCGTTACTTTAGTATTATTGTAAATTTATTAGAGGTATAACCACTTAAAATAATGAATCAAATGCAAAGCCTATTTATGTGACCAATGAATACAAATCAGGTTATACACCTAATGTTGTTGTATTATTATTAATACACTCAAAATTTTGTATTTTGTAGTTTATTCAAAAAGTTTTCCGTTAAGTTAAATATTAATGAAAACATAGTTATTTTTAGATCGAAATTATTTTTTTAACTTTTTATTCATGTTGTTCAACAAACAAACTACAAGAAATTTTTTTCTGTACAGTTAATATTTGCAGTCATATATTTTCATATAATTTTGAAAACAATAATAGTTTTTCAGTACACACAAAAAAATAATCGAGTCTATATTAACTAAGCTTAAATAGTTAATTTATTTTTATATGAAAACTAAAAACTAAGTTTTATTATCTATGCCAATAGGTAATTCAAACAATACACTTTACCTAAAAACTATGTTAATATAACATAGTAATTAGTTATTTGATATTTGGTATCTTTTTCGATGTTGTTTTTGTTTATTTTATTGTCAATTGAAAATATTTTTGGTGCAAAAGGGTATGTATGAAATTATCTAAAATATTAGTTAGTTAAGTATTAAATATTAACTATTAACTTTGTAAATGCATTCTACCCTTGCGCTTAGTTAAATTTATACTCTATTCTTAGGAAATATAACCTATGGATTTTTTTGTGTGTATAAGATTTTCGTTTGCTGTTAAACAAACTAAAGAAAAATCAATTATTTTTAACTTGTTAGTTATAAAAATAACATTAAAAAATAAATGAAAAATTCTTATGATTCAAATGAAATGTAAGCGGTCCGTTCATATTTATAGTTATTATTAATGAATTTTATGTTGAATTTACCTACATAATATTTTGAGTGTATGAATGTATGTATATACCAACATGCATAATCTGCAAAAATAAAACAATTAATATCAAGAAAATATTCAAAATAATTATTATCGTAAATAAAAATAATAAAAATCGTTTGTAATAGTTATCTGTAAGAGAAATAAATATTTATCGATCATAATAGTTATGAGCCAATATAAAAATATATTAATTGGATATAATAGTTATGTTTAACAAATATTTATTTTCATTATACATAATAATTAAAACCAATTTTTATAGAATACTAGCTGACCCGGTGCGCTTCGCCACCCCAATTAGAAGAAAGAAATAGTACTATCAAGTCTCACTTTGTGAATCTAATTGAAAATGTCTAATTTCATATTTTTGGGTCCATTATTATAGAAAATGCAAAATGTGTTCCTAATTTAAAATTTTTAGGTTTATTATTATAAAATATTCAAAAAGTACCATTGTAATAAGGAAATAGTACCATTGATTATCACTTTTAAATTCGAATTCACTAAACCATAACCCATCAAGTTTGAATTTTAGATTTGTATATCATTTCCTATATTATCAACTAATTTTGTTTCTATAATACATAATATTTAATAAATTATCACAAAACCGAAACCGCGGTTTTGAAATTCTTCGGTTTCTTGGAAACGCTAGGTCCATTATTATAGTAAATTCACAAAAGTACATATGAGATCAAAGAAAAACTACCAAGAAGTATGGCCTTGAATTTTCACTCACTTGGGACCATATACGCCTAATTTCATATTTCTATGTCCATTATTAAACAAAATTAAAAAAGTACCATTAGAATATATAAAAAGTACCAAAAATCCCCCACCACCCTACCAAAAAGCAGCCCCTTGTGGATTTCCACTCACTCGAGTCCATATAAGCTTTATTGCATGTTTCTAGGTTCATCGGTGAAGAAATTACAAAAAGTAAAAAGTACCAAAAAGTCTCCCCCTAGAATTCTCACTCACTTTAGAACATATACGATTAATATCATATTTCTATGACCATTATTACAGAAAATTCAAAAAGTACCGCTACAATATATAAAAAGTACCAAAAATCAGGCACTTGTGGTCACTCCGGTCCATATAAGCTTTACTTCATGTTTCTAGGTTCATTGGTGAAGAAATTACAAAAAGTACCATTAGAATAAAGAAAAAGTACCAAAAAGTCTCCCCCTAGAATTCTCACTTAGGACCATATATGCTTAATTTCATGTTTCTAAGTTCATTGTTATAGAAAATTCAAAAAAGTACCATTATAACCATAAAAAAAGTTACAGAAAATTAAAAAAAGTACCATGAAGTATCCGCACGAATTTTCACTCACATAGGACCATATACGCTTAATTTCATATTTCTAAGTCCAAAAAAAAAAAAATTTAAAAGTACCATTAGAATATAGAAAAAGTAGCAAAAAGCAGCCACTTGTGGATTAACACTTACTCGGGCCCATTTAAGCTTTATTTCATGTTTCTGGGTTCATTGGTGAAGAAATTTCAAAAAGTACCATTCGAATAAAGAAAAAGTACCAAAAAGTCTCCCCTTAGAATTCTCACTGACTTAGCACCATGTATGCTTAATTTCATGTGTCTAAGTCCATTGTTATACAAAATTAAAAAAAATACCATTCGAATAAAGAAAAAGTACCAAAAAGTCTTCCCCTAGAATTCGAACTCACTTAGGACCATGTATGCTTAATTTCTTGTTTTTAAGTCCATTGTTATAGAAAATTAAAAAAAGTACCATTAGAATAAACAAAAAGTACCATGAGGTATCCGCTTGAATTTTCAATCACTTAGGACCATATACGCTTAATTTCATATTTCTAGGTCCATTATATTATAGAAAATTCAAAAAGTACCATTAGAATATAGAAAAAGTACCAAAAAGCACCCACTTGTAGTTTCCCACTCACTCGGTTCCATATAAGCTTTATTTCATGTTTCTAGGTTCATTGGTGAAGAAATTACAAAAAGTACCATTCCAATAAAGAAAAAGTACCAAAAAGTCTCCCCCTAGAATTCTCACTCACTTAGGACCATATATGTTTAATTTCATGTTTCTAAGTCCATTGTTATAGAAATTTCAAAAAAAGTACCATTAGAAGAACAAAAAAGTACCTATAGTTCAGTTCACACATTTTGGTACCTAAATATTATCCCCTATTCCTAACACTAACTTCACTCAGATACATATCAGCTAACTTTAATGTCGATAACTAAAATAATTTAAAATGTTAAAAAAGTACCATTAGGAGAAAAGTACCAATTTCCCTTTTCTTCCTTGAACACCCCTCAAGTTTGAAATTTAAAAATATTCAATTTTGCCAAAATTGTTTATGCTACAGGCATGTCTCAAAATATTAAAATCTGTGTTAATGTGCCCAAGAATAAATATGTTTTAAAAAAAGTACCAAACTGTTTACCCGGATTTGGCCCAATATACACCTTGGCACTCGAGTTCCAAATAACACCCTGTTAGTTAATTTTTGTATGAATCCAGGAACCAACGTTAAAAAAATTATCAAAATTGGCTTAATAATTTCAAATATAATGTATTTTCCCGTTTTTATCCCCTTTTTGGTACCTTTTTTATCCCCATTGCGGTGGTTAAATTTTATTCAAATAAAAATCTGCATCGTGGTAGGAGCTCATAATAAAATATTCGTATGTCTATGTCATATTATAGAAAAACATATTTTATGAAAAAGTACCAAAAATAAACACAAATTTTATCCCTTAAGGGTTCGAATTTCCAAAAAGTACCAAACTTATATTTTTTATTTTTTGATAAGTAAAGAATGCGATTTAAAATTTGTTTATATGTTTATTGGTTTAAAAGATACATAGGGTGCCAAAAAAGTACCAAAATACAGTTTTTACCCGTTTTCTCCCCTAAAGTGTTAGAATTTCGAAAAAGTACGAAACACCTGTCAGCTTATTTTATTTTATCCCTTAAGGGTTCGAATTTCCAAAAAGTACCAAACTTATATTTTTTATTTTTTGATAAGTAAAGAATGCGATTTAAAATTTGTTTATATGTTTATTGGTTTAAAAGATACATAGGGTGCCAAAAAAGTACCAAAATACAGTTTTTACCTGTTTTCTCCCCTAAAGTGTTAGAATTTCGAAAAAGTACGAAACACCTGTCAGCTTATTTTTTAGATGAAGTAACATGCAATTTTAAGTTTTTTGTATCTTTATTAGTTTTGAAGATATAAGGTTACCGAATTTACCCCCTAAACGTTCGAATTTCCAAAAATCCCTTCTTATCGGATCGTTTTGGGGAGGGACGAACCCACAGTTAAAATTTCATGATTCTAGCTTCAGCCGTTTGGGCTGTGCGATGATGAATCAGTCAGTCAGTCAGTAACGTTACTCTTTTATATATGTATATAGATTTCTTAAAATGGTCAATTTTTTGGTACCTGAAAAATGAACATAATAATTATTTAGGGTCCTTGAAAATGACACTGGGCAAATATTAATTTTATAAAAAATACACAAGAAGCTAAACACATTGTAATTATCTTAAAATTAAGTTAATACCTTCCAATTCAATATTCATTTTGATTTATTTCAAAAAAAATTGTGTATATGGTTTTAATTAATTTAAAGTTGCGCTTAATTTTCCACTTTTTCACTCTGCAAAAACCAATTGTCAACATGCTCTCACTTTTGAAGCTATTCTTGAAGAGTATAGTTGGAATAAAACAAAAACAACTATAAATATTAAAACCAAAGTATAACAAGTAGTCCAACTCTTTGACAACAGTACCTAACTCTATACATGTGTTAGTAAAAAAGTACCTAACTCTAAACATGTGTGAGTAACAAAATTACACATGTGTTGGTAACTTTTAAATTTTCTACAGGCAACAGAGTTTTATAAATATGTTCTAAATTTGAATTTGTATGAATTTTTAATACCAAAAATTGTAACTCTGTCCTATAGTTTAAATTCTACAATAACAAAAAATTACATGTCAGAATTTCCAAAAATATTTTTTTCTTGATTTGTGCAAAATAGAAACTTTTTAACAATGAAAGTGTGCTAAAAGTGTTTAAAAAAAATATAAAATTATATGTGTTAAAGTAATAATGTGTAATAGAACGTTATTTTATCAAAAATTAAAAGTTAAAATTTCAAGATATTTCATTTGTTTACATTTCTCTGAGCTCACACTGTACCAAGGTTGCCAACTCTTCAGCTCAGAAAATGGCTAGATTTTGAATTAAAAATGGCTAGAAATGGCTAAAACCCAAAAATAACTGAATACAAATTCATAAATATTACATTTCTTATGTGTTACATTTACACTGACAGTTTTCAAAAATAATTTTTACCGACTTCGTGTTAATGGGGTTTAGCATTTTCTCAATCTCCGGTTATCGTTTTTCGTAACGATATACTTCCAGTTAATAGAATTTTTGTATGAGAACTGTCAGTATATCGTCACCATAAAAAATAACCAGAGATTGAGAAAATGGGGATAAGGATTAATATGCCTGATATGTTTGCTTTGGAAACAATTTCGAAGCCTGTTTTCATAAAATCAATAATATTCTCATCAAATCATTACTAGACGAATTTGTTTAAAAAGTTTCTTTGTCATTTGATAAAAAATATTGTTTTATTTTTAAAAAATTCCAAAAATGTTTAAGAAAATTATAAAATAAAAATGGCTAAAGGCTCCATTAGTCTTTGCGTTCTGTAACGTTTCTGTTCTGTGCCGTTCTGAATGCTGTTATATTGTAGTTAGTTTTTCCGTAAGATCGTATCAGCTGTTTTTAAAATAATAACCAAAAAACCATCTTGGTGATTTTGTTACTATTTTTAGTGTTTTTTCTATTTAGACCTTCAACATATTATTGTGAACATTTTTATAAATACATGCATATATTTTTTGTTAATGATTTAATTTAAACTAATATTTTTACATACATAGTACATACATTAAAAGAAATTTATATTTATTTTATTAAATTTCCATGTTTTTTTGAAAATATTATATTTTTTATTCTTTTGTTAATAATAAAAATTTCCCTTTCACAAATGTTGGCACCACTGCTTTCATATTGGTGGCATTTTTGTGTATATATGATATCAGCTGTTTTAGCTGTCACTTAACGTTGCGGACAAAATTCAGTTTTCAACAGATTCATCCGCAACAGAACGGCAACGTTACAGAAAAACTAACGACATACACAACTTTCCCTATGCTAAAAACAAAACAGCTGATTCGGAACGGAACGGAACGTACAAACTAACTAGGCCTTAAGACAAAATAAAATGGCTAGATCTTCCGGCAAGATTAAATCTAGCCATTTTTTTATGGCTAAATGAAAATAAAATCGCTAGAACTAGCCGTAAAATGGCTAAATTGGCAACCTTGCACTGTACCCGTATATGTGAGAGAGTAATTTGAAAAAATTGAGAGTTGGACTACTTGGTATACATTGATTAAAACCTTGTTTTGGTGACAAACTTTTCACTTTGTTTTTTATGTTTGGCCTATGGGATCGACCAGTGTGCGGTGGCTTGATATTTTTCGTTGCTTTCCAAAGGGAAATTTTGTGTGTTTGGTATTTGTCAAACTTTGAATGTAATTTCTATTTCTGCGATCCTCTTCTAATTGAAGAGCTTTTTTCAAGTTTTTACTAGCAGGCAGTGTTGCCACCAAGACAATTATAAACTACACATGCCTCATGCCTAAATTACACATACGAGAAAAAATTACACATGTAAATAAATTTTCGTGATTTCAATAGGAGAAATTTTCTAAAATTATCATGAATATAAAAGGTTTGTCACAGTGGACTCTGGGATGTTTGGACCAAATACGATCACTTTATTGTCAATGGACAATTTTCACTTGCGGTGATTTTAATTTATCCAGGAATTGGATATATGAGGGGTATTAAAGCAAGGTTAGCAATCTCTTTTTTTAGTGAACTTTTCTAATTTAATGAATTCTTGAGATCAGTCAAATATGTCAATCACAAATACGCTTTTAAGAAATATTAATCAATGTCCATTCGGAGATTGTTCCATTGGAAATTGTTACTTTTCTATGAAAAATTTAACAATATTTAAAAAATAGCACAATGTTTGCTTTCGAATTTTAATTTATTCCTAATTTATATTAAGTGCTTTGAAATCAGTTTTGTTTTCAGTTTCAAAGATAAATATTTTTTACTATTTGTTTAAAAATTACACTGTGACACAAAATCGAACTTTTCGAATCGGAATGGGATGAAACCAAAAGCAAATGAAAGCTTACGTTTTCCATAACAAAACCCTCAATGCTTTTTTCTAGTTCAGCGCTAGATTTTTTTTACACGCATTTGAAGTTAGTGATTTTGGAACGCTGGCTAACAAGAAAAAATCAATAAAAATTTGATAAAACAATGCCTATTTATTTTTATTATCCCGGAAAGTTGTGGTATCTTAAAATTTTTGGGATCGGGGAATCCATTTTTGATATATACAATGGTGTAGAAAAATAAAGAGCGAAATAAGTCTGTAACTTCTAAACGGTTGGTCCGATTTTAATGAAATTTGACATGCGAAAAGAGGAAGTATTGTCGCATTAAAGTTTTGAACTAGGACCTCATGAGCCCACCAAGGGCGCGGGCAGGGGTTCCCAAAGTAGGACACCTCGGTATGTTAAATATTTAATACAATACTATTTTTTCGTTTGCTCTCTGATTTAAAAGAAAAATACATGTCTAGAATCTCCTCGTCGAGCACTACAAAAAACCTTATCTTAGCTATCAATTAACACTTATAGCTTAGGAGATATTCGCATTTAAAAATTAAATTTTCAACATTTTTACCCACCCTACTCCAGTTTTTTGATAACAGCGGGTCCAAATATTTTCCGATTTTCTCCATTTTTCTTTTATTGGATTAACAAACAGCAAAAGAATTGTTTAAAAATCATTACTGAGTCCAAAGTTATATGCATTTTAATTTGAAAAATAGAAAATAGGGAAAGTTTTTTGGGATAAAAGTACTTTTTATGTTTTTAATTTATCTAAAAAATTTCTTAGAAGATTTATAACAAATTTATACTTTTTGAAAAGCTTACTTTACATCAAATATCATAAATGAAAAAAAAAATTAAAATTTTCTATACCGAGGGACCAGGTCCATCCAAAATACGCCTATTTTTTATGTAAAATTAAAATTTATGGCAAAAATTCTCAAATCGCATAGTCGGTATTAAAATATAGTAATCCATTTTAGATGGCCCAATATGTTCTTAATTATTTTGTAAAAGCCTTTCGATCTCTCCACCCCTATTATGGATAATATAGACAAAAAACTAAAAAATCTCATTTTTGTGATTTTTCAAGACTTTTTTTGGGAATTGCGGGATTCCTGATTACAAATTTCAAAATTTCATTTGCTTTTCGTTTTATCCCATTCCGATTTTGGTTGTTGCACAGTGTTATAGCTCTGATCATTTTCCTTCCCAGTAAATACTTTACCAGTAAAATATTGTAACGTTTATATTTTTAAAATTTGTAGTTATAAATTTGAAATAAAACTTCCAAAATAGTAAGTCAATTTTATTGTTTATTATTTAAAACACAAACCAATAGCATGAACACAAAACAGTTCTTATGGGTATAAAATATAACTAGTAACAATTTGTAAATTAATTTTTCTCACACAAATTCCTACGTTCTTGTTTTTTTCTCTTAAGATTGGCTAACTGTAATTACCGTTACCGATATAATAGTTTATACCGTTATCTGTAAATACCGTTATCCTTATTCTATAAACAATTTAAAATTATAAAAATACAAATTTTCGATTTGGGGTTATCTTGAAAATTAACGTTTTTCCAATAACTTATATTGTATTATTTATACAATATAAGATGAAGATATGAATCAAGTTTGAACTAAATTAACATTAAGGTTTGCAGAAAAATACGATAAGTAATTTGGAGATTGCTATGTTTGGTTTTCCAGGTGGACATTTCGCCGTTTGTGATAGTTTTGTTTGCATAATATTGGTAATAGAAACTAAATTTTAGTTATATATAAGACTTTTAATTCCAACACGTTTTTTTGTGGTACACTTTTAAGTATGTTATTGTCCACCATTAATAAAACATATGTGGTTTTCGAATTTCGGCCACCGGGCGATCCTAGTACATATAATTACATTATACTGAGTAACAAACGAGTACAATATAATAAATATGAATACATTTAGAGATACTGGATTTGTATTTATCAACTAAAATAGAGGATATAGCTACTTTCCCTCATATAAATGTACATATTTATTTCAGTCGGTTTTGAAATCTGAACAATCCATAATTCATTCATTCAATTAAAATTCAAAATATAGATAAAAGACATACATTGACAATATATTTTGGATATAATTGGAATTTAAAATTACACATGAATTACACATTCACTCAATTACACATGGGCTACACATCCAAGTTAAAATTACACACAATATGTGTAATTACACATGAAGTGGCAACACTGCTAGCAGGTGATCTATTTTGTTGCCATTCTCTTCTGAGTTTTCTATTTTCTAAAAGAAGTCGTTCAATATCTGAGTTGGAAATGTGCATATCAGTTTTAGGAAATATTTGACTCTTATGCCCAGTTTTTGACTTGTTATTTAAATACGTATTTAGTTAATTTTAACTTAAAATTAAGTTGTATTTAAATACAGTTTGAGTTTTTCAGTGTTACATAATTTGTCTTATTTAAATAAGATAAAAGTATGGTAGCACTACTAAATATCAAAAATTTATCGATAGTTTTGCTTAAAACAGCTGTTCAACCAAAACAAAAATTGATACATTTTGCTCAATAAGAAATAAAAGTTTATTAAACAATAAAATTATTGGTAGGAAAATGCACAAAAGAAGCTCCAATTGCCCCGCATCGGAATTGTAGTTTTTGCAAGACGCTTTTTTTAGCAAGACGCTGTTGTTTGTTTTTTTTTACTACAATAGAGTGAAAAAAAACCAAACAACAAAAGTCAGCTGTCAAAAACATATGGTAGTTTATGAAACTTAAATAGAATTTAAATGACCAACGTCGGCCATTTAAGTATCATTTAAAAAAGCACTGAGAAACTCATTTTCGCATTTAAATAGAACTTAAATATAATTCATATTTAAATACGAAGTCAAAAACTGGCTCTTAGAATGATTTAGAGCCGATACAATTAATGACGTGAAGTCATTAACACTTTTATCTACATCTTCCTCACACTGAATACAATCTGTGTGGATATGACTGCTTATATATTTTTCATATTTAAGCCAATTTGTTTTAAAGTAGTATGTTTCAGTATGAAATTTTGAAATGTTAGTTCTCCCGTAATATTTTTTGTTATTGCAAAGTCTATGAGATCAGGAATTTTTTTAGGATCAGTAGGCCAGTATGTTGGTTGTCAAGGGGACACAAAATCCAGGCCATTTTTGCGATCAACTAATGCTTTATAAAGCTGTCTACCTCTGGGATTCATTAGTCGAGAGCCCCAGTAAGTGTGTTTGGCATTATAGTCGCCACATACCAGAAAGCGACCTCCTAGCGTGCTAAAGAATTCTTCAAACTTCTCCTTGGTCATTGAAAAGCGTGGTGGGCAATAGATCGCGGTTATATTTAAATCTCCAGCAAAGCTTTCCAGATGAATGGTTGTTGCCTGCATATAGTCTTTTGAGAATTCATCTAGGGGATAATGTTTTAAACGATGTATAACCCGAAATATAAAAGTTATACCTATTGGTAAGATGAGTTTCCGAAACCAATAGCACGTCGATGTTTTTATTCTGCATGAAGTGGGATACCTCTGATTTGTGTTGGTTTAAACCGTTTGCATTTCAGAAACATAGTCTCAAATAACTAATTTTTTTGTTAAGAGGATTTGTATCATTTGGTTCGGCGCTCTTAAAAGCTCTTGTATTGTGTTTTGCATGGATGATATAAAGTTTGTCATATTTTGATTAAGAGAGGTAATATTCTGTGTAAGCGCGTGTATAAGTGCTTCCAACCCTCCCGTATTTTTGGGAACACCAGGTTGCTGGCAACCCGTTCTTAAAACATTGGCATAAGAACATGCTACATTCTTAGACTGATCAGTTTGAGTGGATTGTGAATTTAATTGAGTTGAGGCTGCTTGTTTGTTCAATAGCGGAACTTCAAAATTGACTGGTGAATAGGTGTTTTCAAATTTGTAGGCTGGTACTTCAGATGTTTTCCCTCTTATTAGGTTTTGCCTCTCTCTTAGTCTGTTCAATAACTCCTTATAAACTGGGCACGGTAGTTGGCTGAATGATCGCCACCACAGTTACCACATTTTCTTCTGAGACCATTCTTTAGGATATCACATTGTGATGCCACACACACTGTTCGCAAGGTACAATAATTTTTAGTATGCCAAACTCTTGACAATTGCCACATTGAACAGGACGATTTCTTTTAAGAGGCTCCTCAATGGTTATTCTACGATTTAACAGATATCGTGTTGAGTAAATTGGGTGAGTTTCATTTCCCCTCAATTTATTTTTTCTGGCTCCAACTCGACTCTAAACATTGGCTGAGGAATTTTATCTTTGTTAAATATATTAACTACAGCTCTTATTTCGTAGCCCAATTCTTGCCGGGCCTCCTTGATATCATTAGTTTCAACACTTGACTCTATGCCTTTAATGACAACTGTCAACCCTTTACTACTTTTCATTTGATAGGTATAAAAATTCTTTTTATTATCATTTAGGTATTGAGAGACGACTATTTTCGTGTATACGACTATTTTCGTCTCTTGCACATCGTCTTTTCTTATGGGAACAATATGGAAATTATTTTTACCAATGAGTTCAACAAATGTTTTGACCAAATTATTCGAGCTGGGCTCACGCAGATATATTGGTGGTGGCTTTAATGATTTATTTTGTTTATCACCATCTTTTATACTCTTATTATTATCCTCGCTCAAGAGTGCGAAACGATTGCCTATCAAGGTATTATCAACTATCTTCTGTTTCTTGACAGACGTTCCATTATTTTGGGGACTTAAATTTCTTTTATTAATACTTACATATCTAAGCATACCTGTACCGCAATTCTGTAACTTTTTATACTTTCTTACCGATGTCGTTAAGTAACGAAAACTATCGGTTGCTTTAACGAATTTAATATTCACTATTTGAAGTTAACGAAATCTCTCGGTAATAAATTTTAACGACGAATATAGTTAAAAATATAAATGTCAATATTTTTAAAATTAAAAAATCATAAAAATATTTACTATTTTCTCCTGTTTGCAGATAAATTCGTAGTCGTGTGAATAAATAATCGCATTTATATATAAAAATCAAGCATCAGCTCACCCAAATATGTTCGCGAAACCTACTGAAAACAAAAGAACAAGAGTTTTTTTCTAAAAATAAAAGTAACCCAGTGTAATACATATGTCTATGCCACCACAAGTGATCATTAATTCAGAATTTAGATATGTGTTGTTATAAGGACAGTAGACAAATTCAGATGAATTTCCTTCTTAGAATACTGTCTTAAAAACGATTTTATAACTTTTATATAAGTTTATAATCGTATCACATCGCCAAAAATGTTAATTATGGATATTATGCCTCAAATAAAAGTTGCTCTTAAAATTCGAATATTATTTTCTAAAATTAATATAATTGGTTAATTCACAACGTATCTTATCATGTCATATTGTCCTAATATTTCACAGTGGTTTTTATTGTTTTTCAAGCTAAAAAAGTCCTAAAATAATACTACTATGTATGCTATGTTTATTGTGTTATCGTAACCAGCCAGCAGAGACCTGCGCCGAATGACTAAAGGGTGGATTAGCCGACTGTAATGTAACCTTAACGGAACGGAACAGCTGATCGTTTCTATTGTGTGTAAAGTAGTTAAAGCAGTTATAGTGACAAAATGTAACGTAACTGTAACATCTGAACCTGTTAAAAACTGAATTTCTTTACGTTTCAACGTGACATTTACTAACGGTGTTGTCAACTTGTTGATTTTAAAAGTCTTGTATAAAAAATACTTCTGCTCAGAACGCTTAACAATATTTTCAATGTTCTAAAAATGTTTTAAATATTTCAATAATATAAATACATAAATAAAAAACCAAATGTAAGAAAAGATAAACTCACTGTTTATTGTTGATTTTTTGTTTATGCTATTTTTACAAATAAAGCTTGAGTGTCTGTAATTCTCATTCACTCTATAGTTTGATTTGTATAATATCTTTAGTTTTTCTAAAGCCTTTTGGGAAAAGGTTTCCTGATGATCTGGCCTAAGCAACCAGTGAAATGCGCATAGTCTACGTTTACAATGCAGAAATTGAAAGCTAGACAGACGAAGTTCGAAGGCGAGGTGTTGAAGAGGTACAGTGTGTATTACACAGGTTTAGGTTAGTTCAAAAGAGAATGAGCAAAATGTCTGCCTTTCAATTTCTGCATTGTAAAAGGGGACAAAGGAACTAGCATATCCCACAACAATAAATGTCAGTGAATTTATCAATAATTGGGAAATTTAGCACAATTCTTACTAAAAACAAAATTTTTTTATTGTTATGGTAATATTTACTTATTATACAAATTAGTTCACACAAGCATTTATAAAATGTATACTAATAATAGTCGAAAGTAATAAATTTGAAAATATTAAATTAATATTTTGTATAGACAAATTAAATTAACAATTAGGGCCCTTATTACAACTTGCCTTTATGTTCGAAATAGTGAAAGGTGAAAATTTAAGCAATAGAAAAAGGTACCCTTAAAGTTAACTATTACTATTACGAACATAAAGGCAAGTTGTAATAATGGCCCTTAGTATAAAGTACAATACAATATTAATTAATTTTTAAGTTATCGGACCTTTAATAAATAAAGTCTGTATGACAAGGTAATAAATAATACAGGCAAATCCCGGTATAACGAACGATATGTTGTCAGGCCCATTCGTTAAATTGAAAAATTCGTTATATCGAGATGTTTTTTTTTTATTAATTTTCGACAACTTTTTCTATATTGGAATTTAACTAAACGTATGTCGTTTTGATCCCTAGGTTGGATGAGCGGTGTGACATTAGGAGGCATGAATATCGTCCAAATTGGTATATTTTTAGTAGTTTTTACTAATTTTTCTTCTGGAGGATGGCTTGTTGCATTATCCATAATTAATAAAGCCTTCACTGTAAGGGATTTCGATTCTGAAAATGATTCAACCTGCAGAAAATTAAACTCAGGGACAAACATTTAAAATAACAGATTTTGAAGATTCCAGATTCCACTTAATTTATGTAAACATAATTTACAGGAAACACTTAGTCACGATAAAATGTTTGTTTTTATTTTCTTCAAAATAAATGTTGATAATTTTGTTATTCCATATTTCATTTATTCATCCAAATTTTTAGATTTTCTTTCAATGAAATTCTTCTACGGTTTCCCATACTTAATTCACGTGAATTATAGCCTGTTTCACAATATCGAATGAAATATTTCGTTCCCATTCTAAGCGAAAGAATGCTGATTTTGGATTCCCTAACTACATGTTTATGTGAATCAGTTTTCTTTCGCTTAGAATGCGAACGAAATCTTTCATTCGATATTGTGAAAACAAGCAATTAAAACAACTATAGAAAAAATGGCAGCACCTATTAATAAAGAGAGTAACCATTGAAAACGGTAATGTAACGACTTATTTTCTTATTTTCACATTCTTTACTACTTTTGTTATTTATACTTTTTGTTCGTTATATTGAGCGTACAATTTTCGAAATATTCGATATATAAGGTTGTCAATTTTAAAAATGTGGTCGTTTGTTTGATTTTGTTTGTTTTTTCTCATCATTCGTTATATCGAGCATACAATTTTTGAAACGTTCGTTATATAAGGTAGTCAATGTAACTAATTTGACCGTGCGTTAAATCGGATTTTCGTTAAAGTGAGATTCGTTATACCGGGATTTGCCTGTATTTATAATTGTCTGCTAATGGGTTAATATAAACATATATGAAGTCACTTCGAAGCACTTCACAATGATGATGAATACATTATGTGTAAAAAAATACGGTTTATATGTAAGTACTATTACCAAAAAAGTTTAATAATTTTTTTTTAAAATCGCAGAAAAAAATTATAAAATCGCTTGAACAGTACTTAAAACAATTGTGTTGATAACACTTTCAAACAGCTGTTTAAATTTGTTTGTTTATGTCAAAAACATATTACACGTTTTTAATGTTCTATAATCGCACTAAAGTGTTACGTTAAGTCAACATTACGGTTACATTACATCAACGGTCGGCTAACCCAGCCTTAAGAGTTTGTTAAGCCGAGCCGCCGAGACGAGATATGTTAGGACATTATGACAATATGACTGATAAGAGACCTTGTGAATTGACCAAATATATGTCCAAATTTATCTTAAAAAGATAATTAAAGCATGTTAATTTTTATATTAAAAACCCAAAATCAGTCCGTATCTAACAAACACAAAAAAGTTTAGCAACCGTACTTTCAAAAAACAACTTATTTCGAATATTTATGTTACAAAACTAACTCCTAAACAATTATCGTTATGGCTTAACTAGAACATTTTATTTGTCGTTAACCTACCGACAAATTTCGTTATCTACCGACTATTTTTAACGAAAATAATCGGTAAAATTTAATTCGGAATATCCCTTAACGATAAATATTGTTAACTAACGAATTTTGATTACTTAACGACAAAATTTTGTCGTTAAAAGTTGGTATGGCGCCCTTCAATGTACCATCATTATTTATTGTGGTTTGTTTAGTGTTAAAAACATTCAAACTCTCACTATTCTTTGTTAGTGGATAACAAGCTTCCCAGCTGTTTGAAAAGTGCCAATTGGAAATCTTGCACTAGCTATATTACTACTTCTACAACTAACTAGTTCGATGTGGCTGCTAAAGTGGTAGTTAAATGGTTATCATTTGCACTACATTTTACCAGCATATTCAGTAATAAACAATAGTCAGATATTTGTCTTTAGTTTTTGAAAATAAATTCAAGAAAAATAAAATCTTCTAGAATATCTAGATGGCCACATGTAATGCTGAATGTGGCCGTTTGTGTTTTCATTCTCACTGATGATGTAGAAAATGCAAAAATAGAGAGTAGACTCACATGTTATTCTTAATAACAATTAGAGAGCAGTACAAATAAGAGCTCTGTGGTTCAGTGGTTAGAGCATTTGACTAGAAAACGAGAGGTTATGTGTTCAACCCCGCTCTCAGAAAAATTTATTTTTTCTTTTTTTCTCAAATGCTGGAGTATTTTCACTATTGAATTTAATAGTGAAGTGTTATGCAGAGTGTGCCAATCGGCCACTTGCAATGACATCCCCGTGTTAAATTCACCAGTCAATAACGTTGCGAGTGGGTTGAAAATTCACTAGTAGTAGTTCTTAGTGGCCAACGAATTCGACGTAGCGGAACTAGTGCAATGAACTGCAGGGTTGCTTATTAACAGCATTTGTCTGCGTTTTTAAAACTGGTATAGTTGTTGTTGTATTTAAATTTTTCATATTTTCTTTTATGCTCTGTTCTAAACATAAATTGGTTGGTGATATTGTTTGTGTATTATTTTGTTCATGTAATTGTATCACGGGGGAACAAGAGCGTGCTCTCTCAACTGGTTTGGCGGTTAAATAATTTTTGTTGTAGCTGGGGTCATTTATTTTTTTTGTTTTGATCACTCTCCTCGTTAAGAAATATGTAGGCATTTCTGCCGTTCATACTGAGCCTCCTCTCATCATGAGAATTCATGTGCTCTTTTAAAACAAACAAAAGGAATTAACACTTTTTATTTTTTTTTAAACCAGTTGTTTTCTTTTTTTTTTAAACAAAATTGCTTTTGCAAATTTTTATATTTATCACTAGACACAAATAACATTTCAAAGCGTCCAATCGCTAATTTTTAAAATTTTTATTTGCACTAAAAAACAATAAAATTTTAATAAAATCGCGGAGCGAATAAAATGCACGTCTGTTTGTAGAGAAAAAAAACAGAGATCGTATCTGGCTTTCATTTTGTCGCTAGTAATTTTTATTCGTCTGCTCTTGGGAAGTGTTTTCATTATTTGATGAGGGCTTAATACCGAATTCTAAATCACCAAGCAGCTTGAGTTCTGTCGCGAAGACAATTTTTGCAGGTGTTCGAGAAGTCGAGTCATGAACAGCTGACCTGTATGCCAATAGAAATTTTGGTATGTGTTCATTCCAGTCCTTCTGGTGTGCACTGGTCACTTTTTTTAAATATTCCTCCAGGGTGCGATTGAATCTTTCGACCATGCCATCAGATTGAAGATGCAGTGGCGTTGTTCAGCTTTTTCTTATTCCGTATAAATCACACATTTCCTTGAATACGGCGGATTCAAAATTTCTACCCTGGTCCGAGTGCAACTCCAGTGGAACACCATAGCGACACACCCAGTTGTTCACAAATACGCTTATAACCGTTTTAGCTTCCTGAATGGGTATAGCATATACCTCTGTCATTTTGCTGAAATAATCAATAACCACTAGAACGTAACGGTTTTCAGCATCACTGACAGGGAAAGGGTCTGCTACATCCATCGCAATCCGCTCGAATGGCGGTTATACTGCTGAAGTTGTCCACGACTTCTTCTTACATTCCTTTTCCTCGGCTTTTGCGCAATGCTTGCATTCCACGTTGCAAGGCCGTCTTGAGAGAGCGTCCGCATTGCCGTGTTTCAAACCCTTCCTGTGTTCGATGCTAAAGTCATAGCTCTAAAGCCGCTCAATCCAACGAGCCAGTTGCCCTTCAGGTTGTTTAAATTGCAACAACCACCTGAGGGCAAAATGATCGGTTATCAGTTGGAATTGCTGACCATACAAATACTTGTGGAAATGCTTCACACACTCTAATACTGCCAGGAGTTCACGTCGCGTTACGCAGTAATTTCTCTCAGGCTTGGAAAGTATTCGGCTGAAGTAGCCTATGTCCTTTTCCGTCCCGTTGATCACTTGCGAAAGTACACCGCCTATTCCGTATCCACTCGCATCGCTGTCTAGCACAAACTTTGCTCCTGGGATGGGATATGCCAAAATTGGTGCTGTACACAACAATTCCTTTAATGCCTGCTCTTGAGATTCACTCCACATGAACGCTCGCGACTTCTGCGTTAGCTCATGTAGGCTTGCGGCAACACTGGCAAAATTCGGTACAAATCGTCGGTAGTACGTGCAAAGGCCTAGAAAACTGCGCAATTCGTGAAGATTTCTGGGGCGAGGCCAGTCCTTTACGGCTCGTATTTTATCCTCATCTGTTGATATGCCGTCTGCGATGTCATCTAAAGACTTCTGTGATTTAAACTACTTCCTTTGGGTTGTGTTATTAAACTGAACTTTTATTATTATTCCCTTAACAAACTAACTTACAGATATATACAATAAGTATTGAGTTGCGACGTAGACTCACAGACTGTGGGAAATGACTAGTCAGCGCTAAAGGGTTTAGTCGGGTTTCATCATGTGAACTAGACAATATTTACCAGGTCAAATATTAGATAATACACCCTACTGACTAACCGTTGGTGTTATGACACTTATTCGTGAGGGTACGTCACACCTCCTTTTTCACAAAAAGAATAATCGATTTAACATTATTGATTATTCTATACTTATTTCTAAGAGTAACTATAGTTATATGTTTATTTGCTCTTTCATTACGTGTAATTCTTAGTAAAAAAAATATATATTTTATTTTGTTTATTAGTTGTATTTTTATACCCTTCACCTTCGTGAGAAGGGTATATATAAGTTTGTCATTCCGTTTGTAATTTCTACATTTTTCATTTCCGACCCTATAAAGTATATATATTCTGGATCCTTATAGATAGCGGAGTCGATTAAGCCATGTCCGTCTGTCTGTCTGTCTGTCTGTCTGTCTGTCTGTCTGTCTGTCCGTCTGTCTGTCTGTCTGTTGAAATCAGTTTTCTGAAGACCCCAGATATCTTCGGGATCCAAATCTTCAATAATTCTGTCAGACATGCTTTCGAGAATTTTGCTATTTAAAATCAGCAAAATTGGTCCACAAATGGCTGAGATATGAGGAAAAAACCAAGACAACCTCGATTTTTGACCTATTTGTTTACCTATATCTGGATTACTAAGACATTAATATAGACAATATGGATATCTAATGATAGATATTTCAAAGACATTTGCAACGACGTATATAAGACCATAGAAAGTTGGACCTATAAAATTTTTTTTTTCCAAAAAATTCAAAAAACAACTGGAAAAAAAATTAAATTTTGTTTACCTAAAAATATTTAAAATTTTGAAGTATAATTTGGTGAAGGGTATTTAAGATTCGGCACAGCCGAATATAGCACTCTTACTTGTTTTTATACAATTTAAGATACATGTTATGTATTTATTTCATTTTTACTTTAATCTGTATAAATTTACTTATTATATATTTTTCTTGCAATTATTTAAATTCGTTTATATATAATATTATATATAATTTAGAGTAATGTAATATAGTGTTAAATAATTATATATTTTAGTGTAATTAATATTTAAATTGAATTAAGTATTATAAACTTTGAGTCTATTTTTATGTATCCATGTTGATTTATTATTATCGTCTGATACCAATGCATTATTTCTATTATCTAATTTTATTACTTTAAATGGACCATTATAAATTTTATCCAATTTGTGTCCTGCATCATTGCGGACTAAAACAAAATCATTAACTTTAATATTTGAAATGTCTGATTTTATTTCTGATTGTTTTTTCCTAACTAATTTTGATTTTTCAAGAAGATCTGCAGCTCGTCTTTGAGCAACCTGTAACCTAAATTTTACATCTTTTTGGTATGATTCTATGTTATACAATGGTTCTAAAATGGACAATAATCGTGTGCCGTGGATGGTGTTGTATTGTAACAATATGTAAAAAATTTTACCCATATGTCCCAATCCGACTTGTCGGATTAAATGTACGTCCTCAAATACTAATTTAATGTCCTATGAGATCTTTCAATTGTTCCGAGAGTCTCGTGATGGTACGGAGTAGAGTTTAATTTTTCAACTTTCATTAGGGTGCATAATTCATGTAAGACGTTGTTCATATACTCCGTTCCCATGTCAGTAAGCAATTTTGCCATTGGACCATAAATTAAAACAAATCCTTCAAATTTTGCCTTTGCAACTTCATTAGCAGATTTATTCTTAATTGGAATCGTAACTAGGTATTTAGTCAGGTCACACATTATTGTGACCGCATATTCATTACCCAAGTCAGATTTGGGCAGGGGACCTATGGTATCGACTATAACGATATCGAATGCCTTTGCTGGTGTTGGCGTTATGATAAGGGGTTCCTTAGGTCTAACGCCAGACTTAGCTCTTTGGCATTCACTGCAAGCTTTTACATAACGAGAAATATCTCTTGTCATATTCTTCCAGTGATATCGTCTCCTAATCTTCTTGAGCAAACGGGTTGCTCCAGGATGTCCACCCCATACTGGAGCATCGTGATATCTTTCGATTATTCTAGCCCTATCAGATTTTGCTTCTACCTTTGTTAGTGCTGGTACGAGTACTATTTTAAAATTTTTCAATATTCTATTACATGTATTCTTAAATGTATCAATGTGCACATTATCAAACAATTTATCTCTCAATGATAATTGTAAATACGCGAGTCCATTATTATTAGCTACTTTTACTTTGAATAATAAAATTGTTATTTTTAAAATATAAACGTGGCATTTTACTGTACTCTTGTGTATTTATGGCTTCAAATACATGTAGCATTTCTGATAGTTTCTTTTTATCTTTATTTCTTGTATCACTTGTTCTTCCTTGCTTATTTCGGGTTTGTAGTCTAGTTGTTACTTTAAAAATGTCATTTATATTAGTTTTGCAAATATCAGAGAACTCTATTCGCGACAAAGCATCAGCCGCGTAGTTCTCTCTTCCCCTGATGTATTCAATCACAAAGTCGTATTCTTCTAGGTCCAGTCTAATGCGAGTTAATTTTGATGTGAGATTTTTCATTGAAAATAGATACATGAGTGGTCTGTGATCACTTCTGACCAAACATTTTCTGCCGTAGACATATCGACTTATTGATTTCGCCCTTTGTAAATGCTCTGGATGCGTACGTTCCGGAAATTTGAATACCTTGGTATTCTTGACTTAAAACGGCGCCACATGCGTATTTACTTGCATGAGTAGTAATACAAAATTCTTTTTCAAAATCAGGATATTGTAGTATTTTAGGACTTAGTAGTTGATTTTTAAGGTACTTGAAAGATTTTTCGCACTCTTGAGACCATTCGAAAGGAACGTTTTCCTGGACAATTTACTCAGGTGTCTTGAGTACTCCGAAAAATTTGGAATAAATCTCCTATAATAATTACAAAATGCTATAAATCGTTTTGCCTCGTCACCACTTTTTGGTGTTGGGTAATTTTTTATTATGGAGAATTTGCTGTCATCAGGTAAAATTCCATTGTCAGTACATTTGTGTCCCAAGAATGTTACCTCTCGGCAGAAGAATGAGCACTTGTCAGGGTGAAGTTTTAAATTATATTTCCGGCATATGTCAAAAACGTCTCTAAGATTTCGTAACATGTGGTCATTTGAGCAACCGATTATGATCAAATCGTCCATATATAGGAAAGCTGGACCCGGTTTTAAACCTGAGAAGGCTAAAGACATCATTCTCTGAAATGAGTTTGGTGCTATTTTTAAGCCGCATGGCAATCTTTTGAACCGAAAGGAACCCTTTTCAGTGGAGAAGGATGTAATGTCTCTTGAGTCTTCTTCTAGTTCGACTTGATGGAATCCTGATATTAAATCTAAACATGAAAAAAATTTTGCTCTGCCCAACTGATCTAAAATGTCGTCCATGCGTGGTAGAGGATATTTATCGGCAATTAACTTTTTGGACTAGTCTCCACCTCTTTTGGTCTGAACCTGGTAAAGGTTTCATTGGAACTAATAATATTGGACTATTGTAGTCGGAAACGGATGGTTCCACAATGTCGTCGTCTATTAATTTACGCACCTGTAAATTGACTTCATTTTTGTGGGAGTAAGGGATTCTATAATTCTTTATGTAGACGGGTTGGATATCACTTAATTTCAGTTTTTGTTTATAAAAGTTATTAATGCTTATTTTTTCCGTTTCTAATGCAAAAATGTCAATAAATTCGGAGCAAAGGGTTTTAACTCTTTATCCACAAATTCTGGAAAATTTTTAGAAAGTTTTCTTAATATTTCTTTTTTATCATTATCTTTAGGATTATTTTTTAGTTGGACTATGTTGTAGTCGTTTATACTTTCCGTTCTAATATGAATGTTTTTGATAACAAGGTTGTTGTCCGTTGTATTTATAAGTTGAACCATTGATTTAGATTTTGATGTAATGGTATTTGTAATGAAAACACCGTCATCAATCATTTGATGTGGAATTAAATATTCTTTTTCAGTGGTTTGAACGTTAATTAATCTTATAACTTCCGATCGCGCCGGAATCGATATCGAATTTTCCTCTGGTGCGTTCAATAACGGAATCGCTACGTCTGAAACAAAATCATCTGGCCGTAGTATTATTAAATCTCGATCTCGTGAATAGTCTAGAATGCAATTGTAGTTTCGTACAAAATCCATTCCAATTATTCCGTCCACTGGAATAGGAAAGTTGTCCTTGACAACGTGAAATTCATGTCGAATAAGAATATCTTCCATCATCAAATAAGTGGCTACTCTTCCCATGGTAGTAGTTAAACCATGGCCTACTTCACTGAGACTAGTAGTGATACCATAGTTTATATGTTCGTTAAGAACCTTTGTTTGTTTAATAAGAGAAATGTCCGCTACAGTGTCGATGAGAAATATCGTTTTACCGGCATTCAAAGATGATCTGCAGCTAAGATAGCTGTATAGACCAATATTAATGTTATAAATTTTTGCAATTATACATTCAGGGGGGCCTGCAAGTTTTCCGAATTATCTTCGGTTAATTCGGATTCTTGTATTTCTGTTGTTATTATTCGTACTATAGCTGTTTCGATCTCTTCCGTGGTAACTGTTGTTCTCACCGCTATACCTATTGTTGTTGTTATTATTATTATTATAACACCTATTATTATTCCTATATCTATTACCAGAAAACTGTCTACGATTTGAACCATTTCCTCTGTTATTGGAACCATAAAAGAGTATTGAATTAGGTTGGCCGAATACTTCCGTACAACTATTTACGAACTTTGCCATTACCTCGTTCATAGTTGAAAAGTTTCCTGAATCCATTATTAGTCTAACCTTTTCATTATTGGCATTTTTACTATAGCTTTAACCGCTGTTTTTGTATTTCTAATTCTATTGCTTTCTGAGGCATATTGCTTTTTTTCTGTTCTATTGTATTGTTACTAATTTTAGTATTTGTCCGTATTTTCTCAATTTCCTCATGGATGCTATGTGGTATTTCTAGTTCTACGCCCTTCCTTGAGGCTACTGTTAGTAGTTTTCCCCTAACGTCTAAGTAAAATGCTTCGGCTGATATTTTATGTGAAGCTGTTAGTCTAATATAATTTACATTAAATAAAATTCTAATTTTTTCAAGAGAATCTATTAAAGTTTCTATGTGTTTGAGCAATGTTTCGTCCGTCGTAAATTCAGACATTTATGGGACTTATCGAAGTTTTCCTTTATTAACCTTACTTTGGTAAGTATATTTTGCCACTCCATATATTGTTAAAAATTTCTATTTAATCGAACTATCAATTTATCATTTTTAAGAGGGACTCGAAAATATTTTATATTAATTATATTTTTTTGTTAAATTTTCATTTATTGAATCAAATATTAAAATTATTTTTAGTTTCAAATATAAATATCCGTCATGGTGGAGAAAAAATATTTATTCCGCTAAATATCAAAAACAATATGTATTTTCCATAATTTTTTTTCAATCATCTGTTTTTTGTTGAAAATATCAATAATTTTATATTAACATAAATATGTATTTGTTTTTACTTTAAAAATTTTATACATATGTGTGTACAATTTGAATTATATACAATATTTTTTTTGTTGTTTAATATTTAGGTTTATTCTATTTTTGAACTGTGGAATTAATGTTATTAATTGAATAATATATGTATGTATATATTTTTTGTATAATTTTAAACTTTACTGATATTACAAATGATAAATTTTTTTTTTTTTATTTTAATAAAAAAATAAAAAATATTATTTTCAATACAAAAATATTTTGATGTAAAAACACTTTTTAACAGAAATCTTTACTTTTTAATTACAAAAAAAATTAAAATATTGTTTGAAAGTATTAAAATATGGTTTCTGCTTATTACTAAATTTATATGTCTTTTTTTTTTGTTTGTTTAATTAACTTAAATTTTGTCCAAATCAGTAGCCCCATGTTTAGTTTTTAACACTTTTGTTTTCAATAAATTACACTTGTAATTTTGGAAAAAGTTGATTTTGTTGTATAGTGTTATTAATAAACACTTTTACTTTTAATTCCACACTGGCAGGATCGCCATGTGATTTAAACTACTTCGTTTGGTTATTAAACTGGACTTTTATTATTATTCCCTTAACAAACTAACTTATATACAAAAAGTATTGAGTTGCGACGTAGACACACAGTGGGAGAAGCCCCTAATTTAGTGGAATTAAATTCGTATCTTCTAAACGCTTCGCCAAATTAATTTCATTTATATGGAAATATTGCAGGCAAGGGGGTAATCTAATAAAGTAATGCAAAATGGGTACATCTACTTCAGTAGAATGAGCGGGAGAGGCTGTTAAACTACACTACCTCGGAAGAAATTCTATACTATTTTCAATTGTAAGAAATTATTTTAATATATCTTTCAAAATATTTAAATTTTACAAGTAATTTTATTTATAGCAAGTAACTATTTAAATCTATAGATTTTGGACATTTACCCTATTGCCGGCATAGGTCGAAATATTCATATAAAATTAAACTTTTTTTAGTTTTATTAATAAGTTTATTTTTAACAAGTAAGAGTGCTATATTCGGCTATGCCGAATCTTATATACCCTTCACCTTTGTTGTGGATGCATTATTATTTTTTATAATTAGTATATATGTATGTACATTGCCCACTTTCAGCGTACAGCATCCTAAATTTATCAAGAACACAAAAAACAACAACAACGCCAAACGAAACAAAACACCAAAAGAAAAAACAAAATACGCAAGGCAATGAAACCAACACACATCCAAACATACGTTTAATTGTATAAAAAACAACAACAACGCCAAAAGAAACAAAATACGCAAAGCATGCACATTCAAACATACGATTTGTTGATTTTTTGTCAAAAAACCAACACACAACCAAACAAACGTTTAGTTGTATAAAAAACAACAACAACGCCAAAAGAAACAAAATACGCAAAGCATGCACATCCAAAAACATACGTTTTGTTGCTTTTTTGTCAAAAAAACCAACACACAACCAAACAAACGTTTAGTTGTATAAAAAACAACAACAACGCCAAAAGAAACAAAACACAAAAAAAAACCAAATACACAAAGCTTGCACACCCAAGCATACGTTTTGTTGTTTTTTTGTCAAAGCATGCAATACATTGTGTTTTTTGATGAAATTTTCAGAGGTTGTCTCGGATTTTTGCTCATATCTCCGTTATTTATGGACGGATTTTGCTGATTTTAAATAGCAAAATTCTCGAAAGTATGTCTGACAGAATTGTTGAAGATTTGGATCCCGGAGATATCTGGGGCCTTCAGAAAATTGATTTCAACAGACAGACAGACAGACGGACAGACAGACAGACAGACAGACAGACGGACATGGCTTAATCGACTCCGCTATCTATAAGGATCCAGAATATATATACTTTATAGGGTCGGAAATGAAAAATGTAGAAATTACAAACGGAATGACAAACTTATATATACCCTTCTCACGAAGCTGAAGGGTATAAAAACGAATAAAAATTACACTGTGCAACAACCAAAATCGGAGAAAATCGGGAAATATTTGGACCCACTGTTATCAAAAAGCTGGAGTCTGATGAATCACTATGAAGTAATGGATCCAACAAAGGTTGCATAACATCTTTCGATAACGGTTCCACTTGTTTATAGCTTGCAGAAGAAGTTCTGGACAATGTGGATATAACACAGCGTTAAAACAAATATATTAATATTGACATAAAATGCTTTGCAAATGTTATATTTTTAATCTAAATAAAGCACTACCATATTTAAAAGGACTCATAACTTTATGTCAAATTTGGTATATGGGTATTTGTTTTTAGCAACTTGTAAGTAGTTAGAATTACATAAATTTCATTTTTATATAATATAATTACCAATAGCACTTCTTATAAACAATCTTAAAAAAATAAGGAACAAAATTAATACGAGATTTTACATCGTCCCAACGATAATAATTTCTTAAAAAAATTATATAAATTCACCTCGCACACTTGATATTGGTAAACAAATTAGGACTGCATCTCACAGCATTAGTAACTGACAACCTTCCGAAAATTCAAAAAGTAAAAGAAAAAAAGTCTATAAGAATATGGCTATTGGTTATCACAAACAGCGGAAAATATATTTTTATTTTTCTGATTTACCAAGTCTCATATTCCATCTACATAAAAAAAATAAAAAATACAACTTAAAGAAAACCTTGTACTATCCTGCTTAATAACAACTTTGAAACAATTCTTCATAAAAACAATTTCTGAAAAAATTTTTACATTTAAATAGTTGTCAATACCAAACCTATGAAGTTATTAATAAATGTTAAATATTTGTAAGTACAGCAACAACTATAGATTGAAACTACATAACAATAAATCAAATATGCCAAAGTTTTTTTTTTATTTATTTTGCGCCACTAAATTGCTGATTTTTCGCACAGTTTCACTGTGGGATTAGTCAGCGCTAAAGGGTTTAGTCGGGTTTCATCATGTGAACCAGACAATATTTACCAGGTGAAATATTAGATAATACACCCTACTGGCTAACCGTTGGTGTTATGACACTTATTCGTGAGTGTACGTCACATGGCATGTCTTCCAGTGAAGTCCTATCAACACATGTTCCATTAAACGCTCGAATGTGGCTGGAGCATTGCAGAGTCCAAAGGGTATCAAATTAAACTGCCATAATCCATCACTAGCACTAAACGCAGTTTTCTCTTTGTCTTTTTCTGCAATCTCTACCTGTCAATAACCACTTTGCAAGTCCAATGTGGAGAACCATTTTGTTCCAGCCAATGTGTCCAGGGTGTCGTCAATTCTTGGTAGCGGGTAGCTGTCTTTTTTGGTAACGTCGTTCAGCTTTCTATAATCGACGCAAAACCTAGTGATGCCGTCTTTCTTTTTAACTAACACAACAGGCGAGCTCCTTGGACTTGAAGATGGTTCGATTACTCCATCCCGCTCCATTTCGTTAACCAGCTCCTTCACCTCACTTCGTTTTGCTAGAGGAATACTTCTGGGCGCCTATTTCATGGGCCTCGCTTCGCCAGTTTTTATTTGATGTTTTACTATTGCCGTTCTACCTTGGCTTTGACTTTTTAAGGCGAAGACAGAGGTATGTTTCTTCAGAAGCTGTTTGGACTTATTTCTATCGGGCGGCGCTAATCCTCCTACCCATTTCCCCACATATTCCGCTAGTAGCTCGTGTTCTTTGGTAGATTTATTGGCAGGTTCCGGGTTTTTATCGCAATTGATTACTGCCTCTGCTGAAGTGCATCGACCTATTTCGGAATTTGGCTTAACGGCTTTTTCATAGCTGGACAGGTTAAGCACTCTTACAGTAACTATTTTGTTGTTGCAGGGTTCTACAAGGGCTTTTGCTGTTATAAGATCACTTTTTATTTCTGCTGTTTCTACCACCCACAAACTGTTGTCCTCACAATCTCCCTCCATACAGGCCCATACAAAAGTTGCTAACTGTGGTGGTAGTCTCTGATGCTCGACGGTAACTAGATTTCTTACATCAGTCCTATTTTCATATCCGACGTCAAGGGGTATTTCCACATTTCGCCAAATCATAACTTTTTGTGCCATATCCAAAGTAATGACGTGAGTAATTATCAAATCAGCACCAGTGATTACTTCGTCCACAATATCGGCAACAATAAATACATGATTGACGCTAACATTGGCAATGGTTAATTTCACATTTACTTTACCATAGACAGTGGCTGGCTCCCCAGCCAGCTGTGCGCAGATTTACCCCACGTAATGGTTCAATTGTGTTCTTGACTAAATCGGTCTTGACGATGGACTGCGACGCTCCTGTGTCTATAGTAAAAATGTGCTTCTGACCGTTGATGTATCCACTAGCTGCATTACTGATATGGAGATTGTTGGGCCTTCAGATGTGGAAGCTAGCTCTTGCCCCATAGTGGTAGCTCGTTTTAGTTTAAAGGTGATTCTTGTGACGATTGATGATTTGACGGCTGGTTGTTTCTTTGAGGCGAAACAGATCTGGTTCGTTTTCTCGGTGTTTTTCAGTTTCGCTGAATATGACCAGATTTACCGCAATTATAACATTTTACTCTGGCTTTGCTATGCTTATCATTAAACGCCTCCAAGACCTTTTTTAATTCGTCGACTATATTTCTCTCATCTTCAGCAACAACCTCGATATTGCGCACCTTGCATATTTGCGGCTTTGAAATTATTTTCGCCGTTTCTTGCGACAGTGCAAGTGAGACTATTTCAGCAAATGATGTTTTAGGTGTAACACAAACCGCATTTTTTTATTTTAGGATCGCGAATGCCATTGACGAATGCCTCTATCCTGATATGGTCCAACAATGGGTTGTTTTCCCCTGGATAAGTAAGCTGTAACAAGCACTCGATTTCCAACTCAAAATCTTGTAGCGTCTCATTGGGTTTCTGCACTCTACCACGCAATTTCATTCGGTATAATTCTGTTTTATGTTCGCCACCATATTTAAGTTGTAGCGCCTCCATTATGTCATCATAACAATTTCTGTTGCTCGCTGGCACGCTTTCAACTACCGCTGTCTTACATACGTCGTTGCAAACGTCTTTGAAATATCTATCATTAGATATCCATATTGTCTATATTAATGTCTTAATAATCCAGATATAGGTCAAAAATCGAGGATGTCTTGGTTTTTTCCTCATATCTCAGCCATTTGTGGCCCAATTTTGCTGATTTTAAATAGCAAAATTCTCGAAAGCATGTCTGACAGAATTATTGAAGATTTGGATCCCGAAGATATCTGGGGTCTTCAGAAAACTGATTTCAACAGACAGACGGACATGGCTTAATCGACTCCGCTATCTATAAGGATCCAGAATATATAAACTTTATAGGGTCGGAAATGAAAAATGTAGAAATTACAAACGGAATGACAAACTTATATATACCCTTCTCACGAAGGTGAAGGGTATAAAAAACGGCTGGACCGATTTTGATGAAATTTTCAGGGAATCTTCAGAATAGCCCAGCGAGTAACAGTGCATAGTAAGATTTTTGATATTCGGTCTATGGGCGGAGGGGCATGTAAAAATCCAATTTTTACATTACACTTCTAATGCACTATATTTCATAAAAACAAGTAAGAGTGCTATATTCGGCTATGCCGAATCTTATATACCCTTCACCTTTGTTGTGGATGCATTATTATTTTTTATAATTAGTATATAGGTATGTATGTACATTGCCCACTTTCAGCTTACAGCATCCAAAATTTATCAAGAACACAAAAAACAACAACAACGCCAAACGAAACAGAACACCAAAAGAAAAAACAAAATACGCAAGGCAATGAAAAAAACACACATCCAAACATACGTTTAATTGTATAAAAAACAACAACAACGCCAAAAGAAACAAAACACAAAAGAAAAACAAAATACGCAAAGCATGCACATTCAAATATACGATTTGTTGATTTTTTGTCAAAAAAACCAACACACAACCAAACAAAAGTTTAGTTGTATAAAAAACAACAACAACGCCAAAAGAAACAAAACACAAAAAAAAAAAAAACAAAATACGCAAAGCTTGCACATCCAAACATAGGTTTTGTTGTTTTTTTGTCAAAAAAAACCAACACACAACCAAACAAACGTTTAGTTGTATAAAAAACAACAACAACGCCAAAGCAACAACCATACGTTTTGTTGCTTTTTTGTCAAAGCATGCAATACATTGTGTTTTTTGATGAAATTTTCAGAGGTTGTCTTGGATTTTTGCTAATATCTCCGTTATTTATGGACGGATTTTGCTGATTTTAAATAGCAAAATTCTCGAAAGTATGTCTGACAGAATTGTTGAAGATTTGGATCCCGGAGATATCTGGGGCCTTCAGAAAATTGATTTCAACAGACAGACAGACAGACAGACAGACAGACAGACAGACAGACAGACAGACAGACAGACAGACAGACAGACAGACAGACAGACAGACAGACAGACAGACAGACAGACAGACAGACAGACAGACAGACGGATATGGCTTAATCGACTCCGCTATCTATAAGGATCCAGAATATATATACTTTATAGGGTCGGAAATGAAAAATGTAGAAATTACAAACGGAATGACAAACTTTTATATACCCTTCTCACGAAGCTGAAGGGTATAATTAATAAAAATGTTCCGTATGGACTCAAAAATGGCTGGACGGTGTAAAGTCAGATTTTTGATTTTTGGTCTGTGATAAACAATTTTGTTTACTCTTGCATATTAGGTGCATGAATAAGAAATTTCCATACTAAATTTTTGAATTCATTGGAACCAGCCGAAATGCCACTACATGTATTAACATTGAAGATTGGATCACCAACTTTGTCCGACACTGTATATTAAAATCTTTGCAATATCAAACAGATGTTTTCTAAGGGCCCATATTTGACCATAGCCCCCATATAAAGTACACTTCCGAAAATCTCTTAAATAAGCATAAATGTCTTATAAATGTCGCTACCAAGTTGAAATTCGACATAAATAATCCCCATATATACCAAAATCGATGTACCTAATTCTATGAAGATCGGCCGATAATTGGTTATAGCTTCCGAAAAACACAATAACCTACATAAATATCTAAAAAATATCAATATCAAAACAAAATTTCACACACATCCGTAGTTTATATTTAGAAATCATACTACTGGATTTTGTGAATATCGGTACATATTTGACCATAGCTCCCATACAAGGTCCACTTCCGAAAATCAGTTAAGTACTCATAAATGTCTTATAAATACATTTATCATGCTAAAATTCGACAAAAATTATACTCATATATATAGATATCACTGTACCAAATTTTATGCAGATTGGCCGATAATTGGTCATAGCTCCCATATAAGGCCCATTTCCGAAAAAAGATATTAACCTTAAAAAATATTAAAAACATATCAATATCAAAATGAAATTACGCACAGATCAGTAATTTGTATCCAGTAATCATACTTCATATTTAACCATATCTCCCATATAAGGTTCACTCCCGAAAATCACTAAAATCCTCATAAATTTCTTACAAATATAGTTATCAGGTTGAAATTCAAAACAAATTTATTCAATATATACAAAAATCGATGTACCAAATTTTATGATGATAGGCCCATAATTTGTCATAACCTCCATATAATAACCACTTCAGGAAAACACATTAACCTGCACAAATATACAAAAAATCTATACTGAACTAAAATTTTACACCGATCAATAATTTGTATCCAAGAATCGTACTACAAGATTTTTTGAATATAAATACATAAAAATCACGTTAAAATATATTATGACAATCGAACGATAAGAGGTCATAGCTTCCACATAAGTCCCAAAACCAAATATTTTGAAATTTGTCCAAAAATATTTGTATACCCTTTTTATACCCTCCACCACCATAAGTGGTGAATGAGGGTATATATAAGTTTGTCATTACATGTGTAACATTGAGAAATATTCATCTGAGATCCAACAAAGTATATATATTACTAGCTGAACCCGGTCCGCGTTGCTGGCCCTTAGAAAACATCTGTTTGATATTGCAAAGATTTTAATATACAGTGTCGGACAAAGTCGGTGATCCAATCTTCAATGTTAATACATGTAGTGGCATTTCGGCTGGTTCCAATGAATTCAAAAATATAGTATGGAAATTTCTTATTCATGCACCTAATATGCAAGAGTAAACAAAATTGTTTATCACAGACCAAAAATCAAAAATCTGACTTTACACTGTAACCCAAAAGGCTTTTTTGAAGATTCCGTGAAAATTTCATCAAAATCCGTCCAGCCATTTTTGAGTCCATACGGAACATTTTTATGAAATATAGTGCATTAGAAGTGTAATGTAAAAATTTTTACATGCCCCTCCGCCCATAGACCGAATATCAAAAATCTTACTATGCACTGTTCCTTTTAAGGCCAAAATCAACTCGATAGCTTTTTCTTCGTCTTTCCACATGTTTCTAATGGCAACCGTATCAAACTGGAACTTGAACACATTAAATGGTGTGGTGCCATCAAAACTAGAAGCCTTTATTCTACTCGATGTTTCTGAAATAACTCGCACCGGTCCATCTTGGCATTGAAGATTATTAACCTTTGTTTCTAGGTCATGCAGTTTTTGATCAAAACCATTTTCTAAATCTGACACCCTTTTGTCAGTGATATCCACTCTGCTGTTAATAACCTCAGACATTTCCTGAATTTTCTCATCTGTAGCTGGAGAGGATTCTTGAAGTTTCGCTTCCATTTCAGCTAAGTGTTAGTTTCTTTGATTGCAGCTTTAACCCCAGCACGAGTTTCTCGTTGTCGGCAAGAAGTTTCTCATTGTTGACTCTAGATGTTTCTTGAACTTCTCTAGATTTTTCTTTAACTTCTGCTTTAACTTCAGAGAGAATTTTCTCGTGGGCTGTTTCCATTTTTTCCATCATAGCCGCGAACATTGTGCTTAAATCCATGCTGCTTGTTGTTGCACGGGTAAAAACTTCCAATTCTTCTTTATACTCAAACTCGTAAGTTCGAATATCAATATCACGCCGCTTGAATTCATCTATGAGCCTTCTCTGCAATTCTGCCTTGTTACCTGCTGTTGGTAGCTCCAACTTACTCAATTCTTTCTTGAGTTGTTCAACTTTTAGTTCCTCATACTTCATGCTTATTAATTTTCAATCCCACTGCTGACACCAATTGTTACGTTTTAAACTTTTCAAAACGTTTGTTTATTTACTTTAAATAAACTGGATACTTTTGATTGTAAATAAAAGCCGTTTAGTAGTTCGAAAATTGTAACAACTCTATTTATTTAAAATGTACAACAACAGAATTAAATAGTCACTCAATGTTTTTATACACGTTTATAAATTCGCAGAAATACAGACACACTTTAATAATGTACATGAATTCAGTTGAAAAATGCAGCACACTTTAAGGCACTCAGTTCATAGTTGGGGGTAGTGCACTAAATATTGATTGAAATCAGCATTGCACTATCACTCACTAAAATTGCAAAAAATTTAGTTTGCACTATTTTTTATCAGCTTTAGTGATAATGCATATTTCTTAACTAGCACTAAAAAAAATAGTGATAGTGATAATTTTTTAACTATCACTAAACGAAGATTTAGTGCAAAAATCTGCACTACAATTAATTAGTGCAAAATTTTAACCAGCAATCAAAAAAGGCTGCATTAAACATACTATCACTAAATTTTCAAAAATGAGTAGTCATTAAATGTTGAATCCAAATTCGAAAAATAAAAATTTTAAATATTTTTTGTTATTTTTAATGAAATATTAGTCATATGTTTTAAATTAGTGTACAGAAATAAACAACCCATTTTGAACTTAAAAATTTAGTGCACAATTTGAAGTTGCACTCAAATTAGTACATACAAAAAAGTTCCAATAAACTGATGATTGTATTTTTTTAAATCAACTAATTTAATTTTGATTGTAAAATTTTTTAACTCACTATCACTAATGTTTAGTGAGGCTGTTAATTTTCAACTTAGCACTAAATATGAACAAAATGATTGCACTAATTTTGCACTATCACTAAGTATTAGTGCAAACTGCAAAATTAGTGCACTACCCCCATCTATGACTCAGTTGATGTTTATTCGAAAAGCGTCTTTGATAAAACTGACTGACGACTGCAACCTCTGCCACTATTTATAACACTGCCATCTGCACTCTAGATTGTTCTTTAACTGTCAAAGCTCGTATATTCATTGGTAGGCAAAAAGATGCATTTAATTTGTGCATTGTGTAAAAAAAAATACAGCGCTACAGTAGAGTGAAAAAACCCAACAACAAAAGTCAGCTGTCAAAAACATATGGTAGTTTATGAAATTTAAATAGAATTTAAATACGCAGCTGAAGAAAACAAACAGGCCTTTTTGGCAAACTTTTTTTACAGAGTGGCAAAAAAAGTACTATTTATATAAACATGAGAAAAAATGTAAACATAAGCATGACAAAAACATTGCTATATTTGTGGAATCATTAGCTGGTCATTATAAAAGATATTTTAAAAACTGGAATAAATTACTGGATGATCCTAGTATCAGATTTCGTAGTTGTCATTTGCACCATTTTGGTAGACCACGTGTTATTCAAATTGGAATTTAATCATCTGCTTAGTAGCAGATTTTTTGCGTAGCAGATATTTGCTGAGCACCATTATGGAAACATTTATTGATGTATCGATCATTTTTCCAAGTACTTTCATTCAGAAATGATACGTCAGAAAACTTTTGAAAAGTAAAAAATAAGTAAATTTTGTTTTTTTTCTTAAAAATAAAAAATTCTTTGAGCACCAATATGGAAATGAGTTCCGAAAAATACCTATTGATGTATTGAGCATTTTTCTAAGTACTTTCAGTCAGAAGTTAAAGATCAGCAAACTTTTGAAAAGTAAAAAAACAAGTAAATTATTTTTTCTAAAAAAGAGGACCAAATACCTATTAATTGATGTATCGACCATTTTCCTAAGTACTTTCAATCAGAAGTTATCACTTTCTAAACTTTGAAAAAATCTAATTTTTTTACTTTTCAAAAGTTTGTTGTCCAATTACTTCTGAATGAAAGTACTTACGATAATGATCGATACATAATTTAATAGATATTTTGGTCCTCTATTCAGAACTTAGTAATTAGGGTTCCTAATTTCCCGGACTTTTGTCTTTCCCGGGAGGAAATTAATAAATCGTCTCATTCCCGGCACTAAATTAAACAAAAAACCAGACAATTTTTTTCGAATAAATTGTCTTATAATTGTACCAATAACTATATTTGGTTGTACAATGTTGGACCAGCCTTTATAAGGGTTTCTAATTTAATAGTGGCATTTTATCGGTATTGCCATAGTCGTAGTTTTAATCAGTATAAAATCAATAAATTCTTTGTTTAATTAAAAAACTTAAGAATTTCGACTATATTAAATCTATAAAATATGCGTAGTCAGAGAGATTTTTCATATCTGATTGTAGATAAACAAATTTGAACCACTATTATTTTTATTATTTTCTCTAAATATGAATAATATTCATTGAATATCCCTAAAAGTTGTAATGATAGGCATCTTAATTCCTTTAAGAGCATAACCTTTAAATTAGATTCATTCTTAATAACCAAATTTTTCTACTGTGGCTTGAGTTGAGTGAAAAAAAAATTCGGTTATTTCAACCGTAATACTTCTTTGCCAACTGACTATCTGTTGCTAGAACCGAAAAAATATATGGATATAATAGAATGATTCAATTACAACAAATTTGGCCATCGAAACGAATCAGAAAATTTTAACTTATAAAGAAATTCCCGACAAACATTTCCCGAAAATTACCGAAAAAATATTCCCGCGTAGGAACCCTAAAGTAAGTTCGGGTAATGTGGTATAGCTGCTTTTCTCTAAAACTAAGAGCATAGGAGTAGCGGAACCAAGCTTAAGAGTTTTATGATCTCAGAGAATTAACATTAGGAGAGCGTACTTCATTTTTGCAGGTCATGAAAATAGTCAGCATTATCTTGTAGTAGACTTTTTTTGTGATCTGTTAAAAATTATTTTTTTTCTAAAATCACGTGTTTTAAACTTCATTAATTTAATTTAAAAGTCAAATGGGAATATTTTTCTATTGAAGAACATATGTAACAATATACCATATTTAGTGTATATGTTTAATCTGTATATATAAAAATGAAATGGTCCATGTATGTAATGTCAGCACGTGAGAACGGCTGGAGCGATTTGGCTGATTTTTTTTTTTATTTTCAGGAGATGGTTTGTAAAGAAAAAAAAATTAAAAGATTACGTCTAAAACCGGATTTTTTGAGTCCAGTCAACTGTAATAAAAAAGCCCCTAAAATATGCAGTACAATTTTAGATATTTTATTTGCAAATAAATAAGAACAGGCAGGGTTGGAGAAACTTGACGAACTAACATTACTAAATGCTACCGGGCGAAGCCGGGGCGGTCAACTAGTTTCATAATAATTTCAATAAATGGTCGGCTAATGTGGTATAGCTAAAGAATTTCAAGCAAATAATATGCCAAAGAAATGTGAAGTATGAAAATGGGATGCGGAAGATTTGAAGAACGCTATCTGAGCTATTAGAAACAACAATTGGACATTTTTTTTCGCATCAGTAATTCAATGTCTCCTACAAAGCGAAGAATGTATTGAGGAGCTTCTAATTAGCTTGGCCAGCCGCCAACTTTAACCGAATCCATTGAAGATGATTTAAATAAACCTCATTTACAAATTAAAATACTATGCATCGGTTATGTGGTTTAGTATACAATATTAAAAGAACATGGTATACCACATTACCCGCCAATTTTTTCAATGGCTTGTTTATGGTATTTTTCCCTTTTTCCCAAATTTCTCTAAAACTTGAACTTAAAAGACTTAAAATTTATATATGACTAGCTAAAACCCGGTGTGCTTCACTGCCCGTACCGTAATGATTTGCAATTTATGTATTTAGTCTATCTAAAATTAGTTTCTAATGTAATAAAAAGCATGTTATTTCATATTTTCTAACCTTAATGTGAACTGTAATAAAATAGAAAAGTTTATAACAAAAAATATTTGTATTTAATGATTAGTATACACAATTTTGTATTAATTATTTATTGTTCTAATGACTTAGGATATACAATATTTTTGGTTTTTCCATCTGGCTAAATATCATGGCCCATAATCATAGTAAAAAACAAGTAAGAGAGCTATCAATTATACTGTAAAATAAATTTTTTTAAATATTTTTAGGCAAACAAAATTTAATTGTTTTTCAAAAATTTTTTTTTGAAATTGTTTTTTTTTTTTTTAATTTTTTTCAAAATTTTTTTTTTTTAGTTTTTTTTTTTGTATGATGAAAAAAAATTCGGGTTAAAAAATATTTTTCCCGATTTTGACCCATTGTAGGTCCAACTTACTATTATAGCCTTATCTACATCGTTGCAATGAACTTTGAAATATCTATCATTAGATATCCATATTGTCTATATTAATGACTTAGTAATCCAGATAGACAGTAGCCCAATAAAGTCTACATACAGGAATTCAAATTAAATTTCTTTCGTTGAAAGCTGTATTTGTAAGTTAAAAGTAGTGAAATATATTTGTTAAAAAAATAAATTCACACTAAAAAAAATTAAAACAACATCACTTAAGTCGGGTTTAGCAACATTTCCTATCACTTCCAAAATTTCACCGTTATTAAATTTTTTGATTCTGAGTCAAATAACGAAAATTTTTTTTTGGTTTTTTTGGCTTTAATGTTCAAAATATTATGAAACTTAGTAGTCCCGCCCACCCAAAAGTAGGCGTGACCGAGAATAAATTTTTCGTTATTTTACTCAGAATCAATAACTCTAATAACGGTAAACTTTTGGGCGTTATTTGAATTTTTTTTTTGCTAAAATCGACATAAGACATTTATTATTATATATCTCATAAAAAAAAATTGCTTTAAATTAAAGTAACATAATAATTGTTTCTGTCTGTAGACTTTCTTGGGCTACTGTAGATCAAAAATAGGTCAACAATCGAGGTTGTCCTGGTTTTTTGCTCATATCTCCGTTATTTATATACCGATATTGCTGATTTTAAATAGCAAACTTCTCGAAAGCATGTCTGACAGAATTATTCTTCAGAAAATTGATTTCAACAGACAGACAGACGGGCATGGCTTAATCGACTCCGCTATCTATAAGGGTCCAGAATATATATACTTTATAGGGTCGGAAATGAAAAATGTAGAAATTACAAACGGAATGACAAACTTATATATACCCTTCTCAGAAGGTGAAGGGTATAATAAAGTACATTTTAAGAGAATTAAACTCGACTTTACTTAAGAGTGAACTTTAGGTCTATCATAGACAAGTTAAAGTATACTTCTGACGCATGAATGAAATAAACAAGATTGCGCCATCGGCGAAGGCGAAATCTTGTTTATTTCATTCATGCTTCTGACGCTGAAGTCGACTCTAAATATAAAACTAGCTTAAGTTGTTTTGAACTCGTTTAACAACAGCATCAGCTGTTCTTCGCCGAGTAAAAAAGTTCGTCACAAAGTAAAAAATGTTTAAGTTACAAGATATTGGTAGAGATTTTGCAATTATTGAACAGTTAAGCCTAGTACTCTGTTCATATTTGCGAAAAATCATGGTTTTTTCATGCGAAAAATTTTATATGCTGTTTGACAGCTAGCTGTTGGTTTTAATTTCGTGCGAAAGAAGTGCTGCGTATGTTATTTCGTGTGGAAGAATAAGGTTGCCAGATGTATTTCACATGTTTTCCACAATAAAAACAGAGTACAACTTTTGCGAAATTATTTCGCATATATTTTATTCCAAATATTTTATATGTAGTTTGACAGCATTTCGCACGAAATTTTGAACAGAGTACCTAGCTTTATCAATAAAATTAGTACCAACATATCGTAATTATGATATTAATCTTATCTTTTCCATTTTTCCACAACAAACAACTTTCTTTCTTCATATGTCCAGGTTACTTTTATTGTTTACGTATTTTGGATTTTTTTTTTAATTTTGTACGTCAGCTGTTCAGCGTTGCCACTTGTCTGTTTTTTGTTGTATATTGTATGAAAACATTTGCGGTGGCACCCAGTTAAAGTCGGTTCAATTTAAAACATACTTTAATTTTGACTATGGTTGCAAATTAATACAAAGCAGGTTTTTATTTTAAAGTTGTTTTTAAAAAGAACCGACATTAGTGTTTGACTATGATTATGGGCCTATATGTCTGTTGGATTTCCTACTCGCGAACATGCAACTGAAAACTGTTCATGTGAAAAACATGAATTTTATAGGTTTAGTCCGCAAACTTACAAAGACAGACCTTAAGCTTTATCAATTTCACTTTTTTGTGTTTGTTGATGACAGAGTAATGCCAGGTTAGGGAGAAGAAAATGTTGCATGCTGTTTTGTTGTTGGGCAAGATACTTGCGCAACTAATAGTGCATTTACACCGAAGCGAAATCTAGTACATATGAGATTTCGAGCCAAATCTAGTTATTTTGACGAGATTTCCCATACAAAATGAAATCTACTTCGTGACTATATTTTGGGGAAATCTCCTCAATCTACTCAGTACCAAGTGATGCAACCGTGAATTTCTTCATAACTGACTAAAAAATACAGCACTGTTCAAGTAAAATTTGACAGATACAAATAAAAAAATAATATAAAAAGTGCGGAAAAATTTTAGCGTTTGATAAATATTTTTAATGGATGCAAATATGAATAAAAGTTAAATTTATAAATTATAATACTAAAAATTTACTTATTTACTGCGGGTTTTGTTAGTCAGCTGTTTTTGTTATTAAATGAAATCTTGCTAAATGTCAGAAAACAGCGGTGTAAACGGTATAGATTTTGAACAAGATTTCAATTAAAATCCACTAGATTTCGCCTCGGTGTAAATGCACTATAATAATAAAAACGTCAAACAATAAAAACAAAATTATCAAAAAAACAAGTAAGAGTGCTATATTCGGCTATGCCGAATCTTATATACCCTTCACCTTTGTTGTGGATGCATTATTATTTTTTATAATTAGTATATAGGTATGTATGTACATTGCCCACTTTCAGCTTACAGCATCCTAAATTTATCAAAACACAAAAAACAACAACAACACCAAAAGAAAAAACAAAATACGCAAGGCATTGAAACCAACACACATGCAAACATACGTTTAATTGTATAAAAAACAACAACAACGCCAACAGAAACAAAACACAAAAGAAAAACAAAATACGCAAAGCTTGCACATCCAAACATACGTTTTGTTGTTTTTTTGTCAAAAAAACCAACACACAACCAAACAAACGTTTAGTTGTATAAAAAACAACAACAACGCCAAAAGAAACAAAACACAAAAAAAAAACAAAATACGCAAATATTGCACATCCAACCATACGTTTTGTTGCTTTTTTGTCAAAGCATGCAATACATTGTGTTTTTTGATGAAATTTTCAGAGGTTGTCTCGGATTTTTGCTCATATCTCCGTTATTTATGGACGGATTTTGCTGATTTTAAATAGCAAAATTCTCGAAAGTATGTCTGACAGAATTGTTGAAGATTTGGATCCCGGAGATATCTGGGGCCTTCAGAAAATTGATTTCAACAGACAGACAGACAGACAGACAGACAGACAGACAGACAGACAGACAGACAGACAGACAGACAGACGGACAGACAGAAAGACAGACAGACGGACATGGCTTAATCGACTCCGCTATCTATAAGGATCCAGAATATATATACTTTATAGGGTCGGAAATGAAAAATGTAGAAATTACAAACGGAATGACAAACTTATATATACCCTTCTCACGAAGCTGAAGGGTATAATAAATATAACCACCCGGATTATTTAAACAATAAAGTACATTATAATATTGGTGTATCTGATTTTTGTTTTGTGATTTGTAAACAAAAATATAAAAAAAAAACTAAATATTAAAATTTAAAAAATAAGTGTTCACATTTATTGTGTTTTGCAACTAGAGATGCCAAACGGGGAATCCGAAAATCCCGGGGTTTTCGGGATTTCCTAAATCCCGAAGTCCGGGATTTTTTAATTTTAAATCCCGTTTTTCATAAATAAATAGGGGAAATTGTAAATTTTGTGTGCCTTTATCATTCATTTTGACATTCTACATAGGGTTTTTAATTTCCCGACCTGTTTTGATTCCCGGGAATCGGGAATTTTTTTTCTACATTCCCGGGTATCCGGCTATTACCGAAATATATAATAATACTGTATATTATGAATATTATAGCAAAAAATTTCATATAAAAACTTAGTGTTATAATCATTATATATAGAGCTTAATATTAATTAATTCAATTTGAGCTTAATTCACTAAAATCTTTATACGTAATTAAAAAAATGTCAGCCTTTCATTCCATAAATCCATTCCCAATATCTAATTCTTAAGCTTCATTCCAAAGCTTAATTTAAATTCAATTAATTTTGAAGTTTATTAATAACAGAATTTATTCAAATTTTGAATGATTAAATTTTTGTTGATTCAAATATACTACAAATTGATTAAAAATGTTTTTCTTCATTCAGTTTTATTCAGCTTTTAATCATTTACAAAATGAATTGAAAAAAAGTTTTCTTAAGCCTAAATGAAAGGAATGAATTTAATACATTTAACTGAATCGTTAAGAGATAAAATTTATTTTGAGTTAATTCTTTCGATCCTTTGTTATGTATGTGCTATGTACTAAAGACCTGCACAAGCTGCATTGTTTAACATGAAGACAATTGCCACATGATGCTTTTGTCATGTCATGTTATGTTCTTTTAACTACTTAACAGCAACACGCAAAGGCAATGTACATACATATATCAAAACAAAAAGCAAATACAGCATCATTTTAACAACATCATAATAATCATAACATTTAGGGTGCTGTGGCTTAATTGGTTAGTGCGTTTGATCATTAAGCATGATATGGTATATTTAAGCATGATATGGTATTATTGGCCAGCCGCTGCCAATCAACAACATCAGTTTATAATAATTATTAGATTACTAATAACTAATATTTATCACAGTGCCCTCCTTCGGTGGTATAATACTAAAACGCCAGCGAAGTAAAATAATAAAATAAAGGTTGTTGGCTTAACGCCATCTCACCACCAGAGGCGCTGCAACCTGCACTAATAACAAACATAACGCGCAATTGCAGAGTTGTTAATTAAAAGCTTTTCTCCTCCTTTCACCACCTTTTCCTCTACACTCGAACCCCTTTCCAAAAGAAAGTAACACATTTATATATAGGCATAATTAATTGCCTGAGTGTTACTTCTCTTTTAAAAAAAAAAACTACCGGCTCATCAGCGGCTTATTTTCTAGCTGATTTCGTCGGTTTTTAAGTATTTTAAGTATGTAAATTTAACTATGTATACACAGCGTCTTTACAGTATTTCATACTGTTTTATAATCTATATATATAAAAGTGAATGTGTGTCTATATGTATGTATGTTTATTATTATTAGTTTGGGATCTATAGACGGCTAAACGGCTGAACCGATTTGCTTGAAATTTTTACAGTATATTTACGTATGTCTGGAAGGAGCTATAGGCTACTTTTTGTTTTGAAATTTGGGCGTGGTACCTCCCATACAAAGTTAATTTTAAAAATCAAATATTTAAGAAACTATAATAGCTATAGTCCTCAAATTTTGCATGAGCAATTTGTTTAAATATTTGCGGCAAAAATGGGAGTAGTAGCCACAGAGGGCGTGGCACCTCCCATATGATGATTATTTAAAAAATCTAACATATGGGGATACAATAAGAGATAGAATCCATACATTTTGTACGGATATTCTACCATCAATTTTAATATTTAGGACAAGAATGGGCGGACTAAAATAGTGGGCGTGGCACCTTCCAAACAATCTAAATACTAAAATTCATATCTATCTGTATAATTGTAGTATGTAAAGCGTTCAAATTTTGTATGAACTACTTATTTACGCCAAAAATGGGCAAAATAGCAATAGTGGGCGTGGCACCTCCCATATATGTGATGAAAAATTATATACAGGGACAGCTATAGCAGCTATCAATATTAATATTTAGTACAGAAATGCGCGGACTACCAAAAATATTAAGTAAATGTTAAAATTTGTATTATACATTTGAAACCCTTATATATATATAAAAGTCAATATGTGTATGTTTGTATAGTAAGGCAATTAATGAACAACAAATTTGCGGACTAAATCTAGAAAATCCATGTTTTTCACATGAACAGAAACTAATTTTAGATAGACTAAATATATTGTAAATCTTTACGGTACGGGTAGCGAAGCACACCGGGTTTTAGCTAGTCTTATATATAAATAGGCCACACGTTTTTTTGTGGTATACTTTTAAGTATGTTATTGTCCACCGATATTGATGAAACATATATGGTTAAAAAGGTTATTTTCTCTAGATGTGCACAATATAATTTTTTTTAATAAAAATCTTTTCATAAAAGTGGTAAAAAGCGTTTTAAATTTGCTTGAAAAACAACAACAACATGTTTATACACGTGTATTTGTACACAAACGTGAAAAATATTTTTGTGTATACTCAAAAGTAACTGTATATTTTCGTTATTAGAGGTCGAATTTTGACCACCAGGTCTTATATATAAATAGGCCACACGTTTTTTGTGGTACACTTTTAAGTATGTTTTTGTCCACCAATATTGATGAAACATATATGGTTTAAAAGGTTTTTTTCTCTAGATGTGCACAATATAAAAAAAATATTTAAAAATTCTTTCCATAAAAGTGGTAAAAAGTGTTTTAAAAGTGGTCGAATTTCGGCCACCAGGCGATCCTAGTATCACTAAATACAACTAGTATTAAAATACTAAAATATTTTTTTTTTTCAATTATTTTAAATTTTACCAGGCTAGTAAGAGGAATAATTATATATCCCAGGAAAAATTTATTAGTAGTACACCCGCACCTGGTATATATATTACTGGAAATAATACAATATACATACATATATTTTTGGAACAAATTAAAATTCCTATAACACTTTGCATTTTCTCTATTGCCGGGTATCGGAGAAAATATAAAGCAAAATGAAAATGTTATTATTAAACAGTGAGAAAAATATTTTTGAAGATGATTTCTGGATATACCGAATGATTTTAATATTGTTTTATTTTTCAACCGTATTAATATGCAGCATTTAATATTGAATATTTCCTCTGATAAATGTCTCTAAATTTCGGTATACCGAAATTATATATTGAAAACAATTCCGTTTTATAAAATAGTAAAAAATAGACATTGCTATATAAAAGCAATACATGCTAATTAAAAAATGTTTCATTAAAGTCGGCACAGCCGAACAAATATTTAAGCAGGTAAAAACTCGGCATTAAGCCGATAAGCCGCCGCCGCCGACCATTTTTACCCCTTCAGCCACCGCCGAAAAAAATAAGACGGCTTGCTTCTCTGACACACAACACAAAAAAATTAACAGATGACATGGATGACATGGAAAATAATTTCAAGTCATTTAAATCATGTATGAGGCATTTGTTGTATGAGATGATTTCAATTCATTTGTAGTATTTATTGTGTGCAATAAGAAAAAAGAGACTATAAAAATACAACTGAAATTTATCTTTATATTATATTGTAGGTCAAAATAAAAATACGAAAGTACATCAATGGATTTTTCAATGTTGTTTTGGAAAATTTTACAATATTTAGTAATATTACCTGTTATATTATTAAAGGAATACGTGGAATATAAGCCATTAAAAGGAATACGTGGAATATAAGCCATAAAATGCCAATAATTTTCATGGAATTAAAAATGTAATGTTTTTCACATATTTTAAATATTACCCGACTTAGGTACAACAGCTGGTATAAGAGGGGACTAACGGGGCATTTAATAATTACATTGTTAAATAAAATAATGTATATAATGTGTACATTAGACCCCCTAATATAAAGAATTTTTCAAAGAGGTTTTTTTTGCTGAAATTAGGGGTCGCTTTTTACATTTTTCTTTATATCTATGACATTTACAGTTTGACATTCAAGTATGATATATCAATGGTTTTGTCTCGATGTCTCGATGTTTTGCTCTAAGGGCCATTGGCCTCAAGTATCCCATTGTAGTATTTATCCACCAGATCTTTGTTCCTACCACCCTAATGTACCACCCTAATGTCAGAAAATTGAAGCTCGCAAGAAATCATTAAACTTTTGCTAACAAAGCTTAAAGATGAATATTTCCAAATTATTAGATTCAAAGGTGTTCATTCACAAAATCATGACGATTATGAATTTTTATAGTACAATGCACAGTGGTTTAGAAACTTTTTTTTTGGAAATAATTCGGTATCTCGGGAACTATTGGAGATATTATTACAAAATTTCACATGGTTAGAGCTGAGGTGTTTTTGAGTTGAATTACATTTGTTCAGCTTCCTAGGGGTAATAGGGGTAATACGGTCTCAAAATTTTTAAAAAAATCCCGAAAAATTCATTTATGATCCGAATGAGCTGAAATTTAAAATATAACTAGTCCTTGAGAAGATCTACAAAAAATACGCTTACATGTGTAGGTTATCTCCTTCAGTTGAAGAGATATTTAGGTTTATTTATTTTTTTTTATTTTTAATTTTGCTCGCTTTCTTTTTGGTTTTTAGATATGGCGGCCCTACGGAGGGTCGAATTTTTTTTTCAAAATATCAGCTATATTGGCAATAAAATTCTAAATAAAATAAAAAAAACTTGGTAACAGTTATCTCGTCGTAAAAAGTTACACGCATCCAAAGTTGGAACATGTAAAATGGGCCTAATTTTTTACGATTTTTCCTAAAAAAGTCCCTATATTTTTTCTTTTGTAGAAACAAATTTTCTTTGGGACTATATACAATTTTTATATGTTCCGGAAAGAAAAGTTAATGCAAAAGCATGTAAAGTAAAATTGGGCTCACTTAAGCGGACACAGTATCCCCCAGACCTATCCAAACTTGGACAATTTTAAAAAAAAATATTTAGGTTTCACTAAAAAATTCTAAAAAGGCAAAGCACCGATCCTCGAAAAAGTTCCGTATTTGTATAACCCTATATGTTGTTTAAATACTTAGAAAGTTGTTTTACTATCACACGGTAAATAGCGTCACAGTAGGCACTTTTCTAAAAAAAACTCAGTTTTTGGAACTCCACGTTTTAGGAAAATAAAAAATGTCAAAAATTATAATGTCATTAATTTAAGGACATTTGGATCTAAATTAGTTCCCAATTTTGTTATGATATCTTTAACCGTTAAATTTTATATTTTTCTTCATGGAAAATCACCATATTATAATTTTTTTAGTTTTTAAGGTAAATGACGTTCAAAAAATTAATTAAATTCTTTAATTTTATTAAAATATGAATCTACAAGTCCTAAGGTTTTTACCAATATCAAATACTTATATAACAAGTAAGAGTGCTATCTATATTCGGCTGTGCCGAATCTTATATACCCTTCACCAAATTATACTTCAAAATTTTAAATATTTTTAGGTAAACAAAATTTATTTTTTTTCCAGTTGTTTTTTGAATTTTTTGGAAAAAAAAATTTTTCGATTGTTATTTAATTTTTTTTTTATAAAATTTAAAAAATTTTTTTTTTAATTTAAAAAATTTTTTTTTTTAAATTTAAAATTTTTTTTTTTGTTTTTTCAATTTAAAAAAAAAAAAAAAAAAATCGGGTTCAAAATTTTTTTCCCGATTTTGACCCATTGTAGGTCCAACTTACTATGGTCTTATATACGTCGTTGCAAATGTCTTTGAAATATCTATCATTAGATATCCATATTGTCTATATTAATGCCTTAGTAATCCAGATATAGGTAAAAAATCGAGGTTGTCTTGGTTTTTTCATCATATCTCAGCCATTTGTGGACCGATTTTGCTGATTTTAAATAGCAAAATTCTCGAAAGCATGTCTGACAGAATTATTGAAGATTAGGATCCCGAAGATATCTGGGGTCTTCAGAAAACTGATTTCAACAGACAGACAGACGGACAGACAGACAGACAGACAGACAGACAGACAGACAGACAGACAGACAGACAGACACACAGACAGACACACAGACAGACAGACACACAGACAGACAGACAGACAGACAGACAGACAGACAGACAGACAGACAGACAGACAGACAGACAGACAGACAGACAGACAGACAGACAGACAGACAGACAGACAGACAGACAGACGGACATGGCTTAATCGACTCCGCTATCTATAAGGATCCAGAATATATATACTTTATAGGGTCGGAAATGAAAAATGTAGAAATTACAAACGGAATGACAAACTTATATATACCCTTCTCACGAAGGGTATAAAAAGCATATATCTACTACTCAGAAGCTCCACAAACCTTGCCGCCTTTGAAAAATTTTAACGTTTTTTCATATATTGCATGCAAAATGTGTATACTTACATATTAAATGTAACTAATGAGTTCAAACGTATACTGACCTTAAAGAAAAGTTGGTATAATGCATTTTTCGCAGTAAAAACAAATAATATTTATTTTCGTGTAGGTTAATCTTCATTTAGATATATATTATTTGAACATTTTTATCCTTATATTGTAGGCAATAATATGGGTCCTACCATAAATTAGCAGTAATTGGCCCGGTTTGAATTCTATGTAATGGTTTGTATACGATATTAATTAGAGACACAATTTTTTTATTTTTAAATAAGTTTTTTTTTATTTTATTTCAACAATATATTCATTTACATCGAATAGATCTAGTACTTCTTTGAGCTCTTCGTTTTCATATGATAAATTTCTGTCCCTGCTCCATTTCTTTCTAATTGAAGATAGTACAGGATCAGAAGACAACATAAGATAATTTATGAGATCTTCGTTTTGCGACTGCCTGGAACACTTTCTTGTATTAAAAACCAGTATGTGTTTAAAATCGGAATTTCTCGCTTCCTGTGCCTCTTCAGTTAGTTCACCTAGTGGTAGAAGATTCGATTCTATAATCTCACGACCATGTCGAAGAACTTTGTGCACAGTAGGAGTAAGTTCTCTCCATTCATACAAGGAACGTAAAAGGTTAAAGGTTTCTTTGGCATAGGATTCAAATTTATCTCCATTTATATTATTTTTACTGTTTATTGCCGACAGTATAACATGACATCTTCGAAGAAGTTCCTCATTAATTCCATTTATTGTCGATGTTATTTCGTAATTTTGGAAAAACCTTCTTGTCGTATTCCCATCATTTGTACTGCCGTATCCAATAAGTGGTTTGTCTATATTTACGCCAGTTATCTCTTTAAACTCTTCTTGAATTCTCCGTTTTTCGTTTGCTCTCATTTCCATGAGTTCTTTGTTATTTCTAACCATCTTCATTTGGTTTCCAGGTATGCTTCTGTATTTTAGATCATATGCAATGTGAAGCATGTGTTCTAAAAAGCGTATCCGTGCATGTAGGGGAGATATTCCGAATTGAAGTACATCTTTGTTAATTGATGTCGTACTTGGGGTATCGTCAGAAAATTCAGATTTTTTCATTCCGCATAAAAAGCATTTCCACGCGGAATCTGTTTCCGTTATTGCATTACATACTTTTCCATCGATCATCGTTAGTTGAAGCTCGAACTGTATGTTAATATAGTAACCATGGATTTCAATACAAAGGGGATGCAAATTTTCTATTGAGCGATTAATGCTATCAACCCAGTCTTTTGTAACTGACTTATTTTCTTTGAGATATTGAAATCTGATTGGTCTACAGAAAGCTTTAGATCCAGGGGTTTTGTTTCTCCATACATAGTTGATACTATTGGCTGATGTCGAGGCAACAATTGAATCATTCCTTAGGCGCAGTGGAACCAGTGATGCCATAAAGACACTTTTGTAGTCAGAAGTAGTATGTGTTCCAGATACTTGTTTGTATTCCGGCAATGTTGATAAGCCATCACATCCCCATTTGCATATTAGTGTTAAATTGGATTTATTAAGTTCCTTCGTTTGGTTTCTCGAAAATGTTGCAAGAAGTCTTATAGCTGTATTTTCCAGGATTGCAGGCAATTCAACTATTGCTCCATCATTAGTTACTTCAATTGGCGATGGTATAATAGTCTTCTTCGTATCCCATAATGCATTATATCCTGGTAGAATCGAACATGTTGCAAGAAGTCTTATAGCTGTATTTTCCAGGATTGCAGGCAATTCAACTATTGCTCCATCATTAGTTACTTCAATTGGCGATGGTATAATAGTCTTCTTCGTATCCCATAATGCATTATATCCTGGTAGAATCGAACATCCCTTATCAGATAATGCCTTCCTTAGTTTAATGTATTTATTTTTACTGAGTCCTAGTTCCAGCATATAGCAATAGGGCAATAGCTTCATCTTCAGAAAATTCTGACTCTGGAGAAGGTGTTGGAATACTTTTAACTATTCGCTTTAGACGTTTCGGTGATGCATCAGGAAGAATGTCTACTATTTGTGTTGCTTATGCAGGCTCTCAAGGTTTTCGAAGTCTCCCACAAAACGCAGCAAAGTACTTTATGTTGCAATGTTAAAGCCATGACGGTTAAAAAATAATGATGAATATTTTAAAAAATATTAATTTATATATTAAAAAATATTCACATAGGTAGAATAAATAATAATATTTTCTTCTATATTTATAATTCATTCATATGTTAAATCTACAGGTAAAACAGAAAATCCATATAACTAAATAGGGAATTGTAGGGGCATAATGTGTAGCCTACCTAACACCTAAAAGTGCCCACTGTGACACCCCATACCTGTAGTTTATGTAATAAATGCAACCTTTATTCTACCTAATAAACTAATTTATTGTAGGTAAAAAATAGGTTCCATTACTACTCACTGTAAATTTTAGAAATTATGATAGGTACATTTAAAAATAATAAAAATCGTATTGTTACAAAATTGTACTTGAATTCAAATATAACAATTTTAACGGCTGATTTAAAAGTAGCATAATGCTTTCAAGTAACAGTGCTGTAAAACTGTAACATATCTGTGGGCATTGTTAAATAAAAGCTTTCAGTTGATTTGATTGTAAGTTGGCAACGCTGTATTCGAGTTCGAATAATCAGTTAAAGAACATTGTAGAAAGTACACCACAGATGGCGTATGATCTAGAATATTCGAACTTTGACAGTTAAAGAGCTTTCTAGATGGTAATGCAGTGTTATAAATAGTGGCAGAGGTTGCAGTCGTGAGTGAGTTGATCAGAGACGCTTTTCGAAGAAACATCATCTAAGTGCCTTAAAGTGTGTTGTGTTTGTTTTTCAAGTAAATTCGTGTACATTATAAATTGTGTCTGTAATTCTGAGAATTTATAAACCTGTATAAAAAAATTGAGTGGCTATTTAATTCTGTGGTTGTTGTACATTTTAAATAAATAAAGAGTTGTTACAATTTTTAAACTACTAAACGGCTTTTATTTGCAATCAAAAGTATCCGTTTTATTTAAAGGAAATAAAGCAGCGTTTTGAAAAGGTTAAAACGTAACAGTATTCAATAAATTTTATAACTCTGCAAAAACAATTTACATAGAATACACACTGGCCCAAATACTATATTATGGTCCACAATATAAGGATAAAAATGTTCAAATAATATATATCTAAATGAAGATTAACCTACACGAAAATAAATATTATTTGTTTTTACTGCGAAAAATGCATTATACCAACTTTTCTTTAAGGTCAGTATACGTTTGAATTCATTAGTTACATTTAATATGTAAGTATACACATTTTGCATGTAATATATGAAAAAACGTTAAAATTTTTCAAAGGCGGCAAGGTTTGTGGAGCTTCTGAGTAGTAGATATATGCTTTTTATATAAGTATTTGATATTGGTAAAAACCTTAGGACTTGTAGATTCATATTTTAATAAAATTAAAGAATTTAATTAATTTTTTGAACGTCATTTACCTTAAAAACTAAAAAAATTATAATATGGTGATTTTCCATGAAGAAAAATATAAAATTTAACGGTTAAAGATATCATAACAAAATTGGTAACTAATTTAGATCCAAATGTCCTTAAATTAATGACATTATAATTTTTGACATTTTTTATTTTCAAATACCGAAATTCCTAAAACGGGGAAAATGTGTTCCAAAAACTGAGTTTTTTTTAGAAAAGTGCCTACTGTGACGCTATTTACCGTGTGATAGTAAAACAACTTTCTAAGTATTTAAACAACATATAGGGTTATACAAATACGGAACTTTTTCGAGGATCGGTGCTTTGCCTTTTTAGAATTTTTTACTGAAACCTAAATATTTTTTTTTAAAATTGTCCAAGTTTGGATAGGTCTGGGGGATACTGTGTCCGCTTAAGTAAGCCCAATTTTACTTTACATGCTTTTGCATTAACTTTTCTTTCCGGAACATATAAAAATTGTATATAGTCCCAAAGAAAATTTGTTTCTACAAAAGAAAAAATATAGGGACTTTTTTAGGAAAAATCGTAAAAAATTAGGCCCATTTTACATGTTCCAACTTTGGATGCGTGTAACTTTTTACACGGACGAGATAACTGTTACCAAGTTTTTTTTATTTTATTTAGAATTTAATTGCCAATATAGCTGATATTTTGAAAAAAAAATTCGACCCTCCGTAGGGCCGCCATATCTAAAAAACAAAAAAAATCGAGCAAAATTAAAAAAAAAAAATAAACCTAAATATCTCTTCAACTGAAAGAGATAACCTACACATGTAAGCGTATTTTTTGTAGATCTTCTCAAGGACTATTTATATTTTAAATTTCAGCTCATTCGGATCATACATTTTTGGGGATTTTTTTTAAAATTTTGAGACCCGAGGTGACCAACTTTGAGGGGGCACAAACTGGGCCGTATTACCCCTAGGAAGCTGAACAAATGTAATTCAACTCAAAAACACCTCAGCTCTAACCATGTGAAATTTTGTAATAATATCTCAAATAGTTCCCGAGATACCGAATTATTTCCAAAAAAAAAAGTTTCTAAACCACTGTGCAATGTCTGCAAAACACACTCATTGTAAAGCTGTCATTGTTACCAACTCATATTTATTGAATAAGCTACAGCAGTACGTATTCGGCCTACTAGAGGTTTCTGGAATAATTCGCACCGGTACATCTTGGAATTGAAGATTCATCAATTCACCTTTATTTCTAGATAGTGCAGTTTCCATATGTCTTTTTAAATGTTCATTCGATAAACTCCAAATAAATAATAACAATAAGCGGTATATTATGCCGAGATATAAACGAAAAACAGTAAAAAAAAACTTTTCATTTTTTTTTTTTTTTTTTGGAAAAAAAGGGAGTTCTAAATTGTTTACTTTTTTAATTTCATCAGTTTTTAATTCCCGGGAATCTCGACTAAAAATTCCGGGAATCGGGTAGTGAAAAATTGGCAAAATTCCCGGGAAATTTGTACCGGGAATTCCCGAGTTAAAAACCCTAATTCTACATGCCCGAATATCGCAAAGTGATGTTCAGCAAAGTTGTTAATCTCAACTCTTGCTACAATATAGTTAATAAAGGAAAACGGTATTTTTGGTTTTCCTTGAGTGGGGCTCTAGAAAATCAATTCTTCACCTTTTTGGTAAGTTATCTAACAAAACTCAATTCAAATCCTCTTCAAATGACATTGATTTTATCTCAGATGAGAAGCTCTAACAAAATGAAAATATTTCGATTGCTAAAAGGCGATTAATAAAAAGCCGAATAACAATAACAAGACCAAATTATAATGTAGATTTGCAAAAGAAATTTTTTTTTATTTTATTTATTGTATCTTCACAAAATAATGTGAACTGTCAATAATTTGTTCAAATCTTAAATCTAAATATTAATTTTTTTACGTCCCACCACAGTTGGACCAAAAATTATGTTTAATTTATAGATCCTATCATCAGCGCAGGTCTGTTGGATTCCTTCTTCTTAGTCGGATGTAGCCATTACTTCTCACTAATGTTCGTGCAAGTGGGTTAGGGTAAACTTCTAACTTTTTCAAATATGACTCCGCTTGTTTTTTTTTATTTCATTTTCACCAGGGAGACACCTAGGTCCTTATGAATGTTAATATTTCTCACATACCAAGGCGCTGCTGTTATCATTCTTAATATTTTATTTTGGAATCTCTGAATTTTTTCAATATTAGAAGGCCGTGCCACATAATTGAATTCCATAGCACCATATGGGTTTTATTATTGAGCTGTACAGCAACAGTTTGCTTTATCCTGGTAAGACGTCAGTCTAGATGCAGACCTTGATATTTAACTTCAGTTTGTTTGTTTGTTTCTCTACGCAATGTTAATGTAAGATGTATACATTTTTGCTCGTTTACTTTTATTCTCCATTGTTTCAACCACCTTTCTATGTCGAGTATATGGTCTTGTAAAAGTACAGATGCTTCTTGGCTTCATGAATGGCTAGTATAGCTGAGTCATCAGGAAAAGTTGATATGTGGGTTCGACTGTTTGTAGGCATATCACAAGTATATAGCAAATATAGGAAGGGACCAAGTATACTTCCTTGGGATACGCCTGCTTCAATAGGCTGTGGTGAACTTATGAAGTCTGCCTCTTTAAGAACGAACTTTCGATGACTTAAATAACTTTCTAGAAGCTTGTGTGTGTTCACTGGTAAATATTGTTTTATTTTTATCGATAATCCTTCATGCCATACTTTGTGGAAGGCTTGCGAAACGTCGATGAAGAGTGCAGAACAATATTTTTTTTCTTCAAATGTCTTTGATATGATTTCTACCAACCTGTGAGTTTGTTCTATGGTGTTATGTTTTTTTCGAAATCCGAATTGATGAGTTGGAATATAATCAAAATGATTCACTATCGGCTTTAACTTGTGCATTAACAGTTTTTCGAATAGCTTTGATATATCTGACAATATTCAAATGGGTCTATATGATTCTACTTTAGTGTGATCTTTTACCGACTTAGGTATCATTGTAACTAAAGGAACCTTCCATTCTGGTGATAATATTCAATGCGTAATATAGCATTAAAAATAAATTGGATTATTCTTAAAGCAATTTGGGGTAGCTCGAGGAGCATCTTGTTACTGATTTTATCAATACCAGGTGATTTTTTGGAGTTTAAATCAACAATAGCCTTGTCAATCTCTGAAATCTGAAAACGAAATGGTTCAGCTGCAGTAATATGGGGTAAAGTAGGTGGTAACTCTATTATGTCGTTTGACTCGGTTGGGGAAAATACGTTATTCAGATGACTAACAAACAGGTTTCCTTTTTCAGTATCGTTTCTCGCCCAGCCTCCACTAGAATTACGTAGAGGAGGTCGGCTCATAACAGGTCTTTTTAATTTTTTTGTAGCTCGCCATAAAGAGTATTTTGAGTACTGAGTGGCATCTAAATTCTCCAGATTTTTATTAATTGAGTCAGTTTTGCGTTTGTGAAGAAGCATACTGAGGCGTTTGCGACATTTTCTAAGCTCCGTTTTAAGTTGAGGGGATCTGCAGAGTTGCCACTCTCGACGAACTCTTCTTTTTTCAGCTAGTAACTGTTCAATGTCTGCAGAATAGAGCCTATTGTATCTTATTTGTTGGGTTATTATTCGTGTTCAACAGCAAGTTTTAAGTTTTGTTCAAAATGTTTGAGTGAGATATCGATATCTTCTGGTGTTCTTAGCGATATATTTTCTGTACTGTGTGTGCTAAAATATTATAATATATTTCTCGGGGGTTCAATAGAGTAACGAAGGTTGGTGAGTGATCCGAGGATAATTCTAATGAAGATTTAACCTGCATTAGTTCCATTGGTAAATTTTTTATAACTGCAAAATTAATGACATCGGGTATTTTGCTTGGGTCAGTAGGCCAGTATGTTGGTTCTCCGCTCGACAGCACATTCAAATTCAATTTACAAATTGTATTAAACAAAGCGCAACATTTCGGGGTTTCAAGTCTTGATCCCTTAGCATTATAATCGCCAGCTGCCAGGAATCGGGGTCCTAGTGATTCGTAAAAATGTTCATATTTGTTGTCAGTAATCGAAAACCTTGGAGGTGAATATATCGACGAAATTAATAGGTTTCTGTGGCAATCATCCATAAAGATTGTCGTAGCTGGAAGATAGTCTTCACAAATATCACACATTGAATGGTGTTTGATACGGGTTTTAATTAAAATTTCAGAGCCTCCACATGCTCTTTCTCTTGGATCATTTGTGCCATAAAAAACATATACATTTATCTTAAATAAACTTCTAGACGTCAAATGGGTTTCCGAAACTAACATTATATCAACTTCATGACTTTTAAGAAAATACTCGAGTTCGTTTTTATGTTGGCGAATGCCGTTAGCGTTCCAAAAACATATTCTTAGGCAGTTCATGGTCTGTTAAGCACAGCCTGCAATAACATTGATTGCATCTTAAACATTTCTTGCATCATGATACTCATTGATTTTATAAAGTTATTTAGTCTGGTAAAATTGAAAATTGGCGTTTGCTCTCTTACCTCTGGGTTCATATTTTGGTTTTGTGGTTGACGGACTTGCGTCTGAGTTTGGTTGTTTCTTAGTACATTTGCATATGTTTCTTTGTTGTCATATGTCTGTTGCAACGGGGGGTAGTTAAAATTGATGTTATTTAATGGCTGACCGGGGAAAAATCTTCGGTTTATGACTTTGTGATTTTTTAACAATTGAGTAGACAGGACAAGCCCTGTAGTTCGCTGTGTGGTTACCTCCGCAATTGCTGCATTTTTTCATTTTAGGATCATCCTTGAACTTGTTACATTGGGATGTGTTATGCAACTCTCCACAAATAACACATACGGGTGGCAATTTGTATACCGTGAAATAGCTCCCAAATGAAATAAATCCCAATGAAATAATTCCCATCAAAAATAAAATAATTCCCAAACATGAAAAATGAAATAAATACCAAAGGATAAAATGAAATTACTCCCAATAATTTTAAAAATATTACTCCCAAAATAGCGAAATAACTCCCAATGAAATAAATCCCAATCCGAAGAATGCACGGCCAAAGGCCGGCAATGCAAATAACTTTTCTGAGCAAAGCCAGTTTTTGATACACCCCAGAAGAGAAAACTTTAGCGCCCGGTTAAAGGCCGGCAATACAAAAAACTTTTCTGAGTGAAGCCAGTTTTTGATATTTATGGGTTATGCTTTTGGAAAGTAGAACCTGACAAAAATGAAATAACTCCCAATACAGTGAAATAACTCCTAATTCCCAAAATCAAATGAAATAAAATCCAACAAAAATTTAATTTGGAGTTTCATTGGGAGTTATTGCATTATGAAATAACTCCCAACAAAAAATTATGAAATAACTCCCTATGCGTTAGGAGTTGTTTCATAAAGAAATAAGTCCTAAGTTGTATGAAAAATTTGTTGGATGTTATTTCACGGTACCGGCAAATTGCAATATGCCTTGGTATGTCCATATTCTTGGCAATTCATACATTGGACGGAGCCAAATCGTCTAAGCTTTGCTTTATTTCGAGTGATTCAACATTACAGTTTAATAGATAGATTTAATAGATTTTGCCATATCAAGGAATATAAACAGAAACTATATTACTGCAGAAATATCATATGAACTATCTTCTGATCATTCTCCCGTTATACTACACTATTACGGCCAACATCAATCGTCTCTTACGGAAGCTTCATTATTCAAGACTGATTGGTTGAAATATAGAAAATAAATCAGCAGCCACATCCACACTGAATGTAACATACAGTGTGAGGAAGATATCAATGATTGTATCAGAGACTTCAAGTCTCTAATCTTTTCGGCCTTGGATCACTCTAAGTGCCAAATTCCTCCTATTCCCAAAATGTGTATTTCTAATGCAGAAATTAATAGACTCCTCCTCGAAAAGAGGAGATGTAGAAGAGATTGGCAACACAACAGATCCCCTGCTGCTAAGCAGAGGCTGTCCATTGCAAGCAAGAAATTAAAAGGAGCCTCCATTGTCCATTGCAAGCAAGAAATTAAAAGGAGCCTCCATTGTCCATTGCAAGCAAGAAATTAAAAGGAGCCTTTCAGTCTGAAGAGGATCGCAGAAATAGATACTATATTGAAAGTTTAACCAGTACTAAACACACAAACTTCTTCCTTTGGAAGGCAGCTAGGAATATTAAGCCGCCGGTAGAGGGTCAAAGTCCGATAAGAAAATCTGATGGTTCCTGGGCACGTAGTGCAAAGGATAAAGCCGTAGTTTTCGCTGAACACTTAAGTAATGTGTTCCAACCAAACCCCCAATCAAATAAATCTCCCAAATTATGATACCCAAGCCAGGAAAGGATTTGACATTGGCATCATCCTACAGACCTATTAGCTTATTGCCTTGCTTGTCTAAACTATTTGAGAGAATAATCCAAGGAAAAATTTTAACATTCTTAAATAGTCAAAACATTATCCCAGATCATCAATTCGGATTCCGTAAATATCACGGAACAATTGAGCAAGTTAACCGCCTAACTGGAGAGATACGAAAATCTTTCGAACTAAAAAAGTACTGTTCGGCAATATTTCTAGATGTTGCCCAGGCTTTTGACAAGGTATGGCATAAAGGTCTAATACACAAGATTAAATGCCTACTGCCTTCTAGTACTCACAAAATACTAGAGTCTTACCTATCGGATCGCTTATTTAGGATAAAATGCGGCGATTATGTGACAAGCGACTATACGATCAATGCTGGTGTACCTCAGGGAAGTGTTCTAGGACCAACCCTGTACTTATTATACACCTCAGACTTGCCCGAGTCCGAAGAATTAACCATTTCCACCTTTGCAGATGACACTGCAATTCTTAGTTCTCATGTGGACTTAAATGTAGCATCTAGAAACCTTGATAACTATCTCAGGCACGTGGAGACGTGGTTAAAAAATTGGAGAATACAAGTGAACGAAATCAAAAGCAAGCACATAATGTTTTCACTTAGGAGAGGAAATTGTCCACCAGTGACACTAAACAGTGTGAACATCCCACATTCTGACCACGTTACATACCTTGGCATTCATTTAGATAGACGTCTTACTTGGCGTCGGCACATAGAAGCCAAGCGGCTCCACATGAAACTAAAAGCTTCTAATTTACACTGGCTAATCCACCACCAATCGAAATTAAGCCTTAACTGCAAAGTCATCCTGTATAAGACTTAAAACCAATTTGGACATACGGAATCCAATTATGGGGAACAGCAAGCAATACCAGTATAGATCTTATACAGAGGGCACAATCCAAAATTCTAAGATCCATGATGGGAGCTCCATGGTACATAAGAAACGAGAACATCCACAGAGACTTAGATGTACCCTTGGTCAAAGATTTTTTTTTTTTTTAACGCTTTATTGATTTATTGAATCTGTCTATTTTGACCTTACAATAAGTATTTAAATCTTATAACTAAAATTAAAACTATTTGCTCTTCAGCAAGAGAGCCATAATGGTAAACTGTCACTCATCTTAGCGGGGTGGTAGATCTGCTCTACGGAGCCTGGATCGGGTTTGGGTCTGCACAAGTTGTCTTGCAAGCGTATTGGGATGGTTTCGCAGCTTCACAATATATTTCTCACGGACTTTCTTGAACTCTTCCTTTACCAATGTCACTTCTAGGTCTCTGTGGATGTTTTCATTTCTTATGTACCATGGTGCTCCCGTCATGGTCCTAAGAATTTTAGATTGGGCCCTCTGTATAAGATCAATACTGGTGTTGCTAGCCTAACCCCATAATTGAATTCCATATGTCCAAATTGGTTTTAAAACGGTCTTATACAGGATGACTTTATATTCAAGGCTTAATTTTGATTGGTCACTGATTAACCAATGAAAGCTAGAGGCTTTTAACTTCATGTGAAGTCTCTTGGTTTCTATGTGTCGGCGCCAAGTAAGTCGTTTATCCAGATGAATACCAAGGTAGGTGACATAATCAGACTGCGGTATATTAACGTTGTTGAGTGTGACAGGTGGGCAATTTCCTCTTCTTAGAGCGAACGTAACATGTTTACTTTTCAGCTCATTTACCTTTATTCGCCAGTTTTTCAACCATGACTCCACACGTACGAGGTAATTCTGCAGTTGACTAGATGCCATGAGTGGGTTTTCGTTTGAGCTAATAATGGCGGTATCATCAGCAAATGTTGAAATTGTTAGTTTATCGCACGTAGGGAGGTCGGAGGTGTAAATCAAATACAGCGTAGGTGCTAGCACACTTCCCTGTGGAACGCCAGCTCCAATCTTGTATTCTCTCGTCACATAATCATTGTACTTAACTCTGAAAAGTCTATTCGATAAATAAGACTCCAGCAATTTATGAGTACATAGTGGTAGTAAACATTTGATTTTATGTACTAGACCCTTATGCCATACCTTGTCAAAAGCCTGAGCAACGTTTAAAAAGACGGCAGAACAATATTTATTTAATTCAAAAGATTTTCTAATCTCTCCAGTTAAACGATTGACCTGTTCAATCGTGCCATGATGTTCACGGAAACCAAATTGGTGTACTGGGATAATGTTTCCATCATTCAAAAAAGGTATTATCTTTTCCTGGAATATTTTCTCGAATATCTTCGACAAACAAGGGAGTAGGCTAATAGGTCTATAAGAAGATGGCAGGGTTAAATCTTTACCCGGTTTAGGTATCATTATTATTTGAGAAATTTTCCAATTTTTTGGATAAATTCCTAGTTTCAAGATCGCATTAAACAATATAGATAGCACAATTATTGCCACATTTGGTAGGTTCTTAATCATTGATGGCGTTATTAAATCATATCCCGGTGATTTTTTCAAGTCTAATTTATTTTTAATTACTCTATTAACATCCTCAGGACTAATATCGAATTGGGCTGCATTAGCCATTGTTGAAGCTGGCAGTTCTTCTAGTTCAAACTCATTTGCCGTGGAGTTGGGTTGAAATACTTTACTTAAATGTTCAGCAAATACTGAGGCTTTTTCTATAGCACTTCGTGCCCAGGTTCCGTCAGCTTTTCTTAAAGCGCTTTGTGCCTCTACCGGTGGCTTAATGTTCCTCGTTGCCTTCCAAAGAGAGAAATTTGTGTATTTTGTACTCGTCAAACTTTTAATATAATTTTCGTTTATGCGATCCTCTTCTAAATGAAGGGCACTTTTCAGTTTACGTACTGCTGCGGACAGCCTCTGCTTTGCAGCAGGTGATCTATTATGTTGCCATTCTCTTCTGAGTCTTCTCTTTTCGAGAAGAAGTCTTTCAATATCCGAACTTGAAATAGGCGTATTAGTTTTTGGAGGGATCTGGCACCTAGAGTGTTCCAGAGCCGAAACAATCAATGACGTCAAGTCATTGACGGTCCTATCTATGTCTTCCTCACACTGTAAATTAGGATTTGTGTGGATATGACTGCTGATATATTTCCTATATTTTAGCCAATTTGTGTTAAAATACAAAGAGTCCTTAGGAAATCTTGGGATGTTGGGTCTCTCCCAATAATTAATAATTACAGGAGAGTGGTCAGAAGACAGATCATAGGATATTTCTGTGGATATTGCATTCCGAATAATATTTCTGCATATGGCGAAGTCTATTAGATCAGGAATTTTTCTAGGATCAGTTGGCCAATAAGTTGGGTGTCCAGGAGACACGAAATCTAAGCAATTTTTGCGATCAACTAGAGCTTTATACAGCTGTCTACCTCTGGGATTTACCAATCGCGAACCCCAATATGTATGTTTGGCATTGTAGTCTCCACATGCCAGAAACCGATCTCCTAGTGTTATAAAGAATTCTTCAAATTTCTCCTTGGTCATCGAAAAACGTGGTGGGCAATATATAGAGCTCAGAGTTAAGTCTCCAGCTGAGTATTCAAGGCGAATAGATGTTGCTTGCATATAATCCTTTGAAAACGCATCTAGGGCATAGTGTCTCAATCGGTTTCTAATTATGATACCGGTACCGCCATGTGTACCTGATATACATATTAAAGTTATATCTATTTGTAAGATGTGTCTCCGAAATTAACATCACATCGATGCTTTTATTTAACATAAAATGGGAAATTTCCGATTTGTGCTGGTTTAAACCATTTGCATTCCAGAAACATATCTTCAAAAAATTAATTTTCTTGTTAATAGAATTTGAATCATTTGGTTCTGTGCTCTCAGAAGCTCTTGTGTTGTGTTTTGCATGGATGACATGAAGTTAGTCATATTTTGATTAAGAGAGGAAATATTCTCAGTAAGTGCTTGCATTAGGTTTTCCAACCCTTCCATATTTTGGGGGACTTTTGGCTTTTGATAACCCGTTTTTAAAATACTGAATTCAAAGATGAATTCAGAAAAATTCGTGAAGCATATTTATTAAAATTACATCATCATCCGAACCCGCTCGCAAGGCTACTTACAGTAACTCAAGACAGCTCAAGGCTGCGTAGAGCTGATTTACCACTCATCTAATTTTCCAAATATGATTCTCCACCGAGAGAACAATAATTGTTTAGTTTTAAGATTTAATTACATATTGTATGGCCTAGAAATTAAAGGCAGGAATAATATTATAATAAACGTATAAAAAAAAAATATTACAGTCAATACCCTTTATTACAACTTGTAGACCCTTGCTTCCTTCCAGCTGATAAGTGTAAAAACTTTTCTTTTGAGTTTCAAAATGTGTTACAATCTTTCTATAATCGTTTTCACTATTGACCTGTGAAAATGTAACTGCCGTTTACAGTGGATAGACGTGTTTTACATCGCTCTCACAAATAAATAAATAAAATAATTGTGAAGATAAATACAAAAAAAAATATATACAAATATAAGTAACAGCGAATGGACGCTTATTAAATACTTATAAATATTGATTAAACAGCCAAAAAAAATAAAAAAAACAGTTTGTTAATGCAAATATTAACAATCAGAAAAAAACAAAGCAAAAGTAATAAAAAAAAAACAACAACATAAATAAAACCCTAAATAAAGAGTGTAGTGTTTGTGTGTTTGTGTATGAGTTTCTCTTACTCTCCAACAAGTGAAAGGAGGCTCAGCAGCAATAGAAATAATGCATACATTGTTGTGAGCTCTCCATACAACAATAATAATACATATGATCCAAAAGATCACAAAAATTATTTAAGTGTAAGAACAACAACAAACGAGAGATCTCCACTCTCTAGTGCGCCAAAACAAAACAATTGTGTAGAAGACAACATAAAAGAAATTATAGAAAAACAAGTAAGAGTGCTATATTCGGCTATGCCGAATCTTATATACCCTTCACCTTTGTTGTGGATGCATTATTATTTTTTATAATTAGTATATATGTATGTACATACATTGCCCACTTTCAGCGTACAGCATCCTAAATTTATCAAGAACACAAAAAAAAACAACAACGCCAAACGAAACAAAACACCAAAAGAAAAAACAAAAACAAAATACTCAAGGCAATGAAACCAACACACATCCAAACATACGTTTAATTGTATAAAAAAAACAACAACAACGCCAAAAGAAACAAAACACAAAAGAAAAACAAAAAAACGCAAAGCATGCACATCCAAACATACGATTTGTTGTTTTTTTTTTGTCAAAAAAACCAACACACAACCAAACAAAAGTTTAGTTGTATAAAAAACAACAACAACGCCAAAAGAAACAAAACATAAAAAAACAAAATACGCAAAGCATGCACATCCAAACATACGATTTGTTGTTTTTTTGTCAAAAAAACCAACACACAACCAAACTAAACATTAGTTGTATAAAAAACAACAACAACGCCAAAAGAAACAAAACACAAAAAAATAACAAAATACACAAAGCTTGCACATCCAAACATACGTTTTGTTGTTTTTTTGTCAAAGCATGCAATACATTGTGTTTTTTGATGAAATTTTCAGAGGTTGTCTCGGATTTTTGATCATATCTCCGTTATTTATGGACGGATTTTGCTGATTTTAAATAGCAAAATTCTCGAAAGTATGTCTGACAGAATTGTTGAAGATTTGGATCCCGGAGATATCTGGGGCCTTCAGAAAATTGATTTCAACAGACAGACAGACGGACATGGCTTAATCGACTCCGCTATCTATAAGGATTCAGAATATATATACTTTATAGGGTCGGAAATGAAAAATGTAGAAATTACAAACGGAATGACAAACTTATATATACCCTTCTCACGAAGCTGAAGGATATAACAAACAACAACTCAAATGGTTGCTGAAAATAGTAATGCTACTGTGATCAATGTCACAAATAGTAGTAATGAAAATATTAACTCTATAAAAACCGGTGATGATAAGAAAAATCAATCGAGTTTTACATTAAAAAATACTGGTGCCATACCAAAAAATACTCGAAGTATAGTGAAAAATACGGGAAAAATCCTAACAGGAATGGACCGTTACATCACTATAACTAAACGCAAGTCCAGTCCTAGGACATCAAAATTGGAACCAAATCCAAAACAGGCGAAGAAAAATCCGGTAAGTCAAAATCGTTTTGCAATTCTTGACAATCAAGAAAGTAAGGAAAAACCCGCAAAGCCTGTAAAAGACTATAAGCCACCTCCCCTATATTTGCGCGAACCTACTACAAATGTTTTGGTGAACAAATTGTCCCAACTTGTAGGTAAGGAGAATTTCCACGTGGTCTCTCTACGTAAAGGAAATATTCAAGAGACAAAGGTACAAACTTATTCGGAAAAAAATTTCAGAATGATTGTTGATAATTTCGATTCCGAGAAAAGAAACTATTATACATATCAACTGAAAAGTGCAAAAGGTTTGACAGTGGTCATCAAAGGTATAGATAGTTCTGAGCCAACTGATGATATTAAAAAGGCGCTAGAGTCTGAAGGCTTTGAAGTGAAGTCCATTCACAACATAATAAATAAGAATAAAGTTCCTCAACCAATTTTTAGAGTTGAAATCACTTTCAACTCTAAAAATATCTTCTTAATCGTAAAATAATTATAGAAAACAAATCGTATGCCCATACGACGAATGAGGGTTCAGTTAACCAAATGAAAACAAACACTGGTGCTTCTAGTGCTCAATATAGAGGCATCATAAATGATAATTATCAAAACAAATCGTATGCCAATACGACAAATGAGGGTTCAGTTACCCAAATAAAAAGAAGCAATGGAAATAATACCCCATTATTTTCATATGCACATGTATTAAAAGAGGGTGTACCAGTACCCGACACTAACTCTCAAAGCTCTATTGAGAATCTAATTCATACCATGAACAGTTTCATGACGAACATGCAAAATATGTTTCAACAATTGATGCAGAATCAAAGCATGCTCATGCAGATCCTGCTAAATAAAAAATGAATTCTCTAAGAATTTGTTTTTGGAATGCTAATGGCCTTAGCCAACATAAGAATGAAGTACAACAATTTCTCCACCTTCAGGAAATTGATGTACTACTCGTTTCTGAAACACACTTTACCATAAAGAACTGTTTCAGAATTAACGGATACTATACTTATGATACAAAACATCCAAGTGGTAGAGCTTGTGGTGGAACAGCTATATTAGTGAGAAAAGATATTAGGCATTTCCCAATGCCAGAATATAAAACGGATCACATCCAGGCCACATCTATAAATATACCTGATGGTAGAGTTACAATATCTTCAATATATTGTCCTCCTAGGTATAATATTAATCGAGAGCAGTTTCTCGAATATTTTAGGACTCTAGGTCCAAGATTTATAGCAGCTGGTGATTACAATGCAAAACATACATTTTGGGGCTCTCGCCTTATTACTCCTAGAGGGAGGCAACTGTTAGAAGCAATATCGTCTAACAGACTAGATGCCATATCTAGTGGCCAACCTACTTATTGGCCTACAGACCTCAATAAGATTCCCGATCTAATTGACTTCGCTGTAATCAAGAATATAAAACGAGAATTTATTTCAGTGATCCCTTCGCTGGACCTCTCGTCAGACCACTCGCCTACAGTTTTAACATTATTAGAAATTCCAAGTAAATTGGAAAACTCTTACTCTTGTTTCCCTAACAAGAAAACGAACTGGTTAAAGTATAAAATGTATGTTAGCTCACACTTGCCACAGAACATCTCATTGAAAAATGAATATGAAATACAATCCCCTGTCGATATATTTACAGACATTTTAACAAACGCCGTTAAAGTGTCCACGCCCCCAGTCACCCTGAGGAATTACAGACATTCAAAATGTCCTAAAAACATTGAGTCTCTTATCAAAGAAAAGAGAACACTCAGACGTCAATGGCAACAATCGCGATCTCCGAACGTAAAGACTAAACTTAATCAGTGCCAAAGAAGACTTCACGTCGCCTTAAAGATTAATAAAGAATCTAACCTGAGAAATTATGTGGAAAACTTAGACCCTACTAAGAAAACAGAATATAGTCTCTGGAAAGCTGTGAAAAAAAATACTTCAGAAAAAATCGAAGCATTTGCCAATCACTTGGAGAATGTATTTACCCCAAATGATACAAATTCATATATTAGAGATAATGTCATAAATAATGTGTTGCCAGCCCCACTAAAATTCCGGTTCTCTGCCGTGAGGACGACGGTCAAAGGTCTTAAGGCTGGAAAATCACCTGGTATAGATAAAATTACTACCACGATGATAAGTAATCTGCCCAACTCAGCACTGAGAATTATTTTGTTCATATTTAACTCAATACTACGTACTGGATATTTCCCATCCTCATGGAAAATATCTGATATAGTTATGATACCGAAACCGGGAAAAGATGTCACTCAAGTGACATCATACCGTCCCATTAGCCTATTGTCAATATTCTCAAAACTTTTTGAAAAGTTGTTACTTGAGAGACTTATAGTGCACCTTGACGAAAATTGCATTATTCCTGTACTATCGAACAGGTACATCGGAAAACTACACTTATTCGGAAAACCTTCGAGAGCAAGCAGTATTGTTCCGCATTATTTATTGACATATCTCAGATCTTCGATAAAGTCTGGCAAGATGGACTAATATACAAAATTACTAGATTACTACCTGCGAACGTACATAAACTGCATAAAAATTACATACAAGAAAGATCTTTCCAAATCAGATCAAAGGATGTGATCTCAACACGTCGAAAAATATCCGCTGGTGTACCACAGGGAAGTATTCTAGGGCCGTTCCTATATATTTTATATACTGCAGATATGCCCACGAGCGCACTGACTCACACATCTACATTTGCGGATGATACCGCTTTTTTAAGTACACATGAAAATCCCGTAATAGCTTCTGAACAACTCCAGTCTCACATCGGCGATTTGGAAAAATGGCTGGACAAATGGAAAATTAAGGTCAATGCAACAAAATGTATTCACGTTACATTTACTTTAAGACGAGAAAGTTGCCCTTCCATACAGATAAATAATATCAAAATCCCAGAACAGAGCCATGTGCGATATCTCGGTATCCATCTTGATCGCCGTTTAACATGGTCCCACCATATTGAAGCCAAGGTTACGCAAATAAAATTAAAGTCAGTCCAACTGTACTGGTTAATTGGCCCACGGTCTGCTCTAGACTTGGAATACAAAGTGCTTTTGTACAAAACAATTATAAAACCGATATGGCTATACGGCATTCAGCTATGGGGAACAGCCTCCTCATCTAACGTTGAAAAATTGCAAAGAAAGCAGTCAGCACTGTTAAGGACAATAACAGGTGCCCCATGGTACATTCGCAATAGTAATATCCATAGGGATCTCAATGTCCCCATAATACGCGAGGAGATCAAACTCTCCAGTCTAAAATACATTTCAAAACTAATGGATCATCCAAACCCCCTCGCCAGGGGTTGCTGTCATTTGAGGGTCATAGACGACTGAGGCGATTTGAAACACTGGATCTGGCCAGATAATCATTTAACGAGCACTCATGTTGGATATTGCAGCGGCAATAACAACTTTAGTTTTAGTTTAGGTTAAGATTTGAATACTTATTTGTAAATTTCTAAAAAGAAAGATTCAATAAAGAAAAAAGATACTGAAAAAAAAAACTATTGACCTGTATTTTAGTTTCATGAATCGTGCCTTTCTTGATTGGGATACCGTAAAAAGAGTTCTCTTCTATTAATGAGATCAGGCTCTGAACCAGTGAATTTGAATTATTTTCTCTCAAGTAAATAGGGGGTGGTTTTGTAGAGTTAATTTTATTTACTGGTTCATCTGTTTCACATTCCAGAATAGAAAAACGATTTTCATTGTTTAGTCTAGCAGGTTCACTATCCTTATATAATTTAGCCAAGGGTGCCGCTTTCGAAGACTTGGGACATCATGCCCGTTTTAATACTGTAACATACCGGTGCATTCCAACCTGTATTTGGGATTTATTATCTATATTTAATGGTTCACTAATCTTGGGTATAGCGCCGCTTAATGGGTTAATTTTATTTGTAGTCGGTGTGGTGGATTTCGTTTCTGAAGCTGATATAGCTATCATACATTCTTTCCGTAACGAATCAGATGTTTTGTTTTTAGCTTAGGGGAAGTTGTGTATGTCGTTCATTTTTCTGTAACGTTGCCGGTCTGTTGCGGATGAATCTGTTGAAAACAGAATCTTGTACGCAACGTTAAGTGACAGCTAAAACAGCTGATGACAGGGAAATATTTATTTTTTACAGAAAAATAAAGAATAAAATATTTTCAAAAAAACATTGAAATTTAATAAAATAAATATAAATTTCTTCTAATGTATGTAAAAAAATTAGTTTAAATTAAATCATTAACAAGCAATATACTATGTGTGTTCACAATAATATGCAGACGGTCTAAATACAAAAACCACTAAAAATAGTAACAAAATCACCAAGTTGGTTTTTTAAAAACAGCTGATACGATCTTACGGAAAAACTAACTACAATATAACAGCATTCAGAACGGCATAGAACAGAAACGTTACAGAACGCAAAGACTAATGGAGCCTTTAGTTGTTGGCAATGCGGGGGAACAAGAACGAGCACGGTTAACAGGCTTGGCGGTTAAAAACAAGCTGTCATTATACCCTACACCAACATACTGGGGAGGGTATAATGCGTTTGTGCAGATGTTTGTAACGCCCAAAAATATTAGTCTAACACCCACCTTAAAGTAAACCGATCGACTTAGAATCACTTTCTGAGTCGATTAAATGATGTCCGTCCGTCCGTCTGGCTGGCTGTCCATGTAAACCTTGTGCGCAGAGTACAGGTCGCAATTTTGAAGATAATTTGGTACATATTATTTTTTCGGCCCAAGGACGAAGCTTATTGAAACTGGCTGAAATCGGTCCATTATTTCACCTAGCCCCCATACAAATGTCCTTCCGAAATTGGACTTTATCGGTCATAAATGTTTAATTTATATATGTATCTCCACAAATTCAGGTCCAAATAAGTTTTATATATACAAAATTCATGTCACCAAATTTTGTTACGATCGGTCCATAATTAGTCATAGCTCCCATATAGACCCGCTTCCGAAAATCACTTTAACGTGCATAAATCGCTTAAAAATTTAGGTATACACACAAAATTCAACATAGTTAACTTTAATATAGACATAAATGACACGACCTAATTTCATGGTGATCGGTCCTCAATTGGTCATAGCTCCCATATAAGGCCCACTTCCGAAAATCACTCAAAAATATATGTATATTATTGAAATTTTAAAAGAAAAATGTTTTTTCTCTTTTACTTAGTGTAGGGTATTATATGATCGGGCTTGACCGACAATACTTTCTTACTTGCCTATTCTTCTGTTTGTTTTGTTTATATTTTTTTCATCTGCGTTAACTGTAACGTATGCATTTCTGACGTTTACACTTAACCTACGCTCACTGGTTTTGTTAAAGAGAATTATTAAAGAGTAGTTGTAAATACTTTAGTTACCACTCTTGATCTATATTTAATAGTTAATGCACAAGGTTCAAAGAAAAAAATAAAGAATTTTCACTTATTTGTCTTTTAGTTCTTGTTTTTATTTTTTATTTAATAATATTATTAAAATAAAAGCGTCCTTTCGCGTAATTAATAAACAGTTGTAATTTATATTTATTTTCCGAAAGATCATTAAAATAACAAATTAACTCGGAGTAAAAATAAAACACGTCCAATTTCAATCACAGTGTAATAAAAGAAATAGGTCATTTTATTTCTGAAGGAACAAGAGGAAAAATACTTGCAGATTTGTTATAAGTATTTGCAAACGGGTTTGCTAATGTGAAAGATGTTTTCCTGCATCATATGTCGGAATCAAAATTCGTTCCAGAATGTCAGATGAAACCATACATACAATAGTATTCTTATGAAGCTATTTAAAATAAACACAATTTTTTTACTAAGGTACTGTTTTTTTACCAGTATGTACATTAGGCCGGGTCGAGGATCAAAAAGTAAAAAATCGTATAGCAGAAACGCAATCTACGGAAAATTCTAAGAAAGTTTCCCCAAGAAACCATAGTTCCAAAATCAAATCCTATTGCGTATTTCGTCTTTTATCCAATAAAAACAACTATTAAAAAAAAAGTATATTGAAATATCATTGTATAAAAGACGAAATGCGCAAGATAGGATTTGATTTTAGTACTATGGTTCCTTGGGGTAAATATCTTAGAATTTTCCGTAGATTGCGTTTTTTTTGTGGAAAAAATCAACCCACCCTAATGTACATACTTTTGTGTTATTTCTTCTTATATAATGTACTCATGCAAGTATTTTATGCTTTATAGGGTCTAATAAAAATTAATTGCTAAATAAAAAATTCTCTAATCAGAATGTACTTTTTAATATTGTCTACTAAGTTAATTTTTAGGGATCTTTGTTTATAACGAAAATGTACATTACGATAAGCATAATTCGATACTAACGTAACATGTTTTTGTAAAATAATTTTGAAATGATGACTGTGACTCTTCCACGTTAGTCGTCTACGAATCTACCATTGACGTATTGAGTCTTATACGATGCGCCAAAAATAATCGCGTAAGACACTTTAAGTCCTACTCTAAAAGAGTCTTGAAACAATCGCCAAAATAACCTTTAATTGATCCTAACAGTGGGTACTAAATAAATAGTTTTTTTGTGCTTTATATTATTTAATAATAAATAAAAATATGTGTAGGCAAATATATAAAAAAAATTTAATTATTTTTATTATTACAGACATCTTATGAGAAAAAGAAAGACAAATTTAGAATGCTGTAAGAGCATGTCATAAAATCCACTTACTTGTTATTTGTTTGTTCCTCGCCAGCTTAACATTGAAGCCACCTCGTCCCTCAGGATTATTTTATGGCATTCCTTATAAATGATTTGGATCAGTCGCCACCAACTTTACCAATAGTGTATTCCTGTAAAGAAAGATATAGATAGATAAATATAGATATAGTTGTTGAAATAGATAGATACATGTATCCAATTGGGCAACAATATCCTCGTTCTGTACAGTTGTTAGAGGTAAAGAATTAGTGCCTTCTTTTAATGTCTTCAGAAAAATTTCATTTTAGCTGGCGTACCTCATTCCTCTGTAAACATGCCGATTTGCTGCACGCATTTCCTCAAAATTTTTGCAAACATGTTATTTGTACTATCTGTAAGATATAATGGAAATACAAATGACATAAAGATACCAGTCGCGTTTACTGCAGATCTGCATTCCATTTCATTGTAAGCAGTACCTCGTTTCTATATTGTATGTGAGAAACTTTTCATTCGAAACACAGGGCGAGTATTAGTAAATCGTTAACTGTGTCTGTACTTCTGATGTATTCAGTTTAAACATTACATGTAACATGTGAGAAGTTTTCGAATCGAAAAAAAATTAAAAATTCTAGTAGTCATTCAGTTTTTAACAGGATGACTTAGGTAATGTTTAAACTAAATACATTAAAAGTACAGACACAGTGGACGATTTACTAATACTCGCCCTGTGTTTAACAAGATGTTTATAAATGTTTCGAATGAAAAGTTTCTCACATACAATACAGAAACGAGGTACAGAATACTTAAACGACGATTGTGGAATAACATAAAAAACAATCATCCAACAATCATCAAAATGACTCGCAAAAACCTCATTTACAAGATTTATATACGATTACGATGAAATAACAATGGTGCAATGGTCGACAAAATGCTATAGTTTTCCATATATGTATGTATATAATTGTCATCATATCAATGGGAGGTGCCAAGCCGACTATTGCTAGTTTGCCTATTTTTTGCCTAAATAAGTAATTCATTCAAAGTTTCAATGTATTACATAACACAATTATACAGATAGATATTTATTTTAGTATTAGTTTGTATGTACACTGATGGACAAAAGTCACCGCCATTTCCCTTTAGAATTTTTAAAGGACTACCTGGTTGTAAATATAATTGAAACACAAAATTTTATTTTTTCAAAAAAAACAATAATTCATTTTAATTATACTTCAGTTAAAACAAGTATTTTTAACTTAACCGAATTTACAACTACGCAACGTGGCGGTCCTTTACACATCCTAAAGGGGAAATGGCGGTGAATTTTGTCCATCATTGTACATATGTTTGTAAATATTAATATTGATGGTGGAGTAACCATTTATGGACTCTATTTCTTATTGTATCCCATATATTATCATCATATGGGAGGTGACACGCCCTCTGTGGCTACTACTCTCATTTTTGCCCCAAATATTTATACAAACGGTGGAATTGCTCAAAAATATTATAGTTTCCTACAGCCGTATTTATAACCAAAATTTAGCATGAACTTAACATACGAGTTATTTATAAAGTATTTCTTATACATTCACTCACTAAATGTTTGCATACGAACAATCAAAGATTTGTTAATAGTGCATTTAAACTTGTAATTTTCAAATTAGTTTATGATCATAAGCTACTTTCATAAACTATACCGTTTACATCAGCATTTTAGACAGTTAAGTGGTTTATTTTTGACAAGTCATAAAACAGCTGACTTCAATGTAAAAAAATTTAATAAAAATATGAACGTTGTTACGAAAAAACGTTGCTGATCGCACATATTTATGTACATATAAATATACCTTTTATTTTCATTGTCCAAATTATATAAAAAACACTTTTTAATAACTTTTTCTTACAGTTTGGCTTTTTTTAAAAGAAAACTGTTTTTTTATTTTTGAGCAAATGACAAATGTTACCAGCGTTGCCAGAAAAATGCTGAAAAACAGAGTTGCATTAGCAACTAGTTTGTAACTAGTTTATCTCAAAAGCTAGTTACAAACCTGTTTTTGTTTTGTATGGATAAACTAGTTTCTCAAACTAGTTTATGGCGTAGGTGTAAATGCACTATAAGTCTTTAAACAACAGCTGTTTTGTGTCAAAGTAAATTTTTAAATAAACGTTAAATCTTATTATTAAATTTTTTATTGTGAAAAAAAAAACTAATTACACATTTTGTTCTTCTTTTTATGATTTGAGGGAAAAAACTTAAATAGAAATATCAGCAAATAAATCAGAGTTGATTGGCAATGCATCACACTTTTCAGAGTTGATTTTTAAATTATTTATTGACAGACAAAAGTGTATTATAAATAAACTCTTTGCTAACTCTCTGCTAAGCTTAATCGGCTAGTTAGCAAATCTTTGTGTGCGATGTATACACAGTGGATAATTTTTCGTTATAGATACGACCGCTAGATGCTTGATTTGTTTACCCTCCACCACCATAAGTGGTGAATGAGGGTATATATACGCTCACGGTCAAAATAGACAACGAAAGTTGCTAAACTTGCAAGAAAACTGTTTAATGTTCTCCTAAGCAGTTTGGTATTGAAAATCCGCAAAATCGGTGGTTATGAACCAAAATCTAAGACAACCTAAAAAAACTTGATAATTTTAAAATTGTTTTTGTTATTTGTGCAAATATATTGCAGATAATACCATAAAATTTTACACACGTTATTTTTATGTTAAAAGGACTAACTCTGGTAAAAATTATAAGAATCGGTTCATGATTTCTCCTAGCCCCCATACAAATTTCTTCCCGAATTTGGTTCTATGGTCTGTAAATTCCTACCAAATTGCAGTATCCACACAAAATTCAGGAAAAATAATATTCGTGCATAAAAAAATCATAACACCAAATTGTTTGTGGATCGGCCCATATTTGACCATATCCCGCATATGTCTTATAAATATCGATATTAAGTTGAAATTCGTCATAAATAGTCCCCATATATACCAAAATCGCTATACCTAATTCTATGAAGATCGGTCCATAATTGGTTATAGCTCCCATCTAAGGACCACTTCCGAAAAACACATTAACCTACATTAATATCTAAAAAAAATCAATATCAAAACAAAATTTTACACAAATTTATATTTAGAAATCATACTACAGGATTTTGTGAATATCGGTCCATATTTGACCATAGCTCCCATATAAGGTCCAATTCCGAAAATCAGTTAAGTACCCATAAATCTCTTACAAATATAGTTATCAGGTTGAAATTCGAAACAAATTTGCTCAATATATACAAAAATCGATGTATCAAATTTTACGATGATAGGTCCAATAATTGGTTATAGCTCCCACATAAGTCCAACAACCCAATATTTTTAAATTTGTCTAAATATATTTGTAAACCCGTTTTATACCCTTCACCTTCGTGAGAAAGGTATATATAAGTTTGTCATTCCGTTTGTAATTTCTACATTTTTCATTTCCGACCCTATAAAGTATATATATTCTGGATACTTATAGATAGCGGAGTCGATTAAGCCATGTCTGTCTGTTGAAATCAAATTTTCTGAAGACCCCAGATATCTTCGGGATCCAAATCTTCAATAATTCTGTCAGACATGCTTTCGAGAAGTTTGCTATTTAAAATCAGCAAAATCGGTCCATAAGTAGCTGAGATATGAGGAAAAAACCAAGACAACCTCGATTTTTAACCTATTTTTGATCTATATCTGGATTACTAAGTCATTAATATAGACAATATGGATATCTAATGATAGATATTTCAAAGTCCATTGCAACGATGTAGATAAGGCTATAGTAAGTCGGACCTACAATGGGTCAAAATCGGGAAAAATATTTTTTAACCCGAATTTTTTTTTCATCAAACTATTTTTTTTTCAGAAAAAAAAAATTTTTTTTTAAAAAATTAAAAAAAATTTGGAAAAACAATTAAAAAAAAATAAATTTTGTTTATCTAAAAATATTTAAACAAATTTATTTTAAAGTATAATTTGGTGAAGGGTATATAAGATTCGGCACAGCCGAATATAACTCTCTTACTTGTTTATACTCTGTTTCTTCACTTGAGGTTAAAAAGGAAAAATGTAAATTGTTAAATTTCATACATTCTAATAGGAATTTCAATTATAAATTGCTGAATTAGATAAAAATGTTTTGTACTTTTGAAATAAAATATCTTTTGCGTAAACTAGTCTTTCTAACAATTGTTTAGTATATTATTTCAGTTGTTATACCATCATATTTAGGTGGAGGGTATTTAAGATTCGAATATAGTACTCTTACTTGTTAAAATTGACTTTGTATTGCAGAAATATGCTGGACATTGTATCATAAAAAAAATGAAATTAATGAATACTTCCTATCCAAATTTGCTATCGAAGGTAAAATAATAGACATATTAGTGACTTTTAGTTAAATTTGTACTATTTTTTTCATGCTGAATTTTTGGGGTACTTTAAAATAAAATTCTTAATAAATGCGAAACTAACCCTAAGCTCTCCTTTGTTGTGTGTTATTTCTGACTTTTTGGTGTATTCAGGGACTTATAGTAAAATTTCACGGATAATATTTTTGCGGAACATTTAAACCCCTTAAATCCATGTTTTAATGGTGTTTCTTTTGCTCTTTTTTAAAAGAATGACAAAAAAGACCCATGCCTTGAGGATTTAGAGGGTTAATATATTCTTCAAAAATGTTCTCCGTAACATTTAACATAAATTTGCTGAACACATTTTATACCTAAAATGTAAGGATCACATGGATTCTTATGCCGATTAACAATACGAATGTAATTCAGATGTAAACTTTCAAAACGCCGATACACGTGTCCTTTTTTTGTCTCATCTATCAAAATTTATTGGTCGGACCTTGTAATTTTTTTGTGTTGTATAGTGTAATTAAAGCAGCTGTGGTGTTTGAGCCAGTGTTGCCAAAACTTTAAGACCATATCCAATCAGATTACACTTAAAATAACGACAGAAACCACTAATTCTTTAAATAAAACCGTTTATTTAAACCGCTATATTTTTAAATTAATTAGTATATTTCTGAAGTACGAATTAAATCTAAAAACTTTTTCGATTGTTACTTTAATTTTTTTTTTTTAAATTTTAAAAATTGTTTTTTTATTTTTTAAATTTTTTTTTTGTGAAAATTTTTTTTTTCCGATTTTGACCCATTGTAGGTCCAACTTACGATGGTCATATATACGTCGTTGCAAATGTCTTTGAAATATCTATCATTAGATATCCATATTGTCTATATTAATGTCTTAGTAATCCAGATATAGGTTAAAAATAGGTCAAAAATCGAGGTTGTCTTGGTTTTTTCCTCATATCTCAGCCATTTGTGGACCGATTTTGACAGAATTATTGAAGATTTGGATCCCGAAGATATCTGGGGTCTTCAGAAAATTGATTTCAACAGACAGACGGACATGGCTTAATCGACTCCGTTTTCGAGAAGTTTGCTATTTAAAATCAGCAAAATCGGTATATAAGGATCCAGAATATATATACTTTATAGGGTCGGAAATGAAAAATGTAGAAATTACAAACGGAATGACAAACTTATATATACCCTTCTCACGAAGGTGAAGGGTATAAAAATAACTTACTTTACTGTCAAAATGCCATTAACCATCTCAGATTGCAAAAGATTTTTTAATTTTAATTTTACAATATTAAGCTGGCTAAAAACTCACTCCACTTCCGCATTTGACCATGGCATACAAAGAATTTGCAAATCAAAATCAGCTAGTTCTTTGAAAATATTATTACCTTCGAGAAGTTTGCTATTTAAAATCAGCAAAATCGGTCCATAAATAGCTGAGATATGAGGAAAAAACCAAGACAACCTCGATTTTTAACCTATTTTTGATCTATATCTGGATTACTAAGTCATTAATATAGACAATATGGATATCTAATGATAGATATTTCAAAGTCCATTGCAACGATGTAGATAAGGCTATAGTAAGTTGGACCTACAATGGGTCAAAATCGGGAAAAATATTTTTTAACCCGAATTTTTTTTTCATCAAACTATTTTTTTTTCAGAAAAAAAAAATTTTTTTTTAAAAAATTAAAAAAAATTTGGAAAAACAATTAAAAAAAAATAAATTTTGTTTATCTAAAAATATTTAAACAAATTTATTTTAAAGTATAATTTGGTGAAGGGTATATAAGATTCGGCACAGCCGAATATAACTCTCTTACTTGTTTATACTCTGTTTCTTCACTTGAGGTTAAAAAGGAAAAATGTAAATTGTTAAATTTCATACATTCTAATAGGAATTTCAATTATAAATTGCTGAATTAGATAAAAATGTTTTGTACTTTTGAAATAAAATATCTTTTGCGTAAACTAGTCTTTCTAACAATTGTTTAGTATATTATTTCAGTTGTTATACCATCATATTTAGGTGGAGGGTATTTAAGATTCGAATATAGTACTCTTACTTGTTAAAATTGACTTTGTATTGCAGAAATATGCTGGACATTGTATCATAAAAAAAATGAAATTAATGAATACTTCCTATCCAAATTTGCTATCGAAGGTAAAATAATAGACATATTAGTGACTTTTAGTTAAATTTGTACTATTTTTTTCATGCTGAATTTTTGGGGTACTTTAAAATAAAATTCTTAATAAATGCGAAACTAACCCTAAGCTCTCCTTTGTTGTGTGTTATTTCTGACTTTTTGGTGTATTCAGGGACTTATAGTAAAATTTCACGGATAATATTTTTGCGGAACATTTAAACCCCTTAAATCCATGTTTTAATGGTGTTTCTTTTGCTCTTTTTTAAAAGAATGACAAAAAAGACCCATGCCTTGAGGATTTAGAGGGTTAATATATTCTTCAAAAATGTTCTCCGTAACATTTAACATAAATTTGCTGAACACATTTTATACCTAAAATGTAAGGATCACATGGATTCTTATGCCGATTAACAATACGAATGTAATTCAGATGTAAACTTTCAAAACGCCGATACACGTGTCCTTTTTTTGTCTCATCTATCAAAATTTATTGGTCGGACCTTGTAATTTTTTTGTGTTGTACAGTGTAATTAAAGCAGCTGTGGTGTTTGAGCCAGTGTTGCCAAAACTTTAAGACCATATCCAATCAGATTACACTTAAAATAACGACAGAAACCACTAATTCTTTAAATAAAACCGTTTATTTAAACCGCTATATTTTTAAATTAATTAGTATATTTCTGAAGTACGAATTAAATCTAAAAACTTTTTCGATTGTTACTTTAATTTTTTTTTTTTAAATTTTAAAAATTGTTTTTTTATTTTTTAAATTTTTTTTTTGTGAAAATTTTTTTTTTCCGATTTTGACCCATTGTAGGTCCAACTTACGATGGTCATATATACGTCGTTGCAAATGTCTTTGAAATATCTATCATTAGATATCCATATTGTCTATATTAATGTCTTAGTAATCCAGATATAGGTTAAAAATAGGTCAAAAATCGAGGTTGTCTTGGTTTTTTCCTCATATCTCAGCCATTTGTGGACCGATTTTGACAGAATTATTGAAGATTTGGATCCCGAAGATATCTGGGGTCTTCAGAAAATTGATTTCAACAGACAGACGGACATGGCTTAATCGACTCCGTTTTCGAGAAGTTTGCTATTTAAAATCAGCAAAATCGGTATATAAGGATCCAGAATATATATACTTTATAGGGTCGGAAATGAAAAATGTAGAAATTACAAACGGAATGACAAACTTATATATACCCTTCTCACGAAGGTGAAGGGTATAAAAATAACTTACTTTACTGTCAAAATGCCATTAACCATCTCAGATTGCAAAAGATTTTTTAATTTTAATTTTACAATATTAAGCTGGCTAAAAACTCACTCCACTTCCGCATTTGACCATGGCATACAAAGAATTTGCAAATCAAAATCAGCTAGTTCTTTGAAAATATTATTACCTGCTGAAACCTGATACTGCAAAACCTCAAACCAAAACGATGTAATATTTGAAAGATTTTTCCACCTAATAATGTTTATGTTACTGAGCTGCATTAAAATTTTTTCAATTCGGATGTAAATTGTTCCAAACATGGAATAACATCTTCTTGTTTTGATTGAAATACATTATTTATGGAAAAACTATCTTTTTTGACAAAATGTCTCGGTTTTCTGGTAATCTGAAAGTTTGATAAAGATTAATTATAGAAGCAAAAAATAAATAAGTTTTACCTTTGAATCAATTGCTCCAACAGCGATATACAAAAATGTACATATCGTTATTTCTGATTCCTTTTCAGACATAATAATTTGTATTTTCGTATTTCAGTTTCAAACTGATAACCCAAATAACTATTTTGCTTACTGCCTGTTCCACGATGTCGAAAGAAAAATGAGTCATACAAATTTGTATGAAAAACACTCAGGCGCATATTCAGATATCATAACTAAAGTTGCAACTAGTAAAACAGAAACTAAAAAATAGTTCATAGATAGTTATCTTATTGACAATTCATAACTAGCTTAGTTACTGCTTTGACATGTAGAGAAAACAAAATGTAGATAATATTTTGATCGATATATACTATAGTTTGTATGTAAATCAGACATGCGCAGCCCATACCACAATTGTGGAAAATCAAATCACACGTATTCTTATGCTCTTACATTTTAGTAGTCGTTGTCCACTCAACGAGACAACTAGGAATCACGGTTGCCAACTCTTCAGCTCAGATAATGGCTAAATTTAGAATTATAAATGGCTAGAAATGGCTAAAACCCAAAATAACTGAATACAAATTTATAAATATTGTCTTTTTATTTAGTGAGATCGACTTTCCTAGTATATAAAATATTACATTTCTTAGCAGATTACAAAATTGTAATATCAATAAAAATTGGTTCCTTTTGGATAAATTTAATAAATTTTTGAGCTCTTATAAACAAAATTGGATCCATTAAATAAATGCAGAATTGATTTTTGAATATGAATGATGTGTTTGCTTTGGAAACAATTTCGCAACCTGTTCTCATCAAATCATCTACATAAGATTTTTTTTAAAAAAATACTGTTTCTTTGTCATTTGATGAAAATTATTGTTTTATTTTTAAAAAAATTTCAAGAAAAGTTTAAAATAAAAAAGGCTAGGACAAAATAAAATGGCTAGATTAAATCTAGCCATTTCTGTATGGCTAAATGAAAATAAAATCGCTAGTTCTAGCCGGAAAATGGCTAAATTGGCAACTTTGCTAGGAATACACATGAGGACTGGTGTATGATTTTTTCTTTATTTTTTCAGTTTTTGTATAATTTAAAATAGGTGAAAAATGGCGGTATTTTCAAAACTTTCGCGGGACAAAAGATAATAATATACCTCAACTACCTTAACACTAGCGGAGTACATCATTGCAAATGCAAAATTGAAAAGGTTTTTTGTGTATTTTGTTATTGGATTACGGTAAAATTTTGCATTTGCTATGATGCTAGACCATTCCCACTTAATAGTGAACTCCGCTACTATATTTCTCCCAAATTGTAAATTTACGCAATAAATGTGTAAATCTTATAATAGAGATAAATTAAAGAAAATTTCGTCCAGTATAAAAAATACGTAACATGTTTTGTTGGTTTGCTTGCTACTTGATTTGCAAATTTTCCATACAAAAAATAAAGAAATATATTGGAAAATATTGGGAGCCAAAATAACTGGACATCTTTTGAGTTTTTGGATGAATCCGCTTCGTGCAAACGTTTTGAAATTGCTGACTCAGTAGTTCCAATTGACAACTCTTGTTGAGTTTGACAACTATCTTTATTGAGTAACGCCTCCAATTCTTGGGTATTTCAGTCACGGACAACCAGCCAGAAAATGGTTGTATTTTTATAAAATAAGTATAAGCGGGATTTCATGACTAAAAGCGGGACAATCCCGCGAAAATCGGGACATTTGGCAACCCTAGTTTGTAGATGCACTGAATAAAATAAAGAATTGAATGTGTTGGTGAGCGTAATTGTTTTGGTGAGAGAATTTTATTTTATCTCTGATGTAAATCAATTAAAATAAGGGCATGTAAAATTAAATTTTTCAACATAATGTTGTTGACAAAAAAAAACACATCTCTTGGTAAACTGAATATACGCCCCAATTTTTTAAATTTTTTTCGAATAGTTTTCATACAAATTTGTTCGAATCATTTTTCTTTCGACATCGTGAAACAGGCCTTTAATGTAATTTTCAAAACATTCGATTTGAAATTGTTTTTCTGTATCGCATATTTTAGTTTCTAATGAATTTATTTATAGGATCTGAACTATTGCTTTGAAAACTCATGTTGACAACATTCATGTCCGAAAGAATTGAATTTAAAAGGAAAGGTTGGTAAAATTTACTGGATCTTTATACATATTATAAAGCGTTTCAGCTGAATAGCATCTTTCTGAGAGACGGCAATACCAAAATATGTTCTAACCATTAGCAAATAATTCTTTTGACTGCTACATTTATAGATAGCCATCGAGTATCGCAAATACGAGTAATATTTAAAGGTTGCACAATACGCATTATATGAAAAAACGTAAAAATTTGTCAAAGGGGGCAAGGTTTGTGAAACTTCTGAGGAGTAAATAAAGGCCTTTTATATAAGTATTTGATAATGTTGAAAATATTAGGACTTGAGGACTGATATTTTAGTAAAATTAAATAAAATATATGAAAAACGAAAAAAATTTTAATATTTTAGTGATTTTCCACGAATAAAAATATAAAATTTGAATTAATGTAAAATTTTAAGAGTTAAGGATATCATAACAAAATTTGGAACCAATATAGACCAATAAATCAATGGATAAGTCTCTTGCCCAACAACAACTTAACCCGATATTACCTCTGACATCTACAATCACTAGAGACTTGCGCAACTTAATTGCCTAGTGTGAAAGACGTCTAAGCGGTAGGAAGCTGAACAAACATAAATCAACTTGAAAACACCTAGGCTTAAACCATGTGAAATTTCGTAACAATATATCCAATAGTTCCCCAGATACCGAATTATTTCCAAAATAATTCGGTATTTGTGTGATTTGTTACTTAAATAAGATTAACACAATGAATGACGGAGTTCAGACATCTAATCGGTTTTGGGTACAGACAAGTCTAAGAATAATTTGCCCATATCACTTTGAAACGTGAAGATCCAATACATTTTTGGAGGTCTTCCTAAAGTGTACCGACAAAACATTTGGAACACTTTGTTCTATGTAGCCGGATTTGTTGGCAGGTAGTAGAATCCTCAAATTGGTGCTTTAAAACCGACGTCAAATGATCGACAGGTGCTATATGTCCGTGTAAGGTATTTTATTTTGTTGATTAAATCCACCTTTTGAGATATTGTGTTTATTTGTAGATGCGTGAGCAATTAAATACCGACAAAAAGCCTTGGATGTATTGTCATATTCACTTATCCAATATTTAAGTTGTGGGTTTGATTTCCATTATTTTCTAAATTTCTGACTATAGGTTGGTTTTCCCATTATGCTGCATTAAAAATAAGAAACAATAAGCACATTAAATTTATTATAAATATATATTTAGATATTTTCTTACCAATTCACTTCTTACCAATTCAATTGTTCAACTATCTCTTTTTGAAAGAAAAATTTTACGGTTCAATTCCTAACACTTCAACGTCATAAATGCCAAAAATGTATGCCAATTGGCCACTCAGTTTATATATAAACAGCTGTTAAATTTTACATTTTTTAAATAAAGTTTTCAAGCTAAAAAAAGTAGAAAAAATTGCATTAAGGAAAAAGTGATTTTTTTTTTAAAAAATTATTTATGAGTAAGATTTTACCAAAATGGATTGCAATACCGGAGGTGTGAGCTTAAAAAAAACCATAAAATATTTCACAAAATGTTAATATTATGTGTAGAATTTCGTATTTTTATTAGCAATGTTTTTTGTGAAGTTACGAAAAAATTGTTTGTCTTCTGTAGTATAGAACTTACGTTGCCTGCATTTGCCCAAGGAATGATACATACAGTGGTGGTCAAAACATATGCAACTAGCAACAGAATTTTACAAAAGTTGTAATGGTATGGGGGCTGTTTTTAAGCTGCTGGAGTTGGCCCATCGCTCAGAATTAATGAAATAATGGATGGATTTATCTATAGAGACATCTTGGAAAGGGTAATGCTTCCAAATTCTGAGGATAATATGCCTCTTCCATGAGTTATTCAGTACGATAACGACCCCAAGCACTCTTCACATGTTGTTAAATCGAGGTTAGCCCAAGAAAGAGTTTCAGTAATGGAATGGCCATCACAATTCCCGGATTTAAATCCCATTGAGAACTTTTGGGAAATTGTTAATCAAAGAATCGACCCCGAAAATTGCACAAATTCAGATATTATGTTTGAAGAATTGGTAGATGCTTGGAACGCTATTCCTGCAAATTATATTCCCAATATGATATCTTCACTGCCTTGCCGATGTAAGGCCGTCATTGAAAATATGGGATTTGCCACCAAATATTAAGTTTTATAGACATAAATGTTTTAGAAGCAATTAGTTGCATATGTTTTGGCCATTGAAATATCAACCCATACGTAGTTTTTTTAATTTTTTTTCTTTTCACTGCAAAAAATTCTGAATTAAATTTCATATTCTCATTTTTAAAGCATTAATAAAAAATATTATAAGCAAATGAATATTTTGGTTTACCTTTAAAAGTAGTTTAAACAACTTTTGTAAAATTATGTTGCTAGTTGCAAATGTTTTGACCACCACTGTATGTGGTTATTTGTGGGAAGATCAGGCTTCATTCCATACTCAAATTGTTTGCAACTACTTGCACCGAAGCAAATAATTTCCAGAAACATACTAAAATTTTGTGAACCTACTTTTACCGAAGCATTAGAGATTAATGTGGCAAGTTTTATTCGATTAACCGAATAATTTCTATTTTAATTTTAAATTGAAAATACAACAACGAATTTTGTGTACAAAAACATAAAAAACAGCAAATAAGGCATTTGAGATCATTTTTGTAAACATATCAACATTTGCAACAACGTCATAACTCAAAATCCGTGTTTTTGGAACTGAGTAATACAAAATATAATCTTTCATATATTTTTATCAGTTTTCAAAAAAGTCAATTGTTTTTTGTGTTTTTTAGTTGTAAACATCAAAATTAAAATTCATGTTTTCTCGTATAATTGATAAGTAAAAATTTGGGTTAAATACAGATTAGAAAGATATTGAGAATATCTGAAATCGCATGATTTGTTGAAGATTTATTTAAGAAATAAAATGTCATAAAACATTCAAAGACGTTTTTCTCGAAACGACTTTTTTAATTATGACGTTGTTGCAGCAAATGAGCGATGTGTGAGTTTTTTAGGATTTTAGTGAGATCTTCTGAAATAATATTTTATAAAAATAATATAATTTAAACGATATTTTTCTTTAGATTTAATAAAACTTTTCTTGGAAAAAAACTCTCTCGCTGATTGTATATATTTCAGAAATCAAAAGCATGATAAAGAATATTCCTTTTTGGATTGTTTTAGATTTTGATTAATTTAATAGTTTCGTTTAGTTATGATAACAGACTAATTTCCAAAAAAAAAAATCGTCATTACATGTAAATACAAACAAAGTTTCAAAGACATGTAAATTAAATATGTCAGTTGTTATAGATACTCACTAATCATGTTTATTGGATGTTCAAATATATCTAATTTTAATTTGAAATTTGTATTTGAATTGAAAGGGAAAAATAAATACAAAAAAAAATTTTAAAGTGCAAAAAAAAGGAATTTCGTTTAATCGACACAAATTAATCGGTTTATTTGTTATTTGAAAATCGGCAATTTTAAATTATTCGAACAGTTAACCGTCTAAAATTAATCGGTTAACCGATTAACGGCATTTGTGGAAAGTGTTATGAGAATATAGATTGAAATCATTTTTTATCACAAAAGAGGGGAGGGGGATTGTTGGAAATTTTTTTAAAATGCTTATTTTAGCAGCAGGGGTCTCTACGCAAAGTTTTATGATGCTAGATCCCTGGAATATAGTTTTTGCCGCAATTTTGGCTTTTGGACACATAGTGCAATGTGTATATTTGTTTATAAAAAATAATTTTTGTATTTTAGTTTTTCTGTTTATAAAAATTTATTTTTTTTTTCAAGTTTTTCTTTTTTTACCACCGGTTTCAGTCACTTGCGATTTTTTAATAACTAACATTTTTTCACCAATTTTTGTCTTTTATATCTTATTATAACGACAATTACGTACACATTTCTATTCTTTTAAATTAAATTGTAAAAGTCATTATTTAATGGCAAAATTTTTACAAAAACTGAAAAAATTGCATATTTTCCCCTTGTAAATGCACCTCAAAACTTCAACGTCGTTGCGCCTCCAGTTAACGTTATCCTATCATCCTAATATTTTACACAATGTGTTTCTACAATACATAGAACAATTCTAGAGGGGGGGACGGTCAAAATTCGCAATTTTATTTTTTTGGAGCACTCTAATGTACATATTATTTTCGTTGTCCATATTATATAAAAAACAGTTTTTAATAAATTTTTTAAAGTTTTTCTTACAGTTTGGCTATTTTTAAAAGAAAACGGTTTTTTATTTTTGTGCAAATGTCTAATGTTTCCAGCGTTGCCAGAAAAAATGTTAAAAACAGAGTTGCATTAGCAAAAACTCATTGTTTGTAACTAGTTTATCTCAGAAGCTAGTTACAAACCTGTTTTTGTTTTGTATGGATAAACAAGTTTCTCAAACTAGTTTATCACCATAAACAACTTATAACATGTTTATGGCGTAGGTGTAAATGCACTATTACAAACAACGAGTTTTTGATAATGCAACTCTGTTTTTCAACATTTTTCTGGCAACGCTGGTGACATTTGCTCAAAAATAAAAAAACTGTTTTCTTTAAAAAAAAAGCCAAACTGTAAGAAAAAGTTTACAAATTTTATTTAAAAGTGTTTTTTATATAATATGTACAACGAAAATAAAACGTATGTTTATATGTATGGGGCATTTCATGTCAAGTGAACCAACTTTTGAAATCGATGTCTTCCGATCGGGATGAAATTTGCACCAAGGTTAGCTCTATTGGATAGTAACTCAGACACAATTTTTCAACAACATCGGTCGAGAACTCTCTGAGTTATAGGGGGTAAAATTTTGACAATTTGGTCAAACAGGGGTTTTTTCTTATCCATGTAACTTATTACCTATTGTTCTTAGCAAAATGTGTCCCAAATAGTATAGATAGCTATTTCTTCGATCTTTCGAAAAAAAATATTAAAAAAAAAAAATAAAAAATTTTTAATATTTTTTTTCCGAAATCAAAAACTTTTTTGACTTTTTTTTAAAATACGTCCTTTTTTTTTTTTTTTTCTTAAAATAAAGTTTAGATATTTTCCTTGAACACCTACTTGGTCGCTTAGTGGGATGCGAGTGGGATATCTATCAAAATAAATATTTTGTAACTCAAAACATCAAATTTTTGACTTTTTTTGCAAAATCAAAAACTTTGTTGACTTTTTTTTTCAAAATGGACCCTTTTTTAATCTTTTTTTTTAGGTCAAACAAAAGCTTAGATATTATCCTTGAAGACCCTTTTGGTCGCTTAGTGGGATGCGAGTGGGATATCTATCAAAATAAATATTTTTTAACTCAAGACTTACAATTTTTGACTTTTTTTTTTGCAAATACGATTTTTTTTCCAAATGGGCCCTTTTTTTAAAATTTTTTTTGTAGTCAAAAGAAAGCTTAGGTCCATTCCTTTAAGATATTTTTAGTCCCTTAGTGGGATGCGAGTGGGATATCTATCAAAATAAATATTTTGTAACGCAAGACATACAATTTTTTATTTTTTTTTTGCAAAATCAAAATTTTTTTCCAATATGGGCCCTTTTTTAATTTTTTTTTTGCTCAAAAGAAAGCCTAGGTCCATTCCTTTAAGATATTTTTAGTCCCTTAGTGGGATGCGAGTGGGATATCTATCAAAATAAATATTTTAACACAAAAATTGTATGTCTTGAGTTACAAAACATTTATTTTGATATATATCCCACTCGCATCCCACTAAGCGATCAAAACCATCTTAAAGGAATAGGCCTAAGCTTTCTTTATAGCAAAAAAAAAAATTACAAAAAGGGCCCATTTTAAAAAAAAGTCAAAAAAGTTTTTGATTTTGCCAAAAAATCAAAAATTGTATATCTTGAGTTACAAAATATTTATTTTGATAGATATCCCACTCGTATCCCACTAAGGGACCTAAAATATCTTAAAGGAATGGACCTAAGCTTTCTTTTGACTAAAAAAAAATTTTTAAAAAAGGGCCCATTTTGAAAAAAAATTCGAATTTGCAAAAAAAAAGTCAATAATTGAATGTCTTGAGTTACAACATTTTTATTTTAATAGATATCCTACTCACATCTTCCTAAGTGACAAAATAGGTCTTAAAGGAAAAGACCTAAGCTTTCTTTTGAGCAAAAAAAAATTTTAAAAAAAAAGTCTCATATTGGAAAAAAATTTCGATTTTGCAAAAAAAAATTAAAAAATTGTTACAAAATATTTATTTTGATAGATATCCCACTCGCATCCCACTAAGGGACTAAAAATATCTTAAAGGAATGGACCTAGGCTTTCTTTTGAGCAAAAAAAAAAATTAAAAAAGGGCCCATATTGGAAAAAAATTTTGATTTTGCAAAAAAAAATTAAAAAATTGTATGTCTTGCGTTACAAAATATTTATTTTGATAGATATCCCACTCGCATCCCACTAAGGGACTAAAAATATCTTAAAGGAATGGACCTAAGCTTTCTTTTGACTACAAAAAAAATTTTAAAAAAAGGGCCCATTTGGAAAAAAAATCGTATTTGCAAAAAAAAAAGTCAAAAATTGTAAGTCTTGAGTTAAAAAATATTTATTTTGATAGATATCCCACTCGCATCCCACTAAGCGACCAAAAGGGTCTTCAAGGATAATATCTAAGCTTTTGTTTGACCTAAAAAAAAAAATTAAAAAAGGGTCCATTTTGAAAAAAAAAAGTCAACAAAGTTTTTGATTTTGCAAAAAAAGTCAAAAATTTTATGTTTTGAGTTACAAAATATTTATTTTGATAGATATCCCACTCGCATCCCACTAAGCGACCAAGTAGGTGTTCAAGGAAAATATCTAAACTTTATTTTAAGAAAAAAAAAAAAAAAAAAAAAAAGGACGTATTTTAAAAAAAAGTCAAAAAAGTTTTTGATTTCGGAAAAAAAATATTAAAAATTTTTTATTTTTTTTTTTAAATATTTTTTTTCGAAAGATCGAAGAAATAGCTATCTATACTATTTGGGACACATTTTGCTAAGAACAATAGGTAATAAGTTACATGGATAAGAAAAAACCCCTGTTTGACCAAATTGTCAAAATTTTACCCCCTATAACTCAGAGAGTTCTCGACCGATGTTGTTGAAAAATTGTGTCTGAGTTACTATCCAATAGAGCTAACCTTGGTGCAAATTTCATCCCGATCGGAAGACATCGATTTCAAAAGATGGTTCACTTGACATGAAATGCCCCGTATATATATCCATATTTTTATTAATTTTTTTTTTAAATTAAAGTCACAAAAAGAAAATTAAATAGAGATGTGTTTTTTTTTTGTCATTTGAAAAATTTCATTTTACATGCCCTTATATTAATTGATTTAGAAACAAACAATAACTATAGATTTTGTATGTACTTTTTAGAGAAAAAAATAGTCTTTTAATAGCTTTATAAGCCTTTTAATTAATTACAGTATATATCGATCAAAATAATATCGACATTTTGATTTCTCTACATGTCAAAGCAGTAACTAAGCTAGTTATGAATTGTGAATAAGATGTACCTACAACTATATATGAACTATTTTTTATTTTCTGTTTTACTAGTTCCGACTTTAGTTATGATTTCTGAATATGCGCCATTGTTTTAGTTGTGCTGATAAAAATGTAAGCAGTAGAAATTTATGTGCTTTCGCTAATTTCTAGTTAGTAGTTAAAATGCTAGTATTTTCTTTTAAATTAATAATGTTAATGTTAAAAGAATATAAACCAAATTAACCGGAAAAGCCCAGCAAAAACTTTACTTACAAATAAGCCGAAAAATAAGGGCAATTTGACGATTCGACTACTTATTTCTCTACTGAAAGAAGTCATTATTTTTGTTCGCGATGTCCCAAAAGTAATCCTTTATATTTTGGCCGGAAATAAGTTGTTTTGTTAGTAGAGTTATTTATAGAATTTTGTATTTGAAAACAAAAATTAAAAAAAAAATTAAGTCGCAACCAAGAGTCGAACCATCAACCACGCGTTTTGCTAGTCTGTTGTACTAACTACACCACTGCTTAGTTATTTTATTGTGTGTCAAATAATGGTTTTCACACAGTAATGCAATATTCTTTTCTGTTTTTCTAAAAATAAACATGCAATAAAAAAATGGGAAATTGAAAAAAGAGTAACAGTTTTTTTGTTTTATTTGTTTATTTTATAGTAAAGTCTAAAAAAACAAAAACAGTATACTTAAAAAGTAAGTTATTAAAAAAGACATTACTTAAGTAGCAATTGTAGTTTTGTAAGCGAAGTTTTTGCTGGGAGCGGAATGTTTGTCAACACTATATTCAATTTTTACGAATATTATAAAATTCTGTTCACATGACTGCATAAGAATATTAATACATACTTACGTACATACATGTACATTAGACCAGCCTTAAAACATTATTTCAATTAGATGGATATATGTATGTACATTAGAGGTGCCCTTAAAAAATAGATTTGCTTTGAATGGGTCTTATTTTGTTCATTAGTAGCTAAAACTAACTAGTGCAAAATAACTAGAACACGTGCCGGAAATCGATTGAAAGTTGTAAAATTGGGTAAATAATGATACTTTGTGCGATGTCTTAAAATAAATCCTTATTTAAATACTGTTTTTTAAACCTTTGCAATAAACCTAAGCTTCTAGAGAAAATTATCGTTCTAACAAGGTATAAACATGAACATCGAATTAAAAATAACAAAGTTATACGCGTTTTATCTGACCAAATATTGAGCAAAAAGTATATATGACGTATGGAAATGCTAATAACTTTATTATTTTTAACTTGATATTCATGTTTTATACCTTGTTAGAAAGATAATTTTCTCTAGAAGCTTATGCTATGTTCACACTTGGGCTTTTAAACGCGTTTAAGTAAAATTTTGATTAAGTTAATCAAAGCCGTTCACATTACATTTGAGATGATTAAGTTGACACTAAAATGATTAAGTTGACAAATAAAAAATAACAAACAAATTTATATTTCTTTAAGGCATTAAATATGGAAATAAATACTTTATTAAAGATATCAGCAGATTATTTTAAACTTTTTAATTATGAAATTGTGAACATTGATGAATTATTTAAGGTTTTTTAAGGAAGAAAAAACTTCTGTCAAAATTTATTTATCGGTACTACACTAAAAAGTGGCCGATGCTACATCATCATCAGTTAGAGGTATGTTCAGTTGATTCTACGTGATTAATGAAGTGATTAACCAATCATTTAAATGTATGGATAATCATCTCGATTTCGAAGTGATTAGAGCTTAATCACGTTTGAGATGATTAACTCTGCAAATGTGAACATAGTATTAGGTTTTTTGCAAAGGTTTAAAAAACAGTATTTAAATAGGGAATTTTTTTAAGATATCAAAAAAGTACCAATTTTACAACTTTCAATCGATTTCCGTCACGTGTTCTAGTTATCCGATTGCACTTGCTATTTGTATTTTGTTATTTGGTATCTACAACTAACAGATTGACCCCCATTTTCTCAACCTCTGGTTATTTTTTATCGTGATGATAAACTAACAGTTCTCATACAAAAAAAATGTTAATTGGAGGTTTATCGTTACGAAAAACGATAACCAGATTTTTGTTTAACTTTTCATTAATTTATTGAATCTGCCTATATCATTAGGCCTAACAATAAGTGATTAAATCTTATAACTAAAATTAAAACTAATTGCTCTCTAAAGAGAGCATTGCTTGATGCATGGACCTCATCTTAGCGGGGTGGTAGATCTCCTCTACAAAGCCTTGATCTGGTTTGGCTCTGTGCGAGAAGCCGAGCAAGCGGATTTGGGTGGGATTGCAGTTTCAGTATATAATTATCGCGGAATTTCTTAAACTCATCCTTCACTAGTGGCAGTTCCAAGCACCCGTCATGGTCCTAATAATTTTCGACTGGGCCCTCTGTATAAGCTAAATACTGCAATTACTGGCCGTTCCCCACAATTGGATTCCATATGTCCAAATTGGTTTTAAAATGATTTTATACAGGGTGACTTTATAGTCCAGGCTTAACTTTGATTGGTCACTTATTAACCAGTGAAGGCTAGATGCGTTTAACTTCATGTGAAGTCTCTTGGTTTATATATGACGGCGCCAAGTAAGTCTTCTATCTAAGTGAATAACATAATCGGACTGAGGTATATTAACATTGTTAAGTGTGACAGGTGGACAGCATCCCCTCCTCAGTGTGAACGTAATATGTTTGCTTTTTAACTCATTTACACGTATTCTCCATTTGTTTAACCGTGTTTCCACACATCTTAAGTAGCCATCTAGTATATTAGATGCTATATATGGGTTTTCATGCGAGCTAATAATTGCGGTGTCATCAGCAAATGTAGAAATGGTCAATTCATTGCTCGTAAGCAAATAAGAGGTGTAAATCAAATAGAGGGTAGGTCCAAGAACACTTTCTTGTGATACTCCTGCTCCAATCCTATATTCTCTTGTCACGTAATCATTGTACTTAACTGTAAATATACGGTCCGATAGATAAGATTTCAATAGTTTATGAGTAGATGGTGGCAGTAAAATTTTATTTTATATACCAGGCCTTTGTGCCATTCTTTGTCGAAGGCTTGAGCGACATCCAAAAATATAGCTGAACAATATTTCTTTAATTCAAAGGATTTTCTTATCTCTCTGGTTATACGATTAACTTGTTCGATTGTTCCGTGGCGTTCCCGGAAACAAATTGATGAACTGGGATTATATTTTTCTCATTTAAAAATGGTATGATTTTCTTTTGGAACACTTTTTCGAACAGTTTCGATAAGCAAGGAAGCAAGCTTATTGGTCTATAGGAGGATGGTACAGTCAAGTCTTTACCTGGCTTTGGTATCATTATTATCTGAGAAGTTTTCCAATTTGTCGGAAAAACTCCATGTTTAAAGATCGCATTAAATATTGTAGACAGCACAATTATTGCCACACTCGGTAGGTTTTTAATCATAGTAGGTGTAACAGAATCATTTCCGTGCTGCGGAGGAAAAGGCTAAAGGTTTATCGTTACGAAAAACGATAACCAGATATTGAGAAAATGGGGGTGAATGTTGTAAATTTGTGTAGACAATGGTATTTTGTTTGAATTTTACAAAAATATTACAATTGAAATAATACTTTTTTAATGATAATATGTAATCGTACTAAATTACAGATATTTTGCGTACTTTTTTTGTAGAAAATAATTGTTAACTTAACTTTTGCATGCAAAAGGTGGCTAAACAGGAAATAGTTTTTATTGAATATACAGTCACACAGATAATAGTACGTAACCCTCTAAAATTGGAGTTTAAGAATAACTAACTGAGAAGTAACTAACTACAAAAATTCCGATTAACTTTCCGCTTATTGTACTTTTACAGTTAAGACTTAATCTGGCAGCATAGATAATTATAAGTACGATACCAAACAGAGATCGCTAAATTTTTTTTTTTTTTTAGTTTTTTCTATTTTTTTTAATATTTTGCGAAAAAAAAACTTTTGGTGATTTTGACTCATTTTAGGTCCAACATACTATGGGCTTATATACGTCATTGCAAAGGTCTTTGAAATATCTATCATTATATATCCATATTGTCTATATTAATGACTTAGTAATCCAGATATATGTAGGTAAAAAATAGGTCAAAAATCGATGTTGTCCTGGTTTTTTCCATATATCTCAGGCATTTGTGGACCAATTTTCTCGATTTTAAATAGCAACCGAGCCGGAAGAATTCCGGAGATATTGATGTATGAATTGTGTAAGTTATTTGGGGGCTTCGGAAAGTTGATTTCAACAGACAGACCTGGCTTAATCGACTCCGCTATCTATAGGATCGGAAATGAAAAATATAGAAATTACAAACTATTATATATCCCCTTCTCACGAATAAGAGTAATAAGAGTATACAACAAAATCAAATTATTTCCAAAATTACAAGGTCCGACCAATAAATTTTGACAGATGAGACAAAAAGAAAGACACGTGTATCGGCGTTTTGAAAGTTTACATCTGAATTTCATTTGAGGGGGCGTTACAGTTTCCCAACTCTGGAAACTTTCATATGCCGATTAGCAATAAGAATATGCCAGAGTTGGGAAACTTTAACCCCCACTCAAATGAAATTCAGATGTAAACATTCAAAACGCCGATACACGTGTCTTTTTTTTGTCTCCTCTATTAAAATTTATTGGTCGGACATCGTAATTTTTTTTGGTGTTGTACAGTGTAATATAGGGAAAGTGTTAAAGGCTTAGTTGGTAAGCAAATACTTAAAGACTGCAATAATTTGAAGAAAAAAATTTATTTTTTTTTAATATAGGTAAGAAACAAGAGGCGGGAACATATTTTAAAATTGAGACAAGGTGAGTTCAATTGCTAAAATTGTTGGACGTGTCAAGTCTACAGTACTGACTGTAATAAAAAGTTTTTCTGGGTCTCAATCCTTAGCAAGCGAGCCAAAAACTGCACTCAAAATTTTCCCACAATTTGAGCGATTTATAAATTTCAAATTTATGCCAAATTTACTCTAATCGCATAGCTGCTTTTTTTATACCCCAATATGTTGTTAATATATTTTGCAAAGGGAATTTATAGCCCGGATCTCAGTACCGTCAACAGAGTCAAAAATATAAAAAATACCATTATTGGAATTTTTAATATTTTTATTCCCTATTTTTGCAAAAAGTTTTCTATTAATTTTTTAATTCATAGATATTTTTGAAAAGAAGACACAATTTCCTATACGTATATACATATCTTATATTTTCCACTAGTCTCATTAACGGCTTTAAAATACATTAAACGCAGTAATTGGCTTCATCTTGTAGTGTTCTCCGAAGTTTGGTAATGCAGTAGTTGGCAAGGCAGTGAAATTTTACACTTATATAGGAATTTTTTTTTATCAAAATGCAAAAGTGAAAAATAAATTTGTGAATTGTTATTAACTATCCCACAATTCACAAAAACACATTTAAGAAATCTCATTAATGGTATTTTTTAGATTTTTGACTCTGTTGACGGTACCGAGATCCGGAATATAAATTCCCTTTGCAAAATAATTAAGAACTTATTGTGGCATATAAAAGAGGTTTTAATTTTTTAAAAGCAGGTATGCGATTTGAGAAAATTTGGCATAAATTTGAAATTTACATAAAAAATAGGTCTACTTCGGAAGGCTTTTGACCACTCAGTTATACAAATTATTAAATTATTTTTCTTCTATAGTACTTCCCAAAATGTTACCATTGAGAAAATTATAAACGAATTATTTATTTTGTTTTTATACCCTTCAGCTTCTTGAGAAGGGTATATATAAGTTTGTCATTCCGTTTGTAATTTCTACATTTTTCATTTCCGACCCTATAAAGTATATATATTCTGGATCCTTATAGATAGCGGAGTCGATTAAGCCATGTCCGTCCGTCTGTCTGTCTGTCTGTCTGTCTGTCTGTCTGTCTGTCTGTCTGTCTGTCTGTCTGTCTGTCTGTCTGTCTGTCTGTCTGTCTGTCTGTCTGTCTGTCTGTCTGTCTGTCTGTCTGTCTGTCTGTCTGTCTGTCTGTCTGTCTGTCTGTCTGTCTGTCTGCCTGCCTGCCTGTCTGCCTGTCTGTCTGTCTGTTGAAATCAATTTTCTGAAGGCCCCAGATATCTCCGGGATCCAAATCTTCAACAATTCTGTCAGATATACTTTCGAGAATTTTGCTATTTAAAATCAGCAAAATCCGTCCATAAATAACGGAGATATGAGCAAAAATCCGAGACAACCTCTGAAAATTTCATCAAAAAACACAATGTATTGCATGCTTTGACAAAAAAGCAACAAAACGTATGGTTGGATGTGCAAGATTTGCGTATTTTGTTTTTTTTTGTGTTTTGTTTCTTTTGGCGTTGTTGTTGTTTTTTATACAACTAAACGTTTGTTTGGTTGTGTGTTGGTTTTTTTGACAAAAAAAACAACAAAACGTATGTTTTGTTGTTTTTTTGTTGTTGTTGTTTTTTATACAATTAAACGTATGTTTGGATGTGTGTTGGTTTCATTGCCTTGCGTATTTTGTTTTTGTTTTTTCTTTTGGTGTTCTGTTTCGTTTGGCGTTGTTGTTGTTTTTTGTGTTCTTGATAAATTTAGGATGATGTAAGCTGAAAGTGGGCAATGTACATACATACCTATATACTAATTATAAAAAATAATAATGCATCCACAACAAAGGTGAAGGGTATATAAGATTCGGCATGGCCGAATATAGCACTCTTACTTGTTATTTCCTGTATAACTAAATATTAATGTAAGTACTTTTTTTTGAAAAAATTGCAAAAAACTACTTCTTAAAATTTTTTTAATTTAAATGCACATAACTTTAAACTTGGTATCGATTTTGAAATAATTATTTCCTCATAATACTAATAAATTTATTGTTAATTAAAAATATATATTTGAAAAAATTCGGAAGAGATTTGGATCCGCTAATTTGCAAAAATCCAAACAAAGGTAAGTAAAAAATTAAAAATGTTTGTTTTCAAAGGTGAATATCTCGTAAGTTATAAAAGATAAAATAAAGTTAAAGCAATGTTTTTGTAGCTCTCTTGTAGATCCCACATATATACAAATCTTTCAAATCGGATCGAGAACAAAAATTTGTCATAATTGTTAATTTTTCATATACCCAAGACAACCCAATTTGGGGCCTTAGTGGTGAAAGTCCAAATTAGAAACATAAAATCAGCAACACCTCCTCTATAGTCGTGGGAAATTTTATTGAAATCAGATTAACGGTTTAGAAGTCACAGATTTATTTGCACTATTTTTTTTTATTTCCCCCACTGTGACCCAAAAGCTCGGTTTTAAGTTCTCGCCCAACCACGATACCATCCTCTGGTAAAGTTTGTTGTGTATTTATCTTCCCCAAATATTCATATGTTCTGCCTTTCTGTCCTTTCGAACAAGCCCAAACATAATCACTTTTGTCAAGTTTCTTAGAAGACTCAATAAAATTTTAGCTTATTTAAAAAAAAATATGTAAAATACGAAAAGAAAAGCTTCACGTTAAAAATGGGAAGCTCGATTTTAATTTTAGACCCATGGGTTCTTTTGCAAACCTTCTTAGAATTAGATTTTGATAACCGCTTGACCCACTCTAATGTACATACTAGGGTATTTAATTAATCGGGTTTCTGGTTTAATCGGTTAATCGAGCAAATAATTAATCGATGTTAAGATTCAATCGGTTAATTTTAAATTAATCGATTAACCGAATAATTTCTATTTTAATATTAAACTGAAAATATATCCACGACTTTTCTGTACTTAAATACAAAATAGACAAAACATAGCAATTCAACCAAAAAGTAATTAATTTTCTTTAGTTTTAATACAACTCGACTTGGAAAAAACTCTCGCTGTTTGTAGATGTTAGTGAAATCGAAAGTAAGGCATGGTAAATATCTAAATATCCAATATCTCAGTTATTTTTTTCAGTTTTTTTTCTAAGCATATAAAGTCTCCATTATACCATTGAAGTCCTTTTTGGATTTTTTAGATTTTAAATACTTTTAATAATATCGATAATTTCTGATAAAAACTTATTTCCGTAGTGTCTCCAGTTTCGTCTATTATCATGTTCTCAACCGACAAATACATGTAAATTAAATATGTCAGTTTTTATACTCACTAAACATAATTATTGGATGTTCGAACAAATATGTAATTTTACTTTGACATTTTAATTAAAATGGAAAAATAAATACAAAAAAATATGTTAAAGAGCAAAAAAAAAAAATTCGGTTAATCGACACAAATTAATCGGTTTATTTGTTATTTGAAAATCGCCAATTAACGGCTAACCGATTGAATGCCCTAGTACATACATATATATATATATAGTGTGGCAAAATAATAGTAACTTGTACGTTTTTAACTAGATTTAAAGAAATCAGAAAAAGTACCATTGTTAACCAATTTTTACAACTTTCAATTGATTTCCGGCACAGATATATTTATCCAATTGGCTTTTAATCTTGCATCAGATATACATACATACCACATGTATGTATTTAGAAAAAAATCCATCCAAGGTAAATCTACTTTTAAGGGCAGGTCTAATGTACTTACGAATATACACAAGCTAGCGAACTGTTTTTATAACTGTTGGCAAACTAAAACAGTGCTTATAACGGAAGGAAATCCGTGATAAAAAAATTGGTGACACATCAGGTTAATTACAAATTTGACTACTTCACCTGTTTGCATTTATTAGTTCCCCACTTAAATGCAATGTTATTCAACACAGAAACAAACAAAAACAAATTCTAATCACGTACATAATTCATTACATACATATACCCAGATATGCTCAAACACAGTGCGTATTACCTACCAGTCGCTATGTTGAAGTCATTAATTGTCTATATACCATGTACATATGTATGTGCCTACATTGCATTTATATATTTTCAGACACGAATTTTAATTTACAACTTTTTTTTACGATCTATTCAATCAAAAGAACTATTAATTATTTTTTTGAATTTTATTTAAGCGTACTTAAAAAGAAAATTTGTTTATTTTTCTATCACACTCATTTCTTTAGTTGACATTTAACAATCATTCAATGTTTTAATTAACATTTAAAACTCAATTTTATAATTTCTTATTTTTTTGAGTTGTTATGATGCGATAATGTTATTAAGATAATTCCCCTTCTCCAATGGAAGTTACTTACTAGTCTATATTTGGGTGGTCCTTAATAAACAAAAGATGGATTTTTGCCAGTCTCACCCACCATTTTGGTGAACATTGGTAATTTTGCCATTAAAAAATTACTTTTGCAATTTAATTTAAAATAATAGATGTGTACGTAATTGTCGTTCTAAAAAACAGATACATATATCGATAGTTACTTGTATATGAGTTTTTGTCTTCGTAGGATAACGTTAACCTATTCGCAGGTATGACCAAACAATTTTTTTTTTTATTTTTAAAATTTTGAAAACGCTATTTTCAAAATTTTGTTAAACAAATGTAAGAAAAGATAACTCACTGTTTATTGTTGGTGTTTTGTTTAATCTTAGATATTTTTACAAATAAAGCTTGAGTGTCTGTAATTCTCATTCACTCTAGTGTTTTATTTGTATAATATCTTTAGTTTTTCTAAAGCCTTTTGGGAAAAGGTTTCCTGATTATCTGGCCTAAGCAACCAGTGAAATGCGCATATGAACTAGCTTATCCCCCAACAATAAATTTCAGTGAATTTATCAATTATTGGGAATTCAGCACACTAATTCTTAACAAAAAAATTTAAGAATTTTTTGATCATCACACAGGGATTTATTGAGAATGTAATAGGGAATAAAAATATGAAAAAAAACATGTCAATACCTCCTACAGTTTTTCCGTACATGCGATTTAAATTTTGCGATTTTCGGGAAAAACTAATTTGTTGGCCATATTTTGGCGAATGATACCAATTTCCTTACTGTTATGAAGTTTAAGTAAAACCTATACAGCCTATTATATGCCAGATAATTTTAAATATGCTCTGAAAGTTTTACTAAAATCGTGAGGGCAGCTGCTCCCCAAAGCAGCTCATTTGGGTCCATTCAAATTTGATCGCATTGTGATACCCAAGGGGTAGACAGCAGGGTATTTACAATACTTCCGTTGACTGCAAATTAAACCAACCAGATTCCCGGATGAAGGAGTAGATTCGTCTGAGATTCATCCTTGATAGCTCGTCCAAGCATGATAGGAATGGAAGTCCGAGGATGCGTTCCCTCAAGTTTGTCAGAGCCGGGCATTGGCAGAAAAGGTGATACACAGTCTCTTCCTCTTCTTCATTATGGGAGCTTCTACAATAATCATTGTACCGTAGGCCCATTATTCTAGCATGTGTCCCGATTAAACAGTGTCCTGTAATAAAGGACACAAGGCTTTCAGTTGACCTTGCCTTATTTGCTCACGACGGTAATCTATAAGTAGATTCGTCCTGCAGGCATCATATACGGGCCAAGTCGACCTCGCTGTAGCACCTTAAGATTCATTAGTCCACCTGTTTTGTGCAGTCTCATATAGTTTCTGCTGAACAGCCAACTTGCACTTGGCAAGGTAAATACCAGAAAAGGGATCGATCGCCTCATCACTCATCATCGCACCCCTTTTGGCCAAATCATCTGCTATACAATTACCCTCATTTCCATCGCGTCCAGGGACCCATATAAGCGTTATCCTAGAATGTCTCGCTATCTCATTTAGGTATACCCGACATTCCTCGGTTAACCTAGATGTCGTAAAGACACCCGCTAGTCCGTTAACGGCAGCCTTGCTGTCAGTAAATATACATATATCACCAGATATTCGATAATACCTCAGCCAGTTGGATGCACGTTTAATGGCAGTAATTTCCGCCTGAAGAGCAGTACAGAAATTAGGTAGCCTAAAGTCGGATTTTATCCCAAAGTTTTCAATATAGAAACCTCCACCGACCTTATTTCCCCTATTAGAGCCATCAGTGTATATCCGTATGACATCAGCAGGGGGAAGAGTCCGCGCTGCCATAAATCCCTATTCGCGATCATAATATGGAAATGCCTATCGAAAAAAGGTTTTGCGATGCAGTAATCGACATTACCATGTATGTGACCATAGTAACTAAAATCGTGATGGTCAACGGTAAAATTTTACAATATTAGGAATTTCTAAATGAATGATACGAAATATTATATAAATTTGTGCCGCTTTTAAAAAAAAGTTTTAAGAAATCGGGATAAAATTTGCACCAAGGTTAGTTTAATTGGTGGATAGTAATTCTGACACAATTTTTCAACAAGATCGGTCAAGAACTTTCTGAGATAGAGGGGGTTAAAATTTGACCTTTTGGGCAAGCAGGTGTTTTTTTCTTACCCATATAACTTATTACCTATTGTTCTTAGCAAAATGTGTCTTTCGAAAAAAAAAAATATTTAAAAAAAAATAAAAAAAATTTAATATTTTTTTCCGAAATCAACTTTTTTTCAAAATGGGTACTTTTTTTAAAAATAAAGCTTAGATATTTTCCTTGAAGACCTATTTGGTCGCTTAGTGAGATGCGAGTTCGATATCTATCAAAATAAATTTATTGTAACTCAAAACATTCCAAAAAAGCTTAGATACTTTCCTTGAAAACCCTTTTGTGGGATATCTATCAAAATAAATATTTTGTAACTCTTTATTTAGATATTTATTTCACTCGCATTCCACTAAGCGACCAAATAGGACTTAAAGGAAAACAACTAAGCTTTCTTTTTAGCCCAATATAGGAAAAAATTTCGATTTTGCCAAAAAAAAATAAAAAATTTTATGTCTTGCGTTACAGAATATTTATTTTGATAGATATCCCACCCGCATCCCATTAAGGGACCAAAATATCTTAAAGAAATGGACCTGAGCAAAAATTTTTTTTAAAAAAGGGCGCATTTTGAAAAAAGTTTGCAAAAAAAAGTCTAAAATTGTATGTTTTGAGTTACAATATTGTTACGAAATTGTACTTGAATTCAAATATAACGATTTTAAGGGCTGATTTAAAAGTAGCATAATGCTTTCAAATAACAGTGCTGTAATGGCAGGCTCTAACATATCTGTGGGCATTATTAAATAAAAGCTTTCAGTTGACCTTGATCGTAAGTTGGCAACGCTGTTTGAATTCGAATATTCAGTTAAAGAACATTGTAGAAAGTACACCACAGATGGCGTATGATCTAGAATATTCGAACTTTGACAGTTAAAGAGCATTCTAGAGTGCAGATGGCAGTGTTATAAATAGTGGCAGAGGTTGCAGTCGTTAGTGAGTTTATCAGAGACGCTTTTCGAATAAACATCAACTGAGTGCCTTAAAGTGTGTTGTGTTTTTTTTTTCAAGTAAATTCGTGTACATTATAAATTGTGTCTGTATTTCTGCGAATTTGCAAACGTGTATAAAAAAAAACATTGAGTGACTATTTAATTCTGTTGTTGTACATTTTTAAATAAATAAAGAGTTGTTACAATTTTCAAACTACTAAACGGTTTTTATTTGCATTCAAAAGTATCCGGTTTATTTAAAGGAAATAAACCAGCGTTTTGAAAAGGTTAAAACTTCTGACACCAAATTGTTACGTTTTAACCTTTTCAAAACGCTGGTTTATTTCCTTTAAATAAACCGGATACTTTTGATTGCAAATAAAAGCCGTTTAGTAGTTTGAAAATTGTAACAACTCTTTATTTATTTAAAAATGTACAACAACAACATAATTAATGTACAACAACAACAGAATCAATGTTTTTTTTATACACGTTTGCAAATTCGCAGAAATACAGACACAATTTATAATGTACACGAATTTACTTGAAAAAAAACACAACAAACTTTAAGGCACTCAGTTGATGTTTATTCGAAAAGCATCTCTGATAAACTCACTAACGAATGCAACCTCTGCCACTAATTATAACACTGCCATCTGCACTCTAGATTGCTCTTTAACTGTCAAAGTTCGAATATTCTAGATCATAAGCCATCTGTGGTGTACTTTCTACAATGTTCTTTAACTGAATATTCGAATTCAAACAGCGTTGCCAACTTACGATCAATGGTCAACTAAAAGCGTTCATTTAATAATGCCCACAGATATGTTACAGCCTGCCATTACAGCACTGTTATTTGAAAGCATTATGATACTTTTAAATCAGCCCTTAAAATCGTTATATTTGAATTCAAGTACAATTTCGTAACAATATATTTATTTTGATAGATATCCCACTCGCATCCCACTAAGCGACTAAATAGGTCTTCAAGGTAAATATCTAAGCTTTATTTTAAGAAAAAAATTTGTTCTGTATATCTAAAAGGAGAAATAGGTTATTTTGAAATTTCAAGTGAGCGTCGCACTTCCCATACAAAGTAAATAGTTATTATGGAATATCTGGTGAACTATAACTGTGAAAGCCGTAAAACTTCGCAGAATTTATTTCGTGCGCATCTTGGCTAAAAATGGGCGTGGCAAATCGACCCTTTTGCGCGAAATTATCTTATGTTACAAAAACCAAATTTTACAGGAGAGCGTTATTATTATTAAATTTCTTAGCTCTGGCTGGTATCATCAATACCAAATATTAAATTCGATTTAGTAAATGAAATTTCACATGCGATAAAATTAACATAGTAATATTTCCATAAATATAGCGAATATCGTTATAATATTTTACTATCTAAAAATGTAAGATACGATAATTTCTCGCAAAGGGGTCGATATACAAAGTAAATAGTTATTTTAGAATATCTGAAAAGTCTTCGAACTTTATACAAGCCAATTTCTTATCTAACCAAAAATGGGACTGATCGCAAAAGGGGGTGTGGCACCTTCCATAGAGTTTAAATAGTTATTTTCGAATATCTGGAGAACTATAATTGTGGAAGTTTTAAAATTTTTCCCTAATATCATCGTTACTATTGTATATAGTTTGGGTGAAAATGGCATTGTGTTATTGGGCGTGGCACCACTGTTGCCAGATAATTTTGGTATAAAATCGTCAAAATTGGACTAAAAAATCGTCAAAATCAGCAAAATATTTTTGAAATCGTCAAAAAATCGGAAAAAATAAAAATACCTACTTTTTGGTGAAATTTGTCAGTTTTTTTAGAAAAAAAACTAACAATCCAATAAAGAATTCACATATTTAAACAATTAATGTTGTAAAATAGGTTTATATAATAAGAATTATTTAATATTTGCATACAAAAATTAACTTACCTACATACATATATGTATTTTGAATACTAAGTCATGTACATAAACAATTCATATATCATATGAAAGGGATTTCAAAGACATATGCGATATTCCAACCAACTATATGTCAATTTCGAAAAAATCAAGTATCAGGCTTTATTAATTTTAAAAAGTCTTTGGTATAGGTTTATAGACATCCTTCAAGTAACATTTTGTATAAACGATTTAATTTGTATTGGCTAAATATTCGTTTCGCATATATTGGCGCGGCTAAAAATTAAAAATATAACATTTTTTTTCCAAAATCTAACAAACATTTTTCATTTTGATTCATTAAATTATTAAAATCAAGTAATTTAAGCTCTTTGAATTCAGATTACATTTTTATATATCATCTTCTATCTTACAAAAACAATTATGGTTCAGTTTGTATTTATTATATTTGTTAATTAAATTATTATAAAACCCTGACGTAATTATTTACTTTTCAAAAAATCGTAATTTTGAGGACTAAAATCGGCAAATCGCACTTTGCCATTTTTACAATCAAAAGTCGCTAAAATGCCGATAAATCGGCAAATTTGGCAACAGTGCTTCTCACTTGTACTTAAAGCAAGATTTTCTTAATTAATTCAAGAATTTCGTTCTTGTTTTAAGAAAATTTCTGCTTGATTTATTTAATCAATCCCGTTTATACTTATTCTAAGTACAAATGAGTATGAATCGTACTTAAATTTTTAAGTACAATTCTGGATAAATTTGAGTAAAATAAACTTAAATTTAGAAGTGTTTTTTCTTTCTGTGTAGAGTCATTGTAATTCAAATTTTAAAATTTTGTTTCAATGCCTCCAGTAGTTTTCATTTTATATCGTTTTTTGCTTCTCCTATAAACTTATGAAAAGTGATGTTACTTTATTTTGCATTTTAGCTGACGATATGTACATTAGAGTATCCCTTATCAGCCAAATTTTGTTTTTATATACATATGGGGCATTTCATGTCAAGTGAACCAACTTTTGAAATCGATGTCTTCCGATAGCGGAAATTCGCACCAAGGGTAGTTCTATTGGATAGTAACTCAGACACAATTTTTCAACAAGATCGGTCGAGAACTCTTTGAGTTATAGGGGGTCAAATTTTGACATTTTGGTCAAACAGGGGTTTTTTCTTATCCATGTAACTTATTACCTATTGTTCTTAGCAAAATGTGTCCCAAATAGTTTAGATAGCTCTTTCTTCAATCTTTCGAAAAAAAATATTTAAAAAAAAAATAAAAAAATTTTAATATTTTTTTTTCCGAAATCAAAAAAATTTTTGATTTGTTTTTTTTTTGTAAATGTGCCCTTTTTTTCTTAAAATAAAGCTTAGATATTTTCCTTGAACACCTATTTGGTCGCTTAGTGGGATGCGAGTTGGATATCTATCAAAATAAATATTTTTTAACTCAAGACTTTTTTGACTTTTTTTTTGCAAATAGGATTTTTTTTTCAAAATGGGCCCTTTTTTTAAAATTTTTTTTTTAAGTCAAAAGGAAGCTTAGGTCCATTCCTTTAGTGGGATGCGAGTGGGATATCTATCAAAATAAATATTTTATAACTCAAGAAATACAATTTTTTACTTTTTTTTTTGCAACATCGATTTTTTCTCCAATATGGGCCCTTTTTTTAAAATTTTTTTTTGCTCAAAAGAAAGCCTAGGTCCATGCCTTTAAGATATTTTTGGTCGCTTAATGGGATGCGAGTGGAATATCTATCAAAATAAATATTTTGTATGTCTTGCGTTACAAAATATTTATTTTTTTTTTTTTATTATTATTATTATTTATTTAGTAGTATTTTAAATACTTTATCTTATAACTATATAACATTTGATTAAAATTATTTTAAATTTTTAAAGGCTCTGATATACATTATTTTTCACAAAAAATACACAATTTCTTTTAAATATATTAATGTTTCGTTCATTTTTTACATCACTTGGTAATAAGTTGAATAACTGTAATCCTTTGTAGAATAGGCATCTCTTCATGGCATTATTTGTGGCTTTATGTATCCTAAAATCGCTGGCATTTCGCAGATTGTATGGTTGTACTTCGTTGACATATGTTAGTTGTTCTGTTAAATATCCTGGAGCACTTCCTATCTTCATTTTATATATAAAAGTTAATGTATTTAGTTGGAGTCTTTGTCTGATGTTTAGCCATTTTAGTGTTTCTAGCATAAATTGAATTGATGTAAACCTATTGCATTTAATTATAGTTCTCATAGCTTTATTTTGTAGTTTCTGTAGTCTCTCTATTTGTGTATTTGTGCAGCATGTGTATAAGATTGTTGAACCGAATTCAAAATGTGGTTTGATTATTGTATTATATATATTTATAGCAGTTATTGTCGATATTTTGCTTCTTATTCTCCTAAAAAAACAATCTTTTTTCCAATCTTTTTACAAATATATTCTATATGATCTTTTAAGTTAATATTTTTATCTATTATAAAACCTAAGTATTTTATCTTATCCACTTTCTCTATTATTTTATCATTAATTTTAAAAATTGTATTACTGTTCATGTTTATTTCCATTATTTTCGTCTTATTTTCGTTTAGTTTTAATTTATTCATTTTCAACCAGGTGTTTATATTTAATATGTCTTGCATTAGATCGTTTTGGCATTGTATTTCATTTTCGGATTCATTAAAAATTAGAGTATCGTCCGCGTATAGCACTATTTCACATCTGTTAAGTACGTTTGGCATATCATTTATGTAAATAATAAATAGTAGAGCTCCTAGGATCGATCCCTGTGGAACCCCATATTCATTATTTATTTCGTTCGATTTAATATTGTTTACTTTCGTTATTTGCTTTCTGTTGGTTAAATATGATTCAAACCAACTCAGTACTTTATCTTCTATTCCGTATTTATAAAGTTTTAGCACTAGAATTTTGATAGATATCCCACTCGCATCCCACTAAGCGACCATACCCATCTTAAAAGAATAGACCTAAGCTTTCTTTATAGCAAAAAAAAAAAAAATTACAAAAAGGGCCCATTTTAAAAAAAAGTCAAAAAAGTTTTTGATTTTGCCAAAAAAAAATCAAAAATTGTACATCTTGAATTATAAAATATTTATTTTGATAGAAATCCCACTCGCATCCCACTAAGGGACTAAAAATATCTTAAAGGAATGGACCTAAGCTTTCTTTTGACTAAAACAAATTTGTAAAAAAGGGCCCATTTTGAAAAAAAATCCTATTTGCAAAAAAAAAGTCAAAAATTGTAAGTCTTGAGTTAAAAAATATTTATTTTGATAGATATCCCACTCGCATCCCACTAAGCGACCAAAAAGGTCTTCAAGGCACATATCTAAGCTTTTGTTTGAGCTAAAAAAAAAATTAAAAAAGGGTCCACTTTGAAAAAAAAGTCAACAAAGTTTTTGATTTTGCAAAAAAAGTCAAAAATTGTATGTTTTGAGTTACAAAATATTTATTTTGATAGATATCCCACTAAGCGACCAAAGAGGTGTTCAAGGAAAATATCTAAGCTTTATTTTAAGAAAAAAAGGGCCCATTTTAAAAAAAAGTCAAAAAAGTTTTTGATTTCGGAAAAAATATATTAAAATTTTTTTATTTTTTTTTAAATATTTTTTTTCGAAAGATTGAAGAAAGAGCTATCTAAACTATTTGGGACACATTTTGCTAAGAACAATAGGTAATAAGTTACATGGATAAGAAAAAACCCCTGTTTGACCAAAATGTCAAAATTTGACCCCCTATAACTCAAAGAGTTCTCGACCGATATTGTTGAAAAATTATGTCTGAGTTACTATCCAATAGAACTACCCTTGGTGCGAATTTCCGCTATCGGAAGACATCGATTTCAAAAGTTGGTTCACTTGACATGAAATGCACCATATATAAAACCATGATACAACCATTAGAAGGTAGAATCACTAGGGAGAGAGTTTAAAATGCTATGCCTTGTTACGTCAAATAATAGAAAAATAAATAACAGAAATCCAAAAATACGAATAATAACAAATAAAAATTGAGAAATATTTTGTTAATATTTGAAATACCAAAAAAATCATTTACGCCTTTTACTGACTCAAGAGAAGGTGTCGCGTTTGGCATTAGAAGTGCACTTTTTGTGGCTTGATGCAGTGCAATATAATCGGAGTCATTGAAATGATGTATGTAAATCCGGGAGTGTATCTTCAGCTAAACACCGCAGGCTGCACTCCATTTTTTAATTTTATTTTCAGGACATTTGATAAATCTTAAAAGATTTTGTTCAAATGAACATTTACACAAACAACATTTAACACGCATGTTTCTTATATTTTTTAAATTGAATTTAAATTATTTTTCAATTAAGTTAATTTTTGATGTTTTATTTCAATTGTACTTTTATTTTTTATTTTATATTAGTCTGACAATTCAAGGCATGTATAATTGAGAACATATTTTGTAGTGATTCTACCTTTTATTGTTATATTATGTATAAAACTATAGTTAAATATGAAATTTTGTCTTTCTATCATGATTGCAACCCGTGCCGCTCGTCGCTCAAAGTTTTGAGGTACATTTTCAGGGGGAAAATATGGAATTTTTTTCAGTTATTGTAAAAATTTTGCCATTAAAAATGCGAAATGTGTACGAAATTGTCGTTCTAATGAGATGGTTAAAAAATGTTAAAGATATTAAAAATTCGCCAGGCCATTATTGTGTCTCAGGCCACTAGAACAAGAAATGTAGGAACAAAATTAACATATTTTGAGAAATATTAAAATAAAAGCTAATTTTTGGTGGCATGTCATAGTGTCCATTGACATAATTTCCATGGACATTAGTCACTCCAAAAGATTTTGGTAGTGCCATAATGTCCATGTGTAAAGTGTCGTAAAGTCCATGGACATAATGACACTGTTGGAGTGACATAATGTCCATGATATTTAAAAAATAATTTAAGTATTTATGTTTTAATTTAACTTCTATCGAATTTACCGTTGTAAATTTAAAGTAGTAATAAGACGATAGGTGCGATTTTTAGTGATCTGTTATCTGAATTTTGTGGAGTTCAGACGTCACAAATTTAAAGTTGAGTAACTAAAAGTGTTAAAGTGTTAAAATGGGTAATGTAAAATATAAATATGAATTTAGGAATAAATTTGACAAAAAAAGAGAGTTCAATGAAAAATTTAAGAACTTTCACTTCAAAAAAATACTTTTTAATAATTAATTTACAAGAAAGGCTTTAGTTAGCGAAGCCGCCTACCGCGTTCTATGGAGAAGAAAGTCCCTAAGAGCGGCCATAGGCCGCCACGCAGAAAAACTTTATTTACAAAGACAAGTTTTTTGCACTCAGTAGCATGGCGAGCAACTATTCGGTATCGTAGAAAAAGGTATTTCTTATTGGAGGCCTGCGGCCGCTTTTAGGGACTTTCTCCTCCTTGGAACGCGGCAGGCGGCTTCGCTACATGAAGTTTTCTAATATATGAAAATATAAACTGTTACTAGGATCAAAAATTTTATAATAAATACATAGTTTTTCTGAACAAAATTTGGACATTATGATACTTTCAAAAGTGTCATAAGCAAAGTCAATGGACACTGTGACATGCCACCTCATTTTTATTTAAAATATATCCATATTTACTTGTATATTAGTTTTTGTCTTAGTAGGAAACCGTTAACCTATTCGCAGGTATGACCAAACAAAATTAATTTGTTTAACGGCAGTTTCAAAACTCCATTTTCAATTTTTAAAAATCTAGTTAAACAAATTTTAAAATTTTTTGATCATCACATGGGGATTTATTCACAACAATAGGGAATAAAAATGTGAAAAAGTATGTCAATACCTCCTATAGTTTTTCTGTGCCTGCGATATAAATTTTGCGAGATTTTCGAGAAAAACTAATTGTTTGGACATTTTTTGGAATGAGCCGAATTTTCTTACTGTTATGATTTTTAAGTAAAAGCTATACAGAATATTATAGTCCAGGTAATTTTAAATATAATGTGAAAGTTTTACTAAAATCGGAAAACGTTAACCCTTAAATCGTGAAGGTCAAAGGTAAATTTTTTCAATATTTGGAATTTCTAATGGAAAGATAGCGAAATGTTGTATATTTTTGGACCGATTTTGATGAAACTTAATAAAAATATAACGTCAAGTCTAGTATTTATAATAACATCACAAAATTTACAATTAACCCTTAATAGCAAACTTCTAAAACCATAAAAAACCTTGTCAATTTCAATAGTGCTGATGAAATTTTTATTTTTATAGGAAAGTTTGTAACTTCAGGAAGTTATTTACAAAATTTTATCTTTGTGGAGGATCTGCAAGGAACCGAAAGAGACCTGCAAGGATCCGAAAGGGACCTGGTACCGTTGGGTCAGCATCAGCCAAAAGATAAAAATACTCATAGATTTTTGTTTTAATTTTATTAATATATTGATTAGTTTTGTAACTTTTAAAACATTTTCTGTTATAAGTCTATTTTAGGTATTTTACGAAACAGTATTTTTTTAGCATTACAACATAAATCAACACCACAATGAGAACATGAAATAATTCACCGTTATTCTGAGTAAGCGAGTTTGCCAATAGGCAAACAAAATATATTATTCCAAAGATAAGTGTACTTCAAAGTACATTTGAGCTTACAAATTTTGTTTTCATTTTGTAAGCTTATTATTGTTATTGTACCGTCGGTCGCCAAAGGGTTAAAATATTGGGTTGTGTATTAGAAAATAGTATTACGAAGCCATTTTGAAAAATGTTCACAATTTTGTTCAATTTTGACCACACATTTTTCAAACGGCAAAATATTGTATTTATACCTAATTTATGCTTTAATAACGTAATTAATATTTTATTGAGGATTTTTGAATAATTAAATTGATTTTAACCCTTTAGTGTACTTTTGATTTATTAAATTTAAAAAATAACTTGACTCTGAAAAACTTAAAATTTCGCACTATTCATATTGAATGTGTTTTTCGTGATATTAAAAGTTTAGTGTCTTTTTAACCCCAAGTACTATTAAGGGTTAATTTTAATTTTTGTGATGTTTTATAAATACTAGACATCATGTTATATTTTTCTTAAGTTTCATCAAAATCGGCCCAAAAATATATAACATTTCGCTATCTTTCCATTAGAAATTCCAAATGTTTTCCGATTTTAGAAAAACTTTCAGACTATATTTAAAATTACCTGGACTATAATATTCTGAACAGAGTTTACTTAAAATTAATAACAGTAAGGAAATTGGGTGTCGCCGAATGGCTCATAATCGAGCAGAAATTTTGTTATTTGTTTTTATTTATTTGTCTTTATTATTTGTCATTGTATAATTTTGTATTTCATTTAAAATATTTATTTGAATTTATATGGCGTCCTGTGGGCCGCCTTAATGTTTTTATATGTCTTATTTACCTAATTGTTAGTGAACATAAAATAATTGTTTAAACAATTCCTAAAGTGGTTCCTGCCGGAACATAAAATAAATGTTTTAAAAATATTTTAAAATGGTTCCTTTTCTGCCGGAACAAATAAAAATTTATTTCAAACATTTTGATGCTTATTTGCTGTGAATTTGTGAGCCTAGTAGTGATTCCTCGCCTGCCGGAACAAAAATTGTTTCTCAACAAGTGGCTCGCCGGAGTTTCTTCTGTGCCTGCCAGTTCCCATGCCGCCGGAACATCTTTGACTCCCTCTGCCGCTGGAGTGCCTCCACAAAACGTAAGTACCATTGACGTCACAACAAATCAACCAATTGTAATTGCTCCTTCTGTCGCCGGCTCCAAAAAGCTTTGATGGGTGATGTCCGTGAATGTGTGAAATTGCCAGCTACAACAAGTGAAAGAAATTGCGCCCATTAGTGAAAGTGTTGTGGATAAACTTGTGCCCTTTGCTGTTAAAGTGCGGAATCTTGCCGCCTTTTTGGAAACTGCTAATGGACAACAGCATTTAGCTAATCCAACATTAATGGAAGAATGGAGTGGGCCCGCTGTGCCTCAACAATAAAGCCATACCCAACCGTTTTGGATTTTACCAAATGGCTCAAAGATGTTGCTGATTTGGTAAGAATGGTACAAAGTACAAGTTAAAATCGTCAAAATAATGAACCAAAAAGAAAAGTTGTCCTTCATGCTGCTGATTGGTCAACGTAAACAACAAGAATGCCCTATATTTGCGTGTAGAAAATTTGGTTCATTAAGTGTGCCTAATCGTTGGAGTGAAGTAAAAAAATGAGGTTATGTTTTTCGTGTCTCGGTAGTGGACATTCGAGTAGATTTTGCCGTTATCGAAAGACGTGTTCCGTAGATGGTTGCCTAAGAAAACATAACAAATTATTACATGATGTCAAGATTAATGATGGTGGAAAAAATGAGTCGCCTGCTCCAAGTGGTTCCACAAATGAAAATGAGTCTGTTCTTAGCTGTATGTCTAAAGCTGCAGATAAAGGTGTGTTGTTGTTCCGAGTGGTGCCAATTGTGCTTATGGTGCAAGTAATAAAATTTAAACCTATGCGTTGTTGGATGAAGGTTCGTCGGTTACTATGGTGGACAGCTCCTTGGTGAAGAAACTTGGTCTTCAGGGGCATCAAAGTCAATTGAATGCTGGTAAGGCATCATAAGAAACGGCAACAGTGGTTGATATGCACGTAAGTGGAATTGGTAAGCAGATAAAATATGCATTGCGAAACGTTTATGGAGTTTCAAATTTAAAATAGCCGGCCCAAAGCTTCAATATGGATTTAAGTCGCAATCCTGGTTTGCCCATTAAATTATATAATGATGTTGTTCCCAAAGTTCTGATTGGGTTGGATCATTGCCATCTGGGACTTCCTGATGAAATTGTGTCTCTGGAGGAAAATGGTCCATATGCTGCTAACACTCCATTAGGATGGGTCGTGTTTCGGAAAATGATGGGTAAGCAATCTAGCGGAAATTTGTGTCTATTGTCAGTTCAGCCAGAGCAATGACTCTATGACTTGGTGGCAAATTATTTTGAAACGGTGGGGCAGAATCGAAATTTTTTGGAAATAAATCTGGCATTTCTAAACGGTGTCTAAAATTTAGTGTCTAACTAACAAAAAAATCGAGTCCATTCGGTGCAAAATTACGCCCCAAATTTTTAAAATAGCGGCCCAAGATATGGCCAAATATTAAAATTTCAATTTTAAAATGCCTATAACTCGAAAAAATATAAAAATATTTGAAATCGGATGGGAAACAAAAAAATGGCATATGTTTAAAAATTTTACATGTCGAAGGTACCCTACTTTGAGCCCCCATAGCGCCGCCCCTGGAGCATTTGAAGGGCTCATTTTAATAACTTAAACTCGAATAATCCTTGGCTACGCCCAATTCAAATTTTATCCCGATCGGACCAGCCGTTTAGAAATGCCAGATTTAATTCCAAAAAATTTCGATTCTGCCCCACTGTGTACTGGAGGTCTATAAATGCTGATAATAAAATTGAAGTGTTGTAGCTGAAAAAACTAGATGTGCTCCTCTGAAAGCGATGAGTATTCCTCGGCTCGAACTTCAGGCTGCTGTACTGGGTACTCGTTTAATGGGTACAATTTTGAAGGAACATTCCATTAAGGTATCAAGAATCGTTTGCTGGAGTGATTCAAGCACCGTAGTTAGTTGGATTGCATCTGAAAGTCGAAGATACAAACCTTTTGTTGTCCATAGAATTACTGAGATGACTCTACTAACCCTGCAGATTGGAAATGGCTGCCAACAAATCTTAAAATTGCCGACGAAACTACCAGAATGAAGAGCCAGGTTGATTTTTCAGATGATAGCCACTGGTTTTAGGGACCTAAATTTCTATACGACTGTGAAGATGAATGGCCAAAAATTACAGAAATACCCTTAGTAGCCTAGACACAGAAGAACTTCGCCCCAAATTTGCATTGCTGTCTCCATATATGGATGAAAATTCATTACTTCGAGTTTATGGTCGTGTGGATACAGCTAGTTGGTTACCATTGGATATAAGGCGTCCGATTATATTGCCGTCGTTCCATCCTGTCACCGTGTTGTTTGTGGCCCATGTACACGAAAAATTAAACATCAACATTTTTAAGCTACAGTTTGTGAAATTCGTAGATAATTTTGGATTCCCCGCCTTAGAAAAATTTTACTTAAGCGAGTTTCTAATTGTTCTATTTGCAGATTTCGTCGTACATTACCGGTGCCAACAATTATGGGTTCTTTGCCAAAAGACAGATTGACGCCATATATTCATCCATTTTCCTACACTGGTTTGGACTATTTTGGTCTACTTATTGTCGGTCGTCGCCATGAAAAACGCTGGGTGGCCTTATTTACTTGCCAGACCATAAGAGCCATTCATTTGGAAGTCGCTTTCGATTTGTCAACCGATGCGTGTATTCTTGCCATACGCAATTGCCATACGCAAGCCACGTCGATGGCTTGCCTACAAAACTGAGGAGCGATAATGGTACAAATTTTGTTGGTGCTGATAAAGTTGCCAAGAAGTTCAGTGAAGTATTTGATGTGGCTCGAATTCAAGATGAACTTACATCTAAAGGTATAGACTGGCAGTTTAATTGCCCGTATAATCCAGCAGAAGGTGATATATGGGAACGAATGGTCCAATGTGTTAAGCGTGTGTTGCTGTCAACTTTGAAAGAATTTTATTTTATTTTTGCAAAAAGCGGGACAATTTTAAAAATAGGTGATAGGGATTTTTAAAATTTACGCGGGACAAAAGATAATAAATTATACTATAACTATCTTAACGCAAGCGGAGTTCACTATTAAGTGCGAATGGTCTTGCATCATTGCAAATGCAAAATTTTAAAGTTTTTTTTTATGTATCTTGTTATTGAATTACGGTAAAATTTTGAATTTACATTGATGCTAGACCATTCGCACTTAATAAGGAACTCTGCTATTGTATTTTTCCCAAATTGTAAATTTGAATTAAAGAAAATTTCGTCCTGTATAAAAATACGTAACATGTTTTCGTCCCCTTAATAAAACAATAGTGTATAATTTTTGTTGCCATTTCGAAATAATTAAGTTTAAAATTTTTGTGTTAGTAGACATCTAGAACAAAAGTAATATTTCAATTGATCTTTTGACCCACTTTGTGGAATTAGAATATCACAAAATTTTGACCACATATAGAATCAGTTATGTAGATTCTTATTATGCAATAACAAAATAATGGTGTATATGCTTATACACTATTGTTTTATTGAGGGGACGTTTTGTTCGTTTGTTTGCTACTTCAATCGAAACGAATAGAAGTCGGACGGGGCAACTATAAAGCGGATGAAGCAAAACTTCCCAACCATTTTAACAGGTACTGCAGCATTTCAGACATAAAAGATCGTCTTTCAACGTATTTCAGCTTCAATTCGTATTTCCTTGCTTTTGGATGAATCCTGCTTCCTGCAAACGTTTTGAAATTGCTGACTGAGTAGTTTTCAATGATTTCACCAGCTCCTGTTGAGTTTGACAACTATATTCATTGAGTAACGCCTCCAATTCTTGGGTATTTCAGTCACGGACAACCAGCCAGAAGATGGACATACTGATTTTTAATTAGTCTGAGTCGATTGATCATTAAGAAATAACTGGTTAAGTATACGAACTCTTTTCTGAATAAATATTTGCTCACGGGAAATACATTCCACATTATTGTTTGTTTTTTTTTATACATTTTCAACATAATTATGTTCTTTAAAACTAGATATGAAGTAGTTATTCGATTTGGAAAATCCAAAAAAGCGGGAATTGCGAATCCCGAGCGGGACGCGGGATTTCATGGCTAAAAGCGGGACAATCCCGCAAAAATCGGGACATTTGGCAACCCTAGTGAGCACACACTGCAAAGTTTCCTGATTGAAGCTGAAAATATTGTGAATTCCCGTCCCGTGCCGTTGAGCCACGAAGATGAAGAACCACTAACGCCTAACCATTTTTTGTTGGGTTGCCCTAATACAACACAAACTCCTGCCGGAGCAAAAGATGAACAGACTCTTGTAGTAAAAAAACAGTGGTGCATTTCCCGTCAGCTACGTGATCACTTCTGGAACAGGTGGATAAAAGAATATTTGCCCACGTTGACTAGACGTTCCAAATGGTGTCAACGTACGAAGCCTATTGCTATTGGTGATTTGGTTCTAATTTGTGATCCATCCGTGTCCCGTAGAGATTGGAAGCGAGGCAGAGTGGAAGAGGTGTTTGAAGGTAGAGATGGTGTTATTCGTCGTGCTGATGTACTTACCAGTAGAGGAATACTAAAGCGACCTGTTTCCAAGCTTGATGTCCTTGATTTGGAGTAGTGAATCGTAGCCGATCTACGGGGGTGGTGATGTCGCCGAATGGCTCATAATCGAGCAGAAATTTTGTTATTTGTTTTTATTCATTTGTCTTTATTATTTGTCATTGTATTTCATTTAAAATATTTATTTGAATTTATATGGCGTCCTGTGGGCCGCCATAATGTTTTGTTTATTTGTCTTATTTACCTAATTGTTAGTGAAGATTATGTATTAGTTGTTGTTCCTTTTTACATTGATCTCACTGCAGTGCTTTTATTTCGTTAAGTTGGTATCGTTATTTTTAATGTGTTATACACATAAATAACTAGTGGTCTAAAACAAAATAATAATTTAAGAAAAGTCAGTTCATAAGGAAAAAGCACTGCGGTAAGTAGATGCAATTTAATTTGTATTTCTTTTATTTTAAGTATAATATTTTTTGATAGAAATAAACGCACGGCGCATGCATATATACTGACGCATTTTGTTCAGTATTGAAATTTGTTTGTTCTTATTTGGTGTTGTTAAATTCGCTCTTTATGGACGACCATCGCAGCCAGCGATAACATTGGGCTCATTCGCCAAAATATGGCCAAAAAATTAGTATTTCTCGAAAGCGCACAATTTATATCGAAGGTATGCAAAAACTATAGGAGGTACTGACATACTTTTTTCACATTTTTATTCCCTATTACGTTGTAAATAAATCCCCATATGATCAAAAAATTCTGAAATTTGTTTAACAAAATGTTAAAAAACTTGAAATTGGAGTTTTGCGAATAGGTTAACTGTATCCTATGAAGATAAAAACTCATATACAAGTAAATATGGATATATTTTAAGTAAGAATAAACTTTTGTTTTAGTATTTCTCAAAATATGTTAATTTTGTTCCTACATTTCTTGTTCTAGTGGCCACGTTAGTGAGACACGTTAATGGCCTGGCGATTTTTTAATAACATTAACATTTTTTAACCAATTTTTGTCTTTTATATCTCATTAGAACGACAATTACGATTCTTTTAAATTAAATTGGAAAAGTAATTACTTAATAGCAAAATCTGTCCCCTTGTAAATGCACCTCAAAACTAAATCGAAAGTCGGCACGGGTTGCCCTTCTTAAAACAAGTTAAAAATTTGTTTGGTGGTATTTTAGGTCATTACGAAAGTTTTCAACGGGTACCGTTTCAACATTTAAAAAAGTTTAATTTTAAGGGACACTCTAGTATGTATGTATCTATTTCACTGAAATTATTTTAATAATTTTAACTTCTATAGTCCGGACAACTTGATAATCCGAACGTGCCCAAAAATATATATGTGTCCGGATTGTTGAATGTATTTATATTCTTTTAAATTAAAATAATGCTGAATGATAAGAAAAAAATCACTACTAATATTTTGTATTAAGATTTAACCCAAAATATACAAATGTCGAATTAATCGATTAAAACAAAGACATCAATAATTGAATACCCTAGTTTGTACTAGAATTGTTTTATGATGTACTAAATGAAACCTACATACGTTAATATTAATTCAATTGTTATTGCCGGAAATTGATCGAATGCCCATAAAAATGTAACACTTCTTCCGTTTAAGAATTGTGCGTAAAAACTCTTACCTTGTCTGCATACAGTGTCTCTCAAAAGTTTTTGAATTTATGTATTTAATTTAAACATTATTTTATGAATAAAATGCAAGGTTTGTATGGAAACCTGCTAAACTATTGCAAAAATACCATTACGGAAATAGTTCAGTTAATTAAAATCTACAGAAGTACCACTTGTTAATTTGCACTCTGTAACAATTTTAATATTTCTATGAACATAAACAAAAAAATTTATTGGACCCCAAATGGGTATCAAATAAAATCTAAAGGTTCAGCAGTCTAATAAAGTTATAAACAATTTTATGTTTACCGCCTAATTCCTAATTCCAATTGGTAGCCAGCTTTTACAAAATGTTATTATCTTTGAAAAAGTAAGGAACAACTGCCCCTAAGCTGAAATTAAATATGGCCCTAAATCCTGAAAAACTAGCTTAACCCGACTCTCTTCGTTACCCAAATTGTACACTCATATATATTACTTAATATAGAAAAACGTAAAATTACCGTGAAGTCCCACTTTTAGAATTTAATTTTGCTAGATACATTTTTATAGAAAATTTAGAAAGCATTATTATAAAATTTAAAAATTTCATTAAGTACTCTTTGTCAAAAGTTATAAAAAAATTTCTGTTTAAAGCATAGCTGTTAAATAATGATTACTAATCATAATAATTAGTAATTAGATTATTTTTTTCGAAAGGTGAAGTAATGATTAAATTACGATTATATTCAGATTCGCACGATTACTAATTGATTACGATTACAAATAATCAAGATTAGTTGCGATTACGAGAAAATAATCAAAAGTAATCAAAAAATAATTCGACTATTTTCAAAGATTACTTTTGATTATTTTAGATTATTTTCCAAAAATTTTGCATTTACATCATTTTATATTCAAAAGTTTGCATTTACAACGTGAAAAAATAAAAAAATAACAGGCCGTCCACATTCGGACTCCAACCGGGATTTCTAAAGCGATAGAGCAAGACACATACATTTGACCTATCCAAAGAATTCGTATTTTCAGAGTTATATTGTGGAATTTTATGGGGATTATTTTTGTGGAAGATCTTAACACTCTATCTCCTCCGTTAGCAAGTTGTTTTGATTTTATTCAGAATTTTATAGCAAAACTAGCTTATATTTTTAAAAAAAATGTCAGCACTCCATAGGCTCACCATTCTTACCATTTCAATAGAGTTTGTCATTTATATATAGATGTTGAGCGAAACCTGTAATGTTAACCAATTAAATATTGTTAACATCACACGTTTGGCTCAAAATATTTCCCTATATGACCTATTTTGATTCGATTGTCATAAAATATTTTTACGTGATGTCTATATATTTTAATCGAATTTCATCTTTACAATAAAATATGAGTATTCTAGTTATTTTCGCAAGTGATTTCTAAGTATTTGAGGGCTAATTTTGTAGAATTTCATTTAAATAACTCTATTATCAAGAGAGGCATATATATGGGAGTTATGGAATTATGGACCGATATTGTAAAATTTTGGTTCAGTACATATGTTTTTTGATATTTGTGTGTGAGGCTATGACCAATTATGGGCCGATCATCATAAAACTTGGTATAGCGATTTTTATATATGGGGGATTTCACGTCAAGTGAACCAACTTTTAAAATCGATCGGAATGAAATTTACACCAAGGTTAGACCTACTGGATAGTAATTCAGACACAATTTTTCAACAAGATCGGTCCAGAACTCTCTGAGTTAAAAAAAAGTGAAAAATTGCATGTTTTGAGTTACAAAACATTTATTTTGAAAGATATCCCACTCGCATCCCACTAAGCCACCAAATAGGTCTGAAAGGAAAATATCCAAGCTTTCTTTTGAGCAAAAAAAAAATAAAAAAGGGTCCATTTTGAAAAAAAAGTCAACAAAGTTTTTGATTTTGCAAAAAAAAGTAAAAAATTGCATGTTTTGAGTTACAAAACATTTTTTTTGATAGATATCAAACTCGCATCCCACTAAGCGACCAAATAGGTCTTCAAGAAAAATATCTAAGCTTTATTTTAAGAAAAAAAGGGCCCATTTTGAAAAAAAAAGTTAAAAAAGTTTTTGATTTCGGAAAAAAAATATTAAACATTTTTTTAAATATTTTTTTTCGAAAGATTGAAGAAATAGCTATCTAAACTGTTTGGAACACATTTTGCTAAGAACAATAGGTAATAAGTTACATGGATGAGAAAAATCACAAAAAAATGATAAATTTTGACCCCCTCTAACTCAGAGAGTTCTGGACCGATCTTGTTGAAAAATTGTGTCTGAATCAAGGCGAATTCATATAAGGTGACCTCATTAGCCCAGCTGATCATCAGCTGTTTTGCCCAAACTGTCAAAATTGTTGGCTTGTTGTTTACTTTCTAGTGCGCGCCAAAAAATTTAAATAGTGAGAAAAAGCATAAAGTTTAAAAAGTGATATTAATAATAATAAAATCAATTTTAAAATATGCGTGTGTGCACTTATTGTAAATTTAAATATCCAAAGGGAAGTGGAACTTTGTTCCGCGTACCTAAAGATGAACTAAGTCGGAAGAAGTGGAGTGAAATTTGCCGAGTAAATCTCTCGCCACACTCCCGTATTTGTTCCAAACACTTTTTGGCTTCCAGTATGGTGAAGGTTGGAGGCGGAATTAACCTCTTACCAAATGCGGAACCTTATATGGGAGAAATTCAAGAGTAAGTTAGACACCCACTTTAAAGTATACATATATGTTCATGATAACTTTGCTGCTTTGTTGTTGGGCCACTGCTGAAGTTGAAGGTCTATCAACAACGTGAACAGCACTTTTACTTCATTCAATACCCGATGATTCTATACATTTGTCACTAGAAACTCCAAAATCTCGTCCACCACTCTGACCACTGACATTTTTTTGACTTTGTTCTTTCATATTTCCGAGTAACATTTGGCGAAATGCTAAGAAATCATAGATTTTAAATTCGGTGTTTTTAATGTTTCCAATTTGTTTCCGCTGTTTAATATTAAATTTCTTTTGTTCACCACGCGTTTGAACTCTTCATCGATAATATTACCATTCTCCACAAGAAATAAAACAATAAATAAAAATAAATATAAATCTTTCACTGGTTTGTTGTTAAATTCCAGTTTATTATTAAATTCGCCTTGCTTTATACACAGCTGTTTTTTTGACAGATTGGGCAAGAAAGCAAAAACAAAATGTATGTTGTTTTTGTATTGTTGTACTTGTTGTAGGGATGAGGTCACCTTATATGAATTCGCCTTGGTCTGAATTACTATCCACTAGGTCTAACCTTGGTGTAAATTCGATCCCGTTCGGAAGACATCGATTTTAAAAGTTGGTTCACTTGACGTGAAATCCCCCATATGTATATTGAAATTTTTTGTTTCGAATTTCAACTTGATAACCACATTTTTAAGAAATTTATGCATGTTTAGGTGATTTTCTGAAATGAACTTTATATGGGGGCTATGTCCATATTAATAAATTTTAAACAAAAATGAGTTTTTTTTTATCTTTTGGCTGATGCTGACCCATCGGTTCCAGGTCTCTTTCGGTTCCTTGCAGGTCCTCCACAATATTAAAATTTTGTAAATAACTTTCTGAAGTCCTTATTTTCAATATTTCATAAAAAATATAAAACTTAGCCTCCTACTTGTTTTTTACTCTTATTTGCTGGGTGAGAAATACTAGAAATGGTGTAATGAAAAGTTTAATGTATTTTTCCCTTTTTTTGAGTCGGGAAATACAAAAATTGTTATTGTTTGTGTTATTATTAAAATTATATTGGTATATTTTTTTATGAAAAAATATATAATTTTGTTTTATTTGTTTATAATGCAAATTTTTTAAAATAAAATGATGTAAATGCAAAATTTTTGGAAAATAATCTAAAATAATCAAAAGTAATCTTTGAAAATAGTCGGATTATTTTTTGATTACTTTTGATTATTTTCTCGTAATCGCAAGTAATCTTGATTATTTTTTGATTATTTGTAATCGTAATCAATTAGTAATCAGAAATTGTTCTAAAGAGAATTATATTGTTACGAAATTGTACTTGAATTCAAATATAACGATTTTAATGGCTGATTTAAAAGTAGCATAAAACAGTGCTGTAATTGCAAACTGTAACAAACTGTGGGCATTATTAAATAAAAGCTTTCAGTTGACCATTGATCGTAAGTTGGCAACGCTGTTTGAATTCGAATATTCAGTTAAAGAACATTGTAGAAAGTACACCACAGATGGCATATGATCTAGAATATTCGAACTTTGACAGTTAAAGAGCAATATAGAGTGCAGATGGCAGTGTTATAAATAGTGGCAGAGGTTGCAGTCGTGAGTGAGTTTATCAGAGACGCTTTACATTATCTGAGTGCCTTAAATTGAATTTATAAACCTGTATAAAAAAAAAAACATTGAGTGGCTATTTAATTCTGTGGTTGTTGCCAAAAGCTAAACGAAAAATCGCCAAATATCGCCAAAATAATTTTTTGGAGTTTTTTTTATTGTAAAATACATACTAATTCAAATCTAGTCATTAGTTATTTATATTAAATTGATATCAAAAGTATACATTGTATTAGAATTAAAATTTTTTAACATTTTATCTGTAGGTTGAAATGAATTGCAACAAAATCTATTAACATTCATATAACTTACTATTCTTATCAATGAATCTAAAAGTTCATATAGCGTAGAAAGCAAGCGTTGCTGGTTGGTAAAATTAACATATTAAGAACGGCCAATGCTAAGTCTTTAAAGTGAAATGTTCCACCTGCATCTCAATAATTGTAAACTATAAAGTTTGTTATAATTTCACCTTTAAAGATCTGAGTCCAATTGATATATGCTAATTTTGACCATTGCAATTCATATAGATACTTGCAGATACTTTTGGATTGAAAAATAAAGTTAATGAATTTTGAACTACCGAAAATTTCCATTTCATTTCAATATTGAAAATTCATTATATACCTACTTTAACAAGTAAGAGAGCTATATTCGGCTGTGCCGAATCTTATATACCCTTCACCAAATTATACTTCAAAATAAAAATTTTAAATATTTTTAGGTAAACAAAATTTATTTTTTCTTGCAAAAATTGTTTTTTAATTTTTTGTAGAAAAATTTTTTTCGAACTTTTTTAAGTACAAAAAACAATTTGCTTTTAAAATTTCTACATCATATTCCTCCATTTTTATATTTTGTAATTCCATTTCAAATTCTGTGCCAAAATCGATACATTCCTGATTCCAAAGAATATGTCGAACCAATAGCCAATTTTAATGAGCATATTAAGTTATCAATATTTATATTATTATTTTAAAATGACGGCTTAAACATTTTAGAAGAAAAAATTAATATTGTTGAAACTATTTGATAGTTTTGTATGCTGCCTGCATACAATGATTATAATTATAAATGATTAATTTTATTAGCTATAGCTAGGTATTCTGTTCAAAATTTCGTGCGAAATGCTGTCAAACTACTTATAAAATAGTTGGAATGAAATATATGCGAAATAATTTCGCAAAAGCAGTACTCTGTTTTTATTGTGGAAAACATGTGAAATACATCTGGCAACCTTATTTTTCCACACGAAATAACATACGCTGCACCAAAGTAAATTAATAAAGTAGCGACAGTACTACACCAAATACAACATTTACAAAAACCACAAGCAATTTTGTTTTTGGTTTAAGGTCTGAGCTGTCAAAGTTGCCTGTTGTTGTTTTTGCTTTTGGGCTTGTTGTATTTTTCGCCACAACAACCACAAGTGAATTGACAGTTCAGACCAAAGTAAAAAAAATAGTCAGCTGTTCTACTGAGTCTACTTTATTAATTTACTTTGCGCTGCACTTCTTTCGCACGAACAGCTAGCTGTCAAACAGCATGAAAAAACCATAATTTTTCGCAAATATGAACAGAGTACTAAGCTTATTGGGTTAATAAATATCAAAAAAAATATTTCAAGAAAAACCAATAATTTGTTAAAAAATCGCCAAATAAATCGCCAACTAGTTTGTAAATCGCCAAAAAACCGCCATGTCGCCAATTGGAAATTTTGGTCGCCAAAGGCTATGAAAAATAGCCACGTTTGGCGAGAAATCGCCACATCTGACAGCCCTGGTTGTTGTACATTTTAAATAAATAAAGAACAACTCAAGAAAGAATTGAGTAAGTTGGAGTTACCAACAGCAGGTAATAAGGCGGAATTGCAGAAGAGGCTCATAGATGAGCCGTGATATTGACTTCGGTGCTTACGAATTCGAGTATAAGGAAGAAATGGGAGTTTCTACCCGTGCAACAACAAGCAGGATGGATTTAAGCACAATGTTTGCTGCTATGATGGCACAATTTAAAGAAGTCAAAGAAGAATTTAAAGAAGAAAATAAAATAATGGAAATGAAATTTCAAGAAACTTCTAGAGTCAACAACGGGAAACTTCTTGCCGACAATGAGAAACTTCGTGCTGAGGTTAAAGCTGAAGTCAAAGAAACTATCAAACACTTAGCTGAAATGGAAGCGAAACTTCAAGAATCCTCTAGAGCTACAGATGAGAAAATTCAGGAAATGTCTGAAGCTTTTAACAGCAGAGTGGATGGTATTGACAAGAAGGTGTCAGATTTAGAAAATGGTGTTGATCAAAAACTGCATGATCTAGAAACAAAGGTTAATAATCTTCAATGCCAAGATGGATCGGTGCGAGTTATTTCAGAAACATCGAGTAGAATAAAGGCCCCTAGTTTTGATGGCAGCACACAGTTATTAGTTATACAGTTGCATTAGAAACATGTGGAACAATGAAGAAAAAGCTATAGAATTGATATTGGCCTTAAAAGGGAATGCAGCAGTAGTTCTTGAAAGCGTGCCAGCAAGCAACATAAATTGTTATGATGACATAATGGATGCGCTACAACGTAAGTACGGTGGCGAACATAAAAAATAATTATACCGAATGGAATTGCGTGGCAGAGTACAGAAGGCTAATGAGACACTACAAGATTTTACGTTGGAAATCGAGCGTTTGCGTTTCCAGGGGAAAACAATCCATTTTTGGACCATATCAAGATAGAGGCATTCGTTAATGGCATTCGCGATCCTGAAATAAAACATGCGGTTTGTGCTATACCTAAACCATCATTTTCTGAAACAGTCTCATTTGCACTGGCGCAAGAAACGGCGAAAATAATTTCAAGGCCGCAAATATGCAAGGTGCGCAATATCGAGGTTGTTGCTGAAGACGAGAGAAATATAGTCGACGAATTAAAAAAGGTCTTGGAGGCGTTTAATGATAAGCATAGCAAAGCCAGAGTAAAATGTTATAATTGCGGTAAATCTGGTCATATTCAGCGAAACTGCAGAGCACCAATAAAGCGAATCAGATATGTTTCAGCATCAAGAAATAACCAGATGGCGAATCATCAAGCATTACAGGAGCCACCTTTAAAGCGAGCTTGCACTGAGGGACAGGATCTGACACCAACACCTGATGGCCCTACCATTTCCATATCAGTACTGCAGCAGGAAAATAACAATCTTACTGCTAGTGGGTACATCAACGGCCGGAAGCACATCCTTACTATGGACACGGGAGCGTCGCAGTCTATCATCAGAACAGATTTAGTAAAGAAATCCATGGAACAAATTTGCAATGTAAGTCTACGCACCGCTACTGGAGATGCTGCCGCTGTCCATGGTAAAGTTAATGTGAAACTAACTATTGGTGGTATTAGCGTAAATTATGTCTTTGTTATTGCCGATATTGTGGACGAAGTAATCATTGGTGCAGACTTCATGATTAATCACAGCATTACTTTGGATATGGGACAAAAAGTCATGAATTGGCGAAATGTTCAAATACCCCTTGACGTCGGATATGAGAGCAAGTCTCAAATAAGAAAGTTAGTTTTTGTTGAGCACAAAATGTTGCCACCGCAGTCAGAGGATTTGGTATGGGCCCGTGAGGAAATGGAGGATTGTATAGACAATGGTTTGTTGGTGTTGGAACCAGCGGATGTGAGAAATGGCCATGTAAAAATGGAGGCCCTCGTTGAACAGTGCAACGACAGAATGGTTCCTGTTGGAGTGCTAGGTCTGTCCCGCAGAGAAAAGATCATCAGGCCGGGTTCCAAGATGGGTGAAGGTGCTTCAGCAGAAAAAAAATGCATGAACTCGTTCAGAGACGAATTAAAATGACAAATGACCAAATCAAAACCAGATATAGCTCACAACGTAATAAGGGTTTGTCATCCAAATTAAGGAATCACTACAAAGGACTACATAGGGTAGTTAAGAAATTGAACGACATGGTTTATAGAATACGGAAATGTGGAAGATCGATATCGGGAATTAAAGTTGAACATCTGAAACGACTAGCTGCCTATGGGAGAAGTGAATCTATGCCTATTCGGGACGAACAGGCTTAAGCGGGGGGCAGTGTTACGGAATTGTACTTGAATTCAAATATAACGATTTTAAGGGCTGATTTAAAAGTAGCATAATGCTTTCAAATAACAGTGCTGTAATTGCAAACTGTAACATATCTGTGGGCATTATTAAATAAAAGCTTTCAGTTGACCATTGATCGTAAGTTGGCAACGCTGTTTGAATTCGAATATTCAGTTAAAGAACATTGTAGAAAGTACACCACAGATGGCATATGATCTAGAATATTCGAACTTTGACAGTTAAAGAGCAATCTAGAGTGCAGATGACAGTGTTATAAATAGTGGCAGAGGTTGCAGTCGTGAGTGAGTTTATCAGAGACGCTTTTCGAATAAACATTATCTGAGTGCCTTAAAGTGTGTTGTGTTTTTCAAGTAAATTCGTGTGCATCAATGATGTTCATTTCATTGTGCTTTCGCGCTGAGTAACAACACACATATTCTTATTCTCTTTAAAAGAGTATAACAAATGTCTATTTTTTTCAGAAATTCATTAAGCATTGTTGTTGGTTGGTATTTGGACGAAGCATAGCAAACACACGCGTTTTAATTACAATTGAACACAAAACAACAAAGTTAGAAATAAATAAAAAATTTCGGCCGTATAATGTATATTCTTTTATTTCCTTAAAATTTAAATTACATTCATTTAATAAATTGGTTATATCTGGCAAAAATTCTAAATCTAAACATTCTTTATTTTGTTCTTATTTTAAGTGTTTGACATTATGTTTGCTGGGTAGCTCTCTCACCATTACATCTTCATTTTTATTTTTGAACATCACTGGTGTACATTATAAATTGTGTCTGTAATTCTGAGAATTTATAAACCTGTATAAAAAAAAAACATTGAGTGGCTATTTAATTCTGTGGTTGTTGTACATTTTAAATAAATAAAGAGTTGTTTTTAAATCAAAAGTATCCGGTTTATTTAAAGGAAATAAACTAACGTTTTGAAAAGGTTAAAACGTAACAATATAATCAATTAAATTATTTTTGAAAAAGAATCTAATTGATTACTAATCGTAATCCAAAATTAACAGCTATGGTTTAAAGTATGGGAATAATTTTAGAAATTTAAAAAGATTTGTTATATTTTTAAGGAATAATATAAAAATATGTAATTTGAAAATATAAATGCTACTAATAATTTGACTAATTTTTCAAAATCTAAGAGGACGGGTAACATTTAAATGACAGATCTATACCAATGTATTCATTAAAATTTGTGAAGAAGTTTGATAAAATATCAATGCTATAAACATATCGAGCCATAACCGCCAAAAAGACGTAAGCCCCATGATTATAAATTTTCGTTTTTTGATAAACATCGATAGTTCTCGATCATTCGCATCATCTCTCAAAATATCATCGCTGTATAATGTACCGTTATGATTTTACAGCAAAAACAATTTAGACGTACGTATGTACAATTTATTGTTTTTTCTACATATTTTGTGAAGATGAAGTGGCGCTTACGTCTTTATTAGTTTTAACAAATTTATTAATATTATATTATAATTTGGTAAAAAAAATCAATATTTTCGATTATTGCGAGTTTATATAGATTTAATAATTTATAACTATGTTGTAATTTCTGTAGCTAGTTCTTATCAATATTATAATAAGGGTACTCATTTAAACGCTTAAGTTTCCCATTTGTGCAAAATTTGCGCGACGTGTTTCATGAACTCACCTTTTCAATTTTGTGCAAGTTTATACAGAAAATTTATATTTGATAAAAATGTCAAATAAAAATAAATTCAACAAAAGCTTTTAAAAAAATTTGTTCAAATTGCATACATTTTAATTTGAAAAATGTTGAATGAAAGTTAAATCTTTGGAACAAATGGTGGTATACATAGTTTGGAAGATTTTGTTTATATTCTATCTGTTGGTTAATGTTTTCAGACACAATGCCATTTAATCCAATCATTCTGTTCCAAAGTTACACAATTTTCACATGCACAAAATTTTTATATTTTTTGATTTTTATTTCTTATAAATAAAAATAAACAAAAGCAGCTGATTCATCAAATGCAAAATAAATTCAAGTTTGCGAGTCTAAATTGACGCGCAAACTTATCGGAGTTGTGCAAACGAATTTCCATACATTTTTTGACAGTTCATTTGCGTGAGTGTAAAAATGCACAGATTGCACAGTTTGCGAGACATATAAGCGTTTACATGAGGACCCTTAATATATTACAATTAAGTTTATTTTTTGTGAAAATGTTTGCATTTTTCATAATCATTTCGAATTTGATGAATTTTTACGACTAGGCGGATTGAAATTTTGGAAAAAAGTGTTTCGTCTTAGTTTGGAGTTTAATAATTATAAAATAATGGCCCATAATCATAGTCAAACACTAAAGTCGGTTCTTTTTAAAAACATCTTTAAAACAAAAACCAGCTTTTAATTATTTTGCAACTACATACAACAATACAATTGAACCGACTTTAACTGGGTGCCACCTAGGGTTGCCAGATTCAGATTTGCAAAAAGCTGGACATTGGGGTTTAAAAAGCTGGACAAAACATAAAAAACTGGACATTAAAAAAATTACTGAGAAAATGTTAATTTTGGTTTTGTGTAAATAATTTTTATTAAAATATATTTTTATCCATTGTAATCAACATATATTTGTATTACACGGTGCTACAGTGAGAAAAAAAACTTGGAAAACGACAAAGCGTGGGTTATAGGTTTTGTTGAGCACATAACAATTTGTGTCAAAAACTTTTTCGAACATTATCGAAAAAGTTCATAAACTTTTGCATACTTAAACCGATTTTAACAAGTAATGTCTCGTTTTTTCTATATACAATTTTCATAGAAAATACATGTTATGCATAAATTTTATGAAAGCTCAATTCTTTGCCTTTCCATTTTTTCGTTCTAAAAATGTGTGAGTTAGAGGTACTAAAGAACTATGACCTATCGTAAAACAGTTTTTTCAAAATAACTCAAAATTTTGAGGGTGTTTCAAAATCTTTGGAAAAGTTTTTACAAAAAGTGTTTTTAAATAAATTTAATGAAATATTTTCATTTTATTCCTTAAAATTTATTTAACTATGCTTAAATTTGTTCGGTTCAGTTCGTCATATACATATTTATATTATTAAATACTAATAACACTGCCACTTTATTTCGTTTTTGAACTTACGGATTTCGGCCAATTCCAAACCTAGAGGTTTATAAACCATTTTGAAAATCTTTACAAACTTCCTCTAAATTTGTTCGTATTAATATTTCAGCTCTAATCAAGTCGAATGATATTCGGTTTATTTCTTTAGTATAAAGATTGTTTAAAATAGTAAAAACTCGTTCACAAAAAGCTTGCTTACTGGTATTGAAAATACGAAACATACAACTTTTCTTAAAATCACGAATTCATTCCTTTCACCTTTGGTAAAAAAATAAGACATTTCATTTGACAAATCTCTTGGCATTTGTTTATAAACTTCACGAAGGCTGCAGTAATCGATATATGTCTAGTTTATCGTTATCTATTTCTTCAGATATTTGAAGGTTTTGCGGAAGTAAAAATCTACTCAAGAAAATATGTTTTTTTTAAATTTAAAAATGTTTTTTTAAAAAATGATTTCTAAATAGCTGACCGCTGTTTTTAAAAAGTCTTCTACTTCAGTCTTAAAGTTTTTGTTCATTAGGCGAAATTTTTTTCAAAATGCTGTGAACTTTGGTGCCAAAAAATTTTTAATTTTTTCTAATTTTGAGGCTATTTATAAGTACGGTCATTATATCGAGCAACACTAAAACTGTAGAAGAGTCATTCTCAAGAGCTAAAATAGTTGTTTGAAATTTCTGGATTATGTGTTGCATAAAATAATCCTCAACTTTTACATTATTCTTCTTCATTGACTTCATTATCAGAAATTCCTTATGACACGTATTCCCCTAAAACTTTTTGGCATTTATTTTTTCCTTTCTTCTTAGTAATAAGTAAATTTGAAGTAATAAATAATATAGATATAATTGTCGAATATTTCTATTTAGCTGGACAAATGAAATTTTTGCTTGCAACTGGACAGGCATCAAAAAAGCTTGACAATCCAGCCAAGCCCAGCCAGACTGGCAACCCTAGTGCCACCTCAAATGTTTTCATACAATATACAACAAAATACAGGCAAGTGGCACCGCTGAACAGCTGACATAGAAAATTAAAAAAAGGGACAACTATAGAAAAAAAAGTTCTTTGAAGTGGAAAAATGGAAAAGATAAGATTAATATCATATTTCGGAATTTTCGATTAGAGTCGACTTCAACGTCAGAAGTATACTTTAATTTGCCTATGATAGACCTAACGTCCACTCTTAAGTAAAGTCGAGTTTAATTCTATTAAAGTATTCTTTATTTTTGACTATGATTATGGGCCAATGTTTTTAGAAAAACTTACTTACGGCCATTTTCACAATGTACGATTATTTCATTTTAACCGGAAAATTAACTAACTGTCGGTTTGTTTAACAGGGACCATTTAACCAACGGTTACCGATTTACGTTACACCATCATTTGATTACTTAACCAAAGCATTCAGTAGAAAGTATGGCAATAATGCATACATTTGTTTACGAAAAATAGTGTAATGAAAGATTGAAATATAAAAAATTGTCTAAAAGACGGCATAAAAAATAATAATTTGGTATAATAAAAAAACCTATAAAACTCAAAAATATTAAGGTACCTAACTGTAAAATTTACAGAACAAACTGAACAACAATTACTGAAAACCAACAAGGAAAAGTGCACATTTGTTGTTTGGTTTGTAAGTGCAATATCCGTGTGGTATATGGATCACCCCGTGCAAAATTTACTTTTCTTCGCTTTACACTTTTAATCGTACATTGTGTACGATTAAAAGTTAACGTGAACTTTAACCGCAAGTTAGGCTAATTTGAATTTCACAATGTACGATTAATTCTTAATTGACACTATTTAACAACAAAGTTGCTGTTAAATATAACCGAACAAATTTCGCCGGTTAGCATCTTAATTGTAAGAAATATAATAAAAGAACATGGAAAAACATTTATATTTTTGTAATATTTATAATTTTTAAAAGTGTAAAGCGAAGAAAAGTAAATTTTGCACGGGGTGATCCATATACCACCCGGATATTGCACTTACAAACCAAACAACAAATGTGCACTTTTGCTTGTTGGTTTTCAGTAATTGTTGTTCAGTTTGTTCTGTAAATTTTACAGTTAGGTACCTTAATATTTTTGAGTTTTATACGTTTTTTTTTTATTATACCACTAAGAAAACACAAACTATTATTTTTCATTAGACTATTTTTCGTAAACAAATGTATGCATTATTGCCATACTGAATGCTTTGGTTAAGTAATCAAATGATGGTGAAACGTAAATCGGTAACCGTTGGTTAAATGGTCCCCGTTAATTTTCCGGTTAAAATGAAATAATCGTACATTGTGAAAATGGCCGTATGTATACTTTAAATTTTACAGTTAATATTTTTGGACTTTATAAGTTTTTTTTTATTATACCACTAAGAAAACACAAACTATTATTTTTCATTAGACTATTTTTCGTAAACAAATGTATGCATTATTGCCATACTGAATGCTTTGGTTAAGTAATCAAATGATGGTGAAACGTAAATCGGTAACCGTTGGTTAAATGGTCCCCGTTAATTTTCCGGTTAAAATGAAATAATCGTACATTGTGAAAATGGCCGTATGTATACTTTAAATTTTACAGTTAATATTTTTGGACTTTATAAGTTTTTTTTTATTATACAACAACTAAAGCACAAATTATTATTTTTTGATGCCGCCTTTTTATAAAATTTTTATATTTCAATATTTCATTACACTATTTTTCGTAAACAAATGTATGCTGTACTTGTTTCTACTGAATGCTTTTGTTAATTAATCAAATGATGGTGAAACTTAAATCGGTAACCGTTGGTTAAATGGTCCCCGTTAAACAAACCGACAGTTAGTTAATTTTCCGTTAAAAATTAAATAATCGTACATAGCGAAAATGGCCGTTAGAGAAATAAAAACAATTTTTTATTGTTCCATTTGCTTTATAACATATTATTCGAAGACTGTATTTGTAAAAGTAACGAGCTCTACAAAAGATATGCATATAACACTCTGGTGTTATATTTTGACCCTCTTACAAGACTTACCCTTTTCTACCCCATCAGTTCCAAAAAGCGCCGTTTGGTATGAATTTCCATAGTTTCCAGTTTTTACCCATTTTTGTGTTTATTGCTCAAATGAAAAAAATATTTTTTTATAAATTTTTGACATTTAATTTTTTGGTTAAATTTAATTTAGAACAGAGTTTAATTTTTTGGTATTGAAAATAGAAGAAAATTTAAACATTTTTATACAACTCTGTGTGTCTGGTTAAAATTAAAAAGGCAAAAATTTCAGATCATTAGAGTAAATATATAAGTTTTGATTTAGTCATAAAAATGGCTAAATGAAAATAAAAAAGGCTAAAAAATGGCTAAAGGCTAAATTAATTTTTTTGTGGCTAAACAAGATTGAAAAGGGCTAAATTTAGCCTAAAAAGGGCTAAATTGGCAACACTGGTTAGAATTGCAATTTTATTGCAATTTTCAAGAAAAAGTTTTGAAGTAAAATCTCTCTCTCTTAAGTGTGTTGAATTTACATACTACTTGTATGTGAGAAGAGGGAGAAGTTGTTGTTGTAGAAAAATTGAGAGGCTTCCCTTCTTCTTATTCTTTGGTTTTATTATACAATCTATATTAAAACATTCCTTAAATGTTTTCAATTGAGCTATTAAATAAATGTGTCATGTTTATAGTTCAATATTAAAAACATATACATAAATGCTGTTTATTTAATACAACATTTTGGAAAATCGTGCGATTTTTCCTTTATATGAACCATTATATATCACATCTTTGAACAAAATATTATGATGGGATTTTTAACAAATGTAGCAAAATTCACTAACTTATGTGAGACATTGTACGTATTTCACCGACTATCCATTTCCGTCAAAAATACCTTTCGTCACACATTATATACACAAGTATCTACGTATAAAGAAGATACATACATACATACATATGTATTAAAGTATGCTTGATTATACGTGAATTCGAATATGCAAGTATGTACATTTGTGTGTAATATATGTAAATATATTTATTTTTATATGTGTGTTCAGATAATTGATAATATAATTTATAGTATAAATTTTATACAATGTACCTAGTTTGAATATAAATTAATACATATATATAACATATATGTATGTATATACATATGTATATAACCTGTGATGTGGTTGGTTAACTCAAATCGAGATTACAGTTGTGTTCTCCAAAAGAAAAAGACCGATTGGTTGAATATAATTTGCATACATAGCTCAAATTTATATACAAATATATACATATGTATGTACATTATTCATACTTACCCAGCAAAAAAATGGGATAGTAGTTCAAAGTGAATGTTATTACTTCAAATAAATTTCATATTTATTTAAAATTATTTAAGATTAAAGTGTTTTTAGATTTACTATAAGTATAAATAAATATGAAATTAAATATATTTTTGTTAAATTTAGTTATTAAAATTAATTGTGTATTTATGTACATTAGAGTGTCGCTTAGAACTAAATGTTTGAAATGTTGAAACGGAACCCGTTGAATGCTTTCGCAATGACCTAAAATACTACCCAAATTTTTTAGCTTGTTCTAAAAAGGGCACAGTGGAAAATTTTGGTAATTTTCGGATCAAAAATCTGTAACTTTTGAATGGATGAGTATTCTCTGTTTAATAGGTGGGACTTTAAGCTTTAATTTATATTTCGAACATAAAAATGGAATCATTATAAAAAAAATTATGAACGTTTAAAAATACATTTTTTATTTATTTTTAGTACCTCTAACCCACACATTTTTAGACCGATTTCAAAATTTTAAACAATTATGGAGAGGAAATTTACCTTGGAAATTAAAAATTGTACAAACATATTTTTTTACCTAATTTTTTGTTTCTTTACTCATATGCGCTGAGGGAGAAAATACTATAAAAGGTGTTAATGAAAAGTTGAATAACTTTTACAACTTTCATCCGGTTAAAAAAGTTAAAAAACTGTTTCATTAAGAACTAAATTTACTTTATATATAATTATAAATGTTTATAACCTATAATAGCAAAATATGTTATAAATGCAACTAAAATCAAAAAAAGTTGATAATTTATTTTTCTTAAATTTCTGAGTTGCTCAAAATTTTTGCATGCCATTTGTTTATAGGCACCAAAAGGCAGCTAATTTTGTTATATCTTTTTGACAATAGGTTAAACTATAATTCTATGATAAAACCAAATCGGCGGCAAACGGCGCCAATGTTTAAAATCCTAGTCAAAGTTGCGTAGGTAAGCCAAAAAACATTATATATTTATGAATATGAATAAATTTCAAATCTGCTAACAATATGTATATACAAAACTCATTACAAAGATAGAATCTGGACAAGATGCCCTTTCCAACAAGGTATAACAATTCTAAAAAAATAATTACAAATATTAAAAATACGCCCTGAATATGTTATAATTTTAACTCCCCAAATCTTTAGAGTCGAATACTTAGGAAAACTTTCTGACTATATTTAAAATTACCTGGAATATAATATTCTGAACAGATTTTACTTAAAATTAATAACAGTAAGGAAATTGGACTCATTCATTCAAAATATGGCCAAAAAATAGTTTTTCTCGAAAATCGCAAAATTTATATCGCAGGTACGGAAAAACTAATAAACTATACTTTTTCACATTTTAATTCCCTATTATGTTGTAAATAAATTCCCATATGATGATCAAAAAATTCTGAAATTTGTTTAACAAAATTTTTAAAAATTTGAAATTGGGGTTTTGAAACTGCCGTAGAAAAAATATATTTTTTTGGTTATACCTGCGAATAGGTTAACTGTTTCCTATGAACATAAAAACTCATATACAAGTAAATATGGATATATTTTAAGTAGGAATAAACTTTTATTTTAATATTGCTCAAAATATGTTAATTTTGTTCCTACATTTCTTGTTCTAGTGGCCACGTTAGTGAGACACGTTAATGGCCTGGCGATTTTTTAATAACTTTAACATTTTTTACCAATTTTTGTCTTTTATATCTCATTAGAACGACAATTACGTACACATTTCGATTCTTTTAAATTAAATTGGAAAAGTAATTACTTAATAGCAAAATTTAAAAAAAAAAAACTGAAAAAATGCATTTTTCCCTTGTAAATGCACCTCAAAACGAAATCGAAAGTAGGTTGCCGTTCTTAGAACAAGCTAAAATAAAATTTGGTGGTATTTTAGGTCATTACGAAAGTTTCAGCGGGTACCGTTTCAACATTTCAAAAAATTTAATTCTAAGGGACACTCTAATTAGGGTTTTTAATTTCCCGACCTTTTTTGATTCCCGGGAATCGGGAAATTTTTTTATACATTCCCGGGTTACCGGCTATTCCCGAAATATATAATGATACTGTAAATTAGGAATATTATAGCTAAATTTCATATAAAAACTTAGTGTTATAATTATTAAATATCAGAGCTTCGAATTAATTAATAAAATTTGAGCTTAATACACTATAATCTTAATCCGTAATTGTCAGAATGTTAGCCTTTCATTCCATAAATCCATTCCTAATATTTAATTTTTTAGATTTATTGTTTAAACTGAATTAATTTTCAGTGTTTAAAAAGCTACGATAACTAACAAATTTTTAACTGTTGCTACAACTACTGCTTCAAAAAAGTGTATGTAGCGGTAGCAGTAGCATTTGTCTTTTTTCGTTTTCTTGTTTTTTTAAAACAACTGCTACCTTCAAAATATAAAACTCTTAACAGAGCAGTAGTAATAAGACATGAATTGTAAATGGAGTAGTAGCATAAAAATACAAATCATTGCCACTGCTCTATAGTAGCAGTTGATGCAGCAGTTAAGGTAGCAATAAAAGTAGTCAAAAAAGAAAATCTTCAGTCATAACACCAAAATTGACAGAATTAAACACTGTGTGTTGTTTTTGTTTTGAGAGTGTTTGAAAGAATTATTCGATTTTATTCGTCTCAGATGTTTGTGTTGCTAACAGAAACATCGTGTTTTCTGTGTGTATAACAAAAAAGCCGAACTTTTGTTTACAACACGACCAACTTACACAAATATACATTCACAACAACACATAATATACTTTTTTGGCTGAAGATTTTTATTTTTGAATTATTTTATTGCTACCTCAACTGCTACTTAGCTGCTACTTCAACTGCTACTTCTTCTACTACCTCAACTGCTACTTCTATTACTACTAAATTTTAAAAGTAGCAGAATTAATAAAAAACTAATGACTGCTACATCAAAACTTTTTCTTTTTTAAGGTAGCAATAGAAAATAAATTACTCTGCTACTTTTAAATTTTTCTTTTATTAGTACTACTGCAACTACTGCTACCAAAATGTGAAGGTAGCAGTAGTAGTAGTAATTATTGACTCCGAGTTTTTATTAATTTTTTAACTAGACTACTTGTGTTTTTTCGTTGCTACTGCTACTTGTAGTCTAGTTTTTTAAACACTGTTAATTTTAAAGTTAAATAACAGAATTTATTCAAACCTTGAATGATTAAATTTTTGTTAAATCAAATTTACAAAATTAATTGAAAAAATTGTCTTAAGCCTTTTTGTGCTAGATTTGAATTGAATCTATTTTGTTATGGATTTGAAGAAGAAATTTTAAAGTTATTAAAAATATCCCAGGCCATTAACGTGTCTCTGGCCACTAGAACAAGAAATGTAGCAATAAAATTAACATATTTTGAGAAATATTAAAATAAAAGCTCATTTTTACTTAAAATATATCCACATTTACTTGTATAAAGCATTGTTCACATAAAATCCGATCGCACTGTAGAAGCTTTTTACAAGAAATTAGTGGCAACATTTTAGTTATCTTTTGGCATGACTTTCTAAACAAACCAACCGTTATTCTGTCAAGATTTCAAATTAGTATATTTGAAATATCAAACTAGAAAAAATTTTCTAAAAAATCCAACATGGTCAGTTGCAATGATAGCAACAAAACTGTATCTTCAAAAGAGTACTGTGAATGGTGTTATAAAACGATACAGAGGAACCTTAAGCACGGATCGTAAGAAAAAAGAAAACCAAAAAAGTTAGCAGACGTGACTAAGACCTTACAACGAAAATAGTGCCTTGTATTATTGATCTGATAATGATCGCGTAAAAAACTATAAAAGCAGTCGTAATACAGCACGGAGAATACGCCTGGAAGCTGGCTTGCGGTCATATCGTAACATTAAACAGAAAAGCAAAATATTACTGCTGTATTATTTTTTATCGTGACGATAAACTGACAGTTCTCATACAAAAAAAATGTTAATTGGAGGTTTATCGTTACGAAAAACGATAACCAGATATTGTAATGTGCAATCTGCGTTTCAATTTTTTCTAATTTTTTTATGACAAATTATCATTTTTGTTTAGGTCTTAAAATTATAATATTTTCTAAATATACTTTGAAAAGTTTAACGGTTTTTTATAGTTGAGATATTGGCAAAGCAAAACAAGTTTTTTCAAAATATTCGGTGGCAACATCGTAATAACGTTAAGGTGAAAATTAAGTTGTCAAAAGATAAATAGAAAATGAGGAAATGTGATCTTTTATTAATTTAAAGAATACACGAAAAGTAAAGAATTTTGTCCTTTTCAACTTTGATCTTCGCCATAACTAGTCGCAAAAATTAAAAATATCCATCACATGCGAATTATTTGGATAAAGTAAATTTTTTAACATCCACATAAAAAATATATTTGTAAGACAAATTTCTTTTTTTATTCAATGGCCAATATTTAATTAATTTTTACAACATCTATTTCACTTTTAAGTAAACCTCAACCTTTGTTAAGGCAAATATACAAATTTTATGGAAAAATTTAAGAAGACCAAGAATTGTTCTATAAGACCATATTACTGATTTGATCCAAAATTTCTTGAGGTAATTTGTATGGAAAGCCATCGTTGTAGGTAGTCGATATCTAAAGTTCGTCCAAAACCAGATGAATCTCTGTGGGAGTTTTGGCAATTTACATGATAAGAAACTAAGAAAAAAGGTAATAAAAATAGAAAAAAACTCTCTTTGTTAAAAAAAAAACTTATGAAAATCTCTTTTTCAAAGATCATTTCGCACCAGAGTTCCAATTCCCGTGGAATTTTAATATAATTCCAGCTCTGAGAAGTTTATTCGCTTCAGTCTGAGTCAAAGCTGAGAGAGAACAAGGAAAATGCAGATAAAAGGAGGTCTGATGGAATAGGCAGTTCTCTATTAATTTAGTTGAAAAGTGACATGAGTGTATGCTAGTCAGAATATATGAAAATAGTGAAGAAAATTTTTTAAAGTAAAATTAAAGTATTTTGAAAAAAAGAAGATAAAAAAAATAAATTAAAGAAATTTTATATGAGATAAAATTAATATAAAAACAAACCTAAATCTATTATATATAGTTTATTAAATGAAGAATTTAAAAAAAGAAGAGATTTAAAATTTAGCAAACAAATTGCATCAAATAAATTGTGTAAAAGTAAAAATTGTGTTTGGTGTAAAAAATAAAAAAGGTTTAAACAAAAATACATATTTAAAACAAATTTAAGATAAAAAAAATGTATTAAAATTTTAAATAACATGTTAAAAAATGTTATTAATTAAATTATAAAAAAATCTATATATATACATAAAAGAAAATAATTATTTCAATTAAATCAATGGCGCTTAATATTTATTGAAAAAAATCATAAATCGTTACACTGTGCTAAAAGTATTTAAAATCGTTCTTAATTTGAAAAAAAAGAGAAAAAAGTAAAGGACAAGTGATAAAATAAAACAAAAGTAGAGTAAAATATTTTTTTGAGAGAGTTTTATGATTACTCATTCCCCCCTCCATAAGCGGCGATCTGGAAGGCCTTTCATCATTGCAGCTATAACGTGAGTACAACTTTACATATTTCCATTTTTTTTACTTTTTAACATTACTACTCAAATTATGTTAAATTATTAAACTAAATGAGAACCTAAAAGAATAATAAGAAATTACCAAAAATAATTGTTTTTCCTATTCTTACTTGTTATCATTTATCAATAATTTAATTTACATACATTTTTAAATATTTTTAAAGATCAACAGTGAGTGTGAAAATAAGTGAACAAATCAATAAGAATATTAAGTGCACCAATATATAAATAAATTTAATTTTTTTTGCGAGTTTGAAAAACAACATTAAGAACATTTTTTTTAAATGAAAAAAATAAATTTTTTATACCTTAAAAACACAATTTTTTCTCCTTTTGCAATTTCGTTAAAAACTTTAATTTTTTTATAAAAATTTAGTAAGAAAATATATAAAACATATGAAAAATATATGAAGTTTTGTAAACATATAAGATTTTTGTCATATTCTACAATGAAATCATTTTTTGAAGTGTAAATAAAAATAATATATAATGGAATGAAAATTTAAGTTTATTTTCCGTTGTTAATGATGGGATAACTACATTTATGGGTTCCTGTAAGGAAAGGTGCAACAGGGACAAGGTTGGGTGGGTCAAGAGCACAGGGGAAATTCCATCTTCTTCCCAAAAATCCTAAAACTGTTAGTATACCAGCAATTACTTCAAATATTAATCAAAATTTTATGAGTGTTAATATAGGGACTCTGATAATAAAGAGTGTAGTGTGCACATGGATAGGTTAAGGGTCGAGAATCTCCCCAAACCGATGTAGCTAGTATTAATGATGGGTCCCGCCGACTCAACCATCCATATTAATCACGAAGTGACATTTTTTTTGTTCAAGCTAAACAAACCAAACACACACATTACAATATTTAGAAAATGGGGGTTAGTATATCTGAAATTAGTTTCTGTTCATGTGAAAAACATGGATTTTCTAGATTTAGTCCGCAAACTTGCAAATACTGAAGTTGAGCTTTATCAATTATCATTGCAAATACTAAGCAAATAGGAAACTGCAATCGAATAAAATCAAATGGCATTTCCGAAGTTATAATTCGGTCGCTCCGATTAGAGGTCGCTCCGATTAGATTGTTCATTAATTGTCTTATTGTAAGTCGAGTGCCATTACAAATACGCTTACAATCATACAAACAAACACACATTGACTTTTATATACAGTAGCCCAATAAAGTCTACATACAGGAATTCAAATTAAATTTCTTTCGTTGAAAGCTGTATGTATAAGTTAAAAGTAGTGAAATATATTTGTTAAAAAAATAAATTCACACTAAAAAAAATTAAAACAACATCACTTAAGTCGGGTTAAGCAACATTTCCTATCACTTCCAAAATTTCACCGTTATTAAATTTTTTGATTCTGAGTCAAATAACGAACATTTTTTTTGGTTTTTTTTGGCTTTAATGTTCAAAATATTATGAAACTTAATAGTCCCGCCCTCCCAAAAGTAGGCGTGACCGAGAATATATTTTTCGTTATTTTACTCAGAATCAATAACTCTAATAACGGTGAACTTTTGGGCGTTATTTGAATTTTTTTTTTGCTAAAATCGACATAAGACATTTATTATTATATATCTCATAAAAAAAATGAAAAAACTGCTTTAAATTAAAGTAACATAATAATTTTTCCTGTATGTAGACTTTCTTGGGCTATTGTATATAGATAAGGGTTTCAAATGTATAAAAATTTTAACATTTACTTAATATTGTTGGTAGTCCGCGCACTTCTGTGCTAAAAATTAATATTGAAAGCTGCTATAGCTTTCCCTTTTGCTAGTTTGCCCATTTTTGGCCTAAATATGTAATTCATACAAAGTTTCATTGCTTTACATATCAAAATTATACACATAGATATGATTTTTAGTATTTAGTTTGTATGGGATGTGCCACGCCCACTATTGATAGTGCGCCCATTCTTGTCCTAACTATTAATATTGATGATAGAATAACCGTGCAAAATTTATGGACTATCTCTTATTGTATCCCATATAATAGATTTTTTAATTATCATCATATGGGAGGTGCCACGCTCTCTGTGGCTTCTCCCATACTGGCCTCAAATATTTATACAAACGGTGGTATTGCTCATGCAAAATTTGAGGACTATAGCTTTTATTGTTTCCAAAATATATGATATTTAAAATTAACTTTGTATGGGAGGTACCACGCCCACTTGAAAATTCAAAACAAAAAGTATCCTTTTGTTCCTTCCAGATATAGAGAAACATACAGTCAAAATTTCAAGCAAATCTGGTTAGCCGTTTAGACGTCTATAGACTTCAAACTAGGGATGCCAAACGGGACTGGGTTTTACAAATCCCGGGATTCGGGATTTTAGAAATGTAAATCCCGGGATTTTTCGGGACTTCGGGATTTTAGTTAAACGTCAAAAACATCAAATTCAACAATAAAAACTATTATATCATTAATATATTTAAGTAAAAACATAACAAATCAAAAACTAATGCGTTAAATTAAAATAAAATGGTCCATGATTTCCCCTAGCTCCATACAATTGTCCCCCGGAGTACTGTTTGAGCAGTCATAAATATCTTGATTATGCGGCAATCCTTATAAAATTTTGCACAAAATAAGTTGTAAATACTCTGAAATTATACTGTAAAGTACTGCGGAAATCGGGCTACATTTGCCCCTAGTCCCCTTTAGAAAATAACTTGAACATAAATTTCGTAAAAGTGTAAATTGTGTAAAAGCCTGTTAATGCAAGGGAGACGTGCTGCTCTCCGATTCAAATGAAAAAATCTGTCTGCGTTTGGATTTGAAGCGAGATTAGTATTATAAAATTTAGCTCTCTAAGTATTTTGGGTGCTTCAAAAATCTTCCTAAAATATCAAAAATCTCATAATATTTCGGGATTTGTTAATCCCGAAAAATCCCGGGATTCTTTTTTACAAATCCCGGGATTCGGGAAATCCCGATCCCGAAAAAGCCCGGGATTTTCGGGATCGGGATTTCGGGATTGGCATCCCTACTTCAAACCAATAAATATACATACATATATATGTACATTAGAGTGACAATCAGTTGTATGGAAAAAATTTTTTGTTCAAATTTTGAAGAGTGCCGGGTGGAATATTGTGACACTAGGCCTAAAAGTTAATTGCTGAAAATTTGAGCCAAATCGGTCAACGATTTCTGGACGCGCATCGAGGTCAAAGTTCAGATATATGCAAAATTTTACTATTTATATGGAATAAATAGGTGAAACTCGTTAAATTTCTGCATTGTTTTCTAGAAATGTATAGATTTATTTATATTAATGAATATTAAATTAAAAATTTTTTTGGAAGTTAACCCTGCATCCCAAAAACTGTATTATCGCCAAAATTCGGAAAAAAATGCAAATTTTTCAGATATTTTAAAAATTTTGCTACTAAATAAATACTTTTGCAATTGAATGCAAAAGAATCGAAATGTGTACGTAATTATCGTTGTAATGAGATATAAATGACAAAATTTGGTTGAAAAATGTTAAAGTTATTACAAATTCGCCAGACCATTAACGTGTTTCAGGCCACTTGAACAATAAATTTAGGAAAAAAAATTAACATATTTCGAGAAAAATTAAAATAAAAGCTAATTTTTATTTAAAATATATCCGTATTTACTTGTATATGAGTTTTTGTCTTCGTAGGATATCGTTAACCTATTCGCAGGTATGGCCAAAAAAAATTATTTTTTTTAACGGCTGTTCCAAAACTCCATTTTCAAATTTTTAAAAATTTTGTTAAACAAATTTCAGAATTTTTTGATCATCATCATTAAAATCGGCCCAAAAATATATAACATTTCGCTATCTTTTCTTTAGAAATTCCAAATATTGAAAAATTTGACCTTTGACCTTCACGATTTAAGGTCATCGTTTTCCGATTTTGGTAAAACTATCAGACCATATTTAAAATTACAAGGACTATAATATTATGAATAGGTTTTACTTAAAGTTTATAACATTAAGGAAATTGGGCTCATTCGCCTAAATATGGACCAAAAATTAGTTTTTCTTGAAAATCGCAAAATTTAAATCTCAGGTACGGAAAAACTGTAAGAGGTATTGACATAAATTTTTCATATTTTTATTCCCTATTTTGATCTTAATAAATCCCAATGTGATGATCAAAAAATTCTGAAATTTGTTTAACAAAATTTTTAAAAATTTGAAAATGGAGATGGCTGTTTCAAGCCGTTAAAAAAAATAATTTTTTTTGGCCATACCTGCGAATAGTTTAACGGTATCCTACGAAGACAAAAACTCATACACAAGTAAATACGGATATATTTTAAATAAAAATTAGCTTTTATTTTAATTTTTCTCGAAATATGTTAATTTTTTTTCCTAAATTTTTTGTTCAAGTGGCCTGAAACACATTAATGGTCTGGCGAATTTGTAATAACTTTAACATTGTGTAACCAAATTTTGTCATTTATATCTCATTACAACGATAATTACGTACACATTTCGATTCTTTTGCATTCAATTGCAAAAGTATTTATTTAGTAGCAAATTTTTTAAAATATCTGAAAAATTTGCATTTTTTCCGATTTTGGCGATAATACAGTTTTTGGGTAATTTTGACCCAAAAGAGATGCAGGGTTAACTTCCAAAAAAAAATTTTTAATTTAATATTCATTAATATAAATAAATCTATACATTTCTAGAAAACAATGCAGAAATTTAACGAGTTTCACCTATTTATTTCATATAAATAGTATAATTTTGCATATATCTGAACTTTGACCTCGATGCGGGTCCAGAAATCGTTGCCCGATTTGGCTCAAATTTTCAGCACTTAACATTTAGGCCTAGTGTCACAATATTCCACCCGGCACTCTTTGAAATCTAAAAAAAAAAATCGGCTGTCACTCTAATATACATATAAACACACATTCACTTTTATATATATAGGGGGCATTTCACGTCAAGTGAACCAACTTTTGAAATCGATGTCTTCCGATCGCGATGATGCACCAATGATAGTTCTATTGGATAGTAATTCGGACACCATTTTTCAACAAGATCGGTCAAGAACTCGCTGAGTTATAGGAGGTCAAAATTTGACATTTTGGCCAAACTGGTGTTTTTTTTTATCCATATAACTTATTACCTATTGTTCTTAGCAAAATGTGTCCCAAATAGTTTAGATAGCTATTTATGCAATCTTTCGAAAAAAAAATTAAAAAAATTTAATAAAATATTTTTGATTTTTTTTTTTAAATCAAAAATATTTTTGACTTTTTTTTCAAAATGGGCCCTTTTTATTTTTTTTAAGAAAGCTTAGGTCTTTTCCTAAGCGACTTATATGGTCGCTTAGTGGGATGCGAGTGGGATATCTATCAAAAAAAATATTTTGTAACTCAAGATTTAAAATTTTTGAATTTTTTTGCAAAATCAAAAACTTTGTTGATTTTTTTTAAAAAAAATGGACCCATTTTTTAATTTTTTTTTTTTGCTCAGAAGAAAGCTTATGTGTTTTCCTTTAACACCCTTTTTGTCGCTTAGTGGGATGCGAGTGGGATATCTATAAAAAAATGTTTTGTAACTCAAGACATACAATTTTTTACTTTTTTTGGAAAAATCAAAAACCTTTTTGACTTTTTTTTTCCAAAATGGACTCTTTTTTTATTAATTTTTTTTTCTCAAAAGAAAGCTTAGGTCTTTTCCTTTAAAACCTTTTTGGTCGCTTAGTGGGATATCTATCAAAATAAATGTTTTGTAACTGAAGACAAATGTTTTTATATTGATTTTTTTCATATTTGTGTGTAAGTGTTTCTAAAACCTTAAAAATAAAAACCACAACAACTGACCGATAATAGCCACTGGAGGGGTGCAATATGAGGCCGACCGCTATTAATTTTCCACCCCCAAAATTTGTCTGAGTTTTGTATCTTGCGGCTTTTTTAGTCAATCCTAGAGGTAGTTTTCAGCGCACGTGATTTTCATTGTTAAAATATCAGGTGCCCCAGAAACAAATTTTTGGAATCAAGTGGAAATATTTTATGGCCCTTCTCCGAAGTACCAGTTTATTTATTATTTTATGACATTTGACTTTAAGAAGTGGGTGGAGAGGTAGAAGTTGACAGGTAGGTTATTTATATGGTGGTTTATTTTTATTATTATTTGTAACATTTGGTTAAACTAGGTACTTTAGTATGTAAGCCCTTCTTGACCCTAATAAAAGATTTTAGACTCATTCATTAAAACGTACTACCTATATGATCTTAAAAAACTATTTATTGTCATTCTGAAGACATACGGAAATCAGTTTTTTAGAAACAGCGTTAAAGTTAAGACGTGTGTTATTTACATAAATACTTACAAAATTCAAAATGTCTACGACTTCTAAAAAGGCTAAGGTTGAAAATGAAATTTATTCGTCTTTTTGTTTTAATCCCTTTAACAAAATGAAGCACAGATCATCAGATATGCGAAATATTTCCGACGGCTTATTAAAAAAATTCCCTACGCTGTCAAAACGATTGAAAATTTGTGGATCATGCAGGAAAGAGCTCGGAAAGTTGAACGAATTACCGAATTTGAATAGTAATGAGCCTTGCGTTGAAGTTATTCCAGATGAAGACAAAAGTAATTCCGAGAATGAAGACAGAACTGTTGATAATGATGGTTATTCTAACTTTTCAAATTCAACGAATGAGTGTCGAAACCAATACCATAAGGATGCAGTAGAAGTTCTTGAACAAATAAAAGAGAAATACAAAACGTCACAGATGGAAGCTGAAAGAATTCAACTTCTCACGCTTGCTCCAAGAACATGGAGTTCTGCAAAAACAATGACTGAGTTTGGAACGTCTCAACGAAAAGCAAGAATTGCTAAACAATTGGTTGCTGAGCATGGAATTCTCACACTCCCAAACAAAAAGAAGGGAAAAACTTTGGAGTGCGATACTAAATCTCTAATAACTCAGTTTTATCAGCGAGATGATATGAGTCGCCTGATGCCAGGGATGAAAGACTGGATGTCTGTACGAATCGATGGCAAGAAAGTTCAAATGCAGAAGAGAATGGTTCTCTGTAACCTGAATGAATTATTCGCAACATTTCAATCTGAATACGAGGATGTCAAAATTGGATTCACAAAATTTACACAACTGAGGTCAAAACATTGCGTTTTGGCAGGAAGCAGCGGAACTCACACAGTATGTGTTTGTATTTACCATGAAAATGTTAAATTGATGTTGAAGGAAATCAACTTAAATTACTTAAAAGATGATTCATCAGAAGATTTACACCATTACCGCGATTGCCTTAAATTGACTATGTGCCCTAATGCTACAACTTCTTGCCACTTAGGTGAATGTTCGAATTGCCCGGAAACCACATCCATCAAAGAAAATTTAATCAACTCTTTTGATCGAGAATGTATTGAGGAGTTAAAATTTGAATCTTGGCTTCAGACTGAAAGACGCACACTGAAAACCATAATTTTAAATGTGGATGATTTTGTGGAAGAACTGTGTAGAGGATTGCTAAATTTGTGAACCCATGACTTTTTAGTCAAAGAGCAGTGGTCATTCTTCAAGGACTTGAAAACACATTTGAAGTCTGGTGAATTCATTATTTCATTTGATTTCGCAGAGAACTATAAATATGTTCTTCAGGATTCCATACAAGCATTCCACTTCAATAACGACCAAGCAACTATATTCACAGTAGTTATTTACTACATGAAAGAAGAAAACCTGGAACACAAAAGTATGGCAATCATATCCGACGATTTAAAACATGACACAGTTGCAGTTTATGAGTACCAGAAGATAATACTAAATTATCTAAAATCAAAATTTACAGTAGAAAAGGTATACTACGTTTCGGACGGAGCTCGTCAACATTTTAAAAACAAAAGTAGCTTCGTATATGCAGCGAAGTATAGCCTCCAGTGCTCTCATAAAGATCGCATCTTAGATGCGACTGCTTTATTCCATTGGGCAAAGAATTATTGTAAAGAAACTAAAATAGTTTTTAGTAGCAAAGAGGATCATGAGGAAACATTGAAAACACTAAAGAGCAGATTCGATGCTCAATACCATGCTTTCATACCGCTTGTCGATGGAAGACTCAAATTAAAAAAGTTTTCTGCATCTACTCAATGCGATTTCTTTCCAAAGCCAAAAAAGAAGCCAGCAGCGAAATCAGTAGCTGAATCTAATAACGCCAAGAAAGGATTGACCAAAAAAAAGCAGCTAATAAAGGTGACAAATAAGGAGGATAAAAGTATTGTAACGACAGGTTTTTCCACCTTACGCTGGGGTAGTGCTCGCGGAACCCAGGGTTCGTTACAAAAATTTATTTTAAGCCAGGGGATTAAAAAGACAGTTTCTTTTTCTTATAACGTTATAAATCGTACTTTATTTTATACACTAACACAACACTTTATTATGACGTTAGCCACCGACAGACGTAGTACACTGTTACGAAGAGGGGGCGGCACGGCGATGACGGGGAAAGGCTTCCCGTAGTACACTTTCACGGAGGTACGACGATGACGGGGAATGGCTTTCCGTAGTAATCTCTCAGGGAGGTACGGCGATGACGGGGAAAGGCTTCCCGTAGTACTCTCTCACGGTGGTACGGCGATGACGGGGAAAGGCTTCCCGTATATACTCTCTACGTCTTAGGCCGCAGGGATTCTCTCCGTTGACCGCGGCACCACCACGGGCGTCAACAAGAGGGAGTACCGGAGTGGGAAAATGATTGAGTAAGCTGGGCACGGGTATAACCACAGAATCCCACCAATACTCAATTACCACAGTTTTATTAGGTGGCAGAGGTATAACCCCTTCTCCGACTAATAAAACCTTTAGTAAATCTCACCAGAAAAAAGGCAAACTACGAGAGTGGGTATAACCGCTATTCTCGGAGTTTGAGATATTATTTAATTGTAAGAGGTATAACCCCTAAACAGCTAAATAAGATCTTACCTCTTCGCCGGCTGCTGGCTGACTGACTGATTATTCACAAATACTCTCCTTTTATAGGGCAGGTCAACCATGCATACATACACAATAATTAATACACAGCGGTGTTACTGTCCCATGGTTGCAAATTAAGTGTACTGATATTTGTTTTGTTTTCCCTACTTACTACTAGGTGGCGTTACTTAAACTAAATACAATTAACGTTTAGACAAATTTGAATAATAACAAATAAAAACTAATGTGAGGCAAAAACAAGTGCCTACGACTTTTGCTCGTCACATCGCCTCTCTTCTCATATAAACAAAACAGAGACAAATTACAAGATGTCGGCATATGTCACCGCATTCGATAGTTTCAAATAGCACTGGTCACTCCATTTAATAGAATTCGTTACCCTTGCTTGACAACGGACTTCTTCTGCCGGAATTGGATTACTATAACTGACTAGTATTGATGGCAGGGTAGCGGGTGACGTGAATTTTGGCGCATCGATTGATGGACCCGACGATGATGGCCATGTTGAAATCGGCGATGTTGGAGTTGGAGACGTTGGATTGGTGACGTTACAGTTAATCTTGATGGAGTTAGTGAGGCTCTATTCGGTGTCAAGGAAGTTGATGGTGATAATGATGAGGATGACGACTTTGACGATGATTAGGATGACGACTTTGACGATGATAAGAATGACGACTTTGACGATGATTAGGATGACAAGTAGTTGAAGATGACGATGAGGATGCTTAACAGGGAGTTGTTGATTTTCCCAAATGGCTTACTCTTGGTGGTTTCTTCCAACTTGTCCGTCATGGCTTTATTTTTTTCTTTTTATTTCAATAGTAGGGCTAGATTTGAATCACATAGATAAAAGAAAAATACTATTAATTAGTTTAACATTAAGTAAATAACATATAAGTTCAAATTGTATATGGTTTTAATTCGCTAACATGTGTCCTACGGTGTTCTTTATCTTTACAATTATCTAACTCTACTATTACGGGGGATACAAATCCTTTAATGAGGTATGGACCTCCAAACTTCGGGATAACTTGGCTGCGAAATTTTCACAAGCTTTAGAAAAGGGATGTTGTCGCACCAACACGTGATCCCCAATCTTGGGTCTCCAAGACCGACGTCGTAGGTTATAATGCCGCTGCTGATCTAGGGACGCGGACATGAGGTTTCGCCTCACTATTTCGAAGATTTCTTTCATCCCCTTGGCACGTACATCGGGGTGTGGGTTGTGAGCACCGGTTCCTACCGTAACTTCATCGTGGAGAGCTTTTGGTAATTGGGGTTCTCGTCCTTGGGTAAGGAATGCTGGAGAATAACCCGTAGCCTCCGATATGCTGGTGTTCATCGCCAACATTATTTCAGGTAGGAAATCATCCCATTTGTTGTGTCGATTGTCAGCAAATTGCGCGAGCATTTTCTTTATGGTTCGATTTGCACGTTCCGTAGGGTTTTTCTGAGGTGTGTAAGTGGCAGTACATTGCTGTGTCACACCATATTCAGCTAAACATTTACGGAAAATATGTGATTTGAACTGCGTACCGTTGTCGGTAAAAATGACCTTCGGCACCCCATATCTGGCAACGATACGTTCTCTAAATGCCTTCACGAGGCTTTCGGATGTAGCCTTACGAAGCGGTACAAGCTCACACCATTTGGAAAACCCATCTATGAACACGAGAAGCATCGTACAGCCATGCTTTGAACGGGGTAAAGGGCCGACAAAATCAGCGCATATTGTCGCCCAGGGTTCATCGTGAATTCGGGTCAGCATTCCGCCGGCAGGGCGTTGTTGGCTAACCTTATGACGTTGGCACGATTCACACTTATGAACATATCGCCTAATGTCTCTAAACATTCCTGGCCAGTAATAACGAGTAGCAATTCTATTGCTTGTTTTGCGTATACCAAGATGACCTTCCGCCGGTATGTCATGGTTTTCTTGTAGTACACGGTTTCTTAGAGGACTCGCGACACAAAGTTTCCATGGGTTACAGTCATCATCATTGATACTACGTGGAAAGTGACGATACAGTTGACCATTAATAATAGTATAATCAGAGTATTTTTTTGGTGATTCCGTCACTTCTTTCATTCGTTTTTCGAGCCAACGGCACGTATTCGAGATTGAGTTAGTGTTTATAATATTCAGGGTATCACACGGTTGACGAGATAGGGCATCGGTATTTTGTGTTCCCTTTTTTAATAGTTGTGTGAGAGGGTGGGAAATCTTGGCGAAGTCTGGCACAAATCTTCGGATTTCTTTTATACTTCGCGGAGGTTTCATTTCCTTTATCGCAGCTACCTTGTCCGGATCAGGACTATGTTCATTTTCGGAATGGGCAATGAGCGGTTGTTTTCCCCTGTCAGAGGGTTTCGTTGAGGTATTTTTAAACTCACAGTTTAAGGTTAATCCAGCACAATTTATCGTAGCGTTAAAGGTTCGTAGAAACTCTAAGCCTAATATCATTTCTTCAAAAAAGTCTGGCATTATATAAAAAATGCACATTTTTGTTGTATTCCCAAAGGTGACACTAATTTGTACGCTTTCAGAAATTTGCTTTCGTGATCCGTCTGCCAATATTACTTCCAGCTCTTCGTTTACCTTCTTGAGGTCACCTTCAAATTGGCTTAAAAAGTCGGCTCTTATAAAGTTTCTGGTTGCACCGGTATCTATTGTAGATGTTATCAATTTGTTTTGTATCAGGATTGTCGCTGTTATGCGGTTCTCTTCGCATCGTAATGCTGTTTGTTTTACTGAGGTGTGGTGGTTTGGAGGGACGTTGCGCCTCAGTTCCGTCGCCCTCCGAAATGGTTTTCCGAATTACTACCATTGTTGGGACATCTTCCAATGTCATGATCATTAACTTCGCAAGCTTGGCATCTAGGACGTTGTCTTCTGGAATCGTCGTTGTTTTGCTGAGGCCTGCATTTAATGCTCTCCAAATCTTCGGCTAGCGTTGTGAGTTCTGGTAGGGATGAAAAATCTTTCCTTTTAATATACCATTGGTAATCTGGATAGCAATTTCTAAATATCCTCTCCAATTTCTGCACTTCCGACAGCTTAGAGTGCCTCATAAGATTTTGTAGGGACAGAAGATAGTCCTTAAATTTTTCGTTACGTCGTTGTGTGCGATTTTGAATCTCATCTTCTAGTTTCTCGTAATATCTTGGTGGGAGAAAGAATTGGCTAAAATCGAGTTTAAAATCGTTCCAACTAACCCAAGATTTGTTATTAATTCGAAACCAGATAAGGGCACGATCTCGTAAGAATTCAGGCATTAATTTTGGCAACGTGTCCAAGGTTACATCGTACATACATGAAAGCTCTTCTACACGTTCAATGAATTCTAATGGATCACGATTTCCATCGAAATGTATGCCCCACTTCCTTATCTTTTCTATTACTTCCATTCTGCACTCAGTTTTCTCTTCCATCACCGGTGACTTAAAGAATGTAAGCTGTTCCGTCGATTTTTAACATATCTTCACACTTTTATTCTGTTTTTTTTTTTTTTTAGGTTCAACATAAATTTTTTCGGATTAAATAATCCACACACACAGTTTATTTCACAGTTCGTACAGTTTAATTTACAAATTTTTATTATTAATGTTTTTTTTTTTTTTAGACACTTTTATTTAATGTCCCTGCTCGGGCGCCATTGTAACGACAGGTTTTTCCACCTTACGCTGGGGTAGTGCTCGCGGAACCCAGGGTTCGTTACAAAAATTTATTTTAAGCCAGGGGATTAAAAAGACAGTTTCTTTTTCTTATAACGTTATAAATCGTACTTTATTTTATACACTAACACAACACTTTATTATGACGTTAGCCACCGACAGACGTAGTACACTGTTACGAAGAGGGGGCGGCACGGCGATGACGGGGAAAGGCTTCCCGTAGTACACTTTCACGGAGGTACGACGATGACGGGGAATGGCTTTCCGTAGTAATCTCTCAGGGAGGTACGGCGATGACGGGGAAAGGCTTCCCGTAGTACTCTCTCACGGTGGTACGGCGATGACGGGGAAAGGCTTCCCGTATATACTCTCTACGTCTTAGGCCGCAGGGATTCTCTCCGTTGACCGCGGCACCACCACGGGCGTCAACAAGAGGGAGTACCGGAGTGGGAAAATGATTGAGTAAGCTGGGCACGGGTATAACCACAGAATCCCACCAATACTCAATTACCACAGTTTTATTAGGTGGCAGAGGTATAAACCTTTAGTAAATCTCACCAGAAAAAAAGGCAAACTACGAGAGTGGGTATAACCGCTATTCTCGGAGTTTGAGATATTATTTAATTGTAAGAGGTATAACCCCTAAACAGCTAAATAAGATCTTACCTCTTCGCCGGCTGCTGGCTGACTGACTGATTATTCACAAATACTCTCCTTTTATAGGGCAGGTCAACCATGCATACATACACAATAATTAATACACAGCGGTGTTACTGTCCCATGGTTGCAAATTAAGTGTACTGATATTTGTTTTGTTTTCCCTACTTACTACTAGGTGGCGTTACTTAAACTAAATACAATTAACGTTTAGACAAATTTGAATAATAACAAATAAAAACTAATGTGAGGCAAAAACAAGTGCCTACGACTTTTGCTCGTCACATCGCCTCTCTTCTCATATAAACAAAACAGAGACAAATTACAAGATGTCGGCATATGTCACCGCATTCGATAGTTTCAAATAGCACTGGTCACTCCATTTAATAGAATTCGTTACCCTTGCTTGACAACGGACTTCTTCTGCCGGAATTGGATTACTATAACTGACTAGTATTGATGGCAGGGTAGCGGGTGACGTGAATTTTGGCGCATCGATTGATGGACCCGACGATGATGGCCATGTTGAAATCGGCGATGTTGGAGTTGGAGACGTTGGATTGGTGACGTTACAGTTAATCTTGATGGAGTTAGTGAGGCTCTATTCGGTGTCAAGGAAGTTGATGGTGATAATGATGAGGATGACGACTTTGACGATGATTAGGATGACGACTTTGACGATGATAAGAATGACGACTTTGACGATGATTAGGATGACAAGTAGTTGAAGATGACGATGAGGATGCTTAACAGGGAGTTGTTGATTTTCCCAAATGGCTTACTCTTGGTGGTTTCTTCCAACTTGTCCGTCATGGCTTTATTTTTTTCTTTTTATTTCAATAGTAGGGCTAGATTTGAATCACATAGATAAAAGAAAAATACTATTAATTAGTTTAACATTAAGTAAATAACATATAAGTTCAAATTGTATATGGTTTTAATTCGCTAACATGTGTCCTACGGTGTTCTTTATCTTTACAATTATCTAACTCTACTATTACGGGGGATACAAATCCTTTAATGAGGTATGGACCTCCAAACTTCGGGATAACTTGGCTGCGAAATTTTCACAAGCTTTAGAAAAGGGATGTTGTCGCACCAACACGTGATCCCCAATCTTGGGTCTCCAAGACCGACGTCGTAGGTTATAATGCCGCTGCTGATCTAGGGACGCGGACATGAGGTTTCGCCTCACTATTTCGAAGATTTCTTTCATCCCCTTGGCACGTACATCGGGGTGTGGGTTGTGAGCACCGGTTCCTACCGTAACTTCATCGTGGAGAGCTTTTGGTAATTGGGGTTCTCGTCCTTGGGTAAGGAATGCTGGAGAATAACCCGTAGCCTCCGATATGCTGGTGTTCATCGCCAACATTATTTCAGGTAGGAAATCATCCCATTTGTTGTGTCGATTGTCAGCAAATTGCGCGAGCATTTTCTTTATGGTTCGATTTGCACGTTCCGTAGGGTTTTTCTGAGGTGTGTAAGTGGCAGTACATTGCTGTGTCACACCATATTCAGCTAAACATTTACGGAAAATATGTGATTTGAACTGCGTACCGTTGTCGGTAAAAATGACCTTCGGCACCCCATATCTGGCAACGATACGTTCTCTAAATGCCTTCACGAGGCTTTCGGATGTAGCCTTACGAAGCGGTACAAGCTCACACCATTTGGAAAACCCATCTATGAACACGAGAAGCATCGTACAGCCATGCTTTGAACGGGGTAAAGGGCCGACAAAATCAGCGCATATTGTCGCCCAGGGTTCATCGTGAATTCGGGTCAGCATTCCGCCGGCAGGGCGTTGTTGGCTAACCTTATGACGTTGGCACGATTCACACTTATGAACATATCGCCTAATGTCTCTAAACATTCCTGGCCAGTAATAACGAGTAGCAATTCTATTGCTTGTTTTGCGTATACCAAGATGACCTTCCGCCGGTATGTCATGGTTTTCTTGTAGTACACGGTTTCTTAGAGGACTCGCGACACAAAGTTTCCATGGGTTACAGTCATCATCATTGATACTACGTGGAAAGTGACGATACAGTTGACCATTAATAATAGTATAATCAGAGTATTTTTTTGGTGATTCCGTCACTTCTTTCATTCGTTTTTCGAGCCAACGGCACGTATTCGAGATTGAGTTAGTGTTTATAATATTCAGGGTATCACACGGTTGACGAGATAGGGCATCGGTATTTTGTGTTCCCTTTTTTAATAGTTGTGTGAGAGGGTGGGAAATCTTGGCGAAGTCTGGCACAAATCTTCGGATTTCTTTTATACTTCGCGGAGGTTTCATTTCCTTTATCGCAGCTACCTTGTCCGGATCAGGACTATGTTCATTTTCGGAATGGGCAATGAGCGGTTGTTTTCCCCTGTCAGAGGGTTTCGTTGAGGTATTTTTAAACTCACAGTTTAAGGTTAATCCAGCACAATTTATCGTAGCGTTAAAGGTTCGTAGAAACTCTAAGCCTAATATCATTTCTTCAAAAAAGTCTGGCATTATATAAAAAATGCACATTTTTGTTGTATTCCCAAAGGTGACACTAATTTGTACGCTTTCAGAAATTTGCTTTCGTGATCCGTCTGCCAATATTACTTCCAGCTCTTCGTTTACCTTCTTGAGGTCACCTTCAAATTGGCTTAAAAAGTCGGCTCTTATAAAGTTTCTGGTTGCACCGGTATCTATTGTAGATGTTATCAATTTGTTTTGTATCAGGATTGTCGCTGTTATGCGGTTCTCTTCGCATCGTAATGCTGTTTGTTTTACTGAGGTGTGGTGGTTTGGAGGGACGTTGCGCCTCAGTTCCGTCGCCCTCCGAAATGGTTTTCCGAATTACTACCATTGTTGGGACATCTTCCAATGTCATGATCATTAACTTCGCAAGCTTGGCATCTAGGACGTTGTCTTCTGGAATCGTCGTTGTTTTGCTGAGGCCTGCATTTAATGCTCTCCAAATCTTCGGCTAGCGTTGTGAGTTCTGGTAGGGATGAAAAATCTTTCCTTTTAATATACCATTGGTAATCTGGATAGCAATTTCTAAATATCCTCTCCAATTTCTGCACTTCCGACAGCTTAGAGTGCCTCATAAGATTTTGTAGGGACAGAAGATAGTCCTTAAATTTTTCGTTACGTCGTTGTGTGCGATTTTGAATCTCATCTTCTAGTTTCTCGTAATATCTTGGTGGGAGAAAGAATTGGCTAAAATCGAGTTTAAAATCGTTCCAACTAACCCAAGATTTGTTATTAATTCGAAACCAGATAAGGGCACGATCTCGTAAGAATTCAGGCATTAATTTTGGCAACGTGTCCAAGGTTACATCGTACATACATGAAAGCTCTTCTACACGTTCAATGAATTCTAATGGATCACGATTTCCATCGAAATGTATGCCCCACTTCCTTATCTTTTCTATTACTTCCATTCTGCACTCAGTTTTCTCTTCCATCACCGGTGACTTAAAGAATGTAAGCTGTTCCGTCGATTTTTAACATATCTTCACACTTTTATTCTGTTTTTTTTTTTTTTTAGGTTCAACATAAATTTTTTCGGATTAAATAATCCACACACACAGTTTATTTCACAGTTCGTACAGTTTAATTTACAAATTTTTATTATTAATGTTTTTTTTTTTTTTAGACACTTTTATTTAATGTCCCTGCTCGGGCGCCATTGTAACGACAGGTTTTTCCACCTTACGCTGGGGTAGTGCTCGCGGAACCCAGGGTTCGTTACAAAAATTTATTTTAAGCCAGGGGATTAAAAAGACAGTTTCTTTTTCTTATAACGTTATAAATCGTACTTTATTTTATACACTAACACAACACTTTATTATGACGTTAGCCACCGACAGACGTAGTACACTGTTACGAAGAGGGGGCGGCACGGCGATGACGGGGAAAGGCTTCCCGTAGTACACTTTCACGGAGGTACGACGATGACGGGGAATGGCTTTCCGTAGTAATCTCTCAGGGAGGTACGGCGATGACGGGGAAAGGCTTCCCGTAGTACTCTCTCACGGTGGTACGGCGATGACGGGGAAAGGCTTCCCGTATATACTCTCTACGTCTTAGGCCGCAGGGATTCTCTCCGTTGACCGCGGCACCACCACGGGCGTCAACAAGAGGGAGTACCGGAGTGGGAAAATGATTGAGTAAGCTGGGCACGGGTATAACCACAGAATCCCACCAATACTCAATTACCACAGTTTTATTAGGTGGCAGAGGTATAAACCTTTAGTAAATCTCACCAGAAAAAAAGGCAAACTACGAGAGTGGGTATAACCGCTATTCTCGGAGTTTGAGATATTATTTAATTGTAAGAGGTATAACCCCTAAACAGCTAAATAAGATCTTACCTCTTCGCCGGCTGCTGGCTGACTGACTGATTATTCACAAATACTCTCCTTTTATAGGGCAGGTCAACCATGCATACATACACAATAATTAATACACAGCGGTGTTACTGTCCCATGGTTGCAAATTAAGTGTACTGATATTTGTTTTGTTTTCCCTACTTACTACTAGGTGGCGTTACTTAAACTAAATACAATTAACGTTTAGACAAATTTGAATAATAACAAATAAAAACTAATGTGAGGCAAAAACAAGTGCCTACGACTTTTGCTCGTCACAGTATGGATATTTGAAAATTTAAAAACTTCATAAATTAAGTGTAAAAATAGTTATTATATAAATTGATCTATTGTGATTAAGATTAAATTTTACTAAATTATTCATCTTTTTATTATTATTATATATTAAATTAATTATTATTACAAATAAATAACAAAATTAAATTATTCAACATTTCCATAGAAAAAAAGTGATTTTTATTCCTGAGGTTAACATATTATGGGTATTACAGTATCGAGGCTATGAAATTTTAGTTGGGTATGTTACATACCATCGGAAAGGCTAATGTGTCTAGTTTCTCTGCATAAGTTTAATTTTTAAGGTTTACACACAAATATGAAAAAAATTAAAATAGTGCAAATTTAAAAACCTTTGTCTTGAGTTACAAAACATTTATTTTGATAGATATCCCACTCGCATCCCACTAAGCGACCAAAAAGGTTTTAAAGGAAAAGACCTAAGCTTTCTTTTGAGAAAAAAAAATTAATAAAAAAAGAGTCCATTTTGGAAAAAAAAGTCAAAAAGGTTTTTGATTTTTCAAAAAAAAGTAAAAAATTGTATGTCTTGAGTTACAAAACATTTTTTTTATAGATATCCCACTCGCATCCCACTAAGCGACAAAAAGGGTGTTAAAGGAAAACACATAAGCTTTCTTCTGAGCAAAAAAAAATTAAAAAATGGGTCCATTTTTTTAAAAAAAGTCAACAAAGTTTTTGATTTTGCAAAAAAATTCAAAAATTTTAAATCTTGAGTTACAAAATATTTTTTTTGATAGATATCCCACTCGCATCCCACTAAGCGACCATATAGGTCGCTTAGTGGGATGCTATCTTTCGCTATCTTTTCATTAGAAATTCCATATATTGACAAATTTGACCTTTGACCTTCACGATTTAAAGGTTGACGTTTTCCGATTTTAGTAAAACTTTCAGACCATATTTAAAATTACCAGGATTATAATACTATGAATAAGTTTTACTTCAAATTTATAACAGTAAGGAAATTGGACTCATTCGCCTAAATATGGACAAAAAATTAGTTTTTCTTGAAAAACGCAAAATTTAAATCGCAGGTACGGAAAAACTGTAAGAGGTATTGACATAATTTTTTAATATTTTTATTCCCTATTTTGATCTCAATAAACCCCAATGTGATGATGGAAAAAATCTGAAATTTGTTTAACAAAATTTTTAAAAATTTGAAAATGGAGTTTTGAAACAGCCGTTAAAAAAAATTATTTTTTTTGGCCATACCTGCGAATAGGTTAACGGTATCCTACGTAGACAAAAACTCATATACAAGTAAATATGGACACATTTTAAGTAAAAATGAGCTTTTATTTTAATTTTTCTCGAAATATCTTAATTTTTTTCCTAAATTTTTTGTTCAAGTGGCCTTAAACACGTTAATGGTCTGGCGAATTTGTAATAACTTTAAAAGTTTTTAATCAAATTTTGTCATTTATATTTCAATACAACGATAATTACTTACATATTTCGATTCTTTTGCATTCAATTGCAAAAGTATTTATTTAGTAGGAAAATTTTTTCAAAAACTGAAAAATTTGCATTTTTCTCTAATTTTGGCGATAATACAGTTTTTGGGTCATTTTGAACCAAAGGAGATACAGGGTTAATTTCCAAATTTTTTTTTTATAATGTAATATTCATTAATATAAATAAATCTACATATTTCTAGAAAACAATGCAGAAAGTTAACGAGTTTCACCTATTTATTCCATATTAACAGTAAAATTTTGCATATATCTGAACTTTGACCTCGATGCGCGTCCGATTTGGCTCAAATTTTCAGCACTTAACATTTAGGCCTAGTGTCACAATATTCCACCCGGCACTCTTTGAAATCTAAAAAAAAAAATCGGCTGTCAGTCTAATGTACATGGATAAATTTGGTAAGAAGAAAATGTTGTGGCTAGGTTTTTGCAGTTGCGGTCTTAAGAGTGCTCCGTTTGTAACCTCTACAACTATGACTTCGGATATTTACATCAAAGAATGTCTTCAAAAACGTTTGCTACCCTTTATTAGACAACACCACATTCTTCAGTAAAGTTTTGGTCCCATTTGGCCTCCTGCCACTATTCCAAAGAAATCATTTTAATCGAGACTAGTCGCAATGTATCAAATTGATATCAATAGAATAACGGCGCGTTTGAAAGAAATCTCTTCACTTTTTATTTCGAAAACATATGCAAAAAAACTTACAACAGGCTTACTAACCATTGTTAATCTAAATTCGATAAAAGTATATCTAAAAACGAAAATTAGCTTAAAACACCTGTAGTAAACCATTGTTAAATACATACATATATGAAACTTAATAATGGTTCGATCCTACTTTAAACCTATTTTAAGGAATTCTTTTTACTTTTTATCTTAAAAAAGAGGATTTTAAAGATAAATTTGGAATAACAGACGATAATATTGCAATTGCTAAACACAATTTCCACTCCGCTGTCGAATAAGTTCCATTTTAATAGTATATGATTTTGTTTGATATTCCTCCGGCAGTGAACTACATGAGGTTCACAAATGAGTTTGATTGGCATTTTTGTCATTTACTTTTAACCTGCAACGCTATATAGTAATAAAATGTGTAAAAATTGTGGAAGAAGGTCCACACAATCTAATATACCCACTCCGGAATTATAACTGTGTGTTTCCACATAGAAATTCATTAAATTTTGTTAAAATTTAACAAAATGTCAATAAAAATAAATTACTAAAATAAATTATATAACAGTGATGTTTATTTGATCACAGAATATTCGTCATTCGAATACTTTTAATAATAATTGAAATAAACTATATAAAAAAGTTTGTACATTAATACATTTTAGCTTAATATAAATTTACTAGAATCAGATATACATTTTTTCTCTAAAAATTAGTTGTTATCTTCAAAAATTTATTATTACTAAAAACAATCAATGAAAAAAAGAAAATTAACGAATATTTTATCCTAATTGAAAGCAACACTAACAACGAAAAAGGAGAAATAAATGGGAAGCATTGCCAGCTTAGACAAAAATCAGTACATTAGTTATTATGTCTTTAACAAACGTTTTTGCATACAATGGCCCATAATCATAGTCAAACACTAAAGTCGGTTCTTTTTAAAAACAACCTTAAAATAAAAACCTTCTTTTTATTAATTTGCAACCATAGTCAAAATTAAAGTATGTTTTAAATTGAACCGACTTTAACTGGGTGCCACCGCAAATGTAGAAAATGTTTTCATCTATATATATAAAAGTGAATGTGTGTCTATATGTATGTATGTTTATTATTATTAGTTTGGAATCTATAGACGGCTAAACGGCTGAACCGATTTGCTTGAAATTTTTACAATATATTTACGTATGTCTGGAAGGAGCTATAGGCTACTTTTTGTTTTGAAATTTGGGCGTGGTACCTCCCATACAAAGTTAATTTTAAAAATCAAATATTTAAGAAACTATAATAGCTATAGTCCTCAAATTTTGCATGAGCAATTCCACTGTTTGTTTAAATATTTGCGGCAAAAATGGGAGTAGTAGCCACAGAGGGCGTGGCACCTCCCATATGATGATTATTTAAAAAATCTAACATATGGGGATACAATAAGAGATAGAATCCATGCATTTTGTACGGATATTCTACCATCAATTTTAATATTTAGGACAAGAATGGGCGGACTAAAATAGTGGGCGTGGCACCTTCCAAACAATCTAAATACTAAAATTCATATCTATCTGTATAATTGTAGTATGTAAAGCGTTCAAATTTTGTATGAACTACTTATTTACGCCAAAAATGGGCAAAATAGCAATAGTGGGCGTGGCACCTCCCATATATGTGATGAAAAATTATATACAGGGACAGCTATCAATATTAATATTTAGTACAGAAATGCGCGGACTACCAAAAATATTAAGTAAATGTTAAAATTTGTATTATACATTTGAAACCCTTATATATATATAAAAGTCAATATGTGTATGTTTGTATAGTAAGGCAATTAATGAACAACAAATTTGCGGACTAAATCTAGAAAATCCATGTTTTTCACATGAACAGAAACTAATTTTAGATAGACTAAATATATTGTAAATCTTTACGGTACGGGTAGCGAAGCACACCGGGTTTTAGCTAGTACAATATAAAACAAAAAACAGACAAGTAGCAACGCTTAGATATACATTTTTTCTCTAAAAATTAGTTGTTATCTTCAAAAATTTATTATTACTAAAAACAATCAATGAAAAAAAGAAAATTAACGAATATTTTATCCTAATTGAAAGCAACACTAACAACGAAAAAGGGAAAATAAATGAGAAGCATTGCCAGCTTAGAAAAAAATCAGTACATTAGTTATTATGCCTTTAACAAACGTTTTTGCATACAATACTTTTATAAATGGGTTTTAAAGCTAAAGTGTTCGTTAACAAAATTGTGTTTTAAATCTACAATAAGGTAGATTTAAAACAGCGAAATGCAAACTCACACCAGTTTTTAGATATTGTAGTTGTATGAGTTGAGAATTATTCTCTGGCAAAAACAACTAGCTGAAATAATGAAATAAACAAACATAAAAGCGTAACACAACCTGCTTCTATCAATGCTCATGCGAGACTGACTGTTTTTATACAATGTGTGTGCTTGCGTACATGTGAAAATAAAAACAAGAGAGCTCATTTGAGAGCTCATTGCATTTCGCTGATTTAAAACCTTATTGTAGATTTTAAAAGAGTAATACAAATAAAATTGCAGTAAAAATATATTTTTATCAAAAAATAGTTTAAAATTTAGAGTGTATAAAAAATTTACAATAAAAAAATGTTTGCCTGTATCAACCAGATCAGTTGCGACTAATGGAGGGTTAACTAGGTTTTTTGCATATTATGGTTTAACATTATGAAATCGCATTTTTTTTTTTGGACCAACACTCAGGGGATGACCCCTACTCATGCAAAGCATTGTGTTGGAACTAGGAAAATAGGTTATGGGAGGGAGGATAGAGGGAGTAGTGTTTGTGGACATTAGTTCTGAATTTTCCTATATTGTATGTGACAGGAAAGACTTCAGGAAGAAGATTATTCCACATACGGATAATACGGCTAAAGAACGAATTTTCTCTGTAATGTGTTGTGCGATCCACTGTCCAGTCGACAACGAATTGGGGAGCCCATGCTGAAGAACGTGTGTTGCGTAAAAAACTAGGGGTTTCGGGAACAAGTTCCCTAATTACTGCAGAGCACATACCATTGTAGTATCGGTAGAACAGTGAAACACAACCCACATTGCGACGATGTTCCAGTGAGTTAATAGAGCTGGATACCCTACTGTCACCGATAAGCACCTTCGCCCTCTCCTGTACGCGGTAGAGTAACTCCAAAATAGAATTCGAAGCACCGGCCCACACATGAGAGTTGTATTCCATTTTAGGTCGGATATAAGTGGTGTAAATAGTAAGGAGATCAGATGGAGTGAAGTAATTCTTACACCGTTTTAGAAAACCAAGGCACTTGAATGCTTCTTTCGACACTCGAAAAATGTGTTTTGTCCAGCGGACATCGCACTGAATATTCATGCCTAGAACATCAAGAGCTTCTGATTCCTTAATATTTACACCACCCATGAAAACAGATGTAGCAACATGATCTGTTGTGCGTTTGTGTGTTAACATACAACATTGAGTCTTGCGTGCGTTGAAATCGACTCTATTCGCACAACCCCATTCAGAGATTGTCACAAGATCTTGGTTAAGCGTATCATTCATGTTATACCGAAATAACGCGGCAGCAACGCTTTGTAATTGGAAATCCGATTTTGATTTTCCTAGTTCCAACACAATTCTTTTCATGAGTAGGGGTCATTCCCTGAGTGCTGGTCCAAGAAGAAAAAAAAATACTAAAGTAAATCGCACAAAAACATATTCCAAAATGAAAAATAAATAACACATAAAGCTAATTCACAAGGTGTCCTAATTTCAGAAGTACTAAGATAATAACATGAACAAATACGACTGTTGTGAACAACGCCTCATAACTAAGTGTGCTACATGGCGAATTCATACAAAGTGTTGTCAGTTCTACAAAAACAACGATTGGTCTTAACAAATGTCAAAAAACCAAAATGAAAAATTAAACAAATAAGCATTTAAACTTAATATAGTGTAGATAATTGAATAGTGAGTGCTTTACTTATTGTAAACAATAAATATTTTGCTAATAAGCTTAGAATATGTAAATATTTAAATATAAAAACAAGCATTGACAGTTGTTAGAACCAAAAAGTGAAAAAAAAAATTATCAGCTGTTTGACTGACTCCACCTTGTATAAATTCGCCTTGGTGTGCTATTTCAAATCTAAATCAGCTGAAATTAAAGACCGATACAAAATAAAACAATTACAAAAATTTTTTGTTACAATGCCAAGTGAGAAAACTAAAATAATAATTATTTTCTATAGCGTCCATTAAATATTATTCTGCAACCACTTTTACGAAAAGAAATAAAAATTTTGTTCAAAAAATAATTGTAAACAAAAATAGCTGATTATCTGATGATTATGAATAGAATATTATCAGCGACTCAACGGCTCGGCGTATGCGACTAGTGGGGGTTCGGCGCAGGTCTCTGCTGGTTGGATACGACAGCACAATAAACATAGCTTACAGAGTAGTAATAATTTAGGACATTTTTTGTTTGAATAGCAACAATAACAATTTTAAACCATTGTGAAATATTAGAACATTATGACAATATGACATGATAAGAGACCTTGTGAATTGACCAATATTATTGAAACATTTAAAACAGTAAGAAAAAACCGTACGAAATACATAAATGTCTCTAAAAGGACCTTAAATTTAAATACACATTTGTGTAGCCGGGGACGGAAAGGGATAAACCATGCTTACGAGTTCATTATAATATTTGAATAAAAACATAACGATACATTCCACGCAGCTTAACAATGAAATTCACAACATTGTTGAAATTTGGACAGTTAGGATGACGGCCGCACAGTGGTATAGAAACAAAATAGAGGGAAATTAATATGTAACTTCTAAACGCTTAGGTTAGGTTATAAAGGCAGCTAGTATCAACCAGCTCACTTGGGTCCATGTCAGAATTGGGTTCAGTGCCGAACCAACCTGACGAACGAATCCATCTTTCTGATATCCAGAGTAGATAGATCCGCTAGGCCGTGCAAAAATGGACTACTTATTGTCGCAGTCCTAACCCCTGATAGAGCAGGGCAGAGACAGAGGAGATGTTCAACCGTCTCATCCTCGTCTTCATCATGGCAACTCCTACAGAAGTCATTATATGGAGTATTCAGTCTCCTAGCATGTGCACCAATCAAGCAGTGCCCCGTAAGCACTGATATCAGAGCTCTTAACCTAACCCGTGGTAGGCCCGTGAGGGACATTGACCTGTGATGGTCAAAAACGGGCCATGTGAGCCTCGATATCGAGCAATTTGTCAAATTAGACCTTCTGAGCTGAGCAGACTCAAATAATTTACGCTGTATGATTAACTTACAGCAAGATAGTGGTGTACCGACCAAATGATCGATCTCATCACTATGTAGACGGGAGCCTCTTTTGGCCAGTACATCCGCAATAGCATTGCCAGGTACATCAGAGTGACCAGGCACCCAGAATAACTCCAGGTTAGAATGTCTCGCCATCTTATTAAGAGATACCCGGCATTCATGTACCAATCTGGATATCGAGTAGACGCCAGATAGAGATTTGATAGCAGGCTTGCTGTCGGTACAGATTCGGATATTTACACCAAATAGCCTATAGTACTTCATCCAGTGTGTTGCCCTTTTAATCGCTGAGATCTCAGCTTGAATTACACTACACTGATCATGTAGCCTGAAACACACCCCCTATGAAAATGGGGAATATAAAAGACACCACCCACCCCAACCGCTGCCTTGGAGCCATCTGTATATATGACATACGTGTCCCTAGAAGAAGGAGACTCGCCCACCAACGATACAGAGAAGCGTCTGTCAATAAAGGGTAAGGGAGTTGTAATGTGACAATTTTATCATTTCTTTTTCTTTTACAATCAGTTTTTATTCATAGCAACAAAAAGAAAGAAATTTGTTATAAACATATTTAGATTATGTTTATAAGGATTTTTCCCCAACATCTAAAGTACTAATGTTAAGTACTTTTAAAATGCAACAATGTATTATATAGTACTGTTCTTTATTACACTATACCACATTATTTTATGATTCTCTTTTTCTTCTTTGCTTTATTCAGCATTTTCAATCATGTATATCTTCTCAGCAGATTATACATGATATGAGAGAGATAACAACATAAAAATTTTATATTGCTATTTCTTTTATACATGAAGGTTTATCATAATAAAAAAATAAAAGCTTTTTTTTAGATATTTGCTTATTTTAATTAAACATACATGGTAATGAATACAATTTTCTAAAAGAACGTAGGCTTGATCCATGGTAAAGTGCGTGACAACGATATTTTTGTCATCGAGCATTAAAATCGAAAACATCGTATTATATTCTTTGAATTTAATAAATTTTCTTTTAAATTAAACGTGGTCATTTTCAACATATTAAAATTTTATAAAGTTTAAATACACCAAGAATAGTAAACACCGATTCATTAAAAACATATAGCTAATATTAAGAAAAATTTTGATTTTTTTTAAGAAAACTCGAAAATTTTCAATTCCGAAAATAAGAATAATATACATTTTATTGGGAGCATAGAAAAGGGTAATTACAAATTTTCGATGTTTTTGAGTTTGTTTTCTGTTACTGATTAAGTAATTTTACTCCAGCTTCGTACTCTCGAGTGATTAATATTTATCTTGGATTAAGTTTTGTGTCCATGAGATCCATTTTCAAGATATTCACTCGAGAGCGACATTTTTAGTGTCCCACCAGAAATTGTTTAAGCGGCACTATATTCCTCAAATTATTGGCTTGGAATCTGTGCCTTATGAACATCAAAGAGCCATTTGCGTAGGCAACAAATAAACTACATTCCCGGATTCATGTTAACCTTCAATAGGACAGAAAAATATATTCCGAAAAACAAAAGAAAAGCTGATATTCATTACCACCATCTCAACATAAAAAAGGACATCTAGTATCTGATCAATTAACTCCAATAAATTTTATATATTCGGCTAATACATTATTTAAAACATTTCTCTAAAACTTTAATTACTTAATAACTACTATTCAATATTAAAATCTATAACCACTAATCTAAAACTTTAATTACTTATTATCTACTAACTAACTTGATATAAAAATTTACAACAAATAACAAAATTTTAATATTTTTTCTAATTAAAATCAAAATTTTAACAGCAATATTTGAAATATTAGGATTTAGTATAAATAATAACAATAATCAATAATTAAAATATTTAATCTTAAAATTTAAAACAAATTTAAAACTATTTTTTTTCTTCAAAGATCAAAACAACTGATACTAAAACCTAAATTGTAACATGTATACAAATAGTATTTTTTTTTAAATTTTAACATACAATTTCATTTATATAATTATTTAAAAAAAAAACAAAAGAAGTAAGTTCAAAAATTATAAATTTATATAACTAAACCTCTTATTTATCATACTACTGCATTCTAATTTTTGTTGTATCATACTAATATTCATTGTAACTATAATCAATATCTTAAATAATCGATAAAAAAGAACAAAGAAAGTTTGTCGCCTTTTGAATTAATTAAATCTTTCTCTGTTGTTTGATATTTAAATGAGAATGATATATTTTTTCTAACTTTACTCTTATAAATTATCATTGAATATGATCTTCTACTAATCTTAAATTTAAGAGAAATTATTAAACATTTTCAATGATTAGAATTTTGTTTATAATATACTTTTGAAATTGAAAAATATGCAAGTGTAAAAATCTTTTGATTAATGTAGAACTACAGGGACAGAGGTAAGATAATGTGTGGTAGGGTTTTTCTTAAAATAGTAATATGCCTGAGAAAAACATGGTTGGGAGGGTTGAGAGCCTTTTAGCAATAACACCAATGCTAACAAAAGGAAGTGATTAGGAAAATATGAGAATCTTTTATAATTATTTTTTTTATTAACAAAAAGGGCAACTAAATCGCACGTATTTTTTTTTTATTTGTACGGAACCAGGTCCAATGGAACAAGATCCCCGCCCATATCTCCCGATCTAGCTAGTCTGTCAGTACGTGCGTAAGGTTCCATATGGCCAAACATTGTTGAAAAATGTACCTTTCAATTTACTTTAAAATTATCACCTTGTACATTACAGAGTGCAATAGTCAATGTTAACAGGGAGATAAGATATACATCGCTAAATAGACGCATGGCCAGTACAACTAGACCTCCATGCTCCTAGAGTACTTAACCTAACCGCCGAGTTTATGGCCAGTTGTTTGGCTATTAGATCAGCCGGTAGCCAGTGCATCATTACAAACAGAGCACGAGAAGGAGTACTGCGCAGCGCACCCGTAATCATTAGTGCAGAGATACGCAGGATTCTCTCAATTATCCCACAGTAGGTGGATTTACTTAGAGCCTTCCACCATACTAGTGCTCCATACATTAGTATGGGCTTAACCACCATATCGAAAAGCCATTTCGCATTCCTACAGGCATAAACAGCGATAGCCGCCTTGGATGCTCTCGCATGAACATTCTGGCTCCAGCATAGCTTAGAGTCTAGAATAATTCCCAGATACTTAGCACTATCCGAGAGCTTAAGTTCCACTCCGTTAAGGCGCGGTAATGGGAACGAGGGGATTTTGTACCTTCTGGAGAAAAGCACAAGCTCCGTTTTTCCCGGATTCACATCAAGTCCACTAGCAGTGCTTCACTGGCTGAGTGTTTTTAGTGAAGTTTGTAGCCATTGTGATAATGTGTCCAGGTGTTTCCCAGACACGGCTACAGCAACATCATCAGCATATGCAACAGTTTTACATTTCATGGAATCTAATTTCATGAGTAGTATATTAATGGCAATATTCCACAAGAGTGGCGATAATCTAAAAATAGTAGCAGTTCCCATAGAGGAGATAATGACTCTATTGGTCAGAATTCTACCTATGAAGCAGATAATAGACTGATCTATATCCAGACAGCCTAAAGCCGAAAGAATCGTCTCTGGCGTCACATTGTTAAAGGCCCCTTCAATGTCCAAGAAGGCCACCAACGCATATTCTTTGTGCTCGAGTGATTTTTCTACGAATCCCACAAGTGAGTGTAGAGCCGTCTCAACAGATCTGCCCTTCATGTAGGCATGTCGAGACAAGGAAAGTCGGTTCGGGTCAATCGATGAACGAAGGTGCAGATCAATCAACCTTTCCATGGTTTTCAAGAGGAAGTACGATAGGCTAATAGGAGAAGCCTTCCCTCCCTTAGGAATGAAGGCTACAGTACATCTGGTCCACGACTCCGGAATATGTTACCAAACTAAGCAGGCCGAATATGTACGAGTCAACCAGGGTATAATTTATTCCTCATTCCGTTGCAGATCAGCCGGAATGACGCCATCAGGACCCGGGGATTTATATGGGTCAAAGCTACGCAAGGCCCATTTCAGTCTCTCTTCATTTATGAGAATTGTGACTTCAAAAGGCCCAACGGAAGATCTCTGAAGTCCACCAAGGTGGTTTTTTCCTACCTTTGCAGATACTAGGTCTGCATGAATCTGAAATCGCCATATCAAACGCATTAGTCAGTTTGTTGACCGCAATTTCAATATCATTTCGATATCTAATGATAATGGGAGAATTGGAGAGAGAATAGCTTGTTGCCCTACCCAATCTGTCCTTCTTCTGTTTCGGATGGGCATAGCCCCCTTTTCACGAACTTCAATAACAAAGTCTATATACATATGATCAGAGAATGAACAGTCATTCGATACTCTTCATACACTGATAAGATCGGAGTGCCTAGAACTAACTAGCGTTAAATCAAGAACTTCCCTTCTGTTAGTAACTACAAATGTTGGTTCTGAACCAGTATTGACTATGTCTATGTTATTGCAAAGAATGAATTCGAAAATTTACTCACCCCTTGCGTTGGTATCCGAGCTTCCCCATACAATATGATGTGCATTGGCATCAGCTCCAATAATAACCGGCAGATTCTCAACTCGTGCCCTTTCAATTATGTCGCGAACCTTGCTGTTTGGTGGTGGTTCGCTGTGGTCATATGCCATGTAGCTTGAGATCACTAGTATAGTTCCTACACCAGTTTCCCAGGCCGCTACCACTGATTACAGCTATATTCATCGCTGTAATCAGAAAGAATGAAGATATTGAGATTATTGCTAGCTACTATACATGATCTAATGTTACCTGAGCCTTTCATGTACAGTAGCTTATGGCCTTTGGCACCCAGTCCGCGAACCCCTTCTCGATAGATCCAGGGTTCTTGGATGAGTGCAAGCTCCTCCCCTCTCTCAGACATCCGGAGGAGCAGGGCAGCCGAGCTGCTTTGGAGTGGAGAAGGTTAATTTGTGTGACCTTCACCATCTCCGTGTTTGGGTACGATTGTGACGTTGACGTCTTCTTGGTCCGAGGGACTCGAGTCCAAGAAGGCGTCCTCGTCAACTACCTCGTCCAATGGCCCAAAAACTTCACCCACCATTTCAGAGTTGGAGTCTCATCACAAGACATGTCTTCGGGGTAGGTTCATTGTCATCCTGAACCGATTTATCCCTATCGTTCTCTCGGTAAACTCTAAGAAAGATCGACTCGAAACCGTAGTAGACCTTTCCCAGATTTTTCCGAAGAGGCGCCAGAGACTCTTGGTTCATGATGACCTTGATCCTTCTGTATCCACCTTCGGATTCGGAGACCTTGACAACCATCCAGTCATGTCATGATCGTTGAGGCTTCGGACGTTTCGTCTCGGGCTGCTGACTTTGCGTTTGTGTCTCCTCCTCAGAACGTTGCCGTTTAGGCGCGTCCTTAGACGCGGTTTTCAATTTAAAAATTAAAAAAATAGTATATTTTTGCTGTTTTGTAAAATTCTTTGAAATCGGATGGGAAACAAAAAAATGGCACGTGTTTAAAAATTTTACATGTCGAAGGTACCTTACTTTGAGCCCCCATAGCGCCGCCCCTGGAGCATTTGTAGGGCCTATTTTAATAACTTAAACTCGAATACTCCTTGGCTACGCCCAATTCAATCCCGATCGGACCAGCCGTTTAGAAATGCCAGATTTCCAAAAAATTTCGATTCTGCCCCACTGAGCCCTGTTGGCTGGATGCACAGCTTGGGAACCCAAAGTCTTGTTCGCAATTCCTTTACTGGCAGAGAGAGGTGAAGCTTGAGTACCCGAAATCTTGTTCGCAGTACTCTTGCTCACAATCGGCACTGGGTTAGCTGTAGCCTGAGTTTTCAAGCTAGCAGCACCCAAAACAGGGGTTTTTACCGATCCTCTGTCGGTACGTGCCAAGGCAGCTTTCGAGGTGCTTGGGTTGAATCCCAAAGTAGGTCACCTCGTGTATGTTAAATTTTTAAAACCATTCCATTTCTTCGTTTGGATTCCGATTTCAAAAAAAATACATGTAAAGAATCTCCTTGTCCAGCACTATATAAAACCTTATCATATCTATCAATTACTTTTAATAGTTTAGGAGCTATTCAAAATTTTGCTCGAATTTTTTGATGTCAGAGGCTCCAAATATTTCTCGACTTTCTTCATTTGTATTTTATTAGACCAGTATGCCAGTAGAGCATTTGGTCTTCACTTGGTATCGAAAAATTTACAAAGATTATATTGTCAGGCTGCAACAACGCTTTCTGTTACAAGTGTTTTGGACCATTCCACAAATTAAATCCCTACTTTAATTTATAGAATGCTATAAAAAAGCAAATAAATGTGTACTTTCATCTAAATTTAATAATAATCTGATGTTTTATTAATTTTTTAATTTTGAATCACCTATCAAGAACACTTATTGGGATCCATTCCGATCGAAAGTAAAATTAATTCTGTTTTTTGATTTTGAATTAAAAAATTACACGGAATCTGAAGAATCTTAAACGAAATCGATCGGAATTGAAATGCTTATTGGGATTGTATGTCCCTGGATGAAAGGATTATTTCAGGATTTCTGAGTATGCAGAACATAATATTTTTTCCTCATCTTTTAGAATATGCTAAAATTTCTACCATATATATTTTGGTTCTCGAAACAAAACTTCGTCCTGAAAGGGTTAAGGTTTAACGTTTTCCAATTTCAGTAAAACTTTCAGAGTATATTCATAATTATCTGGACTATAATATAGGTTTTACTAAAATTCATAACAGTAACGAAATTGAGCTCATTTGTCAAAATATGGCCAAATAATTTGTTTTTCTCGAAAATTGCAAAATTTAAATCGCAGGTACGGAAAAACTATAGGAGATATTTTCATAATTCGAAAATTTTTTCATATATTTCAAAAATTTTGCTACTAAATAAATACTATTGCAAATGAGTGTAAAAGAATCGACATGTATACGTAACTATCGTTGTAATGAGATATAAATGACAAAATTTGGTTAAACAATGTTAAAGTTATTACAAATTCGCCAGACCATTAACGTGTCTCAGGCTACTTGAACAAGAAATTTAGGATAAAATTAACATTATTCGAGAAAAATTAAAATAAAAGCTAATTTTTATTTAACATATATCCGTATTTACTTATGTATGAGTTTTTATCTTCGTAGGATACCGTTAAACTATTCGCAGGTATGGCCAAAAAAAAAATTTTTTTTAACGGCCATTTTCAAATTTTTAAAAATTTTGTTAAACAAATTTCAGAAGTTTTTGATCATCACATTGGGATTTATTGAGATCATAATAGGGAATAAAAATATGAAAAAGTTATGTCAATACCTCTTACAATTTTTCCTCAACTTTCATTAAAATCGGCCCAAAAATATATAACATTTCGCTTTCTTTTCATTTGAAATTCCAAATATTTAAAAATTTGACCTTAGACCTAAACTTTCAGACCACATTTAAAATTACCAGGACTATAACATTGTGAATAGGTTTCACTTAAAATTTATAACATTAATAGTACTAGCATAACCCGGTGCACTTCGCTACCCCTATCCTAGTAAAATTAAAAAAATATGAATGGAAATACGAAAATAACACATACAAAATTTGAGAATCTCTCAATTACAATTCGCTTGACATTCGAAAATAACTAACTAATTTTGTATGGGAGATACCACTCCACTGCTTTGATCCCACACATTTTTTAACCTTTTATGTAAATATCAAGCTTTACTTTAACTTACCTTTATAAGGGAGGGGTCATTCCTACTAAGCCGATCATGCTTAGCTAAACTTCGAACATGGAACAGGAATAAATTCGTTTTTAGCTAACCTCCGTATAATGGTAATAAATTATTTGATACAGAGTTTAATTTATTTTAGAATTATAGTTCTCCAGATATACAAAATTAATTATTTACTTTGTGCCACAACCACTAATGCAATCCCGACCATTTTCAGCCAATCTGTGTAAAATGATAAGAGAGCTATGCGGACAAAGTTTGAAGAACCTTGCAATTATTACTTTGTATGGGAGGTGACTCACTTCCTTTTCCGACCCCTCCCATTTTGGGTGATATGTCCTCTAATCTAATTCCGTCTATATTCAGCTAAACTCCGCACAGTAATAATAAATTAATTCGCTATAAGTTTAAACACTTTTACAATTATAGTTCTACAGATATTCGAAATTAATTATATACTTTGTATAGGGTGTGCCTCGCCCACTATTCCAATCCCGAACAATTTCAGCGAAACTATGCAAAATTATAAAAGAGCCATTTAAACTAAGTTTGAAGAATCTTGCGATTATAGTTCACAAAATATTTAGAAATAACTATTGTATGGGAGGCGACTCACCATTTTTTCCGACCCGTCCCATTTTTGATTAAACTTCATGCAGTGATAAGTAATTGATTCATATGAAGTTTGAAAACCGTCACAATTATAGTTGTGCACATATTATAAAATAACTACATATTTACTTATGTAGGTACAATTACATACTTACCCCCATATGCATAAACAGTTTTCAAATTTGTCAAAGGTTTATAAAACAAATTTTGAATGAAAATTTTGGTTTATAACATTGTAGAATAAGCAAGGTACAATTATTAGAAAGTATATTCTCAATTATACATTCCCTATAACGTCAAACAAAAGAAAATTAAAAAATACAAAAAGGAAATGCCAAAAAAAATAATTGAATTAAAATTTTTATTACAAAAATTTACTAACAATTGAAGAAAAACTATATTTTTTTAATAAGTGTTTATAATTTCAGTTAAAACGTAACAAATTTAAAAAATATCGCGGTAAAAAACTAAAAAAAGTTAAGTGATTAAATACATAGTTTGACGTTTTAGGGGTGAACATTGGAAACTCTCTCTAATAATTGTACCTGGTAACTGATTGTACCATGGTTTATAAAACAAAATTTGATGCATATGGAAGTTTGAAAATAAAAAAAACACCTTCAAAATATGTTTTTGTGTCTTTAAATTACTAAAGTCTTCTTCTTTGTTTTCTATAACAACTCTCACTTAAAACAGAGCGAAATCAATACTGTTTAATTGTTTCTCTTATTTATTTACAACAACAAATTGGACAAACACTCATTGCTTTGTTTACATTTTAGCTTAAGGTTCACATGTACACGTTTTTGCATATGTGTTAGTAACATCTTTAAACGTTTATAACTTCTAAAAAACTGAACCGATTTCAATAAAATTCTGCACTTCTGTGAATAAATCGCTTTAAAATGGTATATTTCTTGCCCAAATTGAATGTATAATGTGAGCGTAAAAGGGGTCTAAAGAAATCGACTTGCCTATTAATATTATGATTTTACACTATATTAGGTAATTTCCTTATAGTTTTTTAATAAATTTGTTGCAAGAGTTTTTTTTTTGGCAATCTTTATGAAAATTTAATTTTTTTTTTTTTTTTCAGTATCTTTTTTCTTTATTGAATCTTTCTTTTTAGAAATTTACAAATAAGTATTCAAATCTTAACCTAAACTAAAACTAAAGTTGTTATTGCCGCTGCAATATCCAACATGAGTGCTCGATGATTATCTGGCCAGATCCAGTGTTTCCAATCGCCTCAGTCGTCTATGACCCTCAAATGACAGCAACTCCCTGGCGAGGGGGTTTGGATGATCCATTAGTTTTGAAATGTATTTTAGACTGGAGAGTTTGATCTCCTCGCGTATTATGGGGACATTGAGATCCCTATGGATATTACTATTGCGAATGTACCATGGGGCACCTGTTATTGTCCTTAACAGTGCTGACTGCTTTCTTTGCAATTTTTCAACGTTAGATGAGGAGGCTGTTCCCCATAGCTGAATGCCGTATAGCCATATCGGTTTTATAATTGTTTTGTACAAAAGCACTTTGTATTCCAAGTCTAGAGCAGACCGTGGGCCAATTAACCAGTACAGTTGGACTGACTTTAATTTTATTTGCGTAACCTTGGCTTCAATATGGTGGGACCATGTTAAACGGCGATCAAGATGGATACCGAGATATCGCACATGGCTCTGTTCTGGGATTTTGATATTATTTATCTGTATGGAAGGGCAACTTTCTCGTCTTAAAGTAAATGTAACGTGAATACATTTTGTTGCATTGACCTTAATTTTCCATTTGTCCAGCCATTTTTCCAAATCGCCGATGTGAGACTGGAGTTGTTCAGAAGCTATTACGGGATTTTCATGTGTACTTAAAAAAGCGGTATCATCCGCAAATGTAGATGTGTGAGTCAGTGCGCTCGTGGGCATATCTGCAGTATATAAAATATATAGGAACGGCCCTAGAATACTTCCCTGTGGTACACCAGCGGATATTTTTCGACGTGTTGAGATCACATCCTTTGATCTGATTTGGAAAGATCTTTCTTGTATGTAATTTTTAAGCAGTTTATGTACGTTCGCAGGTAGTAATCTAGTAATTTTGCGTATTAGTCCATCGTGCCAGACTTTATCGAAGGCTTGAGATATGTCAATAAATAATGCGGAACAATACTGCTTGCTCTCGAAGGTTTTCCGAATAAGTGTAGTTATCCGATGTACCTGTTCGATAGTACTATGTTTCCTTCTGAAACCAAATTGATGGTCAGGAATAATGCAATTTTCGTCAAGGTGCACTATAAGTCTCTCAAGTAACAACTTTTCAAAAAGTTTTGAGAATATTGACAATAGGCTAATGGGACGGTATGATGTCACTTGAGTGACATCTTTTCCCGGTTTCGGTATCATAACTATATCAGATATTTTCCATGAGGATGGGAAATATCCAATACGTAGTATTGAGTTAAATATGAACAAAATAATTCTCAGTGCTGAGTTGGGCAGATTACTTATCATCGTGGTAGTAATTTTATCTATACCAGGTGATTTTCCAGCCTTAAGACCTTTGACCGTCGTCCTCACGGCAGAGAACCGGAATTTTAGTGGGGCTGGCACCACATTATTTATGACATTATCTCTAATATATGAATTTGTATCATTTGGGGTAAATACATTCTCCAAGTGATTGGCAAATGCTTCGATTTTTTCTGAAGTATTTTTTGCCCATTCTCCGTTCTGAAGGCGTATGGGCGACTCATATACAATAGGGCATTGCATATTTTTCGCAGCTTTCCAGAGACTATATTCTGTGTTCTTAGTAGGGTCTAAGTTTCTAAGATAATTTCTCAGGTTAGATTCTTTATTAATCTTTAAGGCGACGTGAAGTCTTCTTTGGCACTGATTAAGTTTAGCCTTTACGTTCGGAGATCGCGATTGTTGCCATTGACGTCTGAGGGTTCTCTTTTCTTTGATAAGAGAATCAATGTTTTTAGGACATTTTGAATGTCTGTAATTCCCCAGGGTGACTGGGGGCGTGGACACTTTAACGGCGTTTGTTAAAATGTCTGTAAATATATCGACAGCGGATTGTATCTCATACTCATTTTTCAATGAGATGTTTTGTGGCAAGTGTGAGCTAACATACATTTTATACTTTAACCAGTTCGTTTTCTTGTTAGGGAAACAAGAGTAAGAGTTTTCCAATTTACTTGGAACTGCTAATAACGTTAAAACTGTAGGCGAGTGGTCTGACGAGAGGTCCAGTGAAGGGATCACTGAAATAAATTCTCTTTTTATATTCTTGATTACAGCGAAGTCAATTAGATCGGGAATCTTATTGAGGTCTGTAGGCCAATAAGTAGGTTGGCCACTAGATATGGCATCTAGTCTGTTAGACGATATTGCTTCTAACAGTTGCCTCCCTCTAGGAGTAATAAGGCGAGAGCCCCAAAATGTATGTTTTGCATTGTAATCACCAGCTGCTATAAATCTTGGACCTAGAGTCCTAAAATATTCGAGAAACTGCTCTCGATTAATATTATACCTAGGAGGACAATATATTGAAGATATTGTAACTCTACCATCAGGTATATTTATAGATGTGGCCTGGATGTGATCCGTTTTATATTCTGGCATTGGGAAATGCCTAATATCCTTTCTCACTAATATAGCTGTTCCACCACAAGCTCTACCACTTGGATGTTTTGTGTCATAAGTATAGTATCCGTTAATTCTGAAACAGTTCTTTATGGTAAAGTGTGTTTCAGAAACGAGTAGTACATCAATTTCCTGAAGGTGGAGAAATTGTTGTACATCATTTTTATGTTGGCTAAGGCCGTTAGCATTCCAAAAACAAATTCTTAGAGAATTCATTTTTTATTTAGCAGGATCTGCATGAGCATGCTTTGATTCTGCATCAATTGTTGAAACATATTTTGCATGTTCGTCATGAAACTGTTCATGGTTTGAATTAGATTCTCAATAGAGCTTTGAGAGTTATTGTCGGGTACTGGTACACCCTCTTTTAATGCATGTGCATATGAAAATAATGGGGAATTATTTCCATTGCTTCTTTTCATTTGGGTAACTGAACCCTCATTTGTCGTATTGGCATACGATTTGTTTTGATAATTATCATTTATGATGCCCCTATATTGAGCACTAGAAGCACCTGTGTTTGTTTTCATTTGGGTAACTGAACCCTCAATTGTCGTATGGGCATACGATTTGTTTTGATTATTGTTTTTTATGATACTTCTATATTGAGCACTAGAAGCATCAGGAAGGCTTGGAAAGTTAGAAGCCGTATATTGAGCATATAAAGGTCTTCTTGCCTTCGTTGATTCCTGTATGCGTAGGAATACTGGGCATCCACCGTAGTTTGCGGTGTGATTTTGACCACAGTTACTACATTTTCTTATATTATCTGTTTTTGAGTGGGGGCATTCTTGACTTTTATGAATATCTCCACATTTTACACATACAGAAGGTAATTTGCAGAATGTTCGGGTGTGACCGAACTCTTGGCAATTAAGGCACTGAGGTGGACCTTTGCGCTTAATTGGTTCTTCTACAATTATTTTACGATTTAGAAGATATCTTAAACCGTATATTGGATGAGTGTCACCCTTTTTCTTTAATTGAGAAGAGTTGAAAGTGATTTCAACTCTAAAAATTGGTTGAGGAATTTTATTTTTATTTATTATATTGTGAATGGACTTCACTTCAAAGCCTTAAGACTCTAGCGCCTTTTTAATATCATCAGTTGGCTCAGAACTATCTATACCTTTGATGACTACTGTCAAACCTTTTGCACTTTTCAGTTGATATGTATAATAGTTTCTTTTCTCGGAATCGAAATTATCAACAATCATTCTGAAATTTTTTTCCGAATAAGTTTGTACCTTTGTCTCTTGAATATTTCCTTTACGTAGAGAGACCACGTGGAAATTCTCCTTACCTACAAGTTGGGACAATTTGTTCACCAAAACATTTGTAGTAGGTTCGCGCAAATAAAGAGGAGGTGGCTTATAGTCTTTTACAGGCTTTGCGGGTTTTTCTTTACTTTCATGATTGTCAAGAATTGCAAAACGATTTTGACTTACCGGATTTTTCTTCGCCTGTTTTGGATTTGGTTCAAATTTTGATGTCCTAGGACTGGACTTGCGTTTAGTTATAGTGATGTAACGGTCCATTCCTGTTAGGATTTTTCCCGTATTTTTCACTATACTATTTTTTGGTATGGCACCAGTATTTTTTAATGTAAAACTCGATTGATTTTGCTTATCATCACCGGTTTTTATAGAGTTCATATTTTCATTACTACTATTTGTGACATTGATCACAGTAGCATTACTTTTTTCAGCAACCATTTGAGTTGTTGTTTGTTTTTCTATAATTTCTTTTATGTTGTCTTCTACACAATTGTTTTGTTTTGGCGCACTAGAGAGTGGATATCTCTCGTTTGTTGTTGTTCTTACACTTAAATAATTTTTGTGATCTTTTGGATCATATGTATTATTATTGTTGTATGGAGAGCTCACAACAATGTATGCATTATTTCCATTGCTGCTGAGCCTCCTTTCACTTGTTGGAGAGTAAGAGAAACTCATACACAAACACACAAACACTACACTCTTTATTTAGGGTTTTATTTATGTTGTTGTTTTTTTTTTATTACTTTTGCTTTGTTTTTTTTTCTGATTATTAATATTTGCATTAACAAACAGTTTTTTTTAATTTTATTTTGGCTGTTTAAATCAATATTTAAATATATTTATAAGTATTTAATAAGCGTTCATTCGCTATTACTTATCTTTGTATATATTTTTTTTTTGTATTTATCTTCACAATTATTTTATTTATTTATTTGTGAGAGCGATGTAAAACACGTCTATCCACTGTAAACGGCAGATGAGTATTTAATAAAGTACATTTTTTTAATTTAAATAAGTATCTGTACAAACTCCTTTTTTATTTAAGATTTTTTTTCATACAAATTTATATTGATAATACGTTTTTTTGGTTTTAGAAAACATCAATTGATAATAACGTAATAGTGTTTTCACACCTAAAGTTAAAACCTGGTTTTAAGGTTAAGCTAATTTTGCGTTCACACTGTTAGTTTTCATAAATTTGTTTTTAACATTTATTGGAAAAACTGTACAACAGCTGATTTTGTTTGTTTTTTTCCTCCCACACTTTTCTTTAGTATTTTTTATTGTTATTTTTATTTATTTTTTATTTACTCAAATCATATCATTGCTCTAAGTACGTAATAACAAAATTTAAAAATTGATTTTCTTCGAATTTTTGTTTCGAGAGATAAAATATTTTTTAAAATAGTTACTACTTTGCTTCCATATTTTAACAAATTCAAATGACTTTTACCTCTTTATTGCTGGCCAAGAATATATTAATCGGTCGGATGCTGGCTAAGCACTAATCACTGTAAAAAATTCAACTGACTATACATTTCATAATTGTATAACTATACAATTTTTTTCTGTACAAAATATGTATTAATAAAAGATATATGTAATTAATAAAAAAATTATTTTTCCAAATGAACGAAATTTTTTTAACTGGACAAATTGTATTTTAGCTGGAAACTGGACACGACACAAAAAACTGGACAATCCAGGCCATTCCAGACCTACCTGAGACACATTAATGGCCTGGGAAATTTTTAATAACTTTAACATTTTTTAAAAAAATGTCTGTTTTTTATGTCTCATTAGAAATACAATCGCGTACACATTACTATTCTTTTATATTAAATAGCTAATGTAATTTTTTAATGGCAAAATGTTTACGAAAACTGCAAAATTGCATTTTTTCCCCCTTGTAAATGCATCTCAAAACTGCAGAGTGCTTGCTTAACCCCAACCGATTTTCCTAAAAATGTTCCAGGATGATTTTTTACCACCCTAATTAGGGTTTTCAATTTCCCGACCATTTTTGATTCCCGGGAATCGGGAAATTTTTTATACATTCCCGGGTTACCGGCTATTCCCGAAATATATAATGATACTGTAAATTAGGAATATTATAGCCAAATTTCATATAAAAACTTAGTGTTATAATTATTAAATATCAGAGCTTCGAATTAATTAATAAAATTTGAGCTTAATACACTATAATCTTGATCCGTAATTGTCAGAATGTCAGCCTTTCATTCCATAAATCCATTCCTAATATTTAATTTTTTAGATTTATTGTTTAAACTGTATTAATTTTAAAGTTAAATAATAACAGAATTTATTCAAACCTTGAATGATTAAATTTTTGTTAAATCAGTTTACAAAATTAATTGAAAAAATTGTCTTAAGAAGAAATTTAAAGAAATTAGAATGATACAATATGAAATAAATTCTATAAATAATGAATTCATTTTTTAAATTTTCATACGAAAAACACCAAATAAATTATTTGGTGTTTCTTTCATTAAAATCGGTTCAGCAGTTATTGAGTAATTTAAGGTTAAATTTGAACTTTTAACATTTAGTATATTAAATGCTATAATATAATTGTTATTTTTTATTGCAGATAAAAACGATACGAGAAAATTCATTCTGTTTAATATTGGGAATTTTTATTGCATATAAAAGTATACCGATCGAAAAGATTAAACGATGCACAGTGGTATGAGAAAAAAAGAGGGAAATAAATCTGTAACTTCTAAACCCTTAGTCCTATTTATGGAAATTAACCCTTAAGAGCACTTGGGGTCAAAATGACTGTGTTTTTCGTGATTTTAAAAGTTCAGGGTCATTAGGACGCCAAATGCTGTTAAAGATTAATTTCCATTTTTGTATAAGAAACTTCAGGATATTTCGAAAGTTATAAACAGCAGAGTGGATAGCCTTGAAAAGCAAGTCAGCAAATTTGATAAAAATCTGTCAGATCTAGAGAATGACATAACCAAGGACGTTGATGATAAATTATACGATCTGAAAATAAAAATCAATAAACTTCAATGCCAAGATGGACCGGTGCGAGTTATTTCAGAAGCATCTAGTAAAATAAAGGCTCGTTGTTTTGATGGCAGCACACCATTTAATGTTTTCAAGTTCCAGTTTGATAAGTTGATTTTGACCTTAAAAGGAAGCTCAGCAATAGTTCTTGAAAGCGTACCCGTAAGTAATAAAAAGTTATGATGACATAATGGAGGCGCTACAACGTAAGTACGGTGGCGAACATAAAAAAAAATTATACCGAATGGAATTGCGTGGTAGAGTGCAGAACCCAATGAGACGCTACAAGATTTTGAGTTGGAAATCGAGCGTTTGTTACAGCTTACTTATCCAGGGGAAAACAACCCATTGTTGGACCATATCAGGATAGAGGCATTCGTCAATGGCATTCGCGATCCTGAAATAAAAAATGCGGTTTGTGCTACACCTAAACCATCATTTGCTGAAATAGTCTCACTTGCACTGTCGCAAGAAACGGCGAAAATAATTTCAAAGCCGCAAATATGCAAGGTGCGGAATATCGAGGTTGTTGCTGAAGACGAGAGAAATATAGTCGACGAACTAAAAAAGGTGTTGGAGGCGTTTAATGATAAGCATAGCAAAGCCAGAGTAAAATGTTATAATTGCGGTTAATCTGGTCATATTCAGCGAAACTGCAAAGCACCGAGAAAACGAACCAGATCTGTTTCGCCTCCAAGAAACAACCAGCCGCCAAATCATCAATCGTCACAAGAATCACCTTTAAACTAAAACGAGCTAGTACTATGGGTCAAGAGCTAGCTCCCACATCTGAGGGCCCCACAATCTCCATATCAGTAATGCAGGAGAAAAATAGCAATATTACGGCTAGTGGATACATCAACGCTCAGAAGCACATTTTTACTATAGACACAGGAGCGTCGCAGTCCATCCACTGTCCATGGTAAAGTAAATGTGAAATTAACCATTGCCAATGTTAGCTTGCGAGAAAAACCCGGAACCTGCCAATAAATTTACCAAAGAACACGAGCTACTAGCGGAATATGTGGGGAAATGGGTAGGAGGATTAGCGCCGTCCGATAGAAATAAGTCCAAACAGCTTCTGAAGAAACATACCTCGGTATTCGCCTTAAATAGTCAAAGCCAAGGTAGAACGGCAATAGTAAAGCATCAAATAAATACTGGCGAAGCGATGCCTATAAAGCAGGCGCCTAGAAGTATTCCTCTAGCAAAACGAAGTGAGGTGAAGGAGCTGGTTAACTAAATGGAGCGGGATGGAGTAATCGAACTAGCTTCAAGCCCTTGGAGCCCTTGTGTTAGTTAAAAAGAAAGACGGCAGCACTAGGTTTTGCGTCGATTATAGAAAGCTGAACGACGTTACCAAGAAAGACAGCTACATTGGTTGGAACAAAATGGTTCCCCACGTTGGACCTGCAAAGTGGTTATTGGCAGGTACAGATGTCAGAAAAAGACAAAAAGAAAACTGCGTTTAGTGCTAGTGATGATTTATGGCAGTTTAATGTGATGCCCTTTGGACTCTGCAATGCTCCAGCCACATTCGAGCGTTTAATGGAACATGTGTTGAAAGGACTTCACTGGAAGACATGCTTGGTGTACCTCGATGACATAATTGTCATGGGGAAGTCTTTCGATGAACACCTGAAAAACCTTGAAGAAGTCCTTAAACGAATAGCTGCGGCTGGACTAAAACTTAGCGTAAAGAAATTTTCATTGTTCCAGAAAGAAGTTAAGTATTTAGGGCATCGCGTAATAGCAGACGGCATATCAACAGATGAGGATAAAATACGATCCGTAAAGGACTGGCCTCGCCCGAGAAATCTTCACGAATTGCGCAGTTTTCTAGGCCTTTGCACGTACTACCGACGATTTGTACCGAAATTTGCTAGAGTTGCCGCAAGCCTACATGAGCTAACGCAGATGTCGCGAGCGTTCATGTGGAGTGATTCTAAAGAACAGGCATTCCTTCAGTTAAAGGAATTGTTGTGTACAGCACCAATTTTGGCATATCCCATCAAAGGGGCAAAGTTTGTGCTAGACAGCGATGCGAGTGGATACGGAATAGGCGGTGTGTTTTCGCAGGTGATCAACGGGACGGAAAATTACATAGGCTACTACAGCCGAATACTTTCCAAGCCTGAGAGAAATTACTGCGTAACGCGACGTGAACTCCTGGCAGTATTAGAGTGTGTGAAGCATTTCCACAAGTATTTGTATGGTCAGCAATTCCAACAGTGAACCGATCATTTTGCCCTCAGGTGGTTGTTGCAATTTAAACAACCTGAAGGGCAACTGGCTCGTTGGATTGAGCGGCTTTAGAGCTATGACTTTAGCATCGAACACAGGAAGGGTTTGAAACACGGCAATGCGGACGCTTTCTCAAGACGGCCTTGCAACGTGGAATGCAAGCATTGCGCAAAAGCCGAGGAAAAGGAATGTGTCATTGACGTTCGACTAATGCATATAGAGTCCAGTGCAGATTGGTCTGTATCGCAGAGTAATGACCCCATACTATCAGAAATAATATCGGCAAAAGAAGAAGGCAGAAGGCCAGCTCGCAATGAAATATCGGCCGAAAGTCCACTGATGAAATCATATTGGGCCCTATGGAATAGTCTACAATTGTTAATTGGCTGCTTATACCGCATATGGGAAAGTGCTAACGGTAAAACAGTGACAAATCTAATTGTTGTACCATCCTTTAAAATAAACAAAGTAATGAAAGAGTTTCATGACAGTACGAGTGGCTGTCATATTGGTGTGACAAAAACCTTAGAAAAGCTAAAACAACGTTTTTATTGGGTGGGTTGTCAGCAAGCAGTAGCCGATTGGGTAGCCTATTGTCCACAATCCATAGCAGCGAAGGGCCCAGTAAGAAGAATTCGTGGACAACTTCAGCAGTATAACTCAGGTGTGCCATTCGAGCGGATTGCGATGGATGTAGCAGACCCTTTCCCTGTCAGTGGTGCTGAAAACCGTTACGTTCTAGTGGTTATGGATTATTTCAGCAAAATGCCAGAGGTATATGCAATACCCAATCAGGAAGCTAAAACGGTTATAAGCGTATTTGTGAACAACTGGGTGTGTCGCTATGGTGTTCCACTGGTGTTCCACTGGAGTTGCACTCGGATCAGGGTAGAAATTTTGAATCCGCCGTATTCAAGGAAATGTGCGATTTATTCGGAATAAGAAAAACCAGAACAACGCCACTGCATCCTCATTCTGATGGCATGGTCGAAAGATTCTCTCGCACTCTGGAGGAATATTTAAGAAAAGTAGTCATTGCACACCAGAAGGACTGGGATGAGCAGATACCGAAAATTCTATTGGCGTACAGATCAACTATTCATGACTCAACCTCTTGAACACCTGCAAAAATTGTCTTCGGGGCAGATCTCAAGTTGCATGGTGATTTAGAATTCGGTATTAAGCCCACATCAACAAATAATGAAAACACTTCTCAAGCTCAAGATAACGAAGGCTAGCTTATACAGCTATACAACCCACAACGTAAAAAAGGACTGTCTCCCAAACTACAAACCTATTGGGATGGACATTCTAGGTGATTAAGAAATTAAACGACGTGGTGTATAGAATACGAAAAGAAAAGAGCCCGAGATCTAAAATGAAGGTCGTTCATCTAGAACAACTAGCTGCTTATGGGAGAAGTGAATCTATGACTATACGGGATGAATAGGCTTAAGCGGGGGGCAGTGTTACGAAATTGTACTTGAATATAACAGCTTTAACAGTTTTGCCGGTTTAAAGCTGTATAATGATAATTGGCCGTGAGAATACCAAACGATTGAGTCTAATTTGAAACATCGTTAAGTAAAGACATCAACTACCAGTGTATACTTGGTCATTATAAAGTGTGTGTGTTTCTGCGAATTTATAAACGTTTTTTATTAATACATTGAGTGACTATTTTAAACTGTTGTTGTACATTTTTTTTTCTTGGTCCAGCACTCAGGAGATGACCCTTACTCATGCAAAGCATTGTGTTGGAACTAGAAAAATAGGTTATGGGAGGGAGGATAGAGGGAGTAGTGTTTGTGGACATTAGATTTGAATTTTCCTATATTGAAAGTGACAGGAAAGACTTCAGGAGGAAGATTATTCCACAAACGGACAGTACGGCTAAAGAACGAATTTTCTCTGTAATGTGTTGTGCGATCCACTGTCCAGTCGACAACGAATTGGTGAGCCCTTGCCGAAGAACGTGTGTTGCGTAAAAAACTACGGGTTTCGGGAACAAGTTTCCTAATTTCTGCAGAGCACATACCATTGTGGTATCGGTAGAACAGTGAAACACAACCCACATTGCGACGATGTTCCAGTGAGTCAATAGAGCTGGATACCCTACTGTCACCGATAAGCACCTTCGCCCTCTCCTGTACGCGGTCGAGTAACTCCAAAATAGACTTCGAAGAACCGGCCCACACATGAGAGTTGTATTCCATTTTACGTTGGATATAAGTGGTGTAAATAGTAAGGAGATCAGATGGAGTGAAGTAATTCTTACACCGTTTAAGGAAACCAAGGCACTTGAATGCTTCTTTCGACACTCGAAAAATGTGTTTTGTCCAGCGGACATCGCACTGAATACTCATCCCTAGAATATCAAGAGCTTCTGTTTCCTTAATATTTACACCACCCATGAGAACAGATGGAGCAACATGATCTGTTGTGCGTTTGTGTGTTAACATACAACATTGAGTCTTGCGTGCGTTGAAATCGACTATATTCGCACAACACCATTCAGAGATTGTCACAAGATCTTGGTTAAGCGTATTCATGTTTTGCCTCATTGCCCCAATCTCCGACACGCTTGGTCTATAATTGAATGCATATGAATGGCAAATGTTGCTGTCATCTGCAAAAGAGTAGATAGGGTTGGAAGTTTGACGTAGAAGGTCGTTTATAAAGATAAGAAATAGAGTAGGAGAAAGAACGGAGCCTTGCGGTACCCCTGAATTGATATTGAACTCGTTTGATGAGATTCCATCTATAACAACTCGTATAGTACGATTTCTGAGAAAACTCGATATAGATCGAGAGAAGCTATTACCGACACCAAAAGCAATAAGTTTTGCTAAAAGCGCACCATGCCATACTCTATCAAACGCTTTAGAAATATCCAGAGCCACCACTTTACTTTCGCCAAAACGGTGTATGGAACGACACCATTTTTCCGATAGGAAGGCTAGCAGGTCTCCCGTAGAGCGTCCTCTACGAAATCCATACTGCCGGTCGCTGAGTTAATTGTTGGACTCTAAATATTTCACAAGATGGTAGTTAACCATACTCTCCATGACTTTGGAAAGTGCAGAACAAATTGCTATTGGGCGATAATTTTCAGGGTTGTTAGCCTCTCCCTTTTTAGGAATTGGCGTTACATTAGGAAATTTGCCGGCACGGTATAAAGTGCTGAAAAGGTTAGCTAATGGACGAGCTAGCGTCGAAGAGCACTGCTTCAAGACCAGTGCTGATATACCATCAGGACCAGGTATATCAAGCTGTTTTCAAAGCTATAAAATCTTTGTTTGGTCCATTCAACTATTTCGTAGCGCTTTGTTACGTTTTTGATGAAATCTGTTATTTTATTTTCCAAGTTTAATTGTATTTCGGTGCTGCATGGATATAAGTATACTTTTCTTTGAACGTAACTTAGAACATCTTCCCGCTTTTTGTTTTTAAAATACTCTTCGGATAATTAGTTATAGCTGAAGCTCTCCATGTTAAATAAATTTGATTGTTATTGCTTAGATATATTATAGCAACTGACAAAACGTTATGCTATGTTCCTAGGTATTGTAGCACAAATAAGTACAAAAAAAGAGTGCTAAAAAACTGAGTTTGTTTATTTATTTTTTCAAAAATTACTCTTAAACGGCTGAACCGATTTTATTAAAATTGGAACGTAAATAGGTCCTTACTTGGAAGCACCAATAGGATATCCCTTTTTCAATACTTGGACCAGAAAGGGATAAACAGAGGGAAAACCGGTAAAATTGGTACCGTTAGTTGTTAAACTATCAAGACTAAACGGCTGAACAGATTTGGCACCACCCATACAAAGTAAATAGTTATTTTGGAATATCTGCAGAATTATAATTGTGACAATCATCAAACTTTATACGAATCAATTTCTTATCGCCGGAACAGGAGTTTTGACATCTCCCATACAAAGTAAATAGTTATTTCTAAACATCTTGAGATTTCAAGATTCTCCAAACGAATAGCTCTCTTCGGGAAATGGTCGGGATGGTGGCACCTCACAAATCTAATAGCAAAGAAAGTAAATAATTAATTTCGAATATCTTGATAACTGTAACTGTAACAGTATTTAAACTTTGTACGGAGTTCAGCTAAAATTTTTTATTGTACCATTGTACATAAAAGATATAAAAGTGGATGTGATCAGAACAGTGGAGTGGTATCTTCCATACCAAGTATATAGTTATTTTCGAATATAAAGTGAACTGTAATTGTGAGTCTTTAAACTTTGCGTAGATTACGTTGATGCTAGTGATATGTTATAGTAAAAAGTGCTCCCTCCCATACAAAGCAAATATTTATAAGCGATAGGGTTACCAGCCTGGCTGGACTTGGCTAGACTGTCCAGCTTTTTTGAAGTCGGTCCAGTTTCAAAATATATTTTAATTTGTCCAGCTAAATAAAATTTTCGACATTAATATTCATATTATTTATTACTTAAAGTTTACTTACTACTAACTAGTACAGTTAAAACTTATTCAAAAAAGTGTATGTATTTTTTGAAGAAAGGAACAAATAAATGCGAAAAAGTTTTATGAAAATATGACACGTATTTCCATAAAACATTTTCGATAATGATGTCAATAAAGAAAAAGAATGTTAAAGTGAAGGATTATCAGAAGCATATTTATATTTTATGCAAAATATAATGCAGGAATTTCATACAACCATTTTTGTAGGATAAATGACAAATTTTTTAGCAGCAAAGTTAACAACATTTTAAAATAATTTATCTTAATGAACAAAAAACGTTTAAGACTCCAGCAGAAGACTTTTTAAAAAACAACGGTCAGCTATTTAGAAAATCATTTCGATTTTGGTGATAACTAAATTTAAAAAATGTACTATTTTCTTGGGAAGATTTACAAAAACTTCCGCAAAACCTACATATATATCGATTACTGCTACCTTTGTGAAGCTTATAAACAAATATCAAAGGACTTGTAAAATTATATGGTCCTGCTTTTTTACAAAATTTATGTTTCGTAGTACTTTCAATACCAGTAAGCAACGCTTCTTGTGTAAGAGTTTTTAGTATTTGAAACAATCTCTATAAATCAGAAACCGAATGTCATTCGACCTAATTAGAGCTGAAATATTAATACAAACAAATTTAGAGGAATCTTGTAAAGATTTAATTTTAATTCTTACATACATACTGATCCGAAAAATGTAAGTTTAGTTAAATAAGAAATGAAAATATTTAATTTTATATTTTTAAATAATAGCATACCGCTACAAAATAAAACTATTTTTGTCAGAACTTGAAAAGCGACCAATTGCTTTCATAAAATGTAGACTCCAAGAATTGTTTTTTTTTTTATTCATATGCGCTGAGGGAGAAAATACTAAAAAAGGTGTTAATGAAAAGTTGAATAAAACTATGTCTTGTTAAGAACTAAATTTTCTATACACATAAATTTGTGTAAGCTCTCATACCAAAATAAGCAATAAAAAGCTAATAAAATCAAAAAATTTATAAATTTTATTTTTACGTCATTTTAAAGCGTAATCAGTTTTTTCAAAACTCATTAAAACATTAAAGTCGGACAAAAACTGACTGAGTTACTGGTTGATTAGTTGACGAACATCACTGAAAAAGTTTTTTTTAGAATAACACTGAATTTAATGTGCAGTTTTTCTATAGCGAACGAGTACTTTGAGTGGAAATGTATCATGTATTTTGTTATTGTAACAAAATACATGTAAAACGTCCAGTCAAAGCACTCGTTCGCCATAGAAAAACAGCACATAAGTGTTTCTGAAATTTTTTCACACAATTTTCAATGTACTCAACCATAGATGGGGGTAGTGCACTAACTTTACAGTTTGCACTAATACTTAGTGATAGTGCAAAATTAGTGCAATCATTTTGTTCATATTTAGTGCTGAGTTGAAAATTAGCAGCCACACTAAACATTAGTGATAGTGAGTTAAAAAATTTTGCACTCAAAATTAAATTAGTTGATTTAAAAAAATGAAATCATCAGTTTATTGCAACTTTTTTACCTGCACTAATTTGAGTGCAACTTCAAATTGTGCACTAAATTTTTAAGTTCAAAATGGTTTAAATTTGTTTCTGTACACTAATTTAAAACTTAAGACTTAATATTTCATTAAAAATAACAAAAAATATTTAAAATTTTTGAAAATTTAGTGATAGTATGTTTAATACAGCCTTTTTTTGATTGCAGGTTAAAATTTTGCACTAATTAATTGTAGTGCAGATTTTTGCACTAAATCTTCGTTTAGTGATAGTTAAAAAATTATCACTATCACTATTTTTTTAGTGCTAGTTAAGAAATAAGCATTATCACTAAAGCTGATAAAAAATAGTGCAAACTAAATTTTTTGCAATTTTAGTGAGTGATAGTGCAATGCTGATTTCAATCAACATTTAGTGCACTACCCCCAACTATGTACTCAACAAGATATATAACCCACGCTATGTCGTTTTCCAAGTTTTTTTTTACAGTATCACCGTGATTACAATGGATACAAATATACATACATATTGTTAAGAAATTTTACTTGAATTCAAATATAATGATTTTAACGGCTGATTTAAAGTTGCATAATGCTTTCAAACAGCAGTGCCTCTCAAACTGTAACATTAACATTGAAAAAAAGCTTTGAGTTGATTATTGATCGTAGGTATGGCAACGCGACTCGTATATTCGAATTCGAATATACGAGCTTTGACAGTTAAAGAACATTGTAGAAAGTTTACCAGAGATGGTGTGTGTGTTCGAAAGCTCTAGAATATACGAGCTTTGACACTTAAAGAACAATCTAGAGTGCAGATGACAGTGTTATAAATAGTGGCAGAGGTTGAGTCGTTAGTGAGTTTATCAGATACGCTATTCGAATAAACATCAACTGAGTGCCTTAAAGTGTACTGTATTTTCAACTGAATTCATGTACATTATAAAGTGTGTCTGTATTTCTGCGAATTTATAAACGTGTATAAAAAAACATTGAGTGACTATTTAATTCTGTGGTTGTTGTATATTTTAAATAAATAAAGAGTTGTTACAATTTTTAAACTACTAAACGGCTTTTATTTGCAATCAAAAGTATCCGGTTTATTTAAAGGAAATAAACTAACGTTTTGAAAAGGTAACAATATTTTATTAAAAATTATTTACAACAAGTAAGAGTACTATATTCGGCCGTGCAGAATCTTAAATACCCTCCACCTAAATATGATGGTATAACAACTGAAATAATATACTTATCAATTGTTAGAAAGACTAGTTTCGCAGAAGATATTTTATTTCAAATGTACAACAAATTTTATCTAATTCAGCAATTTACAATTGAAATTCCTATTAGAACAATTTATATGGGGCATTTCACGTCAAGTGAACCAACTTTTGAAATCGATGTCTTCCGATCGCGATGAAATTTGCACCAATGTTAGTTCTATTGGATAGTAATTCGGACACCATTTTTCAACAAGATCGGTCAAGAACTCTCTGAGTTATAGGAGGTCAAAATTTGACATTTTGGCCAAACAGGTGTTTTTTTATCCATATAACTTATTACCTATTGTTCTTAGCAAAATGTGTCCCAAATAGTTTAGATAGCTATTTATGCAATCTTTCGAAAAAAAAATTAAAAAAATTTAATAAAATATTTTTGATTTTTTTTTTTAAATCAAAAATATTTTTGACTTTTTTTTTCAAAATGGGCCCTTTTTATTTTTTTTTTTATTTTTTTTAAGAAAGCTTAGGTCTTTTCCTAAGCGACCTATATGGTCGCTTAGTGGGATGCGAGTGGGATATCTATCAAAAAAAATATTTTGTAACTCAAGATTTAAAATTTTTGAATTTTTTTGCAAAATCAAAAACTTTGTTGACTTTTTTTAAAAAAATGGACCCATTTTTTAATTTTTTTTTTTTGCTCAGAAGAAAGCTTATGTGTTTTCCTTTAACACGAGTGGGATATCTATAAAAAAAATGTTTTGTAACTCAAGACATACAATTTTTTACTTTTTTTTGAAAAATCAAAAACCTTTTTGACTTTTTTTTTCCAAAATGGATTCTTTTTTATTAATTTTTTTTTCTCAAAAGAAAGCTTAGGTCTTTTCCTTTAAAACCTTTTTGGTCGCTTAGTGGGATGCGAGTGGGATATCTATCAAAATAAATGTTTTGTAACTCAAGACAAATGTTTTTCATGAGCTGTAAGATTTGCGAAGCTACTTTTGTTTTTAAAATGTTGACGAGCTCCGTCCGAAACGTAGTATACCTTTTCTACTGTAAATTTTGATTTTAGATAATTTAGTATTATCTTCTGGTACTCATAAACTGCAACTGTGTCATGTTTTAAATCGTCGGATATGATTGCCATACTTTTGTGTTCCAGGTTTTCTTCTTTCATGTAGTAAATAACTACTGTGAATATAGTTGCTTGGTCGTTATTGAAGTGGAATGCTTGTATGGAATCCTGAAGAACATATTTATAGTTCTCTGCGAAATCAAATGAAATAATGAATTCACCAGACTTCAAATGTGTTTTCAAGTCCTTGAAGAATGACCACTGCTCTTTGACTAAAAAGTCATGGGTTCACAAATTTAGCAATCCTCTACACAGTTCTTCCACAAAATCATCCACATTTAAAATTATGGTTTTCAGTGTGCGTCTTTCAGTCTGAAGCCAAGATTCAAATTTTAACTCCTCAATACATTCTCGATCAAAAGAGTTGATTAAATTTTCTTTGATGGATGTGGTTTCCGGGCAATTCGAACATTCACCTAAGTGGCAAGAAGTTGTAGCATTAGGGCACATAGTCAATTTAAGGCAATCGCGGTAATGGTGTAAATCTTCTGATGAATCATCTTTTAAGTAATTTAAGTTGATTTCCTTCAACATCAATTTAACATTTTCATGGTAAATACAAACACACACTGTGTGAGTTCCGCTGCTTCCTGCCAAAACGCAATGTTTTGACCTCAGTTGTGTAAATTTTGTGAATCCAATTTTGACATCCTCGTATTCAGATTGAAATGTTGCGAATAATTCATTCAGGTTACAGAGAACCATTCTCTTCTGCATTTGAACTTTCTTGCCATCGATTCGTACAGACATCCAGTCTTTCATCCCTGGCATCAGGCGACTCATATCATCTCGCTGATAAAACTGAGTTATTAGAGATTTAGTATCGCACTCCAAAGTTTTTCCCTTCTTTTTGCTTGGGAGTGTGAGAATCCCATGCTCAGCAACCAATTGTTTAGCAATTCTTGCTTTTCGTTGAGACGTTCCAAACTCAGTCATTGTTTTTGCAGAACTCCATGTTTTTGGAGCAAGCGTGAGAAGTTGAATTCTTTCAGCTTCACTCTGTGACGTTTTGTATTTCTCTTTTATTTGTTCAAGAACTTCTACTGCATCCTTATGGTATTGGTTTCGACACTCATTCGTTGAATTTGAAAAGTTAGAATAACCATCATTATCAACAGTTCTGTCTTCATTCTCGGAATTACTTTTGTCTTCATCTGGAATAACTTCAACGCAAGGCTCATTACTATTCAAATTCGGTAATTCGTTCAACTTTCCGAGCTCTTTCCTGCATGATCCACAAATTTTCAATCGTTTTGACAGCGTAGGGAATTTTTTTAATAAGCCGTCGGAAATATTTCGCATATCTGATGATCTGTGCTTCATTTTGTTAAAGGGATTAAAACAAAAAGACGAATAAATTTCATTTTCAACCTTAGCCTTTTTAGAAGTCGTAGACATTTTGAATTTTGTAAGTATTTATGTAAATAACACACGTCTTAACTTTAACGCTGTTTCTAAAAAACTGATTTCCGTATGTCTTCAGAATGACAATAAATAGTTTTTTAAGATCATATAGGTAGTACGTTTTAATGAATGAGTCTAAAATCTTTTATTAGGGTCAAGAAGGGCTTACATACTAAAGTACCTAGTTTAACCAAATGTTACAAATAATAATAAAAATAAACCACCATATAAATAACCTACCTGTCAACTTCTACCTCTCCACCCACTTCTTAAAGTCAAATGTCATAAAATAATAAATAAACTGGTACTTCGGAGAAGGGCCATAAAATATTTCCACTTGATTCCAAAAATTTGTTTCTGGGGCACCTGATATTTTAACAATGAAAATCACGTGCGCTGAAAACTACCTCTAGGATTGACAAAATACAAAACTCAGACAAATTTTGGGGGTGGAAAATTAATAGCGGTCGGCCTCATATTGCACCCCTCCAGTGGCTATTATCGGTCAGTTGTTGTGGTTTTTATTTTTAAGGTTTTAGAAACACTTACACACAAATATGAAAAAAATCAATTTAAAAACATTTGTCTTGAGTTACAAAACATTTATTTTGATAGATATCCCACTCGCATCCCAGGAGTGAGCGACCAAAAAGGTTTTAAAGGAAAAGACCTAAGCTTTCTTTTGAGAAAAAAAAATTAATAAAAAAATAGTCCATTTTGGAAAAAAAAGTCAAAAAGGTTTTTGATTTTTCAAAAAAAAGTAAAAAATTGTATGTCTTGAGTTACAAAACATTTTTTTTATAGATATCCCACTCGCATCCCACTAAGCGACAAAAAGGGTGTTAAAGGAAAACACATAAGCTTTCTTCTGAGCAAAAAAAAAAAATTAAAAAATGGGTCCATTTTTTTAAAAAAAGTCAACAAAGTTTTTGATTTTGCAAAAAAATTCAAAAATTTTAAATCTTGAGTTACAAAATATTTTTTTTGATAGATATCCCACTCGCATCCCACTAAGCGACCATATAGGTTGCTTAGGAAAAGACCTAAGCTTTCTTAAAAAAAATAAAAAAAAAAATAAAAAGGGCCCATTTTGAAAAAAAAGTCAAAAATATTTTTGATTTAAAAAAAAAATCAAAAATATTTTATTAAATTTTTTTAATTTTTTTTCGAAAGATTGCATAAATAGCTATCTAAACTATTTGGGACACATTTTGCTAAGAACAATAGGTAATAAGTTATATGAATAAAAAAAAACACCTGTTTGGCCTATAACTCAGAGAGTTCTTGACCGATCTTGTTGAAAAATGGTGTCCGAATTACTATCCAATAGAACTAACATTGGTGCAAATTTCATCGCGATCGGAAGACATCGATTTCAAAAGTTGGTTCACTTGACGTGAAATGCCCCATATACTTAATAATTAGTTAATACGTTTGGATCAACATTTTTCCTTTTTAACCTCAAGTGAAGAAACGGAGTATAAAAAGGGTATACAAATATATTTAGACAAATTTCAAATTTGACCTATTATGATTCAATTGTTATAAAATATTTTAACGTGATTTATATGTATTTATATGGGAGCTGTGTCCAATTATGGACCGATATTCACAAAATTCAGTAGTATGATTTATGAATACAAATTACTGATCTGTGAACTATTTTGGTTCAATATATGGAAGCTATGACCTATTATGGGCCTAAGTATTTCAGGGCTATTTTTGTAGAATTTCATATAAACAACGCTATTATCAAGAGTGGACCTTATATGGGAGCTATGCCGAATTATTCACCAACATTTACGATTTTTGGATACAAATTACTGATTGGTGTAAAATTTTGGTTCAGTACAGATTATTTTGGATATTTGTGGATGTTAATGGGTTTTCCGGAAGTGGTTCTTATATGGAGGCTATGACCAATTATGGGCCTATCATTGTAACATTTGGTATATCGATTTTTGTATATATGTACTCAAAAAAAATAGGTTTCGAATTTCAACCTGATAACTATATTTGTAAGAAATTTATGAGGATTTCTGATTTTCGGGAGTAGACCTTATATGGGAGCTATGGTTAATTTTTAAAAAAAAAAAATCATTTATTCAAGTGTGTAATTATTACAAAAAATTGTTTGCCTCAGCGTCCATAGGACATTATTGAGGACAGTTGGCAAAGTAATTAAAAACTTAAGAATTTATGTAATAATAAAAAAAAAGTATTTGCATATATATTTACAAAATAAATAGAAAAAACAATATATTTTAAATGAGATCATTATTACAATAGAAGCATTTTTAAACTATTAAATAAATATTCTTTTATGTATTTCTTAAAAATCGAAATTCGTTGGATATATTTTACAGCTTCCGGTAACTTATTATATTCCAAACTACCCATATGTTCCACTCTTTGTTTTGTTTTTTCTAATCGGCAACTAACTACTCTTAGATTACTCGCATTTCTTGTATTAAAAGCATATTGATTTCTTGAGAATAGAATAGTATGATGACCAATATTATGCATAGATTTGTAGACATACAGTAAAAGTTGAGTTTTCTATACCCCATATATGGGAAGAATTTTTGCAGCTATATCATTATAAATATGGACCGATATTCACAAAATTCAGTATTATGATTGCTGGATAAAAATTACTGATCTGTGCGTAATTTCATTTTGATATCGATTAGTTTTAAATATTTATTAAGGTTAATATCTTTTTCCGAAATGGACCTTATAGGCCCATTTCTATGTATATGAGTATTATTTGTGTTGAATTTTAGCATGATAAATGTATTTATAAGAGATTTTTGAGTACTTAACTGATGCTATGGTCAAATATTGACCAATATTCCCAAAATCCTGTAGTATGATTTCTAAATATAAATTACGGATCTGTGTAAAATTTTGTTTTGATATTGATATTTTTAAGATATTTATGTAGGTTAATGTGTTTTTCAGAAGTGGTCCTTATATGGGAGCTATAACCAATTACACTATGCGACAAATAGTGGGTTCAGTGATCGGCGGGAGTTCTGTACACCGGGAAATGTTAGATCGGTAACAAAAAAGTTATACGTGTCCCGGCGTTTCGCTTGGGCCAGGTCTAGGAATCGAGATATATCGATTTGTAATTAGTATGCCTTTTTCATGTATTTTGACCATCTAAATGTATATATTAATTTACTGCAATCATATATATACTTGCTTCAATTATATGAATGGTAACATAAACATATTATGAATATCGCAATCATATACATAATTACAGTAACCATAATATTGTTATAGAACTTGTGCAACTTTACTTTTTCTTTGGGTACAGTATTAGATGATTTTAATTGAGTTTTGTAAGATAACTAACGAAAAAAATTATGAGAAACTGATTTTGTTTATTGACTATGTTGTAGCCGGCATTGAGCTTAACAACTTTACTGAACATAACTTTGCGATATTCGGACGTTTAGATGGTCAAAATGCATGAAAAAGCCAAACAAAAATAAAATTTATACATATACCCTCATTTACCACTTATGGTGGTGGAGGGTATAAAATACCTAAATTAACATTTTCTCAGTAATTTTTTTAATGTCCAGTTTTATTTTGGATTTGGCCAGCTTTTTAAACCCCAATGTCCAGATTTTTGCGAATCTGATTCTGACATCACTAGTTAGCGAATATATGGAGAACTATAATAGTGTAATTCTCACATGGTTAACCACTATCTTGTGAAATATTTAGAGTCGAACAATTTACTTAGCAATCGGCAGTATAGCATTCGCAGAGGACGCTCTATGGGAGACTTGCTTGCCTTAATATCGGAAAAATGGTGTCGTTCCATTCACCGTTTTGGAGAAAGTAAAGTTGTGGCTCTAGATATTTCTAATACCCCGTTCTCACGACGGCATTATTCGTCATTCACGCTCTCATTCGTCATTCAACCCCCAATTACGAACTGAATTACATGACTCGCTATACAAAATTCAAGTGCGAATTACCTTGTTCGTACGTAATTCAGTTTGAATTACCTTACGAATTACGAACAAATCAGTCTCATCTCTAATTTTTATCGAGTGTTTTGTCAATGTCAACTTTCAAAACAAAAGTGCCAAAACAAAACGAAGAAAAAAAATAATTTCATATAAACATATTTGTATTAAATAAATTATTTAAAAATAATTAAAAATCTAATTAAAATTAATTCACTTGTAAAAGTATTTAAAAAAGGGACATAATGGAGGAAAAAAAGAAAATTATAAAAAAAATTGTAATGTCCCGAAGATTATTGGCTACATTAAAGATTGTGGTGGAGACAACATTGTGCACCGAGGCTATATTGGATGCTCAAAAGAAGTACTTGCAGCTTTAGAAGCAATTACAACTCCTCAATACCGTGAAACTATCACTTACCTCCTTTAGGATGAGCCGAACGTTATTTTACAAACTATGTCATTTATTACCAGGACTCCGAAAATGCTATACAAATATGTGCGAAGCAATACCACTGAAGAAACGTGTAGCAGTAGCTTTATATGCTTTGGGTTCATCAGCGGAATATCGCACAATTGCAAACATGTTCGGCGTGGGAAAAACAACAGTCTGCAATATTATTTTAAATGTTTGTGATGAGGTTTGGAGAGTATTAGCCCCAATATAATTAAATAACTTCATGATGACTGGAGATAAAATTTAAAATTCGCACTAAAAAATCAGAAAAATCAAAAGAAAACAAGTAAACAAAAATAAAAGAAGAAGAAGAAATAAATGTCATATTGAATTACGAATCTCTCGTGAGAACGGATTGTTTCGCAATAGTAATTCAGATCGTGAATTAAGTAACTCAACTGCTCCACTATAGGTTAAATGACTTTTTCTGATAAATGACTACTTTTTCCTAGCTAAATTAATAACGACTACAAAATCATGGTATTCAAACCAAGACCTTAAAGAATTTCGAAAGTAAGAATAATTCTATTAAAAAAATGGAATTTAACCCACTAACGATCAAAAATTAACCCATTTACAATCATTAATGCAAACTTAATACATTGATTTATTTTAATTATACTAAAACTTTTAGTAATTGCTTAAATCTAATTCATTTTGTAAATTTAAATCAAAAAGGTCCTCTTCGCTTTCATTAATTTCATTGTCTTGGTGGATAAAGTGAAATTCTTCCATGGGTTCACTGCAACATAACAGTTGAATTAATTCTGGTAGAAGTGTGGAACGTTTCCGGTTTTGTAAGCGCCTATCTAAAAATTATGTGGAAATTAATGGATCTGAGGTACAGCTTAATATTAATATTAATTCGGAGCTTAAAAAATATGTCTTCTCCGTTTCCATTACAGCGTCTTTTTGCATCTCAAAATTTGTTTAGCAATATGAAGTCAAATAGATTGCAAAGAAACTTTGGCAAGAGTCTCATTTGCTTTTAAAATTTCAATAATTTATATTTGTGAGTGATTTACGGAAGTGGGTTATATAGGAGCTATGACCAATTATGGACCGATCGACACGAAATTAGGTGGTGTGATTATTTTCTTTATGAGAGTTGAATTTTCTGTTGAATTTTATGTGTATACCAAAATTTTTAAGAGATTTATGCACGTTAAAGTTATTTTCGGAACCGGGTATTATATGGGAGCTATGACTAATTAAGGACCGATCATCATAAAATTAGCTGACATGAATTCCGTATATATAAAATTTATTTGGAGCAAAATTTGTGTAGATACCTATATAAATTAAACATTTGTGATCGATAAAGTCCAATCACGGGAGGAAATTTGTATGGGGGCTAGGTGGTATAATGGACCGATTTCACCCAATTTAATTAGGCTTCGTCCTTGGGCCGAAAAAAATACATGTACCATATTAAGGTGGGTGTTAGACTAATATTCTTGGACATTACATACATCTGCACAAACGCATTATACCCTCCCCACTATGGTGGTGTGGGGTATAACAAATTTAATGTTTTCGTTGTATGCTTCTCCACTTCATCTGAAAATATGTTTACTTCAATTTTGTCAACGGCATAAAATTTTTCTTTTTTTAATTTTCGTTAAGCCAAATTTTAAAGAATAACCTAAAAAGATAGTATTATTCGAAAACGGCTAAAAATGGCTATTACATGTAGATGAAAATTGGTTTATAACATATCAATATATTAATTTCTGATTTCATTTAATCTGCCGAACTTTGCCGAAATTTTAAAAGCTTCCACGAAGTTACACTTTGAAAACAATCGCAGCACTTTTAAGGTTATGTTAAAAAAGTGCATTTATTTCAAGCAAGTAAACAATTTTATTATTACATTTTTACATTTTTTAACAAAAACATTACTTACTTACTTAATTTATTGTTCTCCATTTTCACTTTCTTGTTTATAACACGCAAAATTATTTAAACATGCAATTGATAATTTGAAAGCAATACAGGCTTTTCAACAAAATTTATTAATTACAATGCAAACTCAAAATTTACCAAATTACTCTCTTAAATTCTCAAAAATAGTAAAAAGTAAATGAACGCTTTTCCAGTAACAATTATTTTATACACACAATTTTCTTATTTTATGCCTTTTAAAATGTATAAATACTCACATTTTCTTCAATTTTATTGAATATAATTTTTTTTTTTAAATTTTTTCACCACAAAAATAAAATTGTAAATAAATAAACAATAACATAAAACATTGAAATATAAGCTGCTAACTATTACGAGTTCAAAATAGAACTTGTAAAAGTTTGCAAAGAGAAAACCCTTACTAAAATTCATACGCACTTGATTTTTTCTCTACTTGCAAGTTTTTTGAGTTAATGAACGCTTTTCCATTAACAATTGTTACTAACTAGTAACAACTTTTAGTTATTGAACATAGCTTTTGACTGCGTGTTGTCAAATGGAATTTATTATTTACCAAAAACAAAAAGCTGACTTAGTTAATTTGGAGTATTGGTTACAAAATGGCATTAAAAAAAGTGCAATTGAAAAATTGGACTTTTGCACAGTTTTGGTAGCCGTTTAACCTATAGTGCGCTCGTCAGAAATGGTATAAGGCGTTCGATACTTACTGTTTTTGGTGTTGGTAACGACTTCTCACGATTTATATCGAGCTTTATCAGAGATCGCACTATACGAGTTGTTGTAGACAGGGCTGTCAGATGTGGCGATTTCTCGCCAAACGTGGCTATTTTTCATAGTCTTTGGCGACCAAAATTTCCAATTGGCGACATGGCGGTTTTTTGGCGATTTACAAACTAGTTGGCGATTTTTTAACAAATTATTGGTTTTTCTTGAAATATTTTTTTTGATATTTATTAACCCAATAAGCTTAGTACTCGGTTCATATTTGCGAAAAATTATGGTTTTTTCATGCGAAAAATTTTACATGCTGTTTGACAGCTAGCTGTTCGTGCGAAAGAAGTGCAGCGTATGTTATTTCGTGTGGAAAAATAAGGTTGCCAGATGTATTTCACATGTTTTCCACAATAAAAACAGAGTACTGCTTTTGCGAAATTATTTCGCATATATTTCATTCCAACTATTTTATAAGTAGTTTGACAGCATTTCGCACGAAATTTTGAACAGAGTACCTAGCTATAGCTAATAAAATTAATCATTTATAATTATAATCATTGTATGCAGGTAGCATACGTGATCAAATAGTTTCAACAATATTAATTTTTTCTTCTAAAATGTTTAAGCCGTCATTTTAAAATAATAATAGAAATATTGATAACTTAATATGCTCATTAAAATTGGCTATTGGTTCGACGGATTCTTTGGAATAAGGAATGTATCGATTTTGGCACAGAATTTGAAATGGAATTACAAAATATAAAAATGGAGGAATATGATGTAGAAATTTTAAAAGCAAATTGTTTTTTGTACTTAAAAAAATTCGAAAAAAAATTTTCTACAAAAAATTAAAAAACAATTTTTGCAAAAAAAAATAAATTTTGTTTACCTAAAAATATTTAAAATTTTTATTTTGAAGTATAATTTGGTGAAGGGTATATAAGATTCGGCACAGCCGAATATAGCTCTCTTACTCAGTGATGCCAGTAGATTTTTTCAGAAATCCCTACGCTTATGAAAAAAAACCCTTTATTTCCCTACACTCACTTTTGATTTTCCCTACATTTTTCCCTACACTACTTTTTTCTATTTTGAACAGCTAAGTTGTGTTCAATCAAAAAAAAAGGCTTAATCGGATTTTGAAATTGGCCACATCATTGGTTTTTCCAGGGCTTGCGCCAATAAAAGAATCCTTTGTTTGGGTTTTTGTTTTTGAAAGATTTTTTGGTACATTTGGGTATTAACACACAAGCCTTGCATCTGCATTTAAAGTCGCCAACTTTGACCGGCTCCAGCCATCCCATTAGCTTCTTTCAACAAACTTGAGCTGTATTTCTTTACTTTGCTCCAGCCATCCCATTAGCTTCTTTCAACAAACTTGAGCTGTATTTCTTTACTTTGTTTCCATCATTGTCAGAAGACGAATCAGAAATTTTTTCTAAAATTAGTTATGTTTTAATTTATAATGTTATTTATTTCTTAAAAACTTATTAAAATCGATGAGACCTGCGAAGATGGTATACGTATGTATGTATGTAAAAGAATGCACAAAACCAAACAAGTGTTTACTTCAAAAGAAAATTTATTGTAGAATCTACTCTTGTAGCTAGTTCTTTAAGGAAATGTCAATTACCGTAAAAACGAGAACCCAAGGCGTATTAACAAGGTGAGTGCGTAAGTGAGTTAATACGCCTTGAGAGAATTACTATATACACACAGCCTCAGAAGTGAGTATACACTAGGGTATTCGAATTATTCGATTTTTCTCTTGTTCGAATAAAACGAATAATTCGAATAAGAGATTTTAACTTAAATACAATATAAACGTATTAAGAACTTTTTTATGTCGTTCATTAATTCGGGTTTTAAATTGAGTAACCAATTCTTTAGTAAATTAATTATTCACTATTTGTAAATTATTTATAACAAATTGTATTATACATCCAGCTCTATCAACCGAATCTTTGCTTAATAAAGTGGGGTTGGGGAATTTCACAATAAAGGGAATATGTCCAAAGTTTGATATCATTGTCAGTGAACGTGGCTAATTTGAAGTCAGGCAGTGCATGATTGACGCATTTACAAATACGCAAAAAGTTTATTACCATGTTAGACAAAGATCTTCAACGATGTTCAAAATCATGTATAAGACGAACTCCATACTTTTCTTGCAACAAAACGTTAGTTTGCAATATTTGTGTTTATCATTCGATTTATTAAATATTTTGCAACACTTACGTACGCGGTTAATCACTTACATATATGCATATATTTGAAGATCATAGCCTTTATCTATTTCAATGTAATCATTATAAATGTCATCCTCAATATCACTTTCGACGACCGTTCTCACATCACATTCTCCATCACATTCAACTCCACTTTAATCTATGTTAAAATTTTGATTATTAATTGCGATTTTGCTAATATTTCGCCAGCTGAATAACAAATATTTTATTCCGTACCTTTTATTTTCATTGGTTCAAGTCCTAAGTTAAAAATTTTGAAAGATTTGTTTTTAGAATTGTAACTTCTTGCAGTAATATTTATATATTTATAGAAGGAGCTATCGGAACACTCATCTACAGTGATCGAAAGTCCCTTTGTCTTTAGTTATTTGTTAAATTTCAGAAACAATACAATTTTTGTGAGTCATTGTTACTTAGTTAAATTTGGAATTATGTAAAATTTTAAGCAATTTAATAAATTAAAATATATATGAACATTTATTCGTTTTATTCGATTATTCTACATAAAATTGTTCGAATTATTCGTTATTCGAAAATGGTCATTTTTAAATTGTTCGAATAATTATTCGAAAGAAATTATTCGATTAATCGAACTATAATTAGTCGAATGAATACCCTAGTATACACCAGTGATATTTTTAAGATCATAAAAATCATTATATTAAGATTTAAATCTTTTTTTTTTAGAACCGAATCTATTATTCAACTCAATCTCCAACAAACCGAAACTGTTAAATTTGAATTGATGATAGATTTTAGGATTTCCATTATCTTATAAAAAATCAAAAAATTTTTGGTGTTTACTCACTTTTAAGGCATACTGTAGTTAGAAAGCGGTGATGATATTAAAGATGCCACATTATTACTTACTTCATATTATACCATATACTTAAACAAATTTTATGTTTTTTGATTATATATTTGGAAAATACAGTTTTAAATTGCCAATGCAAAAAATCCCTTACAATTCGACAAATGTAAGAAATCTTTCCCTTTTTCCCTACATGTGAAATTTTGGGAAAAAATCCCTACAAAAAGGGAAAATTCCCTACACTTGGCATCACTGCTCTTACTTGTTAAAGTATGTATATAATGAATTTTCAATATTGAAATGAAATGGAAATTTTCGGTAGTTCAAAATTCATTAACTTTATTTTTCAATCCAAAAGTATCTGCAAGTATCTATATGAATTGCAATGGTCAAAATTAGCATATATCAATTGGACTCAGATCTTTAAAGGTGAAATTATAACAAACTTTATAGTTTACAATTATTGAGATGCAGGTGGAACATTTCACTTTAAAGACTTAGCATTGGCCGTTCTTAATATGTTAATTTTACCAACCAGCAACGCTTGCTTTCTACGCTATATGAACTTTTAGATTCAATGATAAGAATAGTAAGTTATATGAATGTTAATAAATTTTGTTGCAATTCATTTCAACCTACAGATAAAATGTTAAAAAATTTTAATTCTAATACAATGTATACTTTTGATATCAATTTAATATAAATAACTAATGACTAGATTTAAATTAGTTTGTATGTATTTTATAATAAAAATTTCCAAAAAATTATTTTGGCGATATTTGGCGATTTTTCGTTTAGCTTTTGGCGATTGAGGTAAAAAAAATCCGACAACCCTGGTTGTAGACGGGATATCATCAAACGAGTTCAATATTAATTCAGGGGTATCGCATGGCTCCGTTCTTTCTCCTACTTTATTCCTTATTTTTCTAAATGACTCAATTTATTCTTTTGCAGATGACAGCAACATTTGCCATTCATATTCATTCTAAGCTTTCCAGTGATTGGGGCAATGAAGCAAAACATTTAACCAAGATCTTGAGACAATCCCTAAATGGGAGTCGATTGTAATGCACGTAAGACTCAATGTTGTATGTTAACACACAAACGCACATAAATATTAAGGAATCAGATTCTCTCGATGTTCTAAGCATGAGAATTCAGTGTGATGTTCGCTGACAAAACACATTTTTCAAGTGTCGAAAGAAGCATTCAAGTGCCTCGGTTTTCATCTGACCTCCTTATTTACTCCACTTATATCCGACCCAAAATGCTTCGAAGTCTATTTTAGAGTTACTCGACCGCGTACAGGAGAAGGTGCTTATCGGCGACAGTAGGGTATCCAGCTCTATTGATTCTCTGGAGCATCGTCGCAATGTGGGTTGTGTTCCACTGTTCTATCGATACTACAACGGAATGTGTTCTGATGAAATTAGGGAAATTGTTCCCGATACCCGTAGATTCTTACTAAATACGGGTTCATCAGCGGGGCTCATCCATTCGTGGACGATTGGTCAATGGATAGCACAACACACTATAGAGAAAATTCGTTCTTTAGCCGTACCGTTCGTATTTGTAATAAGATTCGACTAAGTATTTCCTGTCCCTTTCAATGTAGGAAAATTCAAATCAAACACTACTCCCTCTATCCTCCTTCCCGTAACTAATTTGCATTGCATGAGTAGGAGTCATACTCTGAGTGCAGGTCCAAGCAAAAAAAAACTGGCAGTAACACGGGTAAAATTTATTATGTATTTTTATTAAAATAAAAAAGAAAATATAAATTTAAGGTAAAATAATGGTTTTTGTAATTGGATTCGCATTTATCTTCTGCTGTTTGTAGATCGATTAATGTATTTGTATAGGTGGTATTTAAACAAGGCATACTCAGACTCCAGTCATGGATTTTATAGCTGTAGTGTTCTTGTTGATTATTACTTAGGGTAATTATACTCTACACCACCATAGTGGGAAGGTATAATGCGTTTGTGCAGATGTTTGTAACGCCCAAAAATATTAGTCTAACACCCACCTAAAGTATACCGATCGACTTAGAATCACTTTCTGAGTCGATTAAAGGATGTCCGTCCGTCTGGCTGGTCGGCTGGCTGGCTGTCCATGTAAACCTTGTGCGCAGAGTACAGATCGCAAATTTTGAAGATATTTGGATAAAATTTGGTACATATAATTTTTTCGGCCCTAGAACGGATGATAAAATTCAACATAAATAACTTTCATATAGACATAAATCACACGACAAATTTCATGGTGATCGGTCCATAATTGGTCATAGCTCTCATAAAAGGAACACTTCGAAAATCACTCACGAATGTAAATTATTGATATTTTTAAAAGAAAAATACCATACTTTCTTACTTGTTTATATAAAATTCCGCACTATCGAATAATAAATCATCAAAAAAAAAAATTTCTGAATTCATATGTGAAACATGGTTTTCCAATCATTGTTTTAATAAAGAAAACTTCGCTGCTTTAGAACATCCCTTAACACGATTTAGGAACGTGAATGCATGTTTTAAAAGACACTGGGATAAAGAAGCTTCAATAATCCCAATGCAACAGCGAAGTAACATATGCGCAGAACGTGGTATTAAAGTAGTGCAGGAGATTTATCCATAATTCCAATCTATGCACACTAGAGTGACAGCCGATTTTTTTTGACCTTTGACCTTCACGATTTAAAGGTTAACGTTTTCCGATTTTAGTAAATTTTAGTTAATTTTGGCGATAATACAGTTTTTGGGTCATTTTGACCCAAAGGAGATACAGGGTTAATTTCCAAAATTTTTTTTTTAATATTCATTAATATAAATAAATCTACATATTTATTCCATATAAATATTAAAATTTTGCATATATCTGAACTTTGACCTCGATGCGCGTCCAGAAATCGTTGTCCGATTTGGCTCAAATTTTCAGCATTTAACTTTTAGGCCTAGTTTCAATATTCCAACCGGCACTCTCCAAAATTTTATTTAAATTTTTTTTCCATACAACTGATTGTCTAATGCACACGTTAAATTTGTCTTTTAGTAATTAAACAACATTTTTCACTCTACTATTTTACTTTTTTCATAAAACATTTAAATTTTTTTAGTTAAAATGAAGTCACATTTTGTTTTTCATATTAACACAAATGTGAAGGTTTTGGTACAGAAATTGATTAAAATTTTTAGAAAAACAAAGAAATATCAATTCCACTTTGAAAACTGAAAGTGGTTTCATTCCGAAAGAAATTTTCGTTTTACTTTTTCTGAAGAAGCAAAATACGAAATTATTCCACTTTCGATCGGAATGGAATTCTGTGACAGGCCTGTATATAATTTTATGAATTTTTCGGAAGTCTTAAAAACTAAAACTAAAAAATTGTAATTGGTTATTTTCCACGAAGAAAAATAGGAAATTTGAATTAATATCAAATTTTAACGGTTATCTTTTATATCTTTCATAACAATTTTATAATAAAAATTTATAAATAATGTAGATCCAAGTGTCCGTAAATCAATGGCAGTTTAATTCTTAACATTTTTTATTTTTAAATAGCGAAATTGTGAATTTTTTTAGAAAATTGCCTGTGACTTTATTTACCATGTGATAGTAAAAAAACTTTGGAGGTACATTTAATAAACATATGGGGTTATACAAATATGGAGCTTTGCCTTTTTAGAATTTTTTACTCAAACCTGAAGTTTTTTTAAAAAATTATCCAAGTTTGTATAGGCCTGGTGAGGACTAGGTCCCTTAAGGGAGAAAAATTTTTCTTCACACGCTTTTACATTAAGTTTTCTTTCCTGATCAGATAAAAATTGTATATAGTCCCGAAGAAATTATTTTTTTACAAAAAAAAAAATATATGGTAATTTTTGGGGAAAAAACGTAAAAAATACGGCTACTTTTACATGTTCCAAATTTGGATGCGTGTAACTTTTTATAGGGACCAGATAACTGTCAGCAAGTTTTAATTAGTTTCAGTTCACAAATGGATTTTTTCCGATTTTTAAAAAAAAATTTGAGACCAACTTTGAGGGGCCATGCATTAGCCCCCATTAGCGGTAGAAAGCTGAACGAACGTAGATCAACTCGAAAAAGCTATAACCATGTGAAATTTCGTAACAATATATCCAACACAGAAATAATTAAATTTCTGATTCAATCAAGAAATTCAGACAATTAGACAAAATATTGTTTGAATTAGGACCTATCAAAAAATTTGTAAATTCATACCAAAATTTTGCAAAAATTTAATAAAAAAAAACAATATTTTTTAAATTAAAAAAAAATGATATTGAATAAAAATGTTGTATGAATTTACACACAATTTCAAACAAATATTTGTTTGAAACAGACAAACTTTTCACTGATTCTGGTTTTCTGGAATTTCCTAGATTTACTGATTCAGTGAAAAGTTTGTCTGTTTTAAATAATATTTTTAAACAAAATTGGTGTAGTACCAATAAAAATATTTGTTAAAAATAAAAATGTCAGAAAATAAAAATAAGAAAAAACTACAAATAATAAAAGAAAATATAAAAGTAAAGAAAAGAAAAACATTAAACAATGCTATTTTCTGTTTATCAGACAATTCACATATTTTTATAAGCCTTTGGTAAAACCAAAACTACTTGTATATAAAATATTTTTAACCAAATGAGAATTATATCCACACACATTGGACCAAAATTTGGTAGTTTTAAGTTAACAAATTGACTTTTGGTAGTTTGGTTGGTTTGTTCCGATTTTTGTCGCATTTTGGTAGGTTTTTTGAATGTGTATTTTTAAGAACAAATTAAAAAAAAACTATGTTAATCCAAAATAATAAAATTATTTATAAAATTTGAATAATTTTATTATTTAGTCAAGTTAATGTGTACGTATTTAGTAGTGTTCAGTTCAAAAAATGCCAAAGGCCTTGCAATACTAAAACTTTTAACGTATTATACATTTAATTTACACAAAATTTTAAATTGTGTGTAGTCATGTTAAAAGAAGTAATAAGTAGTGAGCAAAAACATTTTTCTTTTAAAATTTCAATAATTTATTTTCGTGAGTGATTTTCAGAAGTGGGCAGCTATGACCAATTATGTACCGATCGCCATGAAACTTATTTGTGTTGAATTTTGTCACTTTTAGGAGTTTTATGCTCCTTAAAATTTTTTTTTTTTCATCATTTATTTATTGTATCTTCATTATTTAATGAACTAACAATAAGTAGTTCAAATCTTATATCTAATATTATTATTTAATTAGTCCAGCCAGTGCCGGACGAAACAATTTTGTGTTCATGGTTGTTTTGGTTAAATTGGCATTCTTCCTTCTAGACTAGGTCTGCTGTGTACCTCCTTCTTAATCGAGTGTGGCCACGGTTATCTAATATGTTGCGGGCCAGCGGGTTTGGGTGAACTTCAAGTTTTTTTAAATATTTCTGTACGTTTTTCGAGATTTCAGTTTTTACAATGGGCACGTTAAGATCTTTGTGTATATTCGCGTTTTTGATATACCAGGGGGCAACTGTGATCATTCTTAGAAACTTGTTTTGGCGTCTTTGGATTTTTTCTACATTTGACGCTGAGGGCGTGCCCCATAACTGTATGCCATAACACCATATCGGTTTTATGATCATGTTATAAAGTAGAAGTTTACAATCTAAACTAAGCGTGGAGTTTCTGCCAATAAGCCAATTAATTTGAATTGATTTCAATTTCATTTGAGTCAACTTTGCATCTATATGACTTTTCCATGTAAGGCGACGATCGAGATGTATTCCGAGGTATTTCACTTCCGATTGTTGAATTATTGTTTGGTTATTGATATGAATAGGGGGGCATGATTCTCTACGCAATGTAAATGTAATGTGTGTACATTTTTGCTCGTTGACTTTAATTTTCCATTGTTTTAACCATTTTTCTAATTCAAATATGTGGTTTTGTAAGTAACGAGATGCTTCTTGAGGGTTTTCATGAATGCTTAGAATAGCAGTATCATCAGCAAATGTTGATGTATGAGTGCGATTGTTAGTTGGCATATCAGACGAATACATCAAATATAAAAAAGGTCCCAGGATACTGCCTTGGGGGACTCCAGCTTCAATGGGTTGTGCAGTACTTAAAAAGTTTCCCTCTTTAACCTTAAATGTTCGACCAGTTAAATAGCTTTCCAACAGCTTATGTGTGTTTGCCGGTAAATTTTGACTCAATTTGTATATTAATCCAGCATGCCATACCTTATCAAACGCTTGAGAGATGTCGATGAAGAGTGCAGAACAGTATTTCTTTTCTTCAAACGCTTTTCTCACCATATTTACAAGTCTATGGGTTTGTTCGATAGTACTGTGTTTTCTTCTAAATCCAAATTGATGATTCGGAATACAATTGTTTTCAGTTAACATCGGGTACAACTTGTTCATAAGTATCTTCTCAAATAGCTTTTATATATTAGACAATAGGCTGATGGGTCTGTATGATTCTATTTTTGTGTGATCTTTTCCCGGCTTGGGTATCATGGTAACCAGTGAAACCTTCCATTCTGGAGGATAATATTCAAGTCGTAATATAGCATTAAAAATAAAAAGAATTATTTTTATTGCTATCCGGGGTAGCTCCATAAGCATCTTGTTGCTGATCTTGTCCATACCAGGCGCTTTCTTGGGATTTAAATCAGCAATAGCATTTTCGATCTCTCGAATCTCAAAACGTAGGGGTACGGCTGCTCCAAAATGGGGTGCAACAGGTGGCAACTCAATTGCTTCGTTTGATGTGTTCGGTGTAAATACGTTTTTCAAATGATTAACAAACAGATTCCCTTTTTCAGTATCATTTCTTGCCCAATCACCACTTGAATTTCGCAAGGGGGGCTTACATATGACAGGTCTTTTAAGACTTTTTGTTGCTCGCCATAATGAGTAATCCGATTGCGGGGTTGCGTCCAGGCTTTCTAAATATTTATTTAATGATTCCATTTTTCGAAATTCCAAGAGCTTTTTAAGTCTTTTTACACAATCTTTAAGCTTCGATTTTAGTTGGGGGGATCTGTGCAATTGCCACTCTCTTCTAAAACTTCTTTTTTCATTTAAGAGCCGTTCGACATCTGCAGAATTAATTATATTATATCTGAATTGTCGGGGGGTTTGGGTAGCATGTTGAGCAGCCATTCTGAGATTTTTATCGAAATTGATAAGAGAGTGATCGATGTGTTCTGGTGTTCTTAGCTGTATGTTTTCCGAGCAATGTGTACTGAGGTATTTTTTATATTTGAGCCAATTTATTCTTGTGCCTGCCATCGCTAAATTACCAGTCGGGGATACAATTTCTAGGGGGCTCAATAAAGTAATAATAGTGGGTGAGTGATCTGAAGATAGTTCCAGCGAGGATTCAATTTGAATCATTTCTCTAGGGATATTTTTCATCACGCTAAAATCAATAACATCCGGTATTTTTCGTGGGTCAGTAGGCCAGTAAGTAGGTTGGCCGCTCGAAAGCACATGCAAACCCATTTTAGAAATTGAGTCGAACAAAACACGACCTTTAGGGGTAATCAGTCGTGATCCCCAGAATGTGTGCTTAGCATTATAATCGCCAGCAGCCAGGAAACGGCGGCCTAGTGATTTAAAAAATCTATTATATTGACTTTCTGTAATTGAGCATCTTGGGGGTGAGTATATCGATGAAATCACTAAGTTTCGATGAAAATCTTCATGACAGATTGTAGTAGCTTGAAGATAATCTTCGCAAAAATCACACATTAAGTAGTGTTTTATTCGAGCTTTTATTAAAATTGCCGAGCCTCCGCATGCTCTACCTCTGGGATCTTTGGTGTCATATATTACATATCCATTTATTCGAAAGGAACTTCTGGACGTCAAATGAGTTTCAGAAACCAGCATTACATCAATTTGTTGGTTTCTTAAAAAATATTCGAGTTCGTTTTTGTGTTGGCGTATGCCGTTTGCATTCCAAAAACATATTCTTACGCAGTTCATGGTCTGTTAAGCACAGCCTGCAATAACATTGATTGCATCTTAAGCATTTCTTGCATCATGTTCCTCATTGAGTTTGTAAAGTTATTTACCGATTGTACAAGAGTTTCTATTGTAGATTCTAGTCGGGTAAAACTGAAAATTGGCGTTTGCTCTCTTACCTCTGGGTTCATATTTTCGTTTTGGAGTTGACGGACTTGCGGCTGAGTTTGGTTGTTTCTAAGTATATTTGCATATGTTACTTTGTTGTCATATGTCTGTTGCAACGGGGGGTAGTTCAAATTGATGTTATTTAATGGCTGAGCGGGGAAAATCTTTGGTTTCTGGCTTTGTGATTTTTTAACAATTGAGTAGACAGGACAACCCCTGTAGTTTGCTGTGTGGTTACCTCCGCAATTTCTGCATTTTTTTATTTTAAGATCATTTTTAGATTTGTTACATTGGGATGTGTTATGCAACTCCCCGCAAATGACACATACTGGTGGCAATTTGCAATATGCCTTGGTGTGTCCATATTCTTGGCAATTCATACATTGAACGGAGCCAAATCGTTTGTGTGGTTCTTCTACCGTAATTTTACGATGCAATAAGTACTTCAAGTTATATATGGGATGTGTTTCATTTTTTTCAGGTTTATGTCACCGGGTTCAAGTTCAACACGGAAGAGTGGTTGGGGTATTTTTTTTCGCGATTTCTAATATTTATCACATTTTTTGTCTTATAGCCTTTATCTTCTAAGCTTTGCTTTATTCCGAGTGGTTCAACATTACAGTCAATACCCTTTATTACAACTTATAGACCCTTGCTTCCTTTCAGCTGATAAGTGTAAAAACTTTTGAGTTTCAAAATATGTTACAACCTTTCTATAATCGTTTTCACTATTGACCTGTATTTATGCTTTAAATAAGTTTTAGAAATTGGCCTTATATGGGGATTATGGTCAATTATAAAACGATTCACACACAATTTTTAGATGTGACATATTTATGATTGTAGTGTAATTAAATAATATTCATCCTCAGGGTAATGCTATAGCAGCAATAATATAATATAATTTTAATTTAACTATTAATTTTGAAAGGAATCCAAATAGCATTTCACAAATATTTAAAATTTGGTAGGTTTTGGTAGTTTTTAATCTGAAATTTGGTAGGAAAAATATTTTATGAGTGGCAACGCTGAACACATATGCAAACGAAATTACCCAATGTGACTAATATGCACATGACAACAACGAATACCCTAATTTACTTGCTTGTGTTGTTGTTTTATCCCAAGTGTTGTATTAAAATAAAAATCAACCAAAAACATTAATAGAATCTATAAAAATGTTTATAGAAAATAAAATTAATTTCAGACAGGCGATTGTTTGAAAATATTTTAGCAATAATTCTTTCTGTGAATAGTTCCAGAGATACCGAATTATTTCCAAAAAAAAAGTTTCTCAACCACTGTGGTATGTAAGATTCGGCAGCAATCTTACTTGTTTTATTATTTTGGAAAAGCCATTATCTGGTTGGTTAATACTTTGACAAACGCAAAATGGCGATATAATTTACAAATATTAAGTGGAAACCGGACGACGAAAATTGTCCCTAAGTTCTTTATAATCTTGTTTCCATATTTTATTGAGAATAGTTCAATAATACGATCAATAATTAAAAATGGTCGAACATTTTTAGTCGAGAATGAATTGATATTATGAACGCTCATATGTTTCGATAAAGCCTCACTTTATATGACATTTCTTTAGTTGTTTTCGAATCAATCTCAGGTTAAATGGGTATACTTACATATGTATGTATGTATATACCTTTGTACATAGAGAATTATACATAGAGACGAGACACTACGATTTGTCAAACAAAATTACAACAAAAAATACGTTTGATACAATAACAAAATACATTGACTAGCATGTATTTTGTTGTTGCGAGAGATAGGTTTTTGACAACAGACTTAGGTTTTTGACAATTACGTCTCGTCTCTATGTTACCCTATGCCTTTGTATTTACAAGTAAGTTTGTATCTATACATATATCTACCCTGCCAACAATTACTATCCAAAAAGTGTCCCAAACGTATCATCTTGAAGTTGAAACTCATCGAATATGATATCGCTTTCTTATCGTAATAGTGTCACAGTGCGGGAGAAAACGTGCCACGCATATGATACCTACCAATTCTATCCATTTAGTGTATTATTATTATTATATCTAAATTTATGTCTAAAAAGTGTCCAGAGAGAAGATAATGTTTCCAATTCTGCTTCTTGCATTAAAATGGAAATATTTTATTGCATTCCAGTTATGAAAACACTATGCATATACTTATTTACATTAAAAATAAATAAAATAATGATATAACTTAACTTAATACGACTTTAATTAAAAATTAGAGTATAAAAAATTATATAAAATATGTTTCACTAATTAATTGGAATACGTATTTATATTTAAAAAAAAAAAATCACTAGTTATTGCACTAACTCTATACCTTTAAAAAAAACTTTATTTATTGATAAACTTTTAACAAACACTTCAATTACAAATATAATTTAAATGAAATTATTTAATAAAACTTTATTTATCATTATTTAATTTGAACTTAAGTTAAAACACACACTTTTTATTTAACACAACCGATGATTTTAAAATTCATAATTATACTGAGTATTGTCACGTTCTTCTTCTTTCTTTTAAAATGTAAACAGTAAAAAGTCGGTATTAATGTAATTTGTTATTGTAAAATTTGTCACTAACCAAAAATAATATTCTTTTGTATACTAAAATGGATCGTTTTTTTATCATAATGTACTTTTTAATATTATCTATTAAGTTAATTTTTAGGGATCTTTGTTTGTAACTAAAATGTACTTTAAGATGAGCATTAATCGATAGTAATGTAATTTGTTTTTGTAAAATGTTTTTTATATGCTGAGTAACATTTTTGCGACACAAAAGAGACACATTTTAGTATATATATCGAAAATATAACTTCCAATTGCTGGCAGGGTAGTACATATCTATATTCCTATCCATGTATGTGTATTAGAGTGTCCCAAAAAAATTTTTTTTGGAATTTCGGAACGCATACCCTCTAATTTTTTTTTATATATATAAAACTATAGTTAAATATGAAATTTTGTCTTTCTATCATGATTGTAACCAGTGCCGACTTGCGATTTAGTTTTGTGAGGCATTTACAAGGGGAAAAAATGCAATTTTTTCAGTTTTTGTAAAAATTTTGCCATTAAATAATTACTTTTGCAATTTAATTTAAAAGAATCGATATGTGTACGTAATTGTCGTTCTAATAAGACATAAAATTGGTTAAAAAATTTTAAAGTTATTAAAAAATCGCCATGCCATTAACGTGTCTCAGGCCACTAGAACAGGAAACGTAGGAACAAAATTAACATATTTGAGAAATATTAAAATAAGAGCTTATTTTTACTTAAAATATATACATATTTACTTGTATATAAGTTTTTGTCTTCGTAGGATACCGTTAACCTATTCGCAGGTATGACCAAAAAAAAATATTTTTTTTAACGGCAGTTTCAAAACTCCAATTTCAAATTTTTAAAAAATTTTTTAAACAAATTTCAGAATTTGTCGATCATCATTTTTTTTAACGGCAGTTTCAAAACTCCAATTTCAAATTTTTAAAAAATTTTTTAAACAAATTTCAGAATTTGTCGATCATCAAAAATATTTTTTTTAACGGCAGTTTCAAAACTCCAATTTCAAATTTTTAAAAAATTTTTTAAACAAATTTCAGAATTTGTCGATCATCATTTTTTTTAACGGCAGTTTCAAAACTCCAATTTCAAATTTTTAAAAAATTTTTTAAACAAATTTCAGAATTTGTCGATCATCAAAAATATTTTTTTTAACGGCAGTTTCAAAACTCCAATTTCAAATTTTTAAAAAATTTTTTAAACAAATTTCAGAATTTGTCGAATTTATTGTCAACATAAAAGGGAATACAAATGTGAAAAAATTATTTCAATACCTCCTATAGTTTTTCCGTACCTGCGGTTTAAATTTAACGATTTTCGCCATATTTTGGCGAATGAGCTGAATTTCCTTACTGTTATGATTTTTAAGTAAAAGCTATTCAGAATATTATAGTCCATGTAATTTTAAATATAGTCTGAAAGTTTTACTAAAATCGGAAAACGTCAACCCTTAAATCGAGAAGGTCAAAGGTCAAATTTTTCAATATTTGGAATTTCTCATGGAAAAATAGCGAAATCTTATATATTTTTGGTCCGATTTTGATGAAACTCAAGAAAAGTATAACATGAAGTCTAGTATTTATAATAATAGCACAAAAATTAAAATTAACCCTTAATAGCACTTGGGGTTAAAAAGACAATCAGCTTTTAAAATCACGAAAAACACATTCGATATGAATGGTGCTAACTTTAATGTTTTTCAGATTTAAGTAAACTCAATCATTAAAATTGTTTTTTAAATTTAATAAATCAAAAGTACACTAAAGGGTTAAAATCAATTTTATTATTCAAAAATCCTCAATAAAATATTAATTACGTTATTAAAGCAAAAATCAGGTATAAATACAATATTTTGCCGTCTGAAAAATGTGTTGTCAAAATTGAACAAAATTGTGAACATTTTTCTAAATGGCTTCGTAATACTATTTTCTAATACACAACACAATATTTTAAAGTTTGTTTCCTATAAAAAATCAAATTTTCATCAGCACTATTGAAATGTACCATTTTTTAATGGTTTTAGAAGTTTGCGGTAATTTTAACCCCAAGTGCTATTAAGGATTAATTTTAATTTTTGTGCTGTTATTATAAATACTAGACTTCATGTTATACTTTTCTTGTGTTTCATCAAAATCGGACCAAAAATATATAACATTTCGCTATTTTTCCATGAGAAATTCCAAATATTGAAAAATTTTACCTTCTCGTTTTAAGGGTTGACGTTTTCCGATTCGCTAAATTTAAATCGCAGGTACGGAAAAACTATAGGAGGTATTGATATAATTTTTTCACATTTTTATTCCCCATTATGTTGACAATAAATCCCCAAGTGATGATCAACAAATTATAAAATTTGTTTTACAAAATTTTTAAAAATTTTAAATTGGAGTTTTGAAACTGCCGTTAAAAAAAATATTTTTTTTGGTCATACCTGCGAATAGGTTAACGGTATCCTACGAAGACAAAAACTCATATACAAGTAAATATGTATATATTTTAAGTAAAAATAAGCTCTTATTTTAATATTTCTCAAAATATGTTAATTTTGTTCCTACGTTTCCTGTTCTAGTGGCCTGAGACACTGTTGCATTTTTTCCCCTTGTAAATGCACCACAAAACTAAATCACAAGTCGGCACGGGTTACAATCATGATAGAAAGACAAAATTTCATATTTAACTATAGTTTTATATATATAAAAAAATTAGAGGGTATGCGTTCCGAAATTCCAAAAAAAATTTTTTTTGGGACACTCTAATGTGTATGCATTAAAGCACATTCTGTCAACAATATGATTAATTTTGTCCATTAGCTTCGATTTTGTGTAATGAGTACAGCAAAAGATATGCAATGCAATTGACAATTTTAATTAGATTCATTGTCATTTGATGCAAGACTGTATGTAGTAAGTATTATTATGTACAATGTATGTATGTATTTATTGATGTTTGTGCATTCGACATATATGTAGGTATAGTGCATCGTAGATTTCTTTGGAAGACATGTTGGCGACTGAAACGACATATTTGGATGTATTGCCATTTCTAGAATTGATGATATCTATGAAATCATACGGAGATAATCGGAACAACGGAGCGTTTTTCTTCCAAACTAATGCCATTGGAATGTCACCATCTTCATTGGGGAACAATAACAGTGATAGACATCATCGTTGTTATGTGTAGTAATTGTTATAATTTTTATGTTTTGTTTTCTATTTGCCGTTGTTGTATTTTGTGTGTGTCTGTTCAGTTTTTACGTACCATGCTGGCTCAAATGTGTAGTCAATGCACGTGGCTCAAGTATTTTTCTGTATTAGGACAATTGTAAATACCAGCATTGTACGAGAATCACTACATACGGACGTAAAGTGGTGGATAGACCATAAATACGACAACGTTATTCTCTACCTTTTCACACAAATACATACCAAAGCAACCAAAACGGTCGAAGATTTCAACTTTAGCTCAATTTTTTCATAAATACATAATTATATATTATTTACACATTTCATTGCTTTAGCACTCGAAATAATAAAAATGAGATAAACTCTAATTTTTCGCATGTTGCGAGAAATCATCATATCAACTTGTAATATTTTATCAAGCGAGTAGGGTGGACACATATACATTAGAGTGGGTCAATTTTTATCTCGACAAAGCGGTTATCAAAATCGTAATCTACGATGAATTCTAAGAAGGTGCAAATAAATTTGTAAGTTCCAAAACTATAATACGATTTTAATAAAATTTCTCACGACTATCAGGTATGTTCTGCAAATCACATTTTATAAAAGTGGTTTGAAATCACATAAAAGGTGTTCTGTAGTGCGATTCACTATGCTTTTTAAACCAGAATTGTTTCGTTTAAAAATGTTAACCACAAAATTAACCATTTTGCTATTCACTAACACTTTAAACGATATCTGCTGGCGTTTAAATACAGCTGTTTCAGTCAGCTGTTATTTTTAGCAAAACAAATTGTGGTTTATTAACACCAGCATTTTTGGTGTGGTTTAATAAGTTTAGAAAAGTGTTTATCGTGTAATATAATGGCTTCGAAGTATATAGCCTATAATTTATTTGATAATGAGCCTGCCACTGGTTGGCCGCTTTAACCGCCCCGCCAAGACAATTAAGGGCATTCGACAATTCGCTCCACTTCTTGTCGCACACCAATTTTCCGAGGAGCTTTTTAAATTTGCCGCCAGCAAGTCCCGGGTTGTTTATCATGAAGTCAACCACGTGACTTAGCTGCTCGGCAGACGCTCGGCTTCTTTTAGTGGAAGTACTAGCCATTCTAAAATCATTTTATTTTAGAATGGCAACAAAATTTTACAAAAAAGTTATTTGTTTTGTTTTTTTTTTATTCTTCTTTGTTCTTTTCTCCTATTTTTACATTTCGCTTGGCAGAGTTGCCACGTAATATCAATTTGAAAACAGAGAAATATAAAACTGTTTACCATGGTTAAAAATAAGTTAGTGAATCACAAAGTGGTTAGTGCAAACATCTGAATGTGTGGTTAAAGTTAACACCTGATAAAGTGTTAAAAGTTAGTGAATCGCACTACTGAGCACATAATTTTGTGATTTTAAAACGTTCAACAAAGTCACTAATGTTTTCAAATCACTTGGTTATTTCTGCGGCTATTGCATGGAAAATATTAAAATAAATTATTTAAATAAATTAAACAATATGTCCTTTATTAATTTTCTTATAGAATTACTTGTTTTATTAAAAAAACACTTAAAATTTAATAAAAATCTAGAGACACATTTTCTGCTGTAAAAAGTTTATTTGCTTTTGTGATTTCTTTTGTGGTTTCAGGTTTGTTTTCAGTTGTCAGCTGTTTATGATTTTCGAAAATACATGGAAGCTTGCCAGACTAAAATGTTTTAATGTTTGTCTAAAATATGTTCAATATCTTTAAATTAATTATAGAATTCGTCATAAAATTTATAATATTTGTTAGATTATATTATAAGTTATCAATATGCGTTAAGTTTTTTGCGCTAATTGGAAAAAAAATGCAACAAAGTTGAAGCAAGTGGTAACCAAAAGCAATTGTGTACTGTGGCAGCTTTGCTGTTTTGTTTTCTTTTTGACATAGTGGTTGAGCTTGCGCCATAGTTTTTGCAAAATTTTTATAAAATGTAATTCCATTCTTTTTAATTCAATTAAAGATATAACAGAAGCTCCAGGCATTTTTTTATTTTCACTTTAATATTTCTACAAAATTATTTGCAAAACAAAACATTTAAAATAAACGAATCAGCTGTTTTCTTGTGCTTTCGAAAATTTAAAATCACACCGAAAAATACAATAACAGTGTGATTTACAGAACATATGTGATTTGAAATCACGTGGATTACAGAACATACCTGTATAGAGCTTAAGTTTTAAATCCGGACTTTCAACATTAAGGTGGGCGGAGCCTCATGGCCCCAAATTGGGGTGTCTCGTGTATATTAAAAATTATGACAAATTTTTATTCTCTATCCGATTTGTAAGAATTGTACATATGTAGAATCTACAAGAAGAGAGCTACAAAACATATTACTATAACTATATTTTATCTTTAATGGTTTACGAGATATTCACCATTGAAATTTAAAATTTTATGTTCCAAATTTCTCCCGGTTTTTATCAAATATATATTTTTTAATTAACAACTAATTTATTAGTATCATAAGGAAAAAATTATTTAAAAATTGATACCAAGTCAAAAGTTATGTGCACTTAAATTAAAACAATTTGAAAAAGTATTTTTTTCCCATTTTTTTTTCGAAAAAAGGTACTTACATTAATCTTTAGTTATACAGAAAATAAAAACAAAATAAATAATGCGATTATATTTTTCTCAACGGTAAGATTTTGGGAAGTACTTTAGAAGAAAAATAATTTCAATATTTGTATAAGTGCTTGGTCAAGAGCCTTCCGAAGTAGACCTATTTTTTATATAAATTTTAAATTTATGCTAAATTTTCTCTAATAGCATAGCTGCTTTCAGTATAGTGTAGTTTATTGATAATCTCCGCCATTTGCAAAGATTCATCTTTTTTGCCATTCTTTCCTTTCGAACAATCCCAAACATAGTCAAGTTTCTTAAAAGGCTTAATAAAATGTTAGTATATTTAAACAAAAATATAAAATACGAAAGGAAAATTTTCGCGTTAAAAATGGGAAGCTCGGTTTTGATTTTAGACCAATGGTTTCTTCGGCAAACATTCTTAGAATTCATCGTAGATTACGATTTTGATAACCGCTTGTTGCATTTTTTTGGCTCCATACAAATTGACCCACTCTAATATACATATATGTATAAAATATATGTAAACACTGTTGTGTGCCACAATGTCTGGTGCTTTTCTGTATATTCGCGTTAGTATGTACCTACCTATGCCTATGTTTTTAACAGCCTACTTTATCATTACGCCAGACTACATACATACATATATTCTTAACTGGTTGGCAGTTCACACATTTTGTATTTAATAGGAATTGCTGTTTTTTTGTAGGCAGAAATACGATTCAACTCAAATCCTCATGAGAAATTATATTTCTTTCATTCTATGGAAAAAAAAAACTTGAGCGAATAGGACGTAACAAAACTTCTTCTAGGGTCGAAATTATAAAGTTTCTCTATAATATGACAGGTAATTTTTGTATTTTGAAATTTTAAACTTCATACATATTCTGAGTCCTCGTGAAATCTATGTTATGTCCGCCTGTCTGTAAAAACACGCTCAATTACGAAATATATACTATATGAAATACTATAATAACATATGACTTTTTATTTACATTGAAGAACTTCAGGCCCTATTAGCTTAAGAAAACTCGATCAATATAAGAATAAATTAATATCTTTAATACCAACTTAGCTTTACAATCGCCAATTGCGGGGAAACGGGGGTTAATTTATAACTACACCCAGAGAAAAAATATAGTTGTTCATGTTTACTGTAACCATTTCAACATTGTAACAAGTTTTTTAACGATATTATAGTCACAGTTACTATATATGGTTACAGTAAACAAGTAATTGTTTGTGACAACCATTTTTATGATAAATCATTATATCATAATATGTTTTCCTCATATTATGATATCCATAAGTCGAGAGCAACATAATATACAGTGGTAGCCACCAATTTAAGACAAATACTTCAATTTTTTTCATCAACTGAATTTTAAGTGTGATAGAGTCAAAATAAAAGGACCTCTAAGGGTATGAAATTTATTATTAATGTTTCTAGTTTCTGAAAAATGTTTGGAAAAATCGGTAAAACATATATGGACAAAGATATGTGGAAATACGTTGACCCACCTCAGCGAACATCCGCTGGTTATAACATGATATGACCGAAACTAATGGAACTAAAAATACGAAATTTGGTCCGAATATTTTATAATAATAAAAATATAATGATATAAATGTGAGAAAATATGTTTATTTAAAAAAAAATTTTTTTGGTCAAGTTGTAGAAAAATTGTATGTGTTCGTGGTGAATATGTATGAATTGACAAAGTTGAATAAAACACACTTGTGTGTTAAAACTGTCCTCATGCATACATATTTGTGGAAATATTTGAAAAAATAATTGACAATCATTTAGCTTTTGACAAGGAATTTAGCAAACAATTTTTGTCTTAAATTTCTGGCTACCACTGTAGTAAGTCCTTTATCATAAAAATGGTTGTCACAAACATATACTTGTTTACTCTAACCATATATCGTCCCCTTAATAAAACAATAGTGTATAATTTTTTTTTCGAAATAATTGATTGAGAACAAAAGTAATATTTCAATTGATCTTTTGACCCACTTTGTGGAAGTAGAATTTCACCAAATTTTGACCACATATAGAATCAGTTATGTAGATTCTTATTATGCAATAATGGTGTATATGCTTATACACTATTGTTTTATTGAGGGGACGATATATGTCCCCTCCAAAGTTTAAACCTCCGTTAGTCGCAATGAATTTCAATCGAGACTAGTCGCAATGTCCCCTCCAATGTTTAACCCTCCGTTAAGGCGCGTTTCAAATAATCTCTTCACTTTTTATTTCGAAAAAATAAAAACAATATTAAATACAAAGGCGCATATTCAGAAATCATAACTAAAGTCGGAACTAGTAAAACAGAAACTAATAAATAGTTCATAGATAGTTGTGGATCTTATTCACAAATCATAACTAGCGTAGTTACTGCTTTGACATGTAGAGAAAACAAAATGTCGATAATATTTTAATCGATATATACAGTAATTAATTAAAAGGCTTATAAAGCTATTAAAAAACTATTTTTGTTCTCTAAAAAGTACATACACAATTTATAGTTATAGTTTGAATGTAAATCAATTAAAATAAGGGCATGTTAAATGAAATTTTTCAATAGAATTTTGTTGACAAAAAAAAAATAACATCTCTAAATTGTTTTCTTTTTGTATAGATGTATTAAAAAGAAATCAATCAGCTGTTTTTTGAATGTATTACTTAGTTGGCATTTAGTTACAACCAGTGTTGCCCTTTTTGGGCTAAATTTAGCCCTTTTCAATCTTGTTTATAGTGCATTTACACCGAAGCGAAATCTAGTGGATTTCAATTGAAATCTTTGTCAAAATCTATATAGTTTACACTGCTGTTTTCTGACATTTAGCAAGATTTCATTTAATATCAAAAACAGCTGACTAAAAAAACCTGCAGATTTTTTTTAGTATAATTTTTATTATTATAATTTGTATTTTCCTATGTATCACATAACTTTTATTCATATTTGCATCCATTGAACATATTTTTCAAACGCTAAAATTTTTCCGCACTTTTTATATTATTTTTTTATTTGCATCTGTCAAATTTTACTTGTGCAGTGCTGTATTTTTTAGTACATTATTAAGAAATTCACGGTTGCATCACATGGTACTGAGTAGATTTGAGGAGATTTCCCCAAAATCTAGTCACGAAGTAGATTTCATTTTGTATGGGAAATCTCGTCAAAATAACTAGATTTTGCTCGAAATCTCATATGTATTAGATTTCGCTTAGGTGTAAATGCACTATTAGCCACAAAAAAATTAATTTAGCCTTTAGCCATTTATTTAGCCTTTTTTATTTCCATTTAGCCATATATATTTACTCTAATGAAAATTATATATTTACTCTAATGATCTGAAATTTTTGCTGTTGAAAATTAGTAAAATCAGTTCAAAAAAATGGCAGTGATATTATGACAAAAATTAACTAAAAATGTTGAACCAGTAAACAATTTAAGCACATACAAATTGTTGGACCTTCCATACAAAAAAATGCCATAACTAATATAGAGAAAATGGACGTTATTTGAATAAAAATTGTTAATAAATATGTTAATGTATTACGCGCGGGTCCGGGCGTTTATAAAATCATATATAGGGTTAAAGAGATTACTTTTAACTTTATCTGGACGATGTATTGACGTAAATATAGTACTTTAACAAATATTTTATAACACATGTCATGTAGTGTACCGTTTTCAAAGACAACAATCCAACCAATTTAGAAAGAAAAATTCAGTTCATTATCGATAATAATTTAGCTATGATCATTTTTATCTGATCAAATATTGAAAATTAACTTTTTTCCAAATTTAAATTAAATATTTATGTTTACATATTTTTGCTATCTTAGTTTTGATATGTTTACTAACTAATGGCAAAATTTATCTTTTGCCAATGAAAATCTATTCTGTCCGGCGACGCACAGTGGTATGATAATAAAAAAAGATGGAAATAATTCTATAACTTCTAAACTCTTACGCCGATTGGAATGAAATTTCACATGCGCAAAGAGGAAGTGTAGTCGAGTTTAAGTTTTGAATTTGGACCAAAACTTAAACTCGTAAAGTAGGACACCTCGGGTATGTTCAATTTTTAAAATGATCCTATTTCTTCGTTTGTGTTCCGATTTAAAAAAAATTACACATATAGAATCTACTCGTCGAGCACTACATAAAACCTTGTCGTAGCTATCAATTATCTCTTATAGCTTAGGAGATATTCGCATTTGAAAATTTAATTTTCAACATTTTTACCCACCCTACTCCAGTTTTTTAGTGACCGCGGTTCCAAATATTCCCCGATTTTATCCATTTTTCTTTTATAGGATTAAAAATAGATCTATATATCAAATAAAGAAAGAAGTGTTTAAAAATCATGGCTGAGTCCAAAGTTGCATGCATTTGAATTTAAAAAAATTAAAAAAGGCGATTTTTCGCAATTTTTTTGGGAACGAAGTACTTTTATTCTTTTTAAGTTATCATTCAAATCGGCGTAAGGGTTACAGATTTATTTCCCTCTTTTTTATTCTCATACCACTGTGCGACGTGTATAATTTTTAGAATATTTTTTTTCAGCATTACATGAGAGGCATATTTGCCATATATTCACTTATCAAAATATTCTCCATCGATTTCGAAGTTATCACAAATGATTCTTTATACATAATTTGTCTTCATATAATCAATTTGCATAGGAGCATTTTGCAGACCAGGTGATAAATACGAGGTTTTAAAAACATCGGCATATGATATACGTGTGGCCACATATTACGTTATTTTAAAGTTAAGGATCAACATACAGGAATAAATATTCTTATTTTCTTGCATTTGAACGTGTGTTATTTTCATACATTTTTGTTTGTCTATTCGGCATAGCCAAATGTAACATTCTAAGTTATTTTTTGTGTCAAATGTATGTATTTTTTTAAGTAAAAATTTTGGCCCTTTTTAGCCTTTTTAAGTATTTAGCCCTTTTTGTTCACCATGAATTCACTGGTTACAACCCATGATTAAGTGCTAACTAATTGTGCTGAAAGTAACAAATTGTGAATAACTTAAATAGGTACTTAAAAAAGTTAACACTTGGTGATGGTTTTTGAATATGCGCCAAAGAATTTAAAAGAATAATAAATTTAAAATTGCAATAAAAATAAAAAACATAAAAACTTTTTTCAGCGCTTCAACTTGCCTCATTAATTTATACAATATCCAACGGAAACGTGGATATAGCGCGAAAATTATCAGCAAGCATTAAAAATGTTTGAGAAAATTCACGTTCTAAATGCGGAAAGAGGCTTGAAATGATGGAGGACTACAAAAACTATTGTGCAGGACCGAAGAGGAGAAGCAATATTTTATTCAAATTGTCGGTGATTATCGCAAAAAAATATACGAATTTCGAAAAAAACAATTTCATATAGCATTAGTAATTATGTTATATATAACAGTAATCATTTAGTTGTAGTACAATACGGTTGCTTCTGTTTACTGAGACTGGTTATTTTCTCAAAAATAATTTAACTCTTAATATAAAAACAAAAAGTGCATTATTTCGCACATTAGCAAAACACACAAAAATCATAAGTGCATTCTTTTGTACAAAAACAAAACATTATTAAACCTAATACTGAAAATAAACGCAATTCAAATAATAAAAATAAGATAGCTTAAGAAGCAATAACAAAATTACTTAAGCATAAGAAAAAAAAACAAATTTATAATTTCATATTTATAAAGAACAAAAAAATTAAATTTACATTTATCAAAAACAAGCTTTTAGTTTATTCGAACTATCAAATTTTTAAATCACAATGAATAAACCGCCTAACATAGCAAATCATACAATGTTCGAGTTTGACAACAATTAACAAATGAAAGACTTATCTCTCGTGCCTAAATATCTAGTTATGACTAGAGTTCATAGTAACGAGACTTCACAAAACTTTTCCCCTTTCCTCATAAAAAGGTTAATGATGGTGTATGTGGAGAAGTAGAAATCGGCAAAAAATTGCAAGCCGGAACAATCCTAAGTAAAACCTAAATTCCCTGCAGGCAAATAAATAAGTTAAACTAATATCACTAAGCCTAGCCCTACAATTAAAATTGAAATTTCTGAACACAAATCTTCACGAAAGGTGTTATATGTATATTGTAATGACTTAAGAAACATAGCTGAAAACGAAATTTTAGAAGAATTAAAAAAACAAAAAGATATAGATTTTAAAAAAAATATTAAAAAGATGTTAACGAAAACTGGCTTACTAATACTAACTTTTTCATCAATTAACTTACCGCAGACAATTAACATCGGATATCAAATTACCAGAATACGACCCTACATACAACTACCACTAAAATGCCACAACTGCTTCCGATTCGGACACATTTCTAAAGTTTGCAAAAATGATAAACTATGCATTCACTGTGGAAAAATTGATCACTTAACTGAAATGAATTATGTGAAAATCCAAGATTATGTAACCACTGCATAGAAAACAACTGACATCAAATACTTCGTTGTAAGCAAAGCTTGTCCAATCTTTCTAAGATATAAAGAAATCCAAGCTATTAAGACTTTAGAAAAAGTCGATAACAAAACTGCATTACAAAAATATAACGATAGACACATAAACAAATCTAGTTATTCCTCTGTTACCAGACATCAAATTGATTACTCTAACATTGAAAACGCAAATAATTCACAAACCACTACTAAACCTATCAACACTACTGCAACTCCTGTTCAAACCATACAACAAAAAAACACTACCTCTAATGATAAACAAACATCAAGTTCGATATTGATCTTCTGGTTTCGTGACTAAAGTCGGGAAACCGGAATAGAGCCGTTGTAATCAACAACTATAATTACATACAAATACTAATATCTAACTTTATTCTGTAATGTCATATGTAAGAATGTAGTTCCACCTCACTAACATTATTAAAAAAACTCTTACAACTCTAATCCTTAAATCTTAATAACTTCATATCTCCTACACTAATTCAATGGAACATTGAGGTATCAGTAACAACTATGTACATATAACGAACTACTTATTCTCATAAACAAATATAAACCAAAAATAATAACACTTCCGGGAACCCACAGTAATATTCTTACCAATATCCCAATTCCAATATCATACACACTTTATCATACCTCAACCATACACAATACCACTCATAATTACGGTGGATCAGGTATTCTAATCCATTCATCCATCCATCACGAAGAACTAAATATTCAGAGTAACTTTGACTCAATAGGATTGCTGGTGCACTCAAAAAAATCATTTGTAGTATTTTCTACATATATACCTCCATCAACGACCTTCCATTTAAATGATTTGATTGGTCTTTATTCTACCAATCACCCAATTGTCATAACTGGCTACTTTAATAGTTGGCACAGTATCTGGGGATCACAAAACTTTCACAAATATTGACCATACAATTGCATCTTTATCTCTAGTCATTTTCTTATATTGGAAAATAGAGTCTGACTTATCGGGTAGTGATCACTACCCAATAATCACATCTATTTTTTCCGATAATCAAAATGACCACAACCTAAAACTAAGACCATTCTAAACAGAGCTAACTGGACCCAATATACCACACAATTAGAGTTTTTCTTTTCCCACACATTTTCATTTCCCGGAAAATCGGGATTAATTTTGTAATTTCCCGGGATCCCGGGAATACCCGCTTAGAACAAATTATTCAATTTTAAAAATGCAGACTTCGTTAAAAATCTAAAAAAGTCTATGGTTTTAAAATATAATCAGATACAAATAAAAAAAACCAATACAAATTTTATATAAAGATTTTTGAATATATCAAACCTGTCACGGAATGGCTTCAATTTCCATTCGATTTTGATTTGGCAATGTTTTACTTATTAAATCAAAAATTAAGTAAAGATGTTAATTAAAAATTGAATAAAATCCAATAATATTAAACAAAATTTATTTCCATTTTTATTCCAAAAATTTTCGTTTTACTCTTTTTGAAAAAACAAAATATTAAAATAATTCCACTTTAATTTCGCGTCCCGGGAATTCCCGTGAAAAACTCTACACACAATCTAGGACCTTTAGTGCATTGCGACCTATTAGTAATAATATTAATAAGGAAGCAGCAAATTTAAACAGAATTATTTTACATAGCGCGAACAACAGTAACCACAGAAAAAATCTATCAGGACAAAACAATCGGTCCCATATATGTATATACCATGAAACTTACTTAATTACCTTGGGCTACATTTGCCATTTTGAAATACTTTATAACTTTATTTTTTAAGGTTTGTAAAATTGTAACACTGTTTTTTAACACTTATTTAAGAACACTTGTTTAATATTTCAACTTTGAAATATATTTTCTTGATTGCTTGGAGTGTTGCCTTTAATTAATTTTAAATTAATTTTTAACAATTTTTAATTTTTTTTTTTTAATTTTTGCCAAAAACAAACGATTTGTGACAATAGTGCCTTGGTGGTCTAAAACTCTAGAAAACTTAAATATAAACTGAAATCACTTATGGAATAAATTCAACCACTAATGAAGTGAACTTTAGAAGAGCAAATGCACTATTCAAAAGAAAGATAATGATTTCAAAAAGGAAATCATTATATAAATTTACATCTGAAATTGATCATACAACTATGGTGGTTTATCACATCAAACAACGTACTTAGTAATCGTCAATACGGTTTTATGAAATGAAAATCAACAGCAGATCCACTAATATACATAGATTTCTTAAAAAATCATTCATTAAAGTCAAAGAACTACCTTTCTTTATATCTCTAGATTTGGAGAAAGTATTTGATAAGATCGGAATACATACTATTCTGGATCAACTTGAAGAATGGAATATTGGGCCCAAACTATATAACTATATTAAAAATTATTTAACCAATAGAAGAATTGTGAACTGAAACAATAACAATAATCAGCTCTCTAAATATTTACCTCTTTCAAATGGAATTCCACAATATTCGCCATTATCCGTAATACTTTTTCTAATTGCTGACAATAAACTTTCGCAAATTATTTCAATGCACAAAGAACTAGACTTTACAGCATATTGTTACGAAATTGTACTTGAATTCAAATATAACGATTTTAAGGGCTGATTTAAAAGTAGCATAATGCTTTCAAATAACAGTACTGTAATAGCAAACTGTAACATATCTGTGGGCATTATTAAATAAAAGCTTTCAGTTGATTTGATCGTAAGTTGGCAACGCTGTATTCGAATTCGAATATTCAGTTAAAGAACATTGTAGAAAGAACACCACAGATGGCGTATGTATTAGTAAGATCTAGAATATTCGAGTGCAGATGGCAGTGTTATAAATAGTGGCAGAGGTAGCAGCCGTGAGTGAGTTTATCAGAGACGCTATTCGAATAAACATCAACTGAGTGCCTTAAAGTTTGTTGTGTTTTTCAATTGAATTCGTGTACATTAAAGTTCGCTATCAAACCATATATACCGCAAAATAAAACTGCTCCGTAATTTTCTAATTAATCTTATAAACTATAAACAATTAAATTCAGTGACTGTTATTGAAAAAACCTGTGTTAAATTTGCTACATCTCGATATTTTCATTTACTCAGTTACATTATTAATAACTGTTTAATTTTGTAAACTATTTATCTAATTAAAATACATAAATTCTTATAAGAATAAAGCAATAAAGAAAATAATCAAACATAAACAAATTTTACAAGAACAAATATCATTATCGTTTACTTACACTCATTAACATAAATATAACAACTACGTGATTAATAAACAAGTGTCATCCTCATTCTCAAATTAAAGGTTGCCAGATATATATATATATATATATATATATATATATATATATTTTTTTTTTTTACACTGTGCAAAATAAATAATATAAAATCATTTTTTGAGTATGGCATGTATGTAAAAAATTGCAATATTAAAAGTGAAATGATCGTATATCAGAATATGGCAATTTGTTTGATGATTGTAAATCAGGGGTGCCCACAAGTTCCTTATGGAAGAGTAAACACCAATACATTTAAAGAAAATCTACTTTTTATTAAATATTTGTTGTTGCTAAAACCAATTCATACAAAGAAAAAAGAAATTATCATACGATAAACAAAATCTACATGGATGATCGCAGTCGTCAATGTTTACCAGCAAAGCATACGAAAGTGTTGTTGCTTTCAACATGCGTGTATTCAGTGAAGAACGACAAAAAAAATAATAAGACAAAGTTGTTTGTGTATTTTGTATTGCTAGTGCTGAGTGCTCTAGTGAGTATACAAAACACACAGCCTATAGCTAAGAGCAATTACAAAAACAAAAGAGTACCAAGAGTATAGGGCTTGGGCATGACTGTTATAAATCATTAGATAATCTTAAGTCTCCGCCTCAATCTTCTCCTAAACGCCGCAAATCCGCAAGAAACGCAAATAAGGAAAAGCGTGATGATCAACCTTCTGTTTCTGGACCGCCTAGTAATTCTGATCCATCTGTACCAACTGATTGCAATTTCCCATCCTCGAATGCTCCCAAATTAAATTGTAATAATTTACAATTAAGTTATGCAGATGCTGTTTTAAATACTGCTAATATAAACAATAATACTTCTTACAATCCTCCACAACTGCTAAATAATGAAAACGTCCGTATTCCTCTACGAGCAATACCTCCTAAAAAACAGTATTTATTTCCCGCTTGGCAAACGATACTACAACTGAATCTGTTGACTACTACGTGAAAAATATAATTGGAAATGAAGCTGACATTTCAATTCAAAAGTTTAACTTTCCCCAACCCAGATCTATCTCATCATTTAAAATTACTGTTTCCATTGATATTTTTAAAACCTTAGTTGATCCGAATTTCTGGCCTATAAATACACTTGTTCGTGAATATATTTACAGACCTAGGCCACAAAATATCGCGGCACTTTTACAACGTGAATTTGTTGCTCCAAAAAACTAATTCCAACTAATGACTTCATGTCTATCGTTTATCAAAATGTTCGTGGTTTGAGAACAAAACTATCATCCCTTTATATAGAAAGCTTTAACATTGATCAACATATTTTAGTATTAAGAAATTTTTTAAATACCGAAATACTTTGTAACAAATTTAATATTTTTCGTCGTGATCGTGGCAGCAAGTCCACAGGTGGTGATGTCCTTATCGCAGTTTCTTCCAATTTTTCATCTGAACTTGTAGATTTCGAATTTCCGCAAGATATAGAATTTATATCAGTAAAAGTAAATGGATATAAAATATTTATTACATGTTCCTACATTCCGCCATCTTCTCCACAAATAACATACATCAAACATGCTGAAATTATTAGTTCTATTGCCCGCTCCCTTCATAATAACGAAGCAATTTTTGTCTTTGGAGACTTTAATCTGCCATCAGTAGCTTGGAATTATTTGCCAGATGATAAATATTTTGTCCAAACAAGGCAAAATTGGAAGTTTAATGAGTTTTTTAACATAGTATATGACTTAAGTCTATTTCAAATTAATGGCATTACAAAAAAATATTCAAAAATGTTGGACCTAATATTCGTAAAAGATGTGACTAATTCATTCATCAATCGCTCATCCCCAATTACAACTCCAGAAGATTGCTACCATCCTACAATTGAGCTAAGAACGTCAATAATATATAAATCGCTCTTGACTTCACCTGATGAAAGTAAAAAGGTTTTTTCGTTCAATCGTAGCAATTATAACATGTTGAATGAACTCCTTAACAATACAAACTGGTACAATATATGTTCGTACTATACAGATGTTGAGCAAATGACTGAAGCTTTTTACAATAAATTAAATTCATTCTTGGATTTATGTGTTCCAAAACAAATATATACAAATCTATCTGGTCCACCATGGAATAATAAACAGCTGGTTCAAGTTAAAAATAAGAAAAATAAATTTTACAAAAAATTTAAACAAACTGGTTCTCATCTTTTTTACCTCAAGTACTCCGTTTGTCGAGCTGAGTACACTCTGCTCAGTAAATCGTGTTACAATAATTATATAAACAAAGTTAAATACAATTGTAAACGTAATCCTAAATCATTTTTCAAATTTGTCAACTCCAAAAGAAAATCAACTGGCTTCCCCTCATCTATGAAGTTTAACCAAAATGAATCTAGTGATGATGCAGTTATAAGCAATCTATTTGCGGATTTTTTCTCAACAACTTATTCAAATGCAGCTTATAATGATTCTGCTGTCTACCCATATACGATATCTTGAAATCAATCAGTATCTATACAATTTATCGATGTTTGTAATATAACCATGGAATTAAAGAAACTAAAATTTTCGCATAATTTTGGTCCTGATAAAATCCCCAGCAGTATTTTAATCAACTGTGCTGACAATATTGCTATCCCTCTTACGTATTTATTTAACAACTCAATAAAGAGTTGTAATTTTCCTAGGAAGGATTATTTTATTGTTCCATTATTTAAATCAGGAAATAAGTCTGATATTAAAAACTACCGAGGTATTGCTAAATTAAGAATAATACCCAAATTATTCGAGAAAATCATAACTGAACAATTATGCTATCAAGTCTCAACTTTAATATCTCCTTATCAACATGGCTTTCTGAAAGGATGCTCAACTACAACAAATCTTCTTCACCTTACATCCGAAATTTTCATCGAATTTCTTCAACATCAGCAAATAGATGTGATATATACAGACTTCAGCAAAGCTTTTGACAAAGCCAATCATATGCTTTTGAGAAAGAAACTTTGTTTATTGGGGTTTTCCAACAGTACATTACAGTGGATTTTCACGTATTTAACAAATAGAATACAAGCTGTACTTTTTAAGAATATTCATTCTAGAAATATAGAGGTATCATCTGGTGTACCACAGGGCAGTCATCTTGGTCCTCTTCTTTTCTCACTGTTTATAAATGACCTTCCTCAAGTTATTCGTGGTTCCAATGTCTTAACGTATGCAGTCTTAATGTATGATCAGCAACTTCTTCAAGATGATTTAAATTCATTTTATTCATGGTGTAAAGAAAATCATATGGAATTAAACCTAAAAAAGTGCAAATATATGCGATTTGTTAGAAGGAATCCAATACCGGCACACTATGTTTTTGAACTACATCAGCTTGAAATGGTCGATAATTTTTTAGATCTGGGAATTTTACTGGATTCAAAGCTAAATTTTATTTCACATATAACAATGACATCAAATAAAGCCAGAGGTGTACTAGGATTTATGAAACGTTGGGCTAGGGAGTTCAATGACCCTTATGCCACTAAATCTCTATACACATCCCTGGTAAGACCTATCCTGGAATACGGAGCCGTAATATGGGACCCTATATATAAAAAGCATTCTGATGCTATTGAATCTGTACAAAAACAGTTCCTACTCGTTTGTCTTCGTGGATTGAATTTCAACCCAATAAATCTACCTTCATATTCTGCAAGATTGGCTTTATTTAAACTTCCAACCCTGAAGAGCCGAAGATCAATGTTAAACATTTCATTTATTTGCAACATAATCAATGGTAGTGTAAGTTCCGGTTTTTTAATCCAAAATATCTCGTTTAATGTGCCTCAACGACCACCACGTCATTTTGTTCCCTTATCAGTGAAATTTATTAGAGCGAACTTTGCCAATGCTGATCCAATAAGGAGAATGTGTATGGAATTTAATAAATTTTACATGTTAATTGATTTTTCATTAAGTAACAATATAATTAAAAACAACATTATTGCTTATTTGAATTCTTAATTTTTATAATAAGTTTTATTATTACATTTATAAAAATAATTGTTAATTGCCTGCAAGGATAATTTTCCATAGGCTAATAAATAAATACAAATAGAATCTCAGTTTGATGCCGCTGGTATAACCAACGAGAAGACGAAATATCATACAATTGTAGCAGCCATCGAAAGCAGCGTCTTGTCACAAATTATTGACATTGTGCTAAATCCACCTGTGGATAACATGTACGACACATTAAAGACAAGGCTCTTGGAACATTATGCTGTCTCAGAGCAGAAGCGTTTAAAAAAGCTTTTACAGGATTTGGAACTCGGCGACATGCATCCAACAGAATTGCTTAGCGAGATGGGAGATCTAGCTGACAACGAAATTAACGACAACATGCTCAAATCTGTCTGGATGAGACGATTTCCACCAAATGTGCGTACCGTAATTTCGATAAGTAGTGATCCGCTCGATAAATTGGCAATACTCGCTGACAAAATATTTAAGGTAAGCGACTCACCACACGTCAATGCAGTTTCTGTGCCACAAAACGTATCTGCAGCACAGCCAACACTAGAACAACAGATCACTCGTAAAAGACGTAGCTGAATTGAAAACAAAGTTTGCCCATTGTCCACGAAGCAGATCTCGCTCCCATCGCAAATACGGCGACAAGGCGAAAAATTGTCGCCAACCCTGTCGAAACGCAAAAACTTATTGGTTAACATACGTCAGCGCAAACTCGTAGATAATTTAACCAACGTTCAAAGAAATTGTTCTTTGTGCAAGAAGGGTGAGTTGTACAAAAATCTTTTATTTATTAATCAAAACGATTCTTTTAAGGACCTTTTGAATGAGTTCAAAGACATAACACAAGCAAATTCGACTAGAGGAACAGTAGGACATGATATAACGCATCATATTGTAACGAAGGGTCAACCTGTTTTTGCCAAACTGAGACGTCTATGCCCCGAAAAGTTGAAAGTGGCCAAATCTGAAATACAAACGCTCATGGATCTGGGTATATGTCGCCCATCACGAAGTCCTTGGGCCTCACCACTACACATGATTCTAAAAAAGAATGGAGAGTGGAGACCGTACTGTGATTTCCGGCGGCTCAACAGTATAACGGAGCCCGATCGTTATCCCGTTCACCACATCCAGGATTTTACACATTTTTTACATGGCTGTGAAATTTTTTCCACCATTGACCTACGCAGGGCCTATCACCAGATTCCCGTGGAGCCCAAGGACGTACCGAAAACGGCCATTACGAGCCCTTTTGGGTTATTCGAATTTACCCATATGTGTTTCGGCCTACGTAACGCCGGACAAACATTTCAACGATTCATGGACCATATCCTACGTGAATTCGATTTTGCTTGGCCCAATTTAGACGACAATTTGGTCGCTTCCGAGAACATAGAGGAGCATCGTGAACACCTACGTAAAGTCTTTGAAAAACTTCGTGAATACGGCGTGATAATAAATCCATCAAAATGTTTTTTCGGACAACAAGAAATACGATTTTTATGATTTTTGGTAAACATGGACGGAGTTCGCCCTCCACCTGATCGTGTCAACGCCTTGGCCGAATACCAACTACCCGGCATGATGAATTTTTTCCGTCGATTTTTGCCTAAAGCAGCCGAACATCAAGCCCTTTTATGTAAATTTATAAAAGGCAATAAAAAAAAACGATCAGTCTGTAATCGATTGGACTGATGAGACCAGGCTGGCATTTGAGAATTGTAAAAGTTCTCTTTGTGAGGCCACGTTATTAGTGTTCCCGAAACCCAATGCACCATTGGCTCTTTCAGTAGATGCATCGGGCACCGCCATGGGTGTCATTTTACCCTACGTTTTTATTGTGAACAACTTAACTCAGCACAACCAAAATATAGTAGCTATGACAGGGAACTGCTTGGGGCCTATAAAGCTGTTAAGTATTTTCGTCACATGGTGGAAGGTAGAAATGTATGCATTTACACTGATCATTAGCCCTTACAATACGCTTTCAAACTAAAATCGGAAAAGGCAACACCACGACAAGCCCGCTATCTTGATTTTTTGGGTCAGTTCACGATAGACATCCGTTATATACCAGGAAAGGAAAACATTACAGCCGATGCCCTCTCTCGAATCAACGCTTTGCACACAACACCGAATATTGACTACGCTGAACTTTCGAAAAGTCAAACAAACAACGAGCAGCTTAGAAAGTTTTTAGAGGACGACTCGAACTTGGAAATTAAGAAAATCGAAATTCCAGACACATAACTGGAAATATTTTGCGACGTTTCAACCGCAAAGGCACGCCCAGTTTTAACATCACCTTTCCGTAAAATGGTTTTTGATTCAATTCACAACATTAGTCATCCTGGCGTAGCCAAAACAACAAAACTAATTTCGGAACGTTTCATTTGGCCAGGATTGAGGAAGGATTGCAGGAATGTATTCCATGTCAACGAAGCAAAATCCATCGATATAACCGATTTCCAATTATGCTCTTCCTTGGATATTGTGGGTCCCCTGCCGCCCTCTATGGGTTATCGTTACTGTCTCACATGTGTTGACAGCTTCACCAGTTGGGTCGAAGCTTACCCTTTGGAGGGCATGACCTCCGAAACAATAACATTTACATTTTACCAACAGTGGATATCACGATTTGGTGTAAAGCAAAGAATTACCACGGATCAGGGCAGGCAGTTTGAGTCAAACCTGTTCCGAGATCTGAACCGTCTCCTGGGTATTACGCATCTTAGAACAACTGCATACCATCCTGCAGCTAATGGTTTAATCGAGCGATACCATCGAGTTATTAAATCCGCAAATAAGTGCTATCAAACTGATAAATTTGTGGAAGTGTTGCCACTCATATTATTTGGTTTGCGAACATCCTACAAAGAGGACATTAAGGCTTGTCCAGCACACTGGTATACGGGTGCACACTTCGAATTCCTGGTGAGTTTCTGGAGGATTCCAAATCTAAGAAAAACTTCTCCGAAAGTGACTTTGTCAACGATTTACGCTCTAAAATGTAAAGTATAACACCGCAACAAACATCCAACCATGGTAAAAGGACCATAACAACACCAGCTGTATTCGTTCGCACAGATACAGTTCGTCGACCTCTACAAACACCTTACGAAGGCCCGTTTGCTGTAATCAAGCGCTTTGACAATTTACGTAACGTAAGCATCGACCTTTTGAAAGTAGCATATATTTGTAGAGAGCAACCACAACCAGACACAACTACAACTTGTGAAGAACCAGCCACATCCAGTGAAAGACATATTAACCTTTCCCATAGGCAGCTAGTCGTTCTAGATGTACGAGCTTCATTTTAGATCTCGGGCTCTATTCTTTCACCTTGTATGGCCCATCCCAATGGGTTTGTAGTTTGGGAGACAGTCTTTTCTTACGTTCTGAGTTATACAGCACAAGCTGGCCTTCGTTAAATCCTTCAGAATTCGCTGCTCGATCGTATCTTTCTTTCATTATGTCACTGGTCATTTTTATTCGTCTGCGTACAAATTCATGAAGTTCGTTTAGGTCATCTTGCTCTTGGGAAGTGTTTTCATTATATGTTGATGAGGGTGTCGAAGATCGATCAGTCGTCATCGCTCGCATTGTGAACGACCGATCGACTTCGACTAAAACTGACAATTTATGCTGTGTAAGAACGCCCCGTTCCAAAGCGCAAAAGGAGAAAGGAAGACACTTGTCATCGACACATCAAAAAAGCAGCATCAACAACATCAACATAAACTACAACAGTGGACAATATCACAACAAAACTAAATAAAAAAAAATATTACAATTTACCATTGTATTAAGAACAAACTAAAGCAATTTACAATTGCCAAATAATTTACAATTAAGAAATAAAGTGATCCAAACACTAGAAACCAAGGCATATTTAACCAGGTGGCAGCGTAACGCCAGCTGACTATTTTTTGCTCTACTCGTGTTTTGCCTTGTGAAATGTCAAAAGCTTGTTTACAAAAATTTTTAAATTTGTTATAAGATTAAAAAGATTATTTTATATTTAAAAAAGTGAGTATTTGTCACCGAGTTATGTGTATAAAATATTTAAAAGTGTTAAAAAAAACAATTTCATTTATAAAAGTGCGTTTTTGTGAATTTTTTTTTGACGCTTTACACAGTTTTGCACAAACAAAAATGATTATTGTTCTTGTATTGTTGTAATTGTTGTAGTTACGCTGCCACCTTGTTAATACATCTTGCTAGAAACATTGTTATAACAACAAACACACAAACGTTTATGCTCACTAAACGTAAACCCAAAATAAATATAAATATTTCGTGTAACAAATTATTGATAATCTACTTTGGTCTCACCAAATATATACAACAAATCCAACTTACAGTTCGGAATTTGTTTATGGTCCTTTAGTAACCGTCAAAGAATCGGTATTTCAATTTATTTTAATTTCTTTAGAATAAAAACAAATTTTCAATTTGTTCTATTAAAGTTTCATAAATTTTATTTTCAACAAAAATACACAGTGTAAATATCAGCTAATATTGATCTCATATTTTTTAGTTGTATAAAATATTGTTTTTTATACATATTACAATAATAAATTTGGTGGTGGTTTTCTTTTACTGCTTTATTATTGCAAAAATTATTATAAATAATACACTAGCTTGTACATAGCTATAGCGGGAATAAAGCATAAAAGAGAATTGAAAAAAATCTCATCAGTGTAATTGTTGTTACATTTAGTTGTGTGTACCCTACACTTAATAAGTTGATTAATTTAGTACAACTTTCGATTTATACAAAAGTAATTTTCAGTAATTTTATATAAGTAGTTTTTATTTATTTACATATTTATTAACTAATTCATTTATAAAATCACCTATTTGTACTAGATTCGTCCATGAATCTCAAAATTTAATTGATGTATACCTGAAATTTTCAAGTCTTAGTACTAATGACTTGACTGAGTCTCTACTCGAGACAAAACTTCAAACCCTTGAAGAAGATTGGCAATCTCTTCTCTGTTCCTATGAAGGTATTTATTTAGCTCTCGATGAAGTCGTTGATAGAGTTGGGTTTATTAGCTCAGTGAAGTGACCGCTCTTTTCAGCTCAGCTCACTGAAATGAATTAGGTCGCTCTTTTAGCTCATTAGCTCAGTATGTTGTATAATGACCATTTCATTTTGAGAATTGCTTGTAGTGAATTAAATCAATTATTTCTGTTGTTAGTTGTAAAAACACACAGTCTTTTGACAATTAGAGATTTATGCGTGAAATAATTGATTAAAATTTTAAAAAATCAAATTGTATTTTATTTAAACTAATATTTTTGCGGAAAAAAGAGTTAATTTTTTATTATTTCTAATTTCCGATGGTAAGCAAATGTTTAGACAATATTTGTTAAGCAGAACATTCACTAACTATAAGGTATTATTTTACCACAAAATAATAAAATTAACAAAAAAACTCAAGATATTAACTGGAATTTGAAAAAGGAAAAATATTTTGATGATCTGATAATTCTGATCCAAAATAAAAATGTGACAATAACTAAACCAAAATTAATATTGTTGCAATTTTTTTTTGGGGTTTTCCCATTTACATAATGTTAGTTATCAATTGCAAAATATATATTTATACCCTTCAGCTTCGTGAGAAGGGTATATATAAGTTTGTCATTCCGTTTGTAATTTCTACATTTTTCATTTCCGACCCTATAAAGTATATATTCTGGATCCTTATAGATAGCGGAGTCGATTAAGCCATGTCCGTCTGTCTGTCTGTCTGTCTGTCTGTCTGTCTGTCTGTCTGTCTGTCTGTCTGTCTGTCTGTCTGTCTGTCCGTCTGTCTGTTGAAATCAATTTTCTGAAGGCCCCAGATATCTCCGGGATCCAAATCTTCAACAATTCTGTCAGACATACTTTCGAGAATTTTGCTATTTAAAATCAGCAAAATCCGTCCATAAATAACGGAGATATGAGCAAAAATCCGAGACAACCTCTGAAAATTTCATCAAAAAACACAATGTATTGCATGCTTTGACAACAAAACGTATGCTTGGGTGTGCAAGCTTTGTGTATTTGGTTTTTTTTTTGTTTTTTGTTTCTTTTGGCGTTGTTGTTGTTTTTTATACAACTAAACGTTTGTTTGGTTGTGTGTTGGTTTTTTTTGACAAAAAATCAACAAATCGTATGTTTGAATGTGCATGCTTTGCGTATTTTGTTTCTTTTGGCGTTGTTGTTGTTTTTTATACAATTAAACGTATGTTTGGATGTGTGTTGGTTTCATTGCCTTGCGTATTTTGTTTTTTCTTTTGGTGTTTTGTTTCGTTTGGCGTTGTTGTTGTTTTTTGTGTTCTTGATAAATTTAGGATGCTGTACGCTGAAAGTGGGCAATGTACATACATATATACAATTATAAAAAATAATAATGCATCCACAACAAAGGTGAAGGGTATATAAGATTCGGCATAGCCGAATATAGCACTCTTACTTGTTTTTACCTGACTTTTACAACTTATATATATATGATCAACAAAATTTCTACTAAAAATACGAAAGAAAAATTGTTTTGTGATACAATTTGTATAAAAATATTTTCAACATTACCTTAATTATTTTATGATATAACAATATATACATAAATAGAATTTCTGAATTTAAGGAATAAGATTTTATTGTTTTACGAAATAAAAAATAACGTAAAACTGTCATTCCAAAAAACAGCGAAAAACCACGATAGGTCGCTCATGACAGCTGACAAATGTTCTGTTGATATAGCAGTATAGTAAAAAAATGCATAAGATATATGTTTTCTAAAAAAAGTGATTGAAATAATATTGCTAATTTAATTAAGAATATCAGTACTTTGTATTTTTTTAATTATGTTTTTTGGTAGATATAATCCCACTAATGTATTTTTGAAATAGTATTTTTTTTACTAATTACATAATTTCAATTACAATTATTATTTTAACAATAACAATTATGTATTTCCCTTTTTCATTATTATTTTATGAAATATACTTACAAACTGTAGCAATACTCTTTCTTTATTTCATTCTACATCACCTACCATAAATAAATTCACACTCATTCAATAGCACACATATAAAAATTCCTTCATGAAAATAAAAACAATTTGAATAACTCTAATAATTCTTGAAACAGTTCATACAAACGTTGTATCCACAAAGTATACAGAGGCGTCACGAGACAGAAAATAATATAGTTCTATATTTGTTTCATTTTTAGTAACTGCCCTTTTCATTTTGTTTTAGTCTTAATTTTCTGCCGCAATAATTCAATTTCTTTCCGATTTAGTTTGATGCAATCATTTATTTTTGTAATATTTCACTTTTAATTGCCATTGTACATGTGGAGTTTTATTTTGCAAATGTAAAAAACAACCAAGAATTTTGTTTCATTTAAATTTACACGTAAACAATACACACATTTTTATAATTTTCCATTTTAAAAAAATTTTGTGCCACAGACTACGAAAAAATTGTCTTACAAATTTATTTGTTTGTTTTGTTCACATTTCTTTGTCTACCAAATTCGTGTTGTATATAGCGTTTTGCTTTAACACATCACTGATATTGTAGTACAAAATATATTGCTATCTCTTTTTATGAAAACTGCCCTAACATCTGATTTGGCGTTTTTTAAACGTCCATTTTAACACTTCTGTATATTCTGTGGTTGTATCATATCAAAGCAAAAATATATATGCGGCAGCATACGATCATATACATACATAACAAACTTACATTTGAATGATCGTTTTATTTTTGTTGGACACAATACTCACTCACTTTTCAATGTCAGTGAGCGAAAGAATATTACAGAATTGACGAGTAAAGTGAAACATTTGAAACATTGAAGATGACAAATGAATGTGCTTGTGCAGCTCTTTCATGAGTACTGAAAGAAACATGAGCATAAAACGCTCAGTGCTCAGTTGAAAACGCTCAGTATGATGAATGATTCACTTCGCTCAGTTGAGCGAATCGTTCAATTGAACGAGGACATTCATGAGCTACACAACTCTAGTCGTTGATATACACATCAAAAAAGAAGCAAAATGTAAATTCGTGAATTGTAGAGAACATTATCAGCAAACAAAAGCTGAAATGATGGATTTCATTAAAGTTTCAAAAGCTTAGTCCGAAAAGGCTCAAAGAGGTAATGGACCCATACATTCAGATTTTGGAGTTAGTGTTCCTCCGTGTGATGCCCCAAATGTTCATGGCACTTATGAAGAATGGCCCTCATTCAGGGACATGTTTACAGATGCCAGATGTACAAAAATGATTGTACCTAAGAAAAAAGGCAAAAGGGGAAGCGAGTTCCATTGTAAATAAATATCCATTAACGAAAATAAGAGGATTTTAGTAGATATTCAGTTGAAATCTCTATTCAAAATCCCTCGCGCGGATTACGAATCAGTAGAAGCAATTAACAATATACAGGCAACTATTACTAATTGTCTTGCTCTGCTATCTTCTCAGGGAATAAATGTAGAACATTGAGATTCCATCCTTGTATATTTGTGCTCCACAAAAATTCCAACTGAAACATTAGCTCTATGGGAACAATCTCTTGTTTCAAATTCGATTTTACCTTCCTGGTCTCAAATGGAACAGTTTCTTATTAAAATATATCGAGTAGCAGAACGGATTGTAGGAATTACGAAAGATAATATTAAACAGACTCAATCTGATAACTCTCAAGGTCTCAATGCACAGCACTCTAAGTGCATTTTATGTGAAAGAAATCACAATTTACGAATTTGTTCGAAATTTATAGGCTTTTCTCTAAAGCAACAATAGTTTTGTTTTACAAAACGACATTTGTAAAAACTGTTTATCTGTATCACATAGAGTTTCTGATTACATTAGCCGATATAGATGCAATCAATGTGGTAATAAACACCATAGCATGCTTCACATGCAAAGAAGTTATAATTCCCAAAATTCCAAAGAATCGAGTACTGGAGATTCTGCAACAAGCACTTGTTGTGAAGAATTAATACTTTTTTAAAATTAACAACAAAACTCTCTTTTATTTCTGGAAAAAGGCCCTCTCCACCAAATCAAGTAAGTACAATCAATTTCTTGAATTTTGCTCAACTACGTCAATATTAGCTGATACACAACGCCGCGGTTGTGCTCTACATTTGTTACATTTCGTATATTTGGTCTCATCAAATAGATACAACAAATCCAACTTACAGTTCGGAATTTGTTTAGAGGGCTTAATACCGAATTCTAAATCACCGGGCAACTTGAGTTCTGTCCCGAAGACAATTTTTGCAGGTGTTCGAGAGGTTGAGTCATGAACAGCTGATCTGTATGCCAATAGAAATTTCGGTATGTGTTCATCCCAGTCCTTCTGATGTGCACTGACTACTTTCCTTAAATATTCCTCCAGAGTGCGATTGAATCTTTCGACCATGCCATCAGATTGAGGATGCAATTGCGTTGTTCTGGTATCCGTATAAATCGCACATTTCCTTGAATACGGCAGAATCAAAATTTCTACCCTGATCAGAATGCAACTCCAGTGGAAGACCATAGTGGCACACCTATTTGTTCACAAATACGCTTATAACCGTTTTAGCTTCCTGATTGGGTATGCCATAAGCACTATAACGTAACGGTTTCCGGCATCACTGACAGGGAAGGGGCCTGCTACAACCATTGCAATCCGCTCGAATGGCGCACCTGAGTTATACTATTGTCCACGTCTTCTTCTTACTGGACCATTCGCTGCTATGCATTGTGGACAATTGACTACCCAATCGGCTACTGCTTGCTGACAACCCACTAGGGTATTCATTCAACTCATTCGATTAATCGAATAAATTCTTACGAATAATGATTCGAACAATTTAAAAATAGCCATTTTCGAATAACGAATAATTCGAACAATTTTATGTAGAATAATCGAATAAAACGAATAAATGTTCATATATATTTAAATTTATTAAATTGCTTAAAATTTTTCATAATTTCAAATTTAAATAAGTAATAATGACTCACAAAAATTGGACTTGTACCAATGAAAATAAAAGGTACGGAATAAAATATTTGTTATTTAGCTGACGAAATATTAGAAAAATCTAAATTAATAATCAAAATTTTAACTTAGATTAAAATGGAGTTGAATGTGATGGAGAATGTGATTTTGAAACGGTCGTCGAAAGTAATATTGAGGATGACATTTATAATGATTGCATTGAAATAGATGAAGGCCATGATCTTATAATCTATATATATAAAACTACAAGGCCTGACTCACTCACTCACTGACTCATCAACGCCCAGCCCAAACCATTAAAGCTAGAAACTTGATATTGAAGTAGTAAGTTCCCTTTACATCATCTAGATCCACTAAGAAGGGATTTTTGGAAATTCGAACGCTAAGGGGAATAAAACGGGAAAACCCGGGTAAAACATGTACCTCCAAAACCAATAAGCATAGAAATAAAATTTTAAATGTGTCCACCTTTAATCAAAAAAAGAGCGACAGGTGTCTGGTACTTTTTGGAAATTCGATATTCTAGGTGGCCAAAACGGGTAAAAATAGTACCAGTAGAACCCTCTGTTAATCTTTATATCTCCTAAATAATTAAACTTAGAAGTACAATTTTTAGTTCATCTGATCCAAAAAAATAATGCATAGAAATCTTTTTCGTAATTTTTTCAAATTCGAATTTTGAAGGCGCAAAAATTGTATCCTTTGTTGGTACATTTTTTTCAAATTTATATTTGCAATAAAATGACCAAGAAATATTTTTTCTAATCGCACTTTTTACTGATAATTAATAAGAAAATTTTCGAATAATATTTCCACACGGGGAACAAAAAGGGTCCAAAGTGACATTTGATATTAAAAAAAAAAAAAAAATATCATTCCAACAAAAAAAAAAATAACAAGATGCTATTCGGAACTAAAGTACTAAATGGTAAAAAGGGGAAACATTCAGTACACATATTTTGGCACCTTTTTGAAATTAATTCTGCTATTCTATTTTAAGTGCTTTTATTTGAATTTGTTCAATAAAATGGTTTTGCCTCCACTGAAATTTGAATTTCTATGAGGAGATCCAATAAGAAGGGATTTTTTTGCTAGACGGGTAAAAACAACTAAATTCTGTAAACTAATATCTCTGAAATTCAGACAGATGGAATTAAAATTCAAAAAGCAAATGAATGCAATCAACAAATAAGCGGGCGCATGTATTCAACTTTTTTGATAATTGAGCTTTTAAAATGTTTTTTGAAATTCTGAAAAATAAGGGAACAAAACTTAAGTGATTTTTGTTAATTTTTGTAAACAAATATTTTTTTAATTCACAATTTAAGTTTTAAAGTATGTATTACAGTACAATTGAAATCGAATTTGTCTCTTAATAAAAAGCAGGTTTTTACATATCGAATGTGTTTTGATACTTTTTTTTTAAATCCGGACAAGCAATACAAATTAGACCGATTTTTTCTAATTTTCTAAAACAACTAAAACATTTCAGCCAAAATTTATTTTCACTATTTTTTCGCGCTTTTGTTGAATTTTATAACACACTTCTGTGTTAAAACAATCCTCATGCATATATTTTTGTGGAAATATTTTAAAAAATAATTGACAATCACATGGAATTTAGCAAACAATTTTTTCTTAATTACCTGGCCACTGTATATGCAATTTTAATAACTTTTCTAAAATCTAAATCATTGACAGCAACCAGACTTCTTTGTTACCGAAGAAAATATTCAGGATTATCTTACTAAATAATGCATAAACTAAATTTTTAGTTTAAAGTGATATGTTAGAAGGATACATTTATCCCTATATCCATAAACATTTTTATAATTTATAAGAGGTTTATAAAGTACGAACGTTCGAGATTATTTTGAATTTTTTTAATTTATAAAAACTATCAAATTAAGGGATATTTTGTATAGATGCGAAGGACTTTAAATTGAAATAAAACAGAGAAATGTGTTTTGAATATCTATCCAATTGGCTTTATAAATTAGACAATTTTATGACATTATTGTTTAAATATGAATTCAACAACACAAAAAACCCACAAGATGAAATTCGGAACTCAAGTAGGTACTAAGGGGTAAATTGTAGTACACATTTGGTACTTTTTTGCAAATCATTCAGCTATTCTATTTTAAGCACCATTATATTAATTTGATCAATAAAATTGATCAAAACACAGGTTGTTCGAATAAAGTCCAGTAGTCTAAACCCTTTCCCCCATATTCATAAAAATGTATCAAAGGTATATAAAACCAAATTTCAATACAAAATTTTAATTTAAACCTTTGAGTAATTGTTTATGAATAAATACTGTTCAAGCGATTTTATAATTTTTTTCTGCAATTTTAAAAAAAAAAATTTTTTGGTAATAGTATTAAAAAACCGTATTTTTTTACACATAATGTATTCATCATCATTGTGAAGTGCTTCGAAGTGACTTCATATATGTTTATATTAACCCATTAGGAGACAATAATAAATATTATTATTTATAAATTCACTGATATTTATTGTTGTGGGATATGCTAGTTCCTTTGTCTAAAGATATTATACAAATCAAACTATAGAGTGAATGAGAATTACAGACACTCAAGCTTTATTTGTAAAAATATCAAAGCTTAAACAAAACATCAACAATAAACAGTGAGTTTATCTTTTCTTACATTTTGTTTTTTATTTATGTATTTATATCATGGAAATATTTAAAACATTGAAAATATTGTTAAGCGTTCTGAGCATAAGTATTTTTTATACAAGACTTTTAAAATCAACAAGTTGGCAACACCGTTAGTAAATGTCACGTAGAAACGTAAAGAAATTCTGTTTTTAACAGGTTCAGACGTTACAGTTAAGTTACATTTTGTCACTATAACTGCTTTAACTACTTTACACACAATAGAAAGGATCAGCTGTTCCGTTCCGTTAAGGTTACATTACATTACAGTCGGCTAATCCACCCTTTAGTTTTTCTGTGCTGTTCCGTTCTGTTCCGGACGAACCTGTTAAAAACAAAAATTGTCTACGTAATTGTAAGTGACAGCGGCTTTTCAAATAAAGAAAAAAATATTTGTTATTGATTTTGTGAAATTTAATGTGCGACAACCTCAAAAAAAATTGATAATTTTCACATATTTTTGGACATTTTTTGTAAATATATTGCAGCTAATATCATAAAATTTTGCACTCGTTACTTTTATGATAAAAGGAGTAACTCTGGTGAAAATCATAAGAATCGGTCCATAATTTCTCCTAGCCCCCATACAAATTTCTTCCCGAAATATGGTTCTATTGTCTATAAATGCCTACAGAATAGGAATATCCATATAAAATTTAGCAAAAATAAGTTTCGTGGTAAAAAAAATTATATTACAAAATTTTTCGTGGATCGGCCCATATTTGACCATAGCCCCCATATAAAGAACACTTCCGAAAATCTCTTAAATAAGCATAAATATCTTATAAATATCGCTATCAAGTTGAAATTCGACATAAATAATCTTTATATATACCAAAATCGCTGTACCTAATTCTATGAAGATCGGCCGATAATTGGTTATAGCTCCCATATAAGGTCCACTTCCGAAAAACACAATAACCTACATAAATATCTAAAAAATATCAATATCAAAACAAAATTTCACACAGATCCATAATTTATATTTAGAAATCATACTACAAGATTTTGTGAATATCGGTCCATATTTGACCATAGCCCCCATATAAGGTCCACTTCAAAAAATTCGACAAAAATAATACTCATATATATAGATATCACTGTACCAAATTTTATGCAGATTGTTGGTCATAGCACCCCTATAATAATTGGTCATAGCACCCCTATAAGGCCCATTTCTGAAAAAAGATATTAACCTTAAAAAATATTAAAAACTATCGATATCAAAATGAAATTACACACAAATCAGTAATTTGTATCCAGTAATCATACTTCTAGATTTTGTGAATATCGGTCCATATTTAACCATAGCTCCCCGAAAATCACTAAAATCCTCATAAATTTCTTACAAATATAGTTATCAGGTTGAAATTCAAAACAAATTTATTCAATATATACAAAAATCGATGTACTAAATTTTATGATGATAGGCCCATAATTGGTCATAACCTTCATATAAGTTCCACTTCAGGAAAACACATTAACCTGCACAAATATCCATAAAAATCTATACTGAACCAAAATTTGTACTACAAGATTTTTTAAATATTGGTCCATAATTCGGCATAGCTCCCATATAAAGTCCACACTTGTTAACAGCGTTGTTTATATGAAATTCTACAAAAATAGCCATCAAATCCTTAGGACCATAATAGGTCATAGCATCCATATATTAAACCAAAATAGTACACAGATCAGTAATTTGTATTCAAAAATCATAATACTGAATTTTGTGAATATTGGTCCATAATTGGCCACAGCTCTCATATAAATACATAAAAATCACATTAAAATATTTTATGACAATGGAACGATAATAGGTCATAGCTCCCACATAAGTCCCACAACCAAATATTTTGAAATTTGTCTAAATATATTTGTATACCCTTTTTTATACTCTTGATGTTAAAAGGGAAAAATATTGATACAAACGTATTAACTAATTATTAAGTATATATTTTCGATTTGGTGGTTAAGCCCATACTAATGTATGGAGCACTAGTTTGGTGGAAGGCTCTAAGTAAATCCACCTACTGTGGGATAATTGAGAGAATCCTGCGAATATCCGCACTAATGATCACAGGTGCGCTGCGCAGTACTCCGTCTCGTGCTTTGTTTGTAATGATGCACTGGCTACCGGCTGATCTGATGGCAAAACAATTGACCATAAATTCGGCGGTAAGGTTGAGTACTGTTGGAGCATGGAGGTCTAGTTGTACTGGCCATGCGTCTATTTTGGGCAGTATTTCTTATCTCCCTGTTAATATTGACTACTGCACTCCCTTACCCTTTATTGACAGACGCTTCTCTGTGTCATTGACGGGTCTCCTTCCTCCATGGACACGTTTGTCATATACACAGATGGCTCTAAGTCTGCGGATAGTGTGGGTGGAGGCTTTTATATTCCCCATCTTCAGAAGAGGGTGTGTTTCAGGCTACATGATCAATGTAGTGTAATTCAAGCTGAGATTTCAGCGATCAAAAGGGCGGTACACTGGATGAAGTACTATAGGCTATTTGGAGTAAATATCCGAATCTGTACCGACAGTAAGCCTGCTATCAAATCCCTATCTGGCGTCTACTCGACATCCAGATTGGTACATGAATGCCGGGTATCTCTTAATGAGATGGCGAGACATTCTAACCTGGAGTTATTCTGGGTGCCTGGTCACTCTGGTGTACCTGGCAATGCTATTGCGGATGAACTGGCCAAAAGAGGCTCACGTCTACAAATTGACGAGATCGATAACTTGGTCGGTTCACCGCTGTCTTGCTGTAAGTCAATCATACAGCGTAAATTATTTGAGTCTGCTCAACTCAGATGGTCTAACTTGACAAACTGCACGATATCGAGACTCACCTGGCCCGTTTATGACCATCATAGGTCAATGTCCCTCACGGGGCTACCTCGGGCTAGGCTACGAGCTCTGATGTCAGTGCTCACGGGGCATTGCTTGATAGGTGAGCATGCTAGGAGAATGAATACTCCATATAATGACTTCTGTAGAAGTTGCCATGATGAAGACGAGAATGAGACGATTGAACATCTCCTCTGTCTTTGCCCTGCCTTAGCAGGGGTGCGGACTGCGACAATAGGTAGTCCATTTTTGCACGGCCTAGCGGATCTATCTACTCTGGATGTCAGGAGGATGGATTCGTTCATTCGTGCGTCAGGTTGGTTCGGCATTGAACCCAGTTCTGACATGTGAAGGATCTCTTGAGGTCCTGAGCATGATCCTTAGGGTAACACAAAGGGACCAATTTCATGGACCCAAGTGAGCTGGTTGATAACTAGCTGCCTTTATAACCTAACCTAACCTAAGTATATAAATTGTTAAAATTCATACGTTCAAACAGGAATTTTAGTTATAAATTGCTGAATTAGAAACAATTGTTTGTACATTTGAAATAAAATATCTTCTGCGTAAACTAGTCTTTCTGACAATTGTTATATTATTTCAGTTGTTATACCATCATATTTAGGTGGAGGGTATTTAAGATTCGGCACGGCCGAATATAGTACTCTTACTTGTTTTTGACTAAATTAAATTCAAATAGTGTTGAAAATAGCAATCTAACTACAGTTATTAAAAAAATGTACAACAGTTATGGGCGAAAATATATAGTAAATTAATAAATATAAGGCTTTCAGCACTTTTTCGGAAATCTAATGCTGAAGTTCTGAAGATTATGTCATATTTTGTATTTTTAAAGATCAAAAATCGTTTCTGATTTTTTTAAAATAATTTTGAATAATGAATGTTTATCCCCACAGATTAAGTCAACTCGCTTTCAATGCTATATATTAAACAATTTTGCATATAACTATAGTACTTTTTGATGTCGATTTATTTATTAAACTAAGAAAACGTCAATTTAAGAATATGATAACAAAGTCGGGCTAAATTATAATGTTATTCATCTGATAGTATTTTTGATTTTCATAAACATAGAATACTTCAAAGTTAGAACTTGAGATTCTCTGAGACTTAAAAACAAGCGACTTAATACGTAAAATGATCAGAATTCCAACCCAAATCCCAAAAAGTCAAAATTTTCTTTAGTCTTATGCATATAAAAAATATTTGTCCGTCTGACTGTATGTATGAAGCATGAAAATTATGCTATTTAAAATCAGCGAAATCCATTTACAAAACATGGAGTTATAAAGAATTTTCCAAGTTTTCCCATCGAAAATGGGTTTTTGGACCATTGCAAATTTGCCAATCTGGGCAAACAAAAGAAAACAAGTCTTTGGTTCCTTTTTATTTAGATGCTTTTTGAGTTTTTTAAACAATGAAAACAAAAAACTTTCATTTCCCATATGTATCAAGTGAAGATGTAAAAAAGAGTTATTTTTTTGTTTTTAATGATATTTTTTTTTAATTTTGAATGAATACCTACTACTTCTGACCTAAAAACATATAATTTGATAACCATGATCCTGAGTAAAGTAATAACTTTACTCAGTCACCTTGTAACTCTTAATGGTACTTTGACCCTAGATTATTCTAGAAACCTGAAAGTTATAATAGTGGTATAAAATATTTAGCTTGCGTAATGATTAATGATCCTGCGACGTCAAAGTTATATCATAGGTTTCATGATGTTACATTTAAATAAATTATTTAACATATGCAAATAATATTAGAAGCACATATCTACTTGAGTTTAGTAATAAACCACTGGACTTAATAATATTTCTTCGCATTTAACATTTTTAATTTATTTCTTGAGTAAATTGAGATTTCATCAGACTTTCAGATGTGTCCGCATTACTGATTGCAACATGGAAATAGTAACTAAGATCCCAATTTCTTGTACACATTTACTTTTTAAGTTACTTTTATATTCAATTATTATTTTTCATTTACATGAACACGCCACTGTACATTATTTTGTTCATTTATATGTATAATTCCCAAACGGTTTAGATGAAAATAAGTATAAGCAAGCAAGGTTGAGTTACAGTCGAGGCGGTTCACACAAGACACGAATGCGGAAATTGTAATATTATAATTGAAGAGCCGACAGACTTTGCGAAAGTAAAACCTGTTGTAAATTTTTTGAACAATACGAGACCTTTGGTTGAGTATTGGATAAATTACCTACACAGTGACTTCGGTTTTCTGTTCTCACAGTGGCTTTGGCTGTCTGTTCTCACAGTGGTTTCGACTATCTGTTCTCACAGTGACTTCGGTTGTCTGTTCTCACAGTGGCTTTGGCAGTCTGTTCTCACAGTGGTTTTGACTGCCTGTTCCCACAGTGGCTTTGGCTGTCTGTTCTCACAGTGGTTTCGACTGTCTGTTCTCACAGTGACTTCGGTTGTCTGTTCTCACAGTGGCTTCGGCCACAGACTAGATAGGTAACTGAGAGCCAAAAACCTAAGTCTGTTGTCAAAAACCTAATTCATGAGAATGTATTGCATGTTTTTTTTTGTTATTGTATCACCCGTAAGTGTGAAAAGAGAGTAATTTTTCAATATATATTACTCTCTCCTTCCATTCTATGTGTTTATTCTATGGCTTCGGCCATGATACAAAAAAATTACAAGGTAGTTTCATATATATTTTTTTGACAAGAAAGGGGATTTTTGAAGTTTATTTTATTTGTAAATATTCAGTGAAACGTTGCCACATTTAGAAAAAGGTTACAATACTCCGAGAAATTTTCCATGAAATATGTGTAGTATGTAACAGTTCACAATACTGCAATTTATATTTAAAATAAATAAAAACGGATTAATCTATGACTTGTGCCTTTATATCACATAGGCCATGACAATTAAAAGCTGCCCGAAGATAGTGATACCTTTTTCAATCAGACTTTAAATGTATGGATGTTTTTAAATTTATCAGAGGAATTCTAACGTTGCCCCAATTGTTGCATCAAAAGGATGTTGTGGTCGACTTTCTTTTATAAAACTAGTCTGTGCTACAAACGTGTTACTGCAGTCTTTACTAACTACTTTATGTGTTGGCTAGAGATTTGAGAGAAGACTTTTATCCCTATTTTCAACGTGTCCTGGATAGATTAATCAGCCCAATTATGAATAAAAAATTCCGCGGGAGTTTGTTCCCCGGGAGTTTTTTCCCATTGAATTTGTATAGGAAAAATGAGAAAAGGGGAAAAACTCCCGGGGAATTTTTATTCATAATTGGGCTGAATATGTTTGCTCAATAGTCACGATACTAACCAATTGGAGTGGTCTTTTAGTGGTCTTATTTGAAACGCAATATAGGCTTTGTCTTCAATTGTATACCACCCTTGCTGGACGAGGGACGCTATGAAGAACGTGATACCAATTATGCCGTTTCTCATTTATTGCTCGGGATGTTCGTGATTATGGCAAGTTCCTGGAGTTTATATTGACAACTATAGAGCGTGAAAAAAAATAGTGTGCAGGGCTGTGGAGTTTATTGAGATAAAGCGCGGCGTAAAGGCACAATTCCATGGCATTGCCGGAGACTTTGTAGTTTATTTTAGAATCTTTGGTGGCGGATAAGAAGATAAAACCACAACAGAGCCAGCTGTTGAATGATATAGTGGAATATCGTCAAATATTCCACTGTATTATTCATCATACCAAGTATCTGACAGTTATCCCAATAAAATTGTCTCTCAAATCTTATTAAGAGATTACACAAACGGTTGTACATTCGTAAAATTGTTCTCTTATTCGTGGAGGTGCAAGAGGTTTGTGCCGGCAATCCAGCATAAACTAAATCAGGGATTGCCAAAACTAAAACTGTCATTGTATTGGTGAGAGAGCTACCCAGCAAACATAATGTCAAACACTTAAAATAAGAACAAAATAAAGAATGTTTAGATTTAGAATTTTTGCTAGATTATTATTATTAAATGAATGTAATTTAAATTTTAAGGAAATAAAAGATATATGTACATTATACAGCCGAAATTCTCTAAAATTTTTTATTTATTTCTGACATTGTTGTTTTGTGTTCAATTGTAATTGAAGCTATGCTTCGTCCAAAAACCAACCAACAACAATGCTTAATGAATTTCTGAAAAAAATGAGACATTCTTATTCTCTTTAAAAGAGCATAACGTTCTTTTAAAGAGAATAAGAATATGTGTATTGTTCTCTGCAGTGATGTTAACCGTACGGTAATTACCGTATTGTACGGTAATTAAGTCCTCCGTACAGTAGGCAGGTAATTTCTACATTTGTACGGTAATTTTAAAAAGTTTAAATTTTTAAGAATTATATCCAAAAGTTATATTTCCATAATGTGTCTACATATGATATACATATTTCTCATTAAAATCTTATATCTTATATATAAATAGGCCACACGTTTTTTTGTGGTACACTTTTAAGTATTGTCCACCAATATTGATGAAACATGCATGGTTTTAAAGGTTATTTACTCTAGATATGCACAATAGGGATATAACTTTTGACATTTTTTGCAAATATGCAAATTCACATAGCATAGTCGAATAGAGAATTAAAAAAATATGAAAAACCAGGGTATTATTTTTTCGCGGTCGTTAAAAAAGTTTACATACCAAAAGCAATAATGTTTTTCATTTTTTTAAGGTCCTAATTTTGTAAATCACTTGCGTTAAACGCTTCACCAACGCTGTTGTGAACGCGTAACAAAAAATATAAAATTTAGTCAACGCCGAAATATTACGATGTCACTTCTATTGTCAAATCTCTACGCAGCCGTGGTTGCCAATGTATAAGTTGATACTAAAATTTAAAATAAAAACATACAAAAAGATGTACTTATATCGTGTTGGCAATGCTGTAAGACAAACAGCTGTATGGCGTTTATTTACTTTTGAATCCTTAAAATATTTGTTCAAAGAAGACACAAAAATATAACAAAATAAATATTAAAAACATAAAAGTGAAGTTTTCTGCTGGGATAGAGAACGATACTTGTGGAAGCTCAGTACCGGAATTCAATAACTTTTTAACGACAAAATTTTGTCGTTAAGTTATCAAAATTCATAAGTTAACAATACTTATCGTTAAGAGATACTCCGAATTGAATTATACGGATTATTTTCGTTAAAAATAGTCGGAAAATAACGACATTTGTCAGGTTAACAACAAATAAAATGTTCTAGTTAAGCCATAACGATAATTGTTAAGAAGTTAGTTTTGTAACATAAATATTTGAAATAAGCCGTTCTTTGAAAGCACGATTGGTCAACCTTTTTGTGTTCGTTAGATACAGACTGATTTGAGTTTTAAATATACAAATTAACTTGCCTTAATTATCATTTGCTTTTAAAAAATAGTATTTGAATTTTAAGAGCAACTTTTATATGGGGCATAATATCCTTATTTAACACATTTCTGGAGTGTATAATGTTTATCCCTATATTCAAATTTCCTAGTGAGCAATTTATTTAGCGATGTGATACGAGTATAAACTTACAGTCAGCAAAAAAAAAACTTGTACACTTCCCAAATCAAAATTAAAAGAGACACGGTGATAAAAGTATAGAAGGAAAATAAGGTTTATTATTCAAAAATTAAAGCTTGAGATCCATATTATTATTGTACATACATATATACTTATTTCGATATGCATATATCTAAAAAAAAATAACAACAACAAAAATATGCCAATATTCATAAGCAAAAAAAAATTTGTACAGTAGAAAAAATCTTAAAATTACAACAATAAATAATGAAATATTATAATTTTTTAATACTTTGTGTGTTGACCTTTTGCTTCTTTAACGGCTAAGAGTCTTTTTGGCATCGAGTGGACCAATTTTTTTGTAATTTCTTGGGGAATAGAACTCCATATGTCCATTAGGGCATTTTTTAAAGTTTCTTTGCTAGAAATATTATAATCCTTCAACTTTGTTTTCATATGTGCCCACAAATGTTCAATTGGGTTCAAGTCCGGGCTCTGGGGAGGATGAGGCATAACTTTTTTTGTGTTGTAAAGCAACCATTCTCTCACTACTAAGGCCGAGTGCTTAGGATCGTTGTTTTGGACAAACACAAATCCGTCTTCCAAACCCATTTTTTGGGCAGATTCAACCAAGTTATGTTTTAAAATATTTAAATAATCCGTTTTGTTCATAATTCCTTCCACAAAAACAAGGTTTCCCACTCCATTTGCTCCCATAGCTCCCCACACCATTACATGGCCACCTCCATGCTTAACAGTGTGCGATACATTAGATGGATTTAGGGCTTCCCCTTCCTTTCTCCACACAAATTTACGGCCGTCACTGCCAAATATATTGAATTTAGACTCGTCTGTAAAAATAACTGTTTCCCACAAAGCAGTGTCTTTGTTCATAAACTCATTTGCATACATTATGCGTTTCCTGATATTTGCTTTGGAGAGCAGCGGCTTCTTACGAGAAGAGTATGCGTATAAATCTTTCGAATGAAGGAAGTTTCTTATTGTCTGTGGAGTAACGTCAACTATATTAGAATTTTTAAGCTCATTTGCAATTTTAACGGCAGAAACATGTGGATCTTTCTTCACAAAATTACATATTTTCCGTTCAGTCTGAGGAGTATTTATCTTCTTTGGGCGGCCACTACCACTGGGTCTTTCGAAAGAATTATGTTTTTGGAAGGTTTTAACAATATAATGAACGGTACTGTATGGCTTTTTAACCATTTCCCCGATTTCTCGAATTGAATTATTTTCCTTCCACAGTTTTATAATTAATTCTTTCAAATCTTTCGATGTTTGTTTTTCCGCCATTTTAATCACTTTTTTGAGATTATAAGTTACCGATCACTTTGAAAAACATGTTTCGACTAACTTAAAACTCTAATTGAACCATTTATGTGCAAAAAATTTGTAACGGGACTATTTGTACAAACAAAATAACAAGTGTACAACTTTTTTTTTTGCCATGTAATTTTCTCAATTTCCATATTTTAGGAGATGACATGAAAACGATTAATGCAATAGAAGAGATCAAACATACAAATAAAAATATATAAAATTTCCTTAAACTTACATAAATCACATGATAAAAATAATAAAATTAATACCAAGTTCAATGCAAGTACAGTTTACTTCAAAGAGTGTACAAGTTTTTTTTTTACTGACTGTATATAAAAGCTAAAAAATCGTTTTTAAGACCGTTTTCTTAGAAGGAAATTCATCCGAATTGTTCGACGGTCCTTATAACAACAAATATCTAAATTCTGAATCAATGATCACTTGTGGTGGCATAGACATATGGATTACACTGGGTTACTTTGATTTTTTGAAAAAAAAATTCTTGTTCTTCTTTTTTCAGTAGGTTTCGCGAATATATGTATTTGGGGGATCTGGTGTTTGATTTTTAAATATAAATGCGATTATTTATTCACACGACTACAATTTTATCTACCAACACGAAAATACAGTGAACATTTTAATAAATAAAAATGATTTTTTTAATTTTAAAAATAATGAAATTTATATTTTTAACTATATTCGTCGTTAATATGTATTACCGAGAGAAATCGTTAACTTCAAATACTGAATATTAAATTTGTTAGAGCAACCGATAGGAATATATAAAAACTTATAGAATTGCGGTACTGGGCAGACATTTGATGCTAGTCCAAACCTAAAGTAGTTACATAAGTATGTTTATTTCAGAAACAATTATATTTAAAAATGTTTAAATATATGTTATTTTTTTTAAGAATATTTGACCACTTTTTAAACTAACGCCAAGAAAATTGAAGCGTTAAATTTGACAGTCAAAGTGACAATAAAAGTAAGTGTTGCGTTGTATAAAATATACAATTTCAAACAACTGCAATCACAATAACGTAAGAATCAGATGTTACAACGCGAGCAGTCACTTGCTTGAACGCAGTGATTTGCAAACTGTAATTTAATGCAACGCAAAGAAAATGGAGGCGTTGCGTTTTATAAAATTAGGGCCTAAATTATTTTGAAAAACAATATATTTTATTTTAATAATAACTGCGGACATACTTCAAACGATAATTTTTAAATAAGGGAAGTATTCCTCACACTTGCAAAAAAAAAATTAAATTATTTATATAATTTTTCAGAGAAAAAAAAATTTGGTTTATTGTAGAAATTTTTGTTGGTGCGTGATGTTTTTGATTCCAAATGACCTAAAAAAATTATTTTCATTAGTAATACAACATTGGCCATCACGTGGTGGTATGCCAAAAATTTCGCCAAAATTAGTTATATACCTAATCCACAATTTAAAAAATTCGTTAACAATTTTTTCAATAAAAGTGGTAATAAGCGTTTTAAAAGTGGTCGAGCGTCGACCACCAGGCGATCCTAGTAAACATAAAATTTTGAGGATGATGGTAACCAACTACCGCCTCTATCTTTGATATTCACGAAAATTACTTTTTGATGGTAAAATGTTCAGTAAAACAGCCCTCATCTATGCATAGCTATGGTGTGAATTTCTTACAAACATATTGTTTTTTGCTGTTTTATTTCACTATCGGCCATTTTCACAATGTACGATTATTTAATTTTAACCGGAAAATTAACTAACTGTCGGTTTGTTTAACGGGGGCCATTTAACCAACGGTTACCGATTTACGTTTCACCATCATTTGATTACTTAACCAAAGCATTCAGTAGAAAGTATGGCAATAATGCATACATTTGTTTACGAAAAATAGTGTAATGAAAGATTGAAATATAAAAAATTGTCTAAAAGACGGCATAAAAAATAATAATTTGTGTTTTCTTATTGGTATAATAAAAAAACGTATAAAACTCAAAAATATTAAGGTACCTAACTGTAAAATTTACAGAACAAACTGAACAACAATTACTGAAAACCAACAAGGAAAAGTGCACATTTGTTGTTTGGTTTGTAAGTGCAATATCCGGGAGGTATATGGATAACCCCGTGCAAAATTTACTTTTCTTCGCTTTACACTTTTAAAAATTATAAATATTACAAAAATATAAATGTTTTTCCATGTTCTTTTATTATATTTCTTACAATTAAGATGCTAACCGGCGAAATTTATTCGGTTATATTTAACAGCAACTTTGTTGTTAAATAGTGTCAGTTAAGAATTAATTGTACATTGTGAAATTCATATTAGCCTAACTTGCGGTTAAAGTTCACGTTAACTTTTAATCGTACATTGTGAAAATGGACGTATGTATGTTATACAATTAATTTTTTCCGAAAAGCCTCTATATTTTCAAATAATTAATTTTCAAATATTTTTTTGGAATAATTTCTTCTTGCAATTCATGTTTTCTTACTAATTTTTGAATGCTGAACATGAATTTTACATTTTTCAATCATTTAAAGAAATGAATTACCATGAAAATATTTTACCTTTTTGTTTTTGGAAAATATAATTTCCACGGCATAAAAATTAATGGTTAAAGTTGGAGTTTGCTTAAAAAAATGTCTACTTTTAAAGTGTTTTTTATCTTATGTTGTATTATTAGCCGTTATCTTAAATAAATCACGTTAAAAACTGACAGATGGCATAAATGAAATCAAAATAATTTATTCTATTAAAATGCAAAATCCTCAATAATGCAAAATTTTAAAAACCAATTATATGTGGGATTCAGTAGTTGTTTAAAAATAATAATTGTTGCATACCGAATTTTAATAACTCAAGTAATTCGCGAAAAAAACAGTTTTTTAGCTTTCTTGAAAATTTTTTTTTTTTTAAGATAGAGAGTTTTGAATAAAGGCCATCGATATATTGAATTATAAGAAAATATTATTATTTTTGTACAAAACTTTGGATACGGTAATTTTACTTAAAAAACGGTAATTTTTTAAGGGATGTACGGTAATCAAAATTAAAAAGTTAACACCACTGTTCGTCTGCACAATTGTGCTATGAAATGACAATCCCTGAACTAAATCCTTATGCTAACGATACTCAGGAATTGAAAGCCTTGGCCAGAATTGTGTTGCTGCTCAATGCCTTGGATAAACGAGCAATATTTGAATAAAATATTTTTTTATTTTATTTATATTTGAAGTAACTTCAATAAAGGCAAAAATCGGATTATGTTTAATGAATATGGTAGCTTTGTTTTAGATATAAACTTCAAATCCCCTTTATTGTCAAAAGCTTAATTAGGTAGACAGAAATATAAAATGAAACTACCTTGTATTTTTTTATATCATGGCTTCGGCCATAGGGTAACATAGAGACGAGACGTAATTGTCAAAAACCTAAGTCTGTTGTCAAAAACCTATCTCTCGCAACAACAAAATACATGCTAGTCAATGTATTTTGTTGTTGTATCAAACATATTTTTTGTTGTATTTTTGTTTGACAAATCGTAGTGTCTCGTCTCTATGTATAATTCTCTATGGCTTCGGCTGTCTGTTCTCACAGTGGTTTTTGACTGCCTGCAGTGTAGCCAGATGTGGGGATTTGTCCCCAATTTGGGGATTTCAAAATTTTACATGCTGTTTGACAGCTAGCTGTTCGTGCGAAAGAAGTGCTGCGTATGTTATTTCGTGTGGAAAAATAAGGTTGCCAGATGTATTTCACATGTTTTCCACAATAAAAACGGAGTACTGCTTTTGCGAAATTATTTCGCATATATTTCATTCCAAATATTTTATATGTAGTTTGACAGCATTTCGCACGAAATTTTGAACAGAGTACCTAGCTTTAATGGGGATGTGCGCGATAAAAATCACAAGTAATTGAAAATTTTCAATAAAAAATCAGGCGAACAAATCATTTCGTGTGGGCCAGCTTTAGACAGTTTTTGTCCGAATTTATATTTTTCAACGGGTTTGGAAAGAAAACTGATTACGTTTTAAAATACCGTGCATATTTTGATACATTTGTAAGTTATAAGTATTGTTTTTGTTAAGAATATCTAAAAAAAAAAACAAAATTTGATTTTAATAGCATTTCAATACTTATTTTGATATGAAAGCTTATACCAATGCATTGATATACATTTTTATTGCAATGTATAAAGAAAATTTAGTTCTTAACATGTCTTCTGTATATGTATATGAAAACTATTTGTATTGAATTTTATTTGAGTTTGAAATATTTTTAAGAAATCTATACTCATTAAAATGATTTTCGGAAGTGGGCATTATATGGTAAATTTGGTGAGGCAGGTTCGGCAAATATAAAACTTATTTTTGCTGAATTTGTTTTTTATACCTATATAACTAAGATATAGCAATCGTATGGGGGCTATGAGAAATGATGTACCCATTCTAATCAAATTCAATAGGCTTCGTCCCTGGGGTAATACAAGAGCTTGTACCAAATTATCTTTGAAATTGCGACCTGTAGTTTGATTACAAGGTTTAATTGGACGGACGCAAAATCGTAAAATCGACTCAGAAAGTGACCCAGAACATATTGGTATACTTTAAGGTGGGTATTGGGACAATATTTTTGGACGTTGCAAACATCAGCTCTAACTCAATATACCCTTCTTTGGAACTTTTTTCGAAAAAGTTTAATAACTTTTGCAAATATAAACCGATTTCGACAAGTAATGTTTATTTCTATATATTCTATTGTCTTTAAAACACTGTGTAAAAAAATAGGTTTTCATAGAAAAAAATTAAAATAACTTTGTTGAATTTGAAAAACGACGAAAAAAATTTGCAAAATGTGTGAGTTAGAGGTACTAAAGTACTACTTAAAACAGTTTTTTCAAAATAACTCAAAATTTTGAGGATGTTTCAAAATCTTTGAAAACGGTTTTAGTATTCCCTCACCTAGGCCTACAACCACCATTGGGTCGCTTTTCAAGTTCTGACAAAAAGTTTTATTTTGTAGCAGAGTGTTATCTTTAAGTTCTATTTTAATACGACAATGAGTTTTTCAGTGCTTTTTTTTAAATTATACTTAAATGGATTCCACTTCCGATGCTGTGAAATTATGGCTTATTTTGTCCATTTTTTACAAAATATACTTTCTTTTTCTGGAATAAAAAATCTAATATTATAAAGCTCTTGATTTCTCAATGAGTTATAAAAACTAATTCATACAAAAATCGGATAAACATCAAGAATTCTTTGGCAGGTTTCAAAGTAAAATGACATCTTCCAAACAACTTGTTCCAAAATCGATGAATCAACATTTTGAAAACTGACAATGAGGTAAATAGATGTAAAAATGCTTGTATGTTATTATGCCAGATTGAAACTTTAGTTTGTTAAACTCAACATAGTAAAATTTAGTATTAACAATATAATTTAATTTTTTTTATGGTGACAAAATTGGGGAATTCAATTTTGAAATAGGGATTTTTTGGGGACATCGACTTTCAGATTGGGGACATAAGGTAAACATTGTCTGGCAACAATGACTGTCTGTTCTCATAGTGACTTCGGTTGCCTGTTCTCACAGTGGCGTCGGCTGCCTGTTCTCGTAGTATAAGCAATCAGTGCTGCCAACTTTTTTTTATAGAAATCGTCAATTTACAAAAAAAAAATCGTCAAAATCGTCAAGTTAAAAAGAAAAAATCGTCAAGACAAAAATACGTTAAAAATACCAAAAACATTTTTTTATTAACTTTTTAAATATTTTTTTTTATTTACATGCAAATAAAGTTATTATTTAATAAAAAAAAATAATTTAATTTTGGTATTATGTGTCTTTACTCTGGTAGATTTCTGTGTGACATTTTTTTAACACTGAGAATTATTTAACTTAAGATAATCTTTTGAAAACAATATTCCTTGTAATGTTGAAGAATCCAAAGCATTTCTGATTTTTGTTTTATTTAAATTTACAGTATTAAAAATTCTTTCAACGTTGTCCGACGAATGTGGTAGTGCCATTAAACTCGAAACAAATTGTGTTAAAATTGACTATCTTTAAATTAGAAACATTTTTCCAATGTTTCGAGTTCAGTGAATTTCATATTACGTAATTCTCGAACTTCATTATCAAGTTCTCGATATTCTTTTCCATTTAATAAATTTGGAATAAGTTTGGCCAATTGTAAAATTGAATAATTTTTTTTGTTCAATGGAGTTAATCCTTCTAAAAGTTTATCGCCAAAATCAAAATGTTTTAAAATTTGTGAAACCAATTCAATATAAAATTGGACGCTGCACAGTGGTATGAGAATAAAAAAAGAGGGAAATAAATCTGTAACTTCTAAACCCTTACGCCGATTTGAATGAAATTTCACATGCGCAAAGAGGAAGTGTAGTCGAGTTTAAGTTTTGAATTTGGACCTCATGACCCCACCAGGAGCGGGACCAGGGGTTCCCAAATTAGGACACCTCGGGTATGTTCAATTTTTAAAATGATCCTATTTCTTCGTTTGTGTTCTGATTTAAAAAAAAAACCTCGTCGTAGCTATCAATTATCTCTTATAGCTTAGGAGATATTCGCATTTGAAAATTTAATTTTCAACATTTTTACCATATAACATATATCATAACAAATATCTCGTTTTTTTTTGATGATATTGACGGCTAAAAATAAATTAAATATAAAAAAAGAATATATGTATATCTTTAACGCGAATGGACGCGAAATTATATTTAAATATACAATCGTTTTTTGATTAAGTCATAAAATATAATATTAAAAGTGCCAATTAAAGTTATCTTTTATTATTTTCGTTCTGGTGTTTGTTTTCTTTTTTCCACCACTAAAGAGCACAAGTGTAAAAAAATAAACAGAGAATACTCTTTATGAGTTTCTCAAGTGGTAATCATAGTGAGCGCAGGCTTAGCATGAACGGCAGAAATGCATATGTGTTTGTGAATGTTGAAGAAAATTCGAAAGAAAACAAAAATACAAGAGTTGATGACAGCTTGTATTTGACCGCCAAACAAAGTGATCGAGCTCGTTCATTATCCCCCGCTTTGTTTACGAAAGGTGTTTGTACAACAAAAGAAAATTTGCCGTTGACAGCTGTTGATGGAAATATGGTAACCAAAAGTAAACTTTTAGTAGTGCCTGAAGGTATGCTAAATAATTCACCCCTAAAACAAGGCTCGGCAATTTTAATAAAAGTTCGAATCAAACACTACTTAATGTGTGATCTTTGCGAAGATTATCTTCAAGCTACTACAATCTGTCTTGAAGATTTTCATCGAAACTTAGTGATTTCATCGATATACTCACCCCCTAGATTTTCAATTACAGAAAGTCAATATAATAGATTTTTTAAATCACTAGGCCCCCTTTTCCTGGCTGCTGGCGATTATAATGCTAAGCACACATTCTGGGGATCACGACTGATTACCCCTAAAGGTCGTGTTTTGTTTGATACAATTTCTAAAATGGGTTTGAATGTGATTTCGAGCGGCCAACCTACCTACTGGCCTACTGACCCACGAAAAATACCGGATGTCAGTAGGCCAGTAGGCGTGATGAAAAATATCCCTGGAGAAATGATTCAAGTTGAATCCTCGATGGAACTATCTTCAGATCACTCAAACACTATTGTTACTTTATTGAGCCCCCGAGAAATTGTATCCCCGACTGGTAATTTAGCGATGACAGGCACAAGAATTGATTGGCTCAAATATAAAAAATACCTCAGTACACATTGCTCGGAAAACATACCGCTAAGAACACCAGAAAACATCGATCACTCTCTTATCAATTTCGATAAAAATCTCAAACTGGCTGCTCAACATGCTACCCAAACCCCCCGACAAATCAGATATAATAGAATTAATTCTGCATATGTCGAACGGCTCTTAAATGAAAAAAAAAGAGTTCGAAGAGAGTGGCAATTGCACAGATCCCCCCAACTCAAATCGAAGCTTAAAGATTGTATAAAAAGACTTAAAAAGCTCTTGGAATTTCGAAAAGTGGAATCATTGAATAAATATTTAGAAAGACTGGACGCAACCCCGCAATCGGATTACTCATTATGGCGAGCAACAAAAAGTCTTAAAAGACCTGTCATATGTAAGCCCCCCTTGCGAAATTCAAGTGGTGGTTGGGCAAGAAATGATACTGAAAAAGGGAATCTGTTTGTTAATCATTTGAAAAACGTATTTACACCGAACACATCAAATGAAGCAATTGAGTTGCCACCTGTTGTACCCCATTTTGGAGCAGTCGTACCCCTACGTTTTGAGATTCGAGAGATCGAAAAGGCTGGTATTGACAAAATCAGTAACAAGATGCTTATGGAGCTACCCCGCATAGCAATAAAAATAATTCTTTTTATTTTTAATGCTATATTACGCCTTGAATATTATCCTCCAGAATGGAAGGTTTCACTGGTTACCATGATACCTAAGCCGGGAAAAGATCACACAAAAGTAGAATCATACAGACCAATAAGCCTATTGTCTAATATATCAAAGCTATTTGAGAAGATACTTATGAACAAGTTGTACCCGATGTTAATTGAAAACAATTGTATTCCGAATCATCAATTTGGTTTTAGAAGAAAACACAGTACTATTGAACAAACCCATAGACTTGTAAATATTGTAAGAAAAGCGTTTGAGGAAAAGAAATATTGTTCCGCTCTCCTTATTGACATTTCTCAAGCGTTTGATAAAGTATGGCATGATGGTTTAATATACAAACTGAGGCAAAATTTACCCGCAAACACACATAAGCTATTGGAAAGCTATTTAACTGGTCATGGAGAAGGAAGCTATCCACGTGGCCTTAATCCGGGCGTCCGGTCACGAAACTATGTGCTCCTTTCTCCGACCCCTGAAGGTAAAGAAGGAGCTGTATTTTGGTCAGGAAAGACATTAAGGTTTTCCTTCTATCTAATTACAGTTCTGGTGATTTAACGGTAGTTGCACTAGAGCGACAAGGGTTACCAACCCTAATCATATCATCTGCGTACCTACCATACGAAGAAGTTAATCCGCCCTCACGTGCTGTACGCACACTTAGGGGCCACGATCTCATCATAGGATGCGATGCAAATGCCCATCATACTCTGTGGGGGAGCTCGGATATAAATGACAGGGGTGAGTGTTTACTTCAATACCTTCTATCTACTAACCTAAGTGTTTGCAATAGGGGTAATAGACCAACGTTCTTCAATAGGATCAGGGAGCAGGTCATTGATATTACTTTGGTAGGGAACACTGACTCAGTTAGAATTCTTGATTGGAGAGTTTCACTCGAGTGCTCATTCTCCGATCACCACAGGATACTTCTTACGATACAGCTTACACTGGATATGGAAAAACCCTTTAGAAATCCTAGGAAAACCGACTGTGTCAAATTCAGTAATCTTAGTGACACCATACCACCTCCAGCAATGGATGGACTAAATGGTACACGGGACTTGGACGACTCGGTAGAGTTTCTATCCAGGTCATTAAGGGAAGCCTACTATGCTTCGTATAGGGAGCGGCAGGGACCTAAGAAATTCCGGCAACCATGGTGGAATCCTAGACTAATGCAGCTAAGGAAGGAATGTAGAAAACTTTTTAATAAGGCGAAGAGGGATCAAGACTTGTTGAGCTTGGACGCTTATCGTCAAAGCTTCAACACTTTCAAAAGGGAAACCAGACGGGCAAAGAAGGAATCTTGGGAGCGTTTCTGTGAGGAACTGGAGAATATCACGGAGGCATCGCGTCTACGAAAGGTACTATCCAAAGATCCTGGTACGCCTGGATTCCTGATGAAACCAGATGGTAACTTAACTGAAAGCAGTACCGAAACTTTGGAACTACTTATGGAGACACATTTTCCGGGTTGCAGGGATGATGAAAATGAGGGCTCCGCTTCGGAGCACCTTGCAGCTTCTCAAATCCACATAAGTGCATTAGTTAGCTCCATTGTTAGCGTGGAGAAAATTTCGTGGGCGGTGTCATCTTTTAAGCCCTATAAATCTCCAGGGCCAGATGGCATATTCCCAGCGTTACTCCAAAAATCAATTTTAACCATCATGCCATGGCTTATAATGATATTTAGGTACAGCCTGGAAACAGGATACATTCCTAAAGAATGGAGAGAGGTTACAGTGGTATTTATCCCCAAAGCGGGAAAGGTAAACCACATTACCGCCAAGGACTATAGACCGAGCAGTCTGTCATCGTTTTTATTGAAAACACTGGAAAGATTGATCGATATCCATGTCAGGAACATCCTCTCCCCTGATAATTTCTGTAGGGCACAGCACGCATACTAAAGCATGATCGTATTGGTCATGGCACCATCCTACAAAAGATAGGCAGGCCAATCATAGGGCGGGAAACGGATTACATAATACCTACACCGAATTTTGACAGAACTTTTAAGACCAGAATACCGACAAGGGATGATTGGGCCGCGAACTCTGTCCTAAGGGATGACGTGATATCAATCTACACTGATGGTTCAAAGACAGAAAGAGGCACGGGCTCGGGAATCTTTTCAGATGAACTGGACCTTCTGATGTCTATTCGATTACCCGATAACTGCAGGGGTTTTCAGGCAGAGATTTATGCCATCGATACAGCCGCGAGAAGAATCCGGGAACTGAATCTCGAAAATTCGACTATATATCTACTTGGACAGCCTTGCATCAATCAAGCCTCTTAACTCCAACGTGATCATGTCGAAATGTCTTCTCAATTGCATTAAATCACTGGCACAACTGACACAACATCACGTCGAGTTGATATGGGTTCCAGGACACGAGGGCATCCGGGGAAATGAAGTATCTGATGACTGCGCATCCAACGGGTCGTCCCTGGACGTATCTCTAGCGCAAAGGGATATTCACACTCCCCTGGTGACAGTATCGAGATTGATAGATGCATGGGCTTTGAGTGAGACGGAACTCAGGTGGTCAAATATCATCACTTGTAGAATATCAAGAATGCTCTGGCCCAATCTGACAGAGGATAGAACTAGGACTCTTTATTATCTTAGCAGGAATTCGATCAGGCTTCTTACGGGTATAATTACTGGGCACTGTATGATTGGACATATGTCGGAACGTATGGGTTACCCACGTTATAGCTACCGTAGAAGTTGTTTAGATGAAGAGGAGGAGAAATCGGTACAGCACCTTCTATGTGAATGTCCAGCCTTACAAGAGCATAGACTACTACATCTTGGTAGAGCTCTTTTCCATGATCTGGACTGTCTCAGAGATGTGTCACTAGTAAATATGATCAGATTTATTAGAAGTACCGGTTGGTTCCCACGGGGATCACAGGAATCACATAGTCAACGAAATTAGGGAGGGAAACTATTCTCACTTTATGTACGAATTTTCAGCATAAGGGAATAGTATGTCTAAGGGTACCACAATGGGCCACAAGGCCTCCGAGTGAACTCGCTAAATTGCGAGCAACCCACGTAACCTAACCTAACTGGTCGAAAATTTAAGGTTAAAGAAGAAGACTTTTTAAGTAGTCCCCAACCCATTGAAGCTGGAGTCCCCCAAGGCAGTATCCCTTTTTATATTTGATATATTCGTCTGATATGCCAACTAACAATCGCACTCATACATCAACATTTGCTGATGATACTGCTATTCTAAGCATTCATGAAAACCCTCAAGAAGCGTCTCGTTACTTACAAAATCACATATTTGAATTAGAAAAATGGTTAAAACAATGGAAAGTTAAAGTTAATGAGCAAAAATGTACCCATATAACATTTACATTGCGTAGATAATCATGCCCCCCTATTCATATCAATAACCAAACAATAATTCAACAATCGGAAGTGAAATACCTCGGAATACATCTCGATCGTCGCCTTACATGGAAAAGTCATATAGATGCAAAGTTGATTCAAATGAAATTGAAATCAATTCAAATTAATTGGCTTATTGGTAGAAACTCTACGCTTAGTTTAGATTGTAAACTTCTACTTTACAACATGATCATAAAACCGATATGGTGTTATGGCATACAGCTATGGGGCACAGCCTCAGCGTCAAATGTTGAAAAGATCCAAAGACGCCAAAACAAGTTTTTAAGAATGATCACAGTTGCCCCCTGGTATATCAAAAACGCGAATATACACAAAGATCTAAACGTGCCCCTTGTAAAAACTGAGATCACGAAAAATGTAGAAAAATATTTAAAAAAAACTTGAAATTCACCCAAACCCACTGGCCCGCAACATATTAAATAACCGTGGCAACATTCGGTTAAGAAGGAGGGACACAGCAGACCTAATCCAAAAAATAGAAGGAAGAATGCCAATTTAATACAAGCTAAATAAATAAACAATTTTTCGTCCGGCACTAACAACTCGCTGAGAATTTACCTAACATAGAAATTCATAAAAAAAACATGTTGCCTACATAATATAATTTTTATGAATGTAAATAACAGTGCTAGGTAAATTATCAGCGAGTTGTTAAGTTTTCCCTAATTTATTTGACACGTAAAAAACATAAGGTAGACATGTTATATATCAATGGATAGAGGATTTTGTCTACTTTTCAAAAAATTCATGGAATACTTTTTTGAAAAATATGACAAAAAATGCATTTTATTGAATTTTGCATAGATACAAATTTTTCAAATTGAAATAAAATTTTTATTTATGAATATTTTTTAATGAAATTTCACAGTTATGTAGATTTTTCTATTTAAAATGGAAATATAAAAACTAATTTTGAAATTTATAATCAAGTATCCCGCAATTCCCAAAAAAATCTTGAAAAATCCCAAAACTGGGATTTTTTCGTTTTTTGGCTATAATATCCATAATGGGGGTGGGGTTATCGGAACTCTTTACAAGGTAATTAAAAACTTATTGGGCCATCTAAAATAGGTTACTATATTTTGATATCGAGTATGCGATTGGAGAATTTTTGCCCTAAAGTTGAATTTTGCATAAAAAATGGGAATTTTTTGAATGGACCTGATCCCGTCGGTATCAAAAATTATAAATGTTTTTTTCATTTAGAATATTTGGCGTAAAGTTAAGTTTTCAAAAAGTACAAATTCATTATACATCCTCTTAGAAATTTTTTAGATAACTTAAAAAGAATAAAAGTACTTTTTTCCCAAAAAAATTGCGAAAATCGCCTTTTTTAATTTTTTTATATTCAAATGCATGTAACTTTGGACTCAGTCATGATTTTTAAACACTTCTTTCTTTATTTGATATATAGATCTATTGTTAATCCTATAAAAGAAAAATGTATAAAATCGGCGAATATTTGGAACCGCGGTCACCAAAAAACTGGAGTAGGGTGGGTAAAAATGTTGAAAATTAAATTTTCAAATGCGAATATTTCCTAAGCTATACGAGATAATTGATAGACGAGTTTTTATGTAGTTCTCGACGAGGAGATTCTGTATGGGTAATTTTTTTTAAATCGGAGCACAAACAAAGAAATAGGATCATTTTAAAAATTGAATATACCCGAGGTGTCCTAGTTTGGGAACCCCTGGTCCCGCTCCTGGTGGGGTCATGAGGTCCAAATTCAATTCCTCTTTGCGCATGTGAAATTTCATTGAAATCGGCGTAAGGGTTTAGAAGTTAAAGATTTATTTCCCTCTTTTTTTATTCTCATACCACTGTGCGCTGTCTGCCTTTCAATTTGTACATTGCAAAAGGGGACTTACGAAATTTTAATTTTAGGAAAAAAGGTTACCATATGTTTTGCTTTTAAAAAAATCGTCATTTTTGTTCGCGGGAAAAATGAAAATCGTCATTTTAATAAATTTGACTTAAAAAATCGTCAAAATGACGATAAATCGTCAAAGTTGGCAGCGCTGTAAGCAATCATTGTATTATTTAGAATTTAGACACTAAGAATTAAACATTGTAATATTTTAAAACCAACCATCTCCATCAAAAAGTACCCGAACCCGAATGCAGAGCGCCGAACATGCGTTAAGCCGATCCTGATATTCAACCCGAACCTGCGTTAAGCCGATCCTGATATTCAACCCGAACCTGCGTTAAGCAGATCCTGATATTCAACCCGAATCTACTAGCAGCGATTCCGATTACACAGCCCGAACCTGAACTTAAACCGAATGCCAACAGTAGCCGATATTAATCCGACTGAATCAACGTAGCTATTCCATCGTAATTTAATATATTGATTGTAATTAAAATTAAGAAAGTTTTTTAATAAAGTACTATTTTAATTAAACCCAAAAAGGGTACATAATAATCGTCTTGTTACTTAAGGTTTGTGGACCCGTAAGTAAGCCCTGTAGTGCGATTCATTATGCTTTTTAAACCAGAATTGTTTCGTTTAAAAATGTTAACCACAAAATTAACCATTTTGCTATTCACTAACACTGTAAACGATATCTGCTGGCGTTTAAATACAGCTGTTTCAGTCAGCTGTTATTTTTAGCAAAACAAATTGTGGTTTATTAACACCAGCATTTTTGGTGTGGTTTAATCATTTTAGAAAAGTGTTTATCGTTATAATCGTGTAATATAATGGCTTCGAAGTATATAGCCTACAATTTATTTGATAATGAGCCTGCCGCTGGTTAACCGCCCCGCCAAGACAATTAAGGGCATTCCACAATTCGCTCCACTTCTTGTCGCACACCAATTTTCCGCGGAGCTTTTTAAATTTGCCGCCAGCAAGTCCCGGGTTGTTTATCATGAAGGCAACCACGTGACTTAGTTGCTCGGCAGACGCTCGGCTTCTTTTAGTGGAAGTACTAGCCATTCTAAAATCATTTTATTTTAGAATGGCAACAAAATTTTACAAAAAAAGTCATTTGTTTTGTTTTTTTCTATTCTTCTTTGTTCTTTTCTCCTATTTTTACATTTCGCTTGGCAGCGTTGCCACGTAAAATCAATTTGAAAACAGAGAAATATAAAACTGTTTACCATGGTTAAAAATAAGTTAGTGAATCACAAAGTGGTTAGTGCAAACATCTGAATGTGTGGTTAAAGTTAACACCTGCTAAAGTGTTAAAAGTTAGTGAATCGCACTACTGGACACGACTAAGTTGCCTCAGCCAACGACAAAACCACGTGAAATAAATGTGGACTTTTTTTCAACAATTTTTTTTTGATTTGATGATACTCGACTTTCTTCTTATGGAAAACAAAACTTTCTATATGCATACATTTATACAAATCCTCTTCTATAGAAAATACGTTTAATACACAATTTTCTAATGAAAATACGGTTATATACAAAATCTTAAATGGAAAATACTTTTCTTCAAATAGTATTGCAAAATTAAATATACTGAAATTATACACCATCTTTGAACAATCAATGGGTTCAGATTTTTTGCAATGAGTAGTTCAGCGTTTGCATTACTCATTAGTCCACAAATTTTGAAGTATTTGGTATTTTGAATTTTAAAACAAATATACACGTGGCTGTTATGTTAATGGGTGAGGAATATAAAAATTACCATAATTATTATTCATTCTGACCCATAAAACTTTCCTTTCGTCTGATGACATTATTTTCTTATTTTTCTGAACTTAATATTTTAAGTTTATTTGACTAATACATATGTGAGTATAGTATAGTTTCATCTAAGTCTGATTTTAATAAATCTATCATTAGCTATATACTTCACGGGTTAGTTAGGAATATAGGAAAAGATAATATTTCTTAACACATATGGTACTGTTTGTTTGTGAATTAGGAATTTACATAAAAGTGAATGTACTTTCTGTAACATTCACCTAATCTTCAAATATGTTCATTAACCCGAATCGTCGCAGTGTGCCCATATGGATACATAAATAAAAAGTTTTTAAAAGTGCACATCAAATGCAAACAATTGTATTTAAAATATCGGTACATATGGTCACACCACTTTTTCCCTTATTTTGTATATCTGTATGTAATGTAAATAAGGTTTTTTTTACAATAAATTTAACTTAATTATTCTATTTTTGTCACACAAATCATAACAGTTCTGGAACAATTCGGGATAGTAAATTCAATATGAATGTTCTTACTTGCTTTAAACTTTGGTTGAATTGCTCCGCTAACGAACACAAAGTATACAGAGGCGTCACGAGACAGAAAATAATATAGTTTTATATTTGTTTCATTTTTAGTAACTGCCCTTTTCATTTTGTTTTAGTCTTATTTTTCTGCCGCAATAATTCAATTTCTTTGCGATTTAGTTGGATGCAATCATTTATTTTTGTAATATTTCACTTTTAATTGCCATTGTACATGTGGAGTTTTATTTTGCAAATGTAGAAAACAAATTTTGTTTCATTTAAATTTACACGTAAACAATACACACATTTTTATAATTTTCCATTTTCAAAAATTTTGTGCCACAAACTACGAAAAATTTGTCTTACAAATGTATTTGTTTGTTTTGTTCACATTTCTTTGTCTACCAAATTCTTGTTGTATATAGCGTTTTGCTTTAACACATCACTGATATTGTAGTACAAAATATATTGCTATCTCTTTTTATGAGAACTGTCCTAACATCTGATTTGGCGTTTTTTAAATGTCAAATTTGACACTTCTATATATTCTGTGCTAACGAAGTAGCGGGTTATAAGCTAGTTCCATATAAATATATAAATGTCTTTGTAAGTTTGTTCGTTGGTTTGTTTGAGCATCACGCCTAAATGGCTGAACCGATTTTATTGTAATTTGGAACGTAAATAGATCGTTACTTAGAAGCGCTATTTCACTTTTCAATACTTGGACCAGAAAGGGATAAACAGGGGGAAAACCGGTAAAATTGGTACTTTAGTTCTTAAACAATAAATACTAAACGGCTGAACCGATTTTATTGAAACTTCGATCATAGATAGATTGTTACATGGAAGCATCAATGGGCCATACTCTTTTTCCCAACTTGGACCATAAAGGGATACAAATTAGAAAAACGGGAAAAATAGGTACCTTTAGTTTTTAAATATTGAATAATTGTTTAAAAGGAAAACATGTTTAATTTAGCTCATATAGTCACAAAATATGTATTTATAAAGTACCTTTTCAAAAGTCTACCTGCAGGGGGGGGGGGTAAAAATGGTACCTTATAGGAGCCTAAACCACTGGTCCAACCTTCTTGACATTTTTACCCTATATTCCTATATATTTGAAACGATCAATAGACTATTTTTTATTTTGAAATTTTAAGTGGGCGTGGCACCTCCCATACAAAGTTAATAGTTATTATGGAATATCTGCTGCACTAACATTGTGAAAGTCACAAAACTTCGCGGGATTTACTTTGATACCATTGTGCATGGCTTTCCTTAAAATGGGCGGGATTGTGTAAATGGGCGTGGCACAACCCATATATAGCAAATAGTTATTTTCAAATATCTGCATAACTATAATTGTGACAATATTCAAACTTTATAGAAATCGATTTCTTATCACTGCATGAAGTTTAACCGAAAACGGGACGGATCGGAACAGGGGGTGTGACACCACCCATACAAATTAAATAATTATTTTCATATATCTGGAGAGCTATAATTGTGGAAGTCTTCAAACTTTGTCCGAAGAGCACCTTTAGCGTTTTACGTGGCTGTATTGAATTAGTGGGCGTGGCACCTCCCATACAATGTAAATTGTTTATTACCAACATCTGAAGAACTATAATTGCAAAAGTATTTAAACTTTGAACACATTAATTTCTTATCACTATACGGAATTTGGCTGATTGTATTAGTGGTCACAATCAAACAATTTAAATATGTAGTTATTTTCGAATATCTGGAGTACTATAATTGGGAATGTCTTCAAATTTCATACGAATCAATTTCTTATCACTGCATGAAGTTCAAAGAAAATTAGGATGGATCGGAACTGGGGGTAAGTCTCCTTCCATAAAAAGTAAATAGTTGTTTCTAAATATTTTGAGAACTACAATTACGATATACTTCAAACATTGTCCGAATATCTCACTTATAGTTTTACATAGTCTGGCTGAAAATTATTTTAGTGGCCTAGGCCCCTCCCATGCAAAGTATTTTCGAATATCTGCAGAACTATATTTGTGAGTCTTCAAACTATATACGAATATATTTCATATCAATGCATACGGTTTAACCAAACCAGGTAGGGATCGGAACTGGGGATGAGTGCTCTACAAAACAAAGTAAATAGTTATTTCTAAACAGCTTGAAAACCACAATTACAATATTCATCAAACTTTACATAAATTGTCTGAAAATGGACGGAATTCGACGATTTGAAAGTAACAGATTAATTTATTATATTTAGAGAACTGTAACCGTAAAAGTATTTAAACTTTGTGTGAATTAATTTCTCATCACTGTAAGGAGTTTAGTTAAATATGGCTGGGATAGGAACAGTGGGTATGGATACTTCCATACAAGATACTTAGTCAATTTTGAATATCTGAGTAACTAAAAATGCATGATTCTTCAAACTTTCTCCGAAACATTTTTTTTATAATTTTACGTAATGTGTCTGAAAACGAAAAAAAAACAAGAAATGAGAAATAGTTGTACTCTCATCTTCACTACAAAACAGGCATGGAAAACTGAACATGTTAACTAACCTATTTGTCTAGCAATTATTGTGTATTAAAAAATAATAATTTACAAGAAACTTCTAAAAACCCATTTAAGCATCTAAAGGTGAGAGAAAAAACAATAGTGTATATGTTATAGAGCAGGCATGTTGAATGGGGTTTTCAATTTTGTACCACCCTCCCAAAAAAATTGTATTTTTTGAATTTATTGAAACATCAATAAAAAATACATAAAAATTCAATTGTGCACAAAAAAACAAATATTAACATTCATTATATCGCACTGGTTCCTCTAAAGAGAGTAACTAAAAATTTTTCACTTTTTGCAAGAAATCTATGTACAGTGGTCATATCTGCCCGCTGTAAAAATCTTTACCCTTTCGCCAAAAAATACAGTTGTATTCATTTTCAAATTTAATTGTAATGTATTAAAAAAAATTCTGTTTGCCTCAACTCTCTTTAGAAGAACCAGTGCGATATGTATGAATAAAATAAGGCACAGTGCCGGACTTAAATATTCACACAGCATACAGATTTATCTTTAATCGTCCATATTTTTTAAACGAAGGCCCCAACATTCGTACGGATTTCAACAAAAATATTTATTTATGTACATACATATAACTTATGGAAATATATGGAAAAACTAAAAATAAGGTGGCACATTTCAGAAAAATTATTATCTAATGTTTCGAAGTTCGATTTTAAGGGGGACAAAAATAATCACACAGTTTCTAATTTTTAATAGGAAAATAGTTTTTTTTTAATAGTTTAATATTTTGTGGAGTAGCCTATCTTTTTAATGACTTCTTTTAATCGTCTTGGCATTGAATCGACCAATTTTTGGTGACGTCAGCTCCAATATTTTGTCATTTTTGTAACAGGACTTCTTTAAGTTGAGTCTTACTAATAATATGGTGCTTTCCTACACGTTCGGCCAATTTATCCTACAAATGTCCTATGGAATTCATGTCAGGTGATTGCGGAGGAGTCGAGAGAATGTGGGGAACATGATGCACTACCCATATTCAGATGTCATGGGCAGTGTGTTTGAGGTCATTGTACTGTTGATAACAGAAATATTCCCAAGCTTTAACTTTAGAGCACATTGTAGTAGGTTTTCTTTTAAAATATTAAGGTACACTGTTTTGTCCATTGAACCGACGATGAAAACTAAGTTTCCTACACCAGATGCAGCCATACAACCCCACAACATGATCCCTTATCCACCATGTTTGACAGTGTTTACTACTCAGCTGTCCGATAATTTTGTGCATATAAAACTTATTTGGAGCGGAATTTGTGGAGATACATGTATAAATTATACATTCATGACCGATAAAGTCCAATTTCGGGAGGACATTTGTATGGTGGCTAGGTGAAATAATGGACCGATTTCAGCCAGTTTCAATAGGCTTGGTCCTTGAACCGAAAAAAATAATATGTACCAAATTTCATCGAAATATCTTCAAAATTGCGACCTGAACTCTGCACACAAGGTTTACATGGCCAGCCGACCAGACGGACGGACATCGTTTAATCGACTCAGAAAGTGATTCTAATTCGATCGGTATACTTTAAGGTAGACTAATATTTTTGGACGTTACAAACATCTGCACAAACGCATAATACCCTCTCCACTATGGTGGTGTAGGGTATAAATACACACAAAAACCTATACAATTTTGCAATGATGCAAGACCATTCACACTTAATAGTGTATTCCGCTAATAATTTGTTTGGTATACTAAAAATTTAAAGAGGGGAAAACATTTTTAAATTGTACCAAATGAGTCGCGGTAGTACCACGGTACTTTTGTCGGTCAAAATGTACCAAAAAAAGTACAATTGTACCAACATTAACATCCCTGTTATAGAGTACAATCGTAGAGAAACATAGAGCGGAAACTAGGTAAAAACCAAGGCGAATTTATACAAGGTGGAGTCAGTCAAACAGCTGATAATTTTTTTTTTCGCTTTTTGGTTCTAACAGTTGTCAAAGCTTGTTTTTATATTTAAATATCTACATATTCCAATCGTATTAACAAAATATTTATTGTTTACATAAATAAGTAAAGCCCTCACTATTCAATTATCTACACTATATTAAGTTTAAATACTTATTTGTTTAATTTTTCATTTTGGTTTTTTGACATTTGTTAAGACCAATCGTTGTTTTTGTAGAACTGACACCACCTTGTATGAATTCGCCTTGGTAAAAACCAAGGCGTATTTAACAAGGTGACAGCAGTGGCGAATTGAAATAAATACAGGCGAATTCACTTATTTTTTATATATAGAGTTTGACATACGGACGTACGGGCGAATATTTTTTATATATGTAGTTTGACATTTGTGCGTGCTATTTCTATAATCAGCTGTGCTGCCGATGGCACCTTATTTTGTTTTCACATAGTTTTTTCTACTAATACATTCTCACCACTTAGGTTTCTGACAACTGAATTAGGTCTTTGACAGGAGAGTTTCCGCTCTATGTATATTCTCTATGTTATACAGTATTGTCCAAGGCGAATTCATACAAGGTGGTGTCAGTTCTACAAAAACAACGAATGGTCTTAACAAATGTCAAAAAACCAAAATGAAAAATTAAACAAATAAGTATTTAAACTTAATATAGTGTAGATAATTGAATAGTGAGGGCTCTACTTATTTATGTAAACAATAAATATTTTGTTAATAAGCTTAGAATATGTAGATATTTAAATATAAAAACAAGCTTTAACAGTTGTTAGAACCAAAAAGCGAAAAAAAAATTATCAGCTGTTTGACTGACTCCAACTTGTATAAATTCGCCTTGGTATTGTCGATAAGTGAACAGTGTTGCCAAAACGGCGGTTTTTCAGCTAGATCTGGAGGTATTTTTCTGAAAAAAACCGCTAACAAAATATTTTCAGTTGGTGGTTTTTAGCTCTTTTTTATATATTGTATTTACTTAAGCGAAACTAAAATAATACAATTTTTCAAACATTTTTTAAGTGTATACCGATTTTTCTTTGTAATGTTTTTATGGTTTATCGATAAATGGAGTTTTGCACATATCTAAAAAAAATCTAAGCGCCTTAATGACAACAGAAAGACAGTTCCAAATTCAATGTTTTGAAAATTACATTAATTACATTAATAGTTATTTAGGTTATCAGTTTGAAACTGCAAATATGTAATTTTTGTATGTATGTATATCGTTGTGAAGCAATTTATTCTAAGATATTTTTTTTTACTTTTTGCTTCTAAAAACCGAGACATTTTGTAAAAAAATAGGTAGTTTTTCAATAAATAATGTATTTCAATAAAAAAAGATGTTATTCCATATTTGGAATAATTTGGATGTTGTCCAGACAATTTTCAGTAACAATTATTAAGTGGACAAATCTTTCAAATACTACATCGTTTTAGTTTAAGCTTTTGCAGTACATGTCAGGATTCCGCAGAAAATAATATTTTCAAAGAACTAGCTGATTTTACTTTGGAAATTATTTGTATTCCATAGTGGAGCGAGTTTTTAGTCAGCTTAATATTGTAAAATCAAACTTAGGAACTTGTTGGCAATCTCAGATGGTTAATCGAATTTTGACAGTAAAGTATACATATGTATTTTAATTTAAGAAAATTAATTTTTATTAAAAATTGTCTTCATCGCCATGAAATGTGCTGCTACGATTATGAAGTCTCATGAAAGTTTTTAGATTTGGTTGGTACCTCAGAAATATACTCAAAATGATAATTTCTAATGGATTGATCTTAATTAATTTTAGTATATAACGTTTTTGGCACACATTTTAATTTAAAATTTAATTATTTTTGTTTTTAAAAAAGTTTAGCTTGATAACTCGTTAAATAAAAATTTAGCGGTTTTAATCAGTGGTTTTATTTAACGATTTAATGGTTTCTGGCGTTCTTTTAAGTGCAATCTGGTGGGATATGGTCTTAAAGTTTTGGCAACACTGGAAGTGAAGCAGGTCATTCATTGAAGACCAAAGTAAATTAATAAAGTGGACTCAGTAGAACAGCTGACTATTTTTTTTACTTTGGTCTGAACTGTCAATTCACTTGTGGTTGTTGTGGCGAAAAATACAACAAGCCCAAAAACAAAAACAACAACAGGCAACTTTGACAGCTCAGACCTTAAACCAAAAACAAAATTGCTTGTGGTTTTTGTAAATGTTGTATTTGTTGTAGTACTGTCGCTACTTTATTAATTTACTTTGTTGAAGACGACAAAATGAATGTGCTTGTGCAGCCCCAAGGCGAATTTATACAAGGTGCTATCAGTTCTACAAATACAACAATTGGTCTTAACAAATGTCAAAAAACAAAAATTAAAAAATAAACAAATATGTATTAAAACTTAATGTAGTGTAGATAATTGTATAGTGAGGGCTTTACTTATTTATGTAAAAAATAAATATTTTGTTAATACGATTAGCTTTGAGAACTGTTAAAACCAAAAAGCGAAAAAAAAAATTACCAGCTGTTTGACTGACTCCACCTTGTATAAATTCGCCTTGTGCAGCCCTCTACTTATTCAAATAACCAAAAATTTTTTCTTCTGTAAGTTGAATGTAATCATCAAAGTATAACAACCCTACAAGAACAGTAACAGTCATTTGATGTATCATCTGATGGGTATTGCTGATGGGTTTATACATCAGTAGTTCCCATCATTTTATTAAGGGCATCTCTTTCGAACTATTGGTTTCTCTTTTCAACTTGTGCCGTATTATGCATGTGTTGGTAAATAAATTGCTAGTGTGTTAGTTTCCATCAGCCATTTCTTGTAGGGAAGTAGTCCGACTCTCTATTTTTTAAAATTACTCTCTCACATATACGGATAACGTGTGAGCTCAACACCCTTGTGAGAGAATTAAATACATCAAAATACATGAAATTTTAACTACGATTTTAAATTCTCGTTTCTTTTTATTTTTTGTGATAATTGATGAAAAAGGACAAACCACGTCCTGTTCAGAGTATCGCCGGGACAGGGGACATTCGACTCTAAAACTGGTCTGTCCCGACGAAAAGTGCACGGTTGCAAGTCTAATTTGGAAGGACCAATAGGTTACTTTTTGTTTTGAAATTTGGGCGTGGTACCTCCCATACAAAGTAAATATTTATTATGGAATATCTGGTGAATTTTCATTGTGACAGCAACAAATCTTCGCGGAATTTACTTCGGTAACATTGTGTGCTGCTTCTCTAAAAATGGGTGTGACATACAAAGTAAATAGTTATTTTCGAATATATCGAGCCCTTAGCGAAATATCGTAAGCGACAAAACACAAATTTTACAGGAGAAGGTTTTTTTTGATTATTTTGAAATTTATACATAGAATTAAAAATGTTTTGATGAGATATATTATAATTTCGTTCAAGCTATTTATTGGCAGCAAAAAAATTATAGTTTGTTCACATTGTGCATTAATTATTACGTTTACGATATATTTTTTTATATTAGGCTACTTTTATGGAAAAAACTTGTCGCTTACGATTTTTATATTTTTCTTGTTTATTTTGATTTAAAGCGATAATAAGTTTAATTCTATATATATGTATTTATGTTTTGAATTTATTTAAATTAAATATTAATGAATTCAAAAAAATATAAATTATTAAGTTAAAAATAGTAACATGTAGTAAGTAGATACATTAGAAGAGTTAAAATACATTTATCAAATTTCAGTGTCTATCAGCATCTTTGTAGCTTTCTGCAAGCGTGTCCTCAATTTTATCATCACTTTTCATATTAATATGCTCCTGATAATATCTTTGAGGGATTACTTCTGTTTCACACAAATTCCTTAAGTCTCTAAATTTTTGAATATGAATGAAAATATCAGTGTAAATTCTCTGCGAGATATTAAGTTTTCCCTAATTAAATTGCCACGTAAAAACATAGGATAGACATGTTATTTATCAGTGGGTAGGGAATTTTTTCTATTTTTCAAAAATGTTTTTAGCTTTTGAAATTGAAAAATGCATGGAATACTTTTTTGAATAATATGACAAAAAACAACAAAGATACAAAATTTTAAAATTGAAATTAAATTAATTTTCTAACACTGCAGCCACACGATCAAGTTTTTCTTGATAGTCTTTTACATATACTGTTTGTTAAAATTTATAAAAATTGAAAGCTGTGACGTAGGCAGCACGCAACTTGAAAACAATTTTAGTACAAATTGGGCAAAAACCTGTAATCAGCTGTTTTCTTGAAAGAAAAATTGAAAACCAACTTGAATGAGAAATTGAATGCAAGTTCGTTTCAATTCTTAAAAGTGTGAGTGTATTAGTAAAAAAGTGTGAGTGTATTAAAACTTGAAAGGCAAAACTTGATCGTGTAACCCCCAAGTAAGCTATAATAAGTAATTGATAGGTACGACGAGGTTTTTTGTATTGATTGACGAGGAGATTCTACATGTGTAATTTTTTAGAAATCAGAACACAAACGAAGAAATGCGATCGTTTTAAAAATTTAACATACCCGAAGTGTGCTACTTTGGGGACCCCTGTCCGCGCCCCTGGTTGGCCTATGTGGACCTTATTCAAAATTTAAACTTGAATACACTTCCTCTTTGCGCATGTGAAATTTCATTCAAACCGGACTAACCATATAGAAGTTACAGATTTATTTCTCACTTTTTTTTATATACCACTGTGTGTCGCTTACGATAAAATTCGTTTACTGTAAAATGTAAATATTGACTTACGATAAAATCCTACCCCCTATATTTTTGAAGTTATTATCAATTTTGATATTCTGAGAACACTAAAACATCAGTCGGTCCATAAAATTTTAATTTCTGGAATAAAAAAAAATATTTAGAAAATGTCGCTTACGATAATTTGGCGCTAAGGGCTCTATGTGGAGAACTATAATAGTGGAAACTATAAACATTGTCCGAATATCATTTATATCATACCCTTATCATTTAACATAGTTTGGCTAAAAATGGACGGTATTGAATTAGTGGGCGTGGCACCTCCAATGCAATGTAAATATTTATTATCGAATATCTGGAAAACTATAATATTGCAATTTTCAATACTTTGCATGTGTTTTTTTGGGTGGTATCATAACATATAAAGTAAATAGTTATTTTTGAATATCTAAAAAACTGTTATAGCTAGAGTCTTTTAACTTTTTATGAGTAATTTGTCTATCATTATAAAGCAACGTATACATGGTTGTCAGGAACATGCTCAGAAAATGGTTAACACAACCATGAGAACTTATTGAAACCAGGGATGGTAAATGATTTTTCTTTCGGTATGAAAATATTTTACTGAGAGAACTGTTTGATCCCCAGGGTACTAAAACAATTTTTTTTAATATATATTAACAAAAAAAAAACAAGAAAAACGTATAACAATTCATTTAAAGCATAGAAATAATAATAACTTAAAATTTAATTCAGTTCTGTTTAATTATAATTATAACATTTTTGTTTATGAAATATTCTTTTATAATTCATATATACATATTTTATGAAAACAAAAATTATATAAGTAATATAAAACAAATTGAGATCATAAGTAGTTGTAAATGTTAAATACAAATATAAAATTTGTATGTATTTTTGGATAATAATTTGTTGCATACATTTAAATTGAAACAGCAAGTATTTGAAGATTTAAGTAGATCTTTGGTATGAATAAGATTAGACAATGTTTAGCAATGAAGTTTGTTTCTTTCTTTTGTTTTTATAATGTTTTGAATTGAAAATACTCTTTCGACATTAGCCGATGAATGAGGTATAGACAAAATTCCAGTCACAATTCTAGAAATGTCAGGAAACATTAATTTTAACCTTTTAACGATAAATTTGGAAGCGCCCGTGCATCAAGACTAAACTGGCAAGTCGCTTTATTTTGATTTTCTTGCGAATACAATAAAGCAAGTTGTTTTTGTTTTTTCTTTACTCACTTACCTGGCGTTTACACATGATTGCACTAACACAATCACTATGCATGTGTAAATTTACACAATGTGTTAGTGCAAAAGTATGAATGTGTTGAGTTTTTACAACTGTTACTTGCATGTGTAAACGCTAGGTTACACACTACAGTTTGTGTCGACAAGAAACCTACCAATTGTAGTAAGGAAATGTAAGAAAAGATAAAATCACTGTTTATTTTTGGTATATATATATATATATATTTGGTATTTTTGGATATTTTTACAAATAAAGCTTGAGTGTCAGTAATTCTCAATCACTCAATCACTCTATGATTTTATGTGTATAATATATTTAGTTTTTCTAAGCAACCAGTGAAATGCGCATAGGAATAAAATTGGGAATTTAGCATAAAAACAATTTTACTAAAGTATTAATTCATTTAATTTTTTTAGTTGGGATACCTTTAACCAAAAATTACATACATATATTTTCATTAGCTTAATGTTTAATTTCAATTATATCAGCCAATGCTCTATATTGAGTGTTAATTGTGTTTTTTTTTCGTTTGGAAACATTTTTATTAAAAACGGAATAATACTATTAGTTTTTCCACTCAAAACATTTTCTGGAGAAAATTTGTTAAACCAGACCAAAATATCTTCATCGAAATCTAAACGTTCTCTTAAATTTTGACAAAACTTTTTATATTTTTTTTTGCAATTTTCTCTGAAATTATTAACAATGTCGGTATCAATATGATTTGTGCGTATCAAATGAGTCTCGGGAGTACCACGGTACTTTTGAACATCAAATAGTATCAAAAAAGTAAGATGGTATCAATTTTGCCAACCCTGGTTGAAACATATGGGTCAAGGCGAATTTATATACAAGGTGGTGTCGGTGGCGAATTCAGGAAAATACAAGCGGATTCATTAATTTTTTATATATGTAGTTTGACATTCAAAACCACTCTCTCCAAAGTAAATTAATAAAGTAGACTTCAAGGCGTATTAACTAGGTGAGTGCATAAAATCAGCTGTTTCTTAATTCGCTGTGGTTTTATGTACACTATATGTCAAACATTGTTTATGTTTACATTTGTTATTGTAAATAACATAGTAATATTTTAATTCGCCTTGATTTTGACATTTAACGTACATTTTAACAAAAACAAATTGCCTGTTGTTTTTGCATTGTTGTATTTGTTGCCGGGACGCACTCACCTTGTTAATACGCCTTGGTAGACTTAGTAGAACAGCTGACTATTTTTTTATTCAGTCTGAACTGTCAATTCACTTGTGGTTGTTGTGGCGAAAAATACAACAAGCCCAAAAGCAAAAACAACAACAGGCAACTTTGACAGCTCAGACCTTAAACCAAAAACAAAATTGCTTGTGGTTTTTGTAAATGTTGTATTTGTTGTAGTACTGTCGCCAGTGCTGCCAACTTTTTTTTGGAGAAATCGTCAATTTACAACAAAAAAAATCGTCAAAATCGTCAAGTTACACTGCAGCCACACGATCAAGTTTTTCTTGATAGTCTTTTACATATACTGTTTGTCAAAATTTATAAAAATTGAAAGCTGTGACGTAGGCAGCACGCAACTTGAAAACAATTTTAGTACAAATTGGGCAAAAAACTGTAATCAGCTGTTTTCTTGAAAGAAAAATTGAACACCAACTTGAATGAGAAATTGAATGCAAGTTCGTTTCAATTCTTAAAAGTGTGAGTGTATTAGTAAAAAAGTGTGAGTGTATTAAAACTTGAAAGGCAAAACTTGATCGTGTAACCCCCAAGTTAAAAAGAAAAAATCGTCAAGAAATCGTCAAGACAAAAATATTAACTTTTTAAATATTTTTATTTTATTTACATGTAAATAAAGTTATTATTTAATAACAAAAAAATAATTAATTTAATTTTGGTATGATGTGACTTTACTCTGGTACATTTCTGTGTGACATTTTTTTAATAAGTAATTTTTAATTGCTATATTAAAACACTGAGAATTATTTAACTTAAGATAATCTTTTAAAAACAATATTCCTTGTAATGTTGAAGAATCCAAAGCATTTCTGATTTTTGTTTTATTTAAATTTACAATATTAAAAAGTCTTTCAGCATTGTCCGACGAATGTGGTAGTGCCATTAAACTCGAAACAAATTGTGTTAAAATTGGGAAGGCCTTTGCATTATAGGCTCTCTTTAAATTAGAAACATTTTTCCAATGTTTCGAGTTCGGTGAATTTCATATTACGTAATTCTCGAACTTCATTATCAAGTTCTTGATATTCTTTTCCATTTAATAAATTTGGAATAAGTTTGGCCAATTGTAAAATTTAACAATTTAGTTTGTTCAATGGATCCTTCTAAAAAAGTTTATCGCCAAAATCAAAATGTTTTAAAATTTGTGAAACCAATTCAATATAAAATTGGACGCTGTCTGCCTTTCAATTTGTACAAAAAATCGTCATTTTGTTCGCGGGAAAAATGAAAAATCGTCAATCGTCATTTTAATAAATTTGACTTAAAAAATCGTCAAAATGACGATAAATCGTCAAAGTTGGCAGCGCTGACCGTCGCTACTTTATTAATTTACTTTGACTCTCTCATTGTTTCGAATGTCAAACTCCATATATTTGTTTGTTTTAACGCACTGTCTGTATTAAACCGCAAATTTGTTTTCTCTTTCTATCGAAATTTCAAAAAAAGCTGATTTTAGTGTTTTTGAACTGTCAAATTTGACTAACTATATTTTCGGTTGAAAAGCTTGAGTGTAACATTTTTCTATAGGAAATAAAATATTTTTCTGTAGAAAATCTTGTCTATAACTATATTTTTTGGACATGTTGTGTATAACAGTATTTTCTATAGAAAATCGTATGAAAAACAGCATTTTCTTTAAAAATCTTTTCTATTATAACAGCATTTTCTATAGAAAATCTCGTATTCAACAGCACTTTGTATAGACAATTTTGTGATAACAGACGACTGTTTACAACATAAAGTTACTGTAATATGAAAATATTAAAATTTTAAGTACTCTGGTGATGAAGAAAGTAATTTTTTAATACTATTTTAATACGGAACAAAAATATAATTTTCCATCCCTGTATATAAGATTTAAAGAAAAGAAAATCTTAAAATAGGAGAACACATATGTAACCGTAACAGCAAATCCAATATAGAATCCAAGGCGTATTTAACAAGGTGACAGCAGTGGCGAATTGAAATAAATACAGGCGAATTCACTTATTTTTTATATATAGAGTTTGACATACGGGCGTACGGGCGAATATTTTTTATATATGTAGTTTGACATTTGTACGTGCTATTTCTATAATCAGCTGTGCTGCCGATGGCACCTTATTAAATGCACCTTGATAGAATCGTTTACATCAAGGCGTATTTAACAAGGTGACAGCAGTGGCGAATTGAAATAAATACAGGCGAATTCACTTATTTTTTATATATAGAGTTTGACATACGGACGTACGGGCGAAAATTTTTTATATATGTAGTTTGACATTTGTGCGTACTATTTCTATAATCAGCTGTGCTGCCGATGACACCTTATTAAATGCACCTTCGTTTACATAATCTGTTGAAATTTCATAAAATTTTATAGAAATTGCAAACGGAATGACAAACTTACATATACAGTGGTGGCCAGGAATTTAAGACAATAATTGTTTGCTAAATTCCACGTGATTGTCAATTATTTTTTCAAATATTTCCACAAATATGTATGCATGAGGACTGTTTTAACACACAAGTGTGTTTTATTCGACTGTGTCAATTCATACATATTCACCACAAACACATACAATTTTTCTACAACTTGACCAAAAAAAATTTTTTTTAAATAAACATATTTTCTCACATTTATATGATTATATTTTTATTATTATAAAATATTCGGACCAAATTTCGTATTTTTAGTTCCATTAGGTCAACGTATTTCCACATAGAGAATTATACATAGAGACGAGACACTCCGATTTGTCAAACAAAAATACAACAAATAATATTTCTGATACAACAACAAAATACATTGACTAGCATGTATTTTGTTGTTGCAAGAGATAGGTTTTTGACAACACACTTTGACAATTCCGTCTCGTCTCTATGTTACCCTATGTATTTCCACATATCTTTGTCCATATATGTTTTACCGATTTTTCCAAACATTTTTTATTAACTTTTTAAACATTTTTATTTTATTTACATGTACATAAAGTTATTATTTAATAAAAAAAATAATTAATTTAATTTTGGTATTTACTCTGGTACATTTCTGTTTGACATTATTTAATAAGTCATTTTTAATTGCTATATTAAAACTAGAGATGCTAATCGTGACTAGTTTTTGAAAATCCCGGGGTTCGGGATTTGATAAAGAATCCCGAAATCCCGACCCGAAACAAAGAAACGTACATAAACGTACGTCTTTACAATTGAATGTAAATTTTTTATTTAGCAATTAATTTTTTTAGGCACTAAAAAGCATAGAATACTTGCATAAGTACATTATATAAGAAGAAATAACAATAAAGTATGTACATTAGAGTTAATTTCAAAAATTTGATTTGCGGGTATCATCATTTTTCTGAAGGTTTTTGCGTAAATAAAAATAATGGCGCCTTTTTTTGTGTGCACCTAAAGACACACATTTTGAGCACATTTTTCTGTAAAGCAAAAACAGTTGAATATATTGCAAATATGATTTCAACAGTCGATTCTGCATGAAAAAATTAATAGAACTGATGTTTTTCGAATCCTTAAAAATATTTCCAAAAACACACACATCTTATAAAAAAAAATTTAGTTTTTTTAAACATGCACGATGAAAAGGCATTTTAAGCTCAAAATCTGCGTCTTTAGGTGCGTTTAACCACCACAATTTATTTTTATTTACGCAAAAACCTTCAAAATTATGATACCCGAAAAACAAATGAAGTGACCTGGTCACAAACGAACGCTAATGTACATACTGGTAAAAAACAGCACCTTATCTTTTAGCCTTTTAGCAATTGAAATATTTTCATTTTGTTCGAGCTCCTCATCTGAGATAAAATCAGTTTCATTTGAAGAGGATTTAAATTGAGTTTTGTTAGACAACTTACAAGAAAAGGTGAATAATTGATTTTCTAGAGCCCCACTCAAGGAAATCCAAAAATACCATTAACTATATTGTAGAAGAATTTGAGCTTAACAACTTTGCTGAACATCACTTTGCAATATTCGCGCATGTAGAATGTCAAAATACATGAAAAAGGTACACAAAAATCACAATTTCCCCTATTTATTTATGAAAAACGGGATTTGAAAAATTCCGAAAAGCCCGGGTTTTCGGGAACGGGATTCCCCGTTTAGCATCTCTAGTCACACCCATTTTTAGAGAAGCAGCACACAATGTTACCGAAGTATTTGTTGCTGTCACAATGAAAATTCACCAGATATTCCATAATAAATATTTACTTTGTATGGGAGGTACCACGCCCAAATTTCAAAACAAAAAGTAACCTATTGGTCCTTCCAAATTAGACTTGCAACCGTGCACTTTTCGTCGGGACAGACCAGTTTTAGAGTCGAATGTCCCCTGTCCCGGCGATACTCTGAACAGGACGTGATTTGTCCTTTTTCATCAATTATCACAAAAAATAAAAAGAAACGAGAATTTAAAATCGTAGTTAAAATTTCATGTATTTTGATGTATTTAATTCTCTCACAAGGGTGTTGAGCTCACACGTTATCCGTATATGTGAGAGAGTAATTTTAAAAAATAGAGAGTCGGACTACTTCCCTACAAGAAATGGCTGATGGAAACTAACACACTAGCAATTTATTTACCAACACATGCATAATACGGCACAAGTTGAAAAGAGAAACCAATAGTTCGAAAGAGATGCCCTTAATAAAATGATGGGAACTACTGATGTATAAACCCATCAGCAATACCCATCAGATGATACATCAAATGACTGTTACTGTTCTTGTTATACTTTGATGCAAGGCGTATTTAACAAGGTGACAGCAGTGGCGAATTGAAATAAATACAGGCGAATTCACTTATTTTTTATATATAGAGTTTGACATACGGACGTACGGGCGAATATTTTTTATATATGTAGTTTGACATTTGTGCGTGCTATTTCTATAATCAGCTGTGCTGCCGATGGCACCTTATTAAATGCACCTTGCTTTGATGATTACATTCAACTTACAGAAGAAAAATTCTTGATTATTTGAATAAGTAGAGGGCTGCACAAGGCGAATTTATACAAGGTGGAGTCTGTTTGACTGACTGGTATTTTTTTTTCGCTTTTTGGTTTTAACAGTTCTCAAAGCTTGTTTTTATATTTAAATATCTACATATTCTAATCGTATTAACAAAATATTTATTTTTTACATAAATAAGTAAAGCCCTCACTATACAATTATCTACACTACATTAAGTTTTAATACATATTTGTTTATTTTTTAATTTTTGTTTTTTGACATTTGTTAAGACCAATTGTTGTATTTGTAGAACTGATAGCACCTTGTATAAATTCGCCTTGGGGCTGCACAAGCACATTCATTTTGTCGTCTTCAATGAATGACCTGCTTCACTTCCAGTGTTGCCAAAACTTTAAGACCATATCCCACCAGATTGCACTTAAAAGAACGCCAGAAACCACTAAATCGTTAAATAAAACCACTGATTAAAACCGCTAAATTTTTATTTAACGAGTTATCAAGCTAAACTTTTTTAAAAACAAAAATAATTAAATTTTAAATTAAAATGTGTGCCAAAAACGTTATATACTAAAATTAATTAAGATCAATCCATTAGAAATTATCATTTTGAGTATATTTCTGAGGTACCAACCAAATCTAAAAACTTTCATGAGACTTCATAATCGTAGTTCTTTGAAAATATTATTTTCTGCGGAATCCTGACATGTACTGCAAAAGCTTAAACCAAAACGATGTAGTATTTGAAAGATTTGTCCACTTAATAATGTAGATGTTACTGAAAATTGTCTGGACAACATCCAAATTATTCCAAATATGGAATAACATCTTTTTTATTATTTTTTTACAAAATGTCTCGGTTTTTAGAAGCAAAAAGTAAAAAAAAATATCTTAGAATAAATTGCTTCACAACGATATACATACATACAAAAATTACATATTTGCAGTTTCAAACTGATAACCTAAATAACTATTAATGTAATTAATGTAATTTTCAAAACATTGAATTTGGAACTGTCTTTCTGTTGTCATTAAGGCGCTTAGATTTTTTTTAGATATGTGCAAAACTCCATTTATCGATAAACCATAAAAACATTACAAAGAAAAATCGGTATACACTTAAAAAATGTTTGAAAAATTGTATTATTTTAGTTTCGCTTAAGTAAATACAATATATAAAAAAGAGTTAAAAACCACCAACTGAAAATATTTTGTTAGCGGTTTTTTTCAGAAAAATACCCGCGAAAAAATACATCCAGATCTAGCTGAAAAACCGCCGTTTTGGCAACACTGTTCACTTATCGACAATACCAAGACGAATTTATACAAGGTGGAGTCAGTCAAACAGCTGATAATTTTTTTTTCGCTTTTTGGTTCTAACAACTGTCAAAGCTTGTTTTTATATTTAATTATCTACATATTCTAAGCTTATTAACAAAATATTTATTGTTTACATAAATAAGTAGAGCCCTCACTATTCAATTATCTACACTATATTAAGTTTAAATACTTATTTGTTTAATTTTTCATTTTGGTTTTTTGACATTTGTTAAGACCAATCGTTGTTTTTGTAGAAGTGACACCACCTTGTATGAATTCGCCTTGGACAATACTGTATAACATAGAGAATAGACATAGAGCGGAAACTCTCCTGTCAAAGACCTAATTCAGTTGTCAGAAACCTAAGTGGTGAGAATGTATTAGTAGAAAAAACTATGTGTGACAAAAACACGAGTATGTGTGATTATTTTGAGTAATTTTTTTGTTTAAGTTTTTTCCTAGTTTCCGCTCTATGTTTCTCTACGCTTGTACTCTATAACAGGGATGTTAATGTTGGTACAATTGTCCTTTTTTTGGTACATTTTGACCGACAATAGTACCGTGGTACTACCGCGACTCATTTGGTACAATTTAAAAATGTTTTCCCCTCTTTAAATTTTTAGTATACCAAACAAATTATTAGCGGAATACACTATTAAGTGTGAATGGTCGACTTAGAATCACTTTCTGAGTCGATTAAACGATGTCCGTCCGTCTGGTCGGCTGGCCATGTAAACCTTGTGTGCAGAGTTCAGGTCGCAATTTTGAAGATATTTCGATGAAATTTGGTACATATTATTTTTTTCGGTTCAAGGACCAAGCCTATTGAAACTGGCTGAAATCGGTCCATTATTTCACCTAGCCACCATACAAATGTCCTCCCGAAATTGGACTTTATCGGTCATGAATGTATAATTTATACATGTATCTCCACAAATTCCGCTACAAATAAGTTTTATATGCACAAAATTATCGGACAGCTGAGTAGTAAACACTGTCAAACATGGTGGATAAGGGATCATGTTGTGGGGTTGTATGGCTGCATCTGGTGTAGGAAACTTAGTTTTCATCGACGGTTCAATGGACAAAACAGTGTACCTTAATATTTTAAAAGAAAACCTACTACAATGTGCTCTAAAGTTAAAGCTTGGGAATACTTTTAATCAGTCTAGCTTGAGAACAGTGTAGCCAGATGTGGGGATTTGTCCCCAATTTGGGGATTTCAAGATTTTTTTGGGGACAGAATTTCGTGGGGAGGGATTTGGGGATTTTAACAAAATTTGGGGATTTACATCCATTTTTGGGGATTTTACATTTTTAGACATTAACGGTATTCACAATGTAGAGTACTTGGCCTAGTAATAAAGCAGAAGAGCTATTTATTGACAAACATTTCAATTTCTAATCTATTTGGTTTTATATTTTGTTTAAATAATCATATTTTATTTCTTTCATTTCTTCAGAATTTGATGAAAAACACAAAAATTTTAGATTTTTCGTTTCCAGGACACTATTTTGATAATAAAAAAATTAAAAAAGGATTTCATCAAAAGTTCACAGATATTAAATTGTTTTAAATTCTTGCTAAACACAGAAAGCTGAATCATTCTCTAGGAGCCAATTTTTGACTTCGTATTTAAATGTTAATTACACTGTGCGAAAGTGAAAAAAAATGTCAAAAAATTTCAAAAAACATCCTCAAATTCAGAATTTATTCAAAAAAAAAAGTTTTCAATGATGTTCTTCAACTTATCGTCGACCTGTAACTTAAGCTGTTCACACACGGTTGATTTGTGATTATGATTTGGTCGTGTTCGACATCTTGTTACTTGTTAATGGGGATGTGCGCGATAAAAATCACAAGTAATTGAAAATTTTCAATCACAAATCAGGCGAACAAATCATTCCGTGTGGGCCAGCTTTAGTCAGTTTTTGTCCGACTTTATATTTTTAAACGGGTTTGGAAAGAAAACTGATTACGTTTTAAAATACCGTGCATCTTTTGATACATTTGTAAGTTATAAGTATTGTTTTTGTTAAGAATATCTAAAAAAAAACAAAATTTGATTTTAATAGCATTTCAATACTTATTTTGATATGAAAGCTTATACCAATGCATTGATATACATTTTTATTGCAATGTATAAAGAAAATTTAGTTCTTAACATGTCTTCTGTATATGAAAACTATTTGTGTTGAATTTTATTTGAGTTTGAAATATTTTTAAGAAATCTATACTCATTAAAATAATTTTCGGATGTGGGCATTATATGGTAAATTTGGTGAGGCAGGTTCGGCATATATAAAACTTATTTTTGCTGAATTTGTTTTTTATATCTATATAACTAAGATATTTATGACAGCTTAACTATTTTCAGATAGGGCAATCGTATGGGGGCTATGAGAAATGATCTACCCATTCTAATCAAATTCAATAGGCTTCGTCCTTGGGGAAATACAAGAGCTTGTACCAAATTATCTTTGAAATTACGACCTGTAGTTTGATTACAAGGTTTACATGGACGGACGGACATTGCAAAATCGACTCAGAAAGTGATCCAGAACATATTGGTATACTTTAAGGTGGGTATTGGGACAATATTTTTGCATGTTGCAAACATCAGCTCTAACTCAATATACCCTTCTTTGGAACTTTTTTCGAAAAAGTTTAATAACTTTTGCAAATATAAACCGATTTCGACAAGTAATGTTTATTTCTATATATTCTATTGTCTTTAAAACACTGTGTAAAAAAATAGGTTTTCATAGAAAAAAATTAAAATAACTTTGTTGAATTTGAAAAACGACGAAAAAAATATGCAAAATGTGTGAGTTAGAGGTACTAAGTACTACTTAAAACAGTTTTTTTCAAAATAACTCAAAATTTTGAGGAAGTTTCAAAATCTTTGAAAACGGTTTTAGTATTCCCTCACCTAGGTCTACAACCACCATTGGGTCGCTTTTCAAGTTCTGACAAAAAGTTTTATTTTGCAGCAGAGTTTCTGCTTTAAGTTCTATTTTAATACGACAATGAGTTTTTCAATGCTTTTTTTAAATTATATTTAAATGGATTCCACTTCCGATGCGGTGAAATTATGGCTTATTTTGTCCATTTTTTACAAAATATACTTTCTTTTTCTGGAATAAAAAATCGAATATTATAAAGCTCTTGATTTCTCAATGAGTTATAAAAACTAATTCATACAAAAATCGGATAAGCATCAAGAATTCTTTGGCAGGTTTCAAAGTAAAATGACATCTTCCAAACAACTTGTTCCAAAATCGATGAATCAACATTTTGAAAACTGACAATGAGGTAAATAGATGTAAAAATGCTTGTCGTATGTTATTATGCCAGATTGCAACTTTAGTTTGTTAAACTCAACATAGTAAAATTTAGTATTAACAATATAATTTAATTTTTTTTATGGTGACAAAATTGGGGATTTCAAATGGGGATTTTTTGGGGACATCGACTTTCAGATTGGGGACATAAGGTAAACTTTGTCTGGCAACACTGCTTGAGAACTCAAGCAAGCAGGTTGTGTATCGTTTTTTATAGCACAATTTAAGAATCAGCGTTGCCAGTGAAAAAAAATATGTCCCAACATTTAAAGATGTATGATGAACAATATGAGATTTTACATTTTTAATTGGGGAAAAGCGACGAAAGTTTACTGGCAACACCGATTTGTGGTGAGAGCGGAGAGAGTGTATAACTAATACAATCGTAAAATGCAATAGTATAGGTTGCCTTTCCCTGCTTTAGACTCTAAAGCAGTGATGTTCAAAAATAAAAATGAAGATGTATTGGTGAGAGAGCTACCCAGCAAACATAATGTCAAACATTTAAAATAAGAACAAAATAATGAAAGTTTAGATTTAGAATTTTTGTCACATATAACCAATTTATTTAATGAATGTAATTTAAATTTTAAGGAAAAGAAAAAATATGCATTATACGGCCTAAATTCTATTTAATTTTGTATTTATTTTTGACTTTGTTATTATGTGTTCAATTGCAATTGAAACGCTTGTGTTTGCTATGCTTCGTCCAAAAACAACCAACAACAATGCTTAGTAAATGTCTGAAAAAAATGACGATAGTCCGTCACATGTGTTTTCATCGAGAGCTAAACGATGAATGAACAAAAGTTTTTAAAAGAGCGTAACAAATGTGTGTAAATTTTTCAAACAATTGTTGTATGGCGTGAACATTACTGCTCTAAAGCAGGGAAAGGCAACAGTGATGTTCATCCCATACAACAATTGTTTAAAAAATTTAAACACATTTGTTACGCTCTTTTAAAGAGCGTAATAAATGTCTCATTTTTTCAGAAATTCAATAAGCATTGTTGTTGGTTGGTTTTTGGATGAAGCATAGCAAACACACGCGTTTCAATTACAATTGAACACAAAAAAACAAAGTTAAAAATAAATAAAAAATTTGAGAGTATTTCGGCCGTATAATGTATATTCTTTCATTTCCTTAAAATTTAAATTATATTCATTTAATAAATTGGTTTTATTTGACAAAAATTCTAAATTTAAACTTTCTTCATTTTGTTATTATTTTAAGTGTTTGACATTATGTTTGCTGGGTAGCTCTCTCACCAAATATCTTCATTTTTATTTTTGAACATCACTGCTTTAGAGCAGCGAGCTGCAGTGAGCTCTCAAATGAGCTCTCTTGATTTTGTTTTCACATGTACGCAAGCACACACATTGTATAAAACAGTCAGTCTCGCATGAGCATTGATAGAAGCAGGTTGTGTTACGCGTTTATGCTTGTTTATTTCATTATTTCAGCTTTTTGTTTTTGTCGGAGAATAATACTCAACTCATACAACTACAATATCTAAAAACTGTAGTGGTGTGAGTTTGCATTTCGCTGCTTTAGAGCAGGGAAAGGCAACCTATACTATTGCATTTTACGACTGTATTAGTTATACACTCTCTCCGCTCTCACCTCGAATCGGTGTTGCCAGTAAACTTTCGTCTCTTTTCCCCAATTAAAAATGTAAAATCTCATATTGTTCATCATACATCTTCAAAAGTTGGGACATTTTTTTTTCACTGGCAACGCTGATTCTTAAATTGTGCGATAAAAAAACGATACACAACCTGCTTGTTTGAGTTCTCAAGCTAGACTGATTAAAAGTTGTTTATTTCTCTACAATGCGTGTGTACACGTACGTAAGAGAAGAGTAAATGAAAAACGCGGCGACCATGTTTTGCCTTTCCCTGCTTTAGAGCCATGGTAGGCGTCAAAGTAAATTAATAAAGTAGACTCAGTAGAACAGCTGACTATTTTTTGTACTTTGGTCTGAACTGTCAATTCACTTGTGGTTGTTGTGGCGAAAAATACAACAAGCCCAAAAGCAAAAACAACAACAGGCAACTTTGACAGCTCAGACCTTAAACCAAAAACAAAATTGCTTGTGGTTTTTGTAAATGTTGTATTTGTTGTAGTACTGTCGCTACTTTATTAATTTACTTTGTTAGGCGTTCATATTGTTGAGGTTACGATGATTTTCGTCAAACAACCCGAACAAGGCGAATTTATACAAGGTGGAGTCAGTCAATCAGCTGATTACTCTTTTTTCGCTTGTTTGGTTCTAACAACTGTCAAAGCTTGTTTTTATACTTCAATATCTATATATTCTAAGCTAATTAACAAAATATTTATATTTTGCATAAATAAGTAAAGCCCTCACTATTCAATTATCTACACTATATTTAGTTTTAATACATATTTGTTTAATTTTTAGTTTCTGTTTTTTGACATTTGTTAAGACCATTTGTTGTTTTTGTAGAACTACCACCACCTTGTATAAATTCGCCTTGAACCCGAATGTGAACAAAAGAGCGTAATAGAGCGTAAAAATACACACAATTCATTCAGTTTCTTGATGTTGTTGTGGATATTTTATTTTTTACCCAAAAGAGCACACAAATTAAATGCCTCTTTTTGCGTACCACTGCTTTAGAGGAACCAGTGCGATATAATGAATGCTAATATTTGTTTTTTTGTGCACAATTGAATTTTTATTGATGTTTCAATAAATTAAAAAAAATGGTACCGCGAAGGTCCAAAAAATACAATTTTTTTGGGAGGGTGGTACAAAATTGAAAACCCCATTTTCTCTCACCTTTAGATGCTTAAATGGATTTTTAGAAGTTTCTTGTAAATTATTATTTTTTAATACACAATAATTGTTAGAGAAATAGGTTAGTTAACATGTTCAGTTTTCCATGCCTGTTTTGTAGTGAAGATGAGAGTACAACTATTTCTCATTTTTTGTTTTTTCGCTCTTACACTTATACAAGTGCAAAATGTAGTAGTATATGTCTGCCGATCGCGGCACTAGAGTGTCCCTTAGATTTAATTTTTTTGAAATGTTGAAACGGTACCCGCTGAAAACTTTCGTAATGACCTAAAATACCACCAAATTTTTAACTAAAGAAATATTAAAACAAAAGTTTATTCTTACTTAAAATATATCCATATTTACTTGTTTATTATTATTATTTTATCTTCATAGGATACAGTTAACCTATTCGCTGGTATAACCAAAAAAAATATTTTTTTAACGGCCGTTTAAAACTCAAATTTCAGATTTTTAAAAATTTTGTTAAACAAATTTCAGAATTTTTTGATCATCGCATGGAGATTTATTGACACAGTCATTTTGACCCCATGTGCTCTTAAGGATTAATTTCCATTTTTGTGCTGTTATTGTAAATACTAGACTTCATTTTATATTTTTCTTAAGTTTCATAAAAATCGGCCCAAATATATATAATCACCAGGGAAACCGAAAATATGCTCTAAAAAAAGTGTTTTAAGCGCTTTAAATATGCAGTAAAAACTTTAAAATATGCTCTTAAAATTTAAAAAAATATGCTTTTAAAAAAACAAACTTTTACATAATTTTTAACCAAAAAATATACTTTTCATTAAAAAATAAACAAAATTAACATGAACTAAAACAAGTCTAACAAAAAATTTAATAACACATACATCAAGTAAATGAGTAAAAATATTTTTCTTTTAAAATATCAATAATTTATATTCGTGAGTGATTTTCGGAAGTGTTCCTTATATGGGAGCTATGACCAATTATGGACCGATCACCATGAAATTAGGTCGTGTGATTTATGTCTATATGTAAGTTATTTATGTTGAATTTTGTGTATATACCAACATTTTTAAGAGATTTATGCATGTTAAAGTGATTTTCGGAAGCGGGTCTATATGGGAGCTATGACTAATTATGGACCGATCGTAACAAAATTTGGTGACATGAATTTTGTACATATAAAACTTATTTGGAGCGAAATTTGTGTAGAAACATAGATAAATTAAACATTTATGACCGATAAAGTCCAATTTCGAGAGGACATTTGTATGAGAGCTAGGTGAAATAATGGACCGATTTTAGCCAGTTTCAATGGGCTTGGTCCTTGGGCCGAAAAAGTAATTGTACCAAACATGATCGAAATATCTTAAAATTGCGACCTATACTCTGCGCACAAGGTTTACATGGACAGCCAACCAGACGGACATCTTTTAATCGTCTCAGAAAGTGATTCTAAGTCGCTCGGTATACTTTAAGGTGGGTATTAGACTAATATTTTTGGGCGTTACAAACATCTGCACAAATGCATAATACCCTCCCCACTATGGTGGTGTAGGGTATAACAATAGGAACTTAAGCTATGAAAAGGCCTCGAAAGGTATTTTTTGATGATATTTTATATAAATATAAAGTCACATCTTCAATTAAGGTTACTATTGCAATAAATTACAAAATATTGACTTAAATTTTCAAATAAAAATCGCTGTCTATTGGATCTGAAAACATTTTTATACATAGAAAATGTTCTTTCGTCATCAACTGATGTTACAGGAGGAAATTTAAAAGACAATATTTCTTTAACACTTAGAACGGTTAAGTTTGAATTAGAACTAAAATTTGATATTTAGATGGCGCTATTATGAAAATAGTGCTTATTTTATATTAAAAAAAGCCATCTATTTTTCAATTTTGAATTTTAAACAAAGGAAGTAAAAACCTGTAACAGAACAGCGAAAAATAAGTAAGACAAAATTTGTTTTTAATAAAGTCAAAATATGCTATTAAACAGTAAAATATGCTCTAAAAACGCAAAATATGACATAAATATGCTCTTAAAACAAATATATGCAAAAATATGCATTTAAGGGTAAAATATGCAAAAATATGCACTAACAAATCGATGCCAAAATTCTTAAATATTTCTGAAACGTGTAAATATATTATCCATGTGCTCATTAGACTCACCAGAAAAGACATGCATTTGCATATTTTGGTTTCCCTGATAATCACCCTTATCGTGGTTGGCGTAAATGTCATACGCCTACGACAGTTTCGTACTAGATTAAAGAAACAGTTTGCATTTTATCTTTAATCTAGTACGAAACAGTCGTAGGCGTAAGACGTTTACGCCAACCACGATAAGGGTGAATATTTCGGTATCTCTCCATGAAAAATTCCAAATATTGAAAAATTTTACCTTTGACTAGGGGTGCTAGACGTACAGTTTTTAACAGCACATGTACTGATTTTTTCAATTGTACTGTTTTATTAATAACACCCAAATCATTACGAAAATGTACTGTTTTTCACACTTTGTACTGTATTTTTTTGTGAAATGGATACAAAAAAAATGCTTTTGTTGAGCTTAATCATTGTGTCATATCATTAATAAAGACTTCAAATCTAAAAGAAATGTTCGAGTTGTGTGAACTAGAATGTAGCAAAATGCTTCGTCAAGTGCCGCTTCGTCAACTCCATCAGTTGAACGATTTCTCAAGATTTATCTAGCCATCAAAACGTATTTGATTTCTCAAGATAATTGTTCAGCAGTTTTAAAACAATTTTTTGAACTGAAGCTTACTTGGGATTTGTCCACAATACAGGTATTGCATTATTGTCACCAATTAAGAAAATAAAACAGGACAATTTAATTATAACACTGTGCTACGATGGAAAAAAACTTTGAAAACGGCCTAGCGCGCTAGACCTATAACCCACGCTATAGCGTCTAAACATTTCAGAAACACCCTTGAATTCAGAAGTTATTCTGAAAAAACCGTTTTCAGTGATGTTCGTCGACTTATCGACCTGTAGCTTAGTCAGTTTTTGTCCGACTTTCAATTTTTTAACGGGTTTGGAAAGAAAACTGACTACGCTTTCAAAAGACGTGCATTTTTTGATACATTTTTAAGTTATATTGTTTTTGTTAAAAATATCTAAAAGAAAAACTAAATTTATCAACTTTTTTGATTTTAGTCGCTTTTCATTGCTTATTTTAATATATAAAAATAAACAAAAAACTGTAGAAATAAATATATTTGTAAAATTTTGAATTTACAAAGTAAATTTTTTCGAACTTTTTTCAAAAAAGTTTAATAACTTTTGCAAATATAAACCGATTTTAACAAGTAATATCTAATTTTTTTCACATATAAAGTTGTCTTTAAAACACTGTGCAAAAAAGAATAAGTTTTCATAGAAAAAAATTAAATTAACTATTGTTGAATATGAAAAATTACCAAAAAAATAAAAAATAAAGCGAAACTTTTTATAAAAACTTACGAAATTTTTTTTATATACATTTTGTGCATACATTTTATGAAAGCTTAATTCTTTGTCTATCCACAATTGTTTAAATGGGTCTAAAATGTGTGAGTTAGAGGTACTAAAGTACTACGACCTACTCTAAAACAGTTTTTTCAAAATATCTCAAATTTTTGAGGGTGTTTCAAAATTTTTGAAAACGGTTTTAGTATGTCCTAGGCCTCCAACCCCATTAGGACGCTGTTCAAGTTCTGACAAAAAGTGTCATTTTGTAGCAGAGTGTAATCGACGTTTACAAAAAATTAAATTATATACATATATGTAACAAAATACATTTAAGATTGATTTGATTTAAAAAACAAGTAAGAGTGCTGTATTCGGCTATGCCGAATCTTATATACCCTTCACCTTTGTTGTGGGTTCATAATTAATTTTTGTAATAATTAGTATATGTATATATATTGCCCACTTTCAGCGTACAGCATCCTAAATATATCAAGAACACTTTTAAAAATTGTAGAAGTTACAAACGAAACAAAACACCAAAAAACAAAATACACAAAGCAATAAAACCAACACACATCCAAACATACGTTTTGTTATATAAAAAACAACAACAACGCCAAACGAAACAAAACACCAAAAGAAAAAACAAAATACGCAAAGCAATGAAACTAACACACATCCAAACATACGTTTTGTTGTATAAAAACAACAACAACGCCAAACAAAACACCAAAAAAAAATAACAAAATACGCAAAGCAATGAAACCAACACACATCCAAACATACGTATTGTTGCTTTTTTTGTCAAAAAAAAACAAAAACAAAACACGCAAAACAATGAAATCAACACACATCCAAACATATGTAGGGTAAACGCTCCTATAGTCGGCATGACCCAGTAGTCGGCATTTTTGACTTAAAAGCTTAATAAATAAGAATAACGATAATTTTATACAAAAGTAAGATTTAACTTTAATTAAACATACACTCATTTATCTTTATGTAATGTTTAAATTTGGGTGAGATGAGTATTTTCATCTATTTTTGTCCTCATTAAGTGACCATCTTTCAACTGGTGCGGAAGTGCCTGTTTTTTAAGAAATTTTTTAGTGGCAAGGCCAACTAAAACAAGTTAGTAACCATATCAATTTAAGTAATATTTTTACCAGAGTGGTGTTAACAGATAAAACTTTGTTTAAATATTACCTACAATGTGAAAGTTTTCACAAAAAATATTTTTTTTGGTTATTTTAATTGATGCCGTCATTAGGAACAAAAATTTCTATGATTTTCAATAGTCGGCATAGTGATGCCGACTTCAGGAAAATTGCAAATTTTTTGTATTAAGCTCAAATTCTACAAATTTGTTTATTACTCATCTCTCTTGACAATAGATTTGAAGAAAATGAGTTTGAAATGAGTTTACCCAATAGTCGGCACAGTTTTAATTGAGCATTTTAAGAACTGCCGAGTATAGGAGACCAAGCATCCTGAACTCGGCAGCAGCTTTTTATTTGACTGGAGATCGTTAAACAGAGTAATATTTAGAGATTCAGTAGGTATTATTAATTCTAACATCTTAGAATTCCAAATATGGACACTCCAGAAAGAAAACCCATGCACCAATATCCTGAAAAAGCCTTAAAATATTTTCTATGCGAGAGAAGGCCCGATTTCTGTATTAGGTGCCAGTAAACAATATGGAGTTCCGCGTTCAAAAATATAGGACAAATTATACGGTTCCGAAGGTCCTATAAGAATGGGGCCGCAGTGTTATCTAATTCCAAAGAATGTGAGGATTAACTTAACACGGTTCAATCAATCGTGAAGGAAGAGCAGCAAACCACACCATTTGTATATGATCTACCCGGAAAGAAATGGTATAAAGGGGTTTTTAAACTGTTTTCTCTAAAATAATCATGTAAGGTACCTTAATAAACAGGCTCTTTACTAAATCAGTTGGAGTTATTAGTAGGTGATCGGCCTGAAAATGAGAAAAGAAACGGATTTGGATCTAGCTTTTGAAATAGTCAACCGACTAGCTCCTAATATGAGCGTATAATTGATTCCGATGACATTATCGAAGAGAACAATAACTTAAAAATAAATTATCAAACTATTGAAATTGTGAGTAATCTTACCATAGAGGCAGGCACGTTCATAATTAACAAGGAAAAGTTGAAAATATGGTAGTATCGCCAACTTTAGCTGCAGAAAATCACAATGAAACGTTGAAACCTGTTCACTACTCATCTCCAACTTTATCAAATAATTATTCAAATACTTAGTTTCAGCCTTTTAACTGTTCAAGTCCAATCCCAACAAGTTGTAGTTGTACATTTAAAATTTTTTAAGTTTTTTAATAATATTATGGTCACTGGGATATTGGATATGATTGCGGTAACCATAATATGTTTACGTTACCATTAACATGATTGTAAATAAATATATATTTATGGCAAACATTTTCATGATAATGATTTATCATAATATGTTGATCTCAGAATATGATAACCATAATCCTAGAACAACACAATATGTTGAAGTATTACATCATAAACATGGTTGCCACAAACACATAAATATTTACTACAATCATATGTATATATGATTGCTACAATGATGTGAATGGTAACTTGAACATAAAATAAACATAAATGGTTACCGCAAACATATACATAATTACAGTGGCCATAATAGAAAAATAAAATAAACCAAAACAAATTAAAAAAGGAAGATAAAACGAGTTAGGGGCACATGTGAAGAGGATTTGGACACAGATCCTGAGGATGATGGTCTAAAAACGTAGGATATGATATTTGCCCACAGTGGTTTCACCTCAAATGCACTAATTTATGTTTTTTATTAGTATTTATTTAAATGGCTGATATTTTAAATAAAAAATAACTTGAATTCTTTTAAGATTTTATTCTTTTCTTAATAAAAAATGCTATGCCGACTATTGGGTCACAAATTGCCGACATTAGGATCAAGGGTGCCAACTTCGGGCACAAATCGTGTTTTTTCAAAAAAACGTAAATTGCTCAAATTTAATAAAAACTGCTTGAAAAGAATTAATTGAGTCTAAAACTATACAAATTACTAAACAACAATAACCCATTTCCATCCCAATACCATGTTCGCACTCATAATGGTATCACTTTAAAAACTGAAAAAAAGTTAAACTGCCGACTACTGGTGCATTCACCCTATGTACGTTTTGTTGCTTTTTTGTCAAAGCATGCAATAAATTGTCTTTTTAGGATGAAATTTTTGGTCTCGGATTTTTGCTGATATCTCCGTTATTTATGGACGGATTTTGCTGATTTTAAATAGCAAACTTCTCGAAAGCATGTCTGACAGAATTATTGAAGATTTGGATCCCGAAGATATCTGTGGTCTTCAGAAAATTGATTTCAACAGACAGACGGACATAGCTTAATCGACTCCGCTATCTATAAGGATCCAGCTTATATATACTTTATAGGGTCGGAAAATTATATTGTGGAAATTACAAACGGAATGACAAACTTATATATGTATACCCTTCTCACGAAGGTGAAGGGCCATGGTAGGCGTTCATATTGTTCAGGTTACGATGATTTTCGTCAAACAACCCGAATGTGAACAAAAGAGCGTAAAAATACACACAATTCATTCAGTTTCTTGATGTTGTTGTGGATATTTTATTTTTTACCCAAAAGAGCACACAAATTAAATGCCTCTTTTTGCTTACCACACAGAAAAAAGAAATTCATAATTGGAATGAATTTTGTAATAAATATTATTAATCGAACTTGACTTTTTTTTCCCAAACTATTTTCATTCAGAATAACAACATGTTCATAAATATTATACAATTGTACATGACGGATTTTTTTTGCTTTTTTTACGTAAATTGTATGGTATTTTATAATAAATTGCATTATAATTGTATTATCTAATGAATTATTTTAAAAATGTTTGCATAATACCGTATATGGGCCAATATATTGAGATGAATTATAAATATCTGAAATTAAAAAAATATCATTAATCATAATAAAACATTAATAAACATTAAAGCATTTCATCCTTTTAACAAAATTTAGTGAATTTCGCGCATTTTTTCTCATTTTGTAGCTGTAAATCAGGGGTGCCCACAAGTTCCTTATGGAAGAGTAAACACCAATACAGTTAAAGAAAAGCTACTTTTTATTCAATATTTGTTGTTGCTAAAACCAATTCATACAAAGAAAAAAGAAAAAAAAAACTCACTTTCAACACACACATTTTTAAAATATCATACGATAAACAAAAACAAAATCTATATGGATGATCGCAGTCGTCAATGTTTACCAGCAAGCATACGAAAGTGTTGTTGCTTTCAACATGCGTGTATTCAGTGAAGAAAGACAAAAAAAATAATAAGACAAAGTTGTTTGTGTATTTTGTATTGCTAATGCTGAGTGCTCTAGTGAGTATACAAAACACACAGCCTATAGCTAAGAGCAATTACAATAACAAAAGAGTACCAAGAGTATAGGGCTTGGGCATGACTGCTGTAAATCATAAAAAAATAAAAAATTTCCAAAGGAAAATTTCTAACATTTTTGAACAACATAAATATATAAATGAAATTGAAATAATATTTTTCAAGCCTTCTAGATTTTTTTTTTTGAAAACATAAAATATGAACAAAATCATACTATTTAAGAAATTATTTATAAATGTTATGAATTGAAATCAATGAATTCGAATCATAATATTTATGTTAAAACTTTTTTCTGTGCAATGGTGAAGGGTATAACAAGTAAGAGAGCTATATTTGGCTGTGCCGAATCTTATTTACCCTTCACCAAATTATACTTCAAAATATGTACAAATTTTAAATATTTTTAGGTAAACAAAATTAATTTTTTTAGCGGAGCTAAAATCAAAAGGTTATTAGAAATGTTTGAAAAATTCGGTAATTCTTTTGAAAAAGCAATGGCAGAAGACAAAAAGTGCACGGAAGAACTGGTGGCTTTGGAAAAAGAAAAATTAAAATTATTTAAAGATATGAGACACAGACAGATTAACTAGTGTGATTTTGGATTTTTTAAAAAATAGTGATAAACAAAAACCATAAAAGATATTCCTAAAATAATGTAATAATAAAATAAATATAAAAACAAGTAAGAGTGCTATATTCGGCTATGCCGAATCTTATATACCCTTCACCTTTGTTGTGGATGCATTATTATTTTTTATAATTAGTATATAGGTATGTAATACATACCTACTATGTATGTGCATTGCCCACTTTCAGCGTACAGCATCCTAAATTTATCAAGAACACAAAAAAAACAACAACGCCAAACGAAACAGAACACCAAAAGAAAAAACAAAAACAAAATTCGCAAGGCAATGAAACCAACACACATCCAAACATACGTTTAATTGTATAAAAAACAACAACAACGCCAAAAGAAACAAAACACAAAAGAAAAGAAAAACAAAATACGCAAAGCAACACACAACCAAACAAACGTTTAGTTGTATAAAAAACAACAACAACACCAACACCACGCAAACCAACACACAACCAAACAAACGTTTAGTTGTATAAAAAACAACAACAACACCAAAAGAAACAAAACACAAAAAAAAACAAAATACGCAAAGCTTGCACATCCAACCATACGTTTTGTTGTTTTTTTGTCAAAGCATGCAATACATTGTGTTTTTTGATGAAATTTTCAGAGGTTGTCTCGGATTTTTGCTCATATCTCCGTTATTTATGGACGGATTTTGCTGATTTTAAATAGCAAAATTCTCGAAAGTATGTCTGACAGAATTGTTGAAGATTTGGATCCCGGAGATATCTGGGGCCTTCAGAAAATTGATTTCAACAGACAGACAGACAGACAGACAGACGGACAGACAGACAGACAGACAGACAGACAGACAGACAGACAGACAGACAGACAGACAGACAGACAGACAGACAGACAGACAGACAGACAGACAGACAGACAGACAGACAGACAGACAGACGGACATGGCTTAATCGACTCCGCTATCTATAAGGATCCAGAATATATATACTTTATAGGGTCGGAAATGAAAAATGTAGAAATTACAAACGGAATGACAAACTTATATATACCCTTCTCACGAAGCTGAAGGGTATAATAAAGTAACAACTCCAGCTTCAAATAATTTAAATTAAACTGTATATTGTAAGTTACAAAAGTGTAAGCAGAATGCTTTTCTTATGTCTTCACCTTCTGTATTGTTGTCATGAATGGGAAAATGTCTCCATTCTTGAAGATGAAATATCAATAATCCAATTATGATCTATTTCATCGTTTTCTTGTATTAGAAAATTATGCAGTATGCAACACGACTTAACAATTTTGTTGACATTTGTATTGTAGTTGTCAACGCCTTTTCCAATGCGTCGGAATCTATAAAATATTTTTTAAGGGCCATTATTACAACTTGCCTTTAAGTTCCTAATAGTAAAAGTTAACTTTAAGCAATAGAAAAAGGTACCCTTAAAGTTAACTTTTACTATTACGAACTTAAAGGCAAGTTGTAATAATGGCCCTTAAAAATGTTAAATACAATACCTGTCCTTTAAATGAGATTTCGATAAAGCATAATTAAATTGATTTTGACTTTCCGTTTTATCGGTACGAAAAGGATAAGGTTTGAATACTGAAGTCGACAATCGAAAAGCTGAGTCTGCCAAAATGACAACAGGAGCATTTACTGAGCCCATTGGTGACCTAAATTCTTTTAAAAGTGCTGTACTCTGCAGTTGTTGCTTTAAGGTCGAATTTTCGTAAATGTACATAAAATTATAACTAGAAAACACAAACTAATATTTTTATAAAGATACTCAAGTACATGCATGTATATAAATATAATAAACGGTAACATACTTTGCATCTACTAGTGCGAAAAGTACAAAGGAATACCAGCCTTTATAATTAAAATAAGCTGTGGCATCCATCTGTCGATAAAAATAAAGTTTAGTTCATAATAAATTATAATATTACCAATTGCTCCTAAGCAAGAAATCATTTACAGAACGTATAATCGTATTCCTGTCAAGAGGAAAATAATTCATATAAAGTGGACGAAGTACTCTCCAAGCCTCTTCACAAAACTCAAGCAAAATTTCACAAACTGTAGATATTCCAACACCAAAAATTGTTGCGATAGTACGATATTCGGCAGATGAGGCTAACGCAAACATGGCGTAAAGCGACTTTGGATGAAAAACTGGCACAAGAAAAGAAATGAATTTACTCACGAAAATTTACTTAATGAGCTTAAATTGAGTTCTCCAAGCGATTTTCGAAATTTTTTGCGCATGAGTGAAGAACGTATGAAGAACTTTTAACTTTGGTTGGCCCGAAAATTAAAAAACAGGATACTGCAATGCGTGAATACATTTCTCCGAATCAACACCTTTCCACAACCTTGCGTTTTCTGGCTACGAGTAATTCATTTGCTGATTTAAAATTTACCATTTAAATTGTTATGGAAACTTGTATAGAAATAAATAAGGCATTAAAAAATTACATAAAGGTGAATAAAATGCAATTTTTGATTTATTTATTAATTCATTTATTTAAATACTAAAAAAGAAAAAAGTATAACAGAAGTGACTCATTGAAAAGACGAAAAATATCGTGTCAGTGACCCTTCCGACGTTTCATCTTGTAAGGTACAGTTATTTTCCGGGTTTATTTGTGGCGATACGAGTGGTACTGGAACTTTCATAATAGGTGTGCTACTTCGAGTTAAAGTGCCATCGCTGTAATTGGAAGCTGGAGTTTGGGACGAATTGCATCCACTGAAATAAGTGGGTGGAGAAGGGGTTGCAATGTTTATATGCACAGCATTTCTATGCAATGTGCCCATTTGGCCTTCAAAAAGAATTTCGTTTATAAATTTTTCAGCGTATGCTCTTTGTGTGGCAGTCATTTTTTTAGCTTCAATGCCCAACCCTCAGCAACTTTGTCGCATTCGTCCGGAGCCTGGTTGAGGCGTTTAGCTGCCAAAATCATTAACTCTTCCGCCGCATCTGACTTTTTACGCTTCTTTTCGCATTTCTGCAAACAAAAATTAATATATTGATTGATATATGTATATATATATATGTGTTTCTATTTACAGATTCCTTCAAACTAAGATGAGTGGAAAAAAAATGCAACAGACTTCTATCGCCGTTGGAATTTTCCTAACTGCTTAGGAGCCATCGATGGCAAACACATTGCAATAAAAAAGCCACCAAACTCTGGGTCGTTCTACTATAATTACAAAAATTTTTTTAGCATTGTTTTATTGGCAGTAGTAGATGCGAACTACGAGTTTATTATGGTGGATGGTGGCACAAACGGAAGAGTATCGTATGGCGGAGTACTAAGCAACACCAAATTTGGAGAAGCATTTTGTGAAGGTGCATTGAAACTGCACAAACCATGCACATTGCCATCAACAAATACTAAATTGCCTTTTGTTTTTGTGGGAGATGATGCGTTTCAGCTGTCACCTAATTTAATGAAACCGTATTCCCAAACAGGAGCAACGCATTTTTAATTATCGCATTTCCCGATTTAGAGTGTTGCAAGGAGCAATTGGGCTTTCGCCAGAAAAAGTTCAAACAATTGTATTGACGTGCTGCTATTTGCACAATTTTTTGAGGAAAAAAAGACGAATGAGTACATATCTGAAGGCTCAGTTGATAGTGAGAATTTGCTGGTTGGAAAAATAGTTGATGATTTATGGAGGGAAGATTCCCATTCAACACCATTACAAAGCAGTCACTCAAGAAATTCGTCAAACACTGCTAAATTAATTAGGGACCAATTTTGTAATTATTTTAATAACGAAGGTCAAGTTTCTTGGCAAAAAAACAAAAGCACCAAACAAAATAAATAAATATAAATTATATCTAAAAAGCACTTACCATTTTATCATTTTCATCTATCATGGACGTTTGCGATGCACACGGCTTCTCATTGTCCCTGAGAAAATCAATAGCATCAAAATAGTACAAATTAGGTTCGCACTCCTCTTCTACACCGGCGCCACTTTTCTCGAGCTTCTCTATTCTCCTTAATTCTTTTCTGTAAGCGGTTCTTAATATATTACATTTTTGCGTTAAATCTTTTTTTTCCGCGTTTGGATACTTTTCTCTGTATTTTTGAAGAAGGACTTCATACTGAGAATTTTTCTCGTCCTTGTTGCTATATTCCTTGGATTTAACCTGCCATAAAGCAGGCAAACCTGGTATACTTCAATTAATTCTAAAATAAAAATTTTCCCATGGCCATAGAGGAGGTGTTGATAAGGTGATTTTTTTTTTAAATTTGAATGCACATAACTTTTGACTCAGTAGAGGTTTTTAAACAATTCTTTCCTACTATTACTACATGCCTTGTTAATTCAAAAAATTATATTTCAAGAAAATCGGGAAAGAATTGAATCCGTTATTAGCAAAAAAACCAGACCAAGGTAGGTAAATTAAATTAAATAAAATTGTACTTTTCAAATGCGAATAACTCGTAAACTATAAGAGATAATATATAGTAGATTCCATATATATAAAAATCTTTCAAATCGGATCGCCAACAAAAATTTGGCATCATTTTTAATTTTTGATATACCCGAGCTGCCCCACTTTGGGGCATTGTGGCTCGGCCCCCCTTGTTGTTATAAGCCCAAATTCAAAACTTAATCTTATCAACACCTCCTCTATGGCCATGGGAAATTTTATTAAAATCGGGCTATTCGTTTAGAAGTTACAGATTTATTTCCACTTTTTTTCAGATCCCCCACTGTGCGTTGTTGAAAGGCGATCGAACTGCTCATTCAGCACTCAAGTTGCCATTGAATATGCAAATCAATGAAAATCCAACATGCAACATTTACAAGAACAGTGCGATGGCCAAAGTTTTGCAGCAAGCAAACAGATCGTTTAGGATGACGATGCAATATTTACGAAACAATCAGGTGCTATGATTCTGTTTCTGCAGGTGATTTTCGGCAAACATTGCCAGTGATTCCACAGTCAACGCAAACCGATGAACTTAATGCATGTTTGAAGTCGTCCATTTTGTGGAAACACATCAAGAAACTCAAATTGACTGTGAACATGTGTCGAGCTGCAGAACGATCAATCTGGAGAAGTATTTTCCAAAGAATTGCTGGACATTGGCAACGGAAAAATCCCGATTGACATTTCGAACGGCTTCATTTAATTTTCCATCGTTTTCTGCCAGTTCACTGAATCAAAATCCGAACTCATCCGAAAGGTGTTTTCAAACATTGCACATAATCATGATTGGTTGAGCTAACGTGTTATATTGGCTGCGAAAAACATTGATGTCGACGAATTGAATTTTAAGATTCAAAGTGATATTGCTGTCGAATATGTCGAATGATGACATACAATACTTAAAGTACACGACGTTTTGCTACCACGGCTCCCTATGGCTCCATATGTCGCCTAGACATGCCCTTAAAAAATAGATTCGCTTTGGATGGGTCTTATTTTGTTCATTAGTAGATAAAACTAACTACTGCAAAATTTAAGTGCAATCAGATAACTAGAACATGTGCCGGAAATCGATTGAAAGTTGTAAAATTTGGTAAATAATGGTACTTTTTCCGATATCTTAAAAAATTCCCTATTAGAATACTGTTTTTTAAACATTTGAAATAAACCTAAGCTCATAGGGTAACATAGAGACGAGACGGAATTGTCAAAAACCTAAGTCTGTTGTCAAAAACCTATCTCTTGCAACAACAAAATACATGCTAGACAATGTATTTTGTTGTTGTATCAGAAATATTATTTGTTGTATTTTTGTTTGACAAATCGGAGTGTCTCATCTCTATGTATAATTCTCTATTCCTAAGCTTCTAGAGAAAATTATCTTTCTAACAAGGTATAAAACAATAATTTCGAATGAAAAATAACCAAGTTTTCCAACTTTTTTCTAATTTGGACAGGACAACGTCTGTCGGGTCAGCTAGTATGTAATATGTATTCCTATTAGTATAAATTTGTATCCAGTTTTTCTTTCACTAAATTCAGTAAATGTAAAAATTAAAATTTAAAAGTTTTGGGGGAATCTTTGGTTTCGTTTTACCTTCTTAATAAAAAATATATTAAAATATTTGTATTATTCTGCATTCTCAAATTCATCACAAATATCCCAATCATCATTATTATAATCTTCTTCATCATTGGGTGTGTTCGTAAATTCAGTATGATTGCATCACTGCAGCAAATCAAAAGTTTAGCGTTCGAAAAAGCATATTTGCGATTATTGCTTTACGTCAAACGTTTTTTAATGCAAATTGTTGGCAGTGATGTCGCAAATTTGTGCAACCAATGCATCATTAAGTTATATGTTGCAAAAGTTTGCAGGTCGTGGCATCAGTGATGCACAAATTTACTGCATTTACGAACACACCCATTATCATCATCACTATCTTAATCGTTGTTATCATTTACTTGTGTTGTTAAATAAATAACAACCAGAGTTTTTACACAAAAATTAAAATAAAAAAAAGGTCGGGCATTGTCTGGACTTTTTTTTCTTAAATATAAGCTGATATCCTATACTATTCTAAAATCTATAAAACTAATTTCAACTATTACTAACTTAATACTTGTGGCCCATTAAATGCGGAAATTATCCCAATGTGGACCTTTTTTAAAAAAAGTATTAAAAATATATACACATAATTTTTATAAAAAAAATTAACTATATACTTTACTACATATATGTATATACTTTTAATAGATTTAATACTAACAATAATCGTTTGAATTGTAAAAATTTCCAATTTTTTCACTTTTTTTAAAAACAGTAATAATTTGCTAACTTTGACCGCTCACTGAAAATAAATAATTTTATCTACTTTTACCCTATACCAAAATTTATTATAAAAACTGTATTTCTAAATTTCAATTAGAAATGTTAGAAATGTTACAAATAATAAATGTGCCAACAAGTAAAAGAATTAATTTTAAGGCAGATACAGTTAATGTTGCTCAAAACTACAGACATATAACACCGTGATACAATTTTACATTTTTTTTGTTGGACTTGAACGACACTATACACATATGAAACCTGAAATCATATATAGTAGAACTGCGTTTTCAGTTTTTCATTTCGTGATCTTTTCTCCCTTTTAAAGGACTTCAAAGTTTTAAGGATATAGAAATTTCTTAAAATTTATTTAAATAGTTCTGCTCATTAGTTTTTCTTTATATGGATATCAAATGAAAGGGGCCAATTTCTAGAAGTAGATAATTTTTTTTATTTTTAAGTTCTGATCTAGAGCCGATACTCAGTAATTCTATATCATCACATGGAATTGTGCGAACCTCTTCCGATGGAATCTTTGGATTTGATGTTGAACGTAGTACCGCGGGCTGCACTGAATCACATTTATGGTAAATGATTTTCTCCCTATCTTGATTCTTCAGCCTGATGGTATTCGGCTGATTTCGCGCGAATGCTCACTCCGCTTCAACCAACTTACTGGGTACACATATATTATTGGGAACTGCTTAGATCGTAGTAACCCCTTGTAACAATAATTACACACAACTTCTGGTATATACCATGCCTTCGGAACCATGTTTATTAAAAAATATTGTTTATACTTATCCACAAAAGCCTTTGTTACATTTTTTCCTTTATTAAAAGGTACAAATAAACCACAAACAACACAAAATTTGTTTTTATTAGGACATTCCATATTACTTTTTAAAAATGACACTTATTAAAAATTATTTATAAGAAAAAAATTATTTATAAGAACGTGTCAATTCAAAACTACTAGATGCTTGATGTTACATAAGATATTTAACTGATAAATAAAAACGAATTAACTTTTAATAGACTCAACCCTTTTTTAAAATTAGTAGGAAAATTATCTGGGACATGAAAGAAAAAATGTTTAAAGGATTTTCCTTGAAATTTGTTGTCCTGAAAAATTAAAAAAATATTGTTTCCATTTCTGGTGACCGTCTTCTTTTATTTGACAAACATTTATAAAAATATTTATTTAATTTTTTATAAATTTGTACATCCTTGAAACTTTGAAGTCCTTTAAAAAGAAGAAAGGATCAGAAAATGAAAAACTGAGAACGCAGATTTACTATATACGATCTCCAGTTTCATGTGTATGTGGACTTGTTCAAGTCCAAAAAGTACTATCTAATATTTTTGTAATCTTAATTGCTGTATCGATAAAAGTATTTTTTTTTTAATGAACTTAATAATATGTTTTTTTCTGTTTAGGCTTAACTTATAAAGCTATAAGAACGAAATTTAAGCATGTGTAAAAGTATATGCATGGTTTCAACATATATTTTTTTTAGAAAAATATATTGGAAATTCTCAAGGATATAAAAGGATACATTTTTCAAAGGACATTTTTTACAACTTTTCGTCCTGAAAAGTAAAAATAAAAAAAATTATCTACTTCTAGAAATTGGCCCCTTTCATTTGATATCCATATAAAGAAAAACTAATGAGCAGAACTATTTAAATAAATTTTAAGAAATTTCTATATCCTTAAAACTTTGAAGTCCTTTAAAAAGAAGAAAATATCACAAAATGAAAAACTAAAAACGCAGTTCTACTATATATGACATAAGGTTTCATATGTATATGGTCCCGTTCAAGTCCAATAATTGCTGTCGCACGGTGTAATATTATAAATTAATCTTTTTTTGTAATATTCATGATACTATAATTGTAGAAGCTAGAATCACTAGGGAGAGTTTTCAATACTTTGATTTGGATTTTTTTTTAAAAACCCTCAAGAAGCGTCTCGTTACTTACAAAACCACATATTTGAATTAGAAAAATGGTTAAAACAATGGAAAATTAAAGTCAACGAGCAAAAATGTACACACATTACATTTACATTGCGTAGAGAATCATGCCCCCCTATTCATATCAATAACCAAACAATAATTCAACAATCGGAAGTGAAATACCTCGGAATACCTCGGTCGCCTTACATGGAAAAGTCATATAGATGCAAAGTTGACTCAAATGAAATTGAAATCAATTCAAATTAATTGGCTTATTGGCAGAAACTCCACGCTTAGTTTAGATTGTAAACTTCTACTTTATAACATGATCATAAAACCGATATGGTGTTATGGCATACAGTTATGGGGCACGGCCTCAGCGTCAAATGTAGAAAAGATCCAAAGACGCCAAATAAGTTTCTAAGAATGATCACAGTTGCCCCCGGTATATCGGTATATCAAAAACGCGAATATACACAAAGATCTTAACGTGCCCATTGTAAAAACTGATCTCGAAAAATGTACAAAAATATTTTAAAAAAACTTGAAGTTCACCCAAACCCGCTGGCTCGCAACATATTAGATAACCGTGGCCACACTCGATTAAGAAGGAGGGACACAGCAGACCTAATCTAGAAGGAAGAACTCCAATTTAACCAAAACAACCATGAACACAAAATTTTTTCGTCCGGCACTGGCTGGACTAATTAAATAATAATATTAGATATAAGATTTGAACCACTTATTGTTAGTTCATTAAATAATGAAGATACAATAAATAAATGATGAAAAAAAAATATATATTCTTTTGTTTGACGTTACAAGAATTGTATAATTGAGAATTTATTTTCTACTGAGTGTATTGTATTGTTGTATCATGGTAATATTTAAAAATTTTCATTTTGACAAATTTTGTTATTGTTTTATTTCAAACTTTTTATATATATTGTTAATTGATAAATATTGTTTCAATGAAGTAGCGAAATATCGGAAGTAAAATAAACATTATTTTTTAAAGTGGCCTAAAGCTCAATAAATTATAATAATTAAACATAAATAATAAAATCTATGAAACTAATTATAAATAAAAGCATTTATTTTTATTGGTCAATAATATTAATATTTACGGTTTTTATCACGATCACAACTACAAGTTTGTATTCTATAAATATGTTGTTAGTGATCGAAATATTCGGCAATTACAACCAAATTATATGATAGTACATGCAACCGACCAAAGTCGGTTATGACAACGAATCTCTTTTATCTGTGTACATTCTATTCGTTTGTTCCATTAATTAATGGAGAATATATATTTACATATATAATACATATTATATATCAACGTGTAGGAAATTCTCTCTTCTTTTTAAAAATATATACAATTTTTATGAATTAAGAAATTTGAAGTAGACTTTTTCAAAAATATGGCATGATATGTTAAATTTGTATTAGGGGATATTTGATTTTTCTTTTGTGTATAAAATCACAAGTTGTTGACAGATTTTAGTCATTTGAAGCTTGTTTTCTATGCGCTGCATTTTTCAATTTTTGATGCCGTCATAATAATGTCAAGCAAATCGAGTCAAAAGTTAAATGAACACATTTTTGCCGTTGAGTGATAATCATGATATATATTATCAAGATAATCAAATGTATATGAATGGGCTATTAAAAATAAAAGTTGAGAAAAAGTCAACAAATTTACTTTTTCCTACAAAAAAAACCTTAAAAATAAAAGTTAATTTTTTTACTTTTTCTGAAATTTGGGCGCCTCGACTATGATTTTTTTGATATGTCGTAGTGGAAATTGTTTTCATCATGCCAAAAGCTATCGAAAAATCGATGGCACAATATCGATTGCTAAATCGACCCTCCCTAATGTTTATACACAGACACCAAGAATTGTTAAAATATAATTTGTTTTTAACTAAAAATGGGAATAGTTTGATTACAAAGGTCTAAAATAGGGTTCCTAATTTCCCGGACTTTTTTCTTTCCCGGGAGGAAATTAAAAAATCGTTTCGTTCCCGGGAATTCCCGGGAATTTTTTAACACTAAATTAAACCAAAAACCAGAAAATTTTTTTCAAATTAATTGATTTATAATTTCACCAGGGTTTTAAATGAAGTATAAAATAACTATATTTGGTTGTACGATGTTGGTCCAGCCTTTATAAGGGTTTCTAGTAGTTTTAATCAATATAAAATTAATATATTCTTTGTTTAATTAAAAAACATAAGAATTTAAATCTCTAAAACATGCGTAGTTAGAGAAATTATTAAATCTGATTGTAGATAAACAAATTTGAACCACTATTATTGTTATTATTTTCTCTAAATATGAATAATAATCATTGAATATCCCTAAAAGTTGTTATGTTAGGCATCTTAATAATTTCTTTAAGAACAAAAAACTTTAAATTTGTTTCATTCTTAACAACCAAATTTTTCTGCTGTGGCTTGAGTTGAGTGAACAAAAAATTCGGTTATTTCAACAGTAATACTTCTTAGCCAACAGACTATCTGTTGCTAGAACCGAAAAAATCTATGGATATAATAGAATTATTCAATTCGCAACAAATTTGGCCATCGAAACGTATCTGAATATTGTAACTTTTAGATGAAAACTTATGAAGAAATTCCCGAAAATTCCCGACAAACATTTCCCGAAAATTAACAAAAAAATATTCCCGGGAATTCCCGGGAAATTTTTCCCGTTTAGGAACCCTAGTCTAAAAGTTAATAAAAATATTCCGAAATTTTGTTTTAATCCTAAAATCAAACCACACAAAATCCTGTCACCAAACCGGACAGAATTATAGAATTATTTTCTAGAATGTGACGTAATAGTACGAAACTGAAGACATTACTGAAAGGAGTATTTTATCAGAACATGACGAAACTAATAAAGTATTCAAAATCTAAAAAAAAAACTCCAATGGTATGATGGATGATTTTATATGTTTAGAGAAAACTAAAAAAAGAACTGAGAAATTGGATATTCTTTATCATGCATTATTTTCGATTTCCACAACCAGTGAGCCAAGTTGTATTAAAAAGTAAAAAATCGTAAAAATAAAAGGGAAGCATTTAAATTATATTCTTTTTTTAAAAGATTATTTCAGAAGATTCCCTATTTATTGTTTTGTTGAATTGTTGTTTTGTTTGGTTTTTATGTTTTTTTTTATTAACAAAATGCTTATAAAAGTACACAAAATTCATGTTTTTTCTTTCAATATAAAATTAAAATAAATTTTAATCGGTTAATCGAATAATTTAAAATTAACCTATTATTAACCGATTAAATCTATACCCCGATTAATTATTTGCTCGATTAACCGATTAAACCAGGAACCCGATTCATTGAATACCCCAGTATATACTGTGATATGAATGTGATAATTGTTTAACCTTTTTTATATAAAATAAAGAATTCTATTTTGCTCTATGCCAGTTTTATATAAAAAATAATAATATACATATATTGAAATTTTTTATTTAATACAGCCACAACGTACATGATGTACCCACTAAACATTTTTTTTGGCGAATTCGTATCGACACTACACAAGTCGCCGTTTTTATATTTGATGTTGGTACAAAAATATACCAACATTTTTATGTCCAAACATCAAAAGATAAAATATGTAGGTACATGCTTAAATTCTGTTTATTTTATTAACAATTTAAATTAATTATTGCTCCTTTAAGACATTATAAATAAAAACAAGGGCGAATGGATTTTATTAAAGTATTTTTATAAATAATTTTATTTAATTATAAATGTATGTATAGGGTACAAAATACTTAAAATATAATTGAATTTTGGAATTTTTATTATGATCCCAAATTTACTTTTGAAGTAACATTTACTTCATTTACGAAAATTAAAAGTATACTCTAATTTTGGATATAAAAATAAACGCTACTTACTCATTTGAAATTTTTTATATAAAACTCTTAAATATTTAAGAACACAACTGCATTGTAAAATGCATATTTAAGAATCAACAAAACTTATAAGAATTCAAATCATAAAAAAATTCAATTCCGCATGTAGGCAAAAGTTTGCGTACATAAAAAAAATTAAAATTTACTGACTTTTATAAATTAAACTGTATTTTAATAATTAGTTGGAAAACCCCGACGACCAAGAACATCATGAAGGCGTTTTGTCATTGATGAAACCAGTTTTTCGGTGTATTTGGAACTAATATTTCTCCATTCCTCAGTTAATGCTGTTTGAAGCTTTTCCTTTAATGTTATTACATGGTTTCGTATTTTTCACTCCCATAAATGTTCTATGGGATTTAGGTCTGGTGACTGCGGAGAAGTTTCCAATTGTTTTTGTTTTATTAAACAACTTCCAAAGCCTTGGGTTGTGTGTAGTATGCTTTGGGTCATTGTCTTGCAGGAATATATAATCATCTTCAATGCCCAATTTGCTAACACTTTCGGTAAGATTTTTCATTAGAATGTCTAAATAGATCTTATGATCCATTGTCGATGGAATAAATTCTAAATTTCCCACGCCTTCACTTGTCATGTACCCCCATACCATCACTGCACCACCACCATGCTTAACTGTTAGTATTAAATTTTCGGGACTAATCACTGTACAAGGCTTTCTCCAAACAAACTGACGGTTTTTTATGCCAATGATGCAGTACTTGCATTCATCCGTGAACAGAACATTTTTCCAGAACTCTGGAGGCATATTTATGTGTTCTTTAGTGAAATCAATTCGTTTTTGTCTATTAACTATCAAAACTGGCGGCTTTTTTCGTGCTACATGGCTTCTATAGTTGGCCTTTTTCAAAATTCTGAGCAGTGTCTTTGGACACATGTTTATTAAATTGTGAATTTAAGTTTTCAGCCATTTTCGATACAGTAAATTTTGGGGGTTTCCTTCACAGATTGCATTATAACCCTTTTTTCGCGTTCAGTTAATTTTGGTGGACGACCAGAACGAGGCTTTGGGACAAAAATTCCAGTATTTTTAAAATTGTTTATCACTCTCTGGATGGAGGAGTGAGTACGTTTAACTACTTGATCGATTTCGCGCAAAGTTTTCCCTTGTTTCCGTAAATGTATAATAATATTACGTTCAGCTACATTAATTAATTTTCTGTTTACCATTTCTTGAAATTATAATAAATTTCAAAAATCTCTTTTATGATGAGTTTGAAACAAAAACTGCAGTATTGTAGTATCCTACAATAACAAAAACAGTTACAAATTACCTTTAAATTTTATGTACGCATACTTTTGCATACACGAAAAGTTAGCATACCATTGTTTTTAAGCTGTCAATTATTACCCAACTTTGCAAATGCAAAAAGAAAATACCTATCGTAATTTTCAAATGTTTATCGGTCCAGAACTCTCTGAGTTAGAGGGGGTCAAAATTTTACACTTTGGCCAAACATGTGATTTTTCTCATCCATGTAACTTATTACCTATTGTTCTTAGCAAAATGTGTTCAAAAGAAAGCTTGGATATTTTCCTTTCAGACCTATTTGGTGGCTTAGTGGGATGCGAGTGGGATATCTTTCAAAATAAATGTTTTGTAACTCACTTTTTTCCAAAATCGAATTTTTTTCCAAAATTTGCCCTTTTTTAAAATTTTTTTTTGCTCAAAAGAAAGCTTGGGTCTAGTCCTTTAAGATTTATTTGGTCTATCTATCAAAATAAATATTTTGTAAGTCAAGACATACAATTTTTGTGTTAGAACATTTATTTTGATACTATCCCACTCGCATCCCACTACGAGACCAAAAAGCTCTTAAAGGAATAGACTTAAAAAAAAAATTAAAAAAGGGCCCCTTTTGAAAAAAGTTCGATTTTGCCAAAAAAAATCAAAAATTGTATATCTTGAGTTACAAAACATTTATTTTGCTATATATCCCACTCGCATCCCACTAAGCGACCAAATAGATCTTAAAGGACTAGAACCCAGCATTCTTTTGAGTAAAAAAAAATTAAAAAAAGAGCCCCTTTTGGAAAAAAAGTTTGATTTTGAAAAAAAAAAATTGCATGTTTTGAGTTACAAAACATTTATTTTGAAAGATATCCCACTCGCATCCCACTAAGCCACAAAATAGGGCTGAAAGGAAAATATCCAAGCTTTCTTTTGAAAAAAAAGTAAACAAAGGTTTTGATTTTGCAAAAAAAAAGTCAAAAATTTTTTATTTTTTTTTTAAATATTTTTTTTCGAAAGATTGAAGAAATAGCTATCTAAACTATTCGGAACACATTTTGCTAAGAACAATAGGTAATAAGTTACATGGATGAGAAAAATCACATGTTTGGCCAAAATGTCAAATTTTGACCCCTCTAACGCAGAGAGTTCTGGACCGATCTTGTTGAAAAATTGTGTCTATCCAATAGGTCTAACCTTGGTGTAAATTTTATCCCGATCGGAAGACATCGATTTTAAAAGTTGGTTCACTTGACGTGAAATCCCCCATATATAAAGTAGTTTGTACGCAAACTTATGCGACCAAGTGTATATGTTAAGAACAGGGACTGTAAGAGTTACGTTTTTGTTTTTATTTTTTCGAGCTGAAATAAAAGTTAAAAAAAAATAAAAATCTAAATTGTTCTGCAATATTCTTTAGCACCTGTTTAAGAATTGTGTACTAAATCCTCGTAAATTTGTCGTTTTGGAATATTTAAGTCTCTAATTTAATGCATTACATTTATCTTTTGGTCAAATTGTACAATATTATATAAAATAAATCAATTGGCCCTATTCGAGAGCATCGAGTTTGCGAATCCATAAATATCTTAATGTTTATTTAATAAAGTTTCTAAAATTAAGGTTAAACAAATTACGTATAAACATTTATAATTACATAATATTGTTGTAATTAGCTTCCAAAAATACGGCAAAATGGTGAAAGTGAGAATGTTGTCAAAAATATGTTAAGATTAACAGTCTTAAAAATCGGTTTTGTCAAAAAACCGGAATGTTAATGAAAACCAAAACCAGTCGAGTTTACAATGATGACCTGTTTTGGGTTTCGGATTTGGATACTCTGGCCAAACACTGTCCAGCATTGGTATCGGTATCTCGAAGTAATTTTGTCTTTCAATTCATGAATTTTTGCTGGCTTATTGACGAAGACTTTTGACTTCACATAACCCTAAAAAATCTTGAGGTGTTATCACACGATCAACACATGTTGACAAGTCCATGATATGTAAAAAAATTGTATGGTTAATTGGTTGACATTAACTTAATTAAATGTACATATTTGTATTAAAATAATAGTTCATAGGTATTACGCTATACACAATTAGTTTTCAAACATCTTTAAAATCGCAATATGGTAATAATAATTGTGGGATTCAAACGGTCTGCTATTAAGTCATATTATCATAATGTCCTGATATATTATGATAGTTTAAAGTTTAAAGCACAACAATAATTGGTTTAAACTTTAAACAAAAATGCTTAACAAAAAAGATTTTACATTCTTGTACTACTAAGACTGACAAAGCAAAATAAAAACAAAAAATATGTACAGAAAAAGTATTTCAGCGAAGCTTATAGTACATTTACACTTACGCCATAAACATGTTATAAGTTGTTTATGGTGATAAACTAATTTAAGAAACTTGTTTATCCATACAAAACAAAAACAGGTTTGTAACTAGCTTTTGAGATAAACTAGTTACAAACAACGAGTTTTTGCTAATGCAACTCTGTTTTTCAACATTTTTCTGGCAACGCTGGTAACATTTGACATTTGCTCATAAATAAAAAAAACTGTTTTCTTTTAAAAAAGCCAAACTGTAAGAAAAAGTTTAAAAAATTTATTTAAAAGTGTTTTTTATATAATATGGACAACGAAAATAAAAGGTATGTTTATATGTACATACAGTAGCCCAATAAAACCAACATACAGGAATTCAAATTAAATTTATTTCGTTGAAAGCTGTATTTGTAAGTTAAAAGTAATGAAATATATTTGTTAAAAAAATAAATTCACCCAAAAAAAAATTAAAAACAACATCACTTAAGTCGGGTTTAGTAACCTTTCCTATCACATCCAAAATTTCACCGTTATTAGAATTTTTGATTCTGAGTCAAATAACGATTTTTTTTTTTTGGTTTTTTGGGCTTTTATGTTCAAAATATTATGAAACTTAATAGCCCCGCCCACCCTAAAGTTTTCGTTATTTTACTCAGAATCAATAACTCTAATAACGGTGAACTTTTGGGCGTTATTTGAATTTTTTTTTTGCTAAAATCAACATAAGACATGTATTATTATATATCTCATAAAAAAAACTAAAAAAAACTGTATGTAGACTTTCTTTTTATTAATTTTTTTTAAATTGAAGTCAGCTGTTTTATGACTTGTCAAAAATAAACCACTTAACTGACCAAAATGCTGATGTAAACGGTATGGTTTATGAAAGTAGCTTATGATCATAAACTAGTTTGAAAATTACAAGTGTAAATGCACTATTATATTCACAGAAAAAAGTATGATTTGATTTCAATTCATAACATTTATAAATAATTTCTTAAATATTAAGATTTTGTTCATATTTTATATTTTCAAATTAAATCATTTATATTTTTTTATATTTTTATGTTGTTGAAAAATGTTTGAAATTTTCTTTGGAAATGTTTGTATTTATTTTTATGATTTTCAGCTACAAAATGATTCAGATATTGTTGATTCATCTTAAAATATTGGCCAATTTATGGCTATTATGCAAATAGTTTTGAATTAATTCATTAGATTATGCAATTATAATGCAATTTATTATAAAATATTATTAAATTTATACAAAAAAAAGCAAAAAATTCCGTCATGAACAATCTATCTATATATATAAAATACAAAAAATGTTTCTATCTATGTCCGTTATAGCTCCAAACTGGTATCATTGGAAAGGAAATTTTCTGAATATGGTTTTAGACACCTAAAATACTACATTTGGTTCATTCATCATATACATTAGAGTTCGTTTGTGACCAGGTCACTTCATTTGATTTGCGGGTATCATAATTTTTCTGAAGGTTTTTGCGTAATTTTTTTTGGAAAATTGTCACTCCTTGTGGTGGTTCAACGCACCTAAAGACGAGGATTTTGAGCACATTTTTCTATAGAGCAAAAACGGTTGAATATATTGCAAATCTGATTTCACCAGTCGATGCTGCATCTAAAATTAATACAATTGATGTTTTTTGAATCCTTAAAAATAGTTGCAAAAACCCATAAAAAAGATAAGAACATGAATTTTAGATTTTTTAAACATGCACGATGAAAAGGTATTTTAAGCTTAGCAAAACTGCACCAATATTTCCTTTCCGCATGTTTAAATAAACTAAAATTATTTTATTATTTTTTTTATGAGATTTGCGCCCCCTGTTGTGGGTTTTTGGAACTATTTTTAAAAATTTATAAAACATCAATTGTATTAATTTTTGATGCAGAATCGACTGGTGAAATCATTTTTGCAATATCTTAAACCGTTCTTGCTCTACAGAAAAATGTGCTCAAAATCAGCGTTTTTAGGTGCGTTGAACCACCACAAAATTTTCAAAAAAAAAGGACGCCATTATTTTTATTTACGCAAAATCCTTCAGAAAAATTATGATACCCGCTAATCAAATTTTTTAAATTAAAAATGGATGTATGTTCCGAATGAACTAAAAAACGGCTGGACGGATTTTAATGAAATTCTCAGAGAATCTTCAGAATAGCCTAGCGGGTAACACTCTAAAGTCAGATTTTTGATTTTCGGTCTGTGGGTGGAGGTGAGTGGCAAAATCACATTTTTACATTATACCGCTAATGCCATCTATATATATATAAAACCTCTGAACCGATTTTGATGAAATTTTCAGGGAATCTTCAGAATAGAATAACACTGTATAGTCAGATTTTTAATATTCGATCTGTGGGCGGAGGGGCGTGCAAAAATCCAATTTTTACTTTATACCGCTAATGCCATAGGTATATTTCATAAAAATGGATGTGTGTATGTACAGTTCCGTAAGGACTCAAAAATGGCTGGACCGATTTTGATAAAATTTTCACGAAATCTTCAGAAAAGCCTTTTGGGTAACAGTGTATAGTCAGATTTTTGATTTTCCGTCTGTGATAAACAATTTTGTTTGCTCTTGTATACTAGGTGCATGAATAAGAAATTTCCATATGAAATCTACTTTTAATCAAAAAATTATGATGTTAACAAGCTCAATGAACAAATACAATTGAAAGTGTCCGGCGAAACAATAAAATACAAATCGATTGACACAGTATTGAACGAAGAACAAGTCGTTAATTGTCCTACTGAATTTCTGAATTAATTGGAACTAGTCGAAATGCCACCACATGTATTAACATTGAAGGTTGGATTACCGACTTTTTTCCGATACTGTATATTAAAATCGAGATGCAATATAAAACAGATGTTTTCTAAAGGCCAGCAACGCGGACCGAGTTCAGCTAGTTATATATAAATTTAATAATATAAAGTTTGGGAAAAAAAGTCAAGTTCGATTAATAATATTTATTACAAAATTCATTCCAATTACGAATTTCTTTTTTCTGTGTTCGGCACATCCAGTGTACAAAAGCCCTGAGGTTACGATGTTAAAGTATGATGTCGGAATTTTATAAGAAATCGATTGTTAGATTCAGTCATAAAATTCTTTGTTGGCTAAAAATGTTTACTGGGTGTATATATACATAGTTATGTACAATGCATATACATAGTTATGTAAATACATATGTCAGTATGAATTTATGTAGAAATAAATGTATATTACTGGGCCTCTACTAAAACCAATCAACGATCTTTAAATTTAACTTATGCATATCGATGATGTAAATAAAGTTGCTTTATTCCACTACTCTCATCAGCAATTAAGAGAATAAAAATAAAAAAGAGAAAGTAAAGACTAACAGTGAGCATCTCTTATTAGTTAAGAGAGACTTAAGATTTAAGTTTTATTCTCTTTTTTACATATGAATATTTCTTTGTTTTGTGTTTATGAACTTGTCTGGGGTTTCATTTGTTTTAAAACGTGTAGTATTCGTATTCGGCATTCTGCTTCCATCTAAAGAACACATAAGGCAAAAGCAGCCGCATTAACTTCCATATATTATTAAATATTATCAACCCACGTCTATTATCTTGTACTTTTTTGGAACAATATAGCAGTTTTTGCTAATACAATACACAACCCATTAACTTTAAAGAGGAAATACATATAAATAAATAATAACATTGTGCGTTCTGCCTTTCTAACTACATTAAACTGTAATTGAAAAATGCAACTCTAGAAAAAAAAAATTAAATCATTTTGCAACACTACAGTTTTGACATATTTGAGCGGCCTGACAGTATACCATACGTTGTAGTTGTCTGTCAAAATGTTCGTGGTACTGTGCAAAAGTAATATAAATAATGATGAAAATGTAAATATTGAATAAAATATTATTTGCAAATTATATGAAATTGAAATATTTAAGTGCATAATATAACGTTAAAAGTGAAATTTCATAAATATTGCTTTTGTACTTCGTATTAATTTAAAAAGTTATTAACATCTGCCGAAATAATAGCGGTCGTAATGTGTGTTCTAATATCTGTGAGTTAACGTAAAAGTGCGTGTGTGTGTTTTATGTTTATTTTTGGATGTAAATGTACATCAAGCAAGCCAAATACCTACATATATCGATACAATTTATTCAATGAAATAATCTTTGAAAGTGTTGTTACCATACCTCGGAACCATTATTAGGAAAAGCTTACATTGCATCAATAAATTACAATAATAAACATATTTTAATTAAACAGCTTCGAGGTGGATAATTTCTACTTAAGAATGGATCCTTCTCGCGGAGATTCGCGTTATAATTTAAATTACTCGATGAGTAGTATTGGACTATCATTAGCCGATCAAGCTGATATGTACGGCAATCCAGCTGCTTTAGGTGGTGGTAGACCACCTAGTGCTGGTATCTTACAAGGCATGAGTGGCGTCGGAGGTGGTCCTGGTGGAGGACTTTTGCCGCGTACGGCGGGAAATCTTATGCCAAATACACAATGCCAGTCTTTGGGTAATAATAATGCAAGTGGCCACAGCAGCAACCAACAGAGAGGTTTAAAAAGAGCCGGCTCGGATTGTTATGACGATTCTCATCACCGTGTTGGTGCCGGTAGTATTACTTCCCTTCAAGGTCTTGACACATGTGGGAGTTCATCTAATGTCCAACATAGTAGCCAGCAGCAGCCACAATCAAGTAGTGGTAGTGTGCAAGATATTGTGGACGATAGCTATAACAATTTACAGAGCAAAAAGTCACCTCCGGCCAATGGTAAAAAAACAAAAGGTCGAGTCAAAATTAAAATGGAATATATTGATAACAAATTGCGACGTTACACAACATTTTCAAAGCGTAAAACTGGAATTATGAAAAAGGTAAGTGGCTATTTGGAGTATGTTTGGAAAACAGATTCAACTAAAATTTAGAATTTTTATCTACCATCAATACATACTTATGGTAATTTGTAAAATGTACAAACAATTGCGGTAACTTTTAAGTATGTATGTCGGCATCTTCTGATAGATTCATTGCTATTATTTAAGGATAAACAATCAAAAACTAACTTGGGTACTTGTATATTTTTTACCTATCTTTTCCTTTCAACGATAATATAAAAGTCCTTCCCGCCAATAAGTAATTGTGCACGCATCTCGATAAGTTTAGTATTGCCTTTTTCTTGCTATTCTTGTTTATTGTTATTTTGTAATTCCAATAGAATACCAGTAGTTACTAGTCTGCAGTTCCGTTTGTCTTTGTAAAAGCATAGTTAATTGTACGATTTGGAAGATTTTGTGTGTCTTCTAAAGCGTGGGTATTAATGTGCATATGCCAATAAGAAAAATAAAACAAATAACAATTGCGGTTCCAATGACAATGACTGTGATAATATGTATTTTCGTGAGGATCTGTGCATTGCCATGACAATAGTAGGTAATATTGAAATGTGTAAACAACAATGGATACGAAATACACACGACAAATGTACAGTGACGGCAACTTAAATAGCACATTTTGTGAAAAACTAAACATATTTTGGTAAGAATTAGTCTTCTGAATTCCCAATTATTAGCGGTATTCACAATGTACTTGGCCTGGTTATGTAGTAAAAGAGCACAATATCAAAAAACTAAAAACAAAATACATTAGAAATTGAAATGTTTGTCAATAAATAGCTCTGATGCTTTTTTTTATTAGGCCAAGTACTCTACGCTATTGATAAATTCACTGAAGTTTATTGTTTGGGGAAAAGGTAATTCCTATGCGCATTTCATCTCAACACATTACGGACGCTGTCACTTTTGTTTATTAAAAATTATTGCATTATTGTTAGTTAATAATTAACAACACTGTATGCATTCCTGAAAATATCTCAATGTTATTAAGGGTAATCATTTAAACGCTTAAGTTTCCCATTTGTTCAAATTTGTTCAAATTTGAGCAAAGTGTTTCAAAATTTTTGTGCAATTTTATACATAAAATTCTAAATTTTTATAATTTTAATTCGATTCGATTTTCACACAAATATTCACAAATAGAAAATATCAGAGACAGAAAATAATTGTTATTTATGCAATTTTAAATTCTAAAAATCGGTATGAACAATTTTTTTTTGATTTAAATAGAAATAAGATCCCTTTCACACCAGGCAATTTATTTGCGTCTGTTTTTCATTTTCAAAAACATGAATGAAAAAATAAACCAACTTGCTGTGTATCAGCAAGTCTGTACTCAAATTTTAAAAAAATATGTTCTTTACCCGAACTTATCTCTGACATCGACAAACACAAAAAATGCACAGAAGACTTGCGCAGTTAGCTTTTAAATGCTTTCAAAAATGTAGAATATTTAATACTGGTAAGCGATGTTTAGTTATTTCTAAAAATAGATGATGATTATATGATTATGTAACTTCAATGTTGTGGGTGTGATATTATATGCCCAGAGGTAAGCAGAACTGGAGCTGTGGGATGAACTAAACGTACATGAACATGACGTGTTGTTGTTGTTGTAGCAGCAGTGATTACTGAGTTGACAGCCCTTGGCCGAGTGAACTCGGGCCATTACGGTGCGTAGAACCGGCTGTCGTGTGAATGACAAACATGACGTAATGTTCGTTGCCTAAATTATCTTCATGTGGCGTAGAAGTGTTTTTACTTGAATTTGATTATCAGACAAATCTATGCAAATTTTTCATTTTTGCCATATATTTCTAGGTATTTTAGACTTTTTACATTATTGAACACAAATTTTGTTAAGATGTACTCTACACAGGAGTAATTGTAAAAGTTTTCGTTGAATAATTCCTATAATGCCTCAATCATTTGTATCATAATACTTTTTATTAAATTTGATTCAAAAATAAAAATAATATGATGATTTTTATATGATTTTTGTTTATAAACGAAATTGTTATGAACGAAACCTAAAATAAAAATCATAAATAATACTAGAAATAATTTATATTTTCAAATGCGAATAATTCCTAAGCTATAAGAGATAGTTGATAGCCACGACCAGGTATTTTGTAGTGATCGATGAGGAGATTCTATATGTGTAATTTTTTTGAAATCGGAACACAAACGAAGAAATAGGATCGTTTTAAAATCGAGACCTACTTTGGGGACCCCTGGACGCACCTCTGGTGACTCATGCGGTCAAATTCAAACCTTAAACTCGACAACACTTCTTCTTTGCACATGTTAAATTTAATTCAAATCGGACTAAGGGTTTAGATTTATATCCCCCTTTTTTTTCTATACCACCGTGCACTGAACGATGTAGCCAATTACTGCCAGTTATGTATTTTGATAAAATATTAGGGGATATTTGTATTATTTTTTGTGAATAAAATAAAAAGTTGTGGACCAATTTCAATTATTTAGAGCTTGTTTTCTGAAACTTCGTTTTCTAAATCTATAATAAAAATTAAGAGCGTATATGCAAAATGGAGCAAATCGGGAAATATTTCAATTATTTAGAGCTTGTTTTCTGGAACTTCGTTTTCTAAATGTATAAAAAAAATTAAGAGTTTAGAAAACCAAAAATTTCGAAATTTTTCTAAAAAATTATTTTTTTTTGCCAAAAATAAATTATATTTCTAAAACGACTGCGAAGACTATAAACATGTTAAGCTTTACTTGAAGATAATTTCGTTGCGGAATTTCGTTTTTTTTCAGTTTATTCAATAAACTAAATCGTTTTTTGAGTTACGCGATATATGTTGTGCAACCTCCTCCATTTTCGAAATAACGGTATATCTCGAAAATACGATCTAACCTAAAAAAATGGTTAGCACCACTGAATTCAGCGTACCCGAATTAGTTTAAGCCGCTGGGTGCCTCTCTTAACAGAAAAAATTTGACAATTTCGTGCATAGTGTTATTATTAAAACTAAAAAACTATTCATTTGAAAAAAAATATATAAATAAAACATTACACAAATGTACTAATTTGTAACAAATTAAAAACATCAATTTTAAACAAAATAAAATAACAAAGTACATTTCAAAATAGCTACGTTAGGGTATGGCAATAATAAGTACAGTATTTGGAATATTTTTATAATGTAACATTAAACATTAAAATGTTACACAAAAATACTAATATTTAAAAAATGCATTTTACATTTAAATTTTAGCTATTATATTTTACCAAAATGTTTAGTGTTTCAGGTAAAAAATAATGGGTCGATTATGGATGGCAATCGAATTTCAGTTGCGTTGTCAGTTGCCTAAATTGTATTACAGATGGCAACTGGCAGCATCATTTTCTGTGGTCAAATGGCAAACAGAAATTTGTGGTTGCCTTCTGGCAACGCAAATGTTGTTCGGTTGCCATCCATAATCGACACATACAAGTTTTGGTAGTAAAAAGCATTCAGAATAAAATTTGGCAGATAACTAGTTTACTATCGTTTTTTTTACAGGAGAAGGTTTTTATTATTTATTTCTATTATTTATGAAGAGTCTTCATTTAAGACATATTTTGTAATTTTCTTATGACGAAGGGTTTTTTCATTTAATAAACAATATTTTTTGTAATATATATCTTTTTAAGTCATTATTATATAGTCCCGAAGAAAATTTTTTTCTAAAAATGGAAAAATATAGGTACTTTTTTGGGAAAAAACTTAAAAAATACTTTTAATGTATGTAACTTTTTGTACGTACAAGATAACTGTCAGCAAGATGTTTTGATTTTATTCAGAATTTTATAGCAAAAATAGCTTATATGTTTAAAAAAAATTCGACCCTCCATAGGCTCCCAATATCTTAAAAAAAATAAATAAATATACCTTAATATCTCTTTAACTAAAAGAGATAATGTTTTTTGTAGATCTGCTTAAGGACTATTTATATGTATTTTAAATTTCAGCTCAATCGGATCATACTTGGATTTTTGGCGATTTTTTTTTTAAAAATGTGAGCGTAAAGATCATTATTTACAACTTTGGTATCTTTTTGAAATTTTCCGATAAAAATTTTCTTAGAATATTTTAATCCTTAAATGTCCATTTTGAAAGGACTTTTTTGATTTTCTCTAAAAAGTGTCAAAGAGGTGATAGATAAAATTCCACAATATAAATCTGACAATAAGAATTCTCTCAGACATTAACTTACAACATTTTTTTCAGTTAATATAATGCACCCTTCGATCAAAAAACTAAAACTTTGACCCAGTGTAAAAAAAATTCAGACCAGCTGGACTATAAGTTTATTCTACAAAAATAATATACTCAACATTGCCTTTCAGAATTATAGTGTCGCTATTCTGTTCCCATCAAAAACTCTCAATTTGTTGGACAGTGTTATTAGACTTGGGTAGTTCATGAACGATTCCATTATTCGAACTAAATGAACTAGTTCAAATCGTTTGCTCACTTAAGTACATATTGAACTATTAACTAAAATATTTCAAATGTACTCTCTTAACTAAATGCGTGTTTTCGTTTTTCCTGCTTCTTTTTATACGAATTGTCACATAATGCCGAAAAAATAAGGGTCATAATGGATAGAATCTGTTCTCAGAATTATACGGAAACTGACAGCAAATTAAAAACCCAAGGAGCATTTTAGCTCCAGTATCATATCTGTTGTTTTAGTTCAGTTAGGCAATTTTAATATAAGAAATGTATCACTCGTTTCTTTTTTTTATAAATAGGTAGTTCAAAAGTCAAAAAGAGCGATTGAAATAGAATAGCTACCTAGTTAACTTTTGAACTATGAACTAAAATGAGCGGTCATTGAAATGAACTATTAAGCACAAGTCTAATAATTATATTATAACTTTTAAAAACAATATATTTTTCAGTTTTTTTTAAAGAAATTTTAGCATAAGCGACAAACCCCTGTCACAAAAATAACAAAAAAAATTTCAAGTGCACTAAGCTAAAATTTTTTTTGTAGCGTGACCATCAAATTTTCATAAATGATGCAAATGATGCCAATGAATTCATTTATTAAAAAAAACGCTGTATGAAAAATGTTTCGCTGGAGTTTTTTTTAGCGGGAGTGGCTCGATATTACACCTATACTTCTTGATAAGCTCATCACTGGGCATCCAGTCTTCCAAATCTGCATTCAACAAATTTTGTGCTAAAAGCATGGACTCTAGGGTGGCCCTTAATAAACGAAAGTTGGATTTTGGCCATTCTCACCCTCCTGTTTGGTGAACATTAGTAAAAAAATCATCCTGAAAAAATTTTAGGTAAATCGGTTGGGGATAAGACGTGCCGCAAGCCCTCTGAAGTTTTGAGATGCATTTACAAGGGGAAAAAATTCATTTTTTTCAGTTTTCGTAAAAATTTTGCCATTAAAAAATTACCGAAATTGGTCAAAAAATGTTAAAGTTATTAAAAATTCGCCAGGCCATTAACGTGTCTCAGGCAACTAGAATAAGAAAGGTAGGAACAAAATTAACATATTTTGATAAATATTAAAATTAAATCTAATTTTTACTTAAAATATGTATATGAGTTTTTGTCTTCGTAGGATACCGCTAACCTATTCTTAGGTATGAACAAAAAAATAAATTTTTTTTAACGGCAGTTTCAAAACTCCATTTTCAAATTTTTAAAAATTTTGTTAAACAAATTACAGAATTTGTTGATCATCTCATTGGGATTTATTAAGAATATAATAGGGAATAAAAATGTGAAAAAATTATGAAAATATCTCTTATAGTTTTTCCGTACCTGCGATTTAAATTTTGAAATTTTCTATATACTATAATATTCTGAAAAACTTATTCAGAATATTATAGTCCAGATAATTTTAAATATACTCTGGAACTTTTAATAAAATCGGAAAACGTTAACCCTTAAATCGTGAAGGTCAAAGGTCAAATGTTTCAATATTTGGAATTTCTCTTGGAAAGATTTCGAAATGTTGTATATTTTTGGGCAGATTTTGATGAAATTTAACAAAAATATAACACAAAGCCTAGTATTTACAAAACCCTATATAGCACTTGGGGTTAAAATGACCCCAAACTTCTAAAACCATAAAAAATTATGATTTTAAAAGTTTGGGGTCATTTTAATCCCAAGTGCCATTAAGCGTTAATTTCCATTCTTGTGCTGTTATTATAAACCCTAGAGTTTATGTTATTGTTTAAGTTTCATCAAAATCGGAAAAACTATAATATTCTTAATAAATCCCAATGAGATGATCAAAAAATTCTGAAATTTGTTTAACAAAATTTTTAAAAATTTGAAAATGGAGTTTTGAAACTGACATTAAAAAAAATTTATTTTTTTGTTCATACCTAAGAATAGGTTAGCGGTATCCTACGAAGACAAAAACTCATATACAAGTAAATATGGACATATTTTAAGTACAAATGAGCTTTAATTTTAATATTTATCAAAAAATGTTAATTTTGTTCCTACCTTTCTTGTTATAGTTGCCTGAGGCACGTTAATGGCCTGGCGAATTTTTAATAACTTTAAAATTTTTTATCCAATATGTGTTTTTTATGTCTCATTAGAACGACAATTGCGTACACATTTCTATTCTTTTAAATTAAATTGCAAAAGTAATTTTTTAATGGCAACATTTTTATAAAAACTGAACTGAAATGCATTTTTCCCCTTGTAAATGCATCTCAAAACTTCAGAGGGCTTGCGGCACGTCTTAACCCCAACCGATTTACCTAAAATTTTTTCACGATGATTTTTTACTAATGTTCACCAAACTGGGGGGTGAGAATGGCCAAAATCCAACTTTCGTTTATTAAGGGCCACCCTAATGGACTCACATGCATATAATCTATTTAAAATATTATTGACCCTATTTGTTGAATTTCCTATTCTGTGACAAAATTCATCCAAATTAGAAATTCTAAATGTTATTCTTATGTTTTATCATTAATTTATTTTATAACATTTTTAGTTTATATATTAAAGTATCTGGGTCAATTTTTATATCATTGTATTCCGAAATCAATTCAAAATAGTTTATTTCCTTATAGGAATTAAAATAAACTTTAAAACTGAAATCTTTTTATTAATTATTGAAGGGCCTGGCTCATTAAATGCGAACGAACATTTTCTTTCTTATTTTATATTGAAAACAATAAAAAAAATTAAAATTTATTTGTTGTTTTCAACATAAAATGAGAAAGAAAATGTTCGTTCGCATTTAGTGAGCCAGGCCCTAAATTCTTGAAATTATTTCTTTACAGAGTTTTTGATAAAAATTTAATATATTGGTTTTTAATTTAATAATACAAGTTTTTGAAAGCTTTTCAGAACATATCTCGGGTCCAATATATATATATATATGTATATATTTAATATTTCTTTAACATGTGGAACATCAAAATAATTACAAAATTTGTAAATATTTTTAATGAAATACTAGAAACAAGATATATTATTTGCGATGATTCACTTAGAAATTTGTCATAGTTTTTAGTACGTATACTAAAAATTTTAAATAAATGTTTGTTTTAGTGAACAAACCAAAAAGGGAACAAAATGGGTCAAAAATTTTAAAAATTGACAGATTTAGTGTCACGGTAGTTGAAAAAGGGTCAAATTGCGACTTTTGTCGCACAACCGTAATGCATTTAACGAGCATAAATCTCTTAAAAATGTTGGTAGCTACTAATAATTTAGTCATAGCTCCAATATAAGGTCCTCTTCCGAAAATCACTTTAATGAGCATATATCTCTTAAAAATGTTGATATAAACAAAAATTTCAACACAAATAACTTTAATATAGACCAGTGCACACTGGGCCAGAGATCCCATTTTTTGGCCATAATTAGAGCAGTGGATGTATGAAATAAATAAATATCAGATATAAGGTTTTCGGTGACGCTGATTACGATTCTGCAAAAAAAAAAGTCAAAATTCAAAATGGCGGTCAAAATTTTTAAAAATTCAATTAATTAAATTTTTATTGAACACGTTTTGTAGACCTATGGTCACTGATTACAAATATGAAGTCAGATTTTGAAAATTGAATAAACTGAATCCAAAATGGCGGATCAAACATAAGAAAAAATTAAATATTTCATTTCTTAGAATTATTTAAGATGAAGTTATTATGAAATCATTGGCTTATGTATTACAGGCATAAAACAATGCCATACCTTAATTAAATTTGAAATACTTGAAATATTAAAAATGGCGGATCAAATATGGCGGTCATCAATTATTATTTATTGTTATTATATATAACTATTACTGAAAATATATAATTAAGATAACTGGATAATTATGAATCTTAATTCTTATTGCTAAAAACTAAAAATGAGAATCCAATATCCAAATTAGTAATATGAAAATTATTCAGCCAAGTATGTTTTCTAACTAAGTGGTAGTAAATTAATTTTTTTTTGTTTTTTATTAGAAAAGTAATAATTAATAATATTAAAAAGTAATATACATATAGTAAGTAAAAATGCGAAATAATATTAATAACAATAAATAAAAATAATAAAAAAAATTATAGAAATTCATTAGGGAAATTAATTTTTAATAAATTAATCCTTTTCGGTCATAAGTTCCAAGTTACTTAATCCGTTAAATTGTTCTAGTAGATCCCAATCATTCTCTTCATTTTCTATAAAATTATTTGCTTTTGAAATTTCGGGTATAGCTAGTAGATTAATGGCAGCTTCTGGGAGTGGTATATGTTTGTTTCGGCCTATTCTAAAACATAAGCTTTCCGTAGATATTTTGGGATATATCTAACGGTAATAAAATACTATTTTACTCAAGATTTTTTTTTCAGAATAACTATAAATATCGGACATTCGACAGTAGTTAATATAACTTATCTTATATATAAATAGGCCACACGTTTTTTTGTGGTACACTTTTAAGTATGTTATTGTCCACCAATATTGATGAAACATATATGGTTTAAAAGGTTTTTTCTCTAGATGTGCACAATATAAAAAAATATTTAAAAAATCTTTCCATAAAAGTGGTAAAAAGCGTTTTAAAAGTGGTCGAATTTCGGCCACCGGTCGATCCTAGTATATATAAATAGGCCACACATTTTTTTGTGGTACACTTTTAAGTATGTTATTGTCCACCAATATTGATGAAACATATGTATATGATCTAATAGGTTATTTTCTCTAGATATGCACAATATAAAATTTTTTTTTAAAAATTCTTTCAATAATATTGTTAAGAAGCATTTTAAAAGTGGTCGAATTTCGGCCACGGGACGATACTAGTAAATATAAAAAGACGTTAAACAGATATTGAATTTGTCATTTTTTTTAAGTGTGAGACTAATATCTGCCAATTTTATCATCAAAATGTTATATTACTAAAAATTAATTTTAATTTTTTCATTAAATTTTTACATGGTAAAAATATCCTGAGTTTCAACGACTATTTTTATATTATCGGCAATAACTCTTAAGTTTATGAACGGTCGCAGACGGTCGCAAAATTCTGGACAGCGAACATATCAATGCGTCGATTGGTGCTATAACCATTAAAATATCCTCTGGCACTGCTTGGCACTTGGTTTTGAAACTTAAAGTTTTTGGAAAAAATCATATTTATAAGGTTAAATAAAAAATTTTTAATAATTATCTTCAAATTACAAATAATTTTCATTTTTATTTTAAGCACCAGTTCCATCTGTTTAATTAACTATCATTTCATGTAACTTTTTTTGACTCATGTGAATATTATATAATATTTTTGAAATATAAATTATATTCACAAAAATATGAAAATCTGAATTTGACCTCATGTCATTTGTAAACGGTGACCCACAATGATACAAAATTTTACTGGTGTAAAGCTCAAAGTCCCCAGACTTGAAATATATAACTTTTTTTCTTCTCTACCTGAAATGGACTTTTTGCCAAAAAATGGCATCTCTGGCCCAGTGTTGCCAATTCATGGTGAACAAAAAAGGCTAAATTTAGAAAAAAAGGCTAAAAAGTGGCTAAAAAAGGGCTAACATTTTTAACTAAAAAAATACATACATTTGATACAAAAAACAACTTAGAATGTTGCATTTGGCTATGCCGAATAGAAAAACAAAAATGTATGAATATAACACACGTTCAAATGCAAGAAAATAAGAATATTTATTCCTGTATGTTGATCTTTAACTTTAAAAATAACGTAATATCATATGCCGATGTTTTTAAAGCCTCGTATTTGTCACCTGGCCTGCAAAATGCTCCTAGACAATTTTTTTATATGAAAGACAAATTATGTATAAAGTAATCCTTTGTGATAACTTCGATGGAGAATATTTTGATAAGTGAATATGGCAAATATGTCCGTCGCCGGACAGAATTGATTTTCATTGGCAAAAACATAAATTTTGCCATTAGTTAGTAAACATATCAAAACTAAGATACACAAAATATTTAAACATAAATATTTAATTTAATTTTTGAAAAAAGTTAATTTTCTATATTTGATCAGATAAAATTATCATAGCTAAATTATTATCGATAATGAACTGAATTTTTCTTTCTAAATTGGTTGGATTGTAGTCTTTGAAAACGGTATACTACATGGCATGTGTTATAAAATATTTGTTAAAGTACTATATTTACGTCAATACATCGCCCAGATAAAGTTAAAAGTATTCTCTTTAACCCTATATATGATTTTATATACGGCCTGATCCGAGCGTAAAACATTAACATATTTATTCACAATTTTTATTCAAATAACGTCAATTTTCTCTATATTAGTTATGGCATTTTTTTAATGTATGGAAGGCCCAACAATTTGTATGTGTTAAATAGTTTACTGGTTCAACATTTTTAGTTAATTTTTGTCATAATATACCTGCCAAATTTTTTGAACTGATTTTATTAATTTTCAACAGCAAAAATTTCAGATCATTAGAGTAAATATATAATTTTCATTAGAGTAAATATATATGGCTAAATGAAAATAAAAAAGGCTAAAAAAATGGCTAAAGGCTAAATTAATTTTTTTGTGGCTAAACAAGATTGAAAAGGGCTAAATTTAGCCCAAAAAAGGGCTAAATTGGCAACACTGATATAGACATACATCGAATGTCCTAATTTCATGGCGATGGGTCCATAATTGGTCATAGCTCCCATATAAGGCCCTCTTCACGAAAATAAATTATTGAAATTTTAAAGAAAAATGATTTTGCTCATTTTCTTAGTTTGGGGTATTATATGGTTGTGCTTGACCGACTATATTTTCATACTTGTTATTATTATAACTCTTTACTACTATTATCATTATTTATTAAATTTTATTGAAAAATAAAATGTTTCTAATAATAAAATTTTCTAAAAAAATCAACATTTTATTTAAATTGTTTTTTAATTATTCGACAAAAACATGGACTCAGAAAGGCTTTTATGTTATACAATACAATAAAAACTCAGTTATTTGTTATAAATTTTATATGCAAATTGCAAAAAAAAAGTTATAGAGTTTTGGCCGCTATTTTTAAATTTGCCACACTGTGCGGCGCACTGTAACTCAGGCTTGTTTTTCCTCGGCAAAAACTCTGTAACTTTTGAACATATAGAGATATTTTTGATGGAGAGATATTTTCTTAAATTTTTTTGTTTTTTTAAATTTGCTTATAAAAAAGTTATTAGCTGAAGAAAATAAGTATGAAAGTATGGTCGGTCAAGCTACACTATAATTTATTTTGTAGAATGATTTTCGGAAGAGGGCCGTATATATTATAGACCTATCGCCATAAAATTAGGTCATGTGATTTCATTTCATGTGATTTGGCCACAATAATGGCCAAAATAACAATATTACATAGTAAAACAATAATACCTGAGAATATAATTAATCATATAAAAATAATTCGAAAAGTTACTTAAAATATATATGTACAATGTACATATATATTTTAAGTAACTTTTCTTTTAAATTAAATTGCAAAAGTAATTATTTAATGCCAAAATTTTTACAAAAACTGAAAAAATTGCATTTTTTCCCCTTGTAAACAGTGTTTAAAAAAAACTAGACTACAAGTAGCAGTAGCAACGCAAAAACACAAGTAGACTAGTTAAAAAATTAATAAAAACTCGGAGTCAATAATTACTACTACTACTGCTACCTTCACATTTTGGTAGCAGTAGTTGTAGTAGTACTAATAAAAGAAAAATTTAAAAGTAGCAGAGTAATTTATTTTCTATTGCTACCTTAAAAAAAGAAAAAGTTTTGATGTAGCAGTCATTAGTTTTTTATTAATTCTGCTACTTTTAAAATTTAGTAGTAATAGAAGTAGCAGTTGAGGTAGTAGAAGAAGTAGCAGTTAAGTAGCAGTTAAGTAGCAGTTGAAGTAGCAGTTAAGTAGCAGTTGAGGTAGCAATAAAATAAGTCAAAAATCAAAATCTTCAGCCAAAAAATTATATTATGTGTTGTTGTTGTGAATGTATATTTGTGTATGTTGGTCGTGTTGTAAACAAAAGTTCGGCTTTTTTGTTATACACACAGAAAACACGATCTTTCTGTTAGCAACACGAACATCTGAGACGAATAAAATCGAATAATTCTTTCAAACTCTCTCAAAACAAAAACAACACACAGTGTTTAATTCTGTCAATTTTGGTGTTATGACTGAAGATTTTCTTTTTTGACTACTTTTATTGCTACCTTAACTGCTGCATCAACTGCTACTTTACTGCTACCTTAAAAATTAAAACTCGATATAGAGCAGTAGCAATGATTTGTATTTTTATGCTACTACTCCATTTACAATTCATGTTTTATTACTACTGCTCTGTTAAGAGTTTTATATTTTGAAGGTAGCAGTAGTTTTAAAAAAAACAAGAAAACGAAAAAAGACAAATGCTACTGCTCCGCTACATACACTTTTTTGAAGCAGTAGTTGTAGCAACAGTTAAAAATTTGTAAGTTATCGTAGCTTTTTAAACACTGCTTGTAAATGCACCTCAAAACTTCAGCGTCGTTGCGGCACCAGTTAACGTTATCATATCATCCTAATATTTTTCACAACGAGTTTTCACAATACATAGAAACATTCTAGAGGGGGGACGGTCAAAATTCGCAATTTTATTTTTTTTGGAGCACTCTAGTGTACACAGTGCACACACATCGTAGCACTAGAATACGAAACAAATTTATTGTTGTCAGAGTTTTGTTAACAATGAATTAGACCGTAGATATTTGAACTATATGTATAGGAAAACGCGTGATTTTGGGCGTTTTTCAAAAACATGCGACTTTTGGGTAGTTAAAAAGCGCCAACTATAGCGCGAAAAGCGCTAAATTGGCAACGCTGCCCAAAGTATATTTATACAAGTAGATGCAACTCTACAACAATTAAATAAGTATCGTGAGGACTTTGATGACAGGCGGGGCAACGGTTTAAAGTGCTAGGAACGATACGTTCTCGGTAGTAGTTGAGGAAACTGCACCAACCGGCTCTTAATTGTGCTAATATAGTTCTTGTATGCCTTGGTAATTGTCTCTCACAATCCGATATCGCAGGGGGTGTTCGCTTAGGACTCTGTTGCATCTGTAGTCATTAATGGCTTCAGTAACCACCGTTTGATGCAACAATTTCCGAGAACTTGCAATAGACAATCTTTCGACGTCCAATGGTATGACGTCTTGGATGTCGCTGCGAAAGCATCGAAAGTCCATCCGGATGTGTCGGGGAAGGGGATCCTGCATCAGAATCTGATGGTTGGGGTGAAAAGTGAAGGAGGCTGTCGAAGACTACCCCTAAAATTTTCAGGTTTTGAACCGTGGGGATAGTTCGACCTTCGACTGAGATGTTGAGCGCTGTCCTTACTTCTTTAGTCCACGAGGTGAAAAGGGACACCGAGGATTTCGGAGCAGATAACCTGAGTTTGCGTTCCTGAAAAAAGTCTGTTATGGTGGCCAGTAGCTCGTTTCTGTATTTCTCGCATCGGAAAACTTCTCACATAAAGCGTGAAACAAAAAATTCCATCGTTTCTCGATGTGCGAGAAAAAAGTGTTTCTGTATTTGAATGCGAAAACAGGCAACACAGATTCTTTTCTTACTGGAATATTTCCAGTAATTAAGTGTCAAATGCAAGACAAACGTCAACGAAAGAAAGAAATTATAATAAAACCAAAACAGTGAAAGGCTAAAAAAAATTAAAATGCCAAAATATAACAATTGTGTTTTATTGATTACCATCATTTAAATATAAAACAAAAAGTATAGTGGGGCGCTTATAACTGCTAAATTTTAAAAAATAATTTTGAAACACATTTTTGTGTACTTACATGTGTATACATAATTATTTTATTCAAACTCTGTGCTATTTACATTTTCGGCTGATTTGGGTTCCATATTTATACATACGAAGTTAAAAATATCTATATTTTTCAAAATTTAGTTTTTCTAATACCAATTTCAAATGTGACTTGTTTTGACAGTTCTTGTGAGAAACTTTTCGCAACATATTGTTACAGAAACACTTTTGCTCACATCCTTCCAATAATTGCTGGAAAATTATTGAAATGACAGATAATTCTCGCAAACTCAAGATACAGAAATACTTGTGCGAGAAAAAATATATTTTGTTTCATTTTACACTGTTTTTGTTGCAATTCAATCGTTTTATGCGGAAAGTTATTCGATTCGAGAAATACAGAAACGGGCTACAGGTATCGGGTGATTTTGGCACTTATGTCGTCGATGTTGACACCTGATGAAATTATAGTGCAATCATCTGAATACTACGCCATAGAGACATTTGGGGGGGGGGGTTCACGAAGCTTGGCAAGATATATGTTGAAGAGCATCGGCGATAGTACTCCTCCTTGTGGCGCGCCCATCTTTATCTTGCGGTATTTTGATTTCTGGCCTCTGAACTCCACAAACGCATGTCTTCCACATAGATAGTTGGCTATCCAGCGTTTGACATCATTTGGGAGTGTGGAGTTCACGATTTCATTAATCAGCATCGAGTGGTCGACCGTATCGAATGCCTTGGATAAATCCAGTGCGGCGACGATGGTGCGTTGACACGGTAGTTGCTGATTGAGGCCATTGGCGATCTATGAGGTTATCTGAGTTAGAGCCGTTGTTGTGCTATACGCTTCCCTGAATCCATGTTGATGTGTGGCCGGCGGGAAATGCTCTTTCAGGTGGGTAATAGTTGGGATTCTAAAATCTTTGCTATTGGTGACAATAAGGAGATGGGGCGGTATGATTCTCCTAGGGTAGGTGATTTTTCCGGTTTTAGAATTGGGATAACTCGAGCCACTTTCCAGATATCTCGAATCACCAAATGGTGAATCGGGAGATTCAGAAGGTGGGTGAGATATTCCAGACCTACTATACCGAGCTTCTTTAGCATTATCATTGAGATACCATCCGGACCTAGAGCATTGGAAGGTTTCGATTTGGAGATAATGAACTCGACTTCACGGGAGGTGAAGGAGCATGGCTGAGGATCTCGAGTAAGATTCTTAGTTCTCCGAAATATAGTCCGGTTCTGCGTGGCGGGGTGTTCTATAAATTGCCTGCAGAATTGTGTTGCGCATTTCTTGGCATCTGTATGTTGCAAGTTATTAAACGCAATAGCAGCGAGGTTTTGATTTCGATTATTGTTTCCAGATAGACTTTTAATAGTAGACCATAGCGATTTAGAGTCAGTTGAGCAATGATTCAGGTGGTCTAACCATTTGTTGCGTCGATGTTCGTCGACGATAAAGTCAATTTCAGCCGTCAACTGCTCAATTTGCTCATTAGCTGGATTGCTAGCACGTAGGAGATTGCGTTCTTGAGCCAATCGTGCTGTCTGAGATGGAAAATTTGGTCTAATATTGGGTATTCTTCCTGCGGGGATAAAGCGCCTTGCCGCCTGAAGGACTATCTTTCTAAAGATTGCTTCACCCCTTCTGGCGGCAATTGACGTAGTGAATCCTCTATGTAGTTCGTAAAGCTGTGCCAGTCAGCTTTGTTGTAGTTAATGAACATGCGCTTATCTGGCTCCACAAAGTCGCTAGACTTCTCTACTGTGATCAAGATAGGGATGTGATCGGAGTTTAATGCCGTTTGGGCTTGCCAGGTGGTATGGGCAAAAGGCGACATGCAGACGATGGAAATGTCTGGGGAGCTTGAACGTCGAGCAGTTATTCTCGTAGAGAAGTCTTCGTTGATTGCAGCGATGTCCGAGTCGTCTATCTGGTCTGATAATGAAATACCGCGTGGATCGTTTGGTAGCTGGGAGTACCAACCTTCGTGGTAAGCATTGAAATCGCCAAGTATTATTCTGTTATCTCCTTGCAAAAGGTGGGCTATGCTGGGATAATAACTAGTCCCAATGCTGTTGACGGGTGGAATATAAACATTGACAATTTCTAACTCAATATCTCCAGTTTTTATTGAGATGCTCATTGCTTTCAGGTAGGGGTCAGGAGAGGAGGAGGGGGTGGTACTGTCAATGTATAATTGACGCTTCGCTTTATGATAAAAGCAAGACCACCGCCATGATCACATTCCCTGTCTTTCCGAATGATGTTGTAATCGCTGGAAGCCGAGAGTCTACAATCCCTGGTTAGCTTCGTTTCTTGAATGGCGGCAATGAGGATGTTATTAACATGCATAAAAATTTATCAGGAATAGACAGGGGGTAAGGATTTTGAAGTTTTCATAAAAATAATAATGCCACATTAATTTAAAATTTTCCCTTACATTCTTCTTTGCGAATACATAATTTTTAATAATATGAAAGGTAAGATCTTATTTTTTAAAAATTACAAAGCTAATTTGTGAACATTTTTTTTAGAATTAGCAAGCATGAGTTTCTTTTTCTCCAACTGCAAAACTACCAAATAAGCAATCACTGAACAAGGATGAAAATCGGTATACGGGGGTTTTTAAGGTTGCTTATTTCGAATCTGATGTAAAATTTTTCAAATTCAAAATGGCGGATCTAATATGGCAGCGTAAATTTTAAAATGTCTTTTGATTTAGATGAAAATCCAGATTTCTGATTTCGAATCTGTCTTCTGATTTACATGAAAATCGGGGGTATTTAAGATTGCTGATTTCGAATCTGAAGTAAAATTTTACAGATTCAAAATGGCGGATCCAATATGGCGGGAAATCTCCCATCTAGCACCAATGAATTCAGTCTACCCGAATTAGTTTAACCCACCGGGTGCCCCGCTTGACAGTTTTTTCAACTAGCACAGTGTTATTATAAGACAATTATGAATGTTCGAGTCATTTTCTGAGGGGGACCTTGTATTATGCTGCCCGATTTAGAACTAATTTGTGCAAATTTTTATAAAAATTGCCACATAATCAAAATATTTATGACTGCTCAAAGTATTCCGAGGGGACATTTGTATTGATCGATATTGCCCATTTTCAATACCAAACAAACCCTATCAACAGAGAGTATTTATGGAAAATTTCACCCTGTCAGCTCCTTTTATTTGGGCCCTGTATCCTGTTTTCAACAAACAGACAGACGTACGGACATATCTAGATCGCCTTAGAATCTTTTGACCCAGAGTATACAGTCACAGTCAAAATTTAGTATACAGCACGTATTTTCATCTATGAAGCTAAATATTTTAATTAGAGAAAGAAATATATGTTCGTGGAAAATTTATGCGCAAAAAGAAAAAGTATCCAAAAACAAGAGTCAAAAATTAGTACATATACAGTTGATGGATAAAGCTCTATTTTATATTACCAAAATCCGAAAATAAATAAATAGTTAATTTAAAAATTTTTGGTGCTCCATTCAGCTTAATTACGCCTTCTAGTTGCCTTTTCATGGAGTTTACAAGATGTTCTGTTAAATCTTTAGTAATTTCGGCCTCCATCTTCCGTTAAGAGGGTTCGGAGGTCGTCCTTAGATGAAATGCTTTGTTTTCCAATATTACAATGGTCTTGCTGACAAATGATGTTCAGTTAAACCTAGATTATAATCTAAATGAACAATATTATAATATATATGGGGGATTTCATGTCAAGTGAACCAACTTTTGAAATCGATGTCTTCCGATCGGGATGAAATTTGCACCAAGGTTAGCTCTATTGGATAGTAACTCAGACACAATTTTTCAACAACATCGGTCGAGAACTCTCTGAGTTATAGGGGGTAAAATTTTGACAATTTGGTCAAACAGGGGTTTTTTCTTATCCATGTAACTTATTACCTATTGTTCTTAGCAAAATGTGTTCCAAATAGTATAGAGAGCTATTTCTTCGATCTTTCGAAAAAAAATATTTAAAAAAAAAAATAAAAAATTTTTAATATTTTTTTTCCGAAATCAAAAACTTTTTTGACTTTTTTTTAAAATACGCTATTTTTTTATTTTTTTTTTTTCTTAAAATAAAGTTTAGATATTTTCCTTGAACACCTACTTGGTCGCTTAGTGGGATGCGAGTGGGATATCTATCAAAATAAATATTTTGTAACTCAAAACATAAAATTTTTGACTTTTTTTGCAAAATCAAAAACTTTGTTGACTTTTTTTTTTTAAAATGGACCCTTTTTTAATCTTCTTTTTTAGGTCAAACAAAAGCTTAGATATTATCCTTGAAGACCCTTTTGGTCGCTTAGTGGGATGCGAGTGGGATATCTATCAAAATAAATATTTTTTAACTCAAGACTTACAATTTTTGACTTTTTTTTTTGCAAATACGATTTTTTTCCAAATGGGCCCTTTTTTTAAAATTTTTTTTGTAGTCAGAAGAAAGCTTAGGTCCATTCCTTTAAGATATTTTTAGTCCCTTAGTGGGATGCGAGTAGGATATCTATCAAAATAAATATTTTGTAACGCAAGACATACAATTTTTTAATTTTTTTTTGCAAAATCAAAATTTTTTTCCAATATGGGCCCTTTTTTAATTTTTTTTTTTGCTCAAAAGAAAGCCTAGGTCCATTCCTTTAAGATATTTTTAGTCCCTTAGTGGGATGCGAGTGGGATATCTATCAAAATAAATGTTTTAACACAAAAATTGTATGTCTTGAGTTACAAAACATTTATTTTGATATATATCCCACTCGCATCCCACTAAGCGATCAAAACCATCTTAAAGGAATAGGCCTAAGCTTTCTTTATAGCAAAAAAAAAATTACAAAAAGGGCCCATTTTAAAAAAAAGTCAAAAAAGTTTTTGATTTTGCCAAAAAATCAAAAATTGTATATCTTGAGTTACAAAATATTTATTTTGATAGATATCCCACTCGTATCCCACTAAGGGACCTAAAATATCTTAAAGGAATGGACCTAAGCTTTCTTTTGACTAAAAAAAAATTTTTAAAAAAGGGCCCATTTTGAAAAAAAATTCGAATTTGCAAAAAAAAAGTCAATAATTGAATGTCTTGAGTTACAACATTTTTATTTTAATAGATATCCTACTCACATCTTCCTAAGTGACAAAATAGGTCTTAAAGGAAAAGACCTAAGCTTTCTTTTGAGCAAAAAAAATTTTTAAAAAAAAGTCCCATATTGGAAAAAAATTTCGATTTTGCAAAAAAAAATTAAAAAATTGTATGTCTTGCGTTACAAAATATTTATTTTGATAGATATCCCACTCGCATCCCACTAAGGGACTAAAAATATCTTAAAGGAATGGACCTAGGCTTTCTTTTGAGCAAAAAAAAAAATTAAAAAAGGGCCCATATTGGAAAAAAATTTTGATTTTGCAAAAAAAAATTAAAAAATTGTATGTCTTGCGTTACAAAATATTTATTTTGATAGATATCCTACTCGCATCCCACTAAGGGACTAAAAATATCTTAAAGGAATGGACCTAAGCTTTCTTCTGACTACAAAAAAAATTTTAAAAAAAGGGCCCATTTGGAAAAAAATCGTATTTGCAAAAAAAAAAGTCAAAAATTGTAAGTCTTGAGTTAAAAAATATTTATTTTGATAGATATCCCACTCGCATCCCACTAAGCGACCAAAAGGGTCTTCAAGGATAATATCTAAGCTTTTGTTTGACCTAAAAAAGAAGATTAAAAAAGGGTCCATTTTTAAAAAAAAAAGTCAACAAAGTTTTTGATTTTGCAAAAAAAGTCAAAAATTTTATGTTTTGAGTTACAAAATATTTATTTTGATAGATATCCCACTCGCATCCCACTAAGCGACCAAGTAGGTGTTCAAGGAAAATATCTAAACTTTATTTTAAGAAAAAAAAAAAAATAAAAAAAATAGCGTATTTTAAAAAAAAGTCAAAAAAGTTTTTGATTTCGGAAAAAAAATATTAAAAATTTTTTATTTTTTTTTTTAAATATTTTTTTTCGAAAGATCGAAGAAATAGCTATCTATACTATTTGGAACACATTTTGCTAAGAACAATAGGTAATAAGTTACATGGATAAGAAAAAACCCCTGTTTGACCAAATTGTCAAAATTTTACCCCCTATAACTCAGAGAGTTCTCGACCGATGTTGTTGAAAAATTGTGTCTGAGTTACTATCCAATAGAGCTAACCTTGGTGCAAATTTCATCCCGATCGGAAGACATCGATTTCAAAAGTTGGTTCACTTGACATGAAATCCCCCATATACTAAAATCAACCACTTAAAGCTTAAGCTAAGTTTAACTAAAGGATATATTGGTTCATTGATCCAAAAAGTTTTTAAAATGTATGTTATCACAAAACCGAAATTTTCAAATGAAGCCTAATATGTACAGTAGAGTGCTCCAAAAAAATAAAATTGCGAATTTTGACCGTCCCCCCTCTAAAATGGTTCTATGTATTGTAGAAACACGTTGTGTAAAATATTAGGATGATAGGATAACGTTAACTGGTGCCGCAACGACGCTGAAGTTTTGAGGTGCATTTACAAGGGGAAAAAATTCAATTTTTTCAGTTTTTGTAAAAATGTTGCCATTAAATAATTACTTTTTCAATTTAATTTAAAAAAATCGAAATGTACACGTAATTGTCGTTCTTATAAGATATAAAAGACAAAAATTGGTTAAAAAATTTTAAAGTTATTAAAAAATCGCCAGGCCACTAGAACAAGAAATGTAGAAACAAAATTAACATATTTTGAGAAATATTAAAATAAAAGCACATTTTTACTTAAAATATATCCATATTTACTTGTATAAGAGTTTTTGTCTTCGTAGGATATCGTTAACATATTCGCAGGTATGACCAAAAAAATTAATTTTTTTAACGGCAGTTTCAAAACTCCAATTTTAAATTTTTAAAAATTTGGTTAAACAAATTTCAAAATTTTTTGATCATCACATTGGGATTTATTGAGAACATAATAGGGAATAAAAATATGAAAAAAGTATGGAAATACCTCATATAGTTTTTCCGTACCTGCGATTTAAATTTTGAGATTTTCGAGAAAAACTATTTTTTGCCATATTTTGGTGAATGAGCCGAATTTCTTTACTGTTATGATTTTTAAGCAAAAGCTATTCAAAATATTATATTCCAGGTAATTCTAAATATATTCTGAAAGTTTTACTAAAATCGGAAAACGTTAACCCTTAAATCGTGAAGGTCAAAGGTAAATTTTTTCAATATTTGGAATTTCTCATGGAAAGATAGCGAATTGTTATATTATTTGATGAAATCTAAGAAAAATATAACACAAATTTTAGTATTTACAAAAACAGCAGGAAAATTAAAATTAACCATTAATAGCACTTGGGTTAAAATGACCCCAAACTCCTAAAACCATAAAAAATTGTCAATTTCAATAGTTCTGATCAAAAATAGCTTTTTATTGGAAACAAACTTAAAAATATTGTATTGTGTATTAGAAAAGAGTATTACTAAGCCATTTTTAAAAATGTTCACATTTGTGTTCAATATTTTTTTTTTTAACGTTTATTTATCGAATCTGCCTTACTTAGGCCTGACAATAAGTAATAAAATCTTATAACTAAAATTAAAACTAAATGCTCTCTGACGGGAGCGTTGATGTTCATATGGGCCACATCTTAGCGGGGTGGTAGATCGGCTCTACGAAGCCTTGATCTTGTTTGGGTCTGTGTGAGATGTCTTGCAAGCGGGTTCGGGTGGTTCCACAATTTCATGATGTATTTCTCACGGACATTCTTGAATTCATCTTTAACTAACGGTACTTGTAGGTCTCTATGGATGTTCTCATTTCTTATGTACCAAGGTGCACCTGTCATTATCCTAAGAATTCTCGATTGGGCCCTCTGAATAAGTTCAATACTGGAATTACTGGCCGTTCCCCACAATTGGATTCCATATGTCCAGATTGGTTTTAAAACACATTTATACAGGATGACTTTGTAGTCAAGGCTTAATTTTGATTGGTGATTGAGTAACCAGTGAAGGCTAGAGGCTCTTAACTTCATGTGAAGTCTCTTGGCTTCTATATGACGACGCCAAGTAAGTCGTTTATCCAAGTAAATACCAAGGTATGTAACACTATCTGTCTGTGGAATGTTTATGTTATTTAGTGTGATAGGTGGACAATCACCCCTTCTGAGAGTAAAAGTGATGTGTTTACTTTTGAGTTCATTTACTTGTATTCTCCAGTTATTCAACCATATCTCCACGAGTCTCAGATAATTGGCCAATTTCGTAGAAGCTACCTGCGGATCTGCATGTGAGCTAAGTATTGCCGTATCATCAGCGAATGTTGATATGGTAAGTCTATCACACACATGCAAGTCAGAAGTATATATCAAATAAAGTGTTGGTCCGAGAACACTTCCCTGTGGAACACCAGCTTTAATTTCATAATTTCCTGTTACATAATCGCAATATTTCACTCTAAAAACTCGGTCTGATATGTATGACTCCAGCAATCCATGCGTACTTGGTGGCAGTAGACACTTAATTTTGTGAATTAACCCCTTATGCCACACCTTGTCGAAGGCCTGGGCGATGTCCAAAAAGATAGCACAGCAGTATTTTTTATTTTCAAAAGATTTTCTGATCTCTCCAGTCAATCGATTAACTTGTTCAATGGTTCCATGTTGTTCACGAAAACCAAATTGATGAACTGGGATAATATTTTGGTTATTTAAGTATGGAATAATTTTACATTGCAATACTTTCTCAAATAACTTTGATATGCATGACAGTAGACTTATAGGTCTGTATGAAGACGGCATTGTTAAATCTTTTGATATGCATGACAGTAGACTTATAGGTCTGTATGAAGACGGCATTGTTAAATCTTTTCCTGGTTTAGCTATCATTATGATCTGAGCAATTTTCCAATTAGTTGGGAAAACGTCTAGTCTAATGATCGCATAAAACAATACAGATAGCACGATTATAGCTATATTCGGTAGGTTTTTAATCATGGATGGCGTAATTTTGTCATATCCTGGAGATTTTTTTGTATTTGTGTTATTTTTGATAACTTTTCGAACGTCCTCGGGACTTACTCTGATATGATCATCCGCTGTCTCGTGAACAGGAGGATTTTCCAGTACAAAATCATTGTTGGGTGGATTTGGCTTAAATACATTACGTAGGTGCTCGGCAAAAATTATTGCTTTGTCCTTATCATTTCTTGCCCAATTACCGTCAGATTTTCTCAACGGAGTTTTTCCCTCTACCGGTGGTTTGATGTTACGTGTGGCTTTCCAAAGAAAAAAGTTCGTATGTTTAGTATTCGTCAAACTCTCAATGTATCTTTCGTTTCTGCGATCCTCTTCTAAACAAAGGGCTCTCTTCAGTCTTCTAGTAGCGATGGACAGCCTCTGCTTTGCAGCAGGTGATCTATTTTGTTGCCATTCTCTTCTAAGCTTTCTCTTTTCGAGAAGCAATCGTTCAATATCTGAATTGGAAATATGCATTTTTGGCTTTCTAGAGATCTCGATCCTTGAATGATCCAGACCCGAAATAATTAATGACGTGAAGTCATTGACGCATTCGTTTATCTCTCCCTCACACTGTATATTTGGATTTGTGTGGATATGGCTACTGACAAACTTTTTGTATTTAAGCCAATTTGTTTTGTAAAACGGAATATTTTCAGGAGATTTTGGTATATTTTTCCCATAATAGGTGACTATTACGGGTGAATGGTCGGAAGATAAATCAAAAGATATTTCCGTAGATATTGAATTTCGATCTACATTTCTGGATATGGCAAAGTCTATAAGGTCAGGAATTTTCCTAGGATCAGTAGGCCAGTATGTTGGTTGGCCAGGGGATATGACATCCAGGCAATTCTTACTGTCAACTAGGGCTTTGTAGAGCTGTCTTCCTCTAGGGTTAACTCACTGTAAGATTTCCAAATGAACATTCCAGTAGTATGGAAGTTGCTTGCATATATTCTTATGAATATTCATCTAGGGCATAATGTTTTAAACGGCTTTTAATCAAGATACCAGTACCACCATGAGCTTTTCCGTCGGGATGATTTGTGTTATGGAATGAAAATCTGGAATATTAAAGTTGTATCTATTTGTAAGGTGTGTCTCAGAAATTAACATCACATCGACGTCTTTACTTATCATAAAATTATAAACCTCAGATTTCAGTTCAATTTTGACCACACATTTTTCAAACGGAAAAATATTGTTTTTATACCTGATTTTTGCTTTAGTAACGTATTTAATATTTTATTGAGGATTTTTTAATAATAAAATTGATTTTAACCCTTTAGTGTATTTTTGATTCATTAGATTTAAAAAATAACTCGATTGATTCAGTTTATTTAATTCTGAAAACATCAAAGTTAGCACCATCCATATTGAATGTGTTTTTCGTGATTTTAAAAGTTGAGGGTCATTTTAACCCCAAGTGCTATTATGGGTTAATTTTAATTTTTGTGATGTTATTATACATACTAGACCTCATTTTATATTTTTCTTAAGTTTCATCAAAATCGGCCGGAAAATATATAACATTTCGCTATCTTTCCATGAGAAATTCCAAATATTTACATTTGACCTTCACGATTTAAGGGTTAACGTCTTCCGATTTTAGTAAAACTTTCAGACTATATTTAGATTTACCTGGAATATAATATTCTGAATAGCCTTTGCTTAAAAATCATAACAGTAAAGAAATTCGGTTCATTCGCCAAAATATGGCCAAAAAATAATTTTTCTCGAAAATCTCAAAATTTAAGGAAAAACTATATAAGGTAATTTCATACTTTTTTCATATTTTTATTCCCTACTATGTTCTCAATAAATCCCAATGTGATGATCAAAAAATTTTGAAATTTGTTTATCAAAATTTTTAAAAATTTAAAATTGGAATTTTGAAACTGCCGTTAAAAAAATTAAATTTTTTTGGTCATACCTGCGAATAGGTTAACGATATCCTACGAAGACAAAAACTCATATACAAGTAAATATGGATATATTTTAAGTAAAAATGTGCTTTTATTTTAATATTTCTCAAAATATGTTAATTTTGTTTCTACATTTCTTGTTCTAGTGGCCTGAGACACGTTAATGGCCTGGCGATTTTTTAATAACTTTAACATTTTTTAACCAATTTTTGTCTTTTATATCTTATTAGAACGACAATTACGTGTACATTTCGATTCTTTTAAATGAAATTGCAAAAGTAATTATTTAATGCCAAAATTTGTACAAAAACTGAAAAAATTGCATTTTTTCCCCTTGTAAATGCACCTCAAAACTTCAGCATCGCATAGAGGGATTTTGGTGTCAAAAAGTAGATTTTTCAAACACTAAATTTTAAAAATCAAATGATGCAGTTTTGTAGAGAAATGTTTAAAAATGAAATGTACACTTATTGTTTTAAGAAAAATTTTATTTTATTTTTAAAAAATTGAAGGAAAGTCCATGCAAGGGTGTTATACAAAAATCTACATATATTTTCACGCAATTTAGTGGTTTATATATGTACTAGCTGACCCGGTGCGCTTCGAAATAGTACTATTAGGTCTCCCTTTGTGAATCTAATTGTAAATGTCTAATTTCATATTTCTCGGTCCATTATTATAGAAAATGCAAAAGAAAGTTACCACTAAAGTCACCTTTTGTGAATTCAAATTCATTCAGAATCATGGTGCCTAATTTAAAATTTTTAGGTTTATTATTATAAATTATTCAAAATGTACCATTGCAATAAACAAATGTTACCATTGATTATCACTTTTGAATTCGCATTCACTAAACCATAACCCGTCAAGTTTGAATTTTAAATTTGTATAGCATTTCCTATATTATCAACTAATATTGTTTCTATAACAATTAATATTTAATAAATTATCACAAAACCGAAAAAAACGAAACCGCGCTTTTGAAATTCTTCGGTTTTTTTGGAAACTCTAGGTCCATTAAAGTAAATTCAAAAAAGTACCTATGAGAACAAAGAAAAAGTACCAAGAAGTATGGCCTTGAATTTTCACTCACAAATTCAAAAAGTACCATTAGAATATATAAAAAGTACAAAAAAGCCCCAATTTGTAGTTTCCCACTCACTCCCATATAAGCTTAAAACAAAGTACCAAAAAGTCTATCTCTAGAATTCTAACTCACTTAGGACCGTATACGCTTATATAAATACGTATATTTCATATTTTTATGTCCATTATTACAGAAAATTCAAAAAGTACCGCTACAATATATAAAAAGTACCAAAAATCAGGCACTTGTGGATTCCCACTCACTCCGGTCTATATAAGCTTTACTTCATGTTTCTAGGTTCATTGGTGAAGAAATTACAAAATTCGAATAAAGAAAAAGTACCAAAAAGTCTCCCTCTAGAATTCTCACTGACTTAGGACCGTGTATGCTTAATTTCATGTTTCTAAGTCCATTGTTATACAAAATTAAAAAAAGTACCATTATAATAAAGAAAAAGTACCATGAAGTATCCGCTTGAATTTTCACTCACATAGGACTATATACGCTTAATTTCCTATGTCTAGGTCCATTATTATAGAAAATTCAAAAAGTACCATTATAATATGGAAAAAGTACCAAAAAGCAGTCACTTGTGAATTCTCACCCACTCTGGCCCATGTAAGATTTATTTCATGTTTCTAGGTTCATTGGTGAAAAAATTACAAAAAGTACCATTCGATAAAGAAAAAGTACCAAAAAGTCTCCCCCTAGAATTCACACTGACTTAGGACCGTGTATGCTTAATTTCATGTGTCTAAGTCCATTGTTATAGAAAATTAAAAAAAGTACCATTATAATAAAAAAAAGTACCATGAAGTATCCGCTTGAATTTTCACTCACATAGGACCATATACGCTTAATTTCATGTTTCTAGGTCCATTATTATAGAAAATTCAAAAAGTACCATTACAATATAGAAAAAGTACAAAAAGTCAGCCACTTGTGGATTCCCACCCACTCGGGCCCATGTAAGCTTTATTTCATGTTTCTATGTTCATTGGTGAAGAAATTACAAAAAGTACCATTCGATTAAAGAAAAAGTACCAAAAAGTCTCCCCCTAAAATTTACACTCAATTAGGACCATATATGCTTAATTTCATGTTTCTAAGTTCATTGTCATATAAAATACAAAAAGGACCATTAGATGAATAAAAAAGTACCTATAGTTCAGTTCTCACATTTTGGTACCTAAATATTGTACCCTATTCCTAACACAAACTTCACTCAGATACATATCAGCTAACTTTAATGTCGATAAGTGAAATAATTTAAAATATTAAAAAAGTACCATTAGGAGAAAAGTACCAATTTCCATTTTCTTCCTTGAACACCCCCCTCAAGTTCGAATTTTAAAAATATTCCATTTTGCCAAAATTGTTTATGTCTCAAAATATTAAAATCTGTGTTAATGTGCCCAAGAAAAAATATGTTTTAAAAAAAGTAAAAAACTGTTTACCCGGATTTGGCCCAATATACACCTTGGCACTCGGTTCCAAATAACACCCTGTTAGTTAATTTTTGTATGAATCCAGGAACCAATGTTAAAAAAATTATCAAAATTGGCTTAATAATTTCAAATAAAAGGTATTTTTTTCGATTTTATCCCCTTTTTGGTACCTTTTTTATCCCCATTGCTTTGGTAAAATTTTATTCAAATAAATTTCTGTATCGTGTTGGGAGTTCATAATAAAATATTCGTATGTCTATGTCAAATTATAGAAAAATATGTTTTATGAAAAAGTACCTAAAAATAAACACAATTTTTATCCCTTAAGGGTTCGAATTTCCAAAAAGTACCAAACTTATATTTTTTATTTTTTGTAAAGTAAAGAATACGATTTAAGATTTGTTTCTATATTTAATGGTTTAAAAGATACGTGGGTTGCCAAAAAGTACCAAAATACAGTTTTTACCCGTTTTCTCCCTAAAAGATTCGAATTTCGAAAAAGTACCAGACACCTGTCAGCTTATTTTTTAAATGGAGTAACATGCTAATTTAAGTTTTTTGTATCTTTATTAATTTTGAAGATATAAGGTTACCGAATTATTGTGAATTATTAAATATGTAATGTAAAAAACGAAAAGAAGTATTATCTCGAGCAACCCCCAAACCCGAAGGTACGTTTTTTAATAAACCGCCAAATAAATATAAACAAAATATCATTTCTCCATAAATAGAAAATTAAATAGAAATTATGGGGATATCATAAACCGTTAAGAAGATATGGCCATATTTATAAGCCTCTAAAAATTATTTTATTTTTGATTTTCCATGGAGAAAAAAAATGTTGCCTCGCTTTCCCCAAAGCTGTGGGAAAGGTGGGATTGTCTTGTTTCGATTAAAAGAAAAAATAGTTTTCGGAAGTTTTCGGAACAGGATGAAAACTTAAAATTTTTTGTCGAATAATAAACGAAATATCAAAAAAATTCGTATCTATGTATGGGTTTCGTGGGCGGTTCCTTTTTTGTACCAATAAATGTATGTACAAAATTTCTAGACTTTTGCTTGGATATAAACAATTTTTAAATAATATTTATTTTCTGTATCTGTATGAAGACCTTTTGGTATGAATTTTTAAAGTTTTTGTTATTATTATATATATTGTGTAAATGAATTACTTTTTTATTTTATTAATAAATAAACTTATCCCAATAAGCATTTTTACTGGAATGCAAGTTGAAAGCAAGTGTAATTCAAGCCTTGAAATATAGTCAAGTAATTGAATTACATTTGTATTACACTTTATTTCAATAGCATTCTCCAGTAAAAAGGAAACATAAATTGAAGCCATATGTTTTTGTTTGAAAATATTTTTCAAGTTTAAAACATAATTACATTTGCATTCAAGTCAAATTCCAACAAAATTTTCAAGTGCTTTAATTTTTGGGGCTTTTTTTTAATTAAAAAAACTCTAAAACCCCTAAATGTATGTAGACTCACTTCCTTGACTGTATATTATAGTGCTCCAAGATAGTATGGACGAAAAAAATTTTCAAGGTAGAGACCTTTCCCACTTGAATTGTTTTATATATTGTAAAATCACGTCAAAAAAATAAGCTTTTATTATAATATTTATCAAAATATGTTAATTTTGTTTCTACATTTTGTTTCTACAAACAGATGAAAAATAAAATAAACAATTCATCACAGCAGGTCTTTTTTTTTATTTGCTTCATTAACATTAATATAATTTTTAATATACATTTTATATACTTTTATGTCACTTTTTCTTTTACAAAGTTAAAATTTAAAAAAAAAAATATGAACGCGGTTGTTTTTTCTTATAAAATTTGAAGTATTGCCATATGTTCATGAAAAATTTCGAGAAATGTACATGTGATTTGACTGAAAAGTTGGCAATGCTATCAATATTAATCCTTAAGCCTAGTACTCTGTTCATATTTTCGAAAAATTATGTTTTTTTCATGCGAAAAATTTTACATGCTGTTTGACAGCTAGCTGTTGGTTTTAATTTCGTAGAAGTGCTGCGTATGTTATTTCGTGTGGAAAAATAATGATGTTTTTCACAATAAAAACAGAGTACTGCTTTTGCGAATTAATTTCGCATATATTTCATTCCAAATATTTTATATGTAGTTTGACAGCATTTCTCACGAAATTTTGAACAGAGTACCTACCTAGCTTTAGTGAGAAACACAATAATAAGTTAAATCCCGGCTAAATATGTTTCAGGTTAAATATGACAGCGTGTTAAACTACGTTTAACTGACAAGTAGATCTAAGGCAGCGAAATGCAAACTCACACCACTACAGGTTTTAGATATTGTAGTTGTATGAGTATTATTCTCTGGCAAAAACAATGTGTGTGAAGTTAGCTCCGTCAGTTAGCTCCGTTTTTTAACATTACCTATGTTAATGTGTAAACTAACATACTTCGTACTCAAAGACTGTTAGGTTAACAGAGCTGCATTATTTTCAGCTCATTTAACATTTTATGATATAAAATCAAAATAAAATGGTTTTAATTCAGTTTAATTATATAATAACAATTTGTTTAAAAATTAGATAAAAAAAAATTAAATATTTATTTATGAACTATCGTTGATTTCTTTACTTTTAGCGTATTTTTATACCAGATACATGAGAGACACATGGACATGAAAAAAAATTAAAAAATTCTAAACTGTGGTAAAACTAGTCATAATAGGGTGGAAAGGATTGATTTCAGAAATGTACTGTTTATATTCAGAATTTATTTCATATTAATTTAATAATAGTGAAATTTCACATTTTGTTAAAAGGGCAGATGGAAATTTGGAAAAAATTTTAAATTTTGGAATTGTGCTCGATCTTGCCGTCATACGGTGGAATGCCATTGCTTCAGAGAGTTCAGAACTGTTTAGCATATATCCAGAATTTATTTCAGATCGGAGTAATTTGACTTTTAAAATAGTGAAATTTCACATTTTGTTGAAAGGGGCACATTGAAATTTTGAAAAAATGGTTAAATTTTGAAATTGTGCTCGATCTAGTCCTAATGGGTTGCAAAGCCATTACTTCAGAGAGTTCAGAACTGTTCACCGTATATCCAGAATTTACTTCAGATCGGAGTAATTTGACTTTTAAAATAGTGAAATTTAAAATTTTGTTAAAAGGGGCACATGGAAATTTGGAAAAAATGGTTAAATTTTTAAATTGTGCTCGATCTAGTCCTAATGGGTTGGAAAGCCATTGCTTCAGAGAGTTCAGAACTGTTTAACATATATTCAGAATTTATTTCAGATCGGAGATATATAATTATCCAAATATTGAAATTTAGAGTTTTGTTAAAAGGGGCACATGGAAATTTGGAATAAATGGTTAAATTTTGGAATTGTGCTCGATCTAGTCCTAATGGGTTGCAAAGCCATTACTACAGATTATTATATATCTCCGATCTGAAATAAATTCCGATTATACGGTGAACAGTTCTGAACTCTCTGAAGTAATGGCTTTCCAACCCATTAGGACTAGATCGAGCACAATTTCAAAATTTAACAATTTTTTCAAAATTTCAATGTGCCCCTTTCAACAAAATGTGAAATTTCACTATTTGAAAAGTCAAATTACTCCGATCTGAAATAAATTCTGGATATATGCTAAACAGTTCTGAACTCTCTGAAGCAATGGCTTTCCAACCCATTAGGACTAGATCGAGCACAATTTCAAAATTTAACCATTTTTTCCAAATTTCCATGTGCCCTTTTAAAAAAATGTGAAATTTCACTATTTGGAAAATTATATATCTCCGATCTGAAATAAATTCTGGATATACGGTGAACAGTTCTGAACTCTCTGAAGCAATGGCTTTGCAACCAATTAGGACTAGATGGAGCACAATTCCAAAATTTAACCATTTTTTCCAAATTTCCATGTGCCCCTTTTTAAAAAAATGTGAAATTTTACTATATGGAAAATTATATATCTCCGATCTGAAATAAATTCTGAATATAAACTAAACAGTTCTGAACTCTCTGAAGTGATGGCTTTGCAACCCATTAGGACTAGATCGAGCACAATTTCAAAATTTAACCATTTTTTCAAAATTTCAATGTGCCCCTTTTAACAAAATGTGAAATTTCACTATTTGAAAAGTCAAATTACTGCGATCTGAAATAAATTCTGAATATAAACTAAACAGTTCTGAACTCTCTGAAGTAATGGCATTCCACAGCATTAGGGCAAGATCGAGCACAATTCCAAAATTTAAACATTTTTTCCATCTGCCCTTTTAACAAAATGTGAAATTTCACTATTTTTAAATTAATATGAAATAAATTCTAAATATAAACTGTACATTTCTGAAATCAAGCCTTTCCACCCTATTATGACTAGTTTTACCAGAATTTAGAATTTTTTTATTTTTTTTCATGTCCATGTGTCTCTCATGTATCTGGTATAAAAATACGCTAAAAGCAAAGAAATCAACGATAGTTCATAAATAAATATTTAATTTTTTTTTATCTAATTTTTAAAAAAAATGTTATTATATATTTAAACTGAATGATCTGATCTGTAAAACCATTTTATTTTGATTTTATATCATCAAATGTTAAATGAGCTGAAAATAATGCAGCTCTGTTAACCTAACAGTCTTTGAGTACGAAGTATGTTAGTTTACACATTAACATAGGTAATGTTAAAAAACGGAGCTAACTGACGGAGCTAACTTCACACACATATCTAAAGCGACTTGTGGTGTTTTATTTTCTGGCATAAATGCTGCATTTATTCTGCCTTTTACCTTTCTTGGTGTTCTTTTCTGAAAAAATGTAGTTTGGTCGTGTTCTTTTCTAATAATGTTACCCTAAAACCCTGAAGATATGCTACATGTTTCACCCTCAATTTTATCAAAGGGTTAGAAATGCACCACTTTTTTTGTAAGCAAAAAGTATAGTTTTTTAATATTTAGTAGCTACATAAAAGAAAATTGCATAAATGGTAATGATTTTGTTCTATTGTGATCGTTAAAAATGCAACACATTATGAGGGTATGGGTAACATTTAATAAATGGTACACAATATATGGCAACATTTTGTGTCAGAAAAGAAAACACCATTAGAGTATAAAAATCAGAAATTTTTTTGTGAATACGCATGTGCCTATAAATAATATCCGCAATTTAAATTAAAAAAATATTAACTTAACTTTATTGTCTGTAAAATCCCATTGGGGAATTTGAAGGCATTTTTACATTATTAAAGTAGTACGAAATAAGCTAAACATATGAAATTGTCTAGGGTATTCAAATTATTCGAGTTTTCTCTTGTTCAAATAAAACGAATAATTCGAATAAGATTTTAACTTGTTCGAATAATTCGATCACACATTTAAAATTAATCGATTTATTCGAATAATTTATTTTTTTTTAAAAAAAGTAAAGAATGAAGTTTTGATGCTGGTTTTTTAATATTTTATTGTTAAAGAAAAACAAAGTCCATCATTAAATTTTCATCAGAAATATTTTGATCATATTCACTCCCGAACAATACCAAAACAATTAACTAGCAAACTCTTTAGTTTCCGTTTTGGAGCTAGGCTTTAAAAAATTTTAGATAGCATTTTTACATGAATTTCATTGAAATTTTTAAAAAATATTTATATTTTGAGATTGTGCTCTATACAGTCCAAATGGGATGGAAAGCCATTGGTTCATAAAGTTCAGAACTGTTTAGCTTATATTCAGAATTTATTTCAGATCGGAGTAATTTGACTCTCTGAAGTAATGGCTTTCCACCGTATTAGGACTAGATCGAGCACAATTCCAAAATGTAACCATTTTTTCAAATTTTCCATGTGACTCTTTTAACAAAATCTGAAATTTCACTATTTTTAAATTAATATGAAATAAATTCTGAATATAAACTATACATTTCTGAAAACTAGTACCACATTTTAGAATTTTTTAATGTTCATGTGTCTCTCATGTATCTGGTCCAAAAATATGCTAAAAGCAAATACATCAACGATAGTTCATAAATAATTATTTAATTTGTAAAAAATTTATTATTATATATTTAAACTGAATGATCGGTAAAACAATTTTTTTTTTGGTTTTAAATCATAAAATGTTAAATGAGCTGAAAATAATGCAGCTCTGTTAACCTAACAGTCTTTGAGTACGAGGTATGTTAGTGTATGTTTCAGTGTTGCCACTTCATGTTCTGGTTTTACAATCAGAACGAAAGTGAAAATTTTCGAAATTTTTCGTGTTCTTGCGATCAAATCAGAACGTTTTTTCCTTTTTTTATTCGTTTTATTCCGTGTAAAAAAATCTTATCGAATGTAAATAGAACATCATTTTTTTCTAACAAATATCCATTATATTATACATTTAGTGCCTATTATTTAAAATTCATTCTTTTTTTATTTATTTCTGGTTATATTTTCATTTTTGGTATAATGTTTATACATTAAAAAATTATTTAAAAAAACTAATTCATTTCATTCGTTTTTTCTTGAAAATGAGCAAACTAAATCGGTAACGCATATTTAAATGCTTTTTTTAAAGATATTTTGCTTTCACCATAAAATAAATATGAAAAACCATTAATATGAAATGTATTTCATATTTTGAAATGTTAAGATTAACATATTTTGTAATAACTATCAATAAATTAGGGTTTTAAATAAATATTGATTAAAATTTACAAAATTTTGTCAAATCAGAATTATGTTTATTAAAGTTCGAAAAACCAGCGCTGCCAATATAAATAAACATTGATAAAAATAGTGGTGCCAGCGTAATTCAGTTAACATTTGTTGCAATTGCTTGGTTATAATTAAATTTTGAAACAAGTAAATTAAGTGTAAAATAACATTCTAATAAAGTTAAAAAACGTTGTAAATCTGTTTTACAACATTTTTGTACCAAAACAAAATTACCTTATTTGAGGAACTTACATGTGACATCTCTATCAGAACATATGACATTTAAACATATGTTCGATCATATGGTGATAAAATACGCGGTAACAGAATTTAAAAAAAAGAAAATTTGTTTAAAAAATAGTTTTGGTGATAAAAAACAAAATGTAAGTTACATATTTGTGAGAATTTAATTCGTATATTTTATAAAAAATATCATCTTTGTAGGGGCAAACATAGAAATGCCAAACAAGATGAGATAATCCTCAAATTTATGTCTGAGAATTCAGGAGTGACTAGAGGTTTTTTTAAAGGAGACAAAATTGTGCTTGAGGAAATGTGGTCCAGGCATCGACATATATTAAAACTCCTCTCAAAAGAAAACGACAAGATGAGTACGAGCATTTAATGGAGAACGAAACTAAACAAATAGAAAACGTTGGGATCGAAATGGTAAAATTACGTGAAATTAATGAACAATTGGTTGGTTGCCTTGAAAGTATTGGACAATAGTTGGACAATATTGGAAATCTATGACAAATATGACAAAATAATAGAAATAAAACAAGCAAAGCTAGAAGAATCTATGAAACAACGTTATCAAGAATATACTCACTTCATTCAAAATCAAAAACATAAGGTGCAGAAACTGGAGATCCAACTTCAACAAATTGAAAAGAAGAAGTTAGATAGAACTATTACAAACAATAAACTTAACTATTTTTTTAAACGTTTAAGAATTAATCCCCTTATTTTGGAAATTACCTCAACTACATTTTAAAATATTTCCATACATATTTTTAAACATTAAAAAAGTATCTAAAAATATTCCCAAAAGTTGGTAAATTGATTTGCTAAATAAGAGGGATAGTTTCATTCTCTTATATTTAAAGATTATTTTATATAAAAATATACAAAAATGTATACTGTATGTATTTGAATTAATATTTTAAGTTGTTATGACCTGAATTCAGTACAAAAAATGTTGTTATTTTTTTTAATAAAAGTGATTTTATATAATAAAACAAATTTAATTTGATCTTAAACTGTTGGCAATGTTGTTGCGTATTGTTACTGCATCTTCTATTATGGTTGGTTCTAACACAATGTTTTCAGGAATGCCATCATCTTCCATTGCATATTCTCCATGATCTGTGTCTTGAACTATGAAGTCATCCATTGGAATGTTGTAGCTTTTGCAAATATTGTGCATTTCACAACATACATTAATTATTTTCACCACCTTCTGCGGTGTTGTGCTTAGTAAGAAACGAAAGCGGCTTTTTAAATTACCAATTGTCCTTTCAATTATACTACGGCCAGAACAGTGTTTTTGATTAAATAAATGTTCATTGGTACCAAATTCTGGGTTTCTGTACGGCGTCATAAGATATGGTTCCAATCCATATCCATAGTCCCCAAGGACAATTATATTTTCACTATTTTCGACGATAAAATTTTTTGGCCTCACTCATCCGCCAGATAAAGGCATCGTGACATGAACCAGGGTGACAAGCATCCACTGCTCTAATCCGCATTTCATAATCACAAACCTAAACAAATATGTTAAAAAATTAACAAATTATCTATGCATATACACTTACGATCATGGCGTTGATACTAAAGTACCATTTACGATTATAAAAAAGGGATTCGTCTGATGATGGTCGAATTATCCTGACATGGGTGCCATCAACGCACCCAATTACGTTTGGTATACCAAATTTTTCCAAAAAATGTAATTTTGACGTCCTTGTTTGAGTTTCTGTCATCTTTAGTGTTATCCAAGTCGAACATAGTGTGCTTTCCATCAAATCAATGACCTTCCACATGATCTTTGACATAGTGCTTCTTTACAAATGAATTATTATGAAGCAATAGTATTGACAAGAAAATCAGATGTTTTTATATTTTGCCACTTCGAAAACTAATTTCGAATATTCGAAGTTTATACGATTTGAGAACACCAAATTTCAATTTCGTGTGATTTTACAAAATCGTTCTAATGGCAACTAGTTCTGAAATGAGAACAGGGGTGATTGTGTGTAATTTTAACTTGGATGTGTAGCCCATGTGTAATTGAGTGAATGTGTAATCCATGTGTAATTTTAATTCATGTGTAATTTTAAATTGCAATTATATCCAAAATATATTGTCAATGTATGTCTTTTATCTACATTTTGGATTTTAATTGAATGAATGAATTATGGATTGTTCAGATTTTAAAACCGACTGAAATAAATATGTACGTTTATATGAGGGAAAGTAGCTACATATATCCTCTATTTTAGTTGATAAATAAAAAATCCAGTATTTCTAAATGTATTCATATTTATTATTACTCGTTTGTTACTCAGTATAATGGAATTATTATATGAGGATATGACTCAAGTTTTAACAAAATTAACATTAAGGTTTGCAGAAAAATACGATAAGTAATTTGGAGATTGCTATGTTTGGTTTTCCAAGTGGTCATTTCGCCATTAGTGATAGTTTTGCTTGCGTAATATTGGTAATAGAAACTAAATTTTAGTTTATATTAAAGACTTTTAATTCCAACATGAAAAAATATAAAACAACAAATAGTATTCAATAACTTATACATTTTTACAAGTTATTACAAATTTTTATTGGAAAAACGTTAATTTTCAATTATAATTTTAAATTGTTTATAGTATAAGGGTACCGGTATTTACAGATAACGGTATAAACTATTATATCGGTAACGGTAATTGCAGTTATTTCGGGGTAACGTTAGCCAATCTTAAGAGAAAACAAGTAAGAGTGCTATATTCGCTATGCCGAATCTTATATACCCTTTACCTTTGTTGTGGATGCATTATTATATTTTATAATAATTAGTATATATGTATGTATATTGCCCACTTTCAGTACAGCATCCTAAATATACCAAGAACACTTTTAAAAATTGTAGAAGTTACAAACGAAACAAAACACCAAAAAACAAAATACGCAAAGCAATGAAACCAACACACATCCAAACATACGTATTAAAGGCCTGCACAAGACAACATTTTGTAGAAAAATGTCTTACTTCAAAATTTGATGCTTTGTTTTGTTGTGTGGACGCGCACATCATGTTGTTCAATGTCATCGCGCCGCAAAAACCATGTTGTACCATGTCATTGCGCCGCGAAAACCTTGTTGTGCCATGTCATGTCTATAACTATTGATGATGCTGTTGTTATGTGTGGTAGCTTGAATTGAATTGATGTTAACAAGTGTCGCATTGTTAGGCAGAATAAAATTGCATAGCAGAATGAAATTGTACATAACTGCTGAACTGTGAAAATCTGAGAACTATTATTATTTAGCATTATATATTTTTTTTTAAATATTTAGAACAAATAATATAAGGATTTTTAAAAATATAAATAATAAAGTGTAACACAGGAAAAAGAAATTCATAATTGGAATGAATTTTTTAATAAATATTATTAATCGAACATGAATTTTTTCCAAACTTTTTTCATTCAGAATAAGAACATGTTCATAAATATTATTAATTTGTACATGAAGGAAATTTTTAATTTTTTTACACAAATTTGTTGCTATTTTATAATAAATTGCATTATGTAGTTCAAATATTTTTGTATAATATCCCAATATTGGCCAATATTTCTAAATGTATAGAAAAGTCTGAAACGTATACATATTTTCTCATTGTATAGCTGAAAATCATAAAAAAATTAAATATTTTCCAAGAAAAATTTCAAACATTTTTGAATAACATAAAAATATACTAGAAAATTTAAATAATTTTGTTCAAGCCTTCTAGATTTTATTTGAAAACAAAAAATAGGGAAAAAAATTCTGTGAAGTTACGCAATAAATGCCCTACACTTTTTCTTCAAATCGTTGGGCAGTTGCTTTTGTTCCATTGGATCATTTTAGTAGATTTATATTTTTGTAGCAATTATGCCGCGAACGATTCAGAGACACTTCATTAAATTTAAACATTAAATATATTATAAACTTCACCGTTAAGGATTTATACATTAATTTAATTTTCTTTAATTAAACACCGTCTAATAGGCCAATTGGCTTTGTTCATGAAGTTTTATTTTATTTAGCAATGTAATTATTAAATGTCCCGTTAATAATATTCGAGCGGTTGTACCTAAGTCAGGTAGTATTTAAAATATGTATGTGAAACACATTACATTTTTAATTCCATGAAAATTATTGGCATTTTATGGCTTATATTCCACGTATTCCTTTTAAAGTAATAATATAACAGGTAATATTACTAAATATTGTAAAATTTTCCAAAACAACATTGAAAAAACCCATTGGTGTACTTTCGTATTTTTATTTTGACCTACTATATAATATAAATTTCAGTTGTATTTTTATAGTCAACTAGCTTGACTCGGTGCGCTTCGCTAGCCCTGTCGTAGTACAAAAATATATAGCCTATTGACGCTTCCCAGTAAGGATCTATCTACGTTCCAAATTTCAATAAAATCGGTTCAGCCGTTTAGGCGTGATGCTCAAACAAATAAACAAACCAACAAACTTACAAAGACATTTATATATTAATATAGATTTTTTCTTATTGCACACAATAAATACTACAAGTGAATTGAAATCATCTCATACAAAAAAGGCCTCATACATGATTTAAATGACTTGAAATTATTTTCCATGTCATCCATGCATCTGTTAATTTTTTTAATGTTGTGTGTGTTATGATGTTGTTAAAATGATGCTGCGTTTGTTTTTTGTTTTGATATACATTGCCTTTGCGTGTTGCTGTTAAGTAGGTAAAAGAACATAACATGACATGACAAAAGCATCATGTGGCAATTGTCTTCGTGTTAAACAATGCAGCTTGTGCAGGTCTTTAATACGTATTGTTGCTTTTTTGTCAAAACAAAACACGCAAAGCAATGAAACCAACACACATCCAAACATACGTTTTGTTGCTTTTTTGTCAAAGCATGCAGTGTTGGCAACTTTTGCATTTTAGAATGTACTGCGCATCAGATGCAGCGCAGTGATGCATTTCCGAAAAGGCCCGTCTTTTTTTTATGAAATTTTCAGAGGTTGTCTCAGATTTTTGCTCATATCTCCGTTATTTATGGATGGATTTTAAATATTTAACTTCTCGAAAGCATGTCTGACAGAATTATTCAAGATTTGGATCCCGAATATATCTGGGGTTTTCAACAGAAAGACGGACATGGCTTAACCGTCTCCACTATCTATAAGGATCCAGAATATTCACGAAGGTGAAAGGTATAAACACAATAACGTAGGAATTTGTGTGAGAAAAATTTATTTACAAATTGTTACTAGTTATTTTTTGTACCCGTTAGAACTGTTTTGTGTTTATGCTATTGTCTGTCTGGTTTCTGGTGTGTGTTTTAAATAACAAACAATAAAATTAGGGTTGCCAGACCGGCTTGATTTGTCTTGATTGTCAAGCTTTTTCAATGCATGTCAAGAATCAAGAAAAAATTTAATTTGTCAAGCTAAAAAGGAATTTTAGAATTTTTTTCATCAAAAACATAGGCGATGTTGAAGTTGAATAAGCTCCAGGTCTCCACTATAGATTGTAAACACAGAGTTTTTAGGTTTTAGAAAATATTTAATTTTATTTATTAATCTTTTAATCGCTGTTGTTAAAAAACTCTTATGTTAAAATTCTTTTTGGTATGGTGGCCAAGAACAGTTTTTGGGTTATTGTTTCTAATTGCGAACTCACCAAAAATGGACACCATTACTCTATTTATAGTAGAAATCTTTAGGTAATTTTTAACCGTGTGGAATTTTAAATAGTTACAATATATAAAAAACAGTATGTCACAAATTTACAGATTTCACTCAACAAATACATATGTATATAAATTTGACGTTTACAAAATTCTTACAATGTGAAGTTAACAATAATACAAAAGAGGTTAACGATTACTTTTAAAAATATAAATAGACAGTGGCGGTAACACCCCTCCCCAGTAAGACGAAAAGTATGTTGACGACTTACTCCATTTGCTGAGCCACGTCCAAAACTGCCAGTTTAGCTGCAGGTCTCTCTAAAATACCAGACGTCGTCATGACTTTAGCTTTACGTACTTGACCATCTGCAGACTTGTATACTTCTATGATTCGTCCTTTGGGCCACACATTCCTTGGATTTGCAGGGTCAACCACTACCACCAATTCGCCAATAGCTAATGGTTTAGCTTTCTCGAACCACTTCGATCTGCAAGTTAATGTTGGCAAATATTCGGTCACCCATCTTCTCCAAAATATATCTGCATACTGCTGACAACGTAACCAACATTCTCGCAAAACAACACCGTCATCATCATATGTAGCAAGAGGCTTAATGCCATTTGAACTTCCCAAAAGAAAGTGATTAGGTGTTATGGCTTCTCCATTTTCGCTTTCAACTGGAACATAAGTTAATGGTCGGGAGTTAATAATGGTTTCCTCCTCAGCCATCATACTTTTTAACGTTTCATCACATGGGCACCTTTCATGTTTTATTTTGTAAAGGACCGTTTTTACGGAACGGACCAAACGTTCCCAGGCCCCGCCCATATGGGGGCAGATGGTGGGTTAAAATTCCACTTTGTAATTGAATTGGTAAAGTTACGAACCAATTAATTTTTGTTCACCTCCTTCAAAGCTTCCTGTAATTCACGATCAGCCCCCACAAAGTTTGTCCCATTATCGCTGAAAAATTCTCTTGGTTGTCCTCGACGTGCAGTAAAATTACGGATCGCCATAATACATGAGCTTGTGTTGAGAGTATGGACAATTTCAATGTGGACAGCTCTAATTGTCAGGCATGTAAATAAAGCGCCATATCTTTTTTCCTTATGGCGATTCACTGTAACATATAGGGGACCAAAAAAATCCAGACCCGTAAAAGTGAAAGGCGACTGAAAGGCACCAAGGCGAGCTCTGAGCAACTTAGCCATTTGAGGAAACACTGGCAAAACATTTTTCACTATACACATCTGGCATTGTCGTACAACAAGTTTACAAACAACTCTTAGTTTTGGGATATAATATCTTTGCAGTATTTCATTTACGACGGTCTCGTGGTTAATATGATGGTACATATTATGGTAGTGCAATATTAGTAGTTTTGTAATGCGACAATATTTTGGTAAAATAGCTGGATGCTTAAATTCTTCAGGTATGTCTGCATTTTCAATCCTTCCAGCCACACGAAGTACACCAGTATTATCAATAAATGGAGATAGTTTAAATAAAAAGCTAGTTTTTGGTAAATTTTTGTTCTGTTGAATACACTTTATTTCATTACAAAACGTTTGTTGTTGAGCTTGTTTCAATAAAATTAATTCGGCCTTGAATAATTCATCTTGTGTTAACTCCATCTATTTGTTTGGTTTTCAGACGATTACAAAAGCGAATTACAAATGCAGTCGTTCGTAAAACTCTACACCAGCGAGAAAAGCGTTCAGCGTTAATAAATAGTTCTACACTTTGTATAAGCAGACTATGTTGTTTCAATTCCAGTTATGTTTGTAATAAATTTGTAATTTTAACTTGCCATTTATTTTCAGGAAATTTAAGAAATTCTGGACCAGAACTAGAATCTGATATATCTGGTTTCTTCGCCCACTTAGTTGCTTCGTCAGCCACATTATTTTTCCCAGATATCCATAACCATTCGTTTATCTCAGAATTGTCTAAAATCTCGCTTATTCGTACGGCAACAAACTGATGTTATTTTCGGTGGTCTGAGCGTATCCAACTCAAGACAGTTTGCGAATCTAACCAAAATACCTTTCTATTAATATTGACAGAATGATTTTGAATAATGGTATTGGCTAATCGGGCACCAATTACAGCCGCCATCAGTTCTAATCGTGGTATTGAAACTACTTTCAATGGTGCGACTCTAGTTTTCGACCCAATTAATGATACGACAACTTTATTACCATTAAAGATTCTAAAATACGACACAGCAGCATAGCCATTTTCGCTGGCATCAACGAATGTGTGTAACTGAACGTCAATGTTGTTGTAATTTGGTAATTCTTGAAGATAGCAACGGGGTATATTAATTTTGTTTAATTGTGGTAAAAATGTTATCCAGTTTTTCCATTTAATGTGTTGCTCTTCTAAAATGGGTTCATCCCATTCTACACCACTTCTCCATACTTCCTGTAGAACTATCTTTAAGTACATAAGAACATTTCCAATTAGACCTAGGGGGTCGTATATACTCATTAAAATTCTTAAAACATCTCGTTTTGTTGGCTGTTTTTTCCCGAGGAAAATGTCACTATTAAGAATTGATAATGAAAGTTTAAATGTTATCATATCGTCAACGGGAACCCAGAATACGCCAAGCCCTTTTTCTGTATCAAGGCCATCGCTAATATTTAGGCAAATATTATTGGTGGATTTCTTTGAATTTAAATCTTGTAATACAATGTTGCTATTAGAACACCAATTTCTAATGTTAAAACCGGCTTGACTATGGATGTATCTAACATCTTTTGCTAGTCTTCTGTACTATCCGTCGAAGCTAAAAAATCATCTACATAGTGATTATCTTTTATGGCAGCAGCGGCTTCAGGATATTTATTTTCAAATTTTGACGCATTTAGGTTTTTTACGTATTGTGATATACAAGGTGCACATGATGCTCCAAAAATCAACACATTCATAATGTACACATCTGGTTCCTTATTTCCATCACAACTGCGCCACAAAAACCGCTGTACATTACGATCTTCTTTGCGAATAAAAATCTGATGAAACATTTGTTCTATATCGCCGCATACAGCTACTTTTCTTTGACGGAATCGAAATAGAATAGATGGAAGCGACGCCAACATGTCAGGACCTTTGAGCAGAAAATTATTTAAAGAAACACCATTCGATTTTGCAGCTGCGTCCCATATTATTCTGGTTTTATTCGGTTTATTTTTATTGAACACGGGAAATATTGGCAAATACCACACATTTTGATCTATTTTTTCATCATTATAGTTTTGCTTGACATTTGTTATATATCCTTTATTTAAATATTCTGTAATTGTTTTTTCAAATATATCAAATAATTCTCTATTGTTTTTCAAAGATTTCTCAAGGCACAGTAATCTTTTCTTAGCCATATCAAAGCTTTGGGGTAATTTGACATTATTATATCGCCACAGTAGGTTAGGTTAGGTTTTCCAGGCAGCCACGAAATAAGGAAGAGAGAAAGAGCAGCTCACATGGGTCCATCAATGGTCCTTTTGTGTTACCTGAAAGTAGAAGAAAGAAGAAGAAAGAGGGACAGATATAAGTGAAAAAGGGAGAAGAAGAAGATTGAAGAAGTTAAGGAGGAGATGTAAGAAGAAAAAGAGAGGGAGGAGATCTTGGAGAATTTACGTGCCAATGAGTCGGCGATCATTGGGTCACTCTAAAGTGATCCCCGTGTCTGGTCTTTTCAACCAATTACTTCTACCTATAAAGGCACTAATGCCCTCAAACCTCATATTCGAGAGCTCAGAGAGACTATCAAGGGAACGATGCCCCAGAAACCTTAGGCGTAGATCTCCTAATGCCGGACAATGACAAAGAAGATGAAAAATAGTTTCATCCTCCTCCTCATTTTGACAACTTCTGCAGAAGTCGTGGTACGGCAAACCAAGTCTCCTAGCGTGGTTACCAAAGGTGCAGTGTCCAGTTATGACCGCCACTACACCACTCAATTGTGAGCGTGTAAAGCCAAGAAGATGAATTGTCCGTCCCCGATTTAGTCGGGGCCATATCGTCCTGGTCATAGTGCATGTGGGTTCACAGTCCCATCTTGCCTGAGCGAGCTCATAGTAGAAGTTACAAATTTGTAGCTTGCATTTGGATAACGGAATCCCACATAGGAAATCTATGTCTCCGTCAGGTAACATGGCGCCTTTTCTCGCCAGATCATCGGCAACACAGTTGCCCGTAATAGTAATATCCCCGTGTCCCCGTACCCACTTGAGTACGACTATTGAATGTCTCGCCATCCTGTTTAAGGATGCCCGGCATTCCTGGACTAAGTTAGATGTTGTGTATACACCTGTCAGGGATTTTATAGCTGCCTGACTGTCAGTATATATACAAATATCCCTGTCAGATATCTTGTTATAACTAAGCCAGTTAGCCGCCCTTTTGATGGCCGATAATTCAGCCTGAATAATGCTACATTCATTCGGAAGTCTGAAAGATAACCTAATATCGAGTTCCCGAATATAGACACCTACGCCAACTCGATCTCCCTTCACAGAACCGTCCGTATAGACTGAGAGACCCGTTGTGTCATGTAAGGGCCCGTTCATTGCTTCCGTACCACACGGAATTGAGAAATCGAAATTCCTCGCTATGAAGGGCCTAGAAATGCAGTAATCGATATTCTCCGGAAGAGTCTGAATACTACCTATTATGCTGGCGTGACCATATGGATCGTGTTTCCACGCACCAATCGCGTTTAGCCTAAAGGCAGAAGTAAATGCCATTTTTCTTGCCATAAGATCCACAGGGATCCAGTTCAATATAGTAAAGAGCGACTTTGTTGCGGTCGTTCTTAAAGCTCCTGTTATCAGGATTGCCATTCTCCTTAACACTCTCTCGAATAGCATACACGTCGAGCCACTGTCTATAGTGTTAGTTCAACACCATTTAATCGGGGAAGCGAGAAATGAGGAATCTTGTACCTCCTTGTGAACAGTACAAGTTCAGTTTTGCCTGGGTTTACACTCAATCCACTGTCCGTACTCCACCGACTCAGTATACTGAGTGCATGTTCCAGGCGTTGTGATATCGTGTCCAAGTGGATCCCAGAGACTGCCACCGCGACGTCATCCGCGTAGGCGACACTTTTATAACCTAAGAGATCCAATTTCCTGAGCAGACAATTTATGGCCAGATTCCACAGAAGTGGTGATAAGACACCTCCCTGAGGTGTACCCCTATTGGCCATTCTCGTGATCACTGCCGTTCCCTTTTCGGAGCGAATGATCCTGTATCGTAGAAGGTTTGTGATGAACCTTACAGTTGATTGGTCTAAACCAAGATCCTGTAGAGCTGAAACGATAGTTGCAGATTCTACGTTATTGAAGGCTCCTTCTATATCCAGAAAGGCCACTAACGAGAAATTACCAAATTCAAGGGATTTCTCAATATATCCCACTAAGGAGTGAAGTGCTGTCTCAACGGATTTGCCTTTCATGTAGGCGTGTTGAGAGGGCGATACTGATCCTTGTTTCAAAGACACTCGTATGTGGATGTCGATGATTCTTTCAAGGGTTTTCAGCAAGAATGATGATAGACTTATCGGTCTGAAATCTTTTGCTTTGGTGTGTGACGCTTTCCCCCCTTTCGGAATGAATGTCACAGTGCATTCGGTCCACAGTTTTGGTATGTAGGACCATGCAAGACAGGCATGATAGATAGTTATCAGCCAAGGAGTGACTAGATCTATATTATTCTGTAGATCAGCGGGTATTATACCATCTGGGCCCGGAGACTTGTAAGAGTCAAAACTCCGTATGGCCCATTTTATCAAATGTTCGTCAAGTATAATTGACGAAGTTGTCCGATTGTTCGGTTGGGATGCACTAGCAATATCTGGAGGCAAGTTCCCCGGAAAATGAGTGTCCATGAGTACTTCTAGTGTCTCACGTCCATCAGTAGTCCACCTACCATCCTGTTTCTGAATATAACCTTGAACAGTTGGTGTTTTCGATAAGATCTTGCGCAGACGATTTGTCTCAGAGGAACTTTCGACGCCGCTGCAGAAATTCCTCCAGGACTTACGTTTCGCGCTCCTGACCATATTCTTAAATTTGTTCAACATAGACTTATACATTGACCAGTTGCCTGATCTTTTCGCCTCGTTGAATAGTTTACGACAATTACGCCTAGTGTTCGCTATGTCTAAAGACCACCATGGAGGTCTTACCTCGCCACAGTAAAGCTGTTTCATAATGGCGATTGGATATCTGTTTAGTATGTTTTTCTAATAAATCGATTGCTTTTTGGTCATCTTTACCAATCATAGAAGTTGTATTAGTAATACCAGCCATCTCAAGAGAATAAAACTGTTTTATTAAATAATTAAGTTTATTATCATTTTGGCAATCGCATTCACACGTATGAAAATTATATTCAATTTGTTTTGTTTGGTCAATATTCGAGTTACCACATAAAAGCCACCCGAGGCTTGTACGAATAGCAATGGGCTCATTATTTTTACCTTCTTTTACTCGTGTTGGTATACAAAACTTCAAATTATTTATACCTAATAAAACACTTGGTTCAGCATTTGTAAAATCATTTATAGGTAAACCTTTAAGATGTGGATATTGGTTACACAAATGTTTATAATTAATGCTTTGGCTGGGCAAAGATAGTTGTTTCACCGTGCGAACTGGTAAAGTATATTTGATTTTATTTGGGCCAGAAATGTGCAAATTTACTCGCTGAGAATTATTTTCATTGCGCCCCATATTACCTGTCCATTTCAAACATAATGGATCAGGATCACCTTTTAAATTTAAGTTTTTCATTATATTTTCATTAATTAGGCTGATTGATGAACCCTCATCCATAAATGCAAATGTTTTTAAGCAATTATTATTTGCACCATAAATAGTTATGGGTAGAATTTTAAACGAATTTGGTCACTTATGTTACCACTGTGTGAAGCGTGTAAATTGACGTTAACATTTTTGTTTTGATTTTCGACTTCTTGTACTACATTTGCTTCATTGTGATCAGCTGATATTTTGTGCAGCAGCGAATTGTGTTTTATTTGACAGTCTTTATGTCCACACACAATGTTACTATTACATATACCTAAGTCTGCTTTTACACAGGGCAATTTTTCTTGCGCAAGTCTAGAGTTTATAGGAGAGAGAGGCAAGAAGAAAGAAGAGGGGTACACACTTGCTTGTACTGGCAAGTCTCTTCAAATTTCTTTTGTTTTCTCATTTTCAATATGGCGTCTATTAGGTTTTGACATACAAAATTGCTCACAGACTTGCTGTGTGTAAACAGACGAGCAAGTTTAAAAGGGAATCGACGAGACTTGCTTCAAGTAAACTTGCTGTGTTTAAAAGCAGACATAGTGACGACGTAAACAAAGTTTACAGAGGTTGAGCTTCCTCACTAAATTCCATCTCTCATTTCTGTCTGCGGCTAAGAACTTTTTACACTTTTCAATACTGTTGCACTGTTCATAGCAGACTACACAATTTTTTTGTTCTGTACTTCGTGTGTATTAACATGTACATTTCTTATTTTGTTTGAGTGAAGCTCTGCTGACGTCGTTGTACTGCTGTTACTCTCAATATTAACGCTGCTTGCTGAAATACCAACATCATAAATCCAATTTGCAAATTCTGTTAAATTTACTTTCTTATTATTTTTTATCAATTCTGTTTTGTGTGAACCCCAGTTCAATTGAAAATAAGATGGCATTTTGATAATTAATTCCTGCAATAGGGAAGAGTTATTAAGTTCATCTAATAAACCACAAGCTTTAATTGTAGTTTCCAAACCCTTTACTTCAACGGCGAAAGATGTAATTGTGTGTAATTTTCTTGTGTTTACAACAGGCATTAATTTGATTTTGTTTTTTAGTGAACTTAATATTTTTTCTGGTTGGCCGTAAAGCAGTTTTAAAGTGGACATAGCAGCTGGTACACAAGTGGGGTTGATTAAAATGTGCTGGACTGATCGCATAGCTTCTCCACGTAATGCTCTTTGTAGGCGGACCAAGTTTTCTGCAACAGTTAAGCCACAAATATTGGTGGACCAGTCGTATGTTGAACTAAAAAGTGGCCATTCTTCAGGCATACCCGTAAACGTGCGTTTATTTGTTGGTGCGTGAGGTTATTTTGAACATTGCATACATTTAAAACGTAGGTTCATTATAACGAAAATCAAGCGGCGGAGCTGGTTTTGTTTGTGGATTTGTTGTAGTGTACCGTGATGTGTCCATGCTTGGTCGAAAGGTATACGATGGCAGCATGGGAAACACTGGGCCAGTATATGGAATATTTGGCGGTTGTGGTACTTGAGTTTGTGTGTTAATTTCTGCATTTGCATTATTGTTTATAATGTCACTTACGATTTGTTTTGTTGAATATATCGAGACGCATGTGATGAGTTTGAAAAGCAGCTATGTACGGAACGAGGTGAATCTATGGTTGTTGGTTGCTGTGTAGAACAGTCCTGGCAAAGCCATGTTCGCTGAAGTTGGTTACTGTCGACGCTAGCGCATTTTAAATGAAAAGCAAACATACATTTGTCGCAGAATATGGCGTTACTGTTGTCTGATGGTTCATTACAAATTTTGCAGTTGGTGGAAGATTCTTTGTTTGAGTTTTGAAGATTTGGTGGTTGACCCTGTAAGGAAGATGAAGAATCCATGATATTAGGACTTACGGTATATCAGCCAGTTGGTGTTCTTCGAGATAAACCAAATCCAGATTAAGGGTTGTTTTAACACGTAACAAAAATAATTTTAAAGTTGTTGAAGTTGAATAAGCTCCTGGTCTCCACTATAGATTGTAAACACAGAGTTTTTAGGTTTTAGAAAATATTTAATTTTATTTATTAATCTTTTAATCGCTGTTGTTAAAAAACTCTTATGTTAAAATTATTTTTGGTATGGTGGCCAAGAACAGTTTTTTGGTTATTGTTTCTAATTGCGAACTCACCAAAAATGGACACCATTACTCTATTTATAGTAGAAATCTTTAGGTAATTTTTAACCGCGTGGAATTTTAAATAGTTACAATATATAAAAAACAGTATGTCACAAATTTACAGATTTCACTCAACAAATACATATGTATATAAATTTGACGTTTACAAAATTCTTACAATGTGAAGTTAACAATAATACAAAAGAGGTTAACGATTACTTTTAAAAATATAAATAGACAGTGGCGGTAACAGGCGAGTTTTGTTTATTTTTCAAAAATATACAGTGACTCAAACTCAAAATCAGACAGGAGTTTGTCTGATATAAATGTTCAAAAAAAGTTTATGTATGTAGCAAAAAAAATATTTTTTTCGCTTCTATTCAAACTCCACATACCTATATATCTAAAAAATAACAAAAACTAAAATTTGCATAATTAAAACTGTAAACTTTTGTATAAAAACCAAAATAAATCAATTTCTTGCGCCAAACACAAAATCGGACAGGGTAAAATAGGTATTCAAAAGTGGGCGATAAGTATTTAGTTGCATATCCTTTGTTGTCTCAAATGACCTGTAATCGCTTTTGAATCGGTTTTACCATGTTTTGGCTTACTTCCGGCCATGCATCCAGTAAGGACTCTTTTATCTGAACTAACGTGATAAATTTTATTTGATGCACTCTCCTAGCTAATTCCTCCCAAAGATGCTAAATTGCATTAAAGTCTGGGCTCTGTGTAGGAGTTTCTATAAGCTTGGGACAGTTATGGATCAACCAAATATTTGCAAAACCTGATGTGGGCTTGGGGTCGTAGTGTTGATAAATGGAAAAGATGTTTTTTGTACTCACTTTTTCGCACTTTGCTCTAAATTTTGCTTCATAATGTTGAGATAGACAAATTTGTCCATTTTGCCATCGATAAAATGCATATTGCATACTCCGGCACTCGATATGCATCCCCAAACATACAATTTTACATACAAATTTTTCAAATAATTTTTCATTTTAAATATTTTACGTAGAGTTAGCTTTTCAAAGAGCATAAATTCCTTATACAAAATTTTTATGAAATTTTCAGCAGTATTTACTTACTCCAGATGCTACGAGTTTGATTAATTGCTCATTAATTTAGTAATGAAAAGTCTGAATTAAATGTAATTTTATTACTTGTTTTTGTTAATAAATAATTGTTTACGTATTAACATAGTTGTATTTTTAACGGTTTTATTTGAAATACCCTTTATATATCTTCAAACACTGTAAAATATTCAAAAACGTACCAAATTTGTTTAAATTAAATCAAATAAAAAATAATATAATTTTTCTTTTGTTAATTTAACTGCATTTTAAATTGTCAAGAAAAATCAAGTTTTTTTCTTTAACGTCAAGAAAAATCAAGCTTTTTCTTCTGAATGTCAAGCTTTTTACCGAATTCGATTTGGCAAGTCTAAATAAAATTGACTTACTTTACTATTTACTATTTTGGAAGCTTTATTTCAAATTTATAACTACAAATTTTAAAAATATAAACGTTACAGATTTTACTGGGAAGGAAAATGATCAGAGCTATAATTTTTAAACAAGTAGTAAAAAATATTTATTTAATATTTATTGAAACGGAAAACAAAACTGATTTCAAAGTACTTAATATAAATTAGGAATAAATTCAAATTCGAAAGCAAACAGTGTGCTATTTTTAAAATATTGTTAAATTTTAATAGAAATGTAACAATTTCCAATCGAACAATCTCCGAATGAACATTGATTAATATTTGTTAAAAGCGTATTTGGGATTGATATATTTGACTGATCTCAAGAATTCATTAAATTAGAAAAGTTCACTAAAAAAAAGAGATTGCTGATATCCCTCATATATCCAATTCCTGGATAAATTAAAATCACCGCAAGTGCAAATTGTACATTGACAATAAAGTGATCGTATTTGGTCCAAACATCCCAGGGTCCACTGTGACAAACCTTTTATATTCATGACAATTTTAGACAATTTCTCCTATTGAAATCACGAACATTTATTTACATTAGAGTGACAGCCGATTTTTTTTTTTAGATTTCAAAGAGTGCCGGGTGGAATATTGTGACACTAGGCCTAAATGTTAAGTGCTGAAAATTTGAGCCAAATCGGGCAACGATTTCTGGACGCGCATGGAGGTCAAAGTTCAGATATATGCAAAATTATACTATTTATATGGGATAAATAGGTGAAACTCGTTAAATTTCTGCATTGTTTTCCAGAAATGTATAGATTTATTTATATTAATGAATATTACATTAAAAATTTTTTTTTGGAAGTTAACCCTGCATCTCCTTTGTGTCAAAATGACCCAAAAACTGTATTATCGCCAAAATTCGGAAAAAATGCAAATTTTTCAGATATTTTAAAAATTTTGCTACTAAATAAATACTTTTGCAATTGAATGCAAAATAATTGAAATGTGTGCGTAATTATCGTTGTAATGAGATATAAGTGACAAAATTTGGTTAAAAAATGTTAAAGTTATTACAAATTCGCCAGACCATTAACGTGTTTCAGGCCACTTGAACAAAAAATTTAGGAAAAAAAATTAATATATTTCGAGAAAAATTAAAATAAAAGCTCATTTTTACTTAAAATATGTCCATATTTACTTGTATATAAGTTTTTGTCTTCGTAGGATACCGTTAACCTATTCGCAGGTATGGCCAAAAAAAATAATTTTTTTAACGGCTGTTTTAAAACTCCATTTTCAAATTTTTAAAAATTTTGTTAAACAAATTTCAGATTTTTTCGATCATCACATTGGGGTTTATTGAGATCAAAATAGGGAATAAAAATATGAAAAAATTATGTCAATACCTCTTACAGTTTTTCCGTACCTACGATTTAAATTTTGCGATTTTCAAGAAAAACAAATTTTTTGTCCATATTTAGGCGAATGAGTCCAATTTCCTTACTGTTAAAAATTTTAAGTAAAACTTACTTCCACCCGGCAAATTTTTTTCCATACAACTGATTGTCACTCTAATTTACATGTGTTATTTTTTCTTGTATGTGTAATTTAGGTATGAGACATGTGTAGTTTATAATTTTCATGGTGGCAACACTGGTATGTTTACACATTAACATAGTTAATGTTAAAAAACGGAGCTAACTGTCGGAGCTAACTTCACACACATTTTATATACATTTCGACGACAATTTCAAAATTATATTCGCAATTACTTTCAACACATCTTTAATCTAAGTTAATATTTTGATTATTAATTCTGCTAATATTTCGCCCTAAAATTTCTGTTTCAAAATCAATTCTAAAATCATTCAGCCTTTTTTTTTACTAAATAACAAATATATTATTCCGTACCTTTTATTTTTATTGGTTCAAGTCCTAAATTAAACATTTTGAAAGACTTGTTTTTAGAATTTTAACTTCTTGCAGTAATATTTATACATATATTTATAGGTGGACCTATCGGACCACTCATCTATTTCTCGAATTTCAGAAACAATAAAATTATTTTAAGTCATTACCAGGGAAACCGGAAATATGCTCTAAAAAAGCGTTTTAAGCGCTTAAATTTAAAAAATATGATCTTAAAAAACAAACTTTTACATAATTTTTAACCAAAAAATATACTTTTATTTAAAAAAATCAATACAATTCATTTCTAAAAAGGTAAATTAACATAAAATAAACAAAAATAACATGAACTAAAACAAGTATAACAAAAAATAAATACAAGATAAAAACTATAGGAACTTAAGCTATGTAAAGGTCTCGAGAGGTATTTTTTGATGATATTTTATATAAATATATAGTCACTTCTTCAATTAAGGTTATTATTGCAATAAATTACAAAATATTGACTTAAATTTTCAAATAAAAATCGTTGTCTATTGGATCTGAAAACATTTTTATACATAGAAAATGTTCTTTCGACATCAACTGATGTTATAGGAGCAAATTTAAAAGATGATATTTCTTTAACACTTAGAATGTTTAATTTTTAATTAGAACTAAAATTAGATATTTAGATGGCCATTTATTTTTCAATTTTGAATTTTAAACAAAGGAAGTAAAAACCTGTAACACAACAGCGAAAAATAAATAATACAAAATTTGTTTTTGATAAAGTCAAACAGTAAAATATGCTCTAAAAACGCAAAAATATGACATAAATATACTCTTAAAACAAACATATGCAAAAATATGCATTTAAGGGTAAAATATGAAAAAATATGCACTAACAAATCGATGCCAATATTCTTAAATAGTTCTGAAACTTGTAAATATCTTATCCATGTGCTCATTAGACTTACCAGAAAAAACATGCATTTGCTTATTTTGGTTTCCCTGGTCATTACATACTTATTTAAATTTGGAATAAAAAAAATGTTATGCAATTTAATAAATTTAAATATATATGTATATTTATTTATTCGTTTTATTCGATTATTCAACATAAAATTGTTCGAATTATTCTTTATTCGAAAATGGTCATTTTTAAATTGTTCGAATAATTATTCGATTAATCGAACGATCATTACTCGAATGAATACCCTAATATTATATATTTTTTTTTTAATAAAAGCTTTTTTAATTATGAAACTTTTATTCGAATGTAAGTAAAATAAAAAATTTGTTTATTCACTATGTCTTTAACCATTCACTAGTTCGTACACGGTATATGAATACTGCTGCAAATTTATTCATAATACTGTATATAGACATTTTCTGAAAGCTAATAAATGAAAAAAATCGTGGGTGAATACTTTGAATTAAAAACACGAAAAGATTTCCAAAATTGGAAACAAATATTTTGGCGGTAAAGCCAAATGTTATTTTTCAAATATAATCTTTGTTGTAAAAATGAGCTCATTTTTATAAATGTGTAATGTCATCATTTAACTAAAAGTAAAAATTTTCATAAATATATAATTTTTAGATACATTATATGTTTGTAATTATTTTCTTAATATAAATATGTATGTATTAAATTAGTATTAATTACACTGTCCAACAAATTGAGACTTTTTGATTGGAACAGAATAGCGACCCTATAATTCTGAAAGGGCATGTTGAGTAGATTATTTTTGTAGAATAAACTTATAGTCCAGCTGGTCTGAATTTTGTTTTACACTGGGTCAAAGTTTTAGTTTTTTGATCGAAGGGTGCATTATATTAACTGAAAAAAATGTTGTAAGTTAATGTCTGAGAGAATTCTTATTGTCAGAGTTATATTGTGGAATTTTATGGGGATAATTTTTGTGGAAGATCTTAACCCTCTAGCTCCTCTCCTTAGGGGTCAATTTGACCCTTTTTTCGAGAAAATGAAAAAAAGTCCTTTCAAAAAGGACATTTAAGGATTAAAATTTTTGCCGGAAAATTTCAGTGGGGGTCACCAAAGATACCAAAGACGTAGATAAAGCACTTTACTCTTAATTACCAAAATTGCACGCCACGTTGGATCTCACATTTTTTAAAAAATGTGAGAGAACCGTAGAAAGTAAAACTTGGCTCACTTAAGTGGATCTAGTCGCCTCCAGAGTTATCCAAACTTTGCCAATTAAAAAACAAAATGGTTTGAGCAAAAAATTCTAAAGGCAAAAAAGGCAAGGCACCGATCCTCGAAAAAGCTCCATGCATGTATAGCCCTATATCTTATTTAAACACGTACAAAGTTATTTTACTATCACACAGTAAATAACGTCGCCGTAGGGTGTTTTCTAAAAAACTCCGAAAAATTCATAAAATTATTTCATTTCACTAAACTGTTAATCTTCAAGTCCTAAGCTTTTCACCAATACCAACTACTTATACAAAAAGCTTATATTTGTTCATCAGGAGCTCCACAAACCTTGCTCCCTTTTGAAAAATTTTAACGTTTTTTTATATATTCCATGCAAAATGTGTTTTTTGAAAAAACGTAAAAAATACGGCATACATTTTTACATGTTCCAACTTTGGATGCTTTTTTGGAACTTTTTATAGGGACGACATAACTGTTAACAAGTTATTTTTATAGTATTCGAAATTTTATCGCAAATATTGGTGATATTTTAAAAAACAATTTCGAACCACCGTAGGCCCGACATATCTAAAAAACTAAAAAAATATGGACCAAATTTAAAATAAATAAATAAATAAACATAAATAACTCTTGGCCTAAAAGTGATAATTTACATATGTATATATATTTATATTTTAAATATCAGCTCATTCGGATCATAAATAGATTTTTTGTGATTTTTTTAAAAAATGTGAGACCCAAGGTGGTGTGTAATCTTGCGAATTAAGCGTAAAGAGCTGTATTTACAACTTTGGTATCTTTGGTGACCCCCACTTAAATTTTTCCGGCAAAAATTTTCGTAGAATATTTGAATCCTAAATGTCCTTTTTGAAAGGACTTTATTTGATTTTCTCAAAAAAGGGTCAAATTGGCCCCTAAAGAGAGGAGCTAAAGGGTTAAGATCTTCCACAAAAAAGATCCCCATAAAATTCCATAATATAACTCTGACCATAAGAATTCTCTCAGATATTAACTTACAACATTTTTTTCAGTTAGTATACTACTCCCTTCGATCAAAAATGAAAACTTTGACCCACGGTAAAAAAAAGTTCAGACCAGCTGGACTATAAATTTATTCTACAAAATGCTCTACTCAACATGCCCTTTCAGAATTATAGCTATTCTGTTCCAAAAATGCTGTTGGACAGTGTTATTAAAATGCGTCTCTTTGTCGGTTGAGAAAAATTATTAAAAAATTATTTAAAATTGATCACGATACGGACTTCATTCATTTGCTCATAATTTGTCTATAACAAATAAAAGGATTCATAAAAAATTAAGAAACACTGATCATAATAAGTATATAACAAAAAATAGGCACACTCAATATTTTATCACTTGCTTATTTAAAATTATTACAAGTTATAGCGTAGATCAGGGGTGCCCACAAATTCCTTATGGAAGAGCAAACACCAATACATTTAAAGATAAACTAAAATACAGAAAAAAGAAGAAAAAAAACACACTTTCAAAACAAACTTTTTTAAACAATATCATACGATATACAAAAACAAAATCTACATTGATGATCGCTGTCGTCAATGTTTACCAGCAAAGCATACGAAAGTGTTGTTGCCTTGCACATGCGTGTATTCACTAAAGAACGACAAAAAAAATAATTAGACAAAGTTGTTTGTGTATTTTATATTGCTAGTGCTGAGTGCTCTAGTGAGTATATAAAACACACATCCTATAGCTAAAAGCTTTTACAAAAACAAATGAGCACCAAGAGTATACTGCTTGGGCATTCCTGGCGTAGACAGACGACAGCGTTAATTTACATTAGCACAAAATCAGAGTGAATTTAAACTGAATTTAGCTATTTCAATATGATAATACCGTCGACAAACAATCAGCTCTTGGCAAATTGTTTATAAAAGAAAACGTAACAATGATGTTGTCGAGTTTATGTTTTCGACACCTCGGGTATGTTAAATTTTTAAAACGATCCTATTTCTTCGGTTGTGTTCCAATTTAAAAAATCCCATTTTTGGGAATTGCGGGATTCCTGATAACAAATTTCAAAATTTGTTTTTATTTTTGCATTTTCAATAGAAATATGTAAAATTTCACTGTAAACTGTAAAATTTCATTAAAAAATATTCATAAATATTGTTTGACTTTAATTCCATAAGTAATTTCATTCCTATCATAAAAGTCATTAGTTTTTCAAAAATATATTTAATAAATCCGGTTAATCGTCTTACAAAAATCGGTTTGCATCATTTATGCCAGGAAATAAAACGACATTATATACTGTTTTTTGTTTAATGTAGCGTTTACACATGCAAGTAACAGTTCAAAAAACTCAATATATTCACACTTTTCACTCATAGCCGTACAGTGATTTTCGACACTTTTTTACAAGTGAAGACAGAGTTGCTTAATAGGTTTAGACAAATTTAATAGATTGTGGTAAAATAATAATTTTAGTTTTAACTTATTTTGTTGTATACTTTTAAAAGAAAATATTACAAAAGGCCATTAATGCGTATCGATTTCGTAAAAATACCAATTTCATAGGTTTTTATAAATAAAATTGTTAACACTAACATTTTCCCCAGAAATTTGAAATTTATGGTAACACTTTAAAAGCTTTATTATTTAATTCGCTGTAATTTGCTTATATTTGTGGCCTTTTTGGTGACATAATTTTTCTGCATTTTCGATAATAACGATTAAATTGATATAGCTGTCGCTGGCAGTGCTGTTTTTTTTAGAAATAATCGTCACAACTTAAAACTCTGGGTGTATCGAACTCCGGCTTCGCTAAAAGCACATTTTCTGTATATAAAAATTGTCTGAAGTACTGTCATATAAATATTTACTATTATATATAAGTATATTGACTTTAAATTCCTATAACCCCTAAACTAACAAAGAGCAGGCAAAACCATTAAAATTAGTTTGTGCTTATCAACACGACGATCTTGATTTATGCTTTAAAATAATCTTTTTATTTATAAAAACATTATTTATTTAAATGGAAACAATTTATCAGACTTTATTAAAACAATAAATACATCGAATGGTATAATTTTTAATTAATTTAAAAGTATTTGTTTAAGTACATTAATATTATTTAGTACGTTTTAAGTAAATTTTTGGAAGACCGTCGAAACAACTTGCATTTTACATAAGTCTTGTTATCTCGAAAACGAACCAATATAATGCCCAATTATGAAAAAAATCTGCGGGAGTTTTTTCCCTTTCCCCTATTGAAATTCAATGTTATTACGATAATGATTCGTACTGTTGGTCGTTCACTGTATTGATTACAAAAATATTTAATTTCTAGTACAAATAAAAAGCCTTATATACATTTACGTATAAAATGTTATAATAATGACCTAAAAAAAATATGGTTTAGTAAATGAAAAAACCCTTCGTCATAAGAATATTTTATCTCAACCGACACAATTTATCCCAGTAGTTCATCAGAATGGCAGCAAAAAAAGCTCAGGCGCCAAAAAAATTGCTGTTATTCTACTGAAATGAGAAAGCAATTGGATTCATTTTATGCATTGGAACAAAATTTTGTTGCTCTAACTTAATTTAAACAAGAAATAAATAACAAAAACCTTCTCCTGTAAAATTTAGTTTTGGTCGCTTGAGCTTTCTTTGCGGTTATGACTCGATATAAAGCGTCTTTGTTTTTAAAATCTAAAATATAAAGCATCTTTCATAAAAGTCATATACGTTTACAATTCGTTAAATCTTTGAAGTAGTTTTTTTTAAATTTTGATTGTGTGGCTTATCGAATTACTGCAGCAAGCCCAAATTATTTATTTGTAAAAAAATTTTAAAATTGTATATATGTATTTTATACTACATAATTTCTATTTATTTTTTTTTATTTTTTCAGGCATATGAACTTTCAACACTTACTGGAACCCAAGTTATGTTGTTAGTTGCTTCAGAAACAGGTCACGTGTATACGTTTGCAACACGTAAATTACAACCAATGATAACTTCAGAAGCTGGCAAACAGTTAATACAGACATGCTTGAACTCTCCAGACCCACCAAGTGTAGGAGGTGGCGACCAAAGAATGTCAGCTACAGGATTTGAAGAAACAGAACTCAGCTACAACATTGCGGATGAGGACTCAAAAGTAAGACAATTAATTTATGGTCATCATGGTCACGCTCATCTCGGACATCCGCAAACTGCAGCTTCACATTATGCTCTTGACCAAAGTATAATGCAGTCGCCATATAGCGGTGGACAGCCCTCCCCTCTTTCTCATTCCCAAGCATACACGCATGGTCATGCTCATCATTCGCATGTGCCACATGTCCCACACTCCACACATTCTCACATGTCACATACACACCCACAACGGTAAAAATCCCTCCAATAAACGTATTAAATTACACAAGTGAATGAATGATGAATTCATTTCTAAAATATGAAATATATTCTTCTACCGGTATAAGTAATTTAATTTCAAATCAAAATTAGCAACTCAAAGATATGAGTGAGATTTAATATTTCGTATAAACCTTTACAATACTGTATACAATATGATGTGGTTTTCACTATTTTATTAGTCATTTATAACACAACATCAATTATAATATTCCAAGATCTCGTTCTCTTATAAATATTGCATATACTTATTATTCTTATTTTTTTTTACAAGTATTTACTAAAAATTGAATGAGTCTTCATTCTCATGCTCCTTTACACTTGCAAATAGGTATGTGTATTGAACTAGTCATTTCTGATGCTATTTTATACCCAATTCTGAATTAAGCTAATCTGATTCTGCAACTCACTACATACTATGTACTATATTAAAAAGAATTCAAAAAACAAATACTTACATATAATATTATATATCAAATATGTTTACAAATGTGTACATAATGTTAATCCTTACAAGGAAGGCTATAAATATAATGTCATTAAATATTTTAAATCGCATACACAACATAAACACACACGTATCTTATCTTATATATATTTATATTTATATATATATTTATATTATATATTTAGTATACCCCAAACAAATCACTGATTGTAACGAAGTGCCATTAACGCAGACTCAATTAATTCTGAAATAAAAAGTTTTAATCTTTTAGAATTAAATCTGCGATTTTTTCTACAGCTTTTATAATATTTTTTAATTCAACAAAATACAAACTATATAGTGCCATGATAAATATATACTTACATATACATTGATATTTGAAAATAATAATATTGTGCAATAATAAAAATTATTATTAAACGTTTTTGATTTGTACGAGCAAGTAAATTTCGTACAATATTAGTCTAATTTTAATAAAAACGGATCGAGAGCGAGCGTGATCAGTTTTTTTTATTTAGTAATAAATATATACATATAACATATTTTTGTGCATGCTTGTGTTCTTTAAAAATATATATTTCTATTAGATTTTTATTTTAATTACATATCGTACCATATAGAATTCTGACGATAAACTTAATTGTTTACTGTGAATTATTCAAATATGTATATATGGAACAAATAACTTTTTTTATTATTTGTTCTATATTTTATCTACATTAAGCATGCGTAGTTAGTAAATTTTTTTTTTTAAATTATATAACAAATTGTAATTACATTAAATTTCTGTCAAACAGAATATTTTGATCTTAAATAAATATTAAAAAATAGTTTTAAGAAAGTGTGTATTTATTACCAGAAAGTCTACACTTTATGAGACAATTCGTATTAATATGACATTATATGCATTATGTATATATTGTCATTAATACTAAACACTTTGTTTCATTGTGCTGAATTTTTCGATTCTATTATGTACTAATTCCTATAGTAGGAATAATACAAAATTAGTTCATATTTTATATAAAGTAAGTACATACATCAAATTGACTATCAAATTATAAACCGATCATATTACAATAAAATAAGAACTAGCCATATTCGTCCAGTTTGTACATTTAAATATGGCGACATTTATATGTTAATTTAAAGTCATGGATTTTTTTTGTATCACTTTTAAACCCCTCACGAAAATCCCCTTGCATTTATACGATACCGTTTTTTGTCAACAGTCATGACAGTACCAAAAAACCCCATGTCTTTAAGTCATGACTTAAAGTCGTAATCTAAATGCCCCCTAACTACCGTGTCGTAGCAACTTACTGGGTAATTATTGAAACCCATGAGATGATATACACACTTATGAATGTATGTATATTGGAGTATCCCGAGGAACTTATTTGTGGAAATATCATTGCAACGAGGTATATTGATGTGTTGAATAAGGGAAATATTTGAAATAAAGACCTCAATGCAATTTTCCAAAAAAGAAGTTTGGCAAACTAATTTCAAATATTTTTCTCACATTCCTATTGCATAGAAATAAAGAATTTGTCTGTTCCATTTATGAATAAGTTTTGTATGCTAAACAAATTATAAATCATGTCACAGATGAATAAAAGAAAAGTCTCTTGCAGATTATTTATTCACGAATACAAATAAAACACTCTAGGCGTAGTTTTAATATAAAAATAAAAGTTTACGTTGTTTATTCCATTTACGTATACATAAATTAAAAGATTAAAGAAAAATATAAAATTAAGACGTGTTTTGTCAGGACGTGTTTTGTAAGTATCAAACAAAAGACTAAACAATACTATTAACCGCTGACGATTCAAAATTATATACAAACAAAGCAAAAATAATAAAAACAGGATTTTCAGGGATGTCCTCGATAAGATAACGGGCCTTACCAAGCACACGGGTTATTAATGCCCACAATATCTTGGCTCCAATTTTCAGTATTCTCCTATCGTTTACTTCGTATATCGTTGTCTAATCGCCTTTTCCATTTTCTCGATATTATGGGCAGTATGTTCACGTTTCTCATCAATCGGTGTATCGTTCTTGGCAACACATTCGTCTTGAACAGCGACAATAATTCGGTTTTGGTCCAAATCAATTATTCTGTAGTCTTTATGTGTTGGATATTGGTTTCCTGGAATATTTTGGAAGTAAACGCAGTTCCTGGTAATTCGTTCAGTACATTTATAACGGTGCAGTGAAATAAGGCCATAGGCAATAAGACCATATGGCTCTATTGCTCAACTAGTTGGGAAATAAGACCATTGGCCTTATTTCCCATGGTAGAAGTGAAATAAAGCCATTATGGCATTATTGCATCTTAGAAAATTTTTTGTTTGCTTAAATGATTTATTTAATTTGACAAAAAAAGAAAGTTCAATAAAAAATTAAAGATCACTCCAAAAAAAAAGTATTTTTTAATAATTTATTTACAAGAAAGGCTTTATTTAGCGAAGCCGCCTGCCGCGTTCCATGGAGGAGAAAGTCCCTAAGGCCGCTATGCAGAAAAGCGTTATTTGCGAAGACAAGTTTTTTGCACTCAGTAGTATGGCTTGCAACTATTCGGTTTCGCAGGAAAGGGTTTTTTGTATTGGCGGCCTGCGGCCGCTCTTTGGGGCTTTCTCCTACATGGAACGCGGCAGGCGGCTTCGCTAAATGAAGCCTGTCACTATAATAACTATACATATGTATGTATGTAATTATAACAAGCTATTTTGCACTGATATGGCTTTATTTCCACTTTGACCAATAATTGAATATGACTTTATTTCACTCCATCGGTGGTAATAAAGTCATATGGTCTTATTTCTCAACACAATATGTAATAAGGCCATATGAATTTGGTAAAACCATCACATATAGCTAGTATATGTGATCACTATGATCACATATACTATATAGCCAGTATATCTATGAATTTGATGAAACGGTAACGGCTCTAACCGTAGGACGCCTTCTGGTTTACCACTTTTCGATTTGCTCTAACAGCATTTAGTACAAGCCGCAATGTACTCCTTAACGTATTTCCGCATAAAATCAAACCAAACAGTTTTCTTTATTCTCTTCAATCTCTTTTCGAGGCCATAGTGTCTAACATCGTCGTGGCAGTGTTTATCGATTCGCCATCTCGTTGATTAGGGTACAACAAATTTAAGCCCATTGTCCGTCTTCTTGTAGAGACGTTGGTTTGGAGCACATAGTCAGTCCTTATCTGCTTGACCTGGTCTGATACCAAGGTGACGTTTAAGACATCGATTATATTATGTAAATTAGCATCTTGTAGTGGCATAGTAGTAATCAATCATTATTGTTGACTTCGATCTTCATAAGGAACCCAGCAGGCTCAGGTTCCATCGGCGGCTGGTCTGGAGATCTGCTGAGAGCATCTACGTGGGACATACGTGACCCTTCTCGGTGAACGAACTACAATCATATTCTAATAGTTTCATAAACTAACGTGCGATCTTGGTGATCAGCTCCTTGTGAGTTTTAGCTTTCGTTATAGCGGCGCAATCGGTTAATCTTCGAAACGGCTTTTCAATAAATTCGGAATCGATCCAAAGTTTCCACTACACGTATATACCTCTAGCTCGTAACTATGGTATTTGCCTTAAGCTTCGGTTGTGTGACGACCGTAGTAGAACACGGGATGCCAATTTTCGCCATCAGTCGACTGTAACAGCACGCTAGGCCCACGCTGCTGGGTCGGTGTGGACTTCATGATAAAATCAAAAATTGCTAGTACGGGTTTACTGCAGAGTATATCGATGAGTTTCTCAAAAGTTTTCTGTTACGTACTATACAAAATTTGACTCTTCCGACTTTCGTAATAAATCAGTTTGCGGACGTGATATATTAGAATAATTTTCTAATTTGCTCATCAATTACACTATGCAACAAATGAAGAATTTTGGAAAAACACAAGATCATGACAGTATAGGTACGACTCTACTACCAAAGGGTAGTAAAACACTATACTCAGTTTGTCCATTTTGGTGACCGAAAGTTTCTGAAAATCAGTGGCGCCTCTAAAAACGGTGTCATCAAGAGTCCGCCAAATAAATTTTGTTAATTTTTTTTTTTCCAAAAATAGCTTTTTCGTGCACTTTTGTTGAAAAAATATAGGAAGAAAAAATTTTTTTTTTACTTTTTTTAGAATAACTTCCAGGGACTCCTAATTTTTCACTAACAATATTTAGCAAAGTTGTAGCTACGGTAAATCTGTATAACTCTTGTGAACATATCAATGCAATCTGAATATATCTAGGCACTCTAAATAGCTGTCAAAAATCACTTTGTAGCTTAAAAATTTTAGTTTTTTACATTATCGGTATTGTTACGTTTTAACCTTTTCAAAACGTTTGGTTTATTTCCTTTAAATAAACCGGATACTTTTGATTGCAAATAAAAGCCGTTTAGTAGTTTGAAAATTGTAACAACCACAGAATTAAATAGCCACTCAATGTTTTTTATACACACGCTGCATCTGATGCGCAGTACATTCTAAAATGCAAAAGTTGGCAACACTGCAAATGTCTTGAGTTCTAAAAAGCAACAGTGAAACAGATGATGCGCAAAACCCCATCAAACAAGCATAACCAAAATAGCTGATGCATGGTATGTGCATCAGCATCAACTAATTTGTATCAGCATCGCAAACTAATCACAGATGCGCATCAAATGCTGCGCAGTGATGCATTCCGAAAAGGCTCACACTTTAAGGCACTCAGTTGATATTTATTCGAAAAGCGTCTCTGATAAACTCACTCACGACTGCAACATCTGCCACTATTTATAACACTGCATAACCATATAGAAAGCTCTATTTCTACAATGTTCTTTAACTGAATATTCGAATTCGAATACAGCGTTTCGAATACAACTTATAGTGCATTTACACTTGTAATTTTCCAACTAGTTTATGATAATAAGCTACTTTCATAAACTATACCGTTTACATCAGCATTTTAGACAGTTACCTAGCGTTTACACATGCAAGTAACAGTTCGAAAAACACAATACATTCACACTTTTGCACTAACACAAGCACACATGCAGCCACTTACAGCTCACTGCCTAGTGAATTTCGATGGACAGTGATTTTTTGACACTTACTGCAATAAAGTGTCAAAAACACAAACAGAGTTGCCTAACTAAAAAAATTTAAAAAAAATTACTGGATTGTGATAAAATAATTATTATATTTTTAACTTATTTTATGTATATTTGTAAAAAAAATTGTTTTTTCTCTTCAAATATGAATAAAGAACGCTATTAAATTAATTTAAGAGCACTAATCTCATTAAAGTAATAATAATAATTATTTATAACAATTATTTCCCTACAAATATATGTATGTGGTATCCTAGGCAACTCTTAATAATAATGTGTTTACGTTTTGACGACATTTTTAAAATGAACTTTTACTTGCATGTGTAAACGCTCAAGCAACTTGTAGACATTTCGATGTATTTTCGACATTTTCGATAATAATACGTATTCTCAACTTTCCTCAATCTACTTGCATGTGTAAACGCACCGTTAAGTGGTTTATTTTTGACAAGTCATAAAACAACTGACTTCAATATAAAAAATTTTAATAAAAATATGGACGTTGTTACGAAAAACCGTTGCTGCACGTATATATATATGTACATATAAACATACCTTTTATTTTCGTTGTCCATATTATATAAAAAAAACACATTTTAATAAATTTTTAAAACTTTTTCTTACAGTTTGGCTTTTTTAAAAGAAAACTGTGTTTTAATTTTTAGCTAGGTACTCTGTTCAAAATTTCGTGCGAAATGCTGTCAAACTACATATAAAATATTTGGAATGAAATATATGCGAAATAATTTCGCAAAAGCAGTACTCTATTTTTATTGTGGAAAACATGTGAAATAAATCTGGCAACCTTATTTTTCCACACGAAATAACATACGCAGCACTTCTTTCGCACGAAATTAAAACCAACAGCTAGCTGTCAAACAGCATGTAAAATTTTTCGCATGAAAAAACCATAATTTTTCGCATATATGAACAGAATACTAGGCTTTTGAGCAAATATCAAATGTTACCAGCGTTGCCAGAAAAATGTTGAAAAACAGAGTTGTATTAGCAAAAACTCGTTGTTTGTAACTAGTTTATCTCAAAAGCTAGTTACAAACCTGTTTTTGTTTTGTATGGATAAACAAGTTTCTCAAACTAGTTTATCACCATAAACAACTTATAACAAGTTTATGGCGTAGGTGTAAATGCACTATTACGATCAAATCAATTGAAAGCTTTTATTTAATAATGCCAACAGATATGTTACAGTTTGCTATTACAGCACTGTTATTTGAAAGCATTATGCTACTTTTAAATCAGCCCTTAAAATCGTTATATTTGAATTCAAGTACAATTTCGTAACAGTATGATCCGGGTGCATCACTTTATCCAATCTTGATCACGCAAGACCGGGTTGATGCAAGATATGAAAAAACTTTAAAATTTTTGAAAGTTGGCAAGGTTAGTGGAACTTGTGAAGAGTAAATATAAGTATTTTATATAAGTTTTTGATATCGGTGGAAACTTTATGACTTGAAGATTGACATTTTAGTGAAATGAATTAATTTTGTGTTTTTTCGGACGTAATTTACCTTAAAAACTAACAATATTTTAAAATGGTGATTTTCCATCAAGAAAAATAAAAACTTTGAATTAATGTAAAATTTGAACAGTTACCGACATCACAATAAAATTTGGAAGTAATATAGATCTAAATGTTCTTAAGTCAATGGCATCACTAATGTTGCCATTCTTTGTTTTCAAACATCGAAATTCCTAAAACGGGGACAATGTGTTCCAAAAACTGAGTTTTTTTTAGAAAATAGTTTGACGTTATTTACAGTATGATAGTAAAAACGTTTTGTATGTATATAAACAACATTTAGGGCTATACAAATATGTCGAATTTTTGAGGATCGGTGTTTGCGTTTTTCAAAATTGGCCAAGTTTGGGTAGGGCTGGGGGGTACAATGTCCGCTTAAGTTAGTCAAACTTTACTTTATACGTTTTTGCATTAAGTTCTCTTTCCAGATCATAAAAAAATGTATATAGCCCCGAAGAAAATAAGTCTATATAAGGAGTGAGATCGAAAAATTCTTAACATACATATATGTTTATAAAAAAGAAACCACTAAACTTACAGCTTTAATTTTTTTTTTATTTGATTGAAATTATTATTACAATTTACAAAAAAAATTATTTTTATAGTTTTAATCACTAGTGATGAAATTTTGAACCTTTTTCGGAAACCCTTCCATTAACGTTTTTATAGTGCTTTCTGTCACTTTGCTCGAACATGTAGTCCATCTCCGTTTAAAATCTACCACACTTTTGGACACCTTTTTTGTACTCTTCAATTCTCTTTTAACAAGAGCCCAATATCTCTCCACTGGCCTTAGCTCCGGGCAGTTTGGAGGATTTGCCTCTCTTGGTACAAATACCACATTATTGTTCTTGTACCACTCAAGGGCTTGTTTGCCATAGTGACAGGATGCCAAGTCAGGCCAAAAATAAGTGGACACATTATGAAGTCTTATGAATGGAAGCAGCCTTTTTTGTAAACATTCCTTGATGTAAATTTCGGTATTTATAGAGCCCGTTGTAACAAATGAGTGGCTTCTTTTGCCGCAACTGCATATTGCTTGCCATACCAAGAACTTTCTGGGAAATTTTGTCTGCTTTTGGGTCCTAAACTTTTCTTCAACATTCCCTCGAGCATCAGCAACATAAAATTTTTGACCTGGAAGTTGCGAAAAATCTGCCAGAACATACGTTTCGTCATCCATTATGCAGCAAGAATATTTTTTTATAAAACTTGACTTCAATTTCCGTGCTCTGTTTTTGGCCTCTAAATTTTTAGTAGCGTTCCTGTCAGGAACTTTTTGAGCCTTGTATGTTTTTAAACCTGCATTAGCTTTAACTTTTCGTACCAAATAGTCCGAGCACTGAGCTAACCGGGCTGCTTTCCTACCGGATGTGTTGGGAGCTCTTTTGAAAATGCGTTCTATTTTTTTGGCTTTAGAAACATCATGTGGACCATTCCTTCTACCTGAACCAGGTTTTCTATCAACTGACAAGTTCTCCCGGTACTGTTTAATAACATTGGAAACAGTTTGACGGCAGACCTTTGTATGCTTGGCCAACTTTTTGTAAGACCAAGTTGGGTTTTGTTGAAAATATTTAATAATTTCAGTACGCACTTTTTTCTGGTCACTCATTTTAATCAGATTAACAAAAAAATTAATATAATTGACATTACACATAATAACTGACATGTTTTTCAAAGGTAACTTGATCAAAAAAAAATTCAAATAATACTTGGGTTAAAAAATGTAATGAAAAACGTGTGTTAAGAATTTTTCGATCTCACTCCTTATATAAAAGAGTAACGTTACTGACTGACTGATTCATCATCGCACAGCCCAAACGGCTGAAGCTAGAATCACGAAATTTTAACTGTGGGTTCCTCCCTCCCCAAAACGATCCGATAAGAAGGGATTTTTGGAAATTCGACCGTTTAGGGGGTAAAAACGGGTAAATCCGGTAACCTTATATCTTCAAAACTAATAAAGATACAAAACTTAAAATTGCATGTTACTCCATTTAAAAAATAAGCTGACAGGTGTTTCGTACTTTTTCGAAATTCGAAACATTTAGGGGAGAAAACGGGTAAAAACTGTATTTTGGTACTTTTTTTTGTATCTTTTAAACCAATAAACATAGAAACAAATTTTAAATCGTATTCTTTAATTATCAAAAAATAAAAAATATAAGTTTGGTAGTTTTTGGAAATTCGAAGCCTTAAGGGATAAAAATTGTGTTTATTATTGGTACTTTTTCATAAAATATGTTTTTCTATAATCTGACATAGACATACGAATATTTTATTATGATCTCCCACCACGATACAGAAATTTATTTGAATAAAATTTTACCAAAGCAATGGGGATAAAAAAGGTACCAAAAAGGGCATAAAATCGGGAAAATACATTTTATTTGAAATTATTAAGCCAATTTTGATAATTTTTTTAACACTGGTTCCTGGATTCATACAAAAATTAACTAACAGGGTGTTATTTGGAACTCGAGTGCCAAGGTGCCAAGGTATATTGGACCAAATCCGGTAAACAGTTTGGTACTTTTTTTAAAACATATTTTTTCTTGGGCACATTAACACAGATTTTAATATTTTGAGACATGTCTGTAGCATAAACAATTTTGGCAAAATGGAATATTTTTAAAGTTCGTACTTGAGGGGTGTTCGAGGAAGAAAAGGGAAATTTGTACTTTTATCCAAATGGTACTTTTTTAATATTTTAAATTATTTCACTTATCGACATTAAAGTAATCAGATTTGTATCTGAGTTTGTGTTAGGCATAGTGTACAATATTTAGGTACCAAAATGTGAGAACTGAACTATAGGTACTTTTATATTCATCTAATGGTACTTTTTGAATTTTATATGACAATGGACTTAGAAACATGAAATTAATCATATATGATCCTAAGTGAGTGTGAATTTTAGGGGTAGTCTTTTTGGTACTTTTTCTTTAATCGAATGGTACTTTTTGTAATTTCTTCACCAATGAACCTAGAAACATGAAATAAAGATTACATGGGCCCGAGTGGGTGGGAATCCACACGTGGCTGCTTTTTGGTACTTTTTCTATATTATAATGGTACTTTTTTAATTTTCTATAATAATGTACCTAGAAACATGAAATTAAGAATATATGGTCCTATGTGAGTGAAAATTCAAGCGGTTACTTCGTGGTACTTTGTCTTTATTATAATGGTACTTTTTTAATTTTCTATAACAATGGACTTAGAAACATGAAATTAAGCATATATGGTCCTAAGTCAGTGATAATTCTAGGGGGAGACATTTTGGTACTTTTTCTTTATTCTCATGGTACTTTTTGTAATTTCTTCACCAATGAACCTAGAAACATGAAATAAAGCTTACATGGGCCAGAGTGGGTGGCCATCTACAAGTGACTGTTTTTTGGTACTTTTTCTATATTATAATGGTACTTTTTGAATTTTCTGTATTAATGAACATAAAAATATGAAATTACTCGTATATGTTCTAAAGTGAGTGAGAATTCTAGGGGGAGACTTTTTGGTACTTTTTCTTTATTCTAATGGTACTTTTTTATAATTTTCTATAACAATGAACTTAGAAAAATGATATTAAGCATATATGGTCCTAAGTGAGTGTGAATTCTAGGGTTAGACTTTTTGGTACTTTTTCTTTATTCGAATGGTACTTTTTGTAATTTCTTCACCAATTAACCTATAACCATAAAATTAACCTTATATGGGAGCGAGTGGGAAACCACAAGTCGGGGCTTTTTGGTACTTTTTATATATTCTAATGGTACTTTTTGAATTTTCTGTAATAATGGACATAGAAATATGAAATTAGGCGTCTATGGTCCCAAGTGAGTGAAAATTCAAGGCCATACTTCTTGGTACTTTTTCTTTGTTCTCATATGTACTTTTGTGAATTTACTATAATAATGGACCTAGGGTTTCCAAAAAACCGAAGAATTTCAAAACCGCGGTTTCGTTTTTTTTGAGTTTTGTGATAATTTTTAAATATTAATTGTTATAGAAACAAAATTAGTTGATAATATAGGAAAGGCTATACAAATTTAAAATTCAAACTTGACGAGTTATGGTTTAGTGAATGTGTATTCAAAAGTGATAATCAATGGTACAATTTGTTTATTGCAATGGTACTTTTTGAATATTTTATAATAATAAACCTAAAAATTTAAAATTAGACACACATTATTCTGAATGAATTTGAATTCATAAAAGGTGACTTTAGTGGTAACTTTCTTTCATTCTTCTAATTGGGGTGGCGAAGCGCACCGGGTCAGCTAGTTTTTTATAAAAAAAAAATATGGAGACTTTTTTGGGAAAAAAATAAAAAATCACACGCATACAAAGTTGAAATATGTATATAAAAAGAAGCTTCAACTTTGGATGCGTGGAACTTTTTATAGGGACGAAATAATTGTTATCAGGTTTGTTTTATTTTCTTTAGAATTTATATAACGTCATATATAAAAAACAAATTTCGACCTTTCGTAGGCCCATAAAATACGAAAAAAGGATCGAGCAAAATTTAAAAAAAAAATTAAACCTAAATATCTCTTGAACTAAAAGAATTAACCACAGATAAAAGCATATTTTTTGTAGACCTTCTCAAGGACTATCTATATTTTAAATTTCTGCTCATTCTGATCACAAATGGCTTTTTCGCGATTTTTTTTTTAAATGTGGGACATTGAGGAACACCTCAGCCGAGTTAATAATACAGCACAACAGGTGTGGACTTGATCATACTATTTTAACAAAAAAAATTTGTTTTAGCGTCAAAAAATAGTAAAAACGAAAATTGTTAAAGTACAAAGTGATCTTTATGTGCTATTTAGAGTTCTCAAGAGTTGTTCAACTTTACCGTAGCTACAACTTTGCTAAATATTGTTAGTGAAAAATTAGGAGACCCTGGAAGTTATTCTAAAAAAAGAAAAAAAAATTCTAAAAAAGCTATTTTTTAGAAAAAAAATGTTAACAAAATTTATTTGGCAGAGTATTAGCTATATTATTGCCATATAAAGTTAAGCCGTATCACAAAATCTAAATTAGCTGTTAACCAAAAACTGATGAAACCTTTTTTAGAGGCCCCACTGATTTTCAGAAACTTTGGGGGCTCATAAAAAAAAATCGGTCACCAAAATGGACAAACTGTGTATAGGGGTTTACTACCCTTTGGTAGTAGTCATGATCGTGTGTTTTTTTCACTGTTGCACTATGTTATTGGTATTGGATAATGTATTTTCACGTTTGCCAATATGTAATAACATTTTGTATAGAAGACAATAGATATTTTCAATATAATAAGAATATATATGGGGCATTTCACGTCAAGTGAACCAACTTTTGAAATCGATGTCTTCCGATCGCGATGAAATTTGCACCAATGTTAGTTCTATTGGATAGTAAGTATTGGATAGTTCGGACACCATTTTTCAACAAGATCGGTCAAGAACTGTCTGAGTTATAGGAGGTCAAAATTTGACATTTTGGCCAAACAGGTGTTTTTTTTATCCATATAACTTATTACTAGGGTATTCATTCGACTAATGATCGTTCGATTAATCGAATAATTTCTTACGAATAATTATTCGAACAATTTAAAAATGAGCATTTTCGAATAACGAATAATTCGAACAATTTTATGTAGAATAATCGAATAAAACGAATAAAAATTCATATATATTTAAATTTCTTAAAATTTTTCACAATTCCAAAAATAATGACTCACAAAAATTGTATTGTTTCTGAAATTCGACAAATAACTAAAGACAAAGGGACTTTCGATCACTGTAGATGAGTGTTAGGATAGCTCCTTCTATAAATATATAAATATTAGTGCAAGAGTTACAATTCTAAAAAAAAAATCTTTCAAAATTTTAAACGTGATAGCAACCGAATTTGTTGCCAATCGAATGATTCGGTTGTAAACATAGAATTTTTCGATTCTATCAACAGAAAGTCAGTTGACAAAGAAGAGTTTCGGTTAAAGCAACCAAACTTTTGTTACCCCTTTTAAAATTTTGTATTTACAACTGTAAAATTCGGTCACTAATGTAGAATCATTCGATTGGCAACAAATTCGGTTGCTATCACGAATCTGTTTTCTATGTGTAGGACTTGAACCAATGAAAATAAAAGGTACGGAATAAAATATTTGTTATTTAGCTGGCGAAATATTAGAAGAATCGCAAATAATAATAAAAATATTAACTTAGATTAAAGTGGAGTTGAATATAATGGATAATGTGATTTTGAAAAGGTCGCGAAAGTGATATTAAGGATGACATTTATAATGATTACATTGAAATAGATGAAGGCCATGATCTTAAAATACATATATGGGGCATTTCATGTCAAGTGAACCAACTTTTGAAATCGATGTCTTCCGATCGGGATGAAATTTGCACCAAGGTTAGCTCTATTGGATAGTAACTCAGACACAATTTTTCAACAACATCGGTCGAGAACTCTCTGAGTTATAGGGGGTAACATTTTGACAATTTGGTCAAACAGGGGTTTTTTCTTATCCATGTAACTTATTACCTATTGTTCTTAGCAAAATGTGTCCCAAATAGTATAGATAGCTATTTCTTCGATCTTTCGAAAAAAAATATTTAAAAAAAAAAATAAAAATTTTTAATATTTTTTTTCCGAAATCAAAAACTTTTTTGACTTTTTTTTAAAATACGTCCTTTTTTTTTTTTTTTTTTTTTTTTTTTCTTAAAATAAAGTTTAGATATTTTCCTTGAACACCTACTTGGTCGCTTAGTGGGATGCGAGTGGGATATCTATCAAAATAAATATTTTTTAACTCAAGACTTACAATTTTTGACTTTTTTTTTCCAATATGGGACTTTTTTTAAAAATTTTTTTTTGCTCAAAAGAAAGCTTAGGTCTTTTCCTTTAAGACCTATTTTGTCACTTAGGAAGATGTGAGTAGGATATCTATTAAAATAAAAATGTTGTAACTCAAGACATTCAATTATTGATTTTTTTTTTGCAAATTCGAATTTTTTTTCAAAATGGGCCCTTTTTTAAAAATTTTTTTTTAGTCAAAAGAAAGCTTAGGTCCATTCCTTTAAGATATTTTAGGTCCCTTAGTGGGATACGAGTGGGATATCTATCAAAATAAATATTTTGTAACTCAAGATATACAATTTTTGATTTTTTGGCAAAATCAAAAACTTTTTTGACTTTTTTTTAAAATGGGCCCTTTTTTTATTATTTTTTTGCTATAAAGAAAGCTTAGGCCTATTCCTTTAAGATGGTTTTGATCGCTTAGTGGGATGCGAGTGGGATATATATCAAAATAAATGTTTTGTAACTCAAGACATACAATTTTTGTGTTAAAACATTTATTTTGATAGATATCCCACTCGCATCCCACTAAGGGACTAAAAATATCTTAAAGGAATGGACCTAAGCTTTCTTTTGACTACAAAAAAAATTTTAAAAAAGGGCCCATTTGGAAAAAAAATCGTATTTGCAAAAAAAAAGTCAAAAATTGTAAGTCTTGAGTTAAAAAATATTTATTTTTTTATTTTATATCCCACTCGCATCCCACTAAGCGACCAAAAGGGTCTTCAAGGATAATATCTAAGCTTTTGTTTGACCTAAAAAAAAAATTAAAAAAGGGTCCATTTTGAAAAAAAAAAGTCAACAAAGTTTTTGATTTTGCAAAAAAAGTCAAAAATTTGATGTTTTGAGTTACAAAATATTTATTTTGATAGATATCCCACTCGCATCCCACTAAGCGACCAAGTAGGTGTTCAAGGAAAATATCTAAAATTTATTTTAAGAAAAAAAAAAAAAAAAAAAAAAAGGACGTATTTTAAAAAAAAGTTTTTGATTTCGGAAAAAAAAATATTAAAAATTTTTTATTTTTTTTTTTAAATATTTTTTTTCGAAAGATCGAAGAAATAGCTATCTATACTATTTGGGACACATTTTGCTAAGAACAATAGGTAATAAGTTACATGGATAAGAAAAAACCCCTGTTTGACCAAATTGTCAAAATTTTACCCCCTATAACTCAGAGAGTTCTCGACCGATGTTGTTGAAAAATTGTGTCTGAGTTACTATCCAATAGAGCTAACCTTGGTGCAAATTTCATCCCGATCGGAAGACATCGATTTCAAAAGTTGGTTCACTTGACATGAAATGCCCCATATGTATATAAGTGATGTTATTAACCGCATACGTAAGTGTTGCAAAATATTTAATAAATCGAATGATAAACACAAACATTGCAAACTAACGTTTAGTTGCAAGAAAAGCATGGAGTTCGTCTCATATAGGATTTTGAACATCGTTGAACATATTTGTCTAACCTGGTAAGAAACTTTTTGCCTGACATAGCCACGTTCACTGACAATGATATCAACCATTGGACAGATTCCCTTTATTGTGTAATTCCCGAAGACCACTTTATTAAGCAAATACTCGACAACGTTGATTGAGCTTGATGTATAATACAATTTGTTATAAATAATTTAGAAATAGTGAATAATTAATTTACTAAATAATTAGTTGCTCAATTTAAAACACGAATTAATGAACGACATAAAAAAGTTCTTAATACGTTTATATTGTTCTTGAATTCTGGATCATGACCAACTAGCTCAAAATTTTTAAAATTCCAAAACGGAAACTAAAGGTTTTGCTAGTCAATTCTTTTGTAGATTGTTCGGGAGTTAATCTGATCAGAATATATCTGTTGAAAATTTAATGATGGACTTTGTTTTCGAATGTTTTTTAACATTAGCAATACTTGAATTTTTAACCTTAACGTTTTTTTTGCTTTTCTTTAACCGACATCAAAACTTCATTCTTTACTTTTTTAAAAAAAATTTAAATTATTCGAATAATTCGATTAATTTTAAAAGCGTGATCGAATTATTCGAACAAGTTAAAATCTCTTATTCGAATTATTCGTTTTATTCGAACAAGAGAAAAATCGAATAATTCGAATACCCTACTTATTACCTATTGTTCTTAGCAAAATGTGTCCCAAATACTTTAGATAGCTATTTATGCAATCTTTCGAAAAAAAAATTAAAAAAATTTAATAAAATATTTTTGATTTTTTTTTTTAAATCAAAAACTTTGTTGACTTTTTTTTCAAAATGGGCCCTTTTTATTTTTTTTTAAGAAAGCTTAGGTCTTTTCCTAAGCGACCTATATGGTCGCTTAGTGGGATGCGAGTGGGATATCTATCAAAAAAAATATTTTGTAACTCAAGATTTAAAATTTTTGAATTTGTTTGCAAAATCAAAAACTTTGTTGACTTTTTTTAAAAAAATGGACCCATTTTTTAATTTATTTTTTTGCTCAGAAGAAAGCTTATGTGTTTTCCTTTAACACCCTTTTTGTCGCTTATTGGGATGCGAGTGGGATATCTATAAAAAAAATGTTTTGTAACTCAAGACATACAATTTTTTACTTTTTTTTGAAAAATCAAAAACCTTTTTGACTTTTTTTTCCAAAATGGACTCTTTTTTTATTAATTTTTTTTTCTCAAAAGAAAGCTTAGGTCTTTTCCTTTAAAACCTTTTTGGTCGCTTAGTGGGATGCGAGTGGGATATCTATCAAAATAAATGTTTTGTAACTCATGACAAAGGTTTTTAAATTTGCACTATTTTAATTTTTTTCATATTTGTGTGTAAACCTTAAAAATTAAACTTACGCAGAGAAACTAGACACATTAGCCTTTCCGATGGTATGTAACATACCCAACTAAAATTTCATAGCCTCGATACTGTAATACCCATAATATGTTAACCTCAGGAATAAAAATCACTTTTTTTCTATGGAAATGTTGAATAATTTAATTTTGTTATTTATTTGTAATAATAATTAATTTAATATATAATAATAATAATAATAAAAAGATGAATAATTTAGTAAAATTTAATCTTAATCACAATAGATCAATTTATATAATAACTATTTTTACACTTAATTTATGAAGTTTTTAAATTTTCAAATATCCATACTTTTATCCTCCTTATTTGTCACCTTTATTAGCTGCTTTTTTTTTGTCAATCCTTTCTTGGCGTTATTAGATTCAGCTACTGATTTCGCTGCTGGCTTCTTTTTTGGCTTTGGAAAGAAATCGCATTGAGTAGATGCAGAAAACTTTTTTAATTTGAGTCTTCCATCGACAAGCGGTATGAAAGCATGGTATTGAGCAGTGCCATCGATTGTTACCGCAGCATCGAATCTGCTCTTTAGTGTTTTCAATGTTTCCTCATGATCCTCTTTGCTACTAAATACTATTTTAGTTTCTTTACAATAATTCTTTGCCCAATGGAATAAAGCAGTCGCATCTAAGATGCGATCTTGATGAGAGCACTGGAGGCTATACTTCGCTGCATTTCTTTTGAGGTTTGCTCCAATACCATCACATGCTCCTTTACCATGAGCAGTAGGATGAAAATGCCACTCAGCTGGCATTCCAAAATCTTTTTCATGAGCTGTAAGATTTGCGAAGCTACTTTTGTTTTTAAAATGTTGACGAGCTCCGTCCGAAACGTAGTATACCTTTTCTACTGTAAATTTTGATTTTAGATAATTTAGTATTATCTTCTGGTACTCATAAACTGCAACGGTGTCATGTTTTAAATCGTCGGATATGATTGCCATACTTTTGTGTTCCAGGTTTTCTTCTTTCATGTAGTAAATAACTACTGTGAATATAGTTGCTTGGTCGTTATTGAAGTGGAATGCTTGTATGGAATCCTGAAGAACATATTTATAGTTCTCTGCGAAATCAAATGAAATAATGAATTCACCAGACTTCAAATGTGTTTTCAAGTCCTTGAAGAATGACCACTGCTCTTTGACTAAAAAGTCATGGGTTCTCAAATTTAGCAATCCTCTACACAGTTCTTCCACAAAATCATCCACATTTAAAATTATGGTTTTCAGTGTGCGTCTTTCAGTCTGAAGCCAAGATTCAAATTTTAACTCCTCAATACATTCTCGATCAAAAGAGTTGATTAAATTTTCTTTGATGGATGTGGTTTCCGGGCAATTCGAGCATTCACCTAAGTGGCAAGAAGTTGTAGCATTAGGGCACATAGTCAATTTAAGGCAATCGCGGTAATGGTGTAAATCTTCTGATGAATCATCTTTTAAGTAATTTAAGTTGATTTCCTTCAACATCAATTTAACATTTTCATGGTAAATACAAACACATACTGTGTGAGTTCCGCTGCTTCCTGCCAAAACGCAATGTTTTGGCCTCAGTTGTGTAAATTTTGTGAATCCAATTTTGACATCCTCGTATTCAGATTGAAATGTTGCGAATAATTCATTCAGATTACAGAGAACCATTCTCTTCTGCATTTGAACTTTCTTGCCATCGATTCGTACAGACATCCAGTCTTTCATCCCTGGCATCAGGCGACTCATATCATCTCGCTGATAAAACTGAGTTATTAGAGATTTAGTATCGCACTCCAAAGTTTTTCCCTTCTTTTTGTTTGGGAGTGTGAGAATCCCATGCTCAGCAACCAATTGTTTAGCAATTCTTGCTTTTCGTTGAGACGTTCCAAACTCAGTCATTGTTTTTGCAGAACTCCATGTTCTTGGAGCAAGCGTGAGAAGTTGAATTCTTTCAGCTTCGCTCTGTGACGTTTTGTATTTCTCTTTTATTTGTTCAAGAACTTCTACTGCATCCTTATGGTATTGGTTTCGACACTCATTCGTTGAATTTGAAAAGTTAGAATAACCATCATCATCAACAGTTCTGTCTTCATTCTCGGAATTACTTTTGTCTTCATCTGGAATAACTTCAACGCAAGGCTCATTACTATTCAAATTCGGTAATTCGTTCAACTTTCCGAGCTCTTTCCTGCATGATCCACAAATTTTCAATCGTTTTGACAGCGTAGGGAATTTTTTTAATAAGCCGTCGGAAATATTTCGCATATCTGATGATCTGTGCCTCATTTTGTTAAAGGCATTAAAACAAAAAGACGAATAAATTTCATTTTCAACCTTAGCCTTTTTAGAAGTCGTAGACATTTTGAATTTTGTAAGTATTTATGTTTCTAAAAAACTGATTTCCGTATGTCTTCAGAATGACAATAAATAGTTTTTTTAAGATCATATAGGTAGTACGTTTTAATGAATGAGTCTAAAATCTTTTATTAGGGTCAAGAAGGGCTTACATACTAAAGTACCTAGTTTAACCAAATGTTACAAATAATAATAAAAATAAACCACCATATAAATAACCTACCTGTCAACTTCGACCTCTCCACCCACTTCTTAAAGTCAAATGTCATAAAATAATAAATAAACTGGTACTTCGGAGAAGGGCCATAAAATATTTACACTTGATTCCAAAAATTTGTTTCTGGGGCACCTGATATTTTAACAATGAAAATCACGTGCGCTGAAAACTACCTCTAGGATTGACTAAAAAAGCCGCAAGATACAAAACTCAGACAAATTTTGGGGGTGGAAAATTAATAGCGGTCGGCCTCATATTGCACCCCTCCAGTGGCTATTATCGGTCAGCTGTTGTGGTTTTTATTTTTAAGGTTTTAGAAACACTTAAATATGAAAAAATCAATTTAAAAACATTTGTCTTGAGTTACAAAACATTTATTTTGATAGATATCCCACTCGCATCCCACTAAGCGACCAAAAAGGTTTTAAAGGAAAAGACTTAAGCTTTCTTTTGAGAAAAAAAAATAATAAAAAAACAGTCCATTTTGGAAAAAAAAAGTCAAAAAGGTTTTCGATTTTTCAAAAAAAGTAAAAAATTGTATGTCTTGAGTTACAAAACATTTTTTTTATAGATATCCCACTCGCATCCCACTAAGCGAAAAAGGGTGTTAAAGGAAAACACATAAGCTTTCTTCTGAGCAAAAAAAAAAATTAAAAAATGGGTCCATTTTTTTAAAAAAAGTCAACAAAGTTTTTGATTTTGCAAAAAAATTCAAAAATTTTAAATCTTGAGTTACAAAATATTTTTTTTGATAGATATCCCACTCGCATCCCACTAAGCGACCATATAGGTCGCTTAGGAAAAGTCCTAAGCTTTCTTAAAAAAAATAAAAAGGGCCCATTTTGAAAAAAAAAGTCAAAAATATTTTTGATTTAAAAAAAAAAATCAAAAATATTTTATTAAATTTTTTTAATTTTTTTTTTCGAAAGATTGCATAAATAGCTATCTAAACTATTTGGGACACATTTTGCTAAGAACAATAGGTAATAAGTTATATGGATAAAAAAAACACCTGTTTGGCCAAAATGTCAAATCGGTCCTATAACTCAGAGAGTTCTTGACCGATCTTGTTGAAAAATGGTGTCCGAATTACTATCCAATAGAACTAACATTGGTGCAAATTTCATCGCGATCGGAAGACATCGATTTCAAAAGTTGGTTCACTTGACGTGAAATGCCCCATATGTATATTAGAGTTAATTTAAAAAATTTGATTTGATTTCATTTTTCTGAAGGTTTTTGCGTAAATAAAAATAATGGCGTCCTTTTTTTTTGGAAAGTTTTCACTCCTTGTGGTGGTTCAACGCACCTAAACACGCGCATTTTGAGCATATTTTTGTAGAGCAAAAACGGTTTAATATATTGCAAATCTGATTTCACCAATGGATTCTGCATTAAAAATTAATACAATTGATGTTTTTTGAATTCCTAAAAATAGTTCCACTAACTCACAACAGGGGGCGCAAATCTCTTTAAAAAAATAAATAAAGGATTTTTGATTTTTTAAAAATGTATGATGAAAAGACATTTTAAGCTTATTAAAACGGTACCAATATTTCCTTTCTATGACAACCCGTTAAAAAGTTAATTGTAGCAGATATTCACCCTTATCGTGGTTGGCGTAAACGTCTTACGCCTACAACTATTTCGTACTAGATTAAAGATAAAATGCAAACTGTGTCTTTAATCTAGTACGAAACTGTCGTAGGCGTATGACGTTTACGTCAACCACGATAAGGGTGATTATTTTGGAGAAATTATTAAAAAATTAAGTATCAAACTAAAAATAATAAAAAAGTATGTAGATTATTTGTTTTGTCTCATTGCATGTTCAGGGCAATTGATGAAATGTTAACAACATTGAATGATTTCGACCAATATTAAATTTTCAATAGAAAAATAGTGTGATTATAAACTTCCATATTTAGCTGCCTTATTGATAAGGAGGGGAAATAATTTAATAATGGATTGGTATCAAAAACCACCACTTTTGGAAGAATCATTAACTACTACTCTAAGCTAAATAAACGAATCATTATAAATACAGGTAAACATTTAATAAAAAAAAAATATTAACGATAAGTGACCATATCGTCCCCTCAATAAAACAATAGTATATACACCATTATTTTTTTATTGCATAATAAGAATCTACATAACTGATTCTAAATGTGATCAAAATTTGGTGAAATTCCATTTCCACAAAGTGTGTCAAAAGATCATTTGAAATATTATCGTATAATTGAGTGTTTGAAATGTTTCATTAATAATTGTGTAAGGGATGGTGTTTTAATTAGTTGTTACTCTGAATATAATTTCAATGAAAAATAGTGTATAAAAAGCATACACAATTTTATTATTAGCTATTTTTATTATTTCATCACAAAATAAAATCGAAAAATGACGTATGTTGATATACACAATTTTTTAAAAATATAAGATTCAAATAAAATAGTGTTACCATACAAAATAAGAGAGTGTATACATATTTTAAAACAAATAAAATAGCCTAATTAAAGCATTCTATTAGTAGCCTAATTATTCCACCACATACTTAAATGACCACAACTTAAAAACATCGACTATTTTCTGAAATATTACTGTTTTCCCAGATGTCTAATAACACAAAAACTTTAAACTCCATTATCTCGAAATGGGAACAAAATTATACACTATTGTTTTACTAAGTGGACGATATATCATATACATAATTACAGTAACCATAATATTGTTAAAAAACTTGTAAAAATTTTGAAATGGTTATGGTAAACATGTACAACTATATTTTATCTCTGGGTATAGTATTAGATGATTTTAATTGAGTTTTGTAAGATAACTAACGAAAAAAATGGTGAAAAACTGATTTTCAATGAAAATCAAGAATAACTATTCTTTATTGACTGTGTTGTAGCCGGCGCACAGTGTTGCTGATTTTGAAATAGCGGCCAAAAGTCTTTTTATTTTTTGCCGCCAACTTTTAATTTTAAATACTCATATTAAAGTTAACACCTGAGAATCTCAGAAACCAAAAATTCAAGTCTCTATGTAAAAATTTTCCCTATAAACAGGGTGATTCAATATGCACCTTTTTATTATCTGACTGAAAAGTAGGATTTTGTAATAAATTTTGGAAATTCAATCGCTTATAACTTTTTATTTTCAAAAGGGATTTGTATGAAATAAACGGTATTCGTTAAAATGGTTTCATAGCTTTAATTTCAATGAAGATGTATGTTTCCACCACTTTTGAAATCGCTTTCATATTATTTTTAAAAATGTATTAAATTTTACATGAATTTAAGGTTTGATGGAATAGAACCTTAAGGAATTCCTAATATTTCGTAAAAAACGTAGTACCATTTTTCTCTCCTTTATTCTTTATTTACATACACATTTTGTTTTGGGCTTTTTTGCTCCTATATAAGTCCCGCTTAAAAATGTTGGTAGATATACAAAATTTAACATAAATAACTCTCATATAGACATAAATCGGATGATTTAATTTCATGGCGATCGGTAAACAATTAGTTATAGCTTCCACATAAGGCCCTCTTCCGAAAATCACTTTTATGTGCATAAATCTCTTAAAAATGTTGGTAGCTACACAAATTTAAACACAAATAACTTTCATATAGACATAAATCAGACGACCTAATTTCATGGTGATCGATCCATAATTAGTCATAGCTCCCATGACTCCCATCTTCCGAAAATCACTTTAATGAGCATGTATCTCTTAAAAATGTTGATATACACAAACAATTCAACACAAATAACTTTCATATAGACATAAATCAAATGACCTAATTTCATGGCGATCGGTCCATAATTAGCCATAGCTCCCATATGAGGCCTTTTTCGGAAAATTATTCACGAAAATAAATTATTGAAATTTTAAAGAAAAATTATTTTGCTCAGTGTATAATTCTTTATTACTATTAGCATTATTTATTAAATTTTATTGGAAAATAAAATATTTCTAATAATAAACATTTCGAAAAAAATTCAACATTTTATTTAAATTTTTTAATTATTCGACAAAAAGATGGACTCAGTAAGGCTTTTATGTTATACAATACAATAAATACTAAATTTTTTGTTTTAAATTTCATATACAAATTGCTAAAAAAAAATCTTAATAAATTATGGCTAATTATTCTTAAGAAAATAACTATCAATTTTCTAGACATCATAACTACATTCCGCCACAACCTAATATACCAAAATAAGGTTAAAAAAGTCACCTATCAAACAAAAAAACCGCATTAAAAAATTCCGCCTGTGTCAAAAGTTATAGACTTTTGGCCGATATTTTTAAATTTGCCACACTGTGCGGCGTTGAGCTTAACAACTTTACTAAACATAACTTTGCGATATTCGGAAATTTAGATGGTCAAAATGCATGAAAAAGGCAAAAATTTCCCCTATACGATACTTACTAACTTCAAATCGATATATCTCGATTCCTAGACCTGACCCAGCAAAATGCCGGGACACGTATAACTTTTTTTTACCGATCTAACTTTTCCCGGTGGTCAGATCCACCGCCGATTTGAGCTGTCGCACAGTGTTATAATACTAATAAATATAGAATGACATACACAACATATAATACATTAAATAGATTATGTTAAAATAAACTAAAAACTAGATTTGCAGGACATAAATCAGACCAAAAATACAGAGACAATATTTCTTCACAAAAAACTGCATTATCTTCTCATCGTTATATGTTAGAAATATGTAATATTCAATTGAAAAAAAAAAATACGTTAATATTTTTTGTTTATTATGTTAAAAATTTTCATTTCACAAATATTTTTAAACTAGCTGGCCCAAATTAGAAAAATGGTTTGTGTTCGATTTGTGAGAAGCTGTTTGAAATGTGTAAAAAGAGGAAAAACAAGTAAGAGAGCTATAATCTTATATACCCTTCACCAAATTATACTTCAAAATAAAAAATTTAAATATTTTTACGTAAACAAAATTTTTTTTTTCCAAATTTGTTTTTTTGATTTTTTTTAAAAAAAAAAAATTCGAATTGTTTTTATAAATTATTTTTTTTTTATATATTTAGCGAAAAAAAACTTTTGGTGAAAAAAAAATTCGGGTTAAAAAATATTTTTTTCGAATTTAATTTTTTTTTTTTAAATTTTATTAATATTTAGCGAAACAAAATCTTTGGTGAAAAAAATTCTGGTTAAAAATATTATTTCCGATTTTGATCCATTGTAGGTCCAACTTGCCAGGTAATTAAGACAAAATTTTTTTTGCTAAATTCCATGTGATTCTCAATTATTTTTTCAAATATTTCCACAAATATGTATGCAGGAGGACTATTTTAACACACAAGTGTGTTTTATTCACCTGTGTCAATTCATACATACACACCCCGAAATATTTATAAGGCCAAAATAAAAATTTTTTTACACTAATTTGCAACCATGTGTGTAAGGCACATAAAAAATAGTAGTACAGGCAAATCCCGGAATAACGAATCTCACTTTAACGAAAATCCGATTTAACGCACGCACTATGGTTCAAATCCAGTTTTTATGGCATAAATTAAAATAATCATGTCAGAGCTTTTAATTTCAGCACATTTAATGTCCATGGCATATAAATAAATTTAAACAAAAAATATTCAATTGGACCACGCCCACACTCTACGCCCACTAAATGGGAGGTATCCAAACTGAACTCTTTTTTTATATGTAAAAGAAAATTATATATATTAGTTTTATTTGATTTTTTTGTTAATATTGAGATTTTTATTGATTTTTTTAAAGAACCCACTCTATTAGTACATCATATTTGCGCCCGTTAGTTGTCCAATCCGAAAGCATTTCGGTACGGGTAATCAAAAATTGTGCTATAATAAAATGGCAATTGTGGGTGTTTGCTGAAAAATTCTGGCGAGATATACACACTTTGGCGAACACTTCCACATTTAAACTTCCATGCAAGTTCGTGCCCAAACACAACTTTTGGTCCACGGAACTTATAAAACTACACAATCACAATAATTACGACAAGGACTCAACAAAAATTAAATTCAAAAATATGCCATAAAACTACTTAACTTGGGCAACATTTGCCATTTTTGAAATACTTTATAACATTATTTTTTAAGGTTTGCTCGTTATACAATTGTAATACTGTTTTAACACTTATTTAAGAATACGTGTTTAAAGTTTCAACTTTGAAAGCCTAGCAGACCAGCTGTGTTGTCAACTGTTTTTTTTTTAAATATATTTTCTTGATTGCTTGGAGTATTGTCTTTAGGAAAATAAATTAATTTTTAACAATTTTTAAAAAAAAATTTAGAATTTTTGCAAAAAAAAAAATCGATTTGGGACCATAGTGGCACGGTCAAATTCTTTACATTGACTACCTCATATAACGAACGTTTCAAAAATTGTATGCTCGATATAACGAATGGTGAGAAAAAACAAACAAAATCAAACAAACTACCAAATTTTTAACATTGACAAACTTATATAGCGAACATTTCGAAATTTGTACGCTCAATATAACGAACAGAAAGTATAAAAAACAAAAGTAGTAAATAATGTAAAAATAAGAAAATAAGTCGTTATAGTACCGCTTTCAATAGTTACTCTCCTTAATAATAGGTGCTGTCATTTCTTCTATAGTGAATGAAAGATTTCGTTCGCATTCGAAGCGAAAGAAAACTGATTCGATCACGTAAACATGAAGTTAAGGAATCCAAAATCAACTTAGAATGCGAACGAAATCTTTCATTCGATTTTGCGAAGCAGGCTATAATTGTACACGTGTTCACATGAATTAAATATGGAAAAAGTATAATATGGAATAACAAAATTCTCAACATGTATTTTGAGGAAAATAAAAACAAACATTTTATTTATTTGACTAAGTATTTCCTGTTAATTATCTTCACACAAATTAAGTGGAATCTGAAATCTTCAAAATCTGTTTTTTTTTTTGAAATGTTTGTCCCTGAGTTTAATTTTCTACAGGTTGAATCATTTTCAGAATCGAAATCCCTTACAATGAAGGCTTTATTAATCGTGGATAATGCGCTAAGCCACCCTCCAGAAGAACAATTAGTAAAAACTACTAAAGATATACAAATTTGGACGATATTCATGCCTCCTAATGTCACACTGCTCATCCAACCTAGGGATTAGTTAAATTCCAATATAGAAAAAGTAGTCCAAAATTAAAAAAAAAACATCTCGATATAACGAATTTTTCAATTTTACGAATGGGCCTGACATAGAGTATCCAAAACCGAAAACCGGTCAACCGGTTCTTTCATCTTTATAAACTCCACCGGTTTCGGTATTTTGACAAACCGGTTTTTGTAAGACGGTTAACCGGTTTTAATGAAATATATTTTCTAAAGCTCATTCAAACATATTTATGAAAAACTTTGGTACCATTTTTAAAAATATTGATTTATTTTATAGAAAATTGTAGCATTTGACAATATTTCGTAAAAGATATAAAATAATTCCATAAGAATCAAAAAAGTTAAATTTCCGACGATTTCCTAACATATTTCTTATTAGCGTCCACAAATAAAAATAAATTTAAGGAGACCTTATTCATATTAAATAAAAACCGAAACCGTTTAACCAGTTTTTTTAAAAGACAATAATCAAAACCGGTTTTTTTTAAAAACACACTTTTTCGGTTAAACCGGAAAGTGGTTTTTCAAATTTGCCGGTTTTTTGGACACTCTAGCCTGACAACATATCGTTCGTTATACTGGAATTTGCCTGTAGTTTAAATTTTTGCCAGCTTGACTTTATGTTGTGCCGTTTTTTGCAACAGTTCGGTGCGAAATAAATATAAGACCGCTGTGCAATTTTGTTTTTTAAAAATATTACAATCATATTTATAAAATATATTTACTTTTTTTAACATATGTATTTAAAGTGCCACTAAACTATGCCACGAGGAAGGCAGTTGGACTTAAAAGACAAGTCCGATATAATAAATTATAGAAGTATGGGAATGACAACACGACAAATGGCTTGTCGTTTAAAAAGAAGTAAAACAGTAGTGATAAACTTTCTAAATAATATAGAAAACTATGGAAAGCAGAAGAGAACTGGAAGGAGTATGGGAATGACAACACGACAAATGGCTTGTCGTTTAAAAAGAAGTAAAACAGTAGTGATAAACTTTCTAAATAATATAGAAAACTATGGAAAGCAAAAGATAGCCCACGCTATCTGAACGAGATATTCGCAATATAAAGCGATTAGAAGCAAACAGCTCGATATCTCCATCAGAAATAATACGTTTGTTGGATCTAAACATAACAGTAAGCCGAATACAACAAATTCTACATTTATATCCTCATTTAAAATACTGCAAAACAGCCTCTAAGCCTAGCTAAATAAAAATCATAAAAGATGCAGACTGGACTTTGCAGAAAAATACCAATATTGTGAAGAAGAATGGACTTCAGTTATTTTTTCTGATGAAAAAAAAAATATTGAATGGATTCACGTAAAAAAAGACTCAACGAATGTCGCGAAATTTCGGTGGTGGCACCGTAATGGTTTGGGCTGGGATTTCAACTTCGGGAAGGACTCCTATTTGTTTTATATCAACTAAAATGAATAGCGAGAAGTATATTGAATTATTAGATGACGTTTTAATTCATTTTGGGGAATATTCGTTAGGCAATAACTGGATATTTCAGCAGGATAACGCCGCAATCCATAAATCAAAAGCAACAAAATCATTTCTGTCGTATAGAAACATACCAGTTTTGGATTGTCCGGCATGTAGTCCAGATCTAAATCCGATAGAAAATTTATGGGCAATACTATCGAACCAAGTTTTTAAAAATAACACCCAGTATAAGGATGTTAAATCTTTAAAAAGTGCCATTATAAAGGAATGGAATCAGATTGATCAAAATTGCATTGAAAATTTAATAAATTCTATGCCCCATCGACTTCAGGAAATCATTATTAATCGCGGTGGGCACACTCATTACTAATAAATACAAAAATTATTCAGTAGTTGTTTTTTTATCATTTTTATTTTAGTTACAGGTGAATATTATTTAATTTTGGCCTTATAATTTTTTCGTTTGAAAATGAAATTCATTTTGTGTTATCCTTTTATTAAATAAAGAAAAAAATATTTTTTTTACATAAAAACATTTATTTTATTGTTAGTTATATTTAATACAAAAATGGTACGAATTGATCTAAAACATTTTAAATTTTTCGAGAAGTATGTGTGGATAAATATTTCGGGAAGTGTTTTCTCCACGAACACATAAGATTTTTCTACAACTTGACCAAAAATTTTTTTTTTAAATAAACATATTTTCTAACATTTATATCATTATATTTTTATTATTATAAAATATTCGGACCAAATTTCGTATTTTTAGTTCCATTAGTTTCGGTCATATCATGTTATTAACAGCAGATGTTCGCTGAGGTGGATCAACGTATTTCCACATATCTTTGTCCATATATGTTGTACAGATTTTTCCAAACATTTTTGAGAAACTAGAAATACTAATAATAAATTTCATACCCTTAGGTCCTTTTTTTTGACTCTATCGCACTTAAAATTCAGTTGATGAAAAAAATTCAAGTATTTGTCTTAAATAGCTGGCCACCACTGTACGTAGTTGCAAAGGTCTTTGATATATCTATCAATAGATATCAATATTGTCTATATTAGTTTTTTTTTTTGTTTTTAAACGTTTATTATAATATTATTCCTGCCTTTAATTTCTAGGCCTTACAATATGTAATTAAATCTTAAAACTAAACAATTATTGTTCTCTCAGTGGAGAATCATATTTGGAAAATTAGATGAGTGGTAAATCAGATCTACGCAGCTTTGAGCTGTCTTGAGTTACTGTAAGTAGCCTTGCGAGCGTGTTCGGATGATGATGTAATTTTGATAAATAAGCTTCACGAGTTTTTCTGAATTCATCTTTGACCAAGGGTACATCTAAGTCTCTGTGGATGTATTCGTTTCAAATGTACCATGGAGCTCCCGTCATGGTTCTAAGAATTCTGGATTGTGCCCTCTGTATAGGATCTATACTGGTATTGCTTGCTGTTCCCCATAATTGGATTCCGTATGTCCAAATTGGTTTTAAGACTGTCTTATACGTGATGACTTTGCAGTTGAGGCTTAATTTCGATTGGTGGTGGATTAGCCAGTGTAAATTAGAAGCTTTTAGTTTCATGTGGAGCTGCTTGGCTTCTATGTGCCGACTCCAAGTAAGACATCTATCTAAATGAATGCCAAGGTATGTAACGTGGTCAGACTGTGGGATGTTCACACTGTTTAGTGTCACTGGTGGACAATTTCCTCTCCTAAGTGAAAACGTTATGTGCTTGCTTTCGTTCACTTGTATTCTCCAATTTTTTAACCACGTCTCCACGTGCCTGAGATAATTATCAAGCTTTCTAGATGCTACATTTAAGTCCACATGAGAACTAAGAATTGCAGTGTCATCTGCAAAGGTGTAAATGGTTAATTCTTCGGACTCGGGCAAGTCTGAGGTGTATAATAAGTACAGGGTTGGTCCTAGAACACTTCCCTGAGGTACACCAGCATTGATCGCATGTCGCTTGTCACACAATCGCCGCATTTTATCCTAAACAAGCGATCCGATAGGTAAGACTCTAGTATTTTGTGAGTACTAGAAGGCAGTAGGCATTTAATTTTGTGTATTAGACCTTTATGCCATACATTGTCAAAAGCCTGGGCAACATCTAGAAATATTGCCGAACAGTACTTTTTTAGTTCGAAAGATTTTCGTATCTCTCCAGTTAGGCGGTTAACTTGCTCAATTATTCCGTGATGTTTACGGAATCCGAATTGATGATCTGGGATAATGTTTTGACTATTTAAGAATGTTAAAATTTTCCCTTGGATTATTCTCTCAAATAGTTCAGACAAGCAAGGCAATAAGCTAATAGGTCTGTAGGATGATTCCAATGTCAAATCCTTTCCTGGCTTGGGTATCATTATAATTTGGGAGATTTTCCAATCATTCGGAAATACTCCTACAGACAAGATCGCATTGAATAATACTGTGAGCACAATACTTGCCACATCTGGTAGGTTTCCAATCATGGAAGGTGTAATTAAATCATAACCTGGAGATTTTCTTAGTTTAAGATTGTCCTTTATGATCCTCTGAACATCTTCTATACTAAAATTATTTGATGGGGGGTTTGGTTGGAACACATTACTTAAGTGTTCAGCGAAAACTAGGGCTTTATCCTTTGCACTACGTGCCCAGGAACCATCAGATTTTCTTATCGGACTTTGACCCTCTACCGGTGGCTTAATATTCCTAGCTGCCTTCCAAAGGGAGAAGTTTGTGTGCTTAGTACTGGTTAAACTTTCAATATAGTTTCGATTTCTGCGATCCTCTTCAGACTGAAGGGCTCTTTTTAATTTCTTGCTTGCAATGGACAGCCTCTGCTTAGCAGCAGGGGATCTGTTGTGTTGCCAATTTCTTCTACATCTCCTCTTTTCGAGGAGGAGTCTATTAATTTCTGCATTAGAAATACACATTTTGGGAATAGGAGGAATTTGGCACTTAGAGTGATCCAAGGCCAAAAAGATTAGAGACTTGAAGTCTCTGATACAATCATTGATATCTTCCTCACACTGTATGTTACATTCAGTGTGGATGTGGCTGCTGATTTATTTTCTATATTTCAACCAATCAGTCTTGAATAATGAAGCTTCCGTATGAGACGATTGATATTGGCCGTAATAGTGTAGTATAACGGGAGAATGATCAGAAGATAGTTCATATGATATTTCTGCAGTAATAGAGTTTCTGTTTATATTCCTTGATATGGCAAAATCTATTAGATCAGGTATTTTTCTAGGATCAGAAGGCCAATAAGTGGGCTGACCCGGTGATATAAAATCTAAGCAATTTTTTTGATCAACTAGAGTCCTGTACAGCTGTCTGCCTTTGGGGTCCTTAATCTGGAACCTCAATATGTATGCTTAGCGTTGTAGTCACCACAAGCCAGGAAACGATCTCTTACTGTATTAAAAAATTCTTCAAAATGTTCCTTATTCACAGAAAATCGTGGGGGGCAATATATTGAGCTTAGAGTCAAATCCCAAACTCCACATTCTAAGCAAATGGATGTTGCTTGCAAATAGTTTTTGGAACATTTTTCTAGGGTATAATGTTTTATCCTTTTTCTAATTAAAATACCAGTACCACCGTGTGCCTTACCATCAGGATGATTCGTGGGATGAAATATAAAACCTGGAATATGAAAATTATATTTATTTGTTAAATGAGTCTCCGAGATTAACAATACATCTACAGGTAGGCCTCCATTTACGCGGTTTGTTGGGCCCAAAAAATAGCGTGTAAATCAAATTCGCGTAAAACGAGGTTCTAATTTAGAACGAAATGCTTTTGTGGGGCCATAATTTTTTATTTCGCGTAAAACAATACATCAGTCATATAACAAAAAAGAAATTGGGACCTAAAAATCGCGTTAAATAGAAAACACAAACATATTTACATATCGTTATCTTAATGAAAGCGGACGTTACTGCACAAAAATTCAAAATTGTGTTTTTGATTGATTGAACAATTGCCAAGAATACTCTCTTATTATTGATTTTATAACATATCCTGTAAAAACAATAAAACTGTAGTTACGTCCGTTTGTTAAATGTAACTTTAAGCAATAGAAAAAGGTACCTTTAAAGGTAACTTTAACTATAACGGCAAGTTGTAATTAATAATGGCCCTAAGTAAACTTATTTTATTTGTACTTTTAAAAACTTACTTAAAACAAAAGTGAAGTAAAAAAACTCAACTAAAAAAATTATTTCTTATCGAAAATTAAGGAAAAAATTTCAATTAAAAAAACAAAATATTATAATATGTACATAAAAGAGATCAAAACATAACAAAAAATTCATAAAAATTAACGGAGTTTTCAAAAAAGAAATCTGTTATTCGCTTGTTTTTTTAAAAATCGTGTAAAAGAAGTCGCGTATTTCAAAAAATGGTTGCTAATTTGAGTTCGCGTTATATCGAATTCTCGTAAATAAAGTACCGCGTAAATGGAGGCTTACCTGTATATTGTTTTCGTTGATAAAGTGTGACACCTCAGCTTTGTGCTGGTTTAAGCCATTTGCGTTCCAGAAACAAATTTTTAAAAAACTCATTTTCTTGTTAAGAGTATTTTTATCATTTGGTTCTGGGCTCTCAAAAGCTCTTGTATGGTATTTTGCATGGATGTCATGAAATTAGACATGTTTTGGTTAAGTGAGGTTATGTTACTTGCAAGAGTATTTAATAAATTTTCTAACCCTCCCGAATTTTGGGGGAAACTAGGTTGTTTAATATCAGATTTTAAAATATTTGCATATGAGACGGTTCCAGACTGAACTGGAACCTCTTTATTGTTTTTATTTGGAATGGGAACTCCAGAAATTGGCGGATAGGAACTAAAGTTCAACAATACTTTGTAAACTGGGCACCCGCGATAGTTAGCAGAATGATCGCCGCCACAGTTTCCGCATTTTCTAATGAGACCTTTCTTAATAATATCACATTCTGTTGAAGAATGCAGGTCTCCGCATGCAACACATACAGTTCGTAAAGTGCAGTAGTTCTTCGTGTGTCCAAATTCCTGACAATTTCCGCATTGTACAGGATTATTACGTTTGATAGGTTCCTCAACTGTTACCCTGCGATTCAACAAATACCGTAGGGAGTATATTGGATGGACTTTATTACCTTTTAATTTTCTGTCATCAGGCTCCAACTCAACTCTAAATAGTGGTTGGGGAATTTTATCTCTATTGAAGATATTCGTATACTATAGCCTAATTCATCCAAGGCCTCCTTGATTTCGTTTGGCTCTACACTGGACTCTATACCCTTAATTACCACCATCAAGCCTTTACTGCTTTTCTTGTTATTATTTAGGTATTGAGAGACTTTTCTGTAATCGTCCTCAGTGTATATAACGATTTTTGTTTCTTGCACACCTCTTCGTATGGGAACAATATGGAAATTATTTTTACCAATAAGTTCAATAAGTGTTCTCACTAATTCATTCGAACTGGGTTCGCGAAGGAATATTGGAGGTGGTTTAAATGATTTTCGGCTAGAACCATCATTACGGACCTGATCGTTATTTCCATCTTCACTTAAGAGCGCATAACGATTTTTATACCCTTCACCTTCGTGAGAAGGGTATATATAAGTTTGTCATTCCGTTTGTAATTTCTGCATTTTTCATTTCCGACCCTATAAAGTATATGTATATATTCTGGATCCTTATAGATAGCGGAGTCGATTAAGCCACGTCCGTCTGTCTGTCCGTCTGTCTGTTGAAATCAATTTTCTGAAGGCCCCAGATATCTCCGGGATCCAAATAACAATTCTGTCAGACATACTTTCGAGAATTTTGCTATTTAAAACCAGCAAAATCCGTCCATAAATAACGGAGATATGAGCAAAAATCCGAGACATCCTCTGAAAATTTCATCAAAAAACACAATGTATTGCATGCTTTGACAAAAAAGCAACAAAACGTATGTTTTTGGATGTGCATGCTTTGCGTATTTTGTTTTTTTTTGTGTTTTGTTTCTTTTGGCGTTGTTTTTGTTTTTTATACAACTAAACGTTTGTTTGGTTGTGTGTTGGTTTTTTTGACAAAAAAGCAACAAATCGTATGTTTGGATGTGCATGCTTTGCGTATTTTGTTTTTCTTTTGTGTTTTGTTTCTTTTGGCGTTGTTGTTTTTTATACAATTAAACGTATGTTTGTGTTGGTTTCATTTGCTTGCGTATTTTGTTTTTTCTTTTGGTGTTTTGTTTCGTTTGGCGTTGTTGATGTTTTTTGTGTTCTTGATAAATTTAGGATGCTGTACGCTGAAAGTGGGCAATGTACATACATATATACTAATTATAAAAAATAATAATGCATCCACAACAAAGGTGAAGGGTATATAAGATTCGGCATAGCCGAATATAGCACTCTTACTTGTTTAACAAGGGATTGTCTTTTGTTTCTTTAATGAACTTTCCACCTTTTGAGGGCTTAAATTTATTTTATTTATACTTAAATATCTAAGCATACCTGGTGTTTTTGATTTAACCTTTTCGCCTACAATTTTTGGTATAGCACCCTTTGATGTACCATTGTTGCTACTCACGCTTCCCAGAGGGTTAAACACTTTAGAGCGCTCACTAGAATTTATTTCTTGTGGTTTATTTAAAGCTTGTGTATGCTTGTTAGTTGTTTTAGGTATGGGCATTGTTGTTGCTTGAGCTGTGATTTTATTTGTGTTTTCTTTTATGCTATTTTCTACACAAATATTGATGATGTTAGATGTATATTGTTAGTATTATTATATTAATGACTTAGAGTTTGTCCTGGTTCCCTTATATCTCTGCCATTTGTGGACCGATTTTAAATAGCAACCGAGCCGGAAGAAGTCCGGAGATATTGATGTATGAATCGTGTATGTAAGTTATTTGGGGGCTTCGGAAAGTTGATTCAATCGACGCCGTTACAGAGATGTACATGAGTTGATTCGCTTTTTTTCTATACATATGTATGAAATCACTGCATTTGTTGTGTTTTCAATCAGCAACATCCCAGCAAAAACTTCGCTTACAAAGCTGCAATGTGTTTTTAATAATAGGTCTGTTCATTTACTTTCCCAGTACATACTTGCAACGAGAGAATAAAATCAAAATTTACAAAATTACCTTCTTAAATTCTCAAAAATAGTAAAAAGTAAATGAACGCTTTTCCAGTAACAATTGTTTTATACACACAATTTTCTTATTTTATTCCTTTTAAAATGTATAAATACTAGGGATGCCAATCCCGAAATCCCGATCCCGAAAATCCCGGGATTTTTCGGGATCGGGATTTCCCGAATCCCGGGATTTGTGAAAAACAATCCCGGGATTTTTCGGGATTAACAAATCCCGAAAATTACGAGATTTTTTAATATTTTAGGATGAAACCTAGAAAGCTAAATTTCAGCATACTTATAATACTAATATAAAACAACTAAGAGTGGTATATTCATCTTTTATACCCACCATCAATATGTAGTTTTGGTCTTCTATGGGGACTTGAATCAGTATTTATGAATGAATGAAATTTATGTTAATATCATTATATATAAATTATTTATTGACAATAAAATATTTTCTGATATAGAGGTTATATTATTATGGACTGGCCCTCACAAGAGTTGGTAGAAAGATTAATTTTCATATGCAACTTGTTTATTCAATTTTATTACTATATTAATTATTATAAGACAACTATGAATGTTAAAGTCATTTTCTGAAGGGGACCATGTATGGGGACTAGGGACAAATGTAGCCCGGTTTCCTCAATACTTTATATATATATTAATTCAATCCATTAGTTTTTGCTTTGTTATATTTCTACTTAGTGTATTAACGAAATAAATAGTTTTTATTTTTGAACTTGATGTTTTTTGACATTTAATTAAAATCCCGAAGTCCCGAAAAATCCCGAAATCCCGAAAAATCCCGGGATCCCGAAAAATCCCGGGGTCCCGAAAAATCCCGGGATCCCGGGATTTACATTTCTAAAATCCCGAATCCCGGGATTTGTAAAACCCAGTCCCGTTTGGCATCCCTAATAAATACTCACATTTTCTTCAATTTTATTGAAAATTCTTTTTATTCACATTTTTTCACCACAAAAATAAAATTGTAAATAAATAAACAATAACACAAAACATATGAAATATAAGCTGCTAACTATTACGAGTTCCAAATAGAACTTGTAATAGTTTGCAACGAGAGAACACTCTCTAAAATTTATACGCTCTTGATTTTTTCTCTACTTGCAAGTTTATTGAGTTAATGAACGCTTTTCCAGTAACAATTGTTACTAACTACCCAGCAAAAACTTTTCTTACAAATAAGCCGAAAAATAAGGGGAATTTGATGAAATAAGTTGTTTTGTTAGTAGAGTTACCCAGCAGTTTGAAAAGTGCCAATTGCTATATTACTACTTGTACAACTAACTAGTTCGATGTGGCTGCTAAAGTGGTAAAAGTAATAAACAATAGTCAGATATTTGTCTTTAGTTTTTGAAAATAAATTCAAGGAAAATAAAATCTTCTAAAATATACCACTTCGATGGCCACATGTAATGCTGAATGTGGCTATTTGTGTTTTCATTCTCAGTGATGATGTAGAAAATGCAAAAATAGAGAGTAGACTCACATGTTATTCTTAATAACAATTAGAGAGCAGTACAAATAAGACCTCTGTGGTTTAGTGGTTAGAGCATTTGACTAGAAAACGAGAGGTTATGTGTTCAACCCCGCTCTCAGCAAAATTTATTTTTTCTTTTTTTCTCAAATGCTGGAGAATTTTCACTATTGAATTTAATAGTGAAGTGTTAAGGTAGGATCACACGATTGCCGCTATGCACCAATTATTGGTCTATTTTATACGTCAATCGTGTGATTTCACAACTTATTGGCTCATATGTCAAACCACAACAATATTGTGCTTATTTGGCCCAATCAAATGCAACACTGGTGCGGCAATCATGTGAATGCTTGATAGGCAACATGCACCAATAAAAAAGTTAAAAATACAACAATATTTATTGTGTTCTAGTGCGGCAATCAAAGAAGACAATTAGCGCCAATATTCATTTTTGTAAAAGAAATATTCTTTTTGTGAGCCACTCTTTGACCCACATACATCTTTTAACATTTCTTTATTAATTTTTTTATACGATAATTAAGGCCGACGCAATTTTCTTTTTATTTAACAAATAATTTTTTCACAATTAGATTTTTTTACATTTATGTAAACAAAACAAAATTTAACATCTAGACAACAGCTGTTTCTCTGAGTTGCCGCAAACTAGATCAATCGTGTGACTGGAATGCGACAATTATTGCCACTATATCGCTTTGCGCCAATTAACGACAATCAAATTTATATAAAATGAGGCAATCATGTGACTGCAGAGAATTTGATTGGGACAATTTCTTTATTGGGCCCCAATTCAGCACAATAAAAATTGTATTAAATTGGTGCATTGCGGCAATCGTGTGATCCTACCTTTATGCAGAGTGTGCCAATCGGCCACTTGCAATGACATCCCCGTGTTAAATTCACCACTCAATAACGTTGCGAGTGGGTTGAAAATTCACTAGTAGTAGTTCTCAGTGGCCAACGAATTCGACGTAGCGGAACTAGTGCAATGAACTGCAGGGTATTTATAGAATTTTTATTTACACAAAAAAATAAAAATAAAAAAAAAATAAGTTGCAGACCCGATTCGAACCTGCAACCTTCTGTTTGGTAGTCTGCCGTTGTGCTCACTACACCACTGCTTAGTTATTTCATTGTGCATCAAATAATGGTTTTCACACAGTAATGCAATATTCTTTTCTGTTTTTCTAAAAATAAACATGCAATAAAAAAATGGGCAAATTGAAAAAAAGTAACAGTTTTTTTGTTTTGTTTGTTTGTTTTGTTTTTTTAGACTTTACTAGGTACTTAAAAAGTAAGTTATTAAAAAAGACATTATTAAAAAGACATTGTAGCCTTTGTAAGCGAAGTTTTTGCTGGGTTGTTTTGTTTTTTTTAGACTTTACTACTTATAAGGGGTCAGACGGCATGTATTGCTTGTGTATTGGGACATGTATTCGATACATATGGAATTCCATGTGTATGTCAAAATTCACGTTATACATACGATTCATAATTTCCACGATCAAACGTACATATGTAATTGCATGTGACATAACCTCTATTAGTTTATATGTTTGTTGTTTTTAACAATATATTTATTTAAAACATTTTTAAATCACAATACATATATTTAATGCAATAAAATTTATTTTGTTATGATTTTTCTTTACTATTTTTTGTTTTGTTTTTTTATTTTGCACTCACACTGTGTTGTATTTCAAAATACAACACTGTTATACACACGAAAATAGAACATGCTCTAATTGCAAAAAATGTCACGAGTAATACACATGTATTTTACATACACAAAGTTTCATATGGATCACACGGTATGTACATGTTTACATATGGAAAAATGTCCCAATACATGGCACAAAACACAAGCAATACATGCCGTCTGACCCCCCTTTTAAAAAGTAAGTTATTAAAAAATACATTATTAAATAATAAAAAGACATTGTAGCCTTTGTAAGCGAATTTTTTGCTGGGTACTTTTAGTTATTGAACATAGCTAATGTCTTTTTTAATAACTTACTTTTTAAGTAGTAAAGTCTAAAAAACAAAATAAACAAACAAAACAAAAAAACTGTTACTTTTTTTCAATTTGCACATTTTTTTTATTGCATGTTTATTTTTAGAAAAACAGAAAAGAATATTGCATTACTGTGTGAAAACCATTATTTGACGCACAATGAAATAACTAAGCAGTGGTGTAGTGAGTACAACAACAGACTAGCAAACGGATGGTTGGTGGTTCGACTCGTGGCTGCGACTTATTTTTTTTTTATTTCTTGTTTGCAAATACAAAATTCTATAAATAACTCTACTAACAAATCAACTTATTTCCGGCCAAAATATAAAGGATTACTTTTGGGACATCGCGAACAAAAATAATGACTTCTTACAGTAGTAAAATATGTAGTCGAATCGTCAAATTCCCCTTATTTTTCGGCTTATTTGTAAGCAGAGTACGGAAATAAACAAATCGAAACGTTTTCTATCGTTTTGTTTTGTTCTTTGCAGTGAGTAAAACAAAAACCAAACATAAACAATGAGAATGATTGTCCCATTTTGTTTCGTATTGTTTTTGCTCATGAGCGCAAACTGTACATTAATATAAACGTACGCAGCTAGAAAAGAAAAGAGTAAGAACGATATTGAAACATTTTGATAAAAAGCGTTTAACAAACGTTTGGTAATTGATTTACTCATTATAATAGAGAACACAGTACAAAAAAACAAAACGAATAAAAAATACGTTTCTCTATCTGTTTTGTACTCAAATGTACGATTGTAACGGTAAATTAAATAATGTAGATGAGTGAAAAGCTAATCGTTTCGTTTTCTCTCTTTGTCACTTGAAAAGTTTTTGTTTTGTTTTTGCTCATGAACAATACAATATAAAAATTTTGATTTGTTTTGTACATTTTGCAAACATTTGTGAAATGTTTTGTTTGTTTTCATACTCTGTTTGTAAGTAAAGTTTTTGCTGGGATGTGCAAATTATATTGCTTGCACTCTCACAATTGATTGCCATTTACACAATCATTTTTTAAATGCCGTTAACAATAACAATTCAAAAATGATTACTGTTTTTTGATTTGTATGCAAAGCATTCAAATGATTCATAAAAGCTCGATGATAAGTTGAATGTATAAGAAAATATCAGTGCATTAGTTTGTTTTAAATAAATTTTCGCGCGTGGTTCAAGAACTAAATTTCGTATTATTTCGCTACAATGAACAGCGAAATAATACAAATATGCAAAGAAAATCCTTCTAAATACGGTCTTAAATTAATTCAAACATACTCATATATACTACGTTTATACGCACGGCTTATTCGCAAATAAAAATATTGCAATTAGAAAAAAATGCCGCATAAACAGTGAATTAATTTTTTATTTGCGAATAGCTAACTCACGAAAACAATTCCTGATTAACGACACTATTTGCAAATAAGATATTAAGCATTGCCATATGTTTTAACGCTTTTAGTTTATTAAGACGTTTTTTAAATATTTCATTGCGTTTTTGAATTAATTGGATTGCAAGACGGATAAGAATTTTTGATTCTATAACTTTTACATTTAAAAAAATAAAAAATGTATTTTATTCAATAAAAGAGCTACCAAATAATTACATTTTACCATCCGGCATCTCATAAAAACAAGAATTTTCCGTAACTAATGTGACATATAAACATTGATCAAATAATTTTTATCTGCGAATAGGCTACGTATAAACGTAGTAATAGGAAAGTGTATATTTACTCAAAAAACTCTGCGTATATTCAAAACACTCATATTGATTCGCTGCTTTTGTGAATGGTAAGAGTTTACAGAATATGTAACAAAACACTTGCTGTAGTGAATCATACGATGACAGTATTCGTTTAATTTATGTATAGTGATAACTCAGTATTCACTTTTGCAAAATAATAAATATGTCATTTGAATGGTATTCATGCACATCTCTGTACCGCTATCTATAAGGATCCAGAATATATATACTTTATAGGGTCGGAAAATTATATTGTGGAAATTACAAACGGAATGACAAACTTATATATGGGGCATTTCACGTCAAGTGAACCAACTTTTGAAATCGATGTCTTCCGATCGCGATGAAATTTGCACCAATGTTAGTTCTATTGGATAGTAATTCGGACACCATTTTTCAACAAGATCGGTCAAGAACTCTCTGAGTTATAGGAGGTCAAAATTTGACATTTTGGCCAAACAGGTGTTTTTTTTATCCATATAACTTATTACCTATTGTTCTTAGCAAAATGTGTCCCAAATAGTTTAGATAGCTATTTATGCAATCTTTCGAAAAAAAAATTAAAAAAATTTAATAAAATATTTTTGATTTTTTTTTTTTAAATCAAAAATATTTTTGATTTTTTTTTTCAAAATGGGCCCTTTTTATTTTTTTTTTTTATTTTTTTTAAGAAAGCTTAGGTCTTTTCCTAAGCGACCTATATGGTCGCTTAGTGGGATGCGAGTGGGATATCTATCAAAAAAAATATTTTGTAACTCAAGATTTAAAATTTTTGAATTTTTTTGCAAAATCAAAAACTTTGTTGACTTTTTTTAAAAAAATGGACCCATTTTTTAATTTTTTTTTTGCTCAGAAGAAAGCTTATGTGTTTTCCTTTAACACCCTTTTTGTCGCTTAGTGGGATGCGAGTGGGATATCTATAAAAAAATGTTTTGTAACTCACATACAATTTTTTACTTTTTTTTGAAAAATCAAAAACCTTTTTGACTTTTTTTTTCCAAAATGGACTCTTTTTTTATTATTTTTTTTTTTTCAAAAGAAAGCTTAGGTCTTTTCCTTTAAAACTTTTTTGGTCGCTTAGTGGGATGCGAGTGGGATATCTATCAAAATAAATGTTTTGTAACTCAAGACAAATGTTTTTAAATTGATTTTTTTCATATTTGTGTGTAAGTGTTTCTAAAACCTTAAAAATAAAAACCACAACAACTGACCGATAATAGCCACTGGAGGGGTGCAATATGAGGCCGACCGCTATTAATTTTCCACCCCCAAAATTTGTCTGAGTTTTGTATCTTGCGACTTTTTTGGTCAATCCTAGAGGTAGTTTTCAGCGCACGTGATTTTCATTGTTAAAATATCAGGTGCCCCAGAAACAAATTTTTGGAATCAAGTGGAAATATTTTATGGCCCTTCTCCGAAGTACCAGTTTATTTATTATTTTATGACATTTGACTTTAAGAAGTGGGGGGAGAGGTAGAAGTTGACAGGTAGGTTATTTATATGGTGGTTTATTTTTATTATTATTTGTAACATTTGGTTAAATTAGGTACTTTAGTATGTAAGCCCTTCTTGACCCTAATAAAAGATTTTAGACTCATTCATTAAAACGTACTACCTATATGATCTTAAAAAACTATTTATTGTCATTCTGAAGACATACAGTTTTTTAGAAACAGCGTTAAAGTTAAGATGTGTGTTATTTACATAAATACTTACAAAATTCAAAATGTCTACGACTTCTAAAAAGGCTAAGGTTGAAAATGAAATTTATTCGTCTTTTTGTTTTAATCCCTTTAACAAATACGAGGATGTCAAAATTGGATTCACAAAATTTACACAACTGAGGCCAAAACATTGCGTTTTGGCAGGAAGCAGCGGAACTCACACAGTATGTGTTTGTATTTACCATGAAAATGTTAAATTGATGTTGAAGGAAATCAACTTAAATTACTTAAAAGATGATTCATCAGAAGATTTACACCATTACGATTACACCGCGATTGCCTTAAATTGACTATGTGCCCTAATGCTACAACTTCTTGCCACTTAGGTGAATATTCGAATTGCCCGGAAACCACATCCATCAAAGAAAATTTAATCAACTCTTTTGATCGAGAATGTATTGAGGAGTTAAAATTTGAATCTTGGCTTCAGACTGAAAGATGCACACTGAAAACCATAATTTTAAATGTGGATGATTTTGTGGAAGAACTGTGTAGAGGATTGCTAAATTTGAGAACCCATGACTTTTTAGTCAAAGAGCAGTGGTCATTCTTCAAGGACTTGAAAACACATTTGAAGTCTGGTGAATTCATTATTTCATTTGATTTCGCAGAGAACTATAAATATGTTCTTCAGGATTCCATACAAGCATTCCACTTCAATAACGACCAAGCAACTATATTCACAGTAGTTATTTACTACATGAAAGAAGAAAACCTGGAACACAAAAGTATGGCAATCATATCCGACGATTTAAAACATGACACCGTTGCAGTTTATGAGTACCAGAAGATAATAATTTAAAAACTTCATAAATTAAGTATAAAAATAGTTATTATATAAATTGATCTATTGTGATTAAGATTAAATTTTACTAAATTATTCATCTTTTTATTATTATATATTAAATTAATTATTATTACAAATAAATAACAAAATTAAATTATTCAACATTTCCATAGAAAAAAAGTGATTTTTATTCCTGAGGTTAACATATTATGGGTATTACAGTATCGAGGCTATGAAATTTTAGTTGAGTATGTTACATACCATCGGAAAGGCTAATGTGTCTAGTTTCTCTGCGTAAGTTTAATTTTTAAGGTTTACACACAAATATGAAAAAAATTAAAATAGTGCAAATTTAAAAACCTTTGTCTTGAGTTACAAAACATTTATTTTGATAGATATCCCACTCGCATCCCACTAAGCGACCAAAAAGGTTTTAAAGGAAAAGACCTAAGCTTTCTTTTGAGAAAAAAAAATTAATAGAAAAAGAGTCCATTTTGGAAAAAAAAAGTCAAAAAGGTTTTTGATTTTTCAAAAAAAAGTAAAAAATTGTATGTCTTGAGTTACAAAACATTTTTTTTATAGATATCCCACTCGCATCCCACTAAGCGACAAAAAGGGTGTTAAAGGAAAACACATAAGCTTTCTTCTGAGCAAAAAAAAAAATAGTCAACAAAGTTTTTGATTTTGCAAAAAAATTCAAAAATTTTAAATCTTGAGTTACAAAATATTTTTTTTTGATAGATATCCCACTCGCATCCCACTAAGCGACCATATAGGTCGCTTAGGAAAAGACCTAAGTTTTCTTAAAAAAAATATAAAAAAAAAATAAAAAGGGCCCATTTTGAAAAAAAAGTCAAAAATATTTTTGATTTAAAAAAAAAAAATCAAAAATATTTTATTAAATTTTTTTTTTTCGAAAGATTGCATAAATAGCTATCTAAACTATTTGGGACACATTTTGCTAAGAACAATAGGTAATAAGTTATATGGATAAAAAAAAACACCTGTTTGGCGAAAATGTCAAATTTTGACCTCCTATAACTCAGAGAGTTCTTGAACGATCTTGTTGAAAAATGGTGTCCGAATTACTATCCAATAGAACTAACATTGGTGCAAATTTCATCGCGATCGGAAGACATCGATTTCAAAAGTTGGTTCACTTGACGTGAAATGCCCCATATATATAAAGGGTAAAAAAACGTGTTTTTAAATAATCATTATACCCTTCATAAGCCCATAATGGACAATGGGTCAAAATTGTAAAAAATACTTTTTAACCCAAAATTTTTTTTCACTACAAGTTTTTTGTGCTAAATACACTAGTTTACAAGGTTTTTGCTCATGAATTGATACATATGGGGATTTGTGTATTTAGGTTTTCTAACTTCGGAAAAAATATTAAAAAAAATCCTGGACGTCAAACTTTTGAGATATTTATTAAAAAACGAAACATATAAAAATGTACATTAAATTAGGACAAAAAATTAAAAGTGAAGTGTTTTAATCCTCTTTTTATAATTATTTTTATTTGTCTTCCTCACGACACTCCAACAGTAGTCTCCTAGCATTTTCTGAAACCTTGATAATTCCTCTCGAAAAACTTCAAATCTTGATGGAAACGCTCTCTATGTTCGTCACTCATGTGTCCGAGATTTTCCCGGAAAAAATCCACAATAGAATGTAAAAAGTGAATTTTGAGGGACATTTTACACTTGAACCCATTGAACAACGAGTTTAAAATAATTCCATGCTGCTTTTTCAACATCGGTTAATAGACACTCAAATTTGGTATCACCCATAATTTTTCTTATTTGAGGACCCACAAATATCTCTTCTTTTAATTTATCCTCAAAAAGACTCGGGAACACGCTGAAAAAATATTGAAATGCTGGTTTTATCTTATCTAAAGCTTTTACGAAATTTTTCATTAAACCTAATTTATGTGGAGTGACGGCAAATCTGTTTTTTGTGGGTCAACCAAACTGACATTTTTAATGTTAATTTTACCTGGAATATATTCAATACACTCTAAAAAATGCATGTAAATTTACTATTATAAAATTAGTAACTTTTCCTGTAATATTACAGAAAATGCGTAAATTTAAGCACAATATGTTTATCAAATTATTTTAAACACTTTTGTCTGCAAAAATACACCCAAATTTAAGAATTTTGTATGTTGGAAACATGTTTATAATAAAAAAAACATTTATTTTATATCAATGGAGGATTCATTCGATACAAAATAATTCGTCTTCCATAAGAGTAGGTTTGGCTGAAATATTTGGTTTGATAGATGACATTTCTACAATTTAAAGTAAAGTAAAGATCCAAAATATGTACCTTTGATATAATGGAACTAATATGATGGCAAAATATTTATGTAGTTGAAAGCATACTCTCCCTAAAAAGAACGTTATTATGGACAAAATAAGGATTAAGGTCAAGATAATTTCCCCGAGACTTGTCAAGAACATTTACCAATATAGTGTTTATATCCATCTCAAATCTTAATTGAAGATATCGTAAGCCTATGGTTTACACAACTTTTTATATAATTTATCAGCTCACTTTTTTGGTAATGCAGCAAAGGTAGTACTTGAATGTGATGGCAATGAGGTTTTCTCCAATATTATTTCCAAACAAATGAAGTTTCCATGTTACTTTGAGTGATGAATGACCAAATCTTAACGTATCCAAAGTTAATGCGATTTGTTTGTCTCAAGAAGATTATTGTATAGCATTTCATCAATTTATTCATAATATTTATATCTAGGGTTACCAGATAACAAAAGTCAAATAACTGGACCATAAGAAAAAATTTAACTGGATTTTTAAAAAATAACTGGACAATTTAAAAATGCGCTTATAGTTCAAAAATGTTAAACTTTAGTTAAGTTTTTTTTACAAAAATAAAGAAACGTTAAATTCAGTCCTACATACATATCGTCACCTAAAATGCAAAACAACATATCGTCAAAAAGTTCGAAGTTGATTTTATTATTGATTGCGATTTACTACATCATATTACATATGTGTAAAAAATTTTAAACTTTAACTTTCTAAAATAACCAAATTATAACCAAAATTCAAACAACGTAACATGATTTTCATAAACAAAATAACGTTAATGCTTTGAGTAATTAATAAATAGTATTTTACCCTATTTTAGGTAGTTTCCTTATATTGTTTAATAAATTTGTTGCAATAGAACGGTTCCAAAGGACCCCTCAAATCAATCATCGGAAACCCTTTCCACTTCAAAAATATCGGGATTTGAAAATTTAAAAATTTGTTAAAATTATATCCAACATAATGTTTGATTCCATTTTAAATGCAAAGATATTGCCCTTAAAATTGTTTACTTTCAAAAGGTTAAAGATTAATTTTCGTAGTAATGTAAAAAATATCAAAGATCGCAGTGCTAAAAATTCAAAAAAAAAAACATTATCTTGCGGCAAAAGCAACATGTCGTCAATTATATTTGATATTTCTAAAACTTTGGAAGCTTTGATAAGTTATCCCACGATAAAAGGGATTGTTTTAAATTTAAAAATTAAATTTTGTTGTAAAGCGATTCGGCTCCGAAATCATATCATTGCTCTAATGCCCAGTTTTTAACTTGTTATTTAAATACGTATTTAGTTAATTTTAACTTAAAATTAAGTTGTATTTAAATACAGTTTGAGTTTTTCAGTGCTACATAATTTGTCTTATTTAAATAAGATAAAAGTATGGTAGCACTACTAAATATCACAAATTTATCGATAGTTTTGCTTAAAACAGCTGTTCAACCAAAACAAAAATTGATACATTTTGCCCAATAAGAAATAAAAGTTTATTAAACAATAAAATTATTGATAGGAAAATGCACAAAAGAAGCTCCAATTGCCCCGCATCGGAATTGTAGTTTTTGCAAGACGCTTTTTTTAGCAAGACGCTGTTGTTTGTTTTTTTTTTACTACAATAGAGTGAAAAAAAAACCAAACAACAAAAGTCAGCTGTCAAAAACATATGGTAGTTTATGAAACTTAAATAGAATTTAAATGACCAACGTCGGCCATTTAAGTATCACTTAAAAAAGCACTGAGAAACTCATTTTCGCATTTAAATAGAACTTAAATATAATTCATATTTAAATACGAAGTCAAAAACTGGCTCTAAGTACGCAATATAATTTTTAAAAATTGATTTGCTTCTAATTGTAAACGTTTTGTTCCGAAAGATGAAATCTTTTTTAAAATAGTTACAACTTTGCTTCCATATTTTAACCGATTTTTAAGGCAATTCAAAAGATTACTCACTGTACAGTTCTATAATAGTAAAGGAATCACTTTCTAATACAAATACAACTGACTATACATTTGCACTCACAATTGTATAAATTTTCAAATATTTCTGTACAAGATATTAATTAATAAAAAATATTATTAATAAAAAAATATTTTGCAAAATGAAAGAAATTATTTTTTAACTGGACAAATTGTGTTTTAGTTGGAAACTGGACAAGACACAAAAAACTGGACAATCCAGTCCATTCCAATTTCCAGACGTCTAATTATTTCTTAACTTAAAGTTTTTGTATGTAAACTGTCAGAATAACATTAGGTTCAAAAATAACTACACATTGTAAAAATGGCGGTCAATGTGTTAACAACTTTTTAATAAATTTAAGAAATATGTATATATCCTATAATTTATTCAAATCTACTGTTGGAGGAGATCACTTTTTATCACTGATAATAAATGTTTCGTCAATTTATGTTCTTAGTCTCTTTGTTTGTTCATTGGTACCTATTACCCTTAGTGTTGTTGTTGTTAATATTGCATCTCTTAGTGAGTACATATTAATGTTTTGTTAATGCAAATTGTTTCTTGTTACTCTTTCTGTTCGTACTTGCATTGTTATTTATTTCAATATAAGTAAGCTAATGCATGTAATATTTTTGTTGTTAAATATAACGGACCGCTTGTTATTTATTTCTTGTAAATTATTTTGTGGTCCAATATATTGTCTTGTTAATTTTAATGTTAGTTAGAATCGAACCTGCAAATAGACAACATCTAAATAAAAACACCCTCGCGCATTTTTGTAACCTATTAAATTTTGTAATAGGTACATTTTTTACCCGACATTTTTGGCGACTGTGACAGGACAGCAGTTTTAAAGTAGTTTAAATAAATATCTATTTATTTAAATCGGATTTAGGAATTTTCTGGCCAGTAGTGCCACACCTTTCGTTTGAATTTGTGTACTCCAGTTACACAAATATTACTTTCGACACAACACAACCGCTCGTGGTATAGATGTAATTTCCTTCGTCAAATTCTTGGATCCACTTTAAATATTGCTGTTTTTTTTTTGTAGAACAAAATAAAACCTTTTTATTTTGTAATTTCAAAATTTGTTTGTGGTTCAAATAAATAATTAAATTTATTTGTTAAACTTTTGTAGAACAAAATAATCATACACACAGAAAACAGATTGGTTGGAAAACGGTTCCAATTATCAAAATTTAATAAACTAAACCAACATTTTATTGTATCCATTAAAAAACGATCACCTTAATATATTTTCTGTGTTAAGGATTATAAAAACATTATTGCAATTGAATTATGGTTCAGACTATTCTTATATAAGTTGCTTTAACCGAATTGTCTATTAATAAATTTGTTTCTATTGATTCGATACACACAACCTACTTAAATTCTGTTAATATACTTTTAATTTCGGAATATTGGTGACTATAACCAAATTGTTCGGCTGTGATATAAAAAGTTGAATTCGATAATCACAACCGAATGAAATTTTCAATTGGTAGATTATTTTTTGAAGTTTGTAAATAATAAAATAAACAAAATTTTATTAGAGAATCAAATAAATTATGAAAAACAAGAAAGAAAAGGGTATTTTAGAATTTATTGGTAAGACTAATATCTTGACAAATGTGTTTTGTATGTACATTAACATGTGGCCAATAACCAATATGCGTTTGCATTTTTATGTGCCTACATACATATGTATGTATGTAAATTTTATAAAAATATACATATTTCTAATATTCTATATTCTTCATAGGAATTTTGTCACAAATCTGTTGAGATTTTTCCTGGTGCCAACACTACAAATCTATTTTTCCACAAATCTATTGTCCACTACGCGTTGGGTAAATATCGCAAATCCCTGCAATCCCTCGGCAGTCATTAATTTCTGTACAACTTTAATTGCTGATCCATCCATACAATTTATCTGAAAACAGACCTGACCACTGACCAGCATATCTGAAAATCCTTTATGTTTATTTTATTTTTCAAATTTAATTGTATTGCTTGTTTTTATATTTGATTATGTACTTTGTATTTATTTTGTATTTTCAATAAAAACAATTGAAAGAAAATGTCAAATAATTCACAATAGTAAAATATATTTTATACTGAAAACAGTTGGGTGCACCAATACCATAGAAAAAATTCAGTAATTACAATCGAATTTTACGATAGTACACACAACCTCATAAATTCGATTGGCGACAAATTCGGTTGTGATAACGAATCTGTTTTCTCTGTGTAATATTTTGTATACTCAACATTTTTGTGGTTCCATCAACTCTTTTGTATTACAAATCAATAAACAAATTTTGTAATAGGTTTTTTTTGTGGTTCATTTGAACATTTTTTGACAATTTTTGTGAAATTTGTTGGAAATGGCTAATAACGATAATGATATGCCTGAAACAAATAATTCTGGTGGCCCAGAATTGGCGTTGTTAAAACAGCAAAGAACCACAATGAAAATATACATTTCGAATATACAAAAGAAGATAGAACAAGTAAGAGTGCTATATTCGGCTATGCCGAATCTTATATACTAGGGTATTCAATCGATTAACCGTTAATCGGTTAACCGATTAATTTTAGACGGTTAACTGTTCGAATAATTTGAAATTGCCGATTTTCAAATAACAAATAAACCGATTAATTTGTGTCGATTAACCGATTAACCGATTAACCGAAAATCCTTTTTTTTGCACTTAAAAAAATGCTTTTGTATTTATTTATCCGTTTCAATTCAAATACAAATTTCAAATTAAAATTAGATATTTTTTGAACATCCTATAAATATGATTAGTGAGTTGTATAACAACTGACATATTTAATTTACATGTATTTGAAACTTTGTTTATATTTACATGTATAGACGAAACTTTTTTTGAAATGAGTCTTTTATCATAAATAAACGAAGCTGTTAAATTAATCAAAATCTAAAACAATCCAAAAAGGAATATTCTTTATCATGCTTTTGAGAGTTTTTTTCCAAGAAAAGTTTTATTAAATATAAAGAAAAAAATCGTTTAAATTATATTCTTTTTATAAAAGATTATTTCAGAAGATCTCACTAAAACCCTAAAAAACTCACACATCGCTAATTTGCTGCAACAACGTCATAATTCAAAAAAAGTTGTTTCGAGAAAAACGTCTTTGAATATTTTATGACATTTTACTATTTCTTAAATAAATTTTCAACATATCATGCGAATTCAGAAATATAAATAGATGTTAATATCTTTCTAATCTGTATTTAACCCAAATTTTTACTTATCAAATATACGAGAAAACATGAATTTTAATTTTGATGTTTACAACAAAAAAACACTCTCACACAAAAAATAATTGACTTCTTTGAAAAGTGATACAACTATATGAAAGATTATAGAACAGCGCATATTTTGTATTACTCAGTTCAAAAAACACGGATTTTGAGTTATGACGTTGTTGCAACAAGTAGGCGATATGTATACAAAAATGATCTCAAATACCTTATTTGCTGTTTCTATAAAATTAAAATAGAAATTATTCGGTTAATCGAATAATTTTATATTAACCGATTATTAACCGAATAAATCTAAACCTCGATTAATTATTTGCTCGATTAACCGATTAAACCAGAAACCCGATTAATTGAATACCCTATTATATACCCTTCACCTTTGTTGTGGATGCATTATTATTTTTATACCCTTTAGCTTCGTGAGAAGGGTCTGTCTGTCTGTTGAAATCAATTTTCTGAAGGCCCCAGATATCTCTGGGATCCAAATCTTCAACAATTCTGTCAGACATACTTTCGAGAATTTTGCTATTTAAAATCAGCAAAATCCGTCCATAAATAACGGAGATATGAGCAAAAATCCGAGACAACCTCTGAAAATTTCATCAAAAAATACAATGTATTGCATGCTCTGACAAAAAAACAACAAAACGTATGTTTGTATGTGCATGCTTTGCGTATTTTGTTTTTTTTTGTGATTTGTTTCTTTTGGCGTTGTTGTTGTTTTTTATACAACTAAACTCTTGTTTGGTTGTTTTGACAAAAAAAACAACAAATCGTATGTTTGGATGTGCATGCTTTGCGTATTTTGTTTTTTTTTTGTGTTTTGTTTCTTTTGGCGTTGTTGTTGTTTTTTATACAATTAAACGTATGTTTGGATGTGTGTTGGTTTCATTGCCTTGCGTATTTTGTTTTTGTTTTTTCTTTTGGTGATTTGTTTCGTTTGGCGTTGTTGTTGTTTTTTGTGTTCTTGATAAATTTAGAATGCTGTACGCTGAAAGTGGGCAATGTACATACATATATACTAATTATAAAAAATAATAATGCATCCACAACAAAGGTGAAGGGTATATAAAATTCGGCATAGCCGAATATAGCACTCTTACTTGTTTATAATTAGTATATGGGGCATTTCACGTCAAGTGAACCAACTTTTGAAATCGATGTCTTCCGATCGCGATGAAATTGCACCAATGTTAGTTCTATTGGATAGTAATTCGGACACCATTTTTCAACAAGATCGGTCAAGAACTCTCTGAGTTATAGGAGGTCAAAATTTGACATTTTGGCCAAACAGGTGTTTTTTTTTTATCCATATAACTTATTACCTATTGTTCTTAGCAAAATGTGTCCCAAATAGTTTAGATAGCTATTTATGCAATCTTTCGAAAAAAAAATTTAATAAAATATTTTTGATTTTTTTTTTTTAAATCAAAAATATTTTTGACTTTTTTTTTTCAAAATGGGCCCTTTTTATTTTTTTTAAGAAAGCTTAGGTCTTTTCCTAAGCGACCTCTATGGTCGCTTAGTGGGATGCGAGTGGGATATCTATCAAAAAAAATATTTTGTAACTCAAGATTTAAAATTTTTGAATTTTTTTGCAAAATCAAAAACTTTGTTGACTTTTTTTTAAAAAAATGGACCCATTTTTTAATTTTTTTTTTTGCTCAGAAGAAAGCTTATGTGTTTTCCTTTAACACCCTTTTTGGTCGCTTAGTGGGATGCGAGTGGGATATCTATCAAAATAAATGTTTTGTAACTCAAGACAAATGTTTTTAAATTGATTTTTTTCATATTTGTGTGTAAGTGTTTCTAAAACCTTAAAAATAAAAACCACAACAACTGACCGATAATAGCCACTGGAGGGGTGCAATATGAGGCCGACCGCTATTAATTTTCCACCCCCAAAATTTGTTTGAGTTTTGTATCTTGCGGCTTTTTTAGTCAATCCTAGAGGTAGTTTTCAGCGCACGTGATTTTCATTGTTAAAATATCAGGTGCCCCAGAAACAAATTTTTGGAATCAAGTGGAAATATTTTATGACCCTTCTCCGAAGTACCAGTTTATTTATTATTTTATGACATTTGACTTTAAGAAGTGGGTGGAGAGGTAGAAGTTGACAGGTAGGTTATTTATATGGTGGTTTATTTTTATTATTATTTGTAACATTTGGTTAAACTAGGTACTTTAGTATGTAAGCCCTTCTTGACCCTAATAAAAGATTTTAGACTCATTCATTAAAACGTACTACCTATATGATCTTAAAAAACTATTTATTGTCATTCTGAAGACATACGGAAATCAGTTTTTTAGAAACAGCGTTAAAGTTAAGACGTGTGTTATTTACATAAATACTTACAAAATTCAAAATGTCTACGACTTCTAAAAAGGCTAAGGTTGAAAATGAAATTTATTCGTCTTTTTGTTTTAATGCCTTTAACAAAATGAAGCACAGATCATCAGATATGCGAAATATTTCCGACGGCTTATTAAAAAAATTCCCTACGCTGTCAAAACGATTGAAAATTTGTGGATCATGCAGGAAAGAGCTCGGAAAGTTGAACGAATTACCGAATTTGAATAGTAATGAGCCTTGCGTTGAAGTTATTCCAGATGATGACAAAAGTAATTCCGAGAATGAAGACAGAACTGTTGATGATGATGGTTATTCTAACTTTTCAAATTCAACGAATGAGTGTCGAAACCAATACCATAAGGATGCAGTAGAAGTTCTTGAACAAATAAAAGAGAAATACAAAACGTCACAGAGCGAAGCTGAAAGAATTCAACTTCTCACGCTTGCTCCAAGAACATGGAGTTCTGCAAAAACAATGACTGAGTTTGGAACGTCTCAACAAAAAGCAAGAATTGCTAAACAATTGGTTGCTGAGCATGGGATTCTCACACTCCCAAACAAAAAGAAGGAAAAAACTTTGGAGTGCGATACTAAATCACTAATAACTCAGTTTTATCAGCGAGATTATATGAGTCGCCTGATGCCAGGGATGAAAGACTGGATGTCTGTACGAATCGATGGCAAGAAAGTTCAAATGCAGAAGAGAATGGTTCTCTGTAACCTGAATGAATTATTCGCAACATTTCAATCTGAATACGAGGATGTCAAAATTGGATTCACAAAATTTACACAACTGAGGCCAAAACATTGCGTTTTGGCAGGAAGCAGCGGAACTCACACAGTATGTGTTTGTATTTACCATGAAAATGTTAAATTGATGTTGAAGGAAATCAACTTAAATTACTTAAAAGATGATTCATCAGAAGATTTACACCATTACCGCGATTGCCTTAAATTGACTATGTGCCCTAATGCTACAACTTCTTGCCACTTAGGTGAATGTTCGAATTGCCCGGAAACCACACCCATCAAAGAAAATTTAATCAACTCTTTTGATCGAGAATGTATTGAGGAGTTAAAATTTGAATCTTGGCTTCAGACTGAAAGATGCACACTGAAAACCATAATTTTAAATGTGGATGATTTTGTGGAAGAACTGTGTAGAGGATTGCTAAATTTGAGAACCCATGACTTTTTAGTCAAAGAGCAGTGGTCATTCTTCAAGGACTTGAAAACACATTTGAAGTCTGGTGAATTCATTATTTCATTTAATTTCGCAGAGAACTATAAATATGTTCTTCAGGATTCCATACAAGCATTCCACTTCAATAACGACCAAGTAACTATATTCACAGTAGTTATTTACTACATGAAAGAAGAAAACCTGGAACACAAAAGTATGGCAATCATATCCGACGATTTAAAACATGACACCGTTGCAGTTTATGAGTACCAGAAGATAATACTAAATTATCTAAAATCAAAATTTACAGTAGAAAAGGTATACTACGTTTCGGACGGAGCTCGTCAACATTTTAAAAACAAAAGTAGCTTCGCAAATCTTACAGCTCATGAAAAAGAGTGGCATTTTCATCCTACTGCTCATGGTAAAGGAGCATATGATGGTATTGGAGCAAACCTCAAAAGAAATGCAGCGAAGTATAGCCTCCAGTGCTCTCATCAAGATCGCATCTTAGATGCGACTGCTTTATTCCATTGGGCAAAGAATTATTGTAAAGAAACTAAAATAGTTTTTAGTAGCAAAGAGGATCATGAGGAAACATTGAAAACACTAAAGAGCAGATTCGATGCTGCGGTAACAATCGATGGCACTGCTCAATACCATGCTTTCATACCGCTTGTCGATGGAAGACTCAAATTAAAAAAGTTTTCTGCATCTACTCAATGCGATTTCTTTCCAAAGCCAAAAAAGAAGCCAGCAGCGAAATCAGTAGCTGAATCTAATAACGCCAAGAAAGGATTGACAAAAAAAAAAGCAGCTAATAAAGGTGACAAATAAGGAGGATAAAAGTATGGATATTTGAAAATTTAAAAACTTCATAAATTAAGTGTAAAAATAGTTATTATATAAATTGATCTATTGTGATTAAGATTAAATTTTACTAAATTATACATCTTTTTATTATTATTATTATTATATGCAATACATTGTGTTTTTTGATGAAATTTTCAGAGGATGTCTCGGATTTTTGCTCATATCTCCGTTATTTATGGACGGATTTTGCTGATTTTAAATAGCAAAATTCTCGAAAGTATATCTGACAGAATTGTTGAAGATTTGGATCCCGGAGATATCTGGGGCCTTCAGAAAATTGATTTCAACAGACAGACAGACGGACATGGCTTAATCGACTCCGCTATCTATAAGGATCCAGAATATATATACTTTATAGGGTCGGAAATGAAAAATGTAGAAATTACAAACGGAATGACAAACTTATATATACCCTTCTCACGAAGGTGAAGGGTATAAAAAGATGGAGATAAGGTCGATGCTACAATTTTGCAATGTCGGCTCGAAATTTTGGAATCGTATTTCAAACAGATTTGCCATATCCAAGGGCAAATTGAGAAAATCTGTCCCTCCGATGCCACAATGAGCGATTTGGAGGAAATACAACAAAGTACTAATCTTTCTAGATCATATTACTGCCCTTTTCAACATTTCAGAAATGTCTAAAGGTGATAGTGTTTCACTGCGTAATATTATAGATACCGTTTCCGCAATTCGTGGTTCTCTTTTATCACTTGGAACGGAATTGGATATTATGAATGCAATCATAATACATATCGTTTTGTCGAAGATCGATGATAGTTCCAAACAAACTTAGGATGAAAAAATTGATTTTAAGTCGTTGCCCTCATGGGATATTTGCTACGAAATTTTAAGTCATTGATGTCAATTTTTAGAAAGCCATGGAACGAAAATTGAACCCAAAAATAGTAATAGTTGCACCAAGCAAAAATTGAACTTTGCTCGTAATGCAACCACACTCGTTAGTTCGAATACAAACACATCATGTTCGTATTGCAACAGTTCTGAGCATCATCTTCCTAACGGTTCATCATATTTGTCGCTCGTAGTTTCGGAACGTTTTAATTTCGTAAAACGTAATAGGTACTGCATAAACTGCATTCGAAAGGGTCATATGGTATAGAAATGTCACTCTAAAAGTCGTTGTCGAGTTTGTCAGTCCGCACATCATACTTCGCTACATTTGTTCAAGCAGAATCCGCTCCAGTCAATTCTGCACCAACTCAAACACCCACTACTAGTAATGCAACATCTTTATTAGATCGTTCGTTCAAAAGGGCCATACTACCAACTGCTGTGGTTCTTATCAAAGACAATTTTGGCTATTTTCAACCCGTAAGAGTTCTTCTTGATTGTTGTTCTGAAATTAATTTCATTACAGAAGAGACTGCCAAAAGACTTAGACTTCGTTTTCAACCAAATTGTCAAGATGTTTCTGGAATAGGTGAAGTTAGCACAAAAATTAAATTTTCTGTGGCTGCTACAATTAAATCTCGCATTGGCTCATTTCAGTGGTCATCAACTTTCTCGGTAACAAAATCTATTTCAGTCCAACCGCCTGGCGAATATATAGATACCTCAAAGTATAAAATTCCCGAAACTATACAACTAGCAGATCCCTTTTTCTACAAACCTCAACGCATTGATTTGTTAATTAGTATGGAGGTATTCGAGGTTTCGATTTGTTGCTCGATGGACGCATTTCGTTAGGACATGGTATGCCTTGCCTTGTCAATACTGCATTTGGATGGATTATCGGTGGTAAATTTAACTCTCTAGAAAATCCTTCTACACTTACATACAACTTGGCCTAGATTCAACAAAAATTCTTGATAGCACTTTAAGAAAATTTTGGGTAGTTGAAGAATATGTAAGTGGACCACAAACATTCACTGAAGAAGAGCAGACATGTGAAAAATATTTCGTCGATAACACCAAGATCGATACAGACGGACATATTTAAGTTCGGCTACCGTTTAAAAATGCTCCTGATTGTTTGGGTGAATCTTTTGAATCTTGCAAAAGAAGATTTTTTTCTCTCGAACGTAGATTAGAACGTGATCACACTTTGAAATATATGTACGTTGATTTTATGAACGAGTATATGGCACTTGGTCATATGTCACTCTTTAATCAACCTCTTTTGCATCCGTATTACTTGATACCTCATCATTGTGTTCTCAAACCAGAGAGTACAACGTGTCGTTTTCGATTGGTCAGCTCGCACAACCTCGAATTATTCTTTGAATGATATACTCATGGTTGGTCCAACTATACAACAAGATTTAATCACAACACTTTTTTCGTTTCGTTTGAATAAATTTGCTCTTACTGCAGATATATCAAAAATGTACCGCCAATTTATTGTCGATGAACTTGATCGTAAATATCAATTGGTTCTTTGGAGATCCAATCCAAAAGACAAACTTAGCGTGTTTCAACTTAACACCGTTACGTATGGGATCTCAGCAGCACCGTTTTTGGCTATTTGAAGTTTGTTTTTTATCGCTGATCGTCACAGTTCAACTTTTCCCATTGGTTCAAAGGTACTCCGTGAGGATTTATACGTTGACGATGTTCTCACTGTTTCCGATAGTTTCGAATTGTTAGCACTCAAGAAAGCTGAAATTATTAAAATTCTCAGCACTCACGGTCTTCAGCTGGAAAAATGGAATAGCAATTGTCTAGATTTTGTTACCAACAACGATGAAGAAGTTGCTATTAAAAACACTGAAGACGACATCACAAAAACACTTGGAATGTCCTGTAGCCCGTTTCTGTATTTCTCGAATAGTAAAATTTCTCACATGAAGTGTGAAACAAAAAATTCCATTGTTTCTCGATGTGTGAGAAAAAAAGGGTTTCTCTATTTGAATGCGAAAACACACAACACTGATTCTGTTCTTACTGGAATATTTCCAGTAATTTTGTGTCAAATGCAAGCGAAACGTCAACAAAAGAAATAAATTATAATAAAACCAAAACAGTCAATGAAATTTTAAACCAATTTTAAATATAACAATTGCGTTTTATTGATCTTCATAATTTTGCTGTTTAGAAATTCTTTCTATTTTCTATTAAAATTAAAAAAAAATTTTACAAACACATGAAAATTTGAGCCAAATCGGGCAACGATTTCTGGACGCGCATCGAGGTCAAAGTTCAGATATATGCAAAATTTTACTTTTAATATGGAATAAATATGTGAAACTCGTTAACTGTCTGCATTGTTTTCTAGAAATATGTAGATTTATTTAATTAATGAATATTACATTAAAAAAAAATTTGGAAAATAACCCTGTATCTCCTTTGGTTCAAAATGACCCAAAAACTGTATTATCGCCAAAATTAGAGAAAAAATGCAAATTTTTCAGTTTTTGAAAAAATTTTGCTACTAAATAAATACTTTTGCAAAAGAATCGAAATATGTACGTAATTATCGTTGTAATGAGATATAAGTGACAAAATTTGATTAAAAAATTTTAAAGTTATTACAAATTCGCCAGACCATTAACGTGTTTCAGGCCACAAAATTTAGGAAAAAATTAAGATATTTCGAGAAAAATTAAAATAAAAGCTCATTTTTACTTAAAATATGTCCATATTTACTTGTATATGAGTTTTTGTCTTCGTAGGATACCGTTAACCTATTCGCAGGTATGGCCAAAAAAAATAATTTTTTTAACGGCTGTTTCAAAACTCCATTTTCAAATTTTTATCATCACATTGGGGTTTATTGAGATCAAAATAGGGAATAAAAATATGAAAAAATTATGTCAATACCTCTTACAGTTTTTCCGTACCTGCGATTTAAATTTTGCGATTTTCAAGAAAAAAAATTATTTGTCCATATTTAGGCGAATGAGCACAATTTCCTTACTGTTAAAAATTTTAAGTAAAACTTACTCATAGTATTATAATCCTGGTAATTTTAAATATGGTCTGAAAGTTTTACTAAAATCGGAAAACGTTAACCTTTAAATCGTGAAGGTCAAAGGTAAAATTTTTCAATATTTGGAATTTTTAATGAAAAGATAGCGAAATGTTATATATTTTTGGGCCGATTTTATGCAACTTAAGGAAAATTAACGGTGTCTTTTATATCTTATTAGAACGACAATTACGTGTACATTTCGATTCTTTTAAATTAAATTATTTAATGCCAAAATTTTTACAAAAACTGAAAAAATTGCATTTTCCCCCTTGTAAATGCACCTTAAAACTTCAGCGTCGTTGCGGCACCAGTTAGCGTTATCATATCATCCTAATATTTTACACAACGTGTTTCTACAATACATAGAACCATTCTAGAGGGGGGGACGCTCAAAATTCGCAATTTTATTTTTTTGGAGCACTCTAATGGACATATTTTAAGTAAAAATGAGCTTTTATTTTAATTTTTCTTGAAATATCTTAATTTTTTTCCTAAATTTTTTGTTCAAGTGGCCTGAAACACGTTAATGGTCTGGCGAATTTGTAATAACTTTAAAATGTTTTAATCAAATTTGGCATTTATATCTCATTACAACGATAATTACGTTCATAGTTTGATTCGTTTGCATTCAATTGCAAAAGTATTTATTTAGTAGCAAAATTTTTTCAAAAACTGAAAAATTTGCATTTTTCTCTAATTTTGGCGATAATACAGTTTTTGGGTCATTTTGAACCAAAGGAGATACAGGGTTAATTTCCAATTTTTTTTTAATGTAATATTCATTAATATAAATAAATCTACATATGTCTAGAAAACAATGCAGAAAGTTAAAGAGTTTCACCTATTTATTCCATATTAACAGTAAAATTTTACATATATCTGAACTTTGACCTCGATGCGCGTCCAGAAATCGTTGCCCGATTTGGCTCAAATTTTCAGCACTTAACATTTAGGCCTAGTGTCACAATATTCCACCCGACACTCTTCAAAATTTTAACAAAAATTTTTTTCCATGCAACTGATTTTCACTCTAATGTATATACATAATTATTTTATTTAAACTCTGATATTTACCTTTTCGGCTGATTTGGTCTCCATATTTATAAAAATGAAAATAAAAATAACAATATTTCGTTAAATTTTGGTTTTCTCGCACCAATTTCAATTGTGACTTGTTTTGACAGTTTAATGACAGATAATTTAAATGACAGATAATTCTCGCAAAGTCAAGATACAGAAACACTTGTGCGAGAAAAAACATATTTTGTTTCATTTTACACTGTTTTTGTTGCAATTCAATCGTTTCATGCGGAAAGTTTTACGATTCGAGAAATACAGAAACGTACTACTGGAATCCAATGTAAATAACCCCACAAAACGCTCTATATTGTCGATAGTAGCTAAAATATTCGATTTGCTTGGTCTCTTGAGTCTTATTGTAGTTCGTTGTAAAATGCTGATTCAAGAAATGTGGGTACAAAACATTGGTTGGGATGAACCCCTCAACTCTCGTTTGACAACAATGTGGCTCCAAATTAAAGCAGATTTGGAACACATTCATGAAATAAAAATAGCTCGATATGTTTCAACTTCCCAAAACATACTCTGCGAAATACATGGCTTCGCTGACGCCATAGCCGATGAATCCACACAAATTTTGGATGGAAGAAAAACTCTTTTCAAATGCACTAGTAATGACACCACTGAGTCCATGATAAACAAAATTATTGATAAGCATTCGTCATATTATAAAATCGTTCGAATATTTAGTTATAGTTTTCGTGTTGGTAATAGGTGTAAAGCAGTTCCTTTTTTAAAGGCCATTGAAATTATTCATCTCCCAGTTATAGAGATGGATAATACCTTTTGGAAAATAGTTGCACATATACAAAGCACATCCTTTGAAGCAGAAATTAATGCGATTTTAAACAATAATTTGGTTCAACCTTCCTTGCAAAAACTGGCTCCATTTATACAACAAATGGAAATTGGCCACAATACTGTTAGATTGATTCGAGTCGGTGGACGATTATCTCAGGCCCCGATACCATACGATGTCCGCTTTCCTGCTTTATTGCCGAAAGATCATCGCTTTGTTGAATTGTACATTGAATATTTGCATTGTTTTTATTTGCATGCTGGTCCAAAAGTATTGCTTGGAATACTTCGTCAAAAGGTATGGATAATTAATGCTCTAGAAGTAGTTCGAAAAGTTGTTCGCAATTGCATTCATTGCTTCCACTACAAACCCAAATTAGTTGGACAAATAATGGGCAACTTACCAGTTGATCGCCTAAGAGCTCAACGACCATTTTTAGTTACTGGTGTCGATTTTTGTGGCCCATTCATAACATCGTATCGAATTAGTGGAAATGTAACATAGCAACTCATTTGGAGCTCGTATCGGATCTTTCCACCAACAACTTCATAGAATCTTTGAAACGTTTTATTAGTAAACGCAGACCTTTCAACGGGGTGAGAATGTTGGAGGAGATCACTTTTTATCACTGACTCATCACTGATAATAAATGTTTCGTCAATTTATGGTCAGTCTCTTTGTTTGATAATTGGTACCTATTACCCTTAGTGTTGTTGTTAATATTGCATCTATTAGTGAGTACATATTAATGTTTTGTTAGTGCAAATTGTTTCTTGTTACTCTTTCTGTCGTGTGCGTACATGCATTGTTATTTATTTCAATATAAGTAAGCTAATGCATGTAATATTTTTGTTGTTAAATATAACGGACCACTTGTTATTTATTTCTTGTAAATTATTTTGTGGTCCAATATATTGTCTTGTTAATTTTAATGTTAGTTAGAATCGATCCTGCAAATAGACAACATCTAAATAAAAACACCCTCGCTCATTTTTGTAACCTATTAAATTTTGTAATAGGTACATTTTTTACGCGACATGAACTTTTAAATAAAATGTTTGATTTTGTATAATTAGAAAATATATACTGTGAGCGTCAAAAGAAGCTGTAACCTTAAAGTACTATATTTACAACTTTATTTTCCTAATATATTTTATAATTTGATTAAACATTTTATATTTTTTATTTAATATATTTTATTCTTTCTCATTTTATTATAAAAGAATAACGAAATTCTAACAACAACAAAAAATATACAACGGGGTTGAAAGAAATAAAAACCAAAGTTATTTATATGTACGTGTGTATGTATGTACATATATAAATAACTTTGGGAATACAAATTGCAAGTTAACTTACTTGGGTTTTAGAATTCCAGGGATGAAAGGAAACACGTAAGTTTTAAAACGTTATAAAGGTTTTATTTTTTTTTAATTAAAATTTGGTTTTGATGTTGTGGGTTTTTTGGGCTGCTGATGCTGCTGCAGTTAATCACAAACTGTAATGGCGCCTAGAAGGATTGACAAGACTTCAATTGTCATCTGTCAATCATCCTAAGCGTCATTCACAGTAGTGACACTAACCACAGGCATGGCGAGCGGGGGGTCACGTTTTATAAAAGGGGCTCCATGTCAATATCGAGGAAGTCGTCGACCTCCTCCACATCATCGCGGGCCTCAACATGCCGGCCCCCTTGCACGGGTGCAACTAAAATTGCTTAGGCGGTTCATTGTGGCGACCATTTGACGAAGCAGCTGGTGGGTTGTGGCCTGCCCAGCGGCTTGCTCTTCCAGTTCTCGCTGCAACATAGTTGGCCTCCTTCGTGAGCGCCTTTGCCACGAGGTTAGAACCAGAAGGGCACCCGAATCTCGACTGCTGTCACGGGTGCGCTGATGGACTTCATCGTCCGCTACTAGTCGTGCAGTGCGTTGCAACCTCTGCAATAGTTGAGGTGACACGACGCGATTTGTAGCCGATCCTGAACAGAGCGCCTCTGAGAAGGGGGAGCTACATCAGACTCCACACCTCGTTCCTTGTGGAGTAGAGTATGGTGTTTCTGTCCACACCGACTACATGTATTCGTTGAATTGCAGTCCCTTACGTGGTGGCCTTGTGATAATAAGTTAGGACAGTTGACGGACCGAAAACCCTTTGAAGATTCTGCAAGACCCCAGGTGATGGGTTTGAAAGCAAATCAAGCAGATTTCAGTGCGTCTAATGGGGTCCATTTCTGTCTGAAAATACACAAAACAAGGGGGAAAAATAAGGAGAAAAAAAGGGAATTAGGTAAACAATATTTGAAAGAGTGGTTACATATGAGGAAATATTATAGTAAAACAGAGAAATAAGCTACTTATCCGAGATTGGTAACCAACAGAGTTTTACAATAGGCCTAGTAACCAAACCATATTGGGTTCGAATATCAGCTACTCTCACTCGTTTATCAGATCCATGATAAATATTCTCAATTCGTCCCAAACGCCAGTCACTGGGAGGAAGTAGTTCATCCTTTATGATGACGAAATCTCCTACAATAAATTCCTTCTTCGGATAACGCCATTTGTAGCGCTTATGCAGTTCCTGTAAATATTCCGTTTTCCATCTTTGCGCAAATCGATGGTGCGGGCGGGACCATTATAGGCGAACCTCGGAGAAAGTGTCCGGGCGTTAAAACTGTTAAGTCCTCAGGATCCTCAGTCATCGGAGATAACGGTCGGGAGTTAAGAACACCTTCAATCCGTCGTCAGACATCAAACGTTTCGGTAACCCTCGTCTTCCGACGAACCTATCAAATGTGGCCAAAAAACCCCAGATGAAAGATTAGAACATGGTTCTAGGTGTATAGCCCGAGTAGCAAAACATACAAATATACAGGCGTAGCCTTTCATGTAAGGAGAATTTCTCAAATGGCCGGCTTTTATCTGAAACGGACCAGCAAAATCTACACCAGTAAAGGTAAACGGTAAGGAAAACGTAGTTCTTTCAGCTGGTAAGGACGCCATTATCTGAGATAAGACTTTCTGTTTATAACGAACGCACGTCAAATGTTCACGCATTTTTTAACTGCTCTCTTAAGGCCAGGTATATAGAATTGGTATCGCACCATACTCATCATAAGAGAAATATCAGCATGCATTAGATTCTTGTGCATAAAATCATGAATCATTTCGGATAAGTTTGATTTATATGCAATGATTATTGGGAATTTTTCCTCATAGCTCAAAGATGAATTAACTAAGCGACCGTTAACTCTTAGAAGTCCGTTTGAGTCTAGGAAAGGGTTTAATGTTATTAAGGAGCTTTTTTTTGAAATGGATTTGAAGTTGGACAAATCTTTATATTCGTCAGCATAATAAGCCTTTTGAGTTAATCGAGTTAATACAATTTTAGACTTAATGAGCTCGTTCTGCGTTAGAGGCTCGATTCTCGATTCCTACCCCTGTTTGAGGCTAAACTGCAGAAACGATAAACATAGGCCATCACGCGTAATGCTCGGTGATATCTTGTAAAACTATTGATTATATAAAATTCATCACCAATTTCTCTTCTAGCTCGCGTAATTTGCATTTGAATCATTTTTGGAAGGTGAAGAATGAACTGAATCGGTTGTGCAATTAACTTGTATTATTTTCCTTTGTTCTGGGGGTTCTTGGAATGGTTGGCTATAAGTTGGCCAATGTTCTTGAGAACTAAGAAGCCAAATTGGTCCATGCCACCATAACGGGTTATTCAATAACTCCTGTGGCTTGCATCCTCTTGTTCCGAGATCGGCAGGATTTTCAGTGGATACGTGTCTCCATGTGGCATCGCTAACTTTTTAAATAATTTTAGACGTTCTATTAGCTACAAAAGTTTTCCACGAAGATGGATGTTTCTGAAGCCAAGCAAGAACAATGGTGGAGTCAGTCCACATATGAACGGATGAACTTGGGAACAAATTATTAGATAAGACATGCCTTACTAACTTGGAAAGTAGTAAAGCTCCACACAATTCCAAACGTGGAAGACTAAGTTTTAGCAAGTAACGGTGCTACCTTGCTCTTAGCCACTAGTAAATGTGAGCTTCTATTGTTCTGATTCTCAGATCTTATGTAAAGGGCGGCACAGTATGCCCTCTCGGAGGCATCACAAAAACCATGCAACTGAATAAAGTTTTCAGGTTGAAAATTAATCCAGCGTGGTATTTTTATTGCTTCAATATATTGGGCATTTTCTATGAAAATGTTCCATTTTATAAAAATATGTGACTTAACACTCTCGTCCCACTCAACACCATCTTGCCATCCTGTCGGGTCAAAAAATTTCGCCACGCAAGATAAGATTTGGCGTTACGTTACCGTATTTCCTACACAAATTTGCTCCATTTTGTAACTAAAAGTATCACTCATAGCGTTCCAACTAATTCCAAGAGTCTTTGTGGAACTTGAATCCTTAATTTTCAAGAAATCGTCATTCAAAAGATTATCTCTTAGAATGTGTTCCAATAATAGTGGATGATTTGCAGTTATTTTCTTCAATGGAAAACCAGCAGAATTAAGTGCGGTGCACAACTGTCTCTGAGACTCTACTGCTGTTTCCAATGTATGTCCCCCTGATAATACATCATCTACATATGTCTCATTTCTCAATATTCTTGACGATAATGGATTATGAGTTTCCGTGTCATCTACTAACTGTAGAAGTGTTCGAATAGCTAAGAAAGGTGCACAATTTATACCAAAAGTTACCGTAGCTAATTCATAATTTTCTATGTTGCCTGTATTGTTATTGCGGAACAATATTCTCTGATAGGGTCTATCCGAATCATTAATGACGATACATTTTCTCAATATCGCCATTGAAAACATATTTATACTTCCGCCAATTCAAAATTATTGTCACAAGATCTGACTGAAGAGTTGGCCCACTATATAAAATATCGTTTAAAGAATATGAGCTTTGTGTCTTACGTGATCCATTAAAAACTACTCGGACTTTCGTTGAAGCACTCTCAGGTCGGAAAACTGCATGATGAGGCAAATAATACGAGAAATATTTGCCATTTTTATTTATTTCGGCAGAGTTACATTTCTGTATATGACCTAAATCAATATATTCCCTCAAAATGTCATTATAAATATTAAGGTGGGATTTTTTTCCATATGAATATATTGTTTCCTTGTTTGATATCGAGATGAAGCCAAAAATATTGATTTAGGAAACTCTTGCCTGAATGGTAATTTTACCACATATCGCCCATCTACTCGTCGAAAAGTGGTTTTCTCAAAAAATTTCTCACAAAATTTGTCTTCTTCGGATAAGACAGAATTATTGGAAACCTCTTCCGTTTCAAAATTTCCTAAGCTTAATACCTATATCGATTTCCTCTTTGGCCTTTTCACTTACATCGACTGCAACGAGTGAAAGCAAGTTTATCTTGAATGGGCCATAAATAAACCAACCATAAACTGAAATCTGAGCAATCATATTTCCCAAAATATTCTTCCGAATTCCTTCAAGCAAAATATATGGTATGACGTCGCTTCCCAATAACAAGCCAATATGAGAAGAAACATAAAATGTTGGATCCGCCAATTGTAAGTCACTAATCTCGGTGAGATTAGGATTAGAAATTGAGGCTGATGGCATCAAACTCGTTAAGTTTGAAACAATCACAGCTTGAGTATCAAGCTTAAAATTATGTTTCTCTGCACATAATGTTATGTTACAAAGTTTCCTATAAATTAGCAACTATTGTACCTCCTAATGCACATATCTAGAAATTTGCAGATTCTGTCTTCAAATTCAACCTATTTTGAATTCGTTCAGTCAAGAAAGACCTTTTCGATGCAGAGTCAATCAGTGCTCTAACCGTAAATTTATCTCCCAAATGATTAATTTGTACCAAAGCAGTTGGTAACAAAATATCGTCATTATTAACCGACAAATGAGTTTGTACATTCGTCGGAGCTGCATTACTGCACGAAGAGCACTGTAAATCAACATAAATATTTCCCGATGTTATATTATTTATCGGTTGTGTTGATAGGAGTTTTGATTATTCGAACCTGTTCGCTGAATCGAATTTTTACCAGTATTATTTCTACTAGTTCCCGGTTTTGAATCACTTTTATGACTACCTTCATTCACATGTATTTGCTCACGTGCTCTCTCTATCCTTTCAACTACCCGATTTTTACTTTTTAAGAAATTATCCATCTGAATCCTGGATGGCATTTCGGAATCACTTTCTAAAGATTCCTCCCAGGCAGTAATTGTCTGTATTGGTAATTTACTACTACACAAATATACCGAAATTGGATCCCATTGATCAATACAAATACCATGACCTATTAACATCGCAAGGCAATACATATAGTTGTCCTTATTCGATTAATAGCATTGCTAGTTTCACTTGTAGCGGGTTCTATGTTAAAAAGAGCTTTTAGTTGAATTTCAACCAAAAATTTCTTATTCTCATATCTTGCTTTTAAATAATTTTGTTCCGTTAAGCGATATTTTTGTATTATTGCTAAGGCATCTTCAGAAGTTTTATTAAGTAAATGGAAAAACTTTTCAACCTTGGAGACTCTTGGATTAGTATGATAAAGAACTGAGAACATATCCCTAAAGGATGGCCATTCCTCATAACTACCATTAAAAACCTTCATGTCACAAGCCGGTACTCGGACACCAATTTCAGACAGGTCAAATGTAGTATTTGTTGGAAAAAATATGGAGTTACCCAAAACAGAAGAATGCTGTGGACCATTCTGTGTATTTACTGAACCCTTTGTGGCCTTCAGAAGGTCGTTCATATTTGCCTTCGTCCACTGATACTTTTCCTTACATTCCCTAAATCTAGTTCGTGCCAATTCCTTAAATTCCCTAGATATTACAGAATCTAAAGTACTATAAATAGTCTCATAGGAAATTCGGACGGTTTTCCAATCCTCTTCCAAGGATTCCAGTTTTGCTTCTACTAAGGATTCTGTCAAATCCTCAACATTTAATTTCGCGAAATTTACGCATTCATCAAACAAGATATCTGTTTCGATGACAAATTTCGAATGAGCATGACTACCCATATTGATGCATTAGGTTATTAATGCGATAATACAATGATTTAAATGATATATAACCGCAATTGCGTTACAAAGCGGAATTTTTGTTGTTTTTATATTATTTCTCAAGATTTTTAAATGTAAGCTGATGGAAATTGGTTACAATTGCCACAAAAATATAATTTTATATAAATTCTTAATGAACCGCTAGCAATTTTTTTTAAAAATGCGCGGAAAACTCAAATAAATATGTTCAAATGTAATATTCCCTTCTTTATTAAATTAACCGCTGGCACTTAAATGCGCGGAATTATTTCTTAGTATTATATCTAGTTATAATTTCTAATAACTTTCACGAAATGAAAATTTATTACTTTATTTTACCTTTATAAATTTACTCTTTGTTTAATAATATATTTGTATTGTTCTATTTTAATGTAAACCGCTGGCAGCAAAATGCGCGGATAATAATTTCACAAAAAATTATAAAAATATTATTTAATTTAACCACTGGTGATTTATTACGAATATGTATAAATATTTTTTTTTCTTTTTCAACCGCTGGCAATGAGAATGCGCGGAAATTATTTTTAAGCAACAGGTGAAATTAATAATATATACTATTAATTTTATTTTTAATTGTCCAAATCAACCGCTTTGTTAAAGTAGTTTTTAATTTGTTACTTTCCCTTTCAAACTCTTTTCACACAGAGTTGTATGAAAACGCAGTGGTTTGTATTGTTGTGTTACTATCTTAATACAACTACCCAGCAAAAACTTCGCTTACAAAGGCTACAATGAATTTTTAATAATAGCATCATTGCAAATGTAAAATTTTACCGTAATCCAATAACAAAATACACACAAAAACATTTACAATTTTGCATTTGCAATGATGCAATACCATTCGCATTTAATACTGAACTCCGCTATTGTCTTTTTTACGGCCCTTTTCACAATGTACGATTATTTCATTTTAACCGGAAAATTAACTAACTGTCGGTTTGTTTAACGGGGACCATTTAACCAACGGTTACCGATTTACGTTTCACCATCATTTGATTACTTAACCAAAGCATTCAGTAGAAAGTATAGCAATAATGCATACATTTGTTTACGAAAAATAGTGTAATGAAAGATTGAAATATAAAAAATTGTCTAAAAGACGGCATAAAAAATAATAATTTGTGTTTTCTTAGTGGTATAATAAAAAAACGTATAAAACTCAAAAATATTAAGGTACCTAACTGTAAAATTTACAGAACAAACTGAACAACAATTACTGAAAACTAACAAGGAAAAGTGCACATTTGTTGTTTGGTTTGTAAGTGCAATATCCGGGTGGTATATGGATCACCCCGTGCAAAATTTACTTTTCTTCGCTTTACACTTTTTAAAATTATAAATATTACAAAAATATAAATGTTTTTCCATGTTCTTTTATTATATTTCTTACAATTAAGATGCTAACCGGCGAAATTTATTCGGTTATATTTAACAGCAACTTTGTTGTTAAATAGTGTCAGTTAAGAATTAATCGTACATTGTGAAATTCATATTAGCCTACCTTGCGGTTAAAGTTCACGTTAACTTTTAATCGTACATTGTGAAAATGGCCGTTAATAACTTACTTTTTAAGTAGTAAAGTCTAAAAAAAACAAAATAAACAAATAAAACAAAAAAACTGTTACTTTTTTTCAATTTGCCCATTTTTTTATTGCATGTTTATTTTTAGAAAAACAGAAAAGAATATTGCATTACTGTGTGAAAACCATTATTTGATGCACAATGAAATAACTAAGCAGTGGTGTAGTGAGCACAACGGCAGACTACCAAACAGAAGGTTGCAGGTTCGAATCGGGTCTGCAACTTATTTTTTTTTTGTGTAAATAAAAATTCTATAAATAACTCTACTAACAAAACAACTTATTTCTGGCCAAAATATAAATGATTACTTTTGGGACATCGCGAACAAAAATAATGACTTCTTACAGTAGAAAAATAAGTAGTTGAATCGTCAAAGTCCCCTTATTTTTCGGCTTATTTGTAAGAAAAGTTTTTGTTGGGTAATAAAACAACAATTATTATTGTTTATTACTCATTGTGTCTTTCTTTTACACTTTTATTTGTGAAATTAATATTAAAATAAATGTTAAAAATGAAACAAATAATAAAACAATTTCTCTTCTATTTAATCACTGGTTCAATTTAAGATGTTAAAAGGACCATAAACAAATTTCTAGCATTATGCTTGGAAATTTGTAGGAATTTGTTTTTGCTGTTTTCTTTCAACGGGGTTGAATAAAAACCAAAGTTATTTATATGTACGTGTGTATGTATGTACATTAGAGTGACAGCCGATTTTTTTTAGATTTCAAAGAGTGCCGGGTGGAATATTGTGTCGGTCTATATGTTAAGTGCTGAAAATTTGAGCCAAATCGGACAACAATTTCTGGACGCGCATCGAGGTCAAAGTTCAGATATATGCAAAATTATACTATTTATATAGAATAAATAGGTGAAACTCCTTAACTTTCTGCATTGTTTTCTATAAATATGTAGATTTATTTATATTAACGAATATTACATTAAATTTTTTTTTTTGGAAATTAACCCTGTATCTCCTTTGGGTCAAAATGACCCAAAAACTGTATTATCGCCAAAATTAAAGAAAAATCTCCATTTTCAAATTTTTAAAAGTTTTTTTTTAAAGAAATTTCAGAATTTTTTGATCATCACATTGGGATTTATTGAGATTAAAATAGGGAATAAAAATATGAAAAAAATTATGTCAATACCTCTTACAGTTTTTCCGTACCTGCGATTTAAATTTTGCGATTTTCAAGAAAAACTAATTTTTTCCATATTTAGGCGAATGAGCCCAATTTCCTTAATGTTATAAATTTTAAGTAAAACCTATTCATAATATTATAGTCCTTGTAATTTTAAATATGGTCTGAAAGTTTTACTAAAATCGGAAAACGATAACCTTAAATCGTGAAGGTCAAATTTTTCCATATTTGGAATTTCTAAGGAAAAGATAGCGAAATGTTATATATTTTTAGGCCGATTTTAATGAAACTTGAGCATAAAGTCCAGAATTTAACCCTTAGCAGCACTTTTAAAATCACGAAAAACACAGCCATTTTTACCCCAAGTGCTCTTAAAGGATTAAATCCATTTTTGCACTGTTGTTGTAAATGTTAGACCCCAATGTATATTTTGCTCAAGTTTCATTAAAATCGGCCCAAAAATATATAACATATATTATATATATATATATATATATATATATATATATATATATATATAATATTGAAAAATTTGACCTTCACGATTTAAGGTTATCGTTTTCCGATTTTAGTAAAACTTTCAGACCATATATAAAATTACAAGGACTATAATATTATGAAAAGGTTTTGCTTAAAATTTATAACATTAAGGAAATTGGGCTCATTCGCCTAAATATGGACAAAAAATTTGTTTTTCTTGAAAATCGCAAAATTTAAATCGCAGGTACGGAAAAACTGGCCATACCTGCGAATACAAAAACTCGTGCACAAGTAAATACAGATATATTTTAAATAAGAATTCGCTTCTATTTTAATTTTTTTCGAAATATGTTAATTTTTTTTCCTAAATTTTATGTTCAAGTGGCCTGAAACACGTTAATGGTCTGGCGAATTTGTAATAACTTTAACATTTTTTAACCAAATTTTGTCATTTATATCTCATTACAACGATAATTACGTACACATTTCGATTCTTTTGCACTCAATTGCAAAATTATTTATTTAGTAGCAAAATTTTTAAAATATCTGAAAATTTTTCATTTTTTCCGAATTTTGGTGATAATACATTTTTTGGGTCATTTTTACAAATTGCAATTTTACTTACTTGGGTTTTAGAATTGCAGGGTAGAAAGAAAACACGTAAGTTTTAAAACGTTATAAAGGTTTTATTTTTTTTTAATTAAAATTTGGGGTTTGATGTTGTGGATTTTTTTTGGCTGCTGATGCTGCTGTAGTTAATCACAAACTGTAATGGCGCCTAGAAGGATTGACAGGACTTCAAGTGTCATCTGTCAATCATCCTAAGCGTCATTCACAGTAGTGACACTACTGTGAATGACGGGGCTCCATGTCAATATCGAGGAAGTCGTCGTCCTCCTCCACATCCCAGCAAAAACTTCGCTTACAAATGCTACAATGTCTTTTTAATAATGTCTTTTTTAATAACTTACTTTTTAAGTAGTAAAGTCTAAAAAAACAAAATAAACAAACAAAACAAAAAAACTGTTACTTTTTTCAATTTGCCCATTTTTTTTATTGCATGTTTATTTTTAGAAAAACAGAAAAGAATATTGCATTACTGTGTGAAAACCATTATTTGATGCACAATGAAATAACTAAGCAGTGGTGTAGTGAGCACAATATATTAGGAAAATAAAGTTGTAAATATAATACTTTAAGGTGTACAGTTTCTTTTGACGCTCACAGTATTTATATTGCACTTAAGTTTACATATTTAAATGTATTTTTGGACACAAAACAAGTAAATTTAAATGAAATAAGTTTGTTGCTAAACATGTTTTAAACACAAAAATAGGTAAATTTATAGTAGGAGAAAAGTTACCTACTATAAATGGAGTAAAATTACATGAACATTTATTAGAGCGTACAATTTGTGCAAATCGAATGAGGGACCCACTTTATATCCTGATTTGACACGGGGAATCCAAAATAATCACCCCTATTATGTATGTCGTTGTCGACATCATTTTGTAGTCGTTGTCACTTCGAGTCGACATCGACATCAACCCGACGCTAAATTGGTATTTACTAGGGTATTCACTCGATTAACCGTTAATCGGTTAACCGATTAATTTTGGACGGTTTACTGTTCGAATAATTTGAAATTGCAGATTTTCCAATAACAAATAAACCGATTAATTTGTGTCGATTAACCGATTAACCGAAATTCCTACTTTTTGGACGTTAAAAAAATTTTTTGTATTTAATTTTGCCTTTCAATTCAAATACAAATTTCAAATTGAAAATCCAATAAACATGATTAGTGAGTATGTATAACAACTGACATATTTAATTTACATGTCTTTGAAACTTTGTATTTACATGTATAGACGAAACTTTTTTTTTGAAATGAGTCTTTTATCATAAATAAACGAAACCACATATTAACTGCCTGTTTCTCTAAATGCGAACGAACATTTTCTTTCATATTTTATATTGAAAACAACAAAAAAATTTTAAATTTATTTGTTGTTTTCAATTTAAAATACGAAAGAAAACGTTCCTTCGCATTTAGAGAAACAGGCAGTAAATTAATCAAAATCTAAACATTCCGAAAAGGAGTATTCATTATCATGCTTTTGATTTCTGAAACATATGTATACAATCAGTAAGAGAATTCTTTTCCAAGTAAAGTTTTATTAAATCTAAAGAAAAAAATCGTTTAAATTATATTCTTTTTATAAAAGATTATTTCAGAAGATCTCACTAAAACCCTAAAAACCTCACACATCGCTCATTTGCTGCAACAACGTCATAATTAAAAAAAATCGGTTCAAGAAAACGTCTTTGAATGTTTTATGACATTTTACTATTTCTTAAATAAATTTTTAACAAATCATGCGATTTCAGAAATTTAAATAGTAGATGTTAATATCTTTCTAATCTGTATTTAACACAAATTTATAATTATCAAATAGGTATACGAGAAAACATGAATTTTAATTTTGATGTTTACAACGAAAACACTCTCACATAAAAAACAGACTTTTTGAAAACTGATAAAACTGTATGAATGATTGTAGAACTGCGCATATTTTGTATTACTCAGTTCAAAAAACACGAATATTGAGTTATGACGTTGCAACGTTGCAGCAAATAGGCGATATGTTTACAAACATGATCTCAAATACCTTATTTGATGTTTTTTATGTTTTTGTACACAAAATTCGTTGTTGTATTTTCAATTTAAAATGAAAATAGACATTATTCGGTTAATCGAATAATTTATATTAACCGATTATTAACACGACGGCATTATTCGTCATTCACGCTCTCATTCGACATTCAACCCCCAATTACGAACTGAATTACATGATTCGCCATACAAAATTTCAAGTGCGAATTACCTTGTTCGTACGTAATTCAGTTTGAATTACCTTATGAATTACGAACGAATGACTGTCATCTCTAATTTTTATCGATTATTTATGTATCAAAATCAGCTGGCCAAACAAAAATGTCAAAACAAAATAAAGAAAAAGATTTTTGTATTAAATAAATAAATTAAAAGAAATAAAAAGTCTGATTAAAGTTAAAGCCACGCAGCTCTGCCATTCTTTCAGCCCACACCTCTAATAAAGCCCGCTCGCTGCCCTGGCCCTACTTGCTTTTTCTTTTTTCTAATAATGAAAATAATAATTAAATTATATTTGTTTAATTAATAATGCTACAATTTTATGTTTTTACTTACCTTTTTTATCCATTGCCAAATTACAAATTTAAAATTCGCACCATACAATCAAAATAAACAAAAAAAAACTAAACATGTAAATAGAAGAAAAAAAAACAAGAAGAAATAAATAAATGTCAAACTGAATTACGAATGTTGTCGTGTAAACAGGTTGATTCGCAATCGTAATTCAAAACGCGAATTATACCATGTTCAAACGACGACATTATTCGTCATTCACGCTCTCATTCGTCATTCAACCCCCAATTACGAACTGAATTACATGATTCGCCATACAAAATTTCAAGTGCGAATTACCTTGTTCGTACGTAATTCAGTTTGAATTACCTTATGAATTACGAACGAATGACTGTCATCTCTAATTTTTATCGATTATTTATGTATCAAAATCAGCTGTCCAATCAAAAATGTCAAAACAAAATAAAGAAAAAGATTTTTGTATTAAATAAATAAATTAAAAGAAATAAAAAGTCTGATTAAAGTTAAAGCCACGCAGCTCTGCCATTCTTTCAGCCCACACCTCTAATAAAGCCCGCTCGCTGCCCTGGCCCCACTTGCTTGCACTTTTTCTTTTTTCTAATAATGAGAATAATAATTAAATTATATTTGTTTAATTAATAATGCTACAATTTTATGTTTTTACTTACCTTTTTTATCCATTGCCAAATTACAAATTTAAAATTCGCACCAAACAAACAAAATAAACAAAAAAAAAACAAAACAAGAAGAAGAAATAAATAAATGTCAAACTGAATTACGAATGTTGTCGTGTAAACAGGTTGATTCGCAATCGTAATTCAAAACGCGAATTAAGCAATTCAGGCTGCCGTGGAAACATGGCATTAGAAAATTGCAAATTGCTGTCAATAGTTAACAATTGTTATCGATATTAGTTGTGTTCGCGTACTTGATAATTTGTAATAATTTGTACAAATTATCACTGGAAGTTACGGGATTCCGTTTGTTTACTTTTAAAAACTTGTAACGAGAGAGCAAGAGAGTGTTAAAAGTGACAGTTCGTAGATAGAGAACATCATATTTTTTACTGGAGAAAAAATGTCCAACATAAAATTGTGTTTAAAACATGTGGTTGCAAATGTAAAATTAACACAATTTACAAGTTTTGCAAAGAAAAGAAGTAAAATAACAAAAAACAAACGTTTTAAATTGATTTATAATAAAATACAACTTATTTTTACAAATTGTTGTTCGCGTACATTTTTTGGTAATAGCGATTTATTTATCTACAAAAAAAGATGTACATTTAAGCAGTGTTTATTTTTTCCCGTTAATTTTTTTTGGAATTTGTCAAAAAAAAAACAACTCTGAAAGTATCTAGTAGCTTCGCCAGAGTGTTGAGTACCCAAAAACGATGTAAATACCTAATTACCACAATTCGGTACACTACAGTATGCATTAGTAGTACTCAGGGCAGGTGAAAAATAAAAAGCCACATATCTTAAAATTTTTACGTATAGGTGGGAAACAAAAAATGGTCAATTAGATAGCATCCCTAGCTCTTCTCATTCCATGAGCAAACAAAAATGTTTGATTTGTAAACTAGTGATATTAAAAAAAAAGAAAAAACTAAATTTTTTTTGTTTAAATTTAAAAAAACAATTCGAAAATTATTTTTTCCAAAAAAACTACTTTGGAAAAAAAATTTTGTTTACCTAAAAGTTTTTATTTTGAAGTATCATTTGGTGAAGGTTATATAAGATTCGGCACAGCCGAAGATTTGGGCATATCTTCTTAAATTTTTGCATGGACTTGACTTAAATTCTTTAAAAATAAAATTAAATTTTTCTTAAAACTATAAGTGTACATTTCTCTACAAAACTGCATCAAAATATTTAGTAACTTTATATTAGAGAGCAAAAATAAATTACTCTCAATCTGAAAAGTAACAAAAAAAAAAGTACGCGAACAACAATTTGTAAAAATAAGTTGTATTTTATTATAAATTAATTTAAAACGTTTGTTTTGGGCTATTTTACTTCTTTTCTTAGCAAAACTTGTAAATTGTATTAATTTTCAACTTTTTAGTTTTGTTTGCATTTGCAACCATATGTTTTAAACGTTTTTTATGTTGATATTTTTTACTGGACAAAAAATGTCCAGTAAAAAATATTATGTTCTCTATCTACGAGCTATCACTTTTAACACTCTCTTGCTCTCTCGTTACAAGTTTTTAAAAGTAAACGAACGGAATCCCATAACTTCCAGTAATAATTTGTACAAATTATCAAGTAAGCGAACACAACTAATACCTTGTATAACAAACACTCATCGTTTCTCGGATGCGACCTAATGCGTGGGTTAAAATAAATGGGGGGAAAACTGGAACTGGAGTACCTTGTTTCCGCCGTTGAAATTTCTTTGACGATTAGTGTTTATAAAAAACCGACTTTAAAAAAAAACGAAAAACGTCTTTCGGTTAACCGACTTCGAATTAACCGGTTAACCGACATATATGTGAAGAAAACATAAAATGTCCAATAAAGTATACATAGTAGGGTATTCATTCGAGTAATGATCGTTCGATTAATCGAATAATTTCTTACGAATAATTATTCGAACAATATAAAAATTACCATTTTCGAATAACGAATAATTTTATGAAGAATAATCAAATAAAACGAATAAATTTACATATACATTTAAATTTATTAAATTGCTTAAAATTTTTCATAATTCCAAATTTAAATAAGTAATAAACTTACAAAAATTGTATTGTTTCTGAAATTAGACTAATAACTAAAGATAAGGGAGTATTTCGATCACTGTAGATGAGTGGTCCGATAGCTCCTTATAAAAATATATAAATCTTACTGCAAGAAGTTACAATTCTACAAACAAGTCTTTCAAAATGTTTAATTTGATTCAATGAAAATAAAAGGTACGGAATAAAATGTTTGTTATTTAGTAAAAAAAAGCTAAATGACTTTAGAATTGATTTCGAAACTGAAATATTAACGTCGTCTAAACATGAACGATATATCAACAGAATCGCAATAATAATCAAAATATTAACATAGATTAAAGTGGTATTGAAAGTGATGGCGAATGTGATTTTGAAACGGTCGTCCAAAGTGATATTGAGGATGACATTTATAATGATTAGGTTGACAATGATATCAAACTTTGAACATATTTGTGTAACTCCCTAAGACCACTTGATTAAACAATTGATAGAGCTTGAGGGTATAATACAATTTGTTATAAATAATTTAGAAAAAGTGAATAATTCATTTACTAAAGAATTAGTTATTCATTTCAAACCCCGAATTAATGAACAACACGCAGTGGTTTAAAAACTTTTTTTTGGAAATAATTCGGTATCTTGGGAAGTATTGGAGATATTGTAACGAAATTTTACATGGGAGGCAAGTACGTAGCCCCTCAAAGTTGGTCACCTCGGGTCTCAATTTTTTTTAAAAAAATCGGCAAAAATCCATTTGTGAACCGAATGAGCTGAAGTTTTGAATATAACTGGCATACTTAAACACGGGCGGCAAGCGTTTTTTAGTTGTCATAAATTCTCATGCACATACAATTTGTATGTAGCATACCGATATAACGCGTCGGCAACGCTATGGCAACGATTTGCAATTGGAAAATCCAATTATGACAGCGCGTTTAATAGTGAAGTTAGTTGCAAAACACAACAAATGTAAACAAATAAATAAAGAGGTAAGTGTATAAATATATGTATAAAATAGTATATATTATTTTCTTTAATATTTATATATTTTATATTATCAGAAATATGGTTATTGTCTAAATAATCAGGGTTGTTATATTTATTATTTTGATAACCCTTTTATTGTTTGACGTAGCGTTGCCGCCGTTGTTTAGGTATGGCATTTCAGCGTTAAAGCTAAGCGGAAAAATACGTTCTGTCTTACGCTTTTGTTTAGGTAGACCAGTAACTAGTCCTTGAGAAGATCTACAAAAACTACGCTTACAAGTATAGGTTATCTCTATTAGTTGAAGAGATATTCAGGTTTATTGATTTATTTTTTTTTTTAATTTTTCTAGATCTTTTTGTGGTTTATTTATTTTTTATTTATTTATTTTATTTTAAATTTATTTTTAAAATATCAGCTATATTGGCGATAAAATTATAAATAAAATAAAAAAAAATTGCTCAAGGTAAATAAAGTCCCAAAATTTTATAAAATTATTTAATTTTACTAAAATATCAATCCTCAAGTTTGATATTCATAAATTATAACTAAAGTCGGAACTAGTAAAACAGAAACTAAAAAATAGTTCATAGATAGTTGTAGATCTTATTCACAATTCATAACTATCTTAGTTACTGCTTTGACATGTAGCGAAAACAAAATGTCGATAATATTTTGATCGATATATACTGTAATTAATTAAAATGTTTATGAAGCTATTAAAAAACTATTTTTATTCTTTAAAAAGTACATACAAAATGTACAGTTATAGTTTGTATGTAAATGAATTAAAATAAGGACATGTAAAATTAAATTTTTCAATAGAATCTTGTCGACAAAAAAAAAACACATCTCTAGATTATTTTCTTTTTGTATAGATGTATTAAAATGAAATCAATCAGCTGTTTTTTTGAATGTATTAGTTAGTTGGCATTTAGTTACAACTTTACCCATGATTAAGTGCTAACTAATTGTGCTGAAAGTAACCAATTGTGAATAACTTAAATAGGTACTTAAAAAAGTTAACTCTTGGTGATAATTTATGAATATTCACCAATGTTTTCAAAAATATCAAATACTTATATAAAAAGCCTTTATTTACTCCTCAGAAGTTCCACAAACCTTGCCCCCTTTGAAAATGTGTACGTTTTTTTATATATTTCATGCAAAATGTTATTAACATATCAAATGTAAATTTTGAATTCAAACACATACTGACTTAACAGAAATTTTGGTGTAACAGATTTTGCACGCATTGTATGAAAAAACGTACAAACTTGTCAAATGAGGCAAGGTTTGTGAAACTTCTGAGGAGTAAATAAAGGCTTTTTATATAAGTATTTGAAATTGTTGAAAACATTATGACTTGAGGATTGATATTTTAGTAAAATTAACTAATTTTATAAAATTTTGGGACTTCATTTACCTTAAAAACTAAAAAAAATCATATGGTGATTTTCCACGAATAAAAATATAAAATTTGAATTAATGTAAAATTTTAACAATTAAGATATCATAACAAAATTTGGAACCAATATAGACTCAAATGTCAATCAATGGCATTAGAATTTTTGAAATTTTTTATTTTCAAATACCGAAATTCCGGAAAACGCGGAAAATGTGTTCCAAAACTGAGTTTTGTTAGAAAAGTGCCTACTGTGACGTTATTTACCGTGTGATATTAAAAATACTTAGCAGGTATTTAAGAAACATATGGGGTTATACAAATATGGATCTTTTTCGTGGATCGGTGCTTTGCCTTTTTAGAATTTTTTACTCAAACCGACATTTTTTTTAAATTGGCCAAGTTTGGATAGGACTGTGGGTGGTATGTCCGCTTAAGTGAGCCAAATTTTTCTTTACACGCTTTTGCATAAAGTTATCTTTCCGGATCATATAAAAATTCTATGTAGAAAATCTGATTGTGTGATGTCCAATTCCATGTATTATTTTATAAATATAAGTCAATAGCTGCAGTTTGTAAATACCATATATTGGTAAGACTTTTTAGCAATATCCCTATACAGCAACAATGTCGGATATATTTGCGGCAGATTAAACACAGCCTTTAACGATTTATTATTATCATCCTAATATTTTTCACAACGAGTTTTTACAATACATATAACCATTCTAGAGGGGGGGACGGTCAAAATTCGCAATTTTATTTTTTGGAGCACTCTAATGGATAACGAAAATAAAAGGTATGTTTATATGTACATTAGAGTGACAATCAGTTGTATGGAAAAAAATTTTTGTTAAAATTTTGAAGAGTGCCGGGTGGAATATTGTGACACTAGGCCTAAATGTTAAGTGCTGAAAATTTGAGCCAAATCGGGCAACGATTTCTGGACGCGCATCGAGGTCAAAGTTCAGATATATGCAAAATTTTACTGTTAATATGGAATAAATAGGTGAAACTCGTTAACTTTCTGCATTGTTTTCTAGAAATATGTAGATTTATTTATATTAATGAATATTACATTAAAAAAAAAATTTGGAAATTAACCCTGTATCTCCTTTGGTTCAAAATGACCCAAAAACTGAATTATCGCCAAAATTAGAGAAAAATGCAAATTTTTCAGTTTTTGAAAAATTGTTGCTACTAAATAAATACTTTTGCAATTGAATGTAAAAGAATCGAAATATGTACGTAATTATCGTTGTAATGAGATATAAATGACAAAATTTGATTAAAAAATGTTAAAGTTATTACAAATTCGCCAGACCATTAACGTGTTTCAGGCCACTTGAACAAAAAATTTAGGAAAAAAATTATGATATTTCGAGAAAAATTAAAATAAAAGCTCATTTTTACTTAAAATATGTTCATATTTACTTGTATATGAGTTTTAGTCTTCGTAGGATACCGTTAATTTATTCGCAGGTATGGCCAAAAAAAAATAATTTTTTTTAACGGCTTTTTCAAAACTCCATTTTTAAATTTTTAAAAATTTTGTTAAACAAAATTCAGATTTTTTCGATCATCACATTGGGGTTTATTGAGATCAAAATAGGGAATAAAAATATGAAAAAATGATGTCAATACCTCTTACAGTTTTTCCGTACCTGCGATTTAAATTTTGCGATTTTCAAGAAAAACTAATTTTTTGTCCATATTTAGGCGAATGAGCCCAATTTCCTTACTGTTATAAATTTTAAATAAAACTTATTCATAGTATTATAATCCTGGTAATTTTAAATATGGTCTGAAAGTTTTACTAAAATCGTGAAGGTCAAAGGTCAAATTTTTCAATATTTGTAATTTCTAATGAAAAGATAGCGAAATGTTATATTTTTTTGGGCCGATTTTAGAATTTAAAATAACAGCACAAAAATGGAAATTAACCCTTAGCAGCACTTGGGGTCCAAATTACCCTCAACTTTTAAAATCACGAAAAACACAACCATTTTGACCCCAAGTCCTCTTAAAGGTTAAAATCCATTTTCACGATTTAAGGGTTAAAGTTTTCCGATTTTAGTAAAACTTTCAGACTATATTTAAAATTACCTGGACTATATTATTCTGAATAGCTTTTACTTAAAAATCATTACAGTAAGGAAATTTTGGTCATTCCCCAAAATATGGCCAAAAAATTAGTTTTTCTCGAAAATCGCAAAATTTATATCGCAGGTACGGAAAAACTATAGGAGGTATTGACATACTTTTTTCACATTTTTATTCCCTATTATGTTGTCAATAAATCCCCATGTGACGATCAAAAAATTCTGAAATTTGTTTAACAAAATTTTTAAAAATTTGAAATTGGAGTTTTGAAACTGCCGTTAAAAAAATTTAATTTTTTGGTCATACCTGCGAATAGGTTAACGGTATCCTACGAGGACAAAAACTCATATACAAGTAAATATGGATATATTTTAAGTAAAAATAAGCTTTAATTTTAATATTTCTCAAAATATGTTAATTTTGTTCATAAATTTCTTGTTCTAGTGGCCTGAGACACGTTAATGGCCTGGCGATTTTTAATAACTTTAACATTTTTTCACCAATTTTTTTTTTATATCTTATTATAACGACAATTACGTACACATTTCGATTCTTTTAAATTAAATTGTAAAAGTCATTATTTAATGGCAAAATTTTTACAAAAACTGAAAAAATTGCATATTTTCCCATTGTAAATGCACCTCAAAACTTCAGCGTCGTTGCGCCACCAGTTAACGTTATCCTATCATCCTAATATTTTACACAATGTGTTTCTACAATACATAGAACAATTCTAGAGGGGGGGACGGCCTGTACCAAGAAAGTTTTTTTCGTCCATACAATCTTGGAGCACTCTAATGTATATGTACGTGCAGCAACGTTTGTTCGCAACAACGCACACTGCGTTCAATGGTACTTAAAGTGGCGATTAATTCATAGAAGCCGTAGTTTTAAAATAATATATTTTTTTATTGATGAGTTATTATAAGCACATAAAAAACAGCATTTTTTTAAAAAAAATTTTAATTCTTTTTAGCACTTTATAGAAAAAAGACCTTAGCACAAAGTATCAGTGATGTGTTAAAGCAAAACGCTATACACAACGCGAATATGGTAGACAAAATAATGTAATCAAATCAAACAAATAAACAAAACAAAACGATTAAAGGGCGGTTTATAAAGAAAGAGACAAATAGAAAACAAGATTATTTTCTGTCTCGTGACGCCTCTGTATACTTTGTGACCTTAGTGACAATTTATGCTGTAACTTTGGAATGGAAAGTGATAAGGTAATGAATAAAATTGGAAATTAAAGCATACTTAATGTGCTATTAAAAAAATAATAAATTTATTATGGCCCTAATTTTATAAAACGCAACGCCTCCATTTTCTTTGCGTTTCATTAAATTACAGTTTGCAAATCACTGCGTTCAAGCAAGTGACTGCTCGCGTTGTAACATCTGATTCTTACGTTATTGTGATTGCAGTTGTTTGAAATTGTATATTTTATACAACGCAACGCTTACTTTTTTTGTCACTTTGATTGTCAAATTTAACGCTTCAATTTTCTTGGCGTTAGTTTAAAAAGTGGTCAAATATTCTTAAAAAAAATAACAAATATTTAAACATTTTTAAATATAATTGTTTCTGAAATAAACATACTTATGTAACTACTTTAGGTTTGGACTAGCATCAATTGTCTGCCCATTCCTACCGATGTCGTTAAGTAACGAAAAATATCGGTTGCTCTAACGAATTTAATATTCAGTATTTGAAGTTAACGATTTCTCTCGGTAATACATATTAACGACGAATATAGTTAAAAATATAAATTTCATTATTTTTAACGAAAATAATCCGTATAATTCAATTCGGAGTATCTCTTAACGATAAGTATTGTTAACTTATGAATTTTGATAACTTAACGACAAAATTTTGTCGTTAAAAAGTTACAGAATTCCGATACTGAGCTTCCACAAGTATCGTTCTCTACCCCAGCAGAAAACTTCACTTTTATGTTTTTAATATTTATTTTGTTATATTTTTGTTTCTTCTTTGGACAAATATATTATAGATTCAAAAGTAAATAAACGCCATACAGCTGTTTGGCTTACAGCATTGCCAACACGATATAAGTACATCTTTTTGTATGTTTTTATTTTAAATTTTAGTATCAACTTATACAATGGCAACCACGGCTACGTAGAGATTTGACAATAGAAGTGACATCGTAATATTTCGGCGTTGACTAAACGCAATGCCGTAGTGATTTATAAAATTTTATATTTTTTGTTACGCGTTCACAACAGCGTTGGTGAAGCGTTTAACGCAAGTGATTTACAAAATCAGGGCCTATATGTATTTATATTATTACAAATTTAATTTAAAATCTTATATTTGTTTTTCACAAAATTTTATAAATGTACAAATTTTTTCAAAAAAGTCACAAAAGAGAATATTATAATTTTTTAGTAATGAATAATCATAAATACATAAAAATACAACTTCAAAAAAATGGAAGAAAAATTTGTTTAACCTGTTTTGTTTCAGCTTTTTTTGCAACAGGATTTCTTTCACTATAACTCAGTGTTGCCAATTTAGCCATTTTTGGGCTAAATTTAGCCCTTTTCAATCTTGTTTAGCCACAAAAAAATTAATTTAGCCTTTAGCAATTTGTTTAGCCTTTTTTATTTTCATTTAGCCATATATATTTACTCTAATGAAAATTTTATATTTACTCTAATGATCTGAAATTTTTGCTGTTGAAAATTAGTAAAATCAGTTCAAAAAAATTGTCAGGGATATGACAAAAATTAACTAAAAATGTTGAACCAGTAAACAATTTAAGCACATACAAATTGTTGGACCATCCATACATTAAAAAAATGCCATAACTAATATAGTGAAAATGGACCTTATTTGAATAAAAATTGTTAATAAATATGATAATGTTTTACTCGCGGGTCCGGGCGTTTATAAAATCATATATTAAGCCTAGTACTCTGTATCTCATATTTGCGAAAAATTATGGTTTTTTCATGCGAAAAATTTTATATGCTGTTTGACAGTTTTAATTTCGTGCGAAAGAAGTGCTGCTTATGTTACTTCATGTGGAAAAATAAGGTTGCCAGATGTATTTTACATGTTTTCCACAATAAAAACAGAGTACTGCTTTTGCGAAATTATTTCGCATATATTTCATTCCAAATATTTTATATGTAGTTTGACAGCATTTCGCACGGAATTTTGAACAGAGTACCTAGCTTAAGGTTAAAGAGAATACTTTTAACTTTATCTGGGCGATGTATTGACATAAATATAGTACTTTAACAAATATTTTATAACACATGCCATGTAGTATACCGTTTTCAAAGACTACAATCCAACCAATTTAGAAAGAAAAATTCAGTTCATTATCGATAATAATTTAGCTATGATCATTTTTATCTGATCAAAAATAGACAATTAACTTTTGTCCAAAATTAAATTAAATATTTATGTTAACATATTTTGGTTATCTTAGTTTTGATATGTTTACTAGCTAATGGCAAAATTTATGTTTTTGCCAATGAAAATCAATTTTGTCCGGCGACATGTATAATTTTAGGATATATTTTTTTTCTGAATTGAGAGGCATATTTGCCATATATACAGTGGTGGCCAGGAATTTAAGACAAAAATTGTTTGCTAAATTCCACGTGATTGTCAATTATTTTTTCAAATATTTCCACAAATGTGTATGCATGAGGACTGTTTTAACACACAAGTGTGCTTTATTCGACTGTGTCAATTCATACATATTCACCACGAATACATAAAATGTTTCTACAACTTGACCAAAAAAATTTTTTTTTAAATAATCATATTTCCTCACATTTATGTCATTATATTTTAATTATTATAAAATTTTCTGACCAAATTTCGTATTTTTAGTTCCATTAGTTTCGGTCATATCATGTTATTAACAGCGGATGTTCGCTGAGGTGGGTCAACGTATTTCCACATATCTTTGTCCATATATGTTTTACCCATTTTTCCAAACATTTTTCAGAAACTAGAAACATTAATAATAGATTTCATACCCTTAGAGGTCCTTTTATTTTGGCTCTATCGCACTTAAAATTCAGTTGATAAAACAAATTCATGTATTTGTCTTAAATTGGTGGCCACCACTGTATATATATATATATATTCACTTATCAAAATATTCTCAATCGAAGTTATCACAAAGGATTACTTTATACATAATTTGTCTTTCATATAAAAAAAATTGCCTAATTAGAGGCTTAAAAAACATCGGCATATGATATATGTACGTGTGGCTCCATATTACGTTATTTTAAAGTTAAGGGTCAACATACAGCATTGGTAGGCAAAAAGAGGCATTTAATTTGTGTGCTCTTTTGGGTAAAAAATAAAATATCCACAACAACATCAAGAAACTGAATGAATTGTGTGTATTTTTACGCTCTATTACGCTCTTTTGTTCACATTCGGGTTGTTTGACGAAAATCATCGTAACCTGAACAATATGAACGCCTACCATGGACATACAGGAATAAATATTCTTATTTTCTTGCATTTGAACGTGTGTTATATCATACATTTTTGTTTGTCATTTGTCATAGCCAAATGTAACATTCCAAGTTGTTTTTTGTATCAAATGTATGTATTTTTTTAATTAAAAATGTTAGCCCTTTTTTAGCCACTTTTTAGCCCTTTTTAGCCTTTTTTTCTAAGTATTTAGCCCTTTTTGTTCACCATGAACTGGCAACACTGCTATAACTTAAGTAACAAACCTCAATAAACCCGCACTATTTATTTTTTGGATATATAATCTGAAATGTCATATATTAATAGCATTTAATGAAATTTACCGATCTCGCCCTGAACTTTTTTAAACTCCATCTATATATCGAAAAAACCCCAATAATGTAGCACTTTAAAAAAAACATAAAAAATATTTATCTAAACAAAAAATATTTATTTCTGTTCTCAAATACCTGAAGTTTATGGTTTCATTTTAATCTTTTACTTTTAACAGACTTAACAAAAAATATAAGCTCTCGAAATATCACAATTTTCAATTTTAACCACAGCTCGCAAAATTTTTAAAAATTTTTTGACTTTCACCGCTCACTGCCAATAAAGAAAGTTATTCACAACTGTACTTTTAGCAGTTAGTGATGTAGAATTTAGTGCACTTTAACCCAATACCAAACATGACTTTGACAGATAAAGTTCAGCTTTTGGTACATTTCAACCCTCTGTGCAACGTCCATATTTTTATAAATTTTTTTTATATTGAAGTCAGCTGTTTTATGACTTTTCAAAAATAAACCACTTAACTGTCTAAAATGCTTATGTAAAGGGTATAGTTTATGAAAGTAGCTTATAGTGCATTTACACCTATGCCATAAACATGTTATAAGTTGTTTATGGTGATAAACTAGTTTAAGAAACTTGCTTATCCATACAAAACAAAAACAGGTTTGTTACTAGCTTTTGAGATAAACTAGTTACAAACAACGAGTTTTTGCTAATGCAACTCTGTTTTTCAAAATTTTTCTGGCAACGCTGGTAACATTTGATATTTGCTCAAAAATAAAAAAACAGTTTTCTTTTAAAAAAAACCCAAACTGTAAGAAAAAGTTTAAAAAATTTATTTAAAAGTGTTTTTTATATAATATGGACAACGAAAATAAAAGGTATGTTTATATGTACATATATAGGTACGTGCAGCAACGTTTTTTCGTAACAACGTCCATATTTTTTTAAATTGAAGTCAGCTGTTTTATGACTTGTCAAAAATAAACCACTTAACTGACCAAAATGCTGATGTAAACGGTATGGTTTATGAAAGTAGCTTATGATCATAAACTAGTTTGAAAATTACAAGTGTAAATGCACTATTATGATCACAAACTAGTTTGAAAATTACAAGTGTAAATACCAATAATATGGCAATACCGTCAAGGTGGAGATGATACCACCACAAGGGAAAGATATCGCAGAAACGGAATGAATAATTGCAAGATTTGCTTCCGCACGAAAAATGCTTTCCGGAATCGCGGAACGGAATGAATAATTAGACCCAACTTATTCTTTTCGCAATGCGTTGCACTATATAACTCTTTTTGTTGATGACATATTTATTAAATGTGTATGTACTAGGGTATTCAAATTATTCGCTTGTTCGAATGAAACGAATAAGAGGTTTTAACTTGTTCGAATAATTTGATCACACGTTAAAAATTAATCGAATTGTTCAAATAATTTAATTTTTTTTAAAAAAATAAAGAATGAAGTTTTGATGTAGGTTTTTTAATATTTTATTGTTGAAATTTTTACAAAATAAAATGGACTTAGCACATTTAAATATTTATAGTTTTCAAATTATTCGATTTTTCTCTTGTTGGAATAAGAGATTTTAACTCGAGCACACGTTTAAAATTAATCGAATTATTAGAATAATTAAATTTTTAAAAAAGTAAAGAATGAAGTTTTGATGTAGGTTTTTTAATATTTTATTGTTGAAGAAAATCAAAAAATAACGTTAAAGTTTCAAGTATTGATAATGTTAAAAACATTCGAAAACAACCATTCTAAATTTTCATAAGAAATATTCTGATCAGATTCTCTTCTGAATAATCTACTAAACAATTTACTAGCAAACTCTTTAGTCTCCGTTTTATAGCTATGATTTAAAAAATTTTAACTATTTGGACATGATCCTGAATTCAGGTACAATATAAACATATTCAGCCCTACCGCGAATAAACATTTCACATGAAATATTTTCCCTTTTCCTTTTTTCGTTCATCAACTTTGTTCACGTGAAAAAAATTCCCCTTGTTGTGAAATTTGTAGATGGAATTTTGTAAACAATAAACAGCTGTTACGAACAAAATCAACTATTGTGAATGTAAAGTTCATCATGATATTCCCGATAGCAATTTTCCCTTCGAGGGAAATAAATATTTCATGGGAACAAAATTTCACATGTTATTGCCGATAGGGGTGATTAAGAAATTTTGTATGTCGTTCATTAATTCGGGTTTTAAAATGAGTAACTAATTCTTTAATAAATGAATTATTCAATTTTTCTATATTATTTATAACAAATTGTATTATACTCTCAAGCTCTATCAACGTTGCCGAATCTTTGCTTAATCAAGTTGTCTTAGGGAATTATACAAATCTGTCCAAAGTTTGATATCATTTTCAGTGAAAGTGGCTAATGTGAAGTCATATATGTAGTGCATGATTGACGCATTTATAAAAACGCTTTTTCTTGCAACAAAACGTAAGTTTGCAATATTTTGTGTTTATCATTAGATTTATTATATATGTATAATTTTCCTAATAATACCATCTACCTTTAACATATTTGAAAAATATAACATTTCTCCATAAATAAAAACAAATTATGGGGATATCATAAACCGTTAAGAAGATATGACCAAATCTATAAGTCTCTAAAAATTATTTTATTTTTGATTTTCCATGGAAAAAAATTTAGCCCCACTTTCCCCCAAACTGTTTTTTTAATAAAATGAAAGTTGGGAGTGTCTTGTTTCGATTAAAAAAAATAGTTTTCGGAACAGGATGAAAACTTAAAACTTTTTGTCGAATAATAAACGAAATATCAAACAAATTCTTATCTATGTATGGGTTTCGTGGGCGGTGGGCATGACCGATTTTATTAAAACTCGACATGCGTTCTTCTTTTGTTTCAAAAAATATATATACCAAATTTCTAGACTTTTACTTGGATAGGAAAAATTTTATGCGAAAAAATCTATTTGGATTGTATGGGCAGTGGGCGTGGTCGATTTTGATAAAATTTTACTTTTTTCTTAATTTAGTCCATATAATTCTCGGTGCAAATTTCAATGCTCTACGACCATTCCTTATAATTTTTGCACAAAACTGTATTGCAGTCGGATTGCACGGGCGGTATTCGGCATGCGTTCTTCTTTTTGTTTTAAAAAATATTTGTCCCAAATTTCTAGACTTTTACTTTGATATGAACAATTTTATGCGAAAAAATCGATTTGGATTGTATGTGCAGTGGATTTGGATTGTAATGGCGATTTTTATAAAATTCTCGGTGTCAAATTTCAGCACTCTACGACCATTCCTTATAATTTTTGCCAAAAAATGTATGAAGCCATCCCTCTGTGTGGTGGTGTAGGGTATAATTACCAGTGTACTTTCATCGCATGGTTTAATCGACTCAGAAAGTGATTCAACACAGAATTGGTCAAACGAAAAAAGTCTAAATACACCCTACGATTTTGAAGTTTTTGAGAATTTTTGGCCAAAATTAAAAAATATGTTATAGCAATGTTTAAGGTATTTAATATTAAGACTGTTTGAAGTAAAAAAGAATATGAAAAAAAATGTAACATAGAAATTATTGGGGAAAAACTTAATAATTAGCGGGAAAAAAGTCTACATACAACGTAGTATCTTCTAACATCAAATATAATATTAAAAACAAAGAAAAGGATTTAAATTTATTAAATTTAAATTTACAAGCATTTCAATTGTTAAAGTGATAATTAAAGATTTTTTTTGAATTTTTATCATTGAAAATGGCAAATTGAAAAGAGATTCATATTCCAGTTCGGAGTATGGTCGTATATCTCCGAAAGGAAAATAAATCTTATGGAGAATTTGCTAAGACAACAAAATTAAGTAGGCTACTGTACAGACGATCATAAAAAAAATATAATAACACCAATAGAACAGAATACAAGCCAAGATCTGGCAGACCTAAGAAGCTTTTGAGACGTGATGTTACCAGTATTTTGAAAGTAGTGAACCAGTAGCTCGTTTCTGTATTCGGAAAACTTCTCACATGAAGTGTGAAACAAAAAATTCCATCGTTTCTCGATGTGCGAGAAAAAAGTGTTTCTGTATTTGAATGCGAAAACAGACATCACAGATTCTGTTCTTATTGCAATATTTCCAGTAATTAAGTGTCAAATGCAAGACAAACGTCAACGAAAGAAAGAAATTATAATAAAACGAAAACAGTGAAAGGCTAAAAAATTTAAAATGCCAAAATATAACAATTGTGCTTTATTGATTGTCATCATTTGAATATAAAACAAAAAGTATAGTGTGGCGCTTATAACTGCTGAATTTAAAAAAATAATTTTGAAACACATTTTTGTGTACTTACATGTGTATATATAATTATATTATTCAAACTCTGTACTACTTACATTTTCGGCTGATTTGGGTTCCATATTTATACATACGAAGTTAAAAATATCTATATTTTTTAAAATTTAGTTTTTCTCACACCAATTTCAAATGTAACTTGTTTTGACAGTTCTTGTGAGAAACTTTTCGCAAAATATTGTTACAGAAACACTTTTGCTCACATCCTTCCAATAATTGCTGGAAAATTATTTAAATGACAGATAATTCTCGCAAACTCAAGATACAGAAACACTTGTGCGAGAAAAAACATATTTTGTTTAATTTTACACTGTTTTTGTTGCAATTCAATCGTTTCATGCGGAAAGTTTTTCGATTCGAGAAATACAAAAACGGGCTACAGGATCCGAAAATAAACGCCCCAAATTTGGCGGAACAGATCGAAAAATGTTCTAATAATATTATTACTTCACGAACAATTATAAACATTTTACATGACAATGGATTTAATAGCAGAACAGCACGCAAAAACCACGCATTTCAGCGAAGAATCGTAAACTTTGGCTTGAGTTTGCTAAAGCTCATATGGACAAGGGTATGGATTTTTGGAATCGTGTTATGTTTACAGACGAAAGTAAGTATAATATTTTCGTAAGTAATGTCCGATCCAAAGTTTGCAGAAAAACAAACACTGCACTTGATCCAAAAAATATTATACCTACAGTCAAACATGATGGAGTGGGTCGTTTGGTTTTTATCGGGCGTAGCATGGACCGCTATCAATAAAACATATTGCAACAAAATATTAAGGCATTTGTTGATAATTTGGGCCTGGGAAATTAATGGATTTTCCAGCAAGATAACGACTCTAAGCATACTGTGCACTTTGTTCGAGACTGGTTTCTTTATTATGCCCCAAGACAGCTATATTTACCACCCCAGTCACCAGACTTAACCCAATAGAGCACATATGGGACGTTTTGTAAAAATGCGTGCGGAAATATGAGATCAGTAGCCTTGAACAGTGTGACCAGGTTTCAAAAATTTTTGCAGCTAAATTTTTTTTAATAATGTTATGAAGAAATTCTTCACTATTTGTACCGTTGTTTCTACAAATTATGTTTGATTATATAAATAAAACAACATCGAACTCAAAAACAAAACAAATTATTTATTCTCTTCAAGAATCGTAAATTAAAATTATAAAACAAAAATTAAAACTATATATTTTTCAGTCTTTATACATATGTATATGTAAATAGATATGTCATCATATATAAATACATAAAACAATTTTGGACAAAAGCGACCATTAATTCATGTAACATTTTATATATTTTATATGTTCTAAAATGTCATAAAATTAAAAAATAAAACTTCTGCATTACTAAATGGCAAAACTAAAAATTTCATAACAAAATTGGACAATTCCTTGAAGGGATTTTCATTCACAGCATTCATAAACTTGTATCCAAAACTCAATAGTTGTCTTCTGATTTTGCCACTCGTATGAAGTTAATTTTTGCCATTGTAATTCTAAAGTTGTAATTTCATCATTTGAAAAATTTATAATTTTTTGTTTAAAATTTTCATATAATTTACTTTTAAACTATTGTCAACAGCAAAGAAGTTAATATTTTTAAATTTAACAAATTTTTGGGCAATCTTTGCCTTAGTTAACATTAACTCTGCTATGAAATTTCTACATATTATTCTAATTACTTTTTCAGTTTCAGAATTTATATTTGTTATTGATTTCAAAAAATTTTCAAAATCATAATTAAAATATGGTGTAAGTATATAAAAATTTTCTAAAGATAAAGTAAAAGGATTAAAATATTCAGATTTTAAAACTGTTTGACATGAAAGATTTTTTAAAAGAATGTGTAATTCTGAGAATAAGAGTGTTGGATCGGCGTCATTACTTTCAAACATTTTATTTACTTTTTGCATATCTGATAATAAAGGCTTTAAAAATTTTAAATACAATAAATTTTTATCTGCATATAACTCTTTTAAAATTTTAGCTTGATGACAAGATTCGGAAGAAGCAGCAATTTCAAAATGGGTTTTTAGCTCCAGGCATTGAGTTTCTATACGATTTACAGCTGTTTCAATTGACAACCACCTGGTGTCACAGGCTCTTACAATTTTTAACACTAAGTCTACAACTGGCATGAAATGTTTAACATTAACATGATGTTAGTGTTGGGTATATACTCATCATTTTAGGCTTTTATCAATGCCCAAACACGCCCAGCTGTTAAGCAAGTAGTCAATGTATCCCTTAAAGAAAGTAATTGTCACAAATATCTTATCACTTGGCTGACACCATTTTATATATTTGGTCATTTGACACGTGTGTGCACTTTGTAGTGCAGATAGAAGACAATTGGTTACTTTATACATCCGAAGTAATCTAGCGTGAAGATAATTGACACTTAAGTGTCTCTAAGTAATCTGGAGTGTAGTCACTTTAAATGTTTTGTGAGTAATTCGTACAAACTGGTTTTTACAAATTGTGTTGATATAATTCTCATACAATTTATTTTTATTTTTGCTTAAGTATACTGATATCACATGTAACATATCATGAAGTCAATAGTCACTTTAGTGTCTCTTAGTAACCTATGGTGAAGTCACTTCAAACTTTTTTTTGTACTGCACTTTATTTTACCCACCAGAAGCGTTGACTATTTTCGATCAGCTATCAGATAGTCCCATTGTAATCAAAAGGGTCATGCACGTGTTAAAATAACTAGTCAAGTAGCTGATCAAGTAACCAGTTACAAAGCTAGTAAGACAACTGACGCTATGTAACCAGTATGTGAAGCCAATGCGTTGCCTACTTTGGACCAGCTATTAGACAGTCCCATTGTAATCAAAAAGAGACAATTGACCCCCTGCCTAGGACATGCTCGTGTTAAAATCACTAGTCACGTGGCTATTGAAGTAACTAGCTCCCACCCTAAATGATTGGTAAAATGACTAGTTCGGTACTGTCTCCTAGAACTGCTGGGATGTTTTAACAGCATTTCGTGTCTGTGGTAGACGGGGTGTAATATCGTCATTTATTCGTGGTTACAATCAATCAAATTTTAATTGTAACAGGGGTAAAAATTAAAAATAAATTGAAGCTAGAAAATGCTAAACAAATTATTAAAAAATGCCAAATACTAAATCGAAAATTTGCAGCTAAATCAAAATAAACAAGTAAGAAAGTATGGTCGGTCAAGCCCGACCATATAATACCCTACACCAAGTAAATGAGTAAAAATATTTTTCTTTTAAAATATCAATAATTTATATTTTTGAGTGATTTTCGGAAGTGGGCCTTATATGGGAGCTATGACCAATTATGGACCGATCACCATAAAATTAGGTCGTGTGATTTATGTCTATATTAAAGTTAACTATGTTGAATTTTATGTGTATACTAGGGTATTCAATCGATTAACCGTTAATCGGTTAACCGATTAATTTTAGACGGTTAACTGTTCGAATAATTTGAAATTGCCGATTTTCAAATAACAAATAAACCGATTAATTTGTGTCGATTAACCGATTAACCGAAAATCCTTTTTTTTGCACTTAAAAAAATGCTTTTGTATTTATTTATCCGTTTCAATTCAAATACAAATTTCAAATTAGATATTTTTTGAACATCCTATAATTATGATTAGTGAGTTGTATAACAACTGACATATTTAATTTACATGTATTTGAAACTTTGTTTATATTTACATGTATAGAAAACTTTTTTTGAAATGAGTCTTTTATCATAAATAAACGAAGCTGTTAAATTAATAAATATCTAAAACAATCCAAAAAGGAATATTCTTTATCATGTTTTGAGAGTTTTTTTCCAAGAAAAGTTTTATTAAATCTACAGAAAAAAATCGTTTAAATTATATTCTTTTTATAAAAGATTATTTCAGAAGATCTCACTAAAACCCTAAAAAAACTCACACATCGCTAATTTGTTGCAACAACGTCATAATTCAAAAAAAGTCTTTTCGAGAAAAACGTGTTTGAATATTTTATGACATTTTACTATTTCTTAAATAAATTTTCAACATATCATGCGATTTCAGAAATATAAATAGTAGATGTTAATATCTTTCTAATCTGTATTTAACCCAAATTTTTAATTATCAAATACACGAGAAAACATGAATTTTAATTTTGATGTTTACAACAAAAAAACACTCTCACACAAAAAATAATTGACTTCTTTGAAAACTGATAAAACTATATGAAAGATTATAGAACAGCGCATATTTTGTATTACTCAGTTCAAAAAACAAGGATTTTGAGTTATGACGATGTTGCAGCAAGTAGGCGATATGTATACAAAAATGATCTCAAATACCTTATTTGCTGTTTTTTATGTTTTTGTACACAAAATTTGTTGTTGTATTTTCAATTTAAAATTAAAATAGAAATTATTCGGTTAATCGAATAATTTTAAATTAACCGATTATTAACCGAATAAATCTAAACCTCGATTAATTATTTGCTCGATTAACCGATTAAACCAGAAACCCGATTAATTGAATACCCTAGTGTATACCAACATTTTTAAACGATTTATGCACGTTAAAGTGATTTTCGGAAGCGGGTCTATATGGGAGCTATGACTAATTATGGACCGATCGTAAGAAAATTTGGTGACATGAATTTTGTATATATAAAACTTATTTGGAGCGCAATTTGTGTAGATACATAGATAAATTAAACATTTATGACCGATAAAGTCCAATTTCGAGGGGACATTTGTATGGGGGCTAGTTGAAATAATGGACCGATTTCAGCCAGTTTCAATAGGCTTGGTCCTTGGGCCGAAAAAGTAATATGTACCAAATTTTATCGAAATATCTTCAAAATTGCGACCTGTACTCTGCGCACAAAGTTTACATGGACAGCCAGCCAGCCAGCCAGCCAGCCAACCAGACGGACGGACGGACGGACATCGTTTAATCGACTCAGAAAGTGATTCTAAGTCGATCGGTATACTTTAAGGTGGGTGTTAGACTAATATTTTTGAGCGTTACAAACATCTGCACAAACGCATAATACCCTCCCCACTATGGTGGTGTAGGGTATAAAAATGCAAAATGGTCACATTGGCCTTGAAACATTAAAAATCGTTAATTTTTTTTTTAAATTTTATATAAAATTTTTAAATAATATTATTATATATATTTAAATAATATATACAATAAGGGTCGTTCATTAGGTGATTATCTTTTTTCCCAACGAAAAACTGCAGATTAATGAAATTTGGTTTTCTCAATGTCTCATTTGCTTCTATTCTGTCGCAAAGCTAACCCCACCTCATCTGCCAATTATTTATTTATCGTACAGATAAATTCAATCAGCTGACTGCGGTTCATAGTTTTTATGTGTTTGTGTTTTTGCAAACGAAATTAAGTAGATTTTATCAAAAAAAAGTTTAATAGAGGAATTAACATTAATTTGATAGAGGATGAACTCGAAGAACACGAGTTCCAAGTGAATGCTGAAAGAGCAGGATAATGAACTCTTCAAAAGATTCCGGCTGTCGATGGCCACATTAAACAGCTGATTTATGTAAACATGTTGTCACTTGAAGGCAGGGTTCCCAACTTTCACATTTATTTTGAGAGGTATTGTCATCTAAAAATAATGTTTTTGTCGGTATATTGAGAAAAAATTGTTGACGGACAGTTTATCGGCCTAATAAATTTATGTCGACATTTAGTAACAGGCTGTTTGTCGATACATTGAGAAAACGGGCCTAAATGTTGAATCTGATTCTCACGAAATTTAGTGGGGTCATTTTGTCTGAATTTGATATCGCATTGACAGTATAATTTTTGGGTACTTAAGAATAACTTGTGCTGAATTTTATCGCCATAGTTCGGCGAAAACATTTATAAAATGCATTATAACCATCCACATATAGTGATATAATAATATTGAATAGTTTATAAGTCACCAAACATATGGTGCTGATTTAAAATCTATTCACTAAACTAAACCGCCCACAGTAGTTTCTAACCCACTATTTAATACATGGTATTGTATTGACATGTTATCATTTATTTGTTTATTTATTTCTAAACTGGTTTTCCATTGTTTATACGTATCGCATTAACTAATAAATACTACTCTTCTTCATCATACACCCCCATGTATTCACTCAGCAATGCTATATTACTACTTGTACAACATACTACTTCTCTGTGGCTGTTACAGTCAGTGTTGCCGTTTTGGTTATTTATATCGATATTTTTATTTTATATTCATATTACATAACCTATTTTTTGGAGTTTTTCTTCTATATGGGTATGTTGGGTAATACAGCATAGAATATGAAATTTTTAAACATATGATTCCTTTTAGTATAATAATTCTGATGAATGTTTCTTTTAGCTTTATTGAGGATAAATAAAATGTTGTATTCCGAAAATTCTAAACAAGAATGTTTATTTTTAATATTTAACTAGGTTCTACCTTTGCTGTTGGTTTAGATTTTATTAAAAATACTCTAACTAAAACTACCAATGTCATATGCATACAGACATCTGTATAATACTGTATTTACATGAGACAATGATATTTCAATTCAATTCGTTTTATTTATTAAAAATTTCATTAATAATTTATTTTATCAAAATGATAAAATAGTTTTCTTGTTATAGCCAGTAACGCAAATGAAAAATGTTCAGCTAAAGTGTTATATTTGAAAATCTATGCCACTATTTAAAAAGATATGTATGTTTAAGTTAGGTATTTCATGTAGAGGTTGGACATAATAAAGTACATTTTAAAAACATTAAAAGATTTATATTCAGTAAAAATAATTGTGTAAAATAAAAAAAATATCAAAAAGAGGCATGAAATTGGAAAAAAATATTTTTAAAATATTTAAAATAAATTAAAAATTATTTCTGTCGATTTTTCGGAATATTTTACTTTTTGAATTTATTTTCATAATATTCTAAATGTTGAAATCTTGCACATTCATATGCTACTCAAGACATTCAGCAGCACAAAAGTTACTTCAGATCGTTGGGTATTTATTTACAAAACGAATGAGTGTGAATGAGGAACAATAACAACCAACGACAGAACAAAACAAGAGAGAGTATTTGACAATAAGAGTAAATATACAAATACCCAGCAAAAACTTTTCTTACAAATAAGCCGAAAAATAAGGGGAATTTGACGATTCAACTACTTATTTTTCTACTGAAAGAAGTCATTATTTTTGTTCGCGATGTCCCAAAAGTAATCCTTTATATTTTGGCCAGAAATAAGTTGTTTTGTTAGTAGAGTTATTTATAGAATTTTTATTTACACAAAAAATAAAAATAAAAAAAAATAAGTCGCAGACCCGATTCGAACCTATACTATAGTTAATGGTATGTGATTTCAGGTCACATTGAAGCAGTGCATACCGAGTTTTTTTATTATTAAATGTTCGTGTGTATAGGAATTTCTAAATTCTACCCAGCGGCGAAATTTTTGAGGCCTTCAGCTGTAAGACCTTCCTGGACCTTTTTTTAGATCCAGTACTCATGCTCGCTTGCCTTCTCAGGAAGATCTTATGGAAGGCCTACCTGCTCCCTTCTTTTTGTTGCTACAAACGTAGTACAAGCAGAAAATACCGTTAAAAACTCACATTCCAAAGACAAAACTACAAATACAAAAAAAATGCAAAAAGTGAAGAGAAAAAATGAAGTAAACTAGAGTAACTTCGGGTAATGTGGACTACCGTTTTGTTTTTTCTAAATTTTGGCCACAATATATATGGATATTAAAAGAGTTGTGAAGCAATAAATTAGCTAATGTATTCTCTAATGGTTTTTGCAGTTGAATATTTTTTCCGTTAAAGGATAAAAAATTTATGTGAAAATATTGTAAGGAACCCAAAAATCAGCATTAAAAAAATTGGAGGGTAATATGGACCACTATATGAGGCTAATGTGGACTAGTATTTAATACATAAAATTCATGAACCAGCTAATCATGAATGATTAGCTGGTTCGCGTTCGTGGCTTAGATAGATTGCTTACAAAGTACATAGTTATTGTCGGGTAATATGGACCAGTAGTACATAATCAAGTAATTTAAGTGGTCCACATTACACGAACTTGGGTTACAGTGGTAAAAAGTTATTTTTACCTAATAATCTAAATGTGCTTAAATTCTTACCAAATATATGCAAAACTACGTGTCCACTTTAACTATATAAAACAACCAAACATTAAATTCTACCAAGTAACTGTACCAAATTTTGTTTCTTACTTGAGCCGAAAAAAATGTTGAGCTGTCGCATTAATTTCAATACAAGAATAAAAAGTCAACATATCAATAACTCATGAAAGCAAATGTGTAATTGTTGTTTCAAACAAATTGTAAAATGTACGACAAATCAGTTTTATCATACCTTCAATAGTTTCTGAAAAAAGACACTGGTCCACATTAGACGCATAGTCCACAATACCGAAGTTACTCTAATATAGTTTTGCTTTAGTTCTTGGACAAAGCGGTTGTGAGAATTTTTTACTTGATCATTATTGTATTTTATTATAAAAAATTTAAAATAAATAAGATATCGCTTAGGCCGGGTAAGTTATTAAATTTTAAACATATGTAGTTTAGGCTTAATCAAAGATACAATTTATACTATATTAGCCGTCAATTGCAGTAAATATACATTTTTATCAATCTGCATACTAAAAATATAGTTACTATTATAATTTTGTATAACTGTGCTAATATAAATTTGCTGTTACTATTCATATATTACTATACAAATTGCAATGTTAGTTTGCAATTTCTAGTAGCAGATACAACCAGTTGTCAACTCGTTATTGTAGCACAACAACCAAAATATATGTTCGTGCTATAGCACCGTACACACTTTTTTGGCGAACTAATATTGCGCGTCAGCATTCGTTTTTGTTTTGTTGTGCTAGCAATTTTCTCTGGCAGCAATTTACATTTCTTTGGTTGCTCTGCTATGGGTGCATTGATATTTCTTGTTTTTTGGCTATTTGGATGCTGCTAGTTATTTTATTGTCAAGTATGTAATACGAAATAACGATTATTCATTAGTGTAAATATTTTTGAATCTAACTGAGATATTGACTTGCATTTTTTTTGTAAGACCAAAAATTAAAATATCTAAACAAGAAAAAAAATGTTCGGAATAAATGTAGATCAAATTGTTCCTAATATGTATTTGCAATCCTATTAAAATTTTGATAAAAATTTTAGTTTTAGAAACTCAATAAATATGTAATATGTAACAAAATCTTTATTTATTAGCAAAACTCAATGAAAATTACGAAGTGTAAAAAAACTTTTCAAATGGTCAAAAGGAATCCCACAATTCCTAAAAATTTAAACGAAAATCCCGAAAATGGTATTTTTTACAATTTTAACCATAGGGTCTACATTTACTTCGGGGCTGGGAAAATACTTTGGGGATAAATAGGGAACACATCAAGGTTTCTAAAGCTGCTTTCCGTTTTTTGATCCCAACTTTGGGATTTTAGAACATGTGGCCCAAAGTTGAAATTTTTATCAAAAAATAGGTCAAATTCCGCAAGTAATATAAATTTCTCGATGACCACATGTAATGCTGAATGAGACCGTTCGTATTGTCGCTCTCTGATGATGCAGAATATGCAAGAATTTAGAGTAGACCCAAGATGTATTAACAAGGTGTCAGCGTAACTACAACAATACAAGAACAATAGTAATTTTTGTTTGTGTAAAACTGTGTAAACTGTCAAAAAAAAATTCACAAAAACGCACTTTTTGAAATAGTTTTTTTTTAACAATTTTAAATATTTTATGCACATAAAGCGGTAACAAATACTCACTTTTTTAAATATAAAATAATCTTTTTAATCTTATAAAAAATTTAAAAATGTTTGTAAACAAGTTTTTGACATTTCACGATGCAAAACATGAGTAGAGCAAAAAATAGTCAGTACCAAAGTAAATTAATAAAGTAGACTCAGTAGAACAGCTGACTATTTTTTTTACTTTGGTCTGAACTGTCAATTCACTTGTGGTTGTTGTGGCGAAAAATACAACAAGCCCAAAAGCAAAAACAACAACAGGCAACTTTGACAGCTCAGACCTTAAACCAAAAACAAAATTGCTTGTGGTTTTTGTAAATGTTGTATTTGTTGTAGTACTGTCGCTACTTTATTAATTTACTTTGGTCAGTACTCAATGCCTTGAGTAGACCCACATGCAATTTTTAATAACAAATAGAGAGCAATAAACCAGAGATTGAGAAAATGGGGGTGAAACTTTTTTAGAAATATACATTTTTTTGGCAAAACTTTTAAATTTTGTTTTTTTAAAATGGCATAAAAATTTCTAAGTGCATAGAAAACAAAATTTACAAACAAATCAAGCCCTAAATGATTAAAATATGTCCACAACTTTCATCCTTACTTAAGGGTAATTTTATTGCGGAATTTCGGTTTTATAAATGCATATCTGAATCCAAGGTGTATTCAATAAGGTGAAGTTACCAACACAGCTGATTATTGTTGGTTCATTTATGTTGTGTTTTAAAGTGTCAGTTTTTTGATTTTTGTTGTTGACATTTATATTGAAAATAATAAACTAAAAACGGGTGTTGCTAAAAGGACTTATAATTGCATAAGGATGATTGTGCTAAAATTCCCATTTTTGCAAGGACAAAATTCGTTGACGTGAATTATATCATTATTAATTTGAAAAAAAATCTAAGTTTCTACATTTTAGTTCCAATGGAATAATTTTATTAGAGATCATTCCTGATCTGTACAAACTAAACTTCATTGTTATCTTGATTTTTTTTTCCCAATATTTGTCTGACTTCACCAAGCTTTTTATTCCCGTTCAACGATATTAATTTCCTTAAAATTTCTCGGAATGGAACAAAAATTTAATAAAAAGTGTATTAATAACAATCAAAACTGCAAAAATATTTTATTTTGCACTTTAAATAATATTGAATCCTTCAGAATTTTTACCGAATAAATATAAAAAATAAAAACTAAGACAAGAATTTTTTTGAGACATATAAAAAATAATTCTTCGGATGTGAATAGTATTAAAAATTTAGTAACGAAAAAAAACTGTACTATAATTTACTGTTCGGTGTTTTAAATGTTTTATGGATTTAAGGCTGATGAATTGTATGTTTCCCTTTAAATAACTAATATTTTTATAAATAAAACATTTAACATGATTTAAAGTTGTGACGATTTTGTAAAATTGTTGTGACGAATTTGACGATATTTTTTCTTAATTTTGACGATTATTTCCCAAAAAGGCTTAAAAGCACTGACCTTCTATGAATTCGTCTTGATCTGTGGCTTGCCGTTTAGCAGCATTGTCAATTTAGTGCTTTTCCATAACCCAAGAGTCGCTTTTTTGCCAATTAGCCCATTAAAAAAAGTCGCTAGATTGGCGCGTTTTACTTTAATATTTTTTTTTAATATACATAATTTTGTTCAAATTTAAAAATTGTATCTTATGATTTTACCATCTATTAAGCCAAACTGGTCGACTTCAGAACTGATGAAAACTGTCTACGTTTGTGAGTATTTATCTTCAATTATTTAAATATGAGATGTGCAATTTTATATTTAAATTCCTCCTTTGGGCCTGTAAATGTTGGAACAAGTTAACATATACTCAAAACTTCCATAAAATAACTTGGGAGCAATCAATTCAGAAGAAAATCAATTTGTTTTATAAATTTTTCTTTTAATACAAACTTTTATCGAAGAATCCATCTCATATGAAAACAATATTCATAATTTTTAACGCTTTATAGAGCGATTTGATCAGAAATAGTTCGAAATATATATTTTTGGGCTGATTTTAATGAAACATTAACATTTACAAAAACAGTGCATTCTAGTATATTTAAAATTATCTGACCTATAAGATTCTGTATAGGTTTTACTTAAAATTTATAACAGTAAGGAAATTGAAAATAATTTTTCCCGAAAATCGCAGTTACGGAATAATTGTAGGAGGTATTGACATAATTATACCCTACACACCATAGTGGGAAGTTTATAATACGTTTGTGCAGATGTTTGTAACGTCTAAAAATATTAGTCTAACACCCACCCAAACGATGTCTGGCTGGCTGTCCATGTAAACCTTGTGCGCAAAGTCCAGGTCTCAATTTTGAAGATACATATTTCGATAAAATTTGGTACATATAATGTGTTCGGCCCAAAAATTGCATTTTGTTATATTTTTTTTCCATTACTCCTCTTGGGAGCATATGGCTTCCACAAAGCATCTCCATCTTACATGATTTGTTTCTGTTGTTTTCGCATGTAAGATTGCACTGTCCTAGATCTTGGAGTATAGTGCGTCTCCATGTATTCTTTGGTCGACACCGGCTTCTTGAACCTTAAGGGTTCCACTCTAGCGCCATACTTGTTATACTGTCAGGGTTCTTTCTGATAGTATGGCCGATCCACCTCCAGTGTTAGTATGGGTTTCTCGTTGGTGAGGTTCCAGAGATCCGTATTGCTGATGCACTTGTTAATGAATACCTGTAGTTTTTGCCTGATGGTGTTCGATACTAACCAAGTTTCACTTCCGTACAGCAGTAGACTTTACACATGCGTTGAATATTCTAAGGTTGGTACGTCTGGATATTTGAGAGTTTCTCCATACTGGTTGTAGTCTTCCTAATGCCGCTCTCGCTTTATTGAGCCTGTTATTTATGTCTGTTTCAGCGCCGCCATTTGTTTATATTGTACTGCCTAGATAGCAGAATCTTTCTACGTATTCAACTGGTATGTTATCGGTGCTAACGTTGTTGATTCTCATAGCTTTGTTTTTCTTGGTCGTAAAAGTTCAGCTGTGGTTTCGATGTCAATCCGAAGAATTTCTGAAAACAATTGTATTCCGAATCATCAATTTGGATTTAGAAGAAAACACAGTACTATCGAACAAACCCATAGACTTGTAAATATGGTGAGAAAAGCGTTTGAAGAAAAGAAATACTGTTCCGCACTCTTTATCGACATCTCTCAAGCGTTCTATAAGGTATGACATGCTGGATTAATATACAAATTGAGTAAAAATTTACCGGCAAACACACATAAGCTGTTGGAAAGCTATTTAACTGGTCGAACATTTAAGGTTAAAGAGGGAAACTTTTTAAGTACTGCACAACCCATTGAAGCTGGAGTCCCCCAAGGCAGTATCCTGGGACCTTTTTTATATTTGATATATTCGTCTGATATGCCAACTAACAATCGCACTCATACATCAACATTTGCTGATGATACTGCTATTCTAAGCATCCATGAAAACTAGGGATGCCAATCCCGATCGCGAAAATCCCGGGATTTTTCGGGATCGGGATTTCCCGAATCCCGGGATTTGTGAAAAAGAATCCCGGGATTTTTCGGGATTAACAAATCCCGAAATATTATGAGATTTTTGATATTTTAGGAATATTTTTGAATCACCAAAATACTTATAAAGCTAAATTTCAGCATATTTATAATAATCTCGCTTCAAATCCAAACGCATCCAAGCACGTCTCCCTTCCATTGACAGGCTTTTACATAATTTACACTTTTACGAAATTTATGTTCAAGTTATTTTCTGAAGGGGCAAATGTAGTCCGATTTCCGCAGTACTTTACAGTATAATTTCAGAGTACTTACAACTTATTTTGTGCAAAATTTTGTAAGGATTGCCGCATAATCAAGATATTTATGACTGCTCAAACAGTACTCCGGGGGACATTGTATGGAGCTAGGGGAAATCATGGACCATTTATTTTAATTTAATGCATTAGTTTTTGATTTGTTATATTTTTACTTAAATATATTAATGAAATCAATAGTTTTTATTGTTGAATTTGTTTTTGACGTTTAACTAAAATCTCGAAGTCCCGAAAAATCCCGAAATCCCGAAAAATCCCGGGATCCCGAAAAATCCTGGGGTCCCGAAAAATCCCGGAATCCCGGGATTTACATTTCTAAAATCCCGAATCCCGGGATTTGTATAACCCAGTCCCGTTTGGCATCCCTAATGAAAACCCTCAACAAGCGTCTCGTTACTAACAAAACCACATATTTGAATTAGAAAAATGGTTAAAACAGTGGAAAATTAAAGTCAACGAGCAAAAATGTACACACATAACATTTACATTGCGTAGAGAATCATGCCCCCTATTCATATCAATAACCAAACAATAATTCAACAATCGGAAGTGAAATACCTCGGAATACATCTCGATCGTCGCCTTACATGGAAAAGTCGTATAGATGCAAAGTTGACTCAAATGAATTTGAAATCAATTCAAATTAATTGGCTTATTGGCAGAAACTCCACGCTTAGTTTAGATTGTAAACTTCTACTTTATAACATGATCATAAAACCGATATGGTGTTATGGCATACAGTTATGGGGCACGGCCTCAGCGTCAAATGTAGAAAAGATCCAAAGACGCCAAAACAAGTTTCTAAGAATGATCACAGTTGCCCCCTGGTATATCAAAAACGCGAATATACACAGAGATCTAAACGTGCCCATTGTAAAAACTGAAATCTCGAAAAATGTACAAAAATATTTAAAAAAACTTGAAGTTTACCCAAACCCGCTGGCCCGCAACATATTAGATAACCGTGGCCACACTCGATTAAGAAGGAGGACAGCAGACCTAATCTAGAAGGAAGAATGCCAATTTAACCAAAACAACCATGAACACAAAATTTTTTCGTCCGGCACTGGCTGGACTAATTAAATAATAATATTAGATATAAGATTTGAACCACTTATTGTTAGTTCATTAAATAATGAAGATACAATAAATAAATGATGAAAAAAAAAATCCGAAGAATTTCAGCTGATAAACCATCACCTGCTGCCCTGTTATTTCTTAACTTCCCGATGGCCTCCTTAATCTCACTTATACTGGGGGTGCTGCTTGATATTCTTAGGATATTTTCTGCATGGCTGTTGTCTTCAATTTCGTTGTCATAGTAGTTGCATCCGATGTGATGTTACTAATTTCTTCGAAATGTTCTCTCCATCTTTGTGTCTGTGCATCATTGTTTGTTAATAGCGCACCACTGCGATCAGCGACTGGTTTGTTCCTGTTACACTTTCGATTGGTGAGACAGTTTATCGTCTGGTGTAGTTTTCTCATGTTGTTCTGCCTAGCCGCTTCTTCTGCCGACATTGCAAGCCGTTATAGGAACTTTCTTTTGTCTCTTCTTGCAGCTTTCTTTACTTGTTTTGCCAGTAGTTGGTACTGCTGTCTCAAAGTGTTGTTGTTGTCTAACTACAGCATGAGTTCACTTCTTTGAGAAACCAGATTCCAAGTGTCGTCTGATATCCAGGCCTTTCTTTGTGGTTGCGCTATACCCAATGTTTCTTCTGCGACTCGGTTATATGTAGCTGTGATATCTTCCCATAAGTGGTGTTGGTTTATTTGTAGCTGTTCATGAATTTTCGCCGCTAGCGTGTTCTTAGTATCGTTATTTTGGAGTTGTTGTAGGTAGAGACGTTTTCGTCTTGTGTGCCTTATTGTTCTTCTTTGCCATTTCAGTTTGATCATAATTTCGCCTGTGATGAGCTCATGATCATTGCCGATTTCAGCACCTCTTCTGTTTCTGAAATCCATTAAGGAGCTTCTCCATCTTTTGCTCACGCATGTCCACGATATTTGTGTATCTCCTTGTGCGGAAAGATGGAGCCTCCTATGACGAGTTGAAATGTCTGGCATAGTTCGATTAACCGCTCCCCATTGTTGTTTCTAACTCCACAGTCGTGCGTAGCAATTTTAGTGTTGATGTTGGTGTTGTCACTTCCTATCTTCGCGTTGAAGTCACCCACGAGTATTATGATATCTCCTCTTCGAATCTCATTGAGTGTGGTTATTAATAGTGCATAGTATTCATCTTTTTTGGTATCATCAGCGTCTTCTGTCGGGGCGTAACGCTGTATCATGGTGATATGTCTTACTCTGCTCTTGAAGCGAGCCATTATTATTCGGTCTGATGTAGGCTTCCATGTTTGGAGGGAGTTTCTGATTTTCTTAGATATTATGAAGCCAACTCCACTATTGCCGCCATCCTTTCCGCTGTAGATTACAGTGTTACCATTTCCAGTGATAAGTTCATCATTATTATTCCATCTCATTTCGCTCATGCCTAGGACATCTATCTTATATGATGTCATTTGGTGTTCTAATTGTGCAAGCCTTGATGCCTCACGTAGGGTTCGTACATTCCATTGAGCTATCCGTGTTCCTTTTCGTGTGCCAAAGGTTGTTGCCATAAGATTCAGTCTGTTGTTATTTTGCCTTGTGTCAGTTTCGTTAATCGGTTGTTGTTCCAGCTAAGTATATGATAGGTCTATAGTAGTAGGTAATAGGTGATGGGACTGCCATCTGTCGTTGCCTAGAAACAACGCCCTCTGTGTTTTTTCAGTTTGTTATATATATTTGTTTTAATGATGATTATTTTTTTTATATTTTGAAAATTAAAGCAACATAGGAAATGTCATGGTATTTTAAGTCCAAACGCCGCACAGTGGCTCATTATCGTGTTTCATCGGCCAAAACTCTGTAACTTTTGAACCGATAGAATTTTTCTCCAGTTTTAATTTCATTAAAATCGGTTCAGCAGCTGTTGAGAATTTCAAAGCTAAAGTTGAACTTTTAATTTTTTATAGCATTTAGTATGAAAATGCGGATTTTTTATTTTTTGCATCAGCTTTACTTATAAAAAAGTTGTAAGCTAATAAAAACAAGTAAGGAAGTATGTTCGGCCAAGCTCAACCATATAATACCCTACACTATAATTTATTTTCGTGAATGATTTTCGGAAGAGGGCATTATATGGGAGCTATGATTAATTATACCTATCGCCATGAAATTAGGTCGTGTGATTTATGTCTATATGGAAGTTATTTCTGTTGAATTTTGTGTTTATACCAACATTTTTAAAAGATTTATGCTCGTTAAAGTGATTTTCGGAAGCGGGTCTTATATGGAACTATGACTAATTATGGACCGATCGCCATGAAATTAGGTCGTGTGATTTATGTCTACATGAATGTTATTCCTGTTGAATTTTATGCTCGTTAAAGTCATTTTTGGAAGCGGGGCTTATATGGGAAGTTAACCCTGCATCTCCTTTGGGTCAAAATGACCCAAAAACTGTATTATCGCCAAAATTCGGAAAAAATGCAAATTTTTCAGATATTTTAAAAATTTTGTTATTAAATAAATAATTTTGCAATTGAATGCAAAAGAATCGAAATGTGTACGTAATTAGCGCTGTAATGAGATATAAATGACAAAATTTGGTTGAAAAATGTTAAAGTTATTACAAATTCGCCAGACCATTAACGTGTTTCAGGCCACTTGAACAAAAAATTTAGAAAAAAAATAATTAACATATTTCGAGAGAAATTAAAATATAAGCTAATTATACCCTTCACCTTCGTGAGAAGGGTATATATAAGTTTGTCATTCCGTTTGTAATTTCTACATTTTTCATTTCCGACCCTATAAAGTATATATATTCTGGATCCTTATAGATAGCGGAGTCGATTAAGCCATGTCCGTCTGTCTGTCTGTCTGTCTGTCTGTCTGTCTGTCTGTCTGTCTGTCTGTCTGTCTGTCTGTCTGTCTGTCTGTCTGTCTGTCTGTCTGTCTGTCTGTCTGTCTGTCTGTCTGTCTGTCTGTCTGTCTGTCTGTCTGTCTGTCTGTCCGTCTGTCTGTCTGTTGAAATCAGTTTTCTGAAGACCCCAGATATCTTCGGGATCCAAATCTTCAATAATTCTGTCAGACATGCTTTCGAGAATTTTGCTATTTAAAATCAGCAAAATCGGTCCACAAATGGCTGAGATATGAGGAAAAAACCAAGACAACCTCGATTTTTGACCTATTTTTTTACCTATATCTGGATTACTAAGACATTAATATAGACAATATGGATATCTAATGATAGATATTTCAAAGACATTTGCAACGACGTATATAAGACCATAGAAAGTTGGACCTATAATGGGTCAAAATCGGGAAAAAAATTTTGAACCAGATTTTTTTTTTTTTTTAAAAATTAAAAAACAAAAAAAAAATTTTTAAAATTTAAAAAAAAAAAAATTTAAAATTTAAAAAAAAAAAATTTTAATTTTTAAAAAAAAAAATTAAAATAATCGAAAAAATTTTTTTTTCCAAAAAATTCAAAAAACAATGGAAAAAAAATTAAATTTTGTTTACCTAAAAATATTTAAAATTTTGAAGTATAATTTGGTGAAGGGTATTTAAGATTCGGCACAGCCGAATATAGCACTCTTACTTGTTTTTATTTAAAATATATCCGTATTTACTTGTGTTATGTTTTTGTCTTCGTAGGATACCGTTAACCTATTCACAGGTATGGTCAAAAAATTATTTTTTTTAACGGCTGTTTCATTAAAATCGGCCCAAAAATATATAACATTTCGCTATCTTTTCTTTAGAAATTCCAAATATTGAAAAATTTGGCCTTTGACCTTCACGATTTAAGGTTATCGTTTTTCGATTTTAGTAAAACTTTCAGACCATATTTAAAATTACAAGGACTATAATATTATGAATAGGTTTTACTTAAAATTTGTAACATTAAGGAAATTGGGCTCATTCGCCTAAATATGAAAAAAAAAATTAGTTTTTCTTGAAAATCGCAAAATTTAAATCGCAGGTACGGAAAAACTTTAAGAGGTATTGACATCATTTTTTCATATTTTTATTCCCTATTTTGATCTCAATAAATCCCAATGTGATGATCAAAAAATTCTGAAATTTCTTTAACAAAATTTTTAAAAATTTGAAAATGGAGATTTGAAACGGCCGTTAAAAAATATTTTTTTTTGGCCATACCTGCTAATAGGTTAACGAAGACAAATACTCGTACACAAGTAAATTCGGATATATTTTAAATAAAAATTAGCTTTTATTTTAATTTTTCTCGAAATATGTTAATTTTAAAAATTAACATATTTCGAGATATCAAAGATACAATTTATTAAATTGTATCTTTGATTAAGCCTAAACTACAGTGAATGTCACTTAAAATCGTACACCATCGTAGTCAAATTTTATTCATTAGTTTTAGAAAGTTGATGTTTTGGAAATATTTTAAAATGCTATTATTATATTGTGTGTGCTATTACCTATCAGAAAATTGGGTATAATTTTAAATGCTCTTATCCACAAATAAAAAAATTGGGTAAGACTTTCAATGCCCAGAATATCAACGCTTCATTTAAAATCGTAAAGGCACTAAAAAATAGCAAATGATACCCTACAAAGTATTAGGATTATTTAATATTAACATTTTTTTTAATTTTTAAAGTTTTAATTATAATTTAATATAATTGTACGAATTTAAGTGAAATATGAATTTTGTGATGTTCTTTAATTTCCATCAATATTTTTTTAACGAAATGAGGTTTTGTTAACTTTTTTGTTGAAATACATATTTTTTGTTCCAATTAATAAAATGACTTTTAATTTTTTATATAATTTTTTATATAATTATATATAATTAAATTTTTTTCCTAAATTTTATATTCAAGTGGCCTGAAACTCGTTAATGGTCTGAATTTGTAATAACTTTAACATTTTTTAACCAAATTTTGTCATTTATATCTCATTACAACGATAATTACGTACACATTTCGATTCTTTTGCATTCAATTGCAAAAATATTTATTTAGTAGCTAAATTTTTTCAAAAACTGAAAAATTTAACATTTCTTTTCACATTTTTATTCCCTATTATGTTGACAATAAATCCCCAAGTGGTGATCAAAAACTTCTGTAATTTGTTTAACAAAATTTTTTAAAATTTTAAATTGGAGTATTGAAACTGACGTAAAAAAAATTTTTTTTTGGTTCATACCTGCGAATAGGTTAAGGGTCATAGAGAAACATAGAGCGGAAACTAGAAAAAACTCAAACAAAAAATTACTCAAAATAATCACACATACGAGTGTTGTTTTTGTTTTCACATAGTTTTTTCTACTAATACATTCTCACCACTTAGGTTTTTGACAACTGAGTTAGGTCTTTGACAGGAGAGTTTCCGCTCTATGTTAAGGGTATCCTACGAAGACAAAAACTCTTATACAAGTAAATATGTATATGGGGCATTTCACGTCAAGTGAACCAACTTTTGAAATCGATGTCTTCCGATCGCGATGATTTGCACCAATGTTAGTTCTATTGGATAGTAATTCGGACAAACAGGTGTTTTTTTTATCCATATAACTTATTACCTATTGTTCTTAGCAAAATGTGTCCCAAATAGTTTAGATACAATCATTCGAAAAAAAAAATTAAAAAAATTTAATAAAATATTTTTGATTTTTTTTTTTAAATCAAAAATATTTTTGACTTTTTTTTTCAAAATGGGCCCTTTTTATTTTTTTTAAGAAAGCTTAGGTCTTTTCCTAAGCGACCTATATGGTCGCTTAGTGGGATGCGAGTGGGATATCTATCAAAAAAATATTTTGTAACTCAAGATTTAAAATTTTTGAATTTTTTTGCAAAATCAAAAACTTTGTTGACTTTTTTTAAAAAAAATGGACCCATTTTTTAATTTTTTTTTTTTTGCTCAGAAGAAAGCTTATGTGTTTTCCTTTAACACCCTTTTTGTCGCTTAGTGGGATGCGAGTGGGATATCTATAAAAAAAATGTTTTGTAACTCAAGACATACAATTTTTTACTTTTTTTTGAAAAATCAAAAACCTTTTTGACTTTTTTTTCCAAAATGGACTCTTCTTTTATAAATTTTTTTTCTCAAAAGAAAGCTTAGGTCTTTTCCTTTAAAACCTTTTTGGTCGCTTAGTGGGATGCGAGTGGGATATCTATCAAAATAAATGTTTTGTAACTCAAGACAAATGTTTTTAAATTGATTTTTTTCATATTTGTGTGTAAGTGTTTCTAAAACCTTAAAAATAAAAACCACAACAACTGACCGATAATAGCCACTGGAGGGGTGCAATATGAGGCAATATGACCGCTATTAATTTTCCACCCCCAAAATTTTTCTGAGTTTTGTATCTTGCGGCTTTTTTAGTCAATCCTAGAGGTAGTTTTCAGCGCACGTGATTTTCATTGTTAAAATATCAGGTGCCCCAGTACCAGTTTATTTATTATTTTATGACATTTGACTTTAAGAAGTGGGTGGAGAGGTAGAAGTTGACAGGTAGGTTATTTATATGGTGGTTTATTTTTATTATTATTTGTAACATTTGGTTAAACTAGGTACTTTAGTATGTAAGCCCTTCTTGACCCTAATAAAAGATTTTAGACTCATTCATTAAAACGTACTACCTATATGATCTATTGTCATTCTGAAGACATACGGAAATCAGTTTTTTAGAAACAGCGTTAAAGTTAAGACGTGTGTTATTTACATAAATACTTACAAAATTCAAAATGTCTACGACTTCTAAAAAGGCTAAGGTTGAAAATGAAATTTATTCGTCTTTTTGTTTTAATCCCTTTAACAAAATGAAGCACAGATCATCAGATATGCGAAATATTTCCGACGGCTTATTAAAAAAATTCCCTACGCTGTCAAAACGATTGAAAATTTGTGGATCATGCAGGAAAGAACTCGAAAGTTGAACGAATTTGAATAGTAATGAGCCTTGCGTTGAAGTTATTCCAGATGAAGACAAAAGTAATTCCGAGAATGAAGACAGAACTGTTGATGATGATGGTTATTCTAACTTTTCAAATTCAACGAATGAGTGTCGAAACCAATACCATAAGGATGCAGTAGATTTAAAACATGACACCGTTGCAGTTTATGAGTACCAGAAGATAATACTAAATTATCTAAAATCAAAATTTACAGTAGAAAAGGTATACTACGTTTCGGACGGAGCTCGTCAACATTTTAAAAACAAAAGTAGCTTCGCAAATCTTACAGCTCATGAAAAAGATTTTGGAATGCCAGCTGAGTGGCATTTTCATCCTACTGCTCATGGTAAAGGAGCATGTGATGGTATTGGAGCAAACCTCAAAAGAAATGCAGCGAAGTATAGCCTCCAGTGCTCTCATCAAGATCGCATCTTAGATGCGACTGCTTTATTCCATTGGGCAAAGAATTATTGTAAAGAAACTAAAATAGTTTTTAGTAGCAAAGAGGATCATGAGGAAACATTGAAAACACTAAAGAGCAGATTCGATGCTGCGGTAACAATCGATGACACTGCTCAATACCATGCTTTCATACCGCTTGTCGATGGAAGACTCAAATTAAAAAAGTTTTCTGCATCTACTCAATGCGATTTCTTTCCAAAGCCAAAAAAGAAGCCAGCAGCGAAATCAGTAGCTGAATCTAATAACGCCAAGAAAGGATTGACAAAAAAAGCAGCTAATAAAGGTGACAAATAAGGAGGATAAAAGTATGGATATTTGAAAATTTAAAAACTTCATAAATTAAGTGTAAAAATAGTTATTATATAAATTGATCTATTGTGATTAAGATTAAATTTTACTAAATTATTCATCTTTTTATTATTATTATTATATATTAAATTAATTATTATTACAAATAAATAACAAAATTAAATTATTCAACATTTCCATAGAAAAAAAGTGATTTTTATTCCTGAGGTTAACATATTATGGGTATTACAGTATCGAGGCTATGAAATTTTAGTTGGGTATGTTACATACCATCGGAAAGGCTAATGTGTCTAGTTTCTCTGCGTAAGTTTAATTTTTAAGGTTTACACACAAATATGAAAAAAATTAAAATAGTGCAAATTTAAAAACCTTTGTCTTGAGTTACAAAACATTTATTTTGATAGATATCCCACTCGCATCCCACTAAGCGACCAAAAAGGTTTTAAAGGAAAAGACCTAAGCTTTCTTTTGAGAAAAAAAAATTAATAAAAAAAGAGTCCATTTTGGAAAAAAAAAGTATGTCTTGTATGTCTTGAGGCATTTCATGTCAAGTGAACCAACTTTTGAAATCGATGTCTTCCGATCGGGATGACATTTGCACCAGGTTAGTTCTATTGGATAGTTACTCAGACACAATTTTTCAACAAGATCGGTCGAGAACTCTATGAGTTATAGGGGGTCAAATTTTGACATTTTGGTCAAACAGGTGTTTTTTCTTATCCATGTAACTTATTACCTATTGTTCTTAGCAAAATGTGTCCCAAATAGTTTAGATAGCTCTTTCTTCAATTTTTCGAAAACAAATATTTAAAAAAAAATAAAAAATTTTTAATATTTTTTATTCCGAAATCAAAAACGTTTTTGACTTTTTTTAAATGGACCCTTTTTTCTTAAAATAAAGCTTAGATATTTTCCTTGAACACCTATTTGGTCGCTTAGTGGGATGCAAGTGGGATATCTATCAAAATAAATATTTTGTAACTCAAAACATAAAATTTTTGACTTTTTTTTGGTTTATTTTCGAACTCTGCTTTTATTCCACTGAAATTCAAATTTGACTAAATTATAGTACCTGCCTAAATAAGACAGCAGGTATAAACGGTATAGTGACAAATCATACCAGTTCTTAAAGACTATTATCCTACCAACATAACAAAAAGAAGCCATCCAATTACACTATGCATCAAATGAAGACTTTTGGAAAAACACAAGAACATGACAGTATAGGTTCGACTCTACTACCAAAGGGTAGTAAAACCCTATACTCAGTTTGCCCATTTTGGTGACCGATTTTTTTTTATGGGCCCCCAAAGTTTCTGAAAATCTGTGGGGCCTCTAAAAAAGGTGTCATCAGTTTTTGGTTAACAGCTTATTCAGACTTTGTGATACGGCTTAACTTTATATGGCAATAATATAGCTAAGAGTCCGCCAAATAAATTTTGTTAAAATTTGTTTCCAAAAAATAGCTTTTTCGTGCACTTTTGTTTAAAAAATATAGGAAGAAAAATTTTTTTTTACTTTTTTTAGAATAACTTCCAGGGACTCCTAATTTTTCAATAACAATATTTTGCAAAGTTGTAGCTACGGTAAATCTGAATAACTCTTGTGAACATATCAATGCAATCCGAACATATCTAGGCATTCTAAATAGCTGTCAAAAATCACTTTGTAGCTTAAAAAATTTTAGTTTTTTACTATTTTTTGACTCTAAAACAAAATTTTTTTGTTAAAAATGTATGTTCGAGTGTATACTTCTCTATTGTGCTGGAATAACGAAAAATAGGCAAATCATTATCGGTATGATCCGGGCGCATCACTTTATGCAATCTTGATCACGCAAGATATGAAAAAACATCAACATTTTTGAAAGTGGGCAAGGTTTGTGGAGCTTCTGAAGAGTAAATATAAGCTTTTTATATAAGTTTTTGATATCGGTGGAAACCTTATGACTTGGAGATTGATATTTTAGTGAAATGATTATTTTGTGTTTTTTCGGACGTATTTTACCTTAAAAACTAACTATATTATATTTATGATTTTCCATCAAGAAAAATAAAAATTTTGAATTAATGTAAAATTTGAACAGTTACAGACATCACAATAAAATTTGGAAGTAATATAGATCTAAATGTTCTTAATTCAATGGCATCACTAATGTTGCCATTCTTTGTTTTCAAACATTGAAATTCCTAAAACGGGGAAAATGTGATCCAAAAACTGAGTTTTTTTTAGAAAATAGCCCACTTTGACGTTATTTACAGTATGATAGTAAAAACGTTTTGTATGTATATAAACAATATATAGGGCTATACAAATATGACGAGCTTTTGAGGATCGGTGCTTTGCGTTTATAGAATTTTTTACTCAAACCTAAAATTTTGTTTCAAAATTGGCCAAGTTTGGATAGGGCTTAAGTTAGTCAAGTTTTACTTTATACGATTTTGCATTAAGTTCTCTTTCCAGATCATAAAAAAATGTATATAGCCATGAAGAAAATTAGTTTTTTATAAAAGAAAAAATATGAGGACTTTTTTGGGAAAAAACTTAAAAAACACACACATACAAAGTTGAAATATATAAAAAGATGCTTCAACTTTGGATGCGTGTAACTTTTTATAGGGTCGAAATAATTGTTATCAGATATGTTTTATTTTCTTTAGAATTTTATCGCAAATATACGTCATATATAAAAAACAAATTTCGACCTTTCGTAGGCCCATCATATATAAAATACAAAAAAAAGATCGAGCAAAATTTAAAAAAAAAATAAACTTAAATATCTCTTGAACTAAAAGAGATACCTACAGATAAAAGCATATTTTTGTGGACCTTCTCAAGGACTATCGACATTTTAAATTTCAGCTCATTCGGATCATAAATGGCTTTTTGGAAGATTTTTTTTAAATATGTGACATTAAGGGTCCACTCACTGATCCCCATTCCGAACACCTCAGCCGAGTAAATAATACAGCACAACATAGAAGTGTGGACTTGATCATACTATTTTAACAAAAAATCATTGTTTTAGCGTAAAAAAATAGTAAAAACTAAAATTGTTAAGGTACAAAGTGATCTTTATGTGCTATTTAGAGTGACTAGACACGTTCAGAATGCATTGATATGTTCTCAAGAGTTGTTCAACTTTACCGTAGCTACAACTTTGCTAAATATTGTTAGTGAAAAATTAGGAGACCCTGGAAGTTATTCTAAAATAAGTAAAAAAAAAAAATTTTCTTCCTATATTTTTTAAACAAAAGTGCACGAAAAAGCTATTTTTTGGAAAAGAATTGTAACAAAATTTATTTGGCGGAATCTTAGCTATATTATTGCCGTATAAAGTTAAGCCGTATCACAAAGTCTGAATTAGCTGTTAACCAAAAACTGATGACACCTTTTTTAGAGGCCCAACTGATTTTCAGAAACTTTGGGGGCCCATAAAAAAAAATCGGTCACCAAAATGGACAAACTGAGTATAGGGTTTTACTACCCTTTGATAGTAGAGTCGAACCTATATAGTCATGATCGTATGTTTTTTTCACTGTTGCACTGTGTTATCGATAATAGTTTGCGAGTACTGACAATTTACTTCTGATCAAATTTACAAAAATCACATTTTTTTTTATAATATGACATAAAATATTTGACTTTAACAACATGCTAATTGGTAGTAAAAATGGCTACCTTAGTTTCAATGTGTTTACTATTGAATGGCATTAAAATTTTTGAAATCGGAGTTAACAAAAAGTTGGACTTTTGGCCGATGAAATTGGGATCAGAGCCACTGTTCGCCTCAGTCTTAAATATAATAAATCATTAAACTATTACAAGATTTCACTATTAGGGACAACATAATATTCATGTCAAATAATTGTTTTTAAAGCTCCGTGTAGAGTAGAAACATTTAGAGAAATTTATCCGGAATTCCTTTCACTCATGATTCAATAACCTTTGGGGTGCCTAGATAGAAAAATAAATATTATGCATTAATTACTAAAAAATTTTGATTAATACTGTCGAAGAAACTCTATAAATATCTAATTAATAGCGGTATTCACAATGTAGAGTACTTGGCCTGGTAATGTAGTAAAAGAGCACAGTATCAAAAAAATAAACACAAAATACATTATAAATTGAAATGTTTGTCAATAAATAGCTTTTCTGCTTTTTTACTAGGCCAAGTTCTCTACATTGTGAATACCGCTAATGATTTATTTCATATAATATTAAAAAGTTTTAAATTTGTGGTCTTTCCTAAATAAAATTCGATTTTAGTTACTTTAGGGACCACTGGGACCACAGGAATCACATAGTCATCGAAATTAGGGAGTGAAACTATTCTTACTTTATGTATGAATTTTCAGCATAAGGGAATATTATTTCTAAGGGTACCACAATGGGCCACAAGGCCTCCGAGTGAACTATCTAACTTGCTAGCAACCCACGTAACCTAACCTACTTTGGCACTACATGAAAAAGTTTGATTCAATTCATGTGATATTGCAATAAATTACTATTTTACAAATTTTAAAAGTTCTAAAATTGAATTAACTGTAGAACCATCCAAACAAAAAGATTGTGAATTTTGGTAATGGCATTACCAAATTACATTATTTTATTCAGTAGACTGAAAAACGACACAGTGGGGCAAAACATTTTTTGGAAATAAATCTGGCATTTCTAAACAGCTCATCCGATCGGTATAAAATTTGACATGGGCGTAGCCAGGGAGTATTCGAGTTTAAGTTACTAAAATGGGCTACAAATGATCCAGGGGCGGCGCAATGCGGGCTCAAAGTAAGGTACCTTCGACATGTAAAATTTTAAAAAACGTGCAATTTTTTGTTTCCCATCCGATTTCAATGTTTTTTATATTTTTGGAAAGCGCTCGGCTAGGTCTTGAAACATGCTTGCGTGTGCTATTTATCTCTTAGAATTTCCGAGTTATGGGCATTTAAAAATTTAAATTTTAAAATTTTTCCATATCTTGGTCCACTTTTTTAAAAATATAGGTCGGACTTTTAGACCGAATGGATTTTTATTGTTGGTTAGATAACTAAATTACGAATAACATACAAAAGATTTCAGAGCAATATCAATTATAGATCCAAAAATAAACGATTTTCAATTTAAATATTCAAAAAATAGTTGATTTTTGCTGTTTTTTGGGCGAAAAGGTGACTTAACTTTTTTTTATTAAAAAAAAAACTTTCTTTAAGAACATATAATAATTTTATATTTTGCTATAAGGTATATTTACAAAGAACATTTTGGTATAAAAAAATGTCCTATTTTTCGAGTATGTCGCCCCTACGCCCTTCGGAATGTGACCTTTTTTTATCAAAATTTCGAATTTGGGCCACATGTTCTAACATTCCAAAGCTGGAATCAAAAACGGGAAGCAGCTTTGGAAACCTTGAACCTATTTATCCCCAAAGCATTTTCCAAGACCCGAAAGAAATGTGGATCCTATGGGCAAAATTGTAAAAAATACCATTTTTGGGATTTTTGCTCCAATTTTTAGGAATTGCGGGATTCCTTTTGACATTTTGACAAGTTTTTTTACATTTTGTTATTTAGAATGACATGTTTAAAAAACGAAAAAATTTATACAAATTTTTTAGTATGAAAAAGTGCAATATTTTTGATGAACGGAGTTTTAAAGTGGCATATTTTCGAATCTAATTGAGATATTGACTTGAAATTTTATTTGTTAGGCCAAAAATTAACCTATCTAAACAAAAAAATAATTCGGAATAAATGTGGATCAAATCGCTCCTAATATTGCAATCCTATTAAAATTTTGATGCAAATTTTCGTTTTAGAAACTCAATAAATGTGTAATCTATATATATAAAAGAGTAACGTTACTGACTGACTGATTCATCATCGCACAGCCCAAGGCGAATTCATATAAGGTGACCTCATCCCTACAACAAGTACAACAATACAAAAACAACGTACATTTTGTTTTTGCTTTCTTGCCCAATCTGTCAAAAAAACAGCTGTGTATAAAGCAAGGCGAATTTAATAATAAACTGGAATTTAACAACAAACCAATGAAAGATTTATATTTATTTTTATTTATTGTTTTATTTCTTGTGGAGAATGGTAATATTATCGATGAAGAGTTCAAACGCGTGGTGAACAAAAGAAATTTAATATTAAACAGCGGAAACAAATTGGAAACATTAAAAACACCGAATTTAAAATCTATGATTTCTTAGCATTTCGCCAAATGTTACTCGGAAATATGAAATAAGTGCACACACGCATATTTTAAAATTGATTTTATTATTATTAATATCAGTTTTTAAACTTTATGCTTTTTCTCACTTTTTAAATTTTTTGGCGAGCACTAGATAGTAAACAACAAGCCAACAATTTTGACAGTTTGGGCAAAACAGCTGATGATCAGCTGGGCTAATGAGGTCACCTTATATGAATTCGCCTTGGCACAGCCCAAAAGGCTGAAGCTAGAATCACGAAATTTTAACTGTGGGTTCCTGCCTACCCAAAACGATCCAATAAGAAGGGATTTTTGGAAATTATATCTTCAAAACTAATAAAGATACAAAAAAACTTAAAATTACATGTTACTCCATTTAAAAAATAAGCTGACAGGTGTTTCGTACTTTTTCGAAATTCGAAACATTTAGGGGAGAAAACGGGTAAAAACTGTATTTTGGTATTTTTTTTGCATCCTATGTATCTTTTAAACCAATAAACATAGAAACAAATTTTAAATCGTATTCTTTAATTATCAAAAAATAAAAAATACAAGTTTGGTACTTTTTGGAAATTCGAACCCTTAAGGGATAAAAATTGTGTTTATTTTTGGTACTTTTTCATAAAATATGTTTTTCTATAATCTGACATAGACATACGAATATTTTATTATGATCTCACACCACGATACAGAAATTTATTTGAATAAAATTTTACCAAAGCAATGGGGATAAAAAAGGTACCAAAAAGGGCATAAAATCGGTAAAATATATTTTATTTGAAATTATTAAGCCAATTTTGATAATTTTTTTAACATTGGTTCCTGGATTCATACAAAAATTAACTAACAGGGTGTTATTTGGAACTCGAGTGCCAAGGTGTATATTGGGCCAAATCCGGGTAAACAGTTTGGTACATTTTTTAAAACATATTTTTTCATGGGCACATTAACACAAATTTTAATATTTTGAGACATGTCTGTAGCATAAACAATTTTGGCAAAATGGAATATTTTTAAAGTTCGTACTTGAGGGGTGTTTGAGGAAGAAAGGGGAAATTGGTACTTTTCTCCTTTTTAAATATTTTAAATTATTTCACTTATCGACATTAAAGTTAGCTGATTTGTATCTGAGTGAAGTTTGTGTTAGGCATACGGTAAAATATTTAGGTACCAAAATGTGAGAACTGAAATATAGGTACTTTTTTATTCATCTAATGGTACTTTTTGAATTTTATATGACAATGGACTTAGAAAAATTGAAATTAAGCATACACGGTCCTAAGTCAGTGAGAATTCTAGGGGGAGCCTTTTTGGTACTTTTTCTCTATTCGAATGGTACTTTTTGTAATTTCTTCACCAATGAACCTAGAAACATGAAATAAAGCTTACATGGGCCAGAGTGGGTGGGAATCAACAAGTGTCTGCTTTTTGGTACTTTTTCTATATTATAATGGTACTTTTTGAATTTTCTATAATAATGGACCTGGAAACATGAAATTAAGCGTATATGGTCCTATGTGAGTGAAAATTCAAGCGGATACTTCATGGTACTTTTTATACCCTTCACCTTCGTGAGAAGGGTATATATAAGTTTGTCATTCCGTTTGTAATTTCTACATTTTTCATTTCCGACCCTATAAAGTATATATATTCTGGATCCTTATAGATAGCGGAGTCGATTAAGCCATGTCCGTCTGTCTGTCTGTCTGTCTGTCTGTCTGTCTGTCTGTCTGTCTGTCTGTCTGTCTGTCTGTCTGTCTGTCTGTCTGTCTGTCTGTCTGTCTGTCTGTCTGTCTGTCTGTCTGTCTGTCTGTCTGTCTGTCTGTCTGTCTGTCTGTCTGTCTGTCTGTCTGTCTGTCTGTCTGTCTGTCTGTCTGTCTGTCTGTCTGTCTGTCTGTCTGTCTGTCTGTCTGTCTGTCTGTCTGTCTGTCTGTCTGTCTGTCTGTCTGTCTGTCTGTCTGTCTGTCTGTCTGTCTGTCTGTCTGTCTGTCTGTCTGTCTGTCTGTCTGTCTGTCTGTCTGTCTGTCTGTCTGTCTGTCTGTCTGTCTGTCTGTCCGTCTGTCCGTCTGTTTGTTGAAATCAGTTTTCTGAAGACCCCAGATATCTTCGGGATCCAAATCTTCAATAATTCTGTCAGACATGCTTTCGAGAATTTTGCTATTTAAAATCAGCAAAATCGGTCCACAAATGGCTGAGATATGAGGAAAAAACCAAGACAACCTCGATTTTTGACCTATTTTTATACCCTTCACCATGAGTGGCAAGGGTATATATAAGTTTGTCATTCCGTTTGTAATTTCCACATTTTTCATTTGCGACCCCATAAAGTATATATATTCTGGATCGTTATAGATAGCGGAATCGATATAGCCATGTCCGTCTGTCCGTCTGTCCGTCTGTGTGTTGAAATCAACTTTCCGAAGCCCCCAAATAACATACATACATGATTCATATATCAATATCTCCGGAATTCTTCCGGCTCGGTTGCTATTTAAAATCGAGAAAATCGGTCCACAAATGGCTGAGATATAAGGAAAAAACCAGGACAACCTCGATTTTTTACCTATTTTTGACCTATATCTGGATTACTAAGTCATTAATATAGACAATATGGATATCTAATGATAGATATTTCAGAGACCTTTGCATCGACGTATATAAAACCATAGTAAGTTGGACCTGGGCTGAGATATAACCAAAAAAACCAAAACACAATGTAATTTGTTATTGTTTTCCATGACGTCATGCAAATATATGTATAATAACAAACAAATCTTTATTTGTATGTATGTATGTATGTATGTATGTATGTATGTATGTATGTATGTATGTATGTATGTATGTATGTATGTATGTATGTATGTATGTATGTATGTATGTATGTATGTATGTATGTATGTATGTATGTATGTATGTATGTATGTATGTATGTATGTATGTATGTGTTTTTTTGTCAATCTTCAGCAATGCGAATTTATATACCAGGTGGTGTCGATTCTACAACAAGTACAACATTTACAAAAACCACTTGCAAGCAGTTTTTGTTTATGTGGTTTAAGCTGTCAAAGTTTGCCTGTTGTTTTTGTTACTTTTACGTTTGTTGTAGCATTCGCCGCAACAATCACAGTATAATTGACAGCTCAAACAGCATTAATCAGCTGTGCTATCAACACCACCTAGTATATAAATTCGCCTTGAGAGAGAGCTTTTTATAATGTGTTCTCAAAAGAGCAACTCTCTCACGCGTACACAGAACCAGTGTTGCTATATGTCTTTTGAAGAAAACTTTTTATTTCTAAGTACATACTAAAATTACAAAACCCAATTCGTACATATATGTAATCAAACTGAGATAATTTATGTGAATTTAGTGCTGGAGACACTTTCAATATATTCAAATCAATCTCCCCATTTAGTGAATGAATTTGGGGACTATCATTTTGAAATCATCGGTTCAACTTATTGATATCAATATTCCAAAAAAAATATTTTTTTAAAAATAAAACTTTTTGCGTCTCAAAAACCTTGCTAAAAAGGGAAACTTGACATATGGTAACACTGCACAGAACACATATTGTACAAAAACAACAACCACGTTGTTTGAGCACGTTGCTTTTGCGCTTATTTCATTTTTGTTGTTGTTTGTTGCTATTGTCAACAAATAATTGAGCAACGCAACCACTCCCAGCAAGGCGAATCTATAGAAGGTGACGACAGAACTACAACATGTACAAAAACAACAGGTACTTTGTTTTTGTTAAAAGATAGTCGAACTGTCAAAGTTGCCTGTTGTTGTTTTTGCTTTTGGGTTTGTTGTATTTTTCGCCACAACAATCACAAGTGAATTGACAGTTCACTTGTCTAAACAATTCGCCTTGACTCCCATATTGTTATTCTATTTTTTTAGCCGTTTTTAAACATGAAAGTAAATAACAAACATTTCAGAAAAAGCTTTTTGTTCGATTGTTGTGTTTAATTCTTTTAATACCCTTCATCATAAGTGGCAAGGCTATAACATATGTATATATAAGTTTGTCATTCCGTTTGCAATTTCTATAAAATTTTATGAAATTTCAACAGATTATGTAAACGGTTCTATATTGGATTTGCTGTTACGGTTCCATATGTGTTCTCCTATTTTAAGATTTAATTTTAATCTTATATACAGGGATGGAAAATTATATTTTTGTTCCGTATTAAAATAGTATTAAAAAATTACTTTCTTCATCACCAGAGTACTTAAAATTTTAATATTACTGTAGCTTTATGTTGTAAACAGTCATCTGTTATCACAAAATTGTCTATAGAAAGTGCTGTTGAATACGAGATTTTCTATAGAAAATGCTGTTATAATAGACAAGATTTTTAAAGAAAATGCTGTTTTTCATACGATTTTCTATAGAAAAAATACTGTTATACACAACATGTCCAAAAAATATAGTTATATATATTTATATATTTATATATATAGAAAATAGAAAATTATTTTATTTTCTATAGAAAAATGTTACACTCAAGATTTTCAACAGAAAATATAGTTATACTTAAGATTTTCTACAGCAAATATTGTTATACACAAGATTGTTTATAGAAAATATTGTTCTACGCAAGATTTTCTATAGAAAATATTGTTCTACGCAAGATTTTCTATAGAAAATATTGTTCTATACCAGATTTTCTATAGAAAATATCGTCATTTTCTATAGAAAATATTGTTATACTCAAGATTTTCTACAGAAAATGTTTTCCTACACAAGATTTTCTATAGAAAAAATCGTCATACACAAGATTTTCTATAGAAAATATTGTTATACTCAAGATTTTCTATAGCAAATATTGTTATACTCAAGATTTTCTACAGAAAATATTGTTCTACACAAGATTTTCTATAGAAAATATCGTCATACACAAGACCTTCTATAGAAAATATTGTTATACTCAAGATTTTCTACAGAAAATATTTTCTATAGAAAATATTGTTCTACACAAGATTTTCTATAGAAAATATTGTTCTACACAAGATTTTCTATAGAAAATGTTGTTCTACATAAGATTTTCTATAGAAAATATTGTTCTACACAAGATTTTCTATAGAAAATATCGTCATACACAAGATCTTCTATAGAAAATATTATTATACTCAAGATTTTCTACAGAAAATATTTTCTATAGAAAATATTGTTCTACACAAGATTTTCTATAGAAAATGTTATTCTACGCAAGATTTTCTATACAAAATATTGTTCTATACCAGATTTTCTATAGAAAAAATCGTCATACACAAGATTTTCTATAGAAAATATTGTTATACTCAAGATTTTCTATAGCAAATATTGTTATACTCAAGATTTTCTACAGAAAATATTGTTCTACACAAGAAAATACACAAGATTTTCTATAGAAAATATTGTTCTACACAAGATTTTCTATAGAAAATATTGTACTACACAAGATTTTCTATAGAAAATATTGTACTACACAAGATTTTCTATAGAAAATATTGTACTACACAAGATTTTCTATAGAAAATATTGTACTACACAAGATTTTCTATAGAAAATATTGTTCTACACAAGATTTTCTATAGAAAATATCGTCATACACAAGATCTTCTATAGAAAATATTGTTATACTCAAGATTTTCTACAGAAAATATTTTCTATAGAAAATATTGTTCTACACAAGATTTTCTATAGAAAATGTTGTTCTACATAAGATTTTCTATAGAAAATATTGTTCTACACAAGATTTTCTATAGAAAATATTGTTCTACACAAGATTTTCTATAGAAAATATTGTTCTACACAAGATTTTCTATAGAAAATATTGTTCTACACAAGATTTTCTATAGAAAATATTGTTCTACACAAGATTTTCTATAGAAAATATTGTTCTACACAAGATTTTCTATAGAAAATATTGTTCTACACAAGATTTTCTATAGAAAATATTGTTCTACACAAGATTTTCTATAGAAAATATTGTTCTACACAAGATTTTCTATAGAAAATATTGTTCTACACAAGATTTTCTATAGAAAATATTGTTCTACACAAGATTTTCTATAGAAAATGTTGTTCTACACAAGATTTTCTATAGAAAATGTTGTTCTACACAAGATTTTCTATAGAAAATATTGTACTACACAAGATTTTCTATAGAAAATATTGTACTACACAAGATTTTCTATAGAAAATATTGTACTACACAAGATTTTCTATAGAAAATATTGTACTACACAAGATTTTCTATAGAAAATATCGTCATACACAAGATCTTCTATAGAAAATATTGTTATACTCAAGATTTTCTACAGAAAATATTTTCTATAGAAAATATTGTTCTACACAAGATTTTCTATAGAAAATGTTATTCTACGCAAGATTTTCTATACAAAATATTGTTCTATACCAGATTTTCTATAGAAAATATCGTCATACACAAGATTTTCTATAGAAAATATTGTTATATTCAAGATTTTCTACAGAAAATGTTGTCCTACGCAAGATTTTCTATAGAAAAAATCGTCATACACAAGATTTTCTATAGAAAATATTGTTATACTCAAGATTTTCTATAGCAAATATTGTTATACTCAAGATTTTCTACAGAAAATATTGTTCTACACAAGAAAATACACAAGATTTTCTATAGAAAATATTGTTCTACACAAGATTTTCTATAGAAAATATTGTACTACACAAGATTTTCTATAGAAAATATTGTACTACACAAGATTTTCTATAGAAAATATTGTACTACACAAGATTTTCTATAGAAAATATTGTACTACACAAGATTTTCTATAGAAAATATTGTTCTACACAAGATTTTCTATAGAAAATATCGTCATACACAAGATCTTCTATAGAAAATATTGTTATACTCAAGATTTTCTACAGAAAATATTTTCTATAGAAAATATTGTTCTACACAAGATTTTCTATAGAAAATGTTGTTCTACATAAGATTTTCTATAGAAAATATTGTTCTACACAAGATTTTCTATAGAAAATATTGTTCTACACAAGATTTTCTATAGAAAATATTGTTCTACACAAGATTTTCTATAGAAAATATTGTTCTACACAAGATTTTCTATAGAAAATATTGTTCTACACAAGATTTTCTATAGAAAATATTGTTCTACACAAGATTTTCTATAGAAAATATTGTTCTACACAAGATTTTCTATAGAAAATATTGTTCTACACAAGATTTTCTATAGAAAATGTTGTTCTACACAAGATTTTCTATAGAAAATGTTGTTCTACACAAGATTTTCTATAGAAAATATTGTACTACACAAGATTTTCTATAGAAAATATTGTACTACACAAGATTTTCTATAGAAAATATTGTACTACACAAGATTTTCTATAGAAAATATTGTACTACACAAGATTTTCTATAGAAAATATTGTACTACACAAGATTTTCTATAGAAAATATTGTACTACACAAGATTTTCTATAGAAAATATTGTACTACACAAGATTTTCTATAGAATATATCGTCATACACAAGATCTTCTATAGAAAATATTGTTATACTCAAGATTTTCTACAGAAAATATTTTCTATAGAAAATATTGTTCTACACAAGATATTCTATAGAAAATGTTGTTCTACACAAGATTTTCTATAGAAAATGTTGTTCTACACAAGATTTTCTATAGAAAATATTGTACTACACAAGATTTTCTATAGAAAATATTGTACTACACAAGATTTTCTATAGAAAATATTGTACTACACAAGATTTTCTATAGAAAATATTGTTCTACACAAGATTTTCTATAGAAAATATCGTCATACACAAGATCTTCTATAGAAAATATTGTTATACTCAAGATTTTCTATAGAAAATATTGTTATACTCAAGATTTTCTACAGAAAATATTTTCTATAGAAAATATTGTTCTACACAAGATTTTCTATAGAAAATGTTGTTCTACATAAGATTTTCTATAGAAAATATTGTTCTACACAAGATTTTCTACAGAAAATATTTTCTATAGAAAATATTGTTCTACACAAGATTTTCTACAGAAAATATTTTCTATAGAAAATATTGTTCTACACAAGATTTTCTATAGAAAATATTGTTCTACACAAGATTTTCTATAGAAAATATTGTTCTACACAAGATTTTCTATAGAAAATGTTGTTCTACACAAGATTTTCTATAGAAAATGTTGTTCTACACAAGATTTTCTATAGAAAATATTGTACTACACAAGATTTTCTATAGAAAATATTGTACTACACAAGATTTTCTATAGAAAATATTGTACTACACAAGATTTTCTATAGAAAATATCGTCATACACAAGATCTTCTATAGAAAATATTGTTATACTCAAGATTTTCTACAGAAAATATTTTCTATAGAAAATATTGTTCTACACAAGATTTTCTATAGAAAATATTGTTCTACACAAGATTTTCTATAGAAAATGTTGTTCTACATAAGATTTTCTATAGAAAATATTGTTCTACACAAGATTTTCTATAGAAAATATTGTTCTACACAAGATTTTCTATAGAAAATATTGTTCTACACAAGATTTTCTATAGAAAATATTGTTCTACACAAGATTTTCTATAGAAAATATTGTTCTACACAAGATTTTCTATAGAAAATATTGTTCTACACAAGATTTTCTATAGAAAATATTGTTCTACACAAGATTTTCTATAGAAAATATTGTTCTACACAAGATTTTCTATAGAAAATGTTGTTCTACACAAGATTTTCTATAGAAAATGTTGTTCTACACAAGATTTTCTATAGAAAATATTGTACTACACAAGATTTTCTATAGAAAATATTGTACTACACAAGATTTTCTATAGAAAATATTGTACTACACAAGATTTTCTATAGAAAATATTGTACTACACAAGATTTTCTATAGAAAATATTGTACTACACAAGATTTTCTATAGAAAATATTGTACTACACAAGATTTTCTATAGAAAATATTGTTCTACACAAGATTTTCTATAGAAAATATCGTCATACACAAGATCTTCTATAGAAAATATTGTTATACTCAAGATTTTCTATAGAAAATATTGTTATACTCAAGATTTTCTACAGAAAATATTTTCTATAGAAAATATTGTTCTACACAAGATTTTCTATAGAAAATGTTGTTCTACATAAGATTTTCTATAGAAAATATTGTTCTACACAAGATTTTCTACAGAAAATATTGTTCTACACAAGAAAATACACAAGATTTTCTATAGAAAATATTGTTCTACACAAGATTTTCTATAGAAAATATTGTACTACACAAGATTTTCTATAGAAAATATTGTACTACACAAGATTTTCTATAGAAAATATTGTACTACACAAGATTTTCTATAGAAAATATTGTTCTACACAAGATTTTCTATAGAAAATATTGTTCTACACAAGATTTTCTATAGAAAATATCGTCATACACAAGATCTTCTATAGAAAATATTGTTATACTCAAGATTTTCTATAGAAAATATTGTTATACTCAAGATTTTCTATAGAAAATATTGTTATACTCAAGATTTTCTATAGAAAATATTGTTATACTCAAGATTTTCTATAGAAAATATTGTTATACTCAAGATTTTCTACAGAAAATATTTTCTATAGAAAATATTGTTCTACACAAGATTTTCTATAGAAAATGTTGTTCTACATAAGATTTTCTATAGAAAATATTGTTCTACACAAGATTTTCTACAGAAAATATTTTCTATAGAAAATATTGTTCTACACAAGATTTTCTATAGAAAATATTGTTCTACACAAGATTTTCTATAGAAAATATTGTTCTACACAAGATTTTCTATAGAAAATATTGTTCTACACAAGATTTTCTATAGAAAATATTGTTCTACACAAGATTTTCTATAGAAAATGTTGTTCTACACAAGATTTTCTATAGAAAATGTTGTTCTACACAAGATTTTCTATAGAAAATGTTGTTCTACACAAGATTTTCTATAGAAAATGTTGTTCTACACAAGATTTTCTATAGAAAATGTTCTACACAAGATATTGTTATAGACAAGATTTTCTACAGAAAATATTGTTATAGACAAGATTTTCTACAGAAAATATTGTTATAGACAAGATTTTCTACAGAAAATGTTGTTCTACACAAGATTTTGACCTATATCTGTATTATGGATATCTAATGATAGATATTTCAAAGACCTTTGCAACGACGTATATAAGACCATAGTAAGTTGGACCTACAATCGAAAAAATATTTTTTAACCCAAATTTTTTTTTTCACTAAATTTTAAAAAAAATTAAAAAACAATTTCGAGAAAAAATTCCAAAAAATTGGAAAAATAAAATTGAATTTGTGTTTACCTAAAAATATTTAAAATTTGTATTTTAAAGTATAATTTGGTGAAGGGTATTTAAGATTCGGCACAGCCGAATATAGCTCTCTTACTTGTTTTACCTATATCTGGATTACTAAGACATTAATATAGACAATATGGATATCTAATGATAGATATTTCAAAGACATTTGCAACGACGTATATAAGACCATAGAAAGTTGGACCTATAATGGGTCAAAATCGGGAAAAAAATTTTGAACCAGATTTTTTTTTTTTTAAAAAATTAAAAAACAAAAAAAAAATTTTTAAAATTTAAAAAAAAAAAAAATTTTAATTTTTAAAAAAAAAAATTAAAATAATCGAAAAAATTTTTTTTTCCAAAAAATTCAAAAAACAATGGAAAAAAAATTAAATTTTGTTTACCTAAAAATATTTAAAATTTTGAAGTATAATTTGGTGAAGGGTATTTAAGATTCGGCACAGCCGAATATAGCACTCTTACTTTTTTTATTATAATGGTACTCTTTTTAATTTTCTATAACAATGGACTTAGAGCCAGTTTTTGACTTCGTATTTAAATATGAATTATATTTAAGTTCTATTTAAATACGAAAATGAGTTTCTCAGTGCGGGGCAATTGGAGCTTCTTTTGTGCATTTTCCTACCAATAATTTTATTGTTTAATAAACTTTTATTTCTTATTGGGCAAAATGTATCAATTTTTGTTTTGGTTGAACAGCTGTTTTAAGCAAAACTATCGATAAATTTTTGATATTTAGTAGTGCTACCACACTTTTATCTTATTTAAATAAGACAAATTATGTAGCACTGAAAAACTCAAACTGTATTTAAATACAACTTAATTTTAAGTTAAAATTAACTAAATACGTATTTAAATAACAAGTCAAAAACTGGGCATTAGAGCCAGTTTTTGACTTCGTATTTAAATATGAATTATATTTAAGTTCTATTTAAATACGAAAATGAGTTTCTCAGTGCTTTTTTAAATGATATTTAAATGGCCAACGTTGGTCATTTAAATTCTATTTAAGTTTCATAAACTACAATATGTTTTTGACAGCTGACTTTTGTTGTTTGGTTTTTTTCACTCTATTGTAGTAAAAAAAAAACAAACAACAGCGTCTTGCTAAAAAAAGCGTCTTGCAAAAACTACAATTCCGATGCGGGGCAATTGGAGCTTCTTTTGTGCATTTTCCTACCAATAATTTTATTGTTTAATAAACTTTTATTTCTTATTGGGCAAAATGTATCAATTTTTGTTTTGGTTGAACAGCTGTTTTAAGCAAAACTATCGATAAATTTTTGATATTTAGTAGTGCTACCATACTTTTATCTTATTTAAATAAGACAAATTATGTAGCACTGAAAAACTCAAACTGTATTTAAATACAACTTAATTTTAAGTTAAAATTAACTAAATACGTATTTAAATAACAAGTCAAAAACTGGGCATTAGAAACATGAAATTAAGCATACACGGTCCTAAGTCAGTGAGAATTCTAGGGGGAGATTTGTGGTACTTTTTCTTTAATCGAATGGTACTTTTTGTAATTTCTTCACCAATGAACCTAGAAACATGAAATAAAGCTTACATGGGCCAGAGTGGGTGGGCATCTACAAGTGACTGTTTTTTGGTACTTTTTCTATATTATAATGGTACTTTTTGAATTTTCTATAATAATGGGCCTAGAAATATGTAATTAAGCGTATATGGTCCTATGTGGGTGAAAATTCAAGCGGATACTTCATGGTACTTTTTCTTTATTATAATGGTACTTTTTTTTAATTTTGTATAACAACGGACTTAGAAACATGAAATTAAGCATACACGGTCCTAAGTCAGTGAGAATTCTAGGGGGAGCCTTTTTGGTACTTTTTCTCTATTCGAATGGTACTTTTTGTAATTTCTTCACCAATGAACCTAGAAACATGAAGTAAAGCTTATATGGACCGGAGTGAGGGAATCAACAAGTGCCTGATTTTTGGTTCTTTTTATATATTGTAGCGGTACTTTTTGAATTTTCTGTAATAATGGACATAAAAATATGAATTTAATCGTATATGTTCTGAAGTGAGTGAGAATTCTAGGGGCAGACTTTTGGGTACTTTTTTTTTATTCTAATGGTACTTTTTTGAATTTTCTATAACAATGAACTTAGAAACATGATATTAAGCATATATGGTCCTAAGTGAGTGAGAATTCTAGGGATAGATTTTTTGGTACTTTTTTTTATTCGAATGGTACTTTTTGTAATTTCTTCACCAATTAACCTAAAACCATGAAATTAAGCTTATATGGGAGTGAGTGGGAAACCACAAGTCGGGGCTTTTTGGTACTTTTTATATATTCTAATGGTACTTTTTGAATTTTCTGTAATAATGGACATAGAAATATGAAATTAGGCGTCTATGGTCCCAAGTGAGTGAAAATTCAAGGCCATACTTCTTTGTACTTTTTCTTTGTTCTCATATGTACTTTTGTGAATTTACTATAATAATGGACCTAGCGTTTCCAAACGAACAATTTCAAAACCGCTGTTTCGTTTTTTTTTTGGGTTTTGTGATAATTTTAAAATATTAATTGTTATAGAAACAAAATTAGTTGATAATATAGGAAATGCTATACAAATTTAAAATTCAAACTTGACGGGTTATGGTTTAGTGAATGCGAATTCAAAAGTGATAATCAATGGTACTATTTGTTTATTGCAATGGTACTTTTTGAATATTTTTTAATAATAAACCTAAAAATAATTTAAAATTAGGCACACATGATTCTGAATGAATTTGAATTCACAAAAGGTGACTTTAGTGGTAAATTTCTTTTGCATTTTCTATAATAATGGACCCATAAATATGAAATTAGACATTTACAATTAGATTCACAAAGGGAGACTTAATAGTACTATTTCATTCTTCTAATTGGGGTGGCGAAGCGCACCGGGTCAGCTAGTACCCAGCAAAAACTTCGCTTAAAAATCTACAATGTCTTTTTAATAATGTCTTTCTTAATAACTTACTTTTTAAGTAGTAAAGTCTAAAAAAACAAAACAAAAAAACTGTTACTTTTTTTCAATTTGCACATTTTTTTATTGCATGTTTATTTTTAGAAAAACAGAAAAGAATATTGCATTACTGTGTGAAAACCATTATTTGACGCACAAAAATAATGAAATAACTAAGCAGTGGTTTAGTGAGTACAACAACAGACTAGCAAACGGATGGTTGGTGGTTCGACTCTTGGCTGCGACTTATTTTTTTTTTATTTCTTGTTTGCAAATACAAAATTTTATAAATAACTCACTAACAAAACAACTTAATTCCGGCCAAAATATAAAGGATTACTTTTGGGACATCGCGAACAAAAATAATGACTTCTTACAGTAGAAAAATAAGAAGTCGAATCGGCTTATTTTTCGGCTTATTTGTAAGTAAAGTTTTTGCTGGGTATGTAATAAAATCTTTATTTATTAACAAACCTCAATGAAATTTTCAACGTTTTTTATATTTGTCATTCTAAATAACAATTATTAGTTATCTAACTAACAAATTCGAATCCATTCGGTCGAAAAGTGCGGCCTATATTTTTAAAAAAGGGGGCCAAGGTATGGCAAAAATTTTAAATTTCAATTTTCAAATGCCTATAACTAGCACACACATGCATGTTTTTCAAGACCTGGCCGAGCTTTCCAAAAATGTAAAAATCTTTGAAATCGGATGGGAAACAAAAAAATGGCACATGTTTAAAAATTTTACATGTTGAAAGTACCCAACTTTGAGCCCCCATAGCGCCGCCGCTGGACCATTTGCAGGGTCCATTTTAATAACTTAAACTCGAATAGTCCTTGTCTACGCCCATGTCAAATATCATCCTGATCGGATAAGCCGTTTAGAAATGCCAGATTTATTTCCAAAAAATTTCGATTCTGCCCCACTGTGCGTTAGCGGTCCAACACCAGTCGAAGTCTTTTGTTCATCTTATATTAATTTATATGTTTATGTTAAAACTTACGATAAAATAACTCAAACATGGAGCAGTGAGTAAGCAGTATTTAATCGATTAACCGATTCATTTTGGTAGTGTTAGGATTTAAATGAAACCACCATTGTTAGATTCTATACAGCTTTTATTCAGACGCCATAAGCTTAAAAACTAAATTAATCTAGAATATACAAGAGTTGCCTTATTCGCATTAAAATAGTATAAAATTCAGTGTTGTATTATTTAACTCACAGACACAACAGCTCTTCCCCCTATATAAAGTTTCGTAATTTAATCCATATACAATAATATAAACTTCAATCTTACAATTCAATTCGACTTATAATTCAGACTCTTTCTGTGTTCAGTCAATTTCAAAATCATCTAAATACTTCGTTTTCTGCCTGATTCTTACAGGTCGGGTAGGTTCCTTCATTACGGTTACGTCCGGTGCGGTGGTGCCTGTATACTAGGGTATTCAATTAATCGGGTTTCTGATTTAATCGGTTAATCGAGCAAATAATTAATCGGGGTTTAGATTTAATCGGTTAATAATCGGTTAATTTTAAATTATTCGATTAACCGAATAATTTCTATTTAAATATTAAACTGAAACTAAATCACGAATTTTGTGTACTTATTGAAGTGTTTTATTAATAAAAAGAACAAAAACATAAAAAATAAACAAAACAAAACAACAATTCAACCAAAAAGTAAATAATTTTCTTTAGTTTTAATAAAACTCGACTTGGAAAAAACTCTCTCGCTGATTGTAGATGTTGGAGAAATCGAAAGCAAGACGTGATAAATAATATCCAATTTGTCAGTTATTTTTTTAGTTTTTTCTAAGCATATAAAATCCTCCATTATACCATAGGAGTCCTTTTTAGATTTTAAATACTTTTAATAATTTCTATAAGTTCTGATAAAAACTCGTTTCAGTAGTGTCTCCAGTTTCGTCTATTATCATGATAATAAATTAAATATATGTATCAGTTATTATACTCACTAAACATATTTCTTGAATGTTCGAAAAAATATGAAATTTTACTTTGATTTGTATTTGAATTAAAATGAAAAATTAAAAACCAAAAATATATGTTAAAGTGCAAAAAAAAAGAAATTTCGGTTAATCGGTTAACCGACACAAATTAATCGGTTTATTCGTTATTTGAAAATCGGTAATTTTGAATTATTCGAACAGTTAACCGACCAAAATTAATCGGTTAACCGATTAACGGTTAACCGATTGAATACCCTACTGTATACTCGAGTGGTGATTCTGCAGGTAAACACTCCGATAAATCAATACTTTGTTCCTTTCTGTTTGGTTCGGGTTCCATTTCATTATCATTTGTTTTACGTTCAAATTCTCCAGTATCAGTGCGCTCATCTAAATGTTTCCTATTCTCCATACAGTTTCAAATCTTTCTCATTTGGTCAACATGCCGCTTCCACACACGGCCGTCATCTAACAATATCTCATAATTCAATTCGGCAGTTCTTGTTTTCACTCTGCCAAATTTCCATTTGTCGTTTGAGAAGTAGTCTCTCACTGCCACTCTATCTTCCTCCTCAAAATGTTTTGTTGTCGTACTTTCGCATTCATCTCCATTTTTCATTTTGGTGTTTTGTGGTAGTAATAAGTCTAAACGGTTCAGTATCTGTCTGCCTAGCATTAACATCGATGGAGACTTTCCCGTTTCCATGTGAATGGAACAGCAATAAGAAAGCAAAATTTTCGTCACTGCACTTTTAAAGTTTTGAGGTGTACATCTGAATGATTTCAATTTATTTGTTGCCCATTTGTTGCCGGATGATATGGAGATCCTTGTTTAATAATACTCAATTTCCGTTTACATCCAGTCTAACTTTTCAACATTTATTCTCATATTATGTTCCTTCAAACGTTTTAATACATCTTCTATTCTTAATTTTGATATCATCGAGGAACACAGACACGCCTGGAATATCACGAAGTAGCCGTTCGATGAAACGTTGCCATATTGCAGGTGCACAAGCTACTCCAAACATCATTCGGGTAGGTCTAAATAGTCCTTTGTGAGTTTTGATGGTTAAGTAATGGCGGTCCTCTGGATGTACTTCCAATTGTAAATAGGCTTGACGCAAATAAATCGTTGTGAACTTTTCGCCACCTGATATTGCACTGAATAGTTCCCCCATGGTGGGTAAAGGATGTTCGTCAATCATCATGATTGGGTTAATGGTTATTTTGTAATCACCACCTATGCGTACACGTCTATCTTTTTTTGGAACTACCACTATTGGTGTGGCCCACTCATTCGAGTCAACTTTTTCCAATAACCCCATCTCAACTTGTCTTTGAAGCTCTTCCTCTATCGAATCCAAAAGGGAACCCTTCTCGCCTTATAAAACTTTGGAGTAGCTGCCGGTTTCGAATTAATTATCGCTTGGTAGCCACTAATTTTTCCCATCGTTTGCGATTGTAATAAAGAGAATCTTTTTAGTATTTCATGTAATTTCACCTTGACATCAATTTTGGCATTACTTTTTATATTATTCACTTGTGCCTCCATATTTCTGAGGATATCAGCCCAGTCCCGACCAAGTAATGGTCCCCTATTGGACTTTACCACATACAACTTCAACGGTGACGAGACCTTATTTTCTGGCAATTGTACTGATACCAACAAATATCCCACACATTCTATTGGCGTATTGCAGTAACTATAAAGCTGCGTATCGTTTCTGAACATTTGTGATTTACCAAAGTATTTTTCTGCATCAGCAACACTCAAAAGAGTCACGGCCGCACCTGTGTCGATTTCAAAATTTATTAGTATTCTATTAACTATAAAATTGCAAAATAATTTGGAACAATCACTGTTTGATTTACCCTCAACTTTTCCTACCACACCTTCATAAATTTGTAGCATTTCCTCCCTTGAATCCTCCTCTTCCACCTCGATTTGATTCAACTGTCGTTTGCCTTTCAAACATACCCTTTTTAGGTGACCTTTCAAACCACAAAAACTGCAAACTATCTCCTTATGCCTGCATTCGTTAGCTAAATGTTGACTGTTTCCGCAGCGATAGCTGTATCTTCTTGTCAATGGTTTTTGTGACTTCTCCGATTTCTTCTCTTTCGCATTGCAATTACCGGCCACCATATCTATTGTTGTTTCGCTGGGCACTGTTTGCCGCATCACCACCCCTCCTTTTTCAGTACATTCATTCGCAGTAGCAAGGGCTGTTTCCAAAGTCAGCTCACATTTTTCTAATAGTCTACTCTGTATTTTTTTGATTTTTAAGTCCGAAAACAAATTGGTATCGCAAGGCTATACTTAAATGCGTCCCAAAATTACAATGTGTCGCCATCTTCCTTAACCCAATTAAATACTCCTCACACGACACCGTCTCCTTTTGTTTCCGTAAGTGGAACCTGTAGTTTTCCAAAATTTCATTGGGTTTCGGATCGTAATATTCAGTAAGAATTGCTTTAATTTCATCATACGTCTTATTTTCCGGGACTTCTGGTAGCAGCTTGTCACACAACAAATAATACGTGTTCATGCCTATGTAATAAAGTAGAAACAATTTCTTTTTCATGATATCGCAATCAAAAATCCCCAAAGCCGTCTCAAATCGTGCAACCCAGCGTATCCATGTTGATACACTTGCGTCAAACGCTTCCACTCTGAAGGCGGTGCTGGTTGTAAATTGTGCACTTGTATTTGGCAGCGCCATTTTGTAATTATATATTTAGTACATGTGTATTTTACGTATCAAATGTAAGTTCGTGTATTTTACAACTGCTTCTGACTTTCTTTTGTATTCTCACATATAAATAATTGCCAGTATTTAGGTTTGTACTTATCCTTATATTTTTATCCTCGTCGCCAATTATTAGGATTTAAATTAAACCACCATTGTTAGATTCTGCAATGTTCTATGATAACCTTTGTCCTAATGAATCGGAGGACTGAAACGAGTCTTTTATCAGAACTTAACAAAACTATTAAAGTATTCAAAATCTCAAAAAATCCAAAATGGACTCCAATGCACAGTGGGGCAGAATCGAAATTTTTTGTAAATAAATCTGGCATTTCTAAACGGCTGGTCCGATCGGGCCCATACCTTGGCCCGCTCTTTTAAAAATATAGGGCGTAATTTTGGACCGAATGGACTCGAATTTTTTTGTTAATTAGACAGCTAAATTGGTAATAATATACAAACAATTTGAGGTTAATATCTATTATGGATCCAAAAATAAACGTAAAAAAAGAATCGTAGAAAACAAAAAGCAGGTTTGGAATCCTTGATGTGTTCCCTATTTATCGCCAAAGTATTTTCCCAGCCCCGAATGAAATGTGGACCCTATAGGCAAAATTGTAAAAAATACCATTTTTGGGATTTTCGCTCCAATTTTTAGGAATTACGGGATTGCCGTTGACCTTTTGATAAGTTTTTTTACACCTTGAACAAAAATTTAAAATTTCAATTTTGAAATGCCTATAACTCGAAAAGTATAAGAGATAAATAGGACACGCAAGCACGAGCGCTTTCCAAAAATATAAAAATCTTTGAAATCGGATAGGAAACAAAAAAATTGCACGTGTTTAAACATTTTATATATCGAAGGTACCCTACTTTGAACTTAAAAAAATAACTGAGAAATTATGTATATATTCTTTATCATGTCTTACTTTTGATTTCTCCAAGTCAAGTTTTATTAAAACTAAAAAATCGTTTAAAAGGAAAGCATTAAAATATTTTTTTCAGATTATTTCAGAAGATCTCCCTAAAAACCATGTGTATATATTTATTTGTTTTGTTTGTTTTTTCTATTTATTAACAAAATGCTTATATAAGTACACAAAATTCGTGTTTTTCTTTTCAATTTAAAATTAAAATAGAAATTATTCGGTTAATCGAATAATTTAAAATTAGCCGGTTAAATCTAAACCCCGATTAATTATTTGCTCGATTAACCGATTGAACCAGAAACCCGATTAATTGAATACTCTAGTAAGCAGCCAGACTTTCAAACACACAAGACAATTTTTTGTTTGTTTTTTAGCTACATATTTTTGGGGTAAATGTAAGTACATTTGTAAGCAAGACGCATGAGTTTTATCGTTTAATTTTATTTTAAAAACTACAAATCAAATTAAACGAATTAAAAAGCAATGGCTCTAAAACAGTACAAAATATTGGTTGTAAGTTAAATGGTTCTAAAGTTAGTTTAATTAAAATTTGTAAAATAGTATTACAGGTAAGCCTCCATTTACGCGGTACTTTATTTACGCGAATTCGATATAACGCGAACTCAAATTAGCAACCATTTTTTGAAATACGCGACTTTTTTTTACACGATTTTTATATAACGCGGCAACAAAAAACAATAAACGAAAAAAAAACAAGCGAATAACAGATTTCTTTTTTGAAAACTTTTATGAATTTTTGTTATGTTTTGATCTATTTTATGTATTAGAATATTTTGTTTATTTAATTGACATTTTTTTAGTTGAGTTTTTATGCTTCACTTTTGTTTTAAGTAAGTTTTTAAAAGTACATTACAACTTGCCGTTATAGTTAAATTTACCTTTTGTAGTTACGTCCGCTTTCATTTAAGGTGACGATATGTATGTATGTACATATGTGTTTTCTATTTAACACGATTTTTAGCCCCAATTTATTTTTTGTTATGTATCTGATGTATTGTTTTACGCGAAATAAAAAAATGTTGGCCCCACAAAAGCATTTCGTTCTAAATTAGAACCTCGTTTTACGCGAATTTGATTTACACGCTATTTTTTTGGGCCCAACAAACCGCGTAAATGGAGGCCTACCTGTATTTACCTTTTTAAAAACGGTGGTTTATTTCCTTTAAATAAAGCGGATACTTTTGATTGAAAATAAAAGCAGTTTAGTAGTTTAATATTTGTAAGAACTCTTTATTTATTCAAATTTACACAACGACAGTTTAAATATAAATTAGAGTGTCCCTTAGAATTAAATTTTTTGAAATGTTGAAACGGTACCCCCTGTAAACTTTCGTAATGACCTAAAATACCACCAATAAAAATTTTAGCTTGTTCTAAGAAGGGCAACCCGTGCCGACTTTCGATTTTTTGTCAGTTTTTTAAAAAAATTAGCTATTAAGTAATTACTTTTGCAATTTAATTGAAAAGCAATTTAATCGAAATGTGTACGTAATTGTCGTTCTAATGAGATATAAAAGACAAAAATTGGATAAAAAAATTTAAAGTTATTAAAAAATCGCCACGCTATTAACGTAGATAACTAGTTAGATAACTAGCTATGCGACTAGTTTGACCAATTTGCATTACAATGAGACTATCTAATAGCTTGTCCAAAGTAGTCAACGCATTGGATTCCCATTCCGGTTACATAAATTCAGTTACACAATTGGCTACTTTTTCAGCTACATAACTAGTTATTTCAATATTTACGGATGCTAATTGACATCAAATAGTCAGTTAAAAAAACATCTCATAAACAATTCAATAACCGATTGCCTCTAAACAAACCTTAATCCGTCAAATCCCCAATAGATCACTTCTGGTGGGTAAAATATAGTGCAGTACAAAATAAACGTTTAAAGTGATTACAATCTAGGTTACTTAGAGATACTAAAGTGACAATTGACTTCACTCTAGATTGCATGGGATGTCAGTAGACTTAAACTACAATAAAATAAACTGTATGAGAATTACATCAACACAATTTGTATAAAACAAGTCACAAAAAATGCAATATAATATCAACACTTAAACTAACTAAACTCTTAATTACTTAGAAACCTGTAGCCCGTTTCTGTATTTCTCGAATCGAAAAACTTTCCGCATGAAACGATTGAATTGCAACAAAAATAGTGTAAAATTAAACAAAATATTCTAGTTTTCTATTTATGACCAATGATGTTGACAATTTTAGTTTTTAAGATTCCAATCTTACGGGCTATTTATGGTCAATCATTTGTTACCAAATGTGTAAATAAAAATCAAATTATTTTCATTTTTATTATTATTTACCCAACGTTTCGTTTGTTTGTTTTAAACTTCTTCAGGGGTTTTCTTTTATTATTGAATTCTAGCGACAAAAACATATAAATATTTTATTATAAATCATTGAAAAACTTAAGATATCACAGTTCAACTTACGAAATTCTATTGTTTACATTGTCAATTAACTTATTATTTAAAAAACTGGACTTCACGACACAGAATTAATAAATAAATAAATAATCATTACAACACAAACATATACTATAAGTCAAACTTAATACTAATATCACAGAACTTCAACTGATTTAATAATTAAATATTGCAGCGGAATATTGCAGTTTTGTGTTATCCTTGTCCTCTTTCGTGTTCATTGTATTGTGTATTTTTTGTTGTATTCTTAAGCTTTCAAGAGTGTATCGTTTGTTCTCTTTTTGTTCTCTGTCCAATATCTTAATATTGTCAAAATCCATCTTATGATTGCACTCCTTTACGTGCAGAGATAATGCCGTCGTTATTTTTCCTTTTTCAATATCTGTTTTGTGTTCATTAACTCTCGTCCCCAACATTCTCTTTGTCGTACCAATGTAAACCAAGTACATCTCTCCCTTTCATTACCGTCACATTTTATCTCATAGACCACATTATCACTCTTAAGTTTGTCAATTTTTGTTTTGTTGTTTGTAAATAGATGCCTCAGTGTCATATTTGATTTGTAAGCTATTGTTGTTGTTTTCTCTGTGATCATTCTCTTCATTGTTTTTGTCTCCGTTAGTTTGGGAATAAATGGTACACTGTAAAAAACTTTTTCCTCCTCAGTGTTTGGATTTTTCTGCTGTTTTTCATATTTTAGTACTTTGTTGATTAAATTGTTCGTCATATATGTTGGGTAACTATTCTTTGTAAGTATTTTTCTTATTCTATTAATATTGGTTTTCCTGTATTCAACATCACTTATCTGTAATACTTTCCTTATTAAATTCGTCGCTGTACTTATCTTCATTTTCAATGGTTGTATAGAGTTGAAGTTAACCATTCTACCTGAAGATGTGGGTTTCGTGTACCAATTTGTCCTTATTCTTCCATTATCCTTGATGATATTGATGTCCAGATACGGTATTGACATATTCTTCTCGCGTTCTATTGTAAATTGTATCTTATTGTGATAAACGTTCATTGTTTTTAATATCTTCTCTTCGTCCGATTTCCTTATAATCGCAAACAAGTCATCCACGTACTTAGTGATAAACTTAATCTCTATATTATTAGCCCTTAATTCGTCAATTACATCGTCCAGTAGTGTGTCAAGTACAATATTTGCAATTGTTGGCGATAGGGGGTTTCCCATTGGCATACCATATGTTTGATGGTAAAATTTATTGTCAAAAGTGAGATAGTTATTATCAGTTAAACAAAACTGAAGAATTTTCAAAAATGTTTGCCTTGGTATTGCCGTGTGTTCCTTAAGTGTTTTCCATTTGTCAAGTATATTCCTTATAGCCAAGTGAATCGGTATATTAGTGAATAATGATACCACGTCGAAAGAGACCATAATATCGTCATTTTCCAATGAGACGCTTTCCAGTTTTCGTTTTAATTCTACTGAATTTTGTATATTGTATTTGGGCGACACAATATTCCTCAAAATTGTTCCAATATACTTCGAAAGACTGTAACACGGTACCTTCATGGATGCAGATATCGGTCGAAGTGGTATTCCGTCTTTGTGTATCTTTGGCAGTCCATATAACTCAGGTGCTGCTGCCGCTTGTGTCGTCATGTTGAATTTCTCGTATCTGGTAATGTACCCATCTTTTCCCAATTGTGTAATTAAGTTATTGTTCCTTTTCTGAAGACTAGTTGTTGGGTCAATTTCAATTTTCCTGTATGTGCTCTTGTCATCTATGTTTTTTCTCGCACAAGTGTTTCTGTATCTTGAGTTTGCAAGAATTATCTGTCATTTAAATAATTTTCCAACAATTATTGGAAGGATGTGAGAAAAAGTGTTTCTGTAACAATATTTTGCGAAAAGTTTCTCACAAGAACTGTCAAAACAAAAATATAGATATTTTTAATTTCATATGTATAAATATGGAACCCAAATCAGCCGTAAATGTAAGTAGCACAGAGTTTGATTTTTTGAGATTTAAAATATTTTTTTTAAATTCAGCAGTTATAAGCGCCACACTATACTTTTTATTTTATATTTAAATCAAAGAATAATAGCAAGAAGTGAAACGCTGTCAAAAAAAACTTAAGTCGGTTGTCGAAAAAAACCTAACTATAAGAATGAATTGGTATCATTTTACTTATATGTATTGGTTTTCAAACCACTTTCACCACACTCCTCAAACACACAGGGTTGTAAAAAAGCGACATTAAAATTTATAACAAAATTTTATTACAATTAAATTTAAAAATTCACACAATTCTCAAATTATTTCAATTATATTTGATCTGGAAAGGTTTTATAAATAGATTTTTCCGCTTTTTATTCCATAATTTCTGCAAAAATTAAGTTTATTGAATGTTTTTATTAATTTCCAATACGAAATTTTACAAATGTGTTTTTTTTTAGTTTTTATTTCAAGCCCCAAAAAAATAATGTCAAAAGAATTAAAAAATATTTTTTTCGTTTGTAAAAAATATACACGATTCGGATATTTAAATGGTTTAAATGTGTAGAAAAAAATAATAAAAATATTATGTGATGGTGAAAGTGTGTGTTAGAAGTGCAATTTTGTGCAATTTTCAAGAAAAAGTTTTGAAGTTAAATCTCTCTCTCAAATGTGTTGAATTCACATAATAGTTGCAAGGCAAATTTACTTACAGGTATACCCAATTCTACAACAAATACAACTTTACCAAAAACAACATGTACTTTGTTTTTGTAAAATTATTTGCTAACTGTCAAACAGCTAAACAACAGCAGACTGCAAAAATCAAAAACAGGGGTGAAAATAAATAAATACGTGAAATTTACTTTCAATAAGTACTCCATTCACTTTTATATTATCAATTATTCACTTTTCTTCTATTTTATATTTTTTATTAAAAGAAACAAAAACGTTAATTTAAATTAATAACGAAATGTAAACAAACTTTGACAGATAGAAGTGAAAAAACATATCGAGCAAAAAATAGTCAGCTGGCTTTTCGACGTCACCTTATTAGATACGCCTTGAATAGTTGTATGTGAGAAGAGAGAGAAGTTGTTGTTGTAGAAAAAATGAGAAGCTTCCCTTCTTGTTATCATGATATACAAAATACAAGGTAGTTTCATTTTCTCCTTATGTCAACCTAATTAAGCATTTGACAATAAAGGGGATTTGAAGTTTATGTCTAAAACAAAGCTACCATATTCATTAAACTTAATCCGATTTTTGCCTTTATTGAAGTATAAATACTTCAAATATAAATAAAATAAAAAAATATTTTATTCAAAATATTATTGTGCGTTTATCCTAGGTATTAAACAGCAACACAATTCTGGCCAAGGTTTTCAATTCCTGAGTATCGTTAGCATAATGATTTAGTTTATGCTTGATTGTGGTTATATCTTAATCCGATTTTTGCCTTTATTGAAGTATAAATACTTCAAATATAAATAAAATAAAAAAATATTTTATTCAAAATATTATTGTGCGTTTATCCTAGGTATTAAACAGCAACACAATTCTGGCCAAGGTTTTCAATTCCTGAGTATCGTTAGCATAATGATTTAGTTTATGCTTGATTGTGGTTATATCTGCAACTAAATCACAAAGCTGTTTGCCAGCACAAACCTCTTGCACCTCCACGAATAAGAGAACAATTTTACGAATGTACAACCGTTTGTGTAATCTCTTAATAAGATTTGAGAGACAATTTCATTGGGACAACTGTCAGATAATTGGTATGATGAATGATACAGTGGAATATTTGACGATATTCTACTATATCATTTAACAGCTGGCTCTGTTGTGGTTTTATCTTCTTATCCGTTACCAAAGATTCTAAAAGTCTCCGGCAATGCAATGGAATTGTCCCTTTACACTGCGCTTTACCTCAATAAACTCCCACAGCCCTGCACACTATCAGCTTGTTCACGCTCTATAGTTTTCAATATAAACTCCAGGAACTTGCCATAATCACCAACATCCCGAGCAATAAATGAAAAACGGCAGAATTGGTAACACGTTCTTCATAGCGTCTCTCGTCCAGCAAGGGTATACAATTGAATACAAAGCCTATATTGCGTTTCAAATAAAGCTTAAGAACCATAAATAGATAAACGAAAGACACTAAAAGTCCACTCCAATTGGTTAACATCGTGACTATTGAGCAAACACATTAATAGGGATAAAAGTCTTTTCTCAAATCTCTAGCCAACACATAAAGTAGTTTCAATAAAGACTGCAGTAACACGTTTGTAGCACAGGCTAGTTTTATAAAAGAAAGTCGACCACAAAATCCTTTTGATGCTACAGTTGGGGCAACGTTAGAATTCCTCCGATAAATTTAAAAACATCCATTTTTTTAAAGTCTGATTGAAAAAGGCATCACTATCTTCGGGCAGCTCTTAATTGTCATGGCATATGTGATATAAAGGCACACGTCTTAGATTAATCCGTTTTTTATTTATTTTAAATATAAATTACAGTATTGTGAACTGTTACATACTACACATATTTCATTGAAAATTTCTCGGAGTATTGTAACCTTTTTCTAAATGTGGCAACGCTTCACTGAATATTTACAAATAAAATAAACTTCAAAAATCCCCTTTCTTGTCAAAAAAATATAAATGAAACTACCTTGTAATTTTTTTATATCATGCTTGTTATTCTTTGATTTAAAACACAATTGTTATATTTTGGCATTTTAAATTTGTTTAGCCTTTCACTGTTTTGGTTTTATTATAATTTCTTTCTTTACATGACATTTTGTCTTGCATTTGACACTTAATTACTGGAAATATTCCAGTAAGAACAGAATCTGTGTTGTCTGTTTTCGCATTCAAATACAAAAACGCACATCGAGAAACGATGGAATTTTTTGTTTCACACTTCATGTGAGAAGTTTTCCGATGCGAGAAATACAAAAACGAGCTACTGGGATGTATAGAGCACATACGTATCAAATGACCTAAAATATATAAATTGGAGTCAGCCAAGTGATCAGATATTAGTGACAATTACCGTCTATTATGGATACATTGACTACTTACTTAACTGCTGGATTGTACAAGAATGCAGTTGATGTTTATTCTACATAAAATAATTAACCCTTTGACGCATATGGGACACCGGTGTCCTAAATGTTTAACACTGAATATTTTCAAATTAAACTTCTTTTTGTAATCAATTGCAATACAAACCGACTATTTATAAACAAAACTTTATTTTCTTTGAAGTTTTGTACAACTGATCAGGAAAAGTAAAACAAATAATTCAACTTTATTTTTTGGTAATTTCGAAGTTTTTTATAATATTAAAAAGTGATTTGTAATACATTAGTTCAGTTTTCAAAGTTTTTTCGATTGATTTTGTTAGAATGGTTAGTAAAGATTGTGATTAAATTGGTTTTTGCTAAAAAGAAGATTTTGAACTATCCGCAATACGAGATTTCTTGTAAGGGACACCGGTGTCCCAATATGCATGAAAGGTCGAGAGGGTGGAAATTTTCCCTTCAATGTTTTATGATGTTTATATAAAAATTTTATATATTTAGGCCTATAAAACTACTAGAATATTCCGAAGCTACTGGTCCACTAAACCAGATATGAGGGTGCCATATATATCTTCTGCTATGCCTCTTTCACGGTTTGAGGAACTTAAATTTTACATTTCTGTAACAATAGTCGCAATTGTTAGCTTCTCTTGAATTTAGACAAGTTTAGTACGCCTCACCATCAACATCCATAACAATAAAAGGGTTATGGAAAAAAAACTTCACTTAAACGACGTCTGCAATGTGCTAAGTCCCCTTTTACAATGCAGAAATTGAAAAACAGACAGACGAAGTTCGTGGGCGCGGGGTCGAAGAGGTAGAGTGTGTATTACACAGGGTTAGGTTAGTTCAAGAGAGAATGAGAAAAATGTCTGCCTTTCAATTTCTGCATTGTAAAAAGGGATTTACTTAAATAGACTATGCTATTTTTTCTCGCTCTGTAAATCACGACCATAATTAAATTTAAACTTCTAAATAACCATACGGTTCGATATTACTTATTTGACACCTATCATTAGTTGCATATCTGTATAATCTGTGTATTAAATACAGAATGTAACTACAAACGTCGTTATTAATGCCTATAAAAAAACTACTTTAAAAAAAAAACGGTTTGTCGGTTAACCGAAAATTGACAGAGTAACCGGAATAGTAACAATAACCTATAAAATAAAATTAGAAAATGTGAGAAGATAAGGGAATAGGAAAAAAAGAAGAATACAAAAGAAAATAAAAAAATGGGAGAGTGGGAAAATAAAGAAAAAAATAATAATAAATAATAAAAAACGTATTTTATCTGTTTATCTGTTTATCAGACAAATCATATATATTTTCAAAGCATTTGACATATGAAATATGTTTAACCAAATGAGAATTATAACTCTTTGTAAAAACACATATGCAAACAAAATTAGCCAATGTGTTTAAAATGGACATGATAACAACAAACAATCTTATTTAAATGCGTCTTTTGTTGTTGTTGGTACTAAAATAAAAGTCAAACAAAAATATTTATAGAATCTATAAAAATATTTATCGCGTTTGTTTGAAAATATTTTAGCAATAATTCTTTCTATGAAAATGTAAAGGATATCTCAGTAAGAATGCTTTTTTTCATTTTAAAATAAAAACACGTACATATTTTTGAGATAGTTGTGATTTTTTATTGGATTGTAAAGAAAACAAGTTCCTATTAAGTATGAAATAAAATAGACCCCACGGCTCTGATGGCAGGCCATTACTCTTTTCATGAAATTTACATGACTTTTACACAGAGATGTGGCTGTACCTCACCGATGACGCGTCGGATCTCGGATTTGAACTCAAAATTGTTTCTGGTTTATTCGCATAAACCCGAAAGTTTACAAAATCCCAAAGAAAAAAATGACCTTGGTGGCCAGTTGACATGAGAATTTCGGAAAATAAATCGATTGTTGTGTGCGAGGTGTGGCAGGTTGCGCCATCTTGCTGAAACCACATGTCATCCAGATCTATGTCGTCATGTTGAGGCGACAAGAACTCCGTTATCATGCTTCAAAAAAGTAAGGCCCAATCATGCCGCCTGACCAAAATTCGCACCAAACTGTTGCTCGTAGTGGGTGCATTTATTTCTCATGGATTGAATGAGGATTTGCTGAGCCACAATTTTGTGTATTCACGAGGCCATTCAGATAGAAATGCGCTTCATCGGAGAAGATGACTTTTTTTTATATCGTTTACAATGGGGGCAATGACGAATAATCGATTTTCGCACAACCGCCTAACGAGTGGATGTATGGCAGGGCTGTTGTTGAGGAATCATGCGAACGTTCGCCATTATCTGAAAAGAAATAAGAAAAAAAAGAAACAGAATAGATTAGACAACCACTTGAAAATATTACAAGAAATTCATTGGGTTAGTATAGCTGAATGCTATACTGGAAATTGAAAAAAGTAAATGAACCCCAGCAAAAACTTTACTTACAAATAAGCCGAAAAATAAGGGGAATTTGAGATGCGACTTCTTATTTTTCTACTGTAAGAAGTCATTATTTCTGTTCGCGATGTCCCAAAAGTAATCCTTTATATTTTGGCCGGAATTAAGTTGTTTTGTTAGTAGAGTTATTTATAGAATTTTGTATTTGCAAACAAGAAATAAAAAAAAAAATAAGTCGCAGCCAAGAGTCGAACCACCAACCATCCGTTTGCTAGTCTGTTGTTGTACTCACTAAACCACTGCTTAGTTATTTCATTGTGCGTCAAATAATGGTTTTCACACAGTAATGCATGCAATAAAAAAAATGGGCAAATTGAAAAAAAGTAACAGTTTTTTTGTTTTGTTTGTTTATTTTGTTTTTTTAGACTTTACTACTTAAAAAGCAAGTTATTAAAAAAGACATTATTAAAAAGACATTGTAGCTTTTTAAGCGAAGTTTTTGCTGGGACGTTTTATCATTAACAAGTTGTAAGTAAATAAATGCTTAATTTTTCTTCTTTATATTTACAAATTTTATATTTACAAATTTTGGATATAAATTAGAAATGAAACCTCCAAAAAAGTCATAACAATGCATTTTATATTACATCGAAAATATTCAATTCCGAATGTTTTTATTTAAAAACAAGTAAGAAAATATGGTCTGTCAAGACCGATCATATAATAAATAACCTAAACTGAGTAAATGATTTTTTTTTTTTTTTTATAAATTCATCTTTATTTACATATTTATACTTGGCATATAAAATTACAATTTCGAGATTTTATCTATAGATATTACAACGAATAATTCTGATAACAAAAGATCTTGATATTAATTGTTTAATTATAACATTATTCAAAGGAAAAAAGGAAAAACCTTTATATGAAAAGAGAAAAAAGTTATCTATGGATAATACATGTATGCAAGTCATTTTCAATTTAATAATTTGTGTTTCGGAGCTCCAATTAAGCCAATTGTATGCATTCCCTTATCAATTGATAAGGAGAATTTTGAATGGATTCATGGTATTTATTGTTAAGTTTTTTTATGAAGTCCAAAATTAATTCATATCTAGTTTCGTTGTGGAGAAGTTGAGTAGAATATCTCCAATTTTTGTTGTTTATTATTTTAAGACATTTATTTTGAATGATTTGTAGTTTCTTCAAATGTGTTTTTGCTGCATTGTACCAAATGGGACTTGCATAAGTTAAAGTTGGTCTAATGACACTTTTGAATATTAAATTTTTGTTCCTAAAGTTAAGGGTTGAATGTTTACTAAGAATTGGCCACAAAGCTCTGATAGTTTTCATTGTTTTTTTACAGGTTTCACCGATGTGTTTCGCAAAATTAAGCTTCTTATCGAGGCAAACACCAAGATATTTGATATCGTTTTTAATTGACAGGTTCTCATTTTGGAATTTTAATTGACGACTTGCTAAACGTTTGGGAGAGTTGTTGTAAGGGAAAATAATAGCCTGAGTTTTAACAGGGTTTATTTTTATTTTCCATTTATAAAAGTATTTGTTGCAGGAAGAAAATCCTTTTTCCATTTTCTTTAACAGTGATTTAGTGAGTTTACTAGACTCTATGAGGGCCGTATCATCAGCATAGTAAGCAACTTTCATGTATGAGGGGGGAGAGAAATCCGATGTATAAATTGAATACAATAATGGTGATAATATGAACCTTGAGGTAGACCAGCAGTAATTTGTTTCGGAGACGAAAATGTTTCGTTGATAGCTACTACGAACGTTCTATCAGTGAGAAAATCAGCAATAAGCCTGCATAAATATTGTGGTATATTATCTTGCAGCAATTTATAAATAAGACCATCATGCCAAACGGTATCAAATGCCTTTTCTACGTCCAGAACTATTAAGCCTGTAGATTTCTTAATCCGTTTGTTGGATTTTATTATATTTGTAATACGGTTTATTTGATGAACTGCGCTATGTTGTTTTTTAAACCCAAATTGTTCATTTGCTAATATTGATGTATTTTCAATTACACTGTAAATTTGATTTTGAATAGCTTTCTCAAATAGTTTGCCAAGATTACTTAATAAGCTTATTGGCCTATAACTATGTGGATTGTGCTTAGGTTTATTTGGTTTGGAAAGAGCAATTATTTTTGCCTTTTTAAAATGTTTTGGGAAGTAATTTATTTTTAAACAGCTGTTAAAAATTATCAATAGTAATTTTACTGCCTTAGCTGGTAAATTTTTTATTAAAATGTTGGAGACATCATCTAGCCCAAGGGATTTGGAAGTTTTGAGGGTAGAAATTAAGCAATTTAACTCATTATACGATATCAAGGTTAGATTTTCAGAATAGGTGTCTATGGCTTTGAATGCATTAACCTTACAATTAACAGTTTTATCGATAGAGTGTGTATATGTAGACGTAAGACTGTTAGATGCATGAAAAATGTTGGATAATAGTTCTGCCCTTTCTTTATCAGTGTTAATCTTCACATTTCCTTCTTTAAGATCTGGGATTTTACTTCTTTGTTTACCTCTTAAAGATCGGCTGATTTTCCAAAACGATTTATCTCCTGGCTTCAATTTTGATAGCAACTTTTTCCATTTTTCGTTACGATAAGTATTTATATCTTTGTTGATAATATTAGTCAGCAGTTTTACACATTGTTCATACCAATTTGCATCTGATGGGTTCGATGCCCGTTGGCTTCTTCTTTTAAAAAGTTTTCTAGTTTTTATTAAATTAAGAATATTATCTGGCAAGACTGATTTGCCACAAGGCTGCAATAATGGAGTACAGTCGTTTCGCGCTTCTAGTATAATGGTAACAAATTTGCTTATCTCTGAATCAATTTGAGTTATATGCAGTTGTATTAATGGTGATTTTGTTGTTAATTATATTTCTAAACGCCAACCAGTCTGTAAGTTTGTAGTTGTAATGCCTCATATCTATTTCACTAACCGTTGAATTTTCAATTTTACAAATAATGGGTCTGTGATCAGATGAAATTTCATATTCAAGCACATCCATATTGATATTTAAAGAGCTATTGCTTAACACTAAGTCGATAGTTGAAGCATTTATATTTCTTTGGGACGGGTTAAAAGTTGGACTGTTGGGATAATTTACAAAAAAGTTATTTGATTGTTCAAGTTGAAACAATACGTTGTCTGCAGTGTTGTTAGTGATACAATACCATGCAGAATGTCTTGCGTTGAAATCGCCTAATATAATGTATTCATCATTAAATGAAGTTAGATTAATTATATCATTAGCAAAGCTATTTGTATATTTCGGTGAATACGCAGTGCAGATTATTAGCTTTCTGTTATTTACTTTTATTTCAATTGAAAGATTTTCGATTCCCAGTGTCTTTATAATTGGAAGTACTTTGTGTTGGACTGACCTGTGTACTATTAGTGCTACGCCTCCCCCTCTTGAATCTCTGTCGTTAAGATGAATTACAAAATTTTTAAAATAAGTTTTGTGACTTTGATTTAAATGAGTTTCATTTAAAGAGGCAATGTGAATATCCTCTCTTTCAATTAATGTTTCAAATTGAAGTAAATTTGAAAAAGTAGAAATGCCATTCGCATTCCAATGAAGAATTTTTAATCCATTGATATTAATGTAATCCATATGCATATTTAACCACTGACATAACAATTTGTATTTGTTGTACTTTGGTTGTGCATTTTTGTAGATCGCTTAATGCTGTAGTAAAAATATTGAAGAGTTCATCTATGTTGAAGAGATCATTATTTCCTCTCACGCAATCTGCATATGAGAAAACCTGTCGATTATTGTTGTTGTTGGGGTTGTTTATGGGGATATTATTATTGAAGTACTGTGGTGAACTTTGATTATTGCTCTTGTCTCTAAATAGAGTGATCGAAAAGGGCAATTAATGTCATTTGCAGAATGATCTGTTCGCTCTTTACCATTCTTTTTACAATTGAAACAAGAAAATACTGCAGGCATTTTATCTTGATTCTGAAGTGGGCAATCTTTAGTGTGGTGTTGGTTGGCACATATCATGCATGCTTAAAGGCGGTTACAGTGTTCACCTCCATGGCCATACATAAGACAATTCCAACATTGAGTCGGGTTTTCATTTTTTCTAGGTTTATATTTTTTCCAGGATACTATTATATTGCATAGTGAAGACACATTGTTTAGTGATTTTGGGTTGAAATTTTTTCTAGAAAATTGTACCTTATATACAGCATTGTTTACTGAGCTGAATTTTGTGTTCACTTCCGTAATAGATGAAGGCGTTAAATTATATTCTTGGATATCTTTTTTGATATCATCAATACTAAGTTTTGGAGTTAAAGGTATGGAACTCAATTTTTCTACCTAATAAAATATTTTTGCATTTTTCGTATGAATCGGTATTTTGAGGAAAAACCTTAGTTCCGATGGACGTACGTTTGTAGATTGAATCCTTACCCAATAATGTTTGGAGATCACTTAAGTTTTTTTTAGCATCGACTACCAATGGTGGAGGTTTTACTAATTTTACTTCATTTATGTTGGATACGTTATCCAACTCCATATCATTATGATTAGCTAGATCACTAAACCGATTTTTTGATGTTGTAGGTAAGTTGGATAACATTCCTACTGGAATATTCACTGACCTTTTAGTTTTCTTTATATTAGATTTTTTCAAATCTAGATTATGAGATCTGGCACCCGGGGCCATTTGCGTATTGCCAGCCCAGCAAGTGTTTTGTAAGTCGGCACGTACTAGAGCTCAATAAGAACAAATACAGAGATTACAAAAATAAAAATGTAATATTTTTTTTTTTTAACTTTATAAACGCTTGTTTTTCAACAACTATCTATCAATAAGAGACAAGCGTTCTCTACGAGATCAATTATCGAACTGAACTGAGTAAATGAACAAAAACCTTTTTCATGCAAAATTTTAATAATTTATATGGGAGCAATGATCAATGGACTGATCGGTATGAATTTGGGTCGTGTGATTTATATCTATATCCTCCCCTTTGCGCGAAATTATCGTATGTTACAAAAACAAAATTTTACAGGAGAGCGTTATTATTATTTCAGTCCTTAATTTTAAATTAATATTTTTAATCACCAGATTATCAGATTTTATTAAATCTTTATTTGAAGTAATACAACTATTTGGACAATCCAATAGTTTTCAAAGGTAGTTTAAACTGGAGAGTTGGATCTCCTCGTGTATTATGGGGATATTGAGATCCCTATGGATATTACTATTGCGAATGTACGTTATTGTCCTTAATAGTGCTGACTGTGCATTTGCTGTGTAAAAAAAACAATTAACATAACAAACACTACGAACTTTTTTGAAAAAGTGGGGAGGGTATTATGCATTTGTGCCAAAAATATTAGTCTAACCCACCTTAAAGTATACCAATCGACTTAGAATCACTTTCTGAGTCGATTAAGCGATGTCCGTCCGTCTGGTCGGCTGGCTTGCTGTCCATGTAAACCTTGTGCGCAGAGTACAGGTCGCAATTTTGAAGATATTTCGATCAAATTTGGTAGATATTATTTTTTCGGCCCAAGGACCAAGCCTATTGAAACTGGCTGAAATCGGTCCATTATTTCACCTAGCCCCCATACAAACTCCTTCCGAAATTGGACTTTATCGGTCATAAATGTTTAATTTATATATGTATCTCCACAAATTCCGCTCCAAATAAGTTTTATATATACAAAATTCATGTCACCTATAGACCCGGTTCCGAAAATCACTTTAACGTGCATAAATCGCTTAAAAATTATACACACAAAATTCAACATAGTTACCTTTAATATAGATATAAATCACACGACCTAATTTCATGGTAATCGGTCCATAATTGGTCATAGCACCCATATTAGGCCCACTTCCGAAAATCACTCAAAAATATATATTATTGAAATTATAAAAGAAAAATGTTTTTGCTCTTTTACTTGGTCGGGCTTGACCGACCATACTTTCTTACTTGTTTTCTATATAAAATTATCTTTAAAACATTGTGCAAAAAAATAGGTTTTCATAGAAAAAATTATAATAACTATTCTTGAATTTTAAAAATTAAGAAAAAAATGCGAAACATTTTATAAAAACTTACCTCATTTCATTTTATTTATTTATAAATTTATTATAATTTAAATTACAATAAATCTTAAATTCTAAAGCACTAGCAGCTAAGGCTATCGGCTTGTTTTGTAATATATAGAAGTGTATGTTAAATCAAATTGCTTAACTGGAGATCTTGTATAAATTCAAAAATCTTATTTACATTGGTTTCAGTGGGGGACTTAAGTAAATCTATAATACTGGTTGAATTAGATATATTACTGCGTACGTCTTCAAGTGATGGACATTCTGATAAAAGGTGTATAATGGTAAATGTTGCCTGATTGCAAGAAGAACATATATGTGCAGGATCCTTACTTATTAGATGTTGGTATGTAAGCCTTGTATGAGTTAAACGAAACCTCGTAAAACATTTATTTTTATCGCAGTTTGTTGTAATTGGTAGTTGTAGGGGTAATTTTTCTGGATTAATTGTCTGATAAAAATGGTTATATCTATTCCATTTATTATGAATGGATACATTCAAGCTTTAATAACAGTTCTAGAAATGAAGCTTTTAGATGGAGGTATGTGAAATGTGGGTTTTTTGCCAGTTGCTTTAGCCGGTATATCTGCAGCTTCATTACCGTTAATGCCAATATGACTGGGTATCCATAACAATTTAACTTTTGTTGAATGATAATAATTAAGTCATTTTTATTTCGAATATTTGCAGCGGCATCAAAAACTGAACGGCTATCGGTACAAATGATATATTTATTAGATTGTGATTTACAAAATTTTAGAACTTTTATTATGGCTATACTCTCGGCTTCGAATATATTTGCGTTATTGGGAAGATTTCCCGTTTTCAAGGTAGAACCTGATTCATCAGTCACTGCAAACTCAAAAAAGTGGAAATAAATCTGTAACTTCTAAACGAATAGCCCGATTTTAATAAAATTTCCCATGGCCATAGAGGAGGTGTTGATAAGATTAAGTTTTGAATTTGGGCTTATAATACCAAGGGGAGCCGAGCCACAATGCCCCAAATTGGGGCACCTCGGGTATATCAAAAATTAAAAATGGTGCCAAATGTTTGTTTGCGATCCGATTTGAAAGATTTTAGTAAAAGTAAAATTTTATTTTATTTACCTACCTTGGTCTGTTTTTTTTGCTAATAACGGATCCAATTCTTTCCCGATTTTCTTGAAATATAATTTTTTGAATTAACAAGACATGTAGTAATAATAGTAGGAAAGAATTGTTTAAAAACCTCTACTGAGTCAAAAGTTATGTACATTCAAATTTAAAAAAATTAAAAAGTCTATGTTTCGCCATTTTTTTCGAAAAAAGTACTTACATTAATTTTAAATTATACAGAAAATAAGAAAAATATATATAGTGTGTTTGTATTTTTCTGAAAGACAACATTTCGGGAAATATTATAAAAGAAAAATTCGTATTATTGCGTGGTCCAGAGCCTTCTGAAGTAGACCTATTTTTTATATAAATTTCAACATAAGACAACATTTTCTCAAATCGCATAGCTGCTTTCAAAAAATTTAGACCTGTTTTGTGTGTCCCAATATGTTCTTCAATATTGTGCATAGGGATTTAAAAGGGGTTTTGGGTTATACCATCAATAACAATGGTTGTCGTCTTCCTAGGGATCGTGTCACTGCTATTGAGAATTACAAGAAACCGAAGACTGTTTGCGAACTGCGTCGATTGTCATTAACTACTATCGACGTGCATACCGCATGCAGCACAACTACAAGCTCCGTTTAATAATTTTCTTACAAATTGAAAGGAAACTGATAAGAGAAAGATACCATGGAGCCCAGAAGCTGAAAATACGTTTGACGTTTGTAAGAAGAGTATTAGTGAAGCTACAATGCTAGCGCACCCTGCCCCAAACTCAGAATTAATACTAGTTTCGGATGCTTCTGATACAACAATTATAGCTGTACTTGAACAGATAGTTGGTGAATACTGGAAACTGCTGGATTTTTTATCTAGGAAATTGTCAAAACCGAAAAATAACTACAGCACTTATGTAGAGAATTACTTGCAATTTATGACACAATAAAAACTGATTTATACGTTTTCTCAAAAACCGATGGAAATTATTCTTTTGTCCGGTTCTGAAAACACTGTTGCTGACGCGTTATCTCGTTTAAATGTAATTTCAATGCCGTCAATTATTTTAAACCTTCAAATTGTTCATTTTAACAACTCAACTATATATTGTGACGTATCTACTGGCTACGTTCGTCCATACTTTCCAGAAAAACTGCGACAACATATTTTTAACTCAATACACAACCTCTCAAATCCTAGTGGTAAGTAAACCTACTCTTCAACAAAATCCGTCAAAAGCACGTATGGTTCGGAATGAAGAAACAAATTATGAATTTGTGCCGAAATTGTATGTATTGCCAAAGAGCAAAAATCGCCAAACATATTCGTTTTACGCCTAACAATCATGTACAATTGGATATAGTGATAATGCCACACGTTCAAGTTTTCAGATATTGTCTCACCATGATTGACCGATTTTCAAGATGTCTGGAATCAGTCCCCCTCAAGGACATTACTGCTCAAAAAGTTGCAACAGCTTATTGAAATCATTGGATATCCCGTTTTGGTTGTCCAAAGACTATAACAACGGATCAAGGAACTCAATATGAATCCGATCTGCCACCTACCATCCACAATCAAACGGTATGATAGAGAGATGACACAGATCGTTTAAAGCAGCTCTCATGTGCCACCCTGACACATCATGACATACTGCCTACGGTCTTACTTGGTATCTGAACAGCCTTCAAGAATGAACTACGTCATAATTTTAATTTACTTCGACCAACACTAGAATTGCCAGACGGCTTGATTTGGCTTGATTGTCAAGCTTTTGCAATGCGTGTCAAGAATCAAGAAAAAATTTTATTTGTCAAGCTAAAAAGGAATTTTATAAATTTTTCCATCAAATTAATTTGCCACGTCAAAAACATTTGTTTATTTTTCAATAATATATATAACTTTTGGCAATTAAAAATATTTTTCTATTGAAAATGCAAATATTTTATGTAGAGTTAGCTTTTCAAAAAGTATAAATTCCTTATACAAAAATTGTGATGAAAATTGTAGAAATTTTCAGCCGTATTTACTTAGATGATACGAATTTGATTAAATTTGTCACTAATGTACTTTCAATTTTTGTTTTTTCTTTAAGTTTTTGTTAATATTAGTTTAGTAATGAAGTCTGAATTTTTTGTTAATAAAAAATTATTTACTTATGTTTTATTTGAAATACCCTTTATATATCCTCAAACACTGTAAAATATTCAAAAACGTACCAAATTTGTTCAAATGAAAAAAATATATAATTTTTCATTTGTTAATTTAACTGAATTTTAAATTGTCAAGAAAAATCATTTTTTTTTTCTTTAACGTCAAGAAAAATCAAGCTTTTTCTTCTGAATGTCAAGCTTTTTACCAATTTCGATCTGGCAAGCCTAACCAACACACATCTTCGTGATGAAGAATCTTAATGATTATACACATGTGTTTCTTCGCACAGATGCAGTTCGGGAACCATTTGAAGTGCAGAATTAAATTCCCCGTGTTGTTTTGTGCCATCGATTAAACCACGAAGAGCCATTACACCCGCTCAAAGTCACTGTAATGCATTGAACACATTGAAGACAGCAGGCTACACGACTACACGAACACAAATTCTGCTGGCTGGAGTTGTAGTCGTGTGGCAGCTACTGAATTATTTTAAAGACGACAGCTACAAAGTAAACAGCTGATTTATAATTCAGTGGTGCCACTTCAATAAAAAATAACCGTACAAAATTCCAAAGTAATTAAGATTTAAACAATTATTTTGAGTAAACATATATGTATGGTTATAATTAATTATGTACCTGTTATTAATTTACATCAATATGGTTATCAAAAACTTCTCTTAATTAAGTAAAAAAAATATATTTTTTTAAGCACTCATTTGATTTACATTTTTTATTATATTAGCAACACTATTTCTGCTTTGTAGTTGACAGAAATAGAAATTAGTTTAATTCGGCTACAGCGGCAAAAGCAATCGTGTGGTCGTGTAACTGTGCTGTCGTCAAAAGAATCGTCTTCATATAAACGTGTGTATTCTAATTTTGACAGATTGTAGTTGGTAGCCTGCTGTCTTCAATGTGTTCCATGCATAAGACCTTTTTTTTCGAAGACGTCGCGTTCCAAACGGTTACTGTGAATGGTGAGCGCTACAGAGCAATGATCAACGAGTTCTTTTTGCCGCAACTTGATGAATTGAAATTGGAAAACATGTGGTTCCAACAGGACAGTGCAACGGCACACACTGCACGTGCCACAACCGATATGCTGAAGGATGCATTTCCCGGGCGCCTAATCTCCCGTTTTGGCGATTTGCACTGGCCAGCAAGATCGCCTGATTTGACCGCACCAGACTTCTTTTTGTGGGGCTTTTTGAAGTCGCGGGTTTATGTCAACAAGCCTCAGACTCTTGCAGCTCTTAAAGACAATATCCGTCAAGAATGTGAGGACCTATCGCCGGAAGTTTTGGCCAAAGTGATGGAAAATGCCATAAAAAGTACTCAAATGACAATCAACTGTGGCGGCGGCCATTTACATGACATCATTTTCTCGACTTGATGTAAAAAAAATTAAAAGACCAAATGAAAATAATCCACAAGAAGAATCAAAGTTTTTCATTTTTTTTTAATTACACCCAAAAAACATCGGAAGTTTATTTTTGCGCCACCTTGTATAATACCATTTCTTAAAGACTATTATCCCCAACATAACAAAATAAAATGCAGCCAATTATCGATAATAGTTTGCGAATAATGATAATTTACAAAAATCAATTTTTTTATAAAATGATATAAAATATCAACGTTTTTATCCATTTTTTTTTTGGCAACCTTAGTTTACTATTCCAGAAAATATCTCTCCATAAAAAAATTTCTAAAATATCTCTATCGGTTCAAAAGTTACACAATTTTGACAATTCTGAGCCAAAAAGAAAGGAGTTAGATGACTGAACTTTATCACAAATACTCTCTGTTGATAAGGATTTTTGGTATTGAAAATGCGCAAAATCGATCCATAATTTCACGTAGCCCCCATACAAATGTCCCCCCGGAATACTGTTTTAGCAGCCATAAATATATTGATTATGCGTAAAGTATGACGAAAATCGGGCAACAGTTGTTCCTGGTCCTTATAAAAGATCCCTCTCAGAAAATGATTTGAACATTAATAATTGTCTTATAATAATTAATATCGTGAAATTGGACATAAACATGTTTTATATGAACATAAATCTTTCTACGAAATGATATCGCCATCGTTTTAAGCGTTTAAATGTGGGCGCATTGAAAATTATTGTTTTGATATGACGTAGTGGAACATGCTATCGGAAAAATCGATGGCACAATATTGATTACTAAATCGACCCACCCACAATGAATATAAAAAAAAACAGCAAAACATAAGATTTATTCATTTTAGTCCCAAATTTTAAAAACCAATTAACCGAGTGATATAACCGGATAAATCGGTTAACCGAAAATAAACATTATAAATTAACCGGTTCGAAAAAAACCGAGATTTCGAAGAAGGAAATACAATCGAAAAAAATTATATTAATCCTATAATTAACAAATTTAATATTTTAATTCAGTATTTGATTTATTTATATTTATTATGGAATAAAACTTTAAAAACAAACTAGTTTTTAGTGCATATTTTGTTTTATATTTCAGGATTATATTTATCGGTTTTAAGAATTCTTTATACGCAAAAAACATATATCATAGAGTATATTCTTTGTTGTCCTTCTTACTACAAATAACACATAAAATTTAAAAAATAGGACATCAACAGTGAACATCGATATTTGCAAAGAATAGGAGTGAAAAAAGTTTTACTGTAGAAAAAATGCAGCTAACTACACATATTTTTGTAAAGTGTATTTGAGAGGAATATGTTCTATAAATGTTCTTTCTTTGCTAATGTCCAAAGTCAATGGCCACGTGTGATATGTAATGCGGTCGATGCGTGTCCGCCACACACCAAAACATTAAAGACAATACTTAAGTACAGTATGTCTCATAAATATTTTGCACATGCTAAATTTTATGAAATTCATGAAACAAATTATTCTAAAATAGGATTTGATTTTGCTTTTATTTCGTGTAAGTAAAATTACTGGACCTACCGTCAGATGTTCAGTGTCGTACAATGCCAAATACAACTTAAAGCATTATAATTTATGATGTTTTCGTTTATTATCAGCTAGAAAACGTACGATTTTTGACGAATATACATTTGAATACTTTTTGTAATTCTGGAAATAATAAAAAAATCTGTTCATTCCCGGGAATTTTTTAATACTAAATTAAGCTAAAAACCAGTAAAATTTTTACGGTCTAATTCATAATAACGTGTTTTTCATGTACAAAAGAGAAACAGCTGATTCGGAACGTAACAGAAAGTAAAGACTAAGAGCCAGTTTTTGACTTCGTATTTAAATATGAATTATATTTAAGTTCTATTTAAATACGAAAATGAGTTTCTCAGTGCTTTTTTAAATGATACTTAAATGGCCAACGTTGGCCATTTAAATTCTATTTAAGTTTCATAAACTACCATATGTTTTTGACAGCTGACTTTTGTTGTTTAGTTTTTTTTCGACTCTATTGTAGTGAAAAAAAACCAAACAGCAGCGCGCTGCAGCGTTTTGCTAAAAAAAAGCGTCTTGCAAAAACTACAATTCCGATGCGGGGCAATTGGAGCTTCTTTTGTGCATTTTCCTACCAATAATTTTATTGTTTAATAAACTTTCATTTCTTATTGGGCAAAATGTAACAATTTTTGTTTTGGTTGAACAGCTGTTTTAAGCAAAACTATCGATAATTTTTTGATATTTAGTAGTGCTGCCATACTTTTATCTTATTTAAATAAGACAAATTATGTAGCACTGAAAAACTCAAACTGTATTTAAATACAACTTAATTTTAAGTTAAAATTAACTAAATACGTATTTAAATAACAAGTCAAAAACTGGGCATAATTCTGCCTTAAGTCTGTTATAAACCATTGATAAATTCGAAATATTTATTGTAGCGTCAACACTACTTTAAACCTACTTTAAGGTATTCTTTTTACATTTTATCTGGGAAAAAATGGAATTTTAAAGATAATTATTCATAAATTTGGAATAATACTACTGCAATTGCTAAACATAATTTTAACTCCATCTGGGAATAAATTCCACTTTAATAATTATGATTTTGTTTCATATTCCTCCGGCAGTCCACAAGTGAGTTTGATTGTCATTTTTGCCATTTACTTTTAACCTGTAACGCCATGTAGTAATAAAATGTGTAAACATTTTGGAAGAAGGTCCACACAATCTAACCCACTCCGGAATTAAAACTATGTGTTTCCTCATAGAAATTCTTTCAATTTTGTTAAAATTTAACAAAATGACAATAAAAAAATTAATAAAACAAATCATAAAACAGTGATGTTTTTCATTTGAAATATATTTATTAATAAAAGAGAAATATAAATTTCACTATTTTCAGATAGGTCAATAGGAGAAATAATGGACCGATTCTAAATTCAATAGACTTCGTCCTTGGAGCAATAGAAAAGATTGTACCAAATTTTGTCGAATTATCTTTGACAAAAAGACACAATCGTTACATCATTTGTGTACATCCGACGGTAAATGCAGACTGTTCTGCAGGTATTATCGAATTAGTTTAATGATTTCTTGCAAGCATTAATTTGTCTGACATTAGGGTGCTAGGAACAAAGATCTGGTGGATAAATACTAGAACGGGATACCATACTAGGTCTATGGCCCTTAGATCAAAACATTGGTCTTCCCGAGACAAAAATATTGATATATCATACTTTAAGATCCGACTGTAAGTGCCAAAGATATAACGAAAAATGTAAAAAAGACATAAACATGTTTTATATGAACATATATCTTTCTACGAAATGATATCGCCATCGTTTTAAGCGTTTAAATTTGGGCGCATTGAAAATTATTGTTTTGATATGACGTAGTGGAACGTGCTATCGTAAAAATCGATGGCACAATATCGATTACTAAATTGACCCACCCTAGTATACAATGACTATAAACAATTCAGCAAAACATTAGATTTATTCATTTTAGTCCAAAATTTAATTTTTTGCTTTATTTACATTAATACAATGTACAATTTTATATAGGTTTTATATATTATTTAGTTTAGCGTTTTTAGGAATACATTTTATAATAATCCATTAAAATGTATACTAACTTGAACGTAACGGTCCATAATTAGTTACTTATTCAATTATTTCTGCTTGAAATTATCACTTTCACTTTAATTGATACTTTTGTAGGTATTTGTACTCAAAACTATCACACTTGAAAAAAGTTCCGAGAATCAGCTGATGAACTTTTGTTATTTCTTTGATGCTATTGTAAACGAAAGTATTTACTGAAAAAATACTCACTTATAGATGCTTTAATTCATTATAGAGTTATTTTATTTATGAAGAAATCTTGATTGATGTTTTTAATTAAAATTGATTTAAGACCTTTACAAATCCATCATATACTCTATACACGTTTGTAACCTTTTCAAAATTTGTACAAGTTTTTTAACAATATTATGGTGATTGTAATTATGTATATAATTGCGATAACCATAATATGGTAAAGTTATGATACACATGATTGTAGCAAACATATATATGATCATAGTAAAAATCAGGATATGTGATCTAATGTTTCACTGGTTTTTAAAAATTCTTAAAAATGTGCTTAAATGGAGTTCAAAATATTATTTTTAAAATTATAATAATTAATTTACCAATAAAACTATTTTTTTTGAACAATTCAAAATAGTTTGTACACCGTGAATTTTAAAATTTTATTTATTATTAATAACTTCTTGTCGCTACGGACGTTGGACGGACTTACATCTTGAATAGAAGAATTATAATAATTTTTTTATACTTAAAACTAACATCTAAATACCGAAATTTTACAGTATCAGAAACAAAGTTGATAAAGTTTACTCTAAGTAAAATTCATTGCTTTTTAAAATGTAAACTACCTTTTTTTGCTGGGTATGGCTATGGCTGTGCCGAATGGACAAACAAAAATTTATGAAAAATATTAGTGTATGTTGATCTTTAACTTTAAAAGAACATAATATATGGCCGCACGTATATCCTGTGCCGATCTCTGTAAAACCGTATTGACGTATTTAACACCTTGTCTGTAAAATCCAAATTTTTTAAATGAAAGCCATATAAATTTTCAAATAATTGTTTGCGATAACTTCGAATTCGGTGAATATTTTGATAATTGAATATATTGCAAATATAGCACTCATATAGTCCAGTAAAAAAGTTTTCTAAAAATTACATGGAATTTGAATGCGTCCCTGTTGCAAATAATAAAAAATTCAAACTCAAATTTAATCGATGTGTATTTGTTTGAATCCATTACTGTTTACTGGTTCAACCTATTTACTTAATTTTTTTTTGTCTAATATTCCTGCCAATTAATTTTTTAACTGATTTTTCTAATGTTCAATACCAAACATTTCTGATCAATAGAGAAAATATATAATTTTTATTTAGCCATATAAAGAAAATAAAACGCAACAACCAATAAGAAAAGAGAATATCATAAAAAGTCATGAAAAACAGAAAACGTGCCTTTTTACGACGTCACAATTTGCTAGTACAAAAAAACCCATGATTTTAGGTCATGACTTGAAGTCATAATGTAAATGTCCCCTAAGTACCCTTTTACAACGCGGAAATTGAAAGGCAGACAGACGAAGTTTGTAGCCGAGGGGTTGAAAATGTAGAGAGAATGTGAAGTAGACGACTATTTTTTGTTTCTCTTTTCCACTCTTCGCAATTTTCATGTTATTGCTTCATATCATTATTCTTACATCAATGTTTAAATGCATCAACAGCGAAAAAAAACGAAAAATGTCTGTCTATTAATTTCGCGATTGTAAAAGCTTTAGGCAAGTTCAAAAGAGAATGAGAAAAATGTCCGCCTTTCAATTTCTGCATTGTGAAAGGGGACTAATTATGGATCGATCGTCATAAAATTAGGTGACACGAATTCTGTGTATATGCAACTTATTTCTGTGTTGAATTTTATTTGGATACCAACATTTTTAAGACATTTGCTTGTTAAAGTGATTTTCGGTCCATAACTATGACTAGTTATGTACCGATCATCTTAAAATTTGGTGATTTCTGTACATGTGGAACTCATTAGTGTCGAATTTTATTTGGATACTAAAATTTTTAAGACATTTATCAAATCTGGTAACCCTTCGCATATCTAACATAATTTTTAAGAAAGCAATAATAAATTTGAATAAAAATAAAGCATGTGTGTAAGTATGTGGATGCAAAATACTTTTATGATATACTGTATGTAGAATTTGACTGCGTTTAAATGCGTTAAAGCCTTTTAATGCCGCCAACAACGTAGTAAGGAATTGAATTAAACTGGCTAAATTCCATAAGAATTTCTCATTGCATTTTTTTAAATTGGTGTGTGTATGTTCAATATATGCACACTTTTTGGTTTGGAAGATTCTTCTTCCATACATAAGTTGCAATTGAACTTAATAATACGGGTATGTATGTTCTTAGTTTTTGTGTCAGGCTATGCTTTGTCCCTTTTGAGTTTGCAAAATTGTGCCAACAGAGGTAATAGCGAGTTTTCTTGATAAACATCGACTGAACTGTTTAAATACAATTGATTGTGCTTATGCTGAAGCTTCTGGAATTCGGTACATATAAAAAGGATGCCGATAATATATGTTAAGGTACGTTCAAACATGACAAATATTTAAAGAAGAAGACGCAACCACTAAATAGAATTATGTTGTTTATTTGAAAAACTTATTTTACTTCGGACAAATTTGTCGCTGTTTACTATTAAAAAACACTTGTATGAGCAAACAACTATAAACAAATGTATACTAAAATAGTGGTTACGCTTTTTTGGGTAAATGTTTGCCATGTGTGACCATACCATTGAGAATATTATGTAATTTGAAATGATCAAGTAGTACTAATGTTGTAAATAATCCGCCTTCATAAAATTAGTATATTATATGGGTAAAATCTTAGAATTAATGCAACATTCTATGAATTTTTAAATTTTAATATCTAATTGATGTACCATATTTTTGAAGTACTAGTTTTTTACATACATATATCGTAACATTGATTACTTACAAACATAATTATTTTATATAATATTTCTGCAAAGTTATACCAATATTTTATGCCAAACTGAATAACCAGTAAGTTTATCCAACTATAAGTGGTTTTATTTTAAAAACGAATAAGCTAAAATACATACTGGCAATATTATATAGATTATACGTAAAAACACGACTTTAATTGTCGATTTTTTTAGTAATTGCTAAAGTGAGTAATTGTAAAAGTGGGATTCCAAAGAAACCTGTAATATCAATATTTTTAAGATAGTTGTCATTGTTTAAATACCATGGTAGTCTTAAGTCAAAAAAAATTTAAACTCCGTGCAACGATTACAGCTAAACTACTTAACGAATAACAATAAAAATTTCATATTTTAACATATCTCGCCACATCAACAGACAGTTTATTACTAGCCATGTTAAAAAAAAATCGTATTTTATACATATTTTTATGCATTTTAATTACTCTATTCACAAAAAAACGTAAAATGTGTAAATAAAATATCAGAAAGATTAGAATAGTTGAATATATTTGATAATAAAAAATATAAAATGTGCAATACTGTAGGCAGATAGAATAAAAAATTTAGAAATTTCAAATGTTGTTTATAAATATTTTGTATCTGTTTTTGTTTACATATGTACATTAGAGTTAATTTCAAAAATTTGATTTACGGGTATCATCATTTTTCTGAATGTTTTAGCGTAAATATTTGGAAAATTTTCAATCCTTGTGGTGGTTCAACGCACCTAAAGACGCGCATTCTGAGCACATTTTTCTGTAGAGCAATAACTGCTGAATATATTGTAAATATGATTTCACCAGTCGATTCTGCATTAAAAATTAATACAATTGATGCATCGTTGTAACGTTTGCGGAAACAAATTTTAACAAAAATTTTGACACTGGCCAAAGAAAAAGTACATGAGCTATTAGTGTTTTAGGACTTATTTTGAATTACGTTATGTTTTGCCTTAATACTTTGCCTTAACATTTTAAAATCTGGCTTTTAGTTATTTTAAAATGTTAACAAAATAAGAACTACCTTGAACAAATATTTGCAAGTTTTTCCATATTTTATCTATTTTCATCGGGAACAATTTGTTATATTTTTCTTCAAGTGGCAGTGAAAGGCAGAAATGTGGACTTTTTTTGGAAATAAATAAACCTATTATTGATTAGATGTGCAAAGTAGAACATAATATTTTTTCTTAAAAAATATATATGGATCTTAATCAATCAACTGTAAATTGCAAATTTAGACTTTTTTTGAATTTGATATAACCGTCAATTCTAATTAATATATTATGAAATGTGTACACTAAATGAATCATTTCAGAGATAATTTTTTTAAAAATAATGTTCTTCTTAACTGTTCCATCATCCAACTATCTCGCCCAGATAATTATGGTGCTTTCCAACACCTTTAAAATTCCAGACATTTCTAAAGTGAAAAAATGTCCCAATTTTTTTAAATTAAAACAAATTTTGAGTTTTTGGAAATTTTTAAATAGAAAAGCTGTTGTAGACTATTTAATTCGGCTACATCGGCATGAGTAGACATGTGGCCGTGTAGCTGTGTTGTCGTCAAAATAATCGTCTTCATATAAACGTGTGCATTTTATTTTTGACAGATTGAAGTTGGTAGCCTGCTGTCTTAAAACGCTTAAAACGCGGGAATTAGCTTTATTTGAAGCAAGTAGCAATTGGACAAAAAATTTAGATTGTCTTTATAATGCTTTAAAAACATCTGTGGAAAGCTAAAGACTTTTCTTGCTGGCAGAAAACTTTGCCAATAAAATAATAAATCGGATGCCCAATTGAATGCATTAGTTAATTTAGAAACTCGTTTAAAAAAAATAGTTCTATGATGAACATATCGTCCCCTCAATAAAACAATAGCGTATAAGTATATACACCATTATTGTTATTATGGCATAATAAGAATCTACATAACTGATTATATACATATGTGGTCAAAATTTGCTGAAATTCTACTTCCACAGAGTAGGTCAAAATATCAATTGAAATATTACTTTTGTTCTAGATGTCTACTAACACAAAAATTTTAAACTCAATTATTTCGAAATGGCAAACAAATTATACACTATTGCTTTATTAAGGGGACGAATATAACATTATTTCTATGAAATAATACTTAATTTTACAGTAACAAATGATCTCCAAATATTCTAAAGAAATTTTTCTTGTTTTATGTGCAATTGAATTGTAATGTATTGCTTTTCTTTGCTTTTTAATGAAATGACTCAATTTTACAAAATAATTTTCCTTTTTACCTATTTTCTAGGAATCCGGGGAAATAAAATTATCCGGGAAACCCTAGTTACAAAACATTTATTTTTATAGATAACCAACTCGCATCCCACTAAGCGACCAAAAACTATTCTAGGAAAACACCTAAGATTTATTTTGAGAAAAAGGGACCATTTTAAAAATAAGTCAAAAATATTTTTTGTTTAAAGTTTGAAGAAATAGCTGCTATCTAAACAATTTGGGACAAATTTGGCTATATGGTACATTAGAGTGCTCCAAAAATTGTGCTCTAGAATTGTTCTATGTATTGTGGAAACACATTGTGTAAAATATTAGGATGATAGGATAACGGTAACTGGTGGCGCAACGACGCTGAAGTTTTGAGGTGCATTTACAAGGGGAAAATATGCAATTTTTTCAGTTTTTGTAAAAATTTTGCCATTAAATAATGACTAACAATTTAATTTAAAAGAATCGAAATGTGTACGTAATTGTCGTTATAATAAGATATAAAAGACAAAAATTGGTGAAAAAATTTTAAAGTTATTAAAAAATCGCCGGGCCATTAACGTGTCTCAGGCCACTAGAACAAGAAATTTATGAACAAAATTAACATATTTTGAGAAATATTAAAATAAAAGCTTATTTTTACTTAAAATATATCCATATTTACTTTATATGAGTTTTTGTCCTCGTAGGATACCGTTAACCTATTCGCAGGTATGACCAAAAAAATTAAATTTTTTTAACGGCAGTTTCAAAACTCCAATTTCAAATTTTTAAAAATTTTGTTAAACAAATTTCAGAATTTTTTGATCATCACATGGGGATTTATTGACAACATAATAGGGAATAAAAATGTGAAAAAAGTATGTCAATACCTCTTATAGTTTTTCCGTACCTGCGATATAAATTTTGCGATTTTCGAGAAAAACTAATTTTTTGGCCATATTTTGGGGAATGACCAGAATTTCCTTACTGTAATGATTTTTAAATAAAAGCTATTCAGAATAATATAGTCCAGGTAATTCTAAATATAGTCTGAAAGTTTTACTAAAATCGGAAAACTTTAACCCTTAAATCGTGAAGGTCAAAGGTAAATTTTTTCAATATTTGGAATTTCTCATGGAAAGATATCGAAATATTATATATTTTTGGGCCGATTTTGATGAAACTTAAGAAAAATATAAAATGAAGTCTAGTATTCACAATAACAGTACAAACATGGAAATTAACCCTTAATAGCACTTGGGGTCCAAATGACCCTCAACTTTTAAAATCACGAAAAACACATTCATTTTGACCATAATTTCCATTTTTGTACTGTTATTGTGAATACTAGACTTCATTTTATATTTTTCTTAAGTTTCATCTGGACTATATTATTCTGAATAGCTTTTACTTAAAAATCATTACAGTAAGGAAATTCTGGTCATTCCCCAAAATATGGCCAAAAAATTAGTTTTTCTCGAAAATCGCAAAATTTATATCGCAGGTACGGAAAAACTATAAGAGGTATTGACATACTTTTTTCACATTTTTATTCCCTATTATGTTGTCAATAAATCCCCATGTGATGATCAAAAAATTCTGAAATTTGTTTAACAAAATTTTTAAAAATTTTAAATTGGAGTTTTGAAACTGCCGTTAAAAAAATTTTATTTTTTTGGTCATACCTGCGAATAGGTTAACGGTATCCTACGAGGACAAAAACTCATATACAAGTAAATATGGATATATTTTAAGTAAAAATAAGCTTTTATTTTAATATTTCTCAAAATATGTTAATTTTGTTCATAAATTTCTTGTTCTAGTGGCCTGAGACACGTTAATGGCCTGGCGATTTTTTAATAACTTTAACATTTTTTCACCAATTTTTGTCTTTTATATCTTATTATAACGACAATTACGTACATATTTCGATTCTTTTAAATTAAATTGTAAAAGTCATTATTTAATGGCAAAATGTTTACAAAAACTGAAAAAATTGCATATTTTCCCCTTGTAAATGCACCTCAAAACTTCAGCGTCGTTGCGCCACCAGTTAACGTTATCCTATCATCCTAATATTTTACACAACGTGTTTCTACAATACATAGAACAATTCTAGAGGGGGGGACGGCCTGTACCTAGAAAGTTTTTTTTCGTCCATACAATCTTGGAGCACTCTAATGGTACATACATATGTATATAAAAATGAATGAATGTATGTATGTCTATTTATTTGTTTGTGACTTAGGACGCTAAACCACTGGACCGATCCTTTTGAAATTTTTAATGTATATTCCTCTATATTTGGAAGGAACAATAGGCTACTTTATTTTTATTTTAAAGTGGACGTGGCACTTTCCAGTAAAGTATATCTGGTATTTCGCGGAATTTACTTCGGTATATACAGTAGAAGACAAAAGTGTTCACGAATAGTTGAAATTTTAGTTTACACATTATTTCTTCAACATAACAACTGATCTGATAAAATTTTTTTTTGTTAATTGTTAAGCACTCTATTTTCTACTATCTGGTAACTCACTCTGAAACTAACGGAACTTTTATACGTTTTTTGAATCACATCTGAACGAAGTCACACACCCAGCGAAAAAATGAACACATCCGTGTACGATTTGACACCATTCGCTGTCAATAGTGTACCAACCCCGTATGTGTACAAATAGCACACGAACGGTGTCAATTTGACAACGAATAAATGACACCATTCCGTCAATTTGACACGTGTACGGTAATTAAAATAAATAACAAATTCCTTCATATTTTGCATTTATTTTTAAATACAATACGAATAAATAGTTAAATATAAAATACATATAAAGGTGTTTAAATGTGTCAATTGTCGGAGTTCTTGTATGTGAAATTTCAAATATAATTATATATACATATAGCTCTACCTAACTTTTTAATGTACAAAAACTTTTTTTTTATACGTTTATTATAATATTATTCCTGCCTTTAATTTCTAGGCCTTACAATATGTAATTAAATCTTAAAACTAAACAATTATTGTTCTCTCAGTGGAGAATCATATTTGGAAAATTAGATGAGTGGTAAATCAGCTCTACGCAGCCTCGAGCTGTCTTGAGTTACTGTAAGTAGCCTTGCGAGCGGGTTCGGATGATGATGTAATTTTGATAAATAAGCTTCACGAGTTTTTCTAAATTCATCTTTGACCAAGGGTACATCTAAGTCTCTGTGGATGTTCTCGTTTCTTATGTACCATGGAGCTCCCGTCATGGTTCTAAGAATTTTGGATTGTGCCCTCTGTATAAGATCTATACTGGTATTGCTTGCTGTTCCCATAATTGGATTCCGTATGTCCAAATTGGTTTTAAGACTGTCTTATACAGGATGACTTTGCAGTTAAGGCTTAATTTCGATTGGTGGTGGATTAGCCAGTGTAAATTAGAAGCTTTTAGTTTCATGTGGAGCCGCTTGGCTTCTATGTGCCGACGCCAAGTAAGACGTCTATCTAAATGAATGCCAAGGTATGTAACGTGGTCAGACTGTGGGATGTTCACACTGTTTAGTGTCACTGGTGGACAATTTCCTCTCCTAAGTGAAAACGTTATGTGCTTGCTTTCGTTCACTTGTATTCTCCAATTTTTTAACCACGTGTCCACGTGCCTGAGATAATTATCAAGGTTTCTAGATACTACATTTAAGTCCACATGAGAACTAAGAATTGCAGTGTCATCTGCAAAGGTGGAAATGGTTAATTCTTCGGACTCGGGCAAGTCTGAGGTGTATAATAAGTACAGGGTTGGTCCTAGAAGCTGGTCCCGAGGTACACCAGCATTGATCGCATAGTCGCTTGTGCTTAGTACTGGTTAAACTTTCAATATAGTTTTGATTTCTGCGATCCTCTTCAGACTGAAGGGCTCTTTTTAATTTCTTGCTTGCAATGGACAGCCTCTGCTTAACAGCAGGGGATCTGTTGTGTTGCCAATCTCTTCTACATCTCCTCTTTTCGAGGAGGAGACTATTAATTTCTGCATTAGAAATACACATTTTAGGATTAGGGGGAATTTGGCACTTAGAGTGATCCAAGTCCGAAAAGATTAGAGTCTTGAAGTCTCTGATACAATCATTGATATCTTCCTCACACTGTATGTTATATTCAGTGTGGATGTGGCTGCTGATGTATTTCCTATATTTCAACCAATCAGTCTTGAATAATGAAGCTTCCGTATGAGACGATTGATATTGGCCTAGTGTAGTATAACGGGAGAATGATCAGAAGATAGTTCATGTGATATTTCTGCAGTAATAGAGTTTCTGTTTATATTCCTTGATATGGCAAAATCTATTAGATCAGCTATTTTTCTAGGATCAGAAGGCCAATAAGTGGGCTGACCCGGTGATATAAAATCTAAGCAATTTTTTCGATCAACTAGAGTCCTGTACAGCTGTCTGCCTTTGGGATTCATTAATCTGGAACCCCAATATGTATGCTTAGCGTTGTAGTCACCACAAGCCAGGAAACGATCTCCTAGTGTATTAAAAAATTCTTCAAATTGTTCCTTAATCACAGAAAATCGTGGGGGACAATATATTGAGCTTAGAGTCAAATCTCCAACTCCACATTCTAAGCAAATGGATGTTGCTTGCAAATAGTTTTTGGAAAATTTTTCTAGGGTATAATGTTTTATCCTATTTCTAATTAAAATACCATAAAACCTGGAATATGAAAATTATATTTATTTGTTAAATGAGTCTCCGAGATTAACAATACATCTATATTCTTTTCGTTGATAAAGTGTGACACCTCAGCTTTGTGCTGGTTCAAGCCATTTGCGTTCCAGAAACAAATTTTTAAAAAACTCATTTTCCTGTTAAGAGTATTTGTATCATTTGGTTCTGGGCTCTCAAAAGCTCTTGTGTGGTATTTTGCATGGATGTCATGAAATTAGACATGTTTTGGTTAAGTGAGGTTATGTTACTTGCAAGAGTATTTAATAAATTTTCTAACCCTCCCGAATTTTGGGGGAAACTAGGTTGTTTATTATCAGATTTTAAAATATTTGCATATGAGACGGTTCCAGACTGAACTGGAACCTCCTTATTATTTTTATATGGAGTGGGAACTCCAGAAATTGGCGGATAGGAACTGCAGTTCAGATTTACTGGTTCAATCTCTTAATCTTTTCAACAATACTTTGTAAACTGGGCACCCTCGATAGTTAGCAGAGTGATCGCCGCCACAGTTTCCGCATTTTCTAATGAGACCTTTCTTTATAATATCACATTCTGTTGAAGAATGCAGGTCTCCGCATGCAACACATACAGTTCGTAAAGTGCAATAGTTCTTCGTGTGTCCAAATTCCTGACAATTTCCGCATTGTACAGGATTATTACGTTTGAAAGCTGTAAAAAAATCACGTGGTAGTCATACAAAATATTAATTTAAAAATTACACGTTTTTTGAAACTAGGGACAAAACTGTTCACACCGACATTTGTTTTAAAAGAAGTATATTGTATTTAATCCAATTTTTAGATTTTGTGTATTATATAAGTTAGTAAATTAATACTGTTTTAAAATTAATTAATATTTTTCAATTACATAGTGAATAATAAAATTCTTCTGTAATACAAAAAATTCGGAACTTTTTGTGAACACTGTTGTCTTCTACTGTATATATAATTATAAATAAAATGCGTTGATGTAATCTGTGTTAGTAAATTTCACGTCTTTATTTATTATCAGCCCCGTTTTTTAAATATTTTAAAAATAAATTGCCTTCTTAAGTTATTATGTCACTTGCTTTTTTTCGCCAAAAAAGAGAATTCATATAAGGTGGTGGCGGTTCTAATATCAGAAAACAACTGATTGGTTTATATAAAATAATAAAATTTATATTAAAACAAAACACTGTGCACGAAATTGGCCCTTATATTTGTCACCCGGCGGGTTAAAATAATTCGATTACGCTGAATCGAGTGGTGCTAACCGCTTTTTAGGTTAGCTCTTGTTTTCGAGATATACCGTTATTTTGAAAATGGAGGAGGTTGCACAACATATATTCGCGTAACTCAAAAACGGTTTAGTTTATTGAATAAACTGAAAAAAATCCGAAATTCCGCAATAAAATTACCTTTAAGTAAGGCTTAAAATTTTTTAAATCTGCGCAGTCGTTTTACCGTTTTTGAGTAACGCGAATATATGTTGTGTAATTCGAAATAACGGTATATTTCTAAAAGTTTTTTCAACTAGCATATGTAATTAGTACGTATACATATTTAAATAGCGGTGGTTTTGGTTTATGTAAAAAACAAATATTTTTTTAATTAGCATAGAATACGACAATAATGAAATATAAAAACGGTATTTGACAGCCGCTAGGACCAAACAAGTAAAAATATACTAATCAGCTGTTTGAATGAATACGGATACGAAAGTATGTATTAAGAAAAATCTTAAAGACCTGTTTGCATTACTTTTATTTTGAATTTGGCGATTTTCTATGAAAAAAAGTTGGCAGCATTGTTTCTTTAAAGGTGCATTAAAATAAGGTATAGCGCAAAGTAAATTAATAAAGTAGACTCAGTATAACAGCTGACTATTTTTTTTACTTTGGTCTGAACTGTCAATTCACTTGTGGTTGTTGTGGCGAAAAATACAACAAGCCCAAAAGCAAAAACAACAACAGGCAACTTTGACAGCTCAGACCTTAAACCAAAAACAAAATTGCTTGTGGTTTTTGTAAATGTTGTATTTGTTGTAGTACTGTCGCTACTTTATTATTTTACTTTGGTATAGAGATTAGTACAGCTGATCAGTTTTTTGGGACATTCAATGCTATGTTCACACTTGAGTTTTTAAACGCGTTTAAGCAAAATTTTGATTAAGTTAATCAAAGCCGTTCACAATACATTTGAGATGATTTAGTTGACAGTAAAATGATTAAGTAGACAAATAAAAAAAAAAAAACAAATTTGTATGTATTTCTTTATGGCATTAAATATGGAAATAAATAGACGGTCATGTCAATTTTAATAGGGGGGTCAGACGGCATGTATTGCTTGTGTATTGGGACATGTATTCGATACATATGGAATTCCATGTGTATGTCAAAATTCACGTTATACATATGATTCATAATTTCCACGTTCAAACGTACATATGTAATTGCATGTGCCATAACCTCTATTAGTTTATATGTTTGTTGTTTTTAACAATATATTTATTTAAAACATTTTTAAATCACAATATATATATTTAATGCAATGAAATTAATTTTGTTATGATTTTTCTTTACTCTTTTTTGTTTTGTTTTTTTTATTTTGCGCTCACACAGTGTTGTATTTCAAAATACAACTCTGTTATACACACGAAAATAGAACATGCTCTAATTGCCAAAAATGTCACGAGTAATACACATGTATTTTACATACACAAAGTTTCATATGGATCACACGGTATGTATATGTTTACATATGGAAAAATGTCCCAATACATGGCACAAAACACAAGCAATACATGCCGTCTGACCCCCCTTTAAGTGATTAACAAATCATTTAAATCTCTATTTTTAAGTGATTAGAGTTTAATCACGTTTGAGATGATTAACTCTGCAAATGTGAACATAGCATAACTGTCAATCTCCATAAAAAATAACTAGCTTTCTAGTGATCAACTCTTGTTAAATTTTCTTTGTTTATTATACCCACCACCAAAAAAATGGGATTGATTGATTGATTTTGTCATTCCGTTTGAAACATATCGAAATATTGGTCGCGGAACCAAAAAGTATATATATTCTGGGTCCTCATAAGATTCTAAGGGCCGTTTTCTCATTAGGTGATTATCTTTTTTCCCAACGAAAAACTGCAGATTAAAGAAATTTGGTTTTCTCAATGTCTCATTTGCTTCTATTCTGTCGCAAAGCTAACCCGACCTCACCTGCCAATTATTTATTTATCGTACAGATAAATTCAATCAGCTGACTGCTGTTCATAGTTTGTATGTGTTTGTGTTTTTGTAAACGAAATAAAATAGATTTTATAAAAACAAAAGTTTAATAGAGGAATTAACATTAATTTGATGGAGGATGAACACGAAGAACATGAGTTCCAAGTGAATGCTGAAAAATTTTATCATGCCAGGCCTAACTACCTGGCAGATATGGAGGATAATGAATATTTCAAAAGATTCCGGCTGTCGATGGCCACGTTAAACAGCTGATTTATGTAAACATGTTGTCAATTGAAGGCAGGGTACCCAACTTTCACATCTATTTTGAGATGTATTGCCAACTGAAAATAATCTTTTTTTGTCGGTATATTGAGAAAATCAAAATTGTTAACGGACAGTTTATCGGCCTAATAAATTTATGTCGACATTTAGTAACAGGCAGTTTGTCGATACATTGAGAAAACGGGCCTAAGACGATCTAACTATGTCCGTCAGTCTGTTTATAACAAGATAGGGCTCAAACGAAAGGAAATAACTGGTTTGTAGGTTTGGTATCGAAAATGGGCAATATCTCCTAGCCCCCATACAAATGTCCCCCCGGAATACTATTTGAGCAGTCATAAATATGTTGATTATGCGGCAATTCTGATAAAATTTTGCGCAAAATAAGTACTTAGAAATGATACTGTAAAGTATGGCAAAAATTGGGTAACATTTGTCACCAGTCCCCATACAAGGTCCTCCTCAGAAAATGACTTGAACATTCATTATCGTCTTGTAATAATTAATATCATGATGAAGTAGGACATTAACAAATTTTATATGAACCTAAATCTTTCTATCAACTTTTGTATATCAGAAAAATATTTTATTGTCACATATTAATGTTGGGTATACAAGATTCGGTACAGCCGAATATAACACTCTTAGGCCCGTTTTCTCAATGTCTCAAATTTATTAGGCCGATAAACTGTCCGTTAACAATTTTGGTTTTCTCAATATACCGACAAAAAACATTGGCCCATAATCATAGTCAGAAATAAAGTATATTTTAAGAGAAATAAAGTCGTCTTTACTTAAGAGTGGACTTTAGGTCTACCATAGACAAGATAAAATATACTTTTGACGTTAAAGTCGACTGTAAATATAAAAGCAGCTGAAGCTGTTTTTAACTCATTTAACAACAGCATCAGCTGTACTTCCTCAAGTAAAAAAGTTCGACAACAAGTCAAAAATGTTTATGTTACAATATATTGGTAGAGATTTTGCAATTATTGAACAGTTATCGATAAAATTAGAACCAAAATATCCTAATTATGATATTAATCCAATTTTTTTCCATTTTTCCACCACAATTTGGTTTTTTTTAGATTTCGCTGTTACTTTTATTGTTTACCTTTTATGTTTTTATACCCTTCAGCTTCGTGAGAAGGGTATATATAAGTTTGTCATTCCGTTTGTAATTTCTACATTTTTCATTTCCGACCCTATAAAGTATATATATTCTGGATCCTTATAGATAGCGGAGTCGATTAAGCCATGTCCGTCTGTCTGTCTGTCTGTCTGTCTGTCTGTCTGTCTGTCTGTCTGTCTGTCTGTCTGTCTGTCTGTCTGTCTGTCTGTCTGTCTGTCTGTCTGTCTGTCTGTCTGTCTGTCTGTCTGTCTGTCTGTCTGTCTGTCTGTCTGTCTGTCTGTCTGTCTGTCTGTCTGTCTGTCTGTCTGTCTGTCTGTCTGTCTGTTGAAATCAGTTTTCTGAAGACCCCAGATATCTTCGGGATCCAAATCTTCAATAATTCTGTCAGACATGCTTTCGAGAATTTTGCTATTTAAAATCAGCAAAATCGGTCCACAAATGGCTGAGATATGAGGAAAAAACCAAGACAACCTCGATTTTTTACCTATTTTTTTACCTATATCTGGATTACTAAGACATTAATATAGACAATATGGATATCTAATAATAGATATTTCAAAGACATTTGCAACGACGTATATAAGACCATAGTAAGTTGGACCTACAATGGGTCAAAATCGGGAAACATTTTTAACCCGAATTTTTTTAAAAAAAAAAAAAATTGAAAAAACAAAAAAAAAATTTTTAAAATTTAAAAAAAAAAAATTTTTAAATTTAAAAAAAAAAAATTTTTAAAATTTAAAAAAAAAAAATTTTAATATTTAAAAAAAAAAAATTTTTAAAATTTAAAAAAAAAAAATTTTAAATTTAAAAAAATTAAAAAAAAAATTAAAATAACAATCGAAAAATTTTTTTTTCCAAAAAATTAAAAAAACTGGAAAAAAAATTAAATTTAGTTTACCTAAAAATATTTAAAATTTTGAAGTATAATTTGGTGAAGGGTATATAAGATTCGGCACAGCCGAATATAGCACTCTTACTTGTTTTTTTTTAATTTTCTATGTCAGCTGTTCAGCGGTGCCACTTGTCTATATTTTTTTGTATATTGTATGAAAACATTTTCTATATTTGAGGTGTCACCCAGTTAAAGTCGGTTCAATTTAAAACACACTTTAATTTTGACTATAGTTGCAAAATAATTAAAAGCAGGTTTTTATTTTAAAGTTGTTTCTAAAAGGAACCGACTTTAGTGTTTGACTATGATTATGGACCATTATTTTCAAATGACAATAACTCTCCAAATAGATGTGAAAGTTAGGAACCCTGCCTTCAAGTGACAACATGTTTACATAAATCAGCTGTTTAATGTGGCCATCGACAGCCGGAATCTTTTGAAAAATTCATTATCCTGAATGTCTGCCAGGTAGTTAGGCCTGGCATGATAAACTCTTTCAGCATTCACTTGGAACTCATGTTCTTCGAGTTCATCCTCCATCAAATTAATGTTAATTCCTCTATTAAACTTTTTTTACAAAAACACAAACTCATGAAAACTATGAACAGCAGTCAGCTGATTGAATTTATCTGTACGATAAATAAATAATTGGCAGATGAGGTCGGGTTAGCTTTGCGACAGAATAGAAGCAATTGAGACATTGAGAAAACCAAATTTCTTTAATCTGCAGTTTTTCGTTGGGGAAAAAGATAATCACGTAATGAGAAAACGGCCCTTACTATTTTATATTTTTGCTTTTCTATATTTGTTTCATTCTATTATTTTCTGTTTTTTCTTTCAATCCTATATCAACAAAATATAGAAAAAACAAGTGTCATATGAACAAAGTTGTCGGAGCTGAAGCTATGATATGTTCTCATAGCACTATTATGTAGTGACTTTACTGGATAATTTTTTCCTTGACATCAAATTTCATGTATATCATGACAAAAATTTATCTAGAATAGACGTAGTGTAATGTACTTAACTATCATCATTAACAAAATAATAAAATATTTACTGTGTTTTTTAATGTGTACTACAAAATACAAACCAAGTCAGTTTGCCCGCGATCGTGAGTATTTTAAAATTTGTTCACTTGTGAGTTTGCGTGATAGTAAGTAAAAACAAACACTCACCCTCACATCTCTTTGGGTACTATTTCAAAATCTCTGATTTGCACACAATTTTTTTTACATACACATGGATGGATGGACGTATGTACATATGTATGTATGCCTGTAAGTAACATTATACACACAATTTACTTTAATTTCAACCACATGTGTATTCAATTATTAATAATATTGTTTCGGGATTTTCAAATACTTTGAGTTATTGGAGGTCCGTTATTTGCTAAATAACGGATCTGATGGTGTAAATAATTTTTCTATAACATACATTAAAACATATCTGTTGAGTTTTTACTTCCCATATGTCGCCCTTATTTGGAAGCTTGAACATTGAGTATATGAACATACTGATGCCTACATATGCACACACATAAAATGTATATTAGGGTTATACTTAAAAAATATAAGATTTAAAAATGATTCTCAAGTTCCTTTTCTATTTCAATTTTGTTTTTTTGTGAACCGGTTAATTTAAAATTTTAAAATTTATTGAAATTTTGCACTAAAATTAATAAATTTGATGTTGTTAGAATGGACCGAAAAACATTTTTTATTTGGTTTGTAACAAAAATATTTATCAGTGAGTTCAAAAGATATATTAAACAGTACGAAAAACAATATACATACATACATATGTATATTTAAAATAAATATTCCTTAATTAAAAATAATTAATGGCCCCATTTTGTATCTTCAAACAAATTTTCGTTTGCGTTTCCGTTTGTAACAAAAAATTAAAATATGGTATTTTATAAAGCGAAACGATATTTGCGAAGTTTGAAAACATCCACTTTCTGCCCAATAAATTAAATTATTTTTATTTATTTTCCAACAAATAAAATTTATTGAAACAATTTTGAAATGTTTGATGGTTTTTTTACATTTATTTGGAAATAATGTACATATTTTTTATGTATGAAAAGAAAAAGCACATTCTTTTTTTTTTCTATTGAAACGATAAAAAATTCTCAACGTTTGATTTTGATAATTCAAGCGCTTTTTGGCTGTTTTATAAAATTAAATTTTATATACAGAAACGAAAAATAAGTTTTGAAAATTATGAAAATTGAAAAATGACAAATTTTTTCGAAAATTTATTAAAAAAAAGTTTTCCAAAGAAAACTAAAAACTCACAAAAAAACTTTTTTGTGCTTAAATTTTTATATTGAAATATTTTGTGAATAAATTAAATAAATGAAAAACGTTTTTTCGTACAAAAAAAAAAGTTTTTTTCTTTTTGTTTCTAGAAGATTTCAACCCAAATATTATAAAATTTGTTAGTATTTTTGAAAAAAATTTTGGTATTTTGGAAAAAAATGCGAAAAAGAACCTTTTGTTCTGCGGCTCCTCAATTGTAAGTCCTTTAAATGTTTGTTGGTTACTATTTAAATAGACGATCCCTTGAAAAAGTAGATATAACATCTGCGAAACGTCGGGAAAAGTAATAAAATATGATTTTTTATTTACATTGAAGAATTTCAAGCACTATTAGCATAAGAAATCTCAACAACTTACCAAGAATTAAGAATTAACTATAGATTTGCTTCTCTACCCACACAGAAAAATTATTGCTTAATTTTTTTCAATTAATTTATTTTTTGGTTTTATTTTGAACTTTAATTACACTCTGCTATAAAATGACACTTTTTGTCAGAACTTGAAAAGTGACCTATAGGCCTATACTAAAACCGTCTTCAAAGATTTTGAAACACCCTCAAAATTTTGAGTTATTTTGAAAAAACTGTTTTAGGGTTGGTCGTAGTACATTAGTACCTCTAACTCACAAATTTTTCCAAAATTTTAAACAACTATGGATAGATAAATATTTTATGTAGGCATGAAATGTATATTCCAAGAAATTGTTTAAGTTTTTATAAAAAGTTAAACTTTTTTTATTTTTTTTTTCGTAATTTTTCAAATTCAATAATAGTTATTTTAATTTTTTTCTATGAAAACCAATTTTTTTTGCACAGCGTTTTAAAGACAATTTTATTTAAATAAAAACGTGACATTACATATTAAGATCGGTATATATTTGCAAAAGTTATTAAACTTTTTCGAAAAATGTTCAAAAAACTTACCTTGTAAATTAAAAATTTAGGGCCTAATTGTTAAGAACGCGTAACAAAAAATATAAAATTTTATAAATCACTACGGCATTGTGTTTGTATAAGTTGATACTAAAATTTAAAATAAAAACATAAGAAAAGATGTACTTATATCGTGTTGGCAATGCTGTAAGCCAAACAGTATGGCGTTTATTTACTTTTGAATCCATAAAATATTTGTTCAAAGAAGACACAAAAATATAACAAAATAAATATTAAAAACATAAAAGTGAAGTTTTCTGCTGGGGTAGAGAACGATACTTGTGGAAGCTCAGTATCGGAATTCTGTAACTTTTTAACGACAAAATTTTGTCGTTAAGTTATCAAAATTCATAAGTTAACAATACTTATCGTTAAGAGATACTCCGAATTGAATTATACGGATTATTTTCGTTAAAAATAGTCGGTAAATAACGACATTTGCATTAAGCCATAACGATAATTGTTAAGAAGTGAGTTTTGTAACATAAATATTTGAAATAAGCCGTTCTTTGAAAGTACGATTGATCAACCTTTTTGTGTTCGTTAGAAACAGACTAATTTGAGTTTTAAATATACAAATTAACTTGCCTTAATTATCATTTGCTGTTAAAAAATAGTATTCGAATTTTAAGAGCAACTTTTATATGGGGCATAATATCCTTATTTAACACATTTCTGGAGTGTATAATGTTTATCCCTATATTCAAATTTCCTAGTGAGCAATTTATTTAGCGATGTGATACGAGTATAAACTTATATAAAAGCTAAAAAATCGTTTTTAAGACCGTTTTCTTAGAAGGAAATTCATCCGAATTTTTCGACGGTTCTTATAACATACACTGGGTTACTTTGATTTTTAGAAAAAAAAACTCTTGTTCTTCTGTTTTTAGTAGGTTTCGCGAATATATGTATTTGGGGGAGCTGGTGTTTGATTTTTAAATATAAATGCGATTATTTATTCACATGACTACAATTTTATATACCAACACGAAAATACACACGCAGAGAAAAAATATAATTGGGCATGGTTACTGAAACCATTTATATAGTGTTACAAGTTTTTTAACTATATTATAGTCACAGTAACCATTTACATGATTGTGGCAACCATAATATGGTTAATTTATGATTCACATGATTGTATCAACCATATATATGGTTACAGTAAACAAATATATGTTTGTGGCAACCATATTTATGATGAATAATTTTATCATAATATCATAAAGCCGAGAGCAACATAATATGATAAGTCCTTCATCATATAAATGGTTGTCACAAACATATACTTGTTTACTGTAACCATATATATGGTTGATACAATCATGTGAATCATAAATTAACCATATTATGGTTACCACAATCATATAAATGGTTACTGTGACTATAATATAGTTAAAAAACTTGTAACAATATTGAAATGGTTACAGTAACCATGCCCAACTATATTTTTTCTCTGCGTGCAGTGAACATTTTAATAAATAAAAATGATTTTTTTAATTTGAAAAATATTGAAATTTATATTTTTAACTATATTCGTCGTTAATATGTATTACCGAGAGAAATAGTTAACTTCAAATACTGAATATTGAATTCGTTAGAGCAACCGATATTTTTCATTACTTAACGACATCGGTAGGAATATATAAAAACTTACAGAATTGCGGTACTGGGCAGACATTTGATGCTAGTCCAAACCTAAAGTAGTTACATAAGTATGTTTATTTCAGAAATGTTTAAATATTTGTTATTTTTTAAGAATATTTGACCACTTTTTAAACTAACGCCAAGAAAATTGAAGCGTTAAATTTGACAATCAAAGTGACAAAAAAAGTAAGCGTTGCGTTGTATAAAATGTACATTTTCAAACAACTGCAATCACAATAACGTAAGAGTCAGATGTTACAACGCGAGCAGTCACTTGCTTGAACGCAGTGATTTGCAAACTGTAATTTAATGCAACGCAAAGAAAATGGAGGCGTTGCGTTTTATAAAATTAGGGCCTTAGTTTTTTGTTTTTTTTTATTCATATGCGCTGGGGGAGAAAATACTAAAAAACATATTAATGAAAAGTTGAATAACTTTTACAGTTTTCATCCGATTTGAAAAATTAAAACCATGTCTTGTTAAGAACTAAATTTTCTTTGTACATTGATATACATTTTTGTAAGCTTTCATATCAAAATCATAAATTAAAAGCGACTAAAATTAAAAAAGTTGATAAATTTTGTTTTGTTTTCAGATATTCTTAACAAACACAATACCTATAACTTACAAATGTATCAATAAATGCACGTAATTATAAAGCGTAATCAGTTTTCTCTACAAACACGTTACACAATTAAAAATCGGACAAAAACTGACTGAGTTATAGGTCGATAAGTTGACGAACATCACTGAAAACTGTTTTTTTAGAATAACTTCTGAATTTGAGGGTGTTTCTGAAATTTTTCGTCACAATTTGTAATGTACTCAGCAAGACCTATAACCCACGCTAGGTCGTTTTCCAAGTTTTTTCCACCGTAGCACCGTGTTATTTTTTTTAATTAATTCAATTATTTTTTTAATTAGCTGTAGCATTTTGAAAATGTGTATACTATATTTTATAAGTCAAACATCTATATCCATGGTAGGCGTTCATATTGTTCAGGTTACGATGATTTTCGTCAAACAAGCCGAATGTGAACAAAAGAGCGTAATAGAGCGTAAAAATACACACAATTCATTCAGTTTCTTGATGTTGTTGTGGATATTTTATTTTTTACCCAAAAGAGCACACAAATTAAATGCCTCTTTTTGCCTACCAATGATCTATATATGTATATAAAAGAGTAACGTTACTGATTGACTGACTGATTCATCATCCCACAGCCCAAACGACTGAAGCTAGAATCATGAAATTTTAACTGTGGGTTCCTCCCTACCTAAAACGATCCACTAAGAAGGGATTTTTGGAAATTCGAACGTTTAGGGGCAAAAAAGGGTAAATCCGGTAATATTATATCTTCAAAACTAATAAAGATACAAAAAACCTTGAAATTGCATGTTACTCCATTTAAAAAATAAGCTGACAGGTGTTTCGTACTTTTTCGAAATTCGAACCTTTTAGGGGAGAAAACGGGTAAAAACTGTATTTTGGTACTTTTTTGGCACCCTATGTATCTTTTAAACCAATGAACTTAGAAACAAAATTTAGATCGTATTCTTTACTTATCAAAAAATAAAAAACATAAGATTGGTACTTTTTGGAAATTCGAACCCTTAAGGGATAAAAATTGTGTTTATTTTTGGTACTTTTTCATAAAATAAGTTTTTCTATAATTTGACATAGACATTCGAATATTTTACTAGGAGCTCCCACCACGATACAGAAAATTATTTAAATAATATTTTACAACCGCAATGGGGATAAAAAAGGTACCAAAAAGGGGATAAAATCGGGAAAATACATTTTATTATGCCGATTTTGATAATTTTTTTAACATTGGTTCCTGGATTCATACAAAAATTAACTAACAGGTTGTTATTTGGAACTTGAGTGCCATGGTGTATTTTAGGCCAAATCCGGGTAAACAGTTTGGTACTTTTTTTAAAACATATTTATTATTGGGCACATTAACACAGATTTTAATCGATTGAGACATGTCTGTAGCATAAACAACTTTTGCAAAATGGAATATTTTTAAATTTCATACTTGAGGGGTGTTCAAGGAGGAAAAGGGAAATTGGTACTTTTCTCCTAATGGTACCTTTTTAATATTTTAAATTATTTCACTTATCGACATTAAAGTTAGATGATATGTATCTGAGTGAAGTTATCTAGTGTTAGAAATAAGGTATTATATTTAGGTACCAAAATGTGAGAACTGAAGTATAGGTACTTTTTCATTCTTCTAATGGTACTTTTTGAATTTTCTATTACAATGGACTTAGAAACATGAAATTAAGCATATATAGTCCTAAGTGAGTGAGAATTCTAGGGGGAGACTTCTTGGTACTTTTTATACCCTTCACCATGAGTGGCAAGGGTATATATAAGTTTGTCATTCCGTTTGTAATTTCCACATTTTTCATTTGCGACCCCATAAAGTATATATATTCTGGATCGTTATAGATAGCGGAATCGATATAGCCATGTCCGTCTGTCCGTCTGTTAATTAAAGAAATTAAAGAAATTTAAAAAAAAACTTTTTTAAAAAAAAATTAAAAACAATTTGGAAAAAAACAAGTAAAAGTGCTATATTCGGCTATGCCGAATCTTATATACCCTTCACCTTTGTTGTGGATGCATTATTATTTTTTATAATTAGTATATGTATGTACATTGCCCACTTTCAGCGTACAGCATCCTAAATTTATCAAGAACACAAAAAACAACAACAACGCCAAACGAAACAAAACACCAAAAGAAAAAACAAAATACACAAGCCAATGAAACCAACACACATCCAAACATACGTTTAATTGTATAAAAAACAACAACGCCAAAAGAAACAAAACACAAAAGAAAAACAAAATACGCAACGCATGCACATCCAAACATACGATTTGTTGCTTTTTTGTAAAAAAAACCAACACACAACCAAACCAACGTTTAGTTGTATAAAAAATAACAACAACGCCAAAAGAAGCAAAACACAAAAAAAAAAACAAAATACACAAAACTTGCACATCCACACATACGTTTTGTTGTTTTTTTGTCAAAGCATGCAATACATTGTGTTTTTTGATGAAATTTTCAGAGGTTGTCTCGGATTTTTGCTCATATCTCCGTTATTTATGGACGGATTTTGCTGATTTTAAATAGCAAAATTCTCGAAAGTATGTCTGACAGAATTGTTGAAGATTTGGATCCCGGAGATATCTGGGGTTTTCAGAAAATTGATTTCAACAGACAGACGGACAGACGGACAGACAGACAGACAGACAGACAGACAGACAGACAGACAGACAGACAGACAGACAGACAGACAGACAGACAGACAGACAGACAGACAGACAGACAGACAGACAGACAGACAGACAGACGGACATGGCTTAATCGACTCCGCTATCTATAAGGATCCAGAATATATATACTTTATAGGGTCGGAAATGAAAAATGTAGAAATTACAAACGGAATGACAAACTTATATATACCCTTCTCACGAAGCTGAAGGGTATAAAAATTTTGATTTTGTTTAAAATAATAAAGCTTACATGGGCCCGAGTGGGTGCTTTTTGGTACTTTTTCAATATTCTAATGGTACTTTTTGAATTTTCTATAATAATTGATATGAAATTAAGCGTATATGGTCCTAATTGACTGAAAATTCAAGCGGATACTTCATGGTACTTTTTATACCCTTCAGCTTCGTGAGAAGGGTATATATAAGTTTGTCATTCCGTTTGTAATTTCTACATTGACTATTACATACATACATACATACATACATTACATACATTACATACATTACATACATTACATACATTACATACATTACATACATTACATACATTACATACATTACATACATTACATACATTACATACATTACATACATTACATACATTACATACATTACATACATTACATACATTACATACATTACATACATTACATACATTACATACATTACATACATTACATACATTACATACATTACATACATTACATACATTACATACATTACATACATTACATACATTACATACATTACATACATTACATACATTACATACATTACATACATTACATACATTACATACATTACATACATTACATACATTACATACATTACATACATTACATACATTACATACATTACATACATTACATACATTACATACATTACATACATTACATACATTACATACATTACATACATTACATACATTACATACATTACATACATTACATACATTACATACATTACATACATTACATACATTACATACATTACATACATTACATACATTACATACATTACATACATTACATACATTACATACATTACATACATTACATACATTACATACATTACATACATTACATACATTACATACATTACATACATTACATACATTACATACATTACATACATTACATACATTACATACATTACATACATTACATACATTACATATATTACATGTTAATTAATTTTAAGCTTTTAAATGTATATGTTTATACAATATGTAAAATAATTATATAATGAAATAAAATTAAAAAATTGCCAATTAATTTCAGAATTGTGTTAATTAATATTTTAATAAAATTTAGTGCAAATTGCAATTACAAACATAATTGATTCAATTAAAAATTTAATTGAAATTTGTGCAGAAATTCAATTATTTTATTTAATACTAATTTAATTGGTTTTTTAACACTAATTTTGTCAATTAAACTTTTTAATTTCCAATTAATTAATAGTATCATTTTGATGATTGGAGCAAAATCAAACATATTTTTAATTAATATAATCAATTTCGTAATTGAACCTCATTTTTATTTTTTTCTGTGTATGATTTTAGAAATTACATTGGCCCATAATCATAGTCAAACACTAAAGTCGGTTCTTTTTAGAAACAACTTTAAAAAAAAACCTGCTTTTAATTATTTTGCAACTATAGTCAAAATTGAAGTAGCGGTATTCACTGTTAAGTGCGAATGGTCTTGCATCATTGCAAATGCAAAATTTTACCGAAATCCAATAACCAAATACACATAAAAACATTTACAATTTTGCATTTGCAATGATGCAATACCATTCGCACTTAATACTGAACTCCGCTAGTATGTTTTAAATTGAACCGACTTTAACTGGGTGCCACCGCAAATGTAGAAAATGTTTTCATACAATATACAACAAAATACAGACAAGTGGCAACGCTGAACAGCTGACATACAAAATTAAAAAAAAACCAAAAAGGTAAACAATAAAAGTAACCGGGACAACTAAAGAAAAACAATTGTTTGTTGTGGAAAAATGAAATATATAAGATGAATATCATAATTAGAATATTTTGGTACTAATGTTATTGATAACTGTTCAATAATGGCAAAATCTCTACCAATATCTTGTAACTTAAACATTTTTTACTTTGTGACGAACTTTTTTACTCGGCGAAGAACAGCAGATGCTGTTGTTAAACGAGTTAATAACTGCTTCAGCTAGTTTTATATTTAAAGTCGACTTCAACGTCAGAAGTATACTTTAACTTGTCTATGATAGACCTAAAGTCCACTCTTGAGTAAAGTCGAGTTTAATTCTCTTAAAGTATTCTTTATTTCTGACTATGATTATGGGCCATTGTGTGCAGAAGATGATATCAATACGATATTTCCCATAACATGGTTAGTTACATTGGTGGTACATATCGCACAACCAGTTCAAAAGTGACACAACTCAAAATTAATTTTTCGGAAAAATTAATTTTACGCTTAAACTATGCACAATACACTTGTTTATCTATACAAAAGATATCAGTGTATTCTGTTGTTGTTAACTGTGGCTAAACAAACACTAATGTCTTTCATTGTGTTTCAACTGGTATATATTTATTTTCGATTTCTGAAAAATTTAAATTTTGAGTTGTCACTTTTGGTGTGCGATAACGTATAAATATGACACTGCACATAGGGGCAAATATATATTAAAAGGGGCGATAAATCAACCACTGGGTTTTGATGTAAGTTATTGGTATTATTGAAAAGGTAATTATATTATATTAAATACTAGCTGAACCCGATCCGCGTTGCTGGCCCTTAGAAAACATATGTTTGATATTGCAAAGATTTTAATATACAGTGTCGGACAAAGTCGGTGATCCAACCTTCAATGTTAATACATGTAGTGGCATTTCGGCTGGTTCCAATGAATTCAAAAATTTAGTATGGAAATTTCTTATTCGTGCACCTAATATACAAGAGTAAACAAAATTGTTTATCACAGACCGAAAATCAAAAATCTGACTTTACACTGTTACCCAAAAGGCTTTTTTGAAGATTCCATGAAAATTTCATCAAAATCGGTCCAGCCATTTTTGAGTCCATACGGAACATTTGTATCCATTTTTATGAAATATAGTGCATTGGAAGTGTAATGTAAAATTTGGATTTTTACATGTCCCTCCGCCCATAGACCGAATATCAAAAATCTTACTATGCATTGTTACTCGCTGGGCTATTCTGAAGATTCCCTGAAAATTTCATCAAAATCGGTCCAGCCGTTTTATATATATATAGATGGCATTAACGGTATAATGTAAAAATAAGATTTTTACACACCTCTCCGCCCACAGACCGAATATCAAAAATCTGACTATACGGTGTTACTTGCTGGGCAATTCTGAAGATTCCCTGAAAATTTCATCAAAATCGGTAGAGCTGTAATGTAAAAATTTGATAATGCCACGCCCCTCCGCCCACAGACCGAAAATAAAAAATCTGACCTTACACTGTTACCCGCTAGACTATTCTGATGATTCCCTGAAAATTTCATCAAAATCGGTCCAGCCGTTTTAGAGTTCATTCGGAACATACATACATACATACATACATACCCACATACAAACATCCATTTATATATATATAGATAGATAGAAAAATGGAATTTTTTTTTTTTAATTTTTCTAATTATTTTATCAATCACTTAAAATACATTAAATTACATTACATGTAGTGTTTATAAAAAACCGACTTTTTAAAAATCCGGTTTGTCGGTTAACAATTGTCCTTTTTTAGAAAACCGGGTTTTCCGTTAACCGACTTCGAAAAAACCGGTTAACCGACATATATGTGAAGAAAACATAAAATGCCCAATAAAGTATACACAGCTTTACAATTTTTGGTTTTTAGTAGTCAAGAATGTTAATATTAAATCATAATATTAATAGGCAAGTCTATTTCTTTAGACCCCTTTCACGCTCACATTATACATTCAATTCGGGCAAGAAATATACCATTTTAAAGGGATTTATTCACAGAAGTGCAGAATATATATTTTATTAAAATCGGTTTCGTATTTTAGGAGCTATAATCATGAAAAGTTGTTACTAACACATATGCAAAAAACGTGTACATGTAATCTTCAAGCTAAAAAGTAAACAAAGCAATTATGTTTGTCCAGTTTGTTGTTGTAAATAAATAAGAGAAATAGTTAAACAACATTGATTTTGCTCTGTTTTAAGTGAGAGTTGTTATAGAAAACAATGAAGAAGAAGATTTTAATAATTTAAAGTCGCTTGAAAGAAATATTTTGAAGGTTTTTTTTATTTTCTCTATATGTAAATAGTAAGTAAATAGTTATTTTATAATATCTGCAGAACTATAATTGTGACGGTCTTTAAACTTTATACGAATCAATTTCTTATCACTGCATGAAGTTTAAGCAAAAATGGGACGGATCGGAATACGTGGCGAGTCACCTCCCATACAAAGTAAATAGTTATTTTTAAATATTTTGTGAGCTATAATTATTCAAACTTTGTATAAATGGCTCTTTTCTCATTTTGCATAGTTTCGCTGAAAATTTTCGGGATTGGAATAGTGGGCGTGGCACACCCTAACAAAGTAAATATTTAATTTTGAATATCTGGAGAATTATTACAATTATAAAAGTGTTAAAACTTTTTACGAATTAATTTCTTATTACTGTGCGGAGTTAACTGAATATAGGCGAAGTTAGATTAGAGGGCGTAGCACCTCCCATACAAAGTAAATATTTATTTCGAAAGTCTGGGGAACCAAAATGGAGGGTCGGTAAAGGAGGTGAGTCACCTCCCATACAAAGTAATAATTGCAAGATTTTTCAAACTTTGTTAGCATAGATCTATTACCATTTTACAGAGATTGGATGAAAATGGTCGGGATTTCATAAGTGGTCGTGGCAATTCCTATACAAAGTAAATAATTAATTTCGAATATCTGGAGAACTATAATTCTAAAAGTATTTAAAATGTGTATCAATCAATTTAATACCATTCTACGGAGGTTAGCTAAAAACGAATTTATTCCTGATCCTTTTTACAAAGTTTAGCTAAACTTGATCGGATTAGTAGGAATGACCCCTCCCATAAAAAGGAAAGTTAAAGTGAAGCTTGATATGAGTTATTTTTTTACATAAAAATGGGTGGGATCAGTGGTATCTCCCATACAAAATTAGTTATTGTTTGAATATCAAGTAAACTGTAATTGAGACATTCTCCACATTTTGCATGTGTTATTTTCATATCATTGTACTTAGTTAGGTTGTATCAGAAATCCATTCATATTTCTTAATTTTCCTAGAATAGGGGTAGCGAAGTGCACCCCTTCGACCTTCTGATATGAAAGAGAAAATGTTCCAAGTCCCAAAATAGGACATATAAGATGCAAACGCACTTCTTCTTAACTGTGAGATTTTGAAGAAAACCCGGTTTTACGGTTAACCGGTTATCCGGTTTAATTAAAAATACATAAAATACTACAATTAATCTAATATAAAAGCATCATTTTCATCACTACTATCGTCTATATCGCTTTCATCTGCAATTGATGTATCGCAGGTTGGCACGAAAAATTCCGATGCCTCCTTTGGAAGCTCGTTTATATTTTTTTTGGACTTTTTCGGAGTCGTGTTATTACAGAATCTAAATTTATGAGAAGAAAGTTCCAAAGAACTTTTTCATGTAAAAAAAAATTATAAAATAGTTTGTTCGGAATTTACCAAAATTTAAGTACGTGCAAATTATAAAATTTCTTTAAGAAAAGATCACAAATCAGTTCCCAACAACATATATCAATATTATTAATACAAATAAACTATTTTATTCTATAAAGAATAAGATATTTTAATAATGAAATATACACCTTAATATTCCATTTTTAATAGATATTAAATGTAGTATTTTTTATTACGTTTGGCCTGCTGCTACTCTTAAACCAAAGCTTTGAAAAAATATGTTCTGAACAAACTATATGTAGAAAATTGTCCTCTTTCCAATGACATATCATTTGTTTTGTAAAGCGCATTTTTCATTTTTCATGTGCCCCTATGTGCACTGGCCAAAAGAAAAAGTATATGAGCTATTAGTATTTCAGGACTTATTTTGAATTACGTTATGTTTTTCCTTAAAACTTTAAAACCCCATTTGAAAACCTGGCTTTTAGTTATCTCAAAATGTTAACAAAACAAGAACTACCTTGAAAAAACATTTGTAATTTTTTCCATATTTTATCAATTATCATCGGGAACAATTTGTTATATTTTACATCAAGTGGCAGAGAAGTGGACTTTTTTTGGAAGTAAATAAACCTATTATTGATAAGATGTGCAAAGTAGAACATAATCTTTTTTCTAAAAAAATATATATGGACCTTAATCAATCAGATGTAAATTAGAAGTTTTGACTTTTTTGGAATTTGATTTGACCATCAATTCTAATTAATATATTATGAAATGTGTATACAAAATTAATCATTTCATAAAAAGAAACATCAGAGATTATTTTTTTAAAAATAAAGTTCTTCTTAACTGTTCCATCATCCAACTGTCACGCCCAGATGATTATGGTATTTCCAACACCCTTGAAATTCCAGACTTTCTAAAGTGAAAAAATGTCCATATTATTTTAAATTAAAAATAATTTGAGAGTTTTTGGACCTTTTTAAATATAAGAGTTTTTGTAGATTATTTAAAATAAGAATCGAGAAAAATAAGACCATGAAACTCAAATAGGAGCTCAGGAAAGTGCAATCATCGGTATTTTCAACACCTTTATATAAATTTATACATAACTGCCACAAAAGTACATGAATATAATAAATTTTTTGCTTACATTAAATCAATACAATGGGCTATTTTATAAAGGTTTTATAAATTATTTGTTTTAACGTTGGAAACAAATATAACGTTTTCTGTTGTGTTGCAATTTTATTCCGCATACGTTATATACATTTTATGACCAAAACAATTATTGTTTTAAGCACAGTGGGGCGAAATCAAAATAATTTGGAAATAAATATGTCATTTCTAACCGGTTGTTCCGGTTGAAATGGGCGTAGCTGAGCAATATTTGAGTTTATCATTGCACAGCAGACCTACGGGATGCACAGTGGGGCAGAATCAAAATTTGTTGGAAATAAATCTGGCATTTCTAAACGGCTGGCCCGATCGGGATAAAATTTGACGTGGGAGTATTCGAGTTTAAGTTATTTAAATGGGCCCTACAACTGATCCAGGGCCGGCGCTATGGGGGCTCAAAGTAGGGTACCTTCGACATGTAAAATTTTAAACACGTGCAATTTTTTTGTTTCCTATTCGATTTCAAAGATTTTTATATTCTTTGAAAAACATGCTTGTAGGTAATATTTATCTCTTATAATTCCTGAGTTATAGGCATTTCAAAATTGAAATCTGAGTTATAGGCATTTCAAAATTGAAATTTTAAAAATTTTCCATACCTTGGTCCTCTTTTTTTAAATATAGGGCGTACTTTTGGACTAGAATTTTTTTGTTAGTTAGACAGCTAAATTACCAATAATATAATATTTCAGAGCAATATCAATTATGAATCTAAAAATATACGATTTTCTATTTATATATTCAAAAAATAATTAATTTTTGCTGTTTTGGCCGAAAAAGTGACTTAACTGTTTTATTAAAAATACACTTTCTTTAAGCACATACATATATATATTTTATATTTTTCTGTAAGGTATCTTTACGGAAAATATTCTGGTATAAAAATATGTTCCATTTTTCGAATATGTCGCTTCTACACCCTTCGGAATGTGACCTATTTTTTTATATCAAAATTTCAACTTTGGACTACATGTTCTAAAATCCCAAAGCTGGGATCATGTGTTCCCTATTTATCCCCAAAGTATTTTCCCAGCCCCGAAGGAAATGTGGACCCTATGGGCAAAATTGTAAAAAATACCATTTTTGAGATTTTCGCTCCAATTTTTAGGAATTGCTGGATTTCCTTTGAAAAAACGTACAAATTTGTCAAAGGGGGCAAGGTTTGTGGAACTTCTGAGGAGTAAATAAAGCCCTTTTATATAAGTATTTGATATTGTCGAAAACATTATGACTTGAGGATTGACATTTTAGTAAAATTAAATAATTTTATAAAAGTTTGGGACTTTATATACACAGAGAATACAGATTGGTAGTAGCAACCGAATTTGTTGCCAATCGAATGATTCGGTTGCACACATAGAATTTTTCGGCTCTATTAACAGAAAGTCAGTTAATACAGAAGAATTTTGGTTTAAGAAACCAAAATTTTGTTATTTCTTCTATAATTTTGTAGTCACAACTGTAAAATTCGGTCACAGAGGTAGAATCATTCGATTGGCAACAAATTCGGTTGCTAGTACGAATCCGTTTTCTCTATGTACCTTAAAAACTATAAAATTATAATATGGTGATTATCCACGAATAAAAATATAAAATTTGAATTAATGTAAAATGTTAACAGTTAAAGATATCATTATAAAGTTTGCAACTAATATTGTCTCAAATGTTCTTAAGTCAATGGCATTAGAATTTTTGACATTTTTTATTTTCAAATACAGAAATTCCTACACTTAGTAAGTATTAGTGTTTATAAACCGGTTAACCGAAAACTCGGTTTTTTGAGAACCGGTTAATTTAAAATATTGATTTTCGGTTAACTGGTTTATTCGGTTTATATCACTCGGGTAACCGGTTTTTATAATTTGGGACTAAAATTAATAAATCTCATTTTTTTTGTGATTTTTTTTATATTCATTGTATACACATTATTGGTCTGATTTGAAACCTAAACTGCTGATTTACAATACAAACCTCTTTAGATTAATATTTTTAAGAATTACAATAATTCTAAATAGTAGAGGACGATGAGTTTACTGAAAAACTTTTTCAGAATAAATTGCACATAATGAAACTATTACAAATTAATTCTAGAAGTTAAGCTAAATCTTAATAATGATTCAATATAAACTTAGTGATGATTTTACCAAACGTTAAATTGAATTTGATTGTACATACCTTATTTCAATAAATTTGACTTCATTAGTGTGTTTTGTTCTTAAAATTTTATATTATTAATTTCGTTAGCTTAGTGTACAAAGTGCTTTTCAGAAATATTACAGGAGAGACAAAAAACGTTCTAAAATCCATGATTTGAAATATTTTTGAAATCTGATAATGGAGTTTTATTAATTATTTGGTATGATTTATAATAACAAATAATCACAGCTAAGAAGTGCGTTTGCGTCCTAAATGTTCTTTTATGGGATTTGTAACATTTTCTGTTTCATACCAGAAAGTCGAGGTGATAATAAATTTTAAAATTATCAAATATTTATTAAAAAAATTGATTTACATTTTTTGGTTTAAATTTAATGAAAAAACCAGTAATTAAAACAAGTATTATATATATAGTAACATATTTATACTCAATTCCATTTGACTGAGATACATAATAATTTTGAAATTATTATGTATCTCAGTGCTACGTCACTTTTGTATATTTATAGTTATTTAATATTAACCATTCCTGACTACTTAAAACTTAGAGCTGTGTATACTTTATAGGACATTTTATGTTTTCTACACATATTTGACGGTTAACCGGTTTTTTCGATGTCGGTTAACCGAAAACCCGGTTTTTTAAAAAACGCCAATTTTCGGTTAACCGACAAACCGATTTTTTATAAACACTAGTAAGTATTTAAGAAACATATGGAGTTATACAAATATGGAGCTTTTTCGTGGATCGGTGCTTTGCCTTTTTAGAATTTTTTACTCAAACAGAATTTTTTTTAAAAAATTGGCCAAGTTTGGATAGGCCTGGGGGTAACATGTCCGCTTAAGGCAGCCAAATTTTTCTTTACACGCTTTTGTATTAAGCTATCTTTCCGGATCATATAAAAATTCTATATAGTCCCGAAGAAAATTTGTTTTCTACAAATGAAAAAATATATGGGCTTTTTTGGGGAAAACGTAAAAAATACGACCCTTTTTACAAGTTCCAACTTTGGATGCGTATAACTTTTTATAGGGAAGAGATAGCTATTAGAAATTTTATCACCAATATGGCTGATATTTTAAAAATAAATTTCAACCATCCGTATTCAAAATTAAAAAAAGAAATCAATAATCGTGAATATCTCTTCAACTAATATAGATAACCTACACTTGTAAGACCTTCTCAAGGACTATTTATATTTAAAATTTCAGCTCATTCGGAGCATAAGTGGATTTTTGGCGATTTTTTAAAAATATTGAGACCCGAAGTGACCAACTTTGATGGGCTACGCACTGGCCCCCATTATCGCTAGGAAGCTGAACAAACGTAAATCAACCCAAAATCACCTCAGCTCAAACCAATTTCGTAACAATATCTCCAAAAAAAGTTTCTAAGCCACTGTTCACGGTACGACAGTCAATATTAGACACGAACCGGATGATATACAGTGACTCAAACGCAAAATCGGACAAGAGTTTGTCTGATATAAATGTGCTCTAAACACCGGAGTATGCAATTTGCATTTTATCGATGGCAAAATGGACAAATTTGTCTATCTCAATATTTTGAAGCAAAATTTAGAGCAAAGTGCGAAAAAGTGGGTACGATCCCAAGCTCACATCAGGTGTTGGAAATATTTGGTTGATCCATAACTGTCCCAAACTAATAGAAACTCATGCACAGAACCCAGACTTTAATGCAATTGAGCATCTTTGGGAGGAATTAGCTAGGAGAGAGCATCAAATAAAATTTAACACGTTAGTTCAGATAAAAGAGTCCTTACTCAAAGCATGGACCTCAATAGATCCGGAAGTATACCAAAACATGGTAAAATTGATTCAAAGGCGATTACAGGTCATTCGAGGCAACAAAGGATATGCAAATAAATATTTATCGCCCACTTTTGAATACTTATTCTACTCTGTCCGATTTTGTGTTTGTGCAAGAAATTGAGTTATTTTGGTTTTTATGCAAAACTTTACACACTGAGAAAACAGATTCGTGATAGTAACCGAATTTGTTGCCAATCGAATGATTCTACCTTAGCAACCGAATTTTACAGTTGTAGCTACAATATTTTACAAGCAGTAACAAAATTTTGGTTGCTTCAACCGAAATTCTTCTTTATCAACTGACTTTCTGTTGATGGAACCGAAAAATTCTATGTGTGCAACCGAATCATTCGGTTGCTATCACGAATCTGTTTCCTCTGTGCAGTTTTAATTATGCAAATTTAAATTTTTGTTATTTTTTAGAGATATAGGTATGTAAATAGAAGCAAAAAAAAATTTTTTTTTGGTACATCCTTTCATGTTAGAGCACATTTATATTAGACAAACTCTTGTCCGATTTTGCGTTTGAGTCACTGTACGTCTGAAACTATAAATTAAATAAAGATCCTGTTTCCTTTTAAAAGCACTTCAAATTTTCAGAGGAGTACATTTTTAAAATAAATCTGATCATCCTACTATGCCAAATTTGGTGTCAAATGATCAAGAAGAGTTGTAAAATATTTCGTATTATTTTGATTTTATCCTGTCAGGATGGTAAATGGTATAGTCGGGCAAGACCGACCTTATGATACCCTACAACGAGTATATGATTATAAAGAGTTTTCTTTTGATATGAAACTTATTTGTGTTGAATCTTATTTGTATACCAACATTTTCTGTAGTGGGCCTTATATGGGAGCTATATATAATTATCGAAAAATCGTCGTGTTGAATTTTGTTTGGATATTGACATATTTCAGAGATTTATGCATATTAATGATATTTTCGAGAATGTTTCCTATATATGAGAGCTATGGAATATTGTTCACCGATAGTCACAAATTTGGTCGTGAGAGTTCAGCTTATATAAAACTTAATTGTGCTGAATTTGGTTTGAATATTTTTATAATTAAGATATTTATGAGAGCTTAAATATTTTCAAATAGGGCAATCGTATGGGGGCCAGGAGAAATAATGGACCGATTCTAACCAAATTCTATAGGTTGTCCTTGGGGCAATATAAAGGTTTGTGCCAAATTTTGTCGAATTATCTTTAAACTTGCGACCTGTAGTCGCAATAAAAATAAAACTTGTCCGTATACTAATAAATTTTTTTTTATATTTTAATTTGAACTTTATATATGTATATAAAGGATGAAATTTTGACATTAGTATAGAATATGTGTGTCTTTAATGCACTATTTATAAAAGGAATTTATTGGCAATCTTAAAGGATATTAAAGGATAAACATTTTAAAGGACATTTTTGAAATTTTTTGATCCTTACAAGATAAAATAATCATAATAGAAAATATTTTACAACTCTTGTTATTTTGACATAAAATTTGTCATTGTTAGATCAGCAGGAGTATTTTTAAATATTTTTTGAAACTTTGAAGTCCTTCAAAAAGGACAGAGGATCACGAAATGAAAAACTGAAAACTCAGTTTTTCTCCATTTAATTTATAGTTTCATACGTATATCATCCGTATCATCGTGTCTAACGATTTTTTTTTATTTTTTTTTTTTTGATTGAAATGAAATTTACCATACATATTACGGTTCCAAAGGGTTCCTCAAATCAATGACTTTTTCATCGGAAACCCTTTCCATTTCAAAAATATCGCTATTTGAAAATTGATATACACAGAATTGCCCATAACATTGAAACTACTCAAAGTCCAACATAATTTTTTATTCCATTTTATAGGCAAAGATATTGTCCTTAAAATTCACATAGGTCTGGAGTATAGTTTTTTTTTTGCCCAAAACCATATACTTTATTTTTACGTTGAAAATTAATTGAATACTAATAAGTGAGAGGTTGAAATAAAATTTAGCACTTTAACCCTTTTGTGACCAATAAAATTTTTGAAAAAAAGGTTTAATTAAATAATTTATTATTAATGTGCTAATATTTCACACTCTAAAATTAGATTAATTTATTCTGTTTCTGCTTCAATGTCATCATAGCTTGTTTTATCAATATTTTCATTATCTTCATATATTGTATCCTCTGGAGAAATTTCACAGCTTAAGAGTTCTAGAACTTCTTGTGGAAGTGAAAAACGCTTTCTTTGGTACACAGTGTTACTACACACTTGTTTTCAAACGTAGCGAAGAAATTAAAGGATCTGATGTATCCAAAGCTCTATTAAAAATATCTGAAAAATTGTCATTTCGGCTTGTTGTTCTGGCGTATGACAACCTATCGGTTTTATAAATTTTGTGCCTTGCTTCTGCAGCTTCCTCTCCAAAGCATACATGGGCACACTGCATTATATTTCTAATGCATTAAGCATTGCAGTATTCAGTAAATTTTTACTGGTAATGAAATTTAGATTGCATTACCAGTAAAATTTCACTGATTACTAAAAAAAATCAGTATTCAGTAAAATTTTACTGATTACTGAAAAAAATTCAGTATTCAGTAAATTTTTACTGAATACTGAAAAAAATCAGTATCATTAAATTTAAGTCTATTATGCATTACCGGTAAAATTTTATGAATTACATGTTAATATGTATTTGCGGATTTTCGACTCACTCTTACTAGGAAAGTAAATGAACAGACCTAATAAAAGAATTAATAATATTTATTTTATTTATTTATTTTTTTTTTATTTCATATTTTATTTATTGTATCTTCACAAAATAATGTGAACTATCAATAATTTGTTCAAATATTAAATCTAAATATTATTTTTTTATTTATGTCCCACCACAGTTGGACGAAAAATTTTGTTTAATTTATAGATCCTATCATTAGCGCAGGTCTGTTGGATTCCTTCTTCTTAGTCGGATGTAGCCATTACTTCCCATTAATGTTCGTGCAAGTGGGTTTGGATGAACTTCTAACTTTTTAAAATATGACTCCGCTTGTTTTTTTATTTCATTTTTCACCAGGGAGACACCTAGGTCCTTATGAATGTTAATATTTCTCACATACCAAGGCGCTGCTGTTATCATTCGTAATATTTTATTTTGGAATCTTTGAATTTTTCCAATATTAGAAGCTGAGGCCGTGCCCCATAATTGAATTCCATAGCACCATATGGGTTTTATTATTGAGCTGTACAGCAAAAGTTTGCAATCTAAACTCAATCTCGAGTTTTTACCAATTAGCCAGTAAATTTGTAGTAATTTTAACTTCATTTGAGTCAATTTCGTATCTATATGCTTTTTCCAGGTAAGACGTCGGTCTAGATGCAGATCTAGATATTTAACTTCAGTTTGTTGAGGTATTATATGATTATTTATTAGGATTGGAGGGCACGATTCTCTACGCAATGTGAATGTAAGATGTATACATTTTTGCTCGTTTACTTTTATTCTCCATTGTTTTAACCACCTTTCTATGTCGAGTATATGGTCTTGTAACAGTACAGATGCTTCTTGGGGGTTTTCATGAATGGCTAGTATAGCTGTGTCATCAGCAAAAGTAGATATGTGGGTTCGACTGTTTGTAGGCATATCACAAGTATATAGCAAATATAGGAAGGGACCCAGTATACTTCCTTGGGGTACGCCTGCTTCGATAGGCTGTGGTGAACTTATGAAGTCTCCCTCTTTAAGAACGAACTTTCGATGACTTAAATAACTTTCTAGAAGCTTGTGTGTGTTCACTGGTAAATATTGTTTTATTTTTATCGATAATCCTTCATGCCATACTTTGTCGAAGGCTTGCGAAACGTCGATGAAGAGTGCAGAACAATATTTTTTTTCTTCAAATATCTTGGATATGATTTCTACCAACCTGTGAGTTTGTTCTATGGTGTTATGTTTTTCTCGAAATCCGAATTGATGAGTTGGAATACAATCAAAATGATTCACTATCGGCTTTAACTTGTGCATTAACAGTTTTTCGAATAGCTTTGATATATTTGACAATAGGCTAATGGGTCTATATGATTCTACTTTACTGTGATCTTTTCCCGGCTTAGGTATCATTGTAACTAAAGAAACCTTCCATTCTGGTGGATAATATTCAAGGCGTAATATAGCATTAAAAATAAATAGGATTATTCTTAATGCAATTTGGGGTAGCTCGAGGAGCATCTTGTTACTGATTTTATCAATACCAGGTGATTTTTTGGAGTTTAAATCAACAATAGACTTGTTAATCTCTGAAATCTCAAAACGAAGTGGTTCAGCTGCAGTAATGTAGGTGGTAAGGTAGGTGGTAACTCTATTATGTCGTTTGACTCGTTTGGGGAAAATACATTCTTTAGATGACTAACAAACAGGTTTCCTTTTTCAGTATCGTTTCTCGCCCAGCCTCCACTAGAATTACGTAGAGGAGGTCTGCTCATAACAGGTCTTTTTAATTTTTTTGTAGTTCGCCATAGAGAGTAGTTTGAGTACTGGGTGGCATCTAAGTTCTCCAGATATATATTAATCGATTCAGTTTTGCGTTTGTGAAGAAGCATACTGAGGCGTTTGCGACATTTTCTAAGCTCCGTTTTAAGATGAGGGGATCTATAGAGTTGCCACTCTCGACGAACTCTTCTTTTTTCAGCTAATAACTGTTCAATGTCTGCAGAATAGAGTCTATTGTATCTTATTTGTTGGGTTATTTGAGTGGCGTATTCAACAGCAAGTTTTAAGTTTTGTTAAAAATTTTTGAGTGAGATATCGATATCTTCTGGTGTTCTTAGAGATATATTTTCTGTACTGTGTGTGCTAATATATTTTCTATATTTCAACCAATTTATTTTCGTGCTTGATATTGCAGAGTGTCCATTCGGGGATACTATTTCTAGGGGGTTCAATAGAGTAACGAAGGTGGGTGAGTGATCCGAGGATAATTCTAATGAAGATTTAACCTGCATTAGTTCCATTGGTAAATTTTTTGTAACTGCAAAATCAATGACATCGGGTATTTTGCTTGAGTCAGTAGGCCAGTATGTTGGTTCTCCGCTTGACAGCACATTCAAATTCAATTTAGAAATTGTATTAAACAAAGCGCGACCTTTCGGGGTTACAAGTCTTGATCCCCAGTGAGTATGCTTAGCATTATAATCGCCAGCTGCCAGGAATCGGGGTCCTAGTGATTCGTAAAAATGTTCATATTTGTTTTCAGTAATCGAAAACCTTGGAGGTGAATATATCGACGAAATTAATAGGTTTCTGTAGCAATCATCCAAACAGATTGTCGTAGCTTGAAGATAATCTTCACAAATATCACACATTGAATGGTGTTTGATACGGGTTTTAATTAAAATTCCAGAGCCTCCACATGCTCTATCTCTTGGATCATTTGTGCCATAAAAAACATATCCATTTATCTTAAATAAACTTCTAGACGTCAAATGGGTTTCCGAAACTAACATTATATCAACTTCATGACTTTTTAGAAAATACTCGAGTTCGTTTTTATGTTGGCGAATGCCGTTTCCGTTCCAAAAACATATTCTTAGGCAGTTCATGGTCTGTTTAGCACAGCCTGCAATAACATTGATTGCATCTTAAGCATTTCTTGCATCATGTTACTCATTGAGTTTGTAAAGTTATTTACCGATTGCACAAGAGTTTCTGTTGTAGATTCTAGTCTGGTAAAATTGAAAATTGGCGTTTGCTCTCTTACCTCTGGGTTCATATTTTGGTTTTGTGGTTGACGGACTTGCGTCTGAGTTTGGTTGTTTCTTAGTGCATTTGCATATGTTTCTTTGTTGTCATATGTCTGTTGCAACGGGGGGTAGTTAAAATTGATGTTATTTAATGGCTGAGCGGGGAAAATCTTCGGTTTAAGGCTTTGTGATTTTTTAACAATTGAGTAGACAGGACAGCCCCTGTAGTTCGCTGTGTGGTTACCTCCGCAATTGCTGCATTTTTTCATTTTAGGATCATCCTTGGATTTGTTACATTGGGATGTGTTATGCAACTCTCCACAAATAACACATCCGGGTGGCAATTTGCAATATGCCTTGGTGTGTCCATATTCTTGGCAATTCATACATTGGACGGGGCCAAATCGTTTATGTGGTTCTTCTACCGTAATTTTACGATGCAATAAGTACTTCAGGTTATATATGGGATGCGTTTCATTTTTTTTCAGGCTTATGTCACCGGGTTCAAGTTCAACACGGAAGAGTTGTTGGGGTTTTTTCTCGCGATTTCTAATGTTTATCACATTTTTTGTCTTAAAAACTTTATCTTCTAAGCTTTGCTTTATTTCGAGTGGTTCAACATTACAGTCAATACCCTTTATTACAACTTGTAGACCCTTGCTTCCTTTCAGCTGATAAGTGTAAAAACTTTTCTTTTGAGTTTCAAAATCTGTTACAACCTTTCTATAATCGTTTTCACTATTGACCTGTATTTTAGTTTCATGAATCGTGCCTTTCTTGATTGGGATAACGTAAAAAGAGTTCTCACCTATTAATGATATCAGGCTCTGAACCAGTGAGTTTGAATTATTTTCTCTCAAGTAAATTGGGGGTGGTTTTATAGAGGTAATTTTATTTACTGTTTCATCTGTTTCACATTCCAGTATAGAAAAACGATTTTCATTATTAAGTCTATTAGGTTCACTATCCTTATATAATTTAGCCAAGGGTGCCGCTTTCGAAGACTTGGGACTTCGTGCCCTTTTTAGTACTGTAACATACCGGTCCATTCCAACCTGTATTTGGGATTTACTATCTTTATTTAATGGTTGACTAATCTTGGGTATTGCGCCGCTTAATGGGTTAATTTTAATTGTAGTCGGTGTGGTGGATTTCGTTTCTGAAGCTGATATTGCTAGCATACTTTCAGGCGTAAATAAAGTATTTGTATTTTTTGGTAACTCCAGATTAACAGCTGTTGGGTTTTCTTTTGTTTGACAATCATTAGTTGTTGACAATGCGGGGGAACAAGAAAGAGCACGGTTAACAGACTTGGCGGTTAAAAACAAGCTGTCATCTATTCTTCTGTTTGTTTTATTTATGTTTTTTTCATCTGCATTAACTGTTACGTATGCATTTCTGCCGTTTACACTCAACCTTCGCTCACTGTTTTCGTTTAAGAGACTCATTTAAGAGTAGTTGTAAATAAATTAGTTATCACTCTTGATCTTTTTTTAATGTTAATGTACAAAAAAGGTTCAAAAACGAAATAAAGAATTTTCTTACTTATTTGTCTTTTAGTTTATGTTTTGATTTTTTTATTTAATATTATTAAAATATAAGCGTCCTTTCGCGTTAATAAAAAACAGGTGTAATTTATATTTATTTCCCGATAAAAACATTAGGATAACGAATTAACTCGGACTAAAAAATCTCTTTCACAGTCGACATGACATGACATTTTATTTATTGTTAAAAAAATATTTTTGATGAAAAAAAGTTTTTTTTTGTTTTCAAATACATACGTCTTATTTTCCACCGTTAGCTTTTCTTAACACCAACATTTCAAAATTTTACACTTGGAATTTAACACTTAACACTCAAATAGACTTTTGCATGTGATTAAAAAAATCTAAATTAACCCTTTCACGCACAGTATTAAACCGCTGTAATTTTTATAGCTATGAGTTCACTACACGCTTTATTTCGACGTACATATATTGATAATTTTTGATGAAAAATGGAAGGATATTATCTTTTTGGCAGGCAGTGCCATGAAATTCTTAAAAATAAATTAGTTTTCTTTTGAAATAACCATTTACTATATCTGTGAACTCAAAATTTCGCTCTATATTGAGAATAATTTGAAGAAAATCTTGGGGCACCGGTGACCGCATACGTGAAAGTGTTAATAAACAAATAATGTAAGTAACAGTTATATTTTGTCAATTGGCCGAATTTATTTTTAAATATTTTGTTTAAAACGGAAAGGAAACTGTTATTTATATTTAAAAATAATTTACATAGAATCAGATAGCTACGCAGTGGTGTTGTCGGTAGAACAGTGGACTACAAGATTGACATCGCTGATTCGAATCCTAGACGTGTTAAGTATTTTTTATATACAGGCAAATCCCGGTATAACGAATCTCACTTTAACGAAAATCCGATTTAACGCACGGTCGAATTCGTAACATTGACCACCTTATATAACGAACGTTTCAAAAATTGTATGCTCGATATAACGAAAGATGAAAAAAAACAAACAAAATCAAACAAACGACCAAATTTTTAGCATTGACAACCTTATATAGCGAATATTTCGAAAATTGTACTTTCAATATAACGAACAGAAAGTATAAAAAACGAACGTAGTAAAGAATGTAAAAATAAGAAAATAAGTCGTTACAGTACCGTTTTCAATGGTTAATAATAGGTGCTGTCACTTTTTCTATAGTGGTTTTAATAGCCTGTTTTCACAATATCGAATGAAAGATTTCGTTCGCATTCTAAGCGAATGAAAACTGATTTGACACATAAATATGAAGTTAGGGGATCCAAAATTCGCTTAGAATGCGAACGAAATCTTTCATTCGATATTGTGAATCAGGCTATAATTCAAGTGAATTAAATATAGGAAACCGTAGAAGAATTTCATTGAAAGAAAAACTAAAAATCTAGATGAATGAAATATGGAATGACAAAATTCTCAACATGTATTTTGAAGAAAATAAAAACAAACATTTTATCGTGACTAAGTGTTTCCTGTATATTATCTTTACACAAATTAAGTGAAATCTAGAATCTTCAAAATCTTTTTTTTTTAAATGTTTGTCCCTGAGTTTAATTTTCATTTTCCGAATCGAAATCCCTTACAATGATGGATAATGAATTAATCGTGGATAATGCACCAAGAAATCCTCCAGAAGAACAATTAGTAAAAACTACTAAAGATATACAAATTTGGACGACATTCATCCTCCTAATGTCACACCGCTCCTCCAACCTAGTTTAGTTAAATTCCAATATAGAAAAAGTTGTCCAAAATTGGAAAAAAAACATCTCGATATAACGAATTTTTCAATTTAACGAATGGGCCTGACAACATATCGTTCGTTATACCGGGATTTGCCTGTATATATATTTTTAAAAACTATTTTAAATTTAAAATATTTTATATTCTCAACAAAAACTTCACTTACTATCCTACAATCAGTCATGACAATTTAGCACTTTTGGTAGCAAAAGTAGTAAATGGGTATTTTCTTGAAGTTGCAACTTGAAAAAATAAAAAGTTTCGTTTAAACCAATTTACAAATTTTCTTCTCTTTTATAAAAATACAAACCACAAGTATACCTTTTATTTTTTATTTTTTATGTCGAAAGAAAATAAAAAAATACAAAACAAAGAGTGCGTTGTTTACATGCATACATTTTGAATCGAAATATGTATATTTTGATAATTTGTCTATTTTATTTTTTAAACTGTTTTTCACACGAACAGAAAATAAAGTACATAGTATTTAAAAACGCACAGTTAATAAATAAGGGGGTGGTGTTGTGAGTAGAACGGCGACCAGCAACCCTGAGGCCCTCGGTTCAAATCCAGTGGGCTACGGCTTTAGGTAAAAATTTGAGTTTTTTATTTACGTGATATACAAAAGTTAAAAACATGACGTTTCCAATAAATTTTTTTGGTTATTTTTTTAGCATTTTGGTTATTTTTTTAAACAAACTTGGTTACAAATATTTTGAGGTTGTGGCAACACTGTTGACTAAGAAAATAGAGAGAGCATTTTATAATGTGTTCTCAAAAGAGCAACTCTCTCACGCGTACACAGAACCACAGAGCCGCAACCAGCGTTGCCACTCATAAAATATTTTTCCTACCAAATTTCTAATTAAAAACTACCAAAACCTACCAAATTTATAATATTTGAGAAATGCTAAATGGATTCGTTTCAAAATTAATAGTTAACTTAAAATTATATTATTGCTGCTATAAAATTACCCACACAGAGAAACCAAATTCGTAATGGCAACCGAATTTGTTGCCAATCGAATGATTCTACCTTAGTAACTGAATTTTACAGTTGTGGGTAAAAAATTTTAGAAGGAGTAACAAAAATTTGGTTATTTCAACCGAATTTCTTCTTTATTAACTGACTTTCTGTTGAAAGAACCGAAAAATTCTATGTGTGCAACCTAATCATTTGATTGGCAACAAATTCGGTTGCTACTACGAATCTGTTTCTCTGTGCAGAGGAAGAAAGTTATTTAATAACACTACAATCATAAATATGTTAAAATCGTTCAGTTTTCGAGATTTTATTTTTGAGTCGATTTAACGATGTTTCCGTACGTCTGTCTGGCTGGTTGTCCATGTATTTCACATAGCCCCCATATAAATGTCCTCCAGAAATAAGACATTATCCGTCATAAATGCTTGATTTATATAGATATTAAATAACATTTTTACAAATAAATTACACCTAAAAATTCAATTCATAATTGACCATAGCTCCCATATAAGTCCCGCTTCCGAAAATTACTTAAACGAGCATAAAACTCCTAAAAGTATTGGTATCCCGAAAAAATTCAACACAAATAAGTTTCATATAGAAATAAATTACGCGTCCTAATATCCATAATTGGACATTTAAAGTGTCAGATGAAACTGAAATATTGAATAATAACACATATTATTAGAAAATAAAAGTTTTGAGAGCCCTTTGGCATTTTTTGAACTCAACACTACTAAATAAATACACATTTACCTGACTAAACTAAATATTTAAGAAAATGCTATCTTCATATTATAGAATATTATTTTGGCTTAACATAAGTACTTGTTTCGTTATTATTTTAATTATTTTGTTCTTAAAAATACTTATGTATTCAGAAATATCGTAGCCTACCAAAATACGACAAATATCGGAACAAACCAACCAAACTACCAAAAGTCAATTTGTTAACTTGAAACTACCAATTTTGGTCCAATTGGACCAAAGCGGCAACGCTGAACGCAACCACTCCCATCAAGGCGAATCTAAAGAAGGTGACGCGAGAACTAAAACATGTAAAAACAACAGGTACTTTGTTTTTGTTAAATGATAATTGAACTGTCAAAGTTGCCTCTTGTTGTTTTTGCTTTTGGGTTTGTTGTATTTTTCGCCACAACAACCACAAGTGAATTGACAGTTCACTTGTCTAAACAATTCGCCTTGACTCCCATATTGTTATTCTATTTTGTTTAGCCGTTTTTAACCATGAAAGTAAATAACAAACATTTCAGAAAAAGCTTTTTGTTCGATTGTTGTGTTTAATTCTTTTAATACCTTTAAATATAAGTGGCAAGGCTATATACATACATACATATATGTAAGTTTGTCATTCCGTTTGCAATTTCTATAAAATTTTATGAAATTTCAACAGATTATGTAAACGATTCTATATTGGATTTGCTGTTACGGTTCCATATCTGTTCTCCTATTTTAAGATTTTCTTTTCTTTAAATCTTATATCCAGGGATGGAAAATTATATTTTTGTTCCGTATTAAAAATTACTTTCTTCATCACCAGAGTACTTAAAATTTTAATATTTTCATATTACAGTAGCTTTATGTTGTAAACAGTCGTCTGTTATCACAAAATTGTCTATACAAAGTGCTGTTGAATATGAGATTTTCTATGGAAAATGCTGTTATAATAGAAAAGATTTTTAAAGAAAATGCTGTTTTTCATACGTTTTTCTATAGAAAATACTGTTATACACAACATATCCAAAAAATATAGTTATAGACAAGATTTTCTACAGAAAATATTGTTATACACAAGATTTTCTATAGAAAATATTGTTATACACAAGATTTTCTATAGAAAATATTGTTATACACAAGATTTTCTATAGAAAATATTGTTATACACAAGATTTTCTATAGAAAATATTGTTATACACAAGATTTTCTATAGAAAATATTGTTATACACAAGATTTTCTATAGAAAATATTGTTATACACAAGATTTTCTATAGAAAATATTGTTATACACAAGATTTTCTATAGAAAATATTGTTATACACAAGATTTTCTATAGAAAATATTGTTATACACAAGATTTTCTATAGAAAATATTGTTATACACAAGATTTTCTATAGAAAATATTGTTATACACAAGATTTTCTATAGAAAATATTGTTATACACAAGATTTTCTATAGAAAATATTGTTATACACAAGATTTTCTATAGAAAATATTGTTATACACAAGATTTTCTATAGAAAATATTGTTATACACAAGATTTTCTATAGAAAATATTGTTATACACAAGATTTTCTATAGAAAATATTGTTATACACAAGATTTTCTATAGAAAATATTGTTATACACAAGATTTTCTATAGAAAATATTGTTATACACAAGATTTTCTATAGAAAATATTGTTATACACAAGATTTTCTATAGAAAATATTGTTATACACAAGATTTTCTATAGAAAATATTGTTATACACAAGATTTTCTATAGAAAATATTGTTATACACAAGATTTTCTATAGAAAATATTGTTATACACAAGATTTTCTATAGAAAATATTGTTATACACAAGATTTTCTATAGAAAATATTGTTATACACAAGATTTTCTATAGAAAATATTGTTATACACAAGATTTTCTATAGAAAATATTGTTATACACAAGATTTTCTATAGAAAATATTGTTATACACAAGATTTTCTATAGAAAATATTGTTATACACAAGATTTTCTATAGAAAATATTGTTATACACAAGATTTTCTATAGAAAATATTGTTATACACAAGATTTTCTATAGAAAATATTGTTATACACAAGATTTTCTATAGAAAATATTGTTATACACAAGATTTTCTATAGAAAATATTGTTATACACAAGATTTTCTATAGAAAATATTGTTATACACAAGATTTTCTATAGAAAATATTGTTATACACAAGATTTTCTATAGAAAATATTGTTATACACAAGATTTTCTATAGAAAATATTGTTATACACAAGATTTTCTATAGAAAATATTGTTATACACAAGATTTTCTATAGAAAATATTGTTATACACAAGATTTTCTATAGAAAATATTGTTATACACAAGATTTTCTATAGAAAATATTGTTATACACAAGATTTTCTATAGAAAATATTGTTATACACAAGATTTTCTATAGAAAATATTGTTATACACAAGATTTTCTATAGAAAATATTGTTATACACAAGATTTTCTTGTATAAAAAAAATATTGTTATACACAAGATTTTCTTGTATAAAAAAAATATTGTTATACACAAGATTTTCTTGTATAAAAAAAATATTGTTATACACAAGATTTTCTTGTATAAAAAAAATATTGTTATACACAAGATTTTCTATAGAAAATATTGTGATACACAAGATTTTCTTGTATAAAAAAAATATTGTTATACACAAGATTTTCTATTGACAATATTTTTATACACAAGATTTTCTTGTTATACATTTACAAAAACCACAAGCAATTTTGTTTTTGGTTTAAGGTCTGAGCTGTCAAAGTTGCCTGTTGTTGTTTTTGCTTTTGGGCTTGTTGTATTTTTCGCCACAACAACCACAAGTGAATTGACAGTTCAGACTGAATAAAAAAAATAGTCAACTGTTCTACTGAGTCTACTTTATTAATTTACTTTGATCACTGTACTAGAGCTAAAATGCTCCTTGGATTTTTAATTTGCTGTAAGTTGCCATATAATTCTGAGATAATCCATTATTTTTTCTGCATTATGTCAGAATTCGTATATAAAGAAGCAGGAAAAATTCGCATTGTTTTTAGTTCAGTACTGAACATATGAACCCTTTTTGTACATAGTTCAGTACTGAACTAAGTGAGCATACGATTTGAACTAGTTCAATTAGTTCAAATAATGAAATCGTTCAATTTAACTAGTTCGTTCATGAACTACCCAAGTCTACCTGTGGTATACCGAAGCTTGATGATACGTTGCTGCTTAGATTGTCGTTGATTTTGACGCGATATGATCTAAGCTCCAAATAGTTTCTAAACCAGTCCAAGCATATTCCTCTTATTCCATTAATTTCCAATATACAGAGAAGATTAGTATGCGAGAGTGTGTCAAATGCTTTACTGAAGTCTATAAATAGTACTAGATACTGAATGTGTTCGCTCAAGCATCTATTTATGTAGTTGGAGAAGTTTCCCAGAAGCATAGCTATATTTTTTCCTTTTTGGAAACCAAATTGACTCATTTATTATTTTATATGAGGAAATCAGTAAATCTTCTGACTATGATTTCTTCAAGTACTTTCTCGATAACTGATAACATGGCAATGTGCCTATAGTTGTTGCACCGCTTTTATATATGGGTCGTATGTAGGGTTGCCATACAGGCTTGATTTGGCTTGATTGCAGTGTTGCCACTTCATGTGTAATTACACATATTGTGTGTAATTTTAACTTGGATGTGTAGCCCATGTGTAATTGAGTGAATGTGTAATTCATGTGTAGTTTTAAATTCCAATTATATCCAAAATATATTGTCAATGTATGTCTTTTATCTATATTTTTGATTTTAATTGAATAAATGAATTATGGATTGTTCAGATTTCAAAACCGACTGAAATAAATATGTACATTTATATGAGGAAAAGTATACTATATCCTCTATTTTTAGTATTTTAGTATTCATATTTATTATATTGTACTCGTTTGTTACTCAGTATAATGGAATTATGGCCGTATTACACATTGTGTTGAGAAATAAGACCATATGACTTTATTACCACCGTGGGAGTGAAATAAAGTCATAATCAATTATTGGCCAAAGAGGAAATAAAGCCATATCAGTGTAAAATTGCTTGTTGCTTGTTGTCCGCTCTTAGGTACTTTCTCCTCCGTGGAATGCGGCAGGCGGCTTCGCTAAATAAAGCCTTTCTTGTAAATAAATTATTAAAAAATACTTTTTTTTGGAGTGGATGTTCTTTAATTTTTGATTGAACTTTCTTTTCTTGGCAAATTAAATAAATCATTTTAGCAAACAAAAAATTGTCTAAATGTAATAATGTCATAATGGCTTTATTTCACTTCTTCCATGGAAATAAGGTCATATGGTCTTATTTCTCAACACAATGTGTAATAAGGCCATATGACCTTATTGCCTATGGCCTTATTTCACTGCACCTGGAATTATATGTACTAGGATCGAAAACCATATATGTTTTATTAATATAGGTGGACAATAACATACTTAAAAGTGTACCACAAAAAAAACGTGTGTCCTATTTATATATAAGATGAAGATATGAATCAAGTTTGAACTAAATTAACATTAAGGTTTGCAGAAAAATACGATAAATAATTTGAAGATTGCTATGTTTGGTTTTCCAAGTGGACATTTCGCCTTTTGTGATAGTTTTGTTTGCGTAATATTGGTAATAGAAACTAAATTTTAGTTTATATATAAGACTTTTAATTCCAACATGAAAAAATATAAAACGACAAATACTATTCAATAACTATACATTTTTACAAGTTATTACAAATTGTAATTGGAAAAACATTAATTTTCAAAATAACCCCAAATCGAAAATTTGTATTTTTAAAATTTTAAATTGTTTATAGAATAAGGGTAAATGTATTTACAGATAACGGTATAAACTATTATATCGGTAACGGTAATTGCAGTTATTTCGGGGTAAAGTTAGCCAATCTTAAGAGAAAAAAACAAGAACGTAGGAATTTGTGTGAGAAAAATTTATTTACAAATTGTTACTAGTTATTTTTTATACCCGTAAGAACTGTTTTGTGTTTATGCTATTGTCTGTCTGGTTTGTGTTTTAAATAATAAACAATAAAATTGACTTACTATTTTGGAAGCTTTATTTCAAATTTATAACTACAAATTTTATAAATATAAACGTTACAAGATTTTACTGCTAAAGTATTTACTGGGAAGGAAAATGGTCAGAGCTATAATTTTTAAACTGAAAACAAAACTGATTTCCAAGCACTTAATATAAATTAGGAATAAATTAAAATTCGAAAGCAAACAGTGTGCTATTTTTTAAATATTGTTAAATTTTTAATAGAAATGTAACAATTTAAAATGGAACAATCTCCGAATGGAAATTGATTAATATTTGTTAAAAGCGTATTTGGAATTGACATATTTCACTGATCTCAAGAATTCATTAAATTTGAAAAATTCACAAAAAAAAAGAGATTGATAACTTTGCTTTAATACCCCTCATGTATCCAAGTCCTGGATAAATTAAATTACCGCAAGTGAAAATTGTCCATTGACAATAAAGTGATCGTATTTGGTCCAAACATCCCAGAGTCCACTTTGACAAACATTTTATATTCATCACAATTTCTCGTATTGAAATCACGAAAATTTATTTACACGTGTAATTTTTTCTCGTATGTGTAATTGAGGCATGAGGCATGTGTAGTTTATAATTTTCTTGGTGGCAACACTGCTGGATTGTCAAGCATTTTCAATGCGTGTCAAGAATCAAGAAAAAAATAAATTTTTTTCGATTTTATACCAAAATTATCACTGTTGCCAGATAATTTTGGTATAAAATCGTCAAAATTGGACTAAAAAATCGTCAAAATCGGCAAAATATTTTTGAAATCATCAAAAAATCGGAAAAAATAAAAATACCTACTTTTTTGTGAAATTTGTCAGTTTTTTTACAAAAAAAAACTAACAATCCATTAAAGAATTCACATATTTAAACAATTAATGTTGTAAAATAGGTTTATATAATAAGAATTATTTAATATTTGCATACAAAAATTAAATATTTGTATACTCTTCACCGTAAGTGGTAAGGGCATATATAAGTTTATAATTCAGTTTGTATTTTTTCATATTTCCACAAAAAGCCACTACTTACCTACATATATCTCGAATTCTAAGTCATGTACATAAACAATTCATTTATCATATGAAAGGGATTTCAAAGACATTCCAAAGACGTGTGCGATATTCGAACCAACTATATGTCAATTTTGAAAAAATCAAGTATCAGGCTTTATTAATTTTAAAAAGTCTTTAGTATAGGTGTATAGACATCCTTCAAGTAACTGTTTGTATAAACGATTTAATTTTTTTTTATTAATTTGTCTTGGCTAAATATTCGTTCCGCATATATTGTCGAGGCTAAAATTAAAAATTTAACAATTTTCTTTCTAAAATCTAACAAACATTTTTCACTTTGATTCATTAAATTATTAAAATGAAGCAATTTAAGCTCTTTAAATTCAGATTACATTTTTATATATCATCTTCTATCTTACAAAAACAATTATGGTTCAGTTTGTATTTAATTTGTTAATTAAATGATTATATGAATGAAAACCTTGATGTAAATATAAACTTTTCATAAAATCGTCATTTTGAGGACTAAAATCGGCAAATCGCACTTTGCCATTTTTACAATCAAAAATCGCCAAAATGCCGATAAATCGGCAAATCTGGCAACAGTGTTTGTCAAACTAAAACGGAATTTTTTGAAAATTTTCAAATTAATTTACCACGTAAAGTACATAGATGGATTTTGTTTATTTTTCAAAAATATATTTACCTTTTCACAATTAAAAATATTTTTCTATTGAAAATGAATATGGGGCATTTCATGTCAAGTGAACCAACTTTTGAAATCGATGTCTTCCGATCGGGATGAAATTTGCACCAAGGTTAGCTCTATTGGATAGTAACTCAGACACAATTTTTCAACAACATCGGTCGAGAACTCTCTGAGTTATAGGGGGTAAAATTTTGACAATTTGGTCAAACAGGGGTTTTTTCTTATCCATGTAACTTATTACCTATTGTTCTTAGCAAAATGTGTCCCAAATAGTATAGATAGCTATTTCTTCGATCTTTCGAAAAAAAATATTTAAAAAAAAAAATAAAAAATTTTTAATATTTTTTTTCCGAAATCAAAAACTTTTTTGACTTTTTTTTAAAACACGTCCTTTTTTTTTTTTTTTTTTTTTCTTAAAATAAAGTTTAGATATTTTCCTTGAACACCTACTTGGTCGCTTAGTGGGATGCGAGTGGGATATCTATCAAAATAAATATTTTGTAACTCAAAACATAAAATTTTTGACTTTTTTTGCAAAATCAAAAACTTTGTTGACTTTTTTTTTCAAAATGGACCCATTTTTAATTTTTTTTTTTAGGTCAAACAAAAGCTTAGATATTATCCTTGAAGACCCTTTTGGTCGCTTAGTGGGATGCGAGTGGGATATCTATCAAAATAAATATTTTTTAACTCAAGACTTACAATTTTTGACCTTTTTTTTTGCAAATACGATTTTTTTTCCAAATGGGCCCTTTTTTTTAAATTTTTTTTGTAGTCAAAAGAAAGCTTAGGTCCATTCCTTTAAGATATTTTTAGTCCCTTAGTGGGATGCGAGTGGGATATCTATCAAAATAAATATTTTGTAACGCAAGACATACAATTTTTTAATTTTTTTTTGCAAAATCAAAATTTTTTTCCAATATGGGCCCTTTTTTAATTTTTTTTTTTGCTCAAAAGAAAGCCTAGGTCCATTCCTTTAAGATATTTTTAGTCCCTTAGTGGGATGCGAGTGGGATATCTATCAAAATAAATATTTTGTAACAATTTTTTAATTTTTTTTTGCAAAATCGAAATTTTTTTCCAATATGGGACTTTTTTTTTAAAATTTTTTTTTGCTCAAAAGAAAGCTTAGGTCTTTTCCTTTAAGACCTATTTTGTCACTTAGGAAGATGTGAGTAGGATATCTATTAAAATAAAAATGTTGTAACTCAAGACATTCAATTATTGACTTTTTTTTGCAAATTCGAATTTTTTTTCAAAATGGGCCCTTTTTTAAAAATTTTTTTTTAGTCAAAAGAAAGCTTAGGTCCATTCCTTTAAGATATTTTAGGTCCCTTAGTGGGATACGAGTGGGATATCTATCAAAATAAATATTTTGTAACTCAAGATATACAATTTTTGATTTTTTGGCAAAATCAAAAACTTTTTTGACTTTTTTTTAAAATGGGCCCATATTGGAAAAAAATTTTGATTTTGCAAAAAAAAATTAAACAATTGTATGTCTTGCGTTACAAAATATTTATTTTGATAGATATCCCACTCGCATCCCACTAAGGGACTAAAAATATCTTAAAGGAATGGACCTAAGCTTTCTTTTGACTACAAAAAAAATTTAAAAAAAAGGGCCCATTTGGAAAATATATATATATAAAAACAAAATGAAATTTTTTATCAGGAATCACGCAATTCCCAAAAATGTTTTGTAAAATACATACCAGAAATCGGATTTTTTGTTTTTTTTTTGCTATAATATCCATACCAGGTCGGGGTTATCGGGACCGGCTATGCGCTTTGAGAATTTTTCCCTAAGGTTGAATTTTACATACAAGTTTTTCAAATATTTTTTCATTTAAAATATTTTACGTAGAGTTAGCTTTTCAAAAAGTATAAATTCCTTACACAGAAAAAAATATTTCTTAAACCGTTTCAATTCAAATATTTATCACATATTGAACTGGTTTCAATTATTTTATAATTGAATCAAGTATTTATGTGCTCAAAAACAAAATTAACGAAAATTGTATATTCAATTATCAAATTCAAAACTCAAAATTCAAGAGAAAATATCAGAAAATTTTGTTTTTGAGCACATGTATACTTGATTCAATTATGAAATAATTGAAACCAGTTCAATATGTGATAAATATTTGAATTGAAATTTAGTTTTTTCTGTGTATACAAAATTTTGATGAAAATTTTCAGAAGTATTTACTTACTCCAGAAGCTACGAGTTATACATGTGGCAAAATAAATAAATTTAAAAATTAACTGTGATTTAATTTAAATGTTGTGCAATGTATTTTATATTTTTGTTTTTGTTAATATTAGTTTAGTAATGAAAAGTCGAAATTAAATGTAATTTTATTACTTGTTTTTTGTTAATAAAAAATTGTTTACGTAGTTGTTTACGGTTTTTTTGAATTACCCTCTATATATCCTCAAACAATGTAAAATATTCAAAAAACCTACCAAATTTGTTAAAATCAAATGAAAAAAATTATGTAATTTCTCTTTTGTTAATTTAACTAAATTTTATATATTCAAGAAAAATCTAGTTTTTTTCTTTAACGTCAATAAAAATCAAGCTTTTTCTTGTGAATGTCAAGCTTTTTGTCAATTTCGATCTGGCGAGCCTAGTCGTATGAGTGACGTTTTTAATAATTCAGGTACAGTTGTATTACATATACTTGAGTTAACGTAGTTGGTTATTATAGGCGTCAAAAGTTCAGCATTATATCCTTTGGCCTTATTTTGTTTAGTATAGCATATATTTCCGTTTCATTTGCTGAAGTAACGTATATAGAGTTTCGAATTCTGTTATTTGTGTATTTGATAGTTTTTATGTTAAAATTATGGATTATTTTTTTTGTACATTTTCTTTAAAATTATTAGAAATGTTTAAAACATTTTCGTTTTTGAAATTTTTAATTAATATTTCATGATTATTATTCGTTTTTTACCCACTATTTAATTTATTGTTTGCCACGTAACTCAAATATTATTTGTTCAAATTACTTCAACATGGTATTTCTAAAACTATTTTGTATTTGTGTATACATACATATATAATTTCTGTGCTACACATGCGTATAATGGGTAAAATATAAAAACAACACTATACTTCTGTGTAGATGATAAATAAGACCCTTTTCATTTCACACACGTGGTTAAGTAAAATTTTCTTATCACTCGTGGGTGTATGTTTACCAAACGCAATGATAAGGATAATGGATAAATATCATGTGTATTATCACGTACGAATGTATTTTTAGATTAGTTATTAGATTTTAGTGTTTAGTTCCTAAGGTTTTAATTTTAAATAAATCTATAATGTCTTACAAGCATTCATATAAGAAGTACATATAATTTCCTAATAATAAATTTAGAAGAAGTTTATTTTCTTCAAATTTATAAATGTTTATTATTTTTGTTTTAAAATAATTGTTCTTTGCAAAACTTGGATTTGCATAGATAACACAAAACAAAATTTGTTGGTAATTCTTTACAATACTGATCATAGAGACTAATTTTTTCGTATTATGTTTTATGTGATGTTCTTTATAATTTAGAGGTGAGTGTCATTCTGTTTGTAATTTCTACATTTTTCATTTGCGACCCCACAAAGTATATATATTCTGGATCGTTAAAGATAGCGAAGTCGATATAGCCATGTCTGTTCTTCTGTCAGTCTGTATGTGGAAATCAACTTTTCGTAGCCCCCAAATAAGTGCATACATACATGATTCATACATCAATATATCGGGATTTCCTCCGGCTCGGTTGCTATTTAAAATCGGCACACAAATGTCTGAGATATAACCCAGTATGCAAAATGATTCGAAGTTATATCGAAAATGAATCATTTTTTCCTAAAATTTTATCGATATAGATTTCGATATAATGTCGAGAATGTGCGTGTTTTCCTATGTAGATCCTTAAGGCTCTATATCTGGATTACTTTTTTTGATATAGATCTGGATTACTAAGTCTTTAATATAGGCAATATGAATATCTAATGATATATATTTAAAAGTCCATTGCAACCGGAAAAATATTTTTTAACCCGAATTTCTTTTTGTTATAAATTCTTTTTCCAAACAAAAAAAATTTTAAAAATTAAAAAAAAAAATATTTTACAATTTAAAAAAAAAATTGGAAAAAAATCTGAAAAAAAATTAAAAAAAAATTTGTTTTAATTTTGTTTACTTAAAAATATTTTTTTTTTTTTTCATCATTTATTTATTGTATCTTCATTATTTAATGAACTAACAATAAGTGGTTCAAATCTTATATCTAATATTATTATTTAATTAGTCCAGCCAGTGCCGGACGAAAAAATTTTGTGTTCATGGTTGTTTTGGTTAAATTGGCATTCTTCCTTCTAGATTAGGTCTGCTGTGTCCCTCCTTCTTAATCGAGTGTGGCCACGGTTATCTAATATGTTGCGGGCCAGCGGGTTTGGGTGAACTTCAAGTTTTTTTAAATATTTTTGTACGTTTTTCGAGATTTCAGTTTTTACAATGGGCACGTTTAGATCTTTGTGTATATTCGCGTTTTTGATATACCAGGGGGCAACTGTGATCATTCTTAGAAACTTGTTTTGGCGTCTTTGGATCGTTTCTACATTTGACGCTGAGGCCGTGCCCCATAACTGTATGCCATAACACCATATCGGTTTTATGATCATGTTATAAAGTAGAAGTTTACAATCTAAACTAAGCGTGGAGTTTCTGCCAATAAGCCAATTAATTTGAATTGATTTCAATTTCATTTGAGTCAACTTTGCATCTATATGACTTTTCAATGTAAGGCGACGATCGAGATGTATTCCGAGGTATTTCACTTCCGATTGTTGAATTATTGTTTGGCATGATTCTCTACGCAATGTAAATGTAATGTGTGTACATTTTTGCTCGTTGACTTTAATTTTCCATTGTTTTAACCATTTTTCTAATTCAAATATGTGGTTTTGTAAGTGACGAGACGCTTCTTGAGGGTTTTCATGAATGCTTAGAATAGCAGTATCATCAGCAAATGTTGATGTATGAGTGCGATTGTTAGTTGGCATATCAGACGAATACATCAAATATAAAAAAGGTCCCAGGATACTGCCTTGGGGGACTCCAGCTTCAATGGGTTGTGCAGTACTTAAAAAGTTTCCCTCTTTAACCTTAAATGTTCGACCAGTTAAATAGCTTTCCAACAGCTTATGTGTGTTTGCCGGTAAATTTTGACTCAATTTGTATATTAATCCAGCATGCCATACCTTATCAAACGCTTGAGAGATGTCGATGAAGAGTGCAGAACAGTATTTCTTTTCTTCAAACGCTTTTCTCACCATATTTACAAGTCTATGGGTTTGTTCGATAGTACTGTGTTTTCTTCTAAATCCAAATTGATGATTCGGAATACAATTGTTTTCAGTTAACATCGGGTACAACTTGTTCATAAGTATCTTCTCAAATAGCTTTGATATATTAGACAATAGGCTGATGGGTCTGTATGATTCTACTTTTGTGTGATCTTTTCCCGGCTTGGGTATCATGGTAACCAGTGAAACCTTCCATTCTGGAGGATAATATTCAAGTCGTAATATAGCATTAAAAATAAAAAGAATTATTTTTATTGCTATCCGGGGTAGCTCCATAAGCATCTTGTTGCTGATCTTATCCATACCAGGCGCTTTCTTGGGATTTAAATCAGCAATAGCATTTTCGATCTCTCGAATCTCAAAACGTAGGGGTACGGCTGCTGCAAAATAGGGTGCAACAGGTGGCAACTCAATTGCTTCGTTTGATGTGTTCGGTGTAAATACTTTTTTTAAATGATAAACAAACAGATTCCCTTTTTCAGTATCATTTCTTGCCCAACCACCACTTGAATTTCGCAAGGGGGACTTACATATAACGGGTCTTTTAAGATTTTTTGTTGCTCGCCATAATGAGTAATCCGATTGCGGGGTTGCGTCCAGGCTTTCTAAATATTTATTTAATGATTCCATTTTTCGAAATTCCAAGAGCTTTTTAAGTCTTTTTATACAATCTTTAAGCTTCGATTTTAGTTGGGGGATCTGTGCAATTGCCAATCTCTTCGAAATCTTCTTTTTTCATTTAAGAGCCGTTCGACATCTGCAGAATTAATTCTATTATATCTGAATTGTCGGGGTGTTTGGGTAGCATGTTGAGCAGCCATTCTGAGATTTTTATCGAAATTGATAAGAGAGTGATCGATGTTTTCTGGTGTTCTTAGCGGTATGTTTTCCGAGCAATGTGTACTGAGGTATTTTTTATATTTGAGCCAATTTATTCTTGTGCCTGCCATCGCTAAATTACCAGTCGGGGATACAATTTCTAGGGGGCTCAATAAAGTAATAATAGTGGGTGAGTGATCTGAAGATAGTTCCAGCGAGGATTCAATTTGAATCATTTCTCTAGGGATATTTTTCATCACGCTAAAATCAATAACATCCGGTATTTTTCGTGGGTCAGTAGGCCAGTAAGTAGGTTGGCCGCTCGAAAGCACATGCAAACCCATTTTAGAAATTGAGTCGAACAAAACACGACCTTCAGGGGTAATCAGTCGTGATCCCCAGAATGTGTGCTTAGCATTATAATCGCCAGCAGCCAGGAAACGGGGGCCTAGTGATTTAAAAAATCTATTATATTGACTTTCTGTAATTGAGAATCTTGGGGGTGAGTATATCGATGAAATCACTAAGTTTCGATGAAAATCTTCAAGACAGATTGTAGTAGCTTGAAGATAATCTTCACAAAAATCACACATTAAGTAGTGTTTTATTCGAGCTTTTATTAAAATTGCCGAGCCTCCGCATGCTCTACCTCTGGGATCTTTGGTGTCATATATTACATATCCATTTATTCGAAAGGAACTTCTGGACGTCAAATGAGTTTCAGAAACCAGCATTACATCAATTTGTTGGTTTCTTAAAAAATATTCGAGTTCGTTTTTGTGTTGGCGTATGCCGTTTGCATTCCAAAAACATATTCTTAGGCAGTTCATGGTCTGTTAAGCACAGCCTGCAATAACATTGATTGCATCTTAAGCATTTCTTGCATCATGTTACTCATTGAGTTTGTAAAGTTATTTACCGATTGCACAAGAGTTTCTATTGTAGATTCTAGTCGGGTAAAATTGAAAATTGGCGTTTGCTCTCTTACCTCTGGGTTCATATTTTCGTTTTGGGGTTGACGGACTTACGGCTGAGTTTGGTTGTTTCTAAGTACATTTGCATATGTTACTTTGTTGTCATATGTCTGTTGCAACGGGGGGTAGTTCAAATTGATGTTATTTAATAGCTGAGCGGGGAAAATCTTTGGTTTCTGGCTTTTTGATTTTTTAACAATTGAGTAGACAGGACAACCCCTGTAGTTTGCTGTGTGGTTACCTCCGCAATTGCTGCATTTTTTTATTTTAGGATCATCTTTAGATTTGTTACATTGGGATGTGTTATGCAACTCCCCGCAAATGACACATACTGGTGGCAATTTGCAATATGCCAATATGACATTGAACGGGGCCAAATCGTTTGTGTGGTTCTTCTACCGTAATTTTACGATGCAATAAGTACTTCAAGTTATATATGGGATGTGTTTCATTTTTTTTCAGGTTTATGTCACCGGGTTCAAGTTCAACACGGAAGAGTGGTTGGGGTATTTTTTCGCGATTTCTAATATTTATCACATTTTTTGTCTTATAGCCTTTATCTTCTAAGCTTTGCTTTATTTCGAGTGGTTCAACATTACAGTCAATACCCTTTATTACAACTTGTAGACCCTTGCTTCCTTTCAGCTGATAAGTGTAAAAACTTTTCTTTTGAGTTTCAAAATATGTTACAACCTTTCTATAATCGTTTTCACTATTGACCTGTATTTTAGTTTCATGAATCGTGCCTTTCTTGATTGGGATTACGTAAAAAGAGTTTTCTCCTATTAATGAGATCAGGCTCTGAACCAGTGGATTCGAATTATTTTCTCTCAAGTAAATGGGGGGTGGTTTTGTAGAGTGGATTTTATTTACTGGTTCATTAGTTTCACATTCCAGAATAGAAAAACGATTTTCATTGTTTAGTCTATGAGGTTCACTATCCTTATATAATTTGGCCAAGGGTGCCGCTTTCGAGGACTTGGGACTTCGTGCCCGTTTTAATACTGTAATATACCGGTCCATTCCAACCTGTATTTGGGATTTATTTTCATTATTTAATGGTTGACTAATCTTGGGTACAGCGCCGCTTAATGGGTTAATTTTATTTGTAGTTAGTGTGGTGGATTTCGTATCTGAAGCTGATATAGCTAGCATACTTTCAGGCATAGATAAAATATTTTTATTTTCTGATTGAGTTGAATTTTCTTTTGTTTGACAATCATTAGTTGTTGTCAATGCGGGGGAACAAGAACGAGCGCGGTTAACAGGTTTGGCTGTTAAAAACAAGTTGTCATCTATTCTTCTGTTTGTTTTGTTTATATTTTTTTCGTCTACATTAACTGTAACGTATGCATTTCTGCCGTTTACACTTAACCTTCGCTCACTGTTTTCGTTGAAGAGACTCATTTAAGAGTATTTGTAATTACTTTCGTTAACACTCTTGATCTTTATTTAATAGTCAATGCACAAAAAAGGTTCAAAAAAAGAAAAAAAAATATAAAGAATTTTTTTTTACTTATTTGTCTTTTAGTTGTTGTTTTGATTTTTTTATTTAATAATATTGTTAAAAAAAAGCGTCCTTTTGCGTAAACAATAAACAGGTGATATTTATATTTATTTTCCGATAGATACATTAAAATAACGAGTTAACTCGGAGTAAAAATAAACACGTCCGAACTGAACTAGAACTGAACGAAAGACTGAATATAATACTGCTATAATACTTTGAAGATTAACATTTTTCGATGTAATCACATAGTATGGTTACACAATTCACTGTAAAATAAAAAAAAAATTAAATTTTGAAGAAATAATAATAAAAAACTAATTTATTTAAGATTTTGAGTTATTATGCTTTATAGCAATGAAAAAAAACAGTTTTTTGTTATGTATTTAAATTGTATAAAATAATAAAACCAATTTGTAAAATAATAAAACGAGAAATTAAAATTTATTATAAGAAAATGTGCTAAGTCCAGCCAAAAAACACAAAATCATAAAAATCAAAAGAGCTAAGTCCCTAGAAATGGTTTCAGTTTCTAAAGTCATTTCAATTATTTTATTTTTTCAACTGATACTTCAAGCCAACAGATCATAGGAGAGAACTGCGTTTACAGATCTTAAGAATATTGAAAGCAAAAAAATATAGAACGTTTTTTGGCTCTCCTGTAAAATTAAAAAAATGGGACTTGGCACGTTTGCGTACTAAGCTAACGATATGTAATTTGAAAGTAGATTATAATATAAATGAACTTACATAAGTCTAATTAGAATTTACTTACAAATTAAATAAAAAATACTTATTACACCATATGACACTCAATATTAGACACGAACCGAATGATATACGTCTGAAACAATAAATTAAATTTAGAAAAACTGCGTTTTCAGTTTTTCAATTCGTGATCCTGTTTCCTTTTAAAAGGACTTCAAATTTTCAGATACTTCTGATCATCCTACTATGTCAAATTTGGTGTCAGATCATCACGAAGAGTTGTAAAATATTTCGTATTATTTTGATTTTATCCTGTAAGGATCAAAAGATGTCAAAAATGTTCTTTCAAATTTTTATCCTTGAATGTCCTTTTAGATTTCCAATATTTTTTTTTTAAAAAAATAGTGAGTTAAAGATCCGAATATTGAATACCACATGCCAAAATTTCATCCTTCTATCTTAACTACTTAAGTGTTAAAAAATATTTTAAATTTGAATTAGTTGATTTTTTATATTTTATTTTAATATTTCATTCGAAAAAATATAACAAAATCCGTTGTGAAGAGCAACGAAGAAGACTTTTTAATAAACAAGTAAAATGGTATAGTCGGGCAAGCCCGACCTTATGATACCCTACACCGGGTATATGATTATAAAGAGTTTTCTTTTGATATGAAACTTATTTGTGTTGAATCCTATTTGTATACACACATTGTATTACACACCAATCGTCACAAAATTTGGTGGGATGAATTGCGAATAAATGAAACATATTTGTGTTGAATTTCTTTTGGATACTGACATGTTTCAGATATTTATGTATATTAATGACATTTTCGAGAATGTTGCTTATATGGGAGCTATGGAATATTGTGGACCGATCGTCACGAAATTTGGTCGTGTGAGTTCGGCTTACATAAAACTTAATTGTGCTGAATTTGGTCCGAATATTGAATACCACATGCCAAAATTTCATCCTTCTATCTTAACTACTTAAGTGTTAAAAAATATTTTAAATTTGAATTATTTGATTTTTTATATTTTATTTTAATATTTCATTCGAAAAAATATAACAAAATCCGTTGTGAAAAGCAACGAAGAAGACTTTTTAATAAACAAGTAAAATGGTATAGTCGGGCAAGCCCGACCTTATGATACCCTACACCGGGTATATGATTATAAAGAGTTTTCTTTTGATATGAAACTTATTTGTGTTGAATCCTATTTGTATACACACATTGTATTACACACCAATCGTCACAAAATTTGGTGGGATGAATTGCGAATAAATGAAACATATTTGTGTTGAATTTCTTTTGGATACTGACATGTTTCAGATATTTATGTATATTAATGACATTTTCGAGAATGCTGCTTATATGGGAGCTATGGAATATTGTGGACCGATCGTCACGAAATTTGGTCGTGTGAGTTCGGCTTACATAAAACTTAATTGTGCTGAATTTGGTTTCAATATGTTTATAATTAAGATATTTATGAGAGCTTAACTATTTTCAAATAGGCCAATTGTATGGGGGCTAGGATAAATAATGGGATGTTTCTAACCAAATTCAGGCTTTGTCCTTGGGGCAATATAAAGGTTTGTGCCAAATTTTGTCGAATTATCTTTAAACCTACGACCTATAGTTTGATTATAAGGTTTACATGGATGGACGGACATCGCTTAGTCTACTCAGAAAGTGATCCTGAGCAGATTGGTATACTTTAAGGTGTTGGGACAATATTTTTGTATGTTGCAAACAACAGCCCTAACCCATTATACCTCCCCCACTATGGTGGTGTAGTTTATAAACATGCACTGTTCTTAATAAAACTTTTTTGTATACTAATAAATTATTTTTTATATTTTAATTTGACCTTTATATATATAAAAGATGAAATTTTGACATTTAGTATAGAATATTTGGGTCTTTAACGCACTATTTTTTTAAAAGGAATTTATTGGCAATCTTAAAGTATATTAAAGGATAAACATTTTAAAGGACATTTTTGACATCTTTTGATCCTTACAGGATAAAATAAAGATAATACAAAATATTTTACAACACTTCTTGTTCTTTTGACATACAATTTGTCATTGTTGGAATAGAAGGAGTATTTTTAAATATTTTTTGAAAAATGTACTTCTTTGAAACTTTGAAGTCCTTAAAAAAGGACACAGGATCACGAAATGAAAAACTGAAAACACAGTTTTTCTCCATTAAATTTATAGTTTCAGACATACATATGTCATCCGGTTCGTGTCTAACGAGTTTTTTCTCTATTTGTCGGATGGTGTTATTTTGATGTAATCTTCGAGGAATTTTTGGACGATTTATTCATCATTCCTTTACTCTTCATCGATATGTCATTTGTTGATATTGTTTTTTGTATTATAAAGTATGTCAATGTTTCAAAATTATAACATAATTTATTTTTAATTTGTTTTTAGTAAATGTAAATTACAATAGGATTTCTATTAATTTTTTATACCAAATACTGATTGAATAAATATTTAGAAAGCCTGGACGCAACCCCGCAATCGGATTACTCATTATGGCGAGCAACAAAAAATCTTAAAAGACCCGTTATATGTAAGTCCCCCTTGCGAAATTCAAGTGGTGGTTGGGCAAGAAATGATACTGAAAAAGGGAATCTGTTTGTTAATCATTTAAAAAAAGTATTTACACCGAACACATCAAACGAAGCAATTGAGTTGCCACCTGTTGCACCCTATTTTGCAGCAGCCGTACCCCTACGTTTTGAGATTCGAGAGATCGAAAATGCTATTGCTGATTTAAATCCCAAGAAAGCGCCTGGTATGGATAAGATCAGCAACAAGATGCTTATGGAGCTATCCCGGATAGCAATAAAAATAATTCTTTTTATTTTTAATGCTATATTACGACTTGAATATTATCCTCCAGAATGGAAGGTTTCACTGGTTACCATGATACCCAAGCCGGGAAAAGATCACACAAAAGTAGAATCATACAGACCCATCAGCCTATTGTCTAATATATCAAAGCTATTTGAGAAGATACTTATGAACAAGTTGTACCCGATGTTAACTGAAAACAATTGTATTCCGAATCATCAATTTGGATTTAGAAGAAAACACAGTACTATCGAACAAACCCATAGACTTGTAAATATGGTGAGAAAAGCGTTTGAAGAAAAGAAATACTGTTCTGCACTCTTCATCGAAATCTCTCAAGCGTTTGATAAGGTATGGCATGCTGGATTAATATACAAATTGAGTCAAAATTTACCGGCAAACACACATAAGCTGTTGGAAAGCTATTTAACTGGTCGAACATTTAAGGTTAAAGAGGGAAACTTTTTAAGTACTGCACAACCCATTGAAGCTGGAGTCCCCCAAGGCAGTATCCTGGGACCTTTTTTATATTTGATGTATTCGTCTGATATGCCAACTAACAATCGCACTCATACATCAACATTTGCTGATGATACTGCTATTCTAAGCATTCATGAAAACCCTCAAGAAGCGTCTCGTCACTTACAAAACCACATATTTGAATTAGAAAAATGGTTAAAACAATGGAAAATTAAAGTCAACGAGCAAAAATGTACACACATTACATTTACATTGCGTAGAGAATCATGCCCCCCTATTCATATCAATAACCAAACAATAATTCAACAATCGGAAGTGAAATACCTCGGAATACATCTCGATCGTCGCCTTACATGGAAAAGTCATATAGATGCAAAGTTGACTCAAATGAAATTGAAATCAATTCAAATTAATTGGCTTATTGGCAGAAACTCCACGCTTAGTTTAGATTGTAAACTTCTACTTTATAACATGATCATAAAACCGATATGGTGTTATGGCATACAGTTATGGGGCACGGCCTCAGCGTCAAATGTAGAAAAGATCCAAAGACGCCAAAACAAGTTTCTAAGAATGATCACAGTTGCCCCCTGGTATATCAAAAACGCGAATATACACAAAGATCTAAACGTGCCCATTGTAAAAACTGAAATCTCGAAAAACGTACAAAAATATTTAAAAAAACTTGAAGTTCACCCAAACCCGCTGGCCCGCAACATATTAGATAACCGTGGCCACACTCGATTAAGAAGGAGGGACACAGCAGACCTAATCTAGAAGGAAGAATGCCAATTTAACCAAAACAACCATGAACACAAAATTTTTTCGTCCGGCACTGGCTGGACTAATTAAATAATAATATTAGATATAAGATTTGAACCACTTATTGTTAGTTCATTAAATAATGAAGATACAATAAATAAATGATGAAAAAAAAAAAAAAGTATTATATTATAGTATTGAAAATGTAGATTTAAATAGCATATTCAATGTTTTTTGCTGGACTTATTATTATTTTTTTTTGTGGAGTTAGCACTTTTGCGTATCACTGAAAAATCATCAGTTAGAAACAAAATAACGAAATGTTTTATTGCAAAATATGTATCTTATGTTTTACTATCTTTCTGCATCAAAATCTTAATTTCAATCAAAAGTGGACTTGTTACGTTTGCGTACTAAGCTAACGATATATAAAATAAAAAGTTCGAATAATAACCAAAAATCTAAAAGTAATTTCTATTGTTATGAAATTGGAAATAAACAAGTTTTATAGGAACCCAAATCTTTCTATCAACGCACGTTGGGTTCAAATGGTATAAAAGTGGCGATTAATTGAAAATTAGAAACAAAGTTTTTATAATAAATTTTGGTATATGGCAAAAGTAGATACAATTCTACATCACTAGCTGTAAAAACAAATCAACTAAGTCGTTTACTTTCTTTTCAGTGAGCAGTCAAAGTTAGCAAATTATTGCTGTTTTTGAAAAAAGTGAAAAAATTGGAAATTTTGACAATTCAAGCTATTATTGTTAGTGTTAAATCTATTAAAAGTAAATATTTTATAATGGAACCTTCAACATCAGGTATTTAAGTATATAGTAAAATTTTTTTTATTAATATTATGTGTATATATTTTTAATAATTTTTTTAAAAAAGGTCCAAAATTGCGATAATTTCCGAATTTAATGGGACACAAGTATTAAGTTAGTAATAGTTGAAATTAGTTTTATAGATTTTAGAATAGTATAGGATATCAGCTTATATTTAAGAAAAAAAAAGTCCAGACAATGCCCGGCCATTTTTTTTTATTTTAATTTTTGTGTAAAAACTCTGGTTGTCATTTATTTAACAAGACAAGTAAATGATAACATGAAGATAGTAATGATGAAGAAGATTATAATAATGATGATGAAGATAATGATTATAATGAAGCTTATGACAATTGAGATATTTGTGGTGAATTTGAGAATGCAGAATAATACAAATATTTGATTATATATTTTTTATTAAGAAGGTAAAACGAAACCAAAGATTCCCCCAAAACTTTTGAATTTTGTTATTTTTTCAGATTAAATTTTACATTTACTGAATTTAGTGAAAGAAAAACTGGATACAAATTTATACTAATAGGAATACATATTAACTTATTCTTTAAATTTATTTTGTTTTCAAAGTTAAGCCTAGTACTCTGTTCATATTTGCGAAAAATTATGGTTTTTTCATGCGAAAAATGTTACATGCTGTTTGACAGCTAGCTGTTCGTGCGAAAGAAATGCTGCGTATGTTATTTCGTGTGGAAAAATAAGGTTGCCAGATGTATTTCACATGTTTTCCACAATAAAAACAGAGTACTGCTTTTGCAAAATTATTTCGCATATATTTCATTCCAAATATTTTATATGTAGTTTGACAGCATTTCGCACGAAATTTTGAACAGAGTACCTAGCTTTACAGCGAAAATTATATTTTTCCGAAAAACAAAAAACGCCTAACAAGTTACAATTTTTTTTCCATTTTTTTTTAACCTGTGATTTTATGTATTCATTACAAAAATTTATAATATTCTCTTGTGTGACTTTTTTGAAAAAAAAATTATATTTATAAAATTTTATGAAAAACAAAAATTAAATTTAAATTAAATTTTGTGAAAAACAAAAATTAAAATTTAAATTAAATTGATAATAATATAAATACGTATAATAAATTTATTATTTAATATTTTTAATAGCACATTAAGTACGCTTTAATTTCCAATTTTATTCATTAATTTATCGCTTTCCATTCCAAAGTTATAGCATAAATTGTGAGCTAAGGTCTTTTTTCCTAAAAACAATAATGCACTTAACGGGTTAAATTTTTTTTTTTTTAACTTTTTTTCTAAAGTGCAATGTTTTTATGGATTTATGATTATTCATTACTAAAAAATTATAATATTCTCTTTTGTGACTTTTTCGAAAAAATTGTATTTTTATAAAATTTTGTGAAATACAAAAATTGGGATTTAAATTAAATTTATACTAATATATGTATATTAATTTTTTGAATTTATTATTTGATGTTTTTAATAGCACATTAAGTATGCTTTAATTTCCAATTTTATTAATTAATTTATCGCTTTCGATTCCAAGGTTGCAGCATATATTGTGAACTAAGGTCTTTTTTCAAAAAAAAAACAATAATGGACTTAACGGGTTAAAAAAATTAGTTTTTTAATTTTTGTTTTTCTAAAATGCTGTGTTTTATGTATTTATAACTATTCATTACTAAAAAAATATAATATTCTCTTTTGTGACTTTTTTGAAAAAAATTTTAAATTTTGTGTAAAACAAAAATTGGATTTTAAATTAAATTTATACTAATAACAATACATACAATAAATTTATAATTTGAATTTTTTAATAGCACGTTAAGCATGTTTTAATTTCCAATTCTATTCAATAATTTATCGCTTTCCGTTCCAAAGTTACAGCATAAATTGTGAACAAAGGTCTTTTTTTCCAAAAAACAATAATGCTCTTAAAGGGTTAAAAAAATTTTTTTTTAACCTTTTTTTTCTAAAATGTTGTGTTTTTATGTGCTTATAATAACTCATCAATAAAAAAAATATAATATTTTAAAACTACGACTTTTATGAATTAATCGCCACGTTGGGTACCATCGAACCCACTGTGCAACGTTTAAAATTGGCCCTACTTATATCAGAAAAATATTTTATTTTCACATATTGATGGACAGCCGACTTGTTATAATTATAAATTTTTGGGGATTTAAATTTTGAAATGGGAATTTTTTGGGGATTTCAGATTTTGGACTTGAGGTAAAATTTATCTGGCAACATTAATTGTGATAATTGTGACAAAAAATGGAGTACAGTAGCACCATTTGTTTAACCAAATTTCACATAGCTATTCGTATTCGTATATGTATGTAGATGTAATTATGACGAAATTCAAGTACTAAATGTTGGCAAAGGTTTTGTACACTTGTTAGAAAATGGCAAATAACATTACTCAACAACCAAAAAGAGCTGTTGAATACAAATATGGAACAAAAATAGTATAGTAACACTGCGGAACAGAGATTTTGGATTACGTTTTGTACAAGTTATGTTATTACCAGGGAAACCGGAAATATGCTCTAAAAAAAGGGTTTTAAGCGCTTTAAATATGCAGTAAAAACTTTAAAATATGCTTTTAAAATTTAAAAATTATGCTCTTCAAAAACAAACTTTTACATAATTTTTAACCAAAAAAAATACTTTTATTTTAAAAAATAAACAAAAATAACATGAACAAGTATAACAAAAAATAAATACAACATAAACAAAATAGGAACCTAAGCTATGTAAAGGCCTCGAGAGGTATTTTTTGATAATATTTTATATAAATATAAAGTCACTTCTTCAATTAAGGTTATTATTGCAATAAATTACAAAATGATGACTTAAATTTTCAAATAAAAATCGTTGTCTATTGAATCTGAAAACATTTTCATACATAGAAAATGTTCTTTCGACATCAACTGATGTTATAAGAGCAAATTTAAAAGATAATATTTCTTTAACACTTAATTTTGAAATCTGTCTTGAGGAAAGTCCTTTAAACTGTTTACAAATGCTTTCTATAATTTTTAATCCTTCATTTTTTCCTATTATTTGTTCAAATTTTATTTTAATATTAGTTTAAAACTACAATTTGGTATTTTATCAATATTTTTAAATGTTTGTTCCACTAAATTATACTGTTCGGTCATTGTAAGCCCAGCTGTTTGAGGTTTTTTAAAAAATGTTTCAATAAATCCAAAATTGGACGTTATACAAATTAAGTAATTTTTTATTGCAGGTGTATTTAAAGCATCTTTAGCAATGTTAATAAACTGAGACTCCTCAGCATTTAAAGCATTGATGACTTTACAAATTTTTTCAAAATTGTTGGCGTAATAATTAACAGCTGAAACCCATGTCCCCAGCGAGATACAACAGGCTCTGGTGGCAGTTGGTAAAAAGTAGTAAACAAAATGATGGAGATTTGTTTCGTACTAACTTTGACAGTAAACAGTCAAAATTTGTCATATAAAAGCAAGCAGCTATTGTTTTAGTATTAAATTTATCAAATTACATTGACACATTGAACACAATATTCACAATGGAAGTTGTAATTTTAATGTGAATATTGCTGTCTTTGTTTCTCATATTATATTTTATATATTGTGCTATTGCACATTCTCTTAATATTAAAGAACGGTTAAGTTTGAATTAGAACTAAAATTTGATATTTAGATGGCGCTATTATTAAAATAATGCTTATTTTATGTTAAAAAAGGCCATATATTTTTAAATTTTGAATTTTAAAAAAAGAAAGTAAAAACCTGTAACACAACAGCGAAAAATAAGTAAGACAAAATTTGTTTTTGATAAAGTCAAAATATGCTATTAAACAGTAAAATATGCTCTAAAAACCCAAAAATATGACATAAATATGCACTTAAAACAAATATATGCAAAAATATGCACTAACAAATCGATGCCAATATTCTTAAATAGTTCTGAAACGTGTAAATATCTTACCCAGCAAAAAATATTCTGGATTTGGAAGCAATAAATATGATTACTGCATCTTCTACTGCTACATTAATTGCATCCTAAAATTATTGCCTTACAAAAATGATTTTGGAAGGCATACATTAAGCTATTCGTATAGGTTGTGAAGAACTTAGAAAATATGTAAGATTTTATTGCTTCTCAGCAGCTCTAAAATCTGTGTGCACAATTGTTTGCACATATTTAATTCGATGAAATCAGGTTAATTTTAAAGCTGTGAAATATGCTTATTTTGGATTCCTTATGCAGAGCCTCTACGCGAGGAATCCCATATAAAAATCATGTAATCTTTCATGCGAAGAGGTAGCAGTATACAAGTGCTCTCTGCCTTACAAACCTGCTTCCGATGATGCACCATTTTTTGCTGGGTATCCATGTTCTCATTAGACTCACCAGAAAAAACATGCATTTGCATATTTTGGTTTCCCTGGTTATTACTATGTTATACTTGTTTTTTTCCAGTCAGCTCGTGTTTTCGAAATATCTCGGTTTTTATATTTGCATTGAATACCCTATTTGTTTGTGTTTTTCTTCAAAATTTTGGGTAATGCAGATAAGAACGTGAAATTTTTTAGCATGAGACTGGTCTACGTAAACATATGCTTCTTTTGAGTATAATAATTCTAATGGATGTGTTGGTATATTTGTCTGATCATTCAGGAAAGTTCAAATTTGACTCCTTTAGCTTTATCCTTAATAAAATTGTGCATTATGAAAATCTTAAATACAATTTTAGCACTGCACATTCAAGGCATTATAGTGAATATAGTTTTTAATTAAAATGAAAAATTAGTTAAAAATTTAATGAAATATTTAGATAATATCCCGAAATTTTACATCCTAAAAAATAATTTTTTTTATAAATAAATTTTTAAGTAGTCACAAGTTTTATTTCTTAATACACATTAAAATCTAACTACAGCAATATAAATACTTCATTTGACGTTTTTAAAATAATGCAAATTTTGTATTTACGTGATTTACAGCGTTTTTTGTGAAAATATCTTAAAATGTTTATTAAAAACACTAGTATTTTATAGAAATTAATTTCTACAAACATATTAAGGGTACTCATTTAAACGCTTAAGTTTCCCATTTGTGCAAATGTGCAAAATTTGCGCGACGTGTTTCATGAACTCACCTTTTCAATTTTGTGCAAGTTTATACAGAAAATTTATATTTGATAAAAATGTCAAATAAAAATAAATTCAACAAAAGCTTTTAAAAAAATTTGTTCAAATTGCATACATTTTAATTTGAAAAATGTTGAATGAAATTTAAATCTTTGGAACAAATGGTGGTATACATAGTTTGGAAGATTTTGTTTATATTCTATCTGTTGGTTAATGTTTTCAGACACAATGCCATTTAATCCAATCATTCTGTTCCAAAGTTACACAATTTTCACATTCACAAAATTTTAATATTTTTTGATTTTTATTATAAATAAAAATAAACAAAAGCAGCTGATTCATCAAATGCACAATAAATTCAAGTTTGCGAGTCTAAATTGACGCGCAAATTTATCGGAGTTGTGCAAACGAAATTCCATACATTTTTTGACAGTTCATTTGCGAGAGTGTAAAAATGCACAGATTGCACAGTTTGCGAGACATATAAGCGTTTACATGAGGACCCTTATTGATTTATTTCTACATTATATATCCAGGAATTGTCTAAGTTGCGAATTTGAATACTAAAGTAAGCAAAATACAATTGGAGATTTGTAATTGATTTGCGCTGATATTTTAACATATATTTGCCACAAATGTAACAAAACATATTAGGATATTTAACACAGCACAGCAGCAATTATATTTATCAAAAAAAAAAAACAGGTGTAAAACATTCAAGTTACGAACATTTGTATAATTTTTTTAATAAGAAATACATATGAAAAATATTGTAAGTTATTCGCCAAATAGTTTAGTATATTTTATTTTTGAAAAAAGTTAATTTTCAACATCCTTGCGATATCACCAATATATTCTGAAACTTAGATAAACAAAATTGATGTGAAAGAAAAGACAATTTTGTGTAGAATACAAGTACAAAAAAGCGTTTTTAATTTTTGTCTTTATTTATGAAATAATCAAACAAAAAGAGAAAAAAATACGGAATAACCAAAAAAATTAAAACCGCGATATCTTAAAAACAAGAGTGGCTCAAAAAAAACTAAAGATAATTTTGACTACACATGTTTTATCAAAAACATTTTCCGCGGCACCAAACCAAAATGTCAATTTTGTTCCTCTGTGTAATCTGTGGTAAATTTAACATATCCCAGCAGTTCTAGGATACAGTACCGAACTAGTGATTTTACCCATCATTTAGGGTGGGAGCTAGTTACTTCAATAGCCACGTGACAAGTCATTTTAACACGGGCATGTCCTAGACAGGGGGTCAATTGTATCTTTTTGATTACAATGGGACTGTCTAATAGCTGGTCCAAATGGGATACCTGATACTTAAGCAAAAATAAAAATAAACTGTATGAGAATTATATTAACACAATTTGTAAAAAAACAGTTTGTACGAATTACTCACAAAACGTTTAAAGTGACTACACTTTAGATTACTTAGAGACACTTAAGTGACAATTGTCTTCACGCTAGATTACTTGGGATGCAGAAAGTAACCAATTGTCTTCTCTCTGCACTATAAAGTGTTCACACGTGTCAAATGACCAAAATATATAAAATGGAGTCAGCCATGTGATAAGTTATTTGTGACAATTACTGTCTTCAAGGGATACATTGACTATTTGCTTAACTGCTGGGACGATTCACAATTTCCACGTTCAAACGTACATATGTAATTGCATGTGACATAACCTCTATTAGTTTATATGTTTGTTGTTTTTAACAATATGTATATTTATTTAAAACAATAAATATATTAAATGCAATGAAACTTATTTTGTTATGATTTTTCCCAATGTCCCAATACATGGCACAAAACACAAGCAATACAAGCCGTCTGAACCCCCTTTAAGTGTTTTTCGGAAGTGGTCCTTATATTGGAGCTATGACCAATTATGGGTCCGATCTTCATAAAATTGGGCACGGCAATTTCTATATACATATATATATTGAGGATTTCATGTCAAGTAAATCAGCTTTTGAAATCGATTTCTTCCGATCGGGCTGAAATTTGCACCAATGTTAGTCGAAAGACTGAAGAAATAGCTATCTAAACTATTTGGGACACATTTTGCTAAGAACAATAGGAAATAAATTACATAGATGAGAAAAAACACCTGTTTGGCCAAAATGTCAAATTTTGCCCTCTTTAACTGAGTGAATTATACCTTTAATATTTAAAAAAAAAAAAAATCAGCCGATGTTTTTTATTACCCACTAAAATAAATGTTGAGAAAAAGTCATAGATTTGTAAGTACATTTTTAATTTGTACCATTTCTAACATATAACGACGTTTATAATTATTTTCTGTTTCCTAATATATTTCTATTCTATTCCATTTTTCGCCTATAATTATTCTAAATGCAGATAAGGGTATACGACAGTAGCAATGAACAAAACTGATAACGATTCTAGGATAAATAATATAGTAAGTAGTGTCACAAAAGGGTGGTTAGAAAAAATTAATTATGGATTTTCCATCGGCATTTTCTTCAATCTGATAATATTAAAACATGCCGCATTTAAAATATACCCTACTTTTGGGCACATTTTTTGTGCAATTTTCTTTTAACAATATCCCAATATCTCTCCCCTGGCCTTAGGTCCACAAAGTTTGGAGGAATTCCTCGAGCATAAGCAACATAAAAAATATTGACCCTGCGAAAATTTTCCATACGTACGTTTCGTCATCCATTATGCAGCAGGTATATTTTTTGTATAAAATTTGACTTCAATTTCCGAGCTCTGTCTTTGGCCTTTACATTTTAGCAGAGTTTCTATCAGGAACTTTTTGAGCCTTGTATGTTTTGAAACCTGCATTGTATTTAACTTTTTGTACCAAATAGTCCGAGTACTGAGCTAACTTTACTGCTTTCCTACCGGATGTGTTGGAAGCTCTTTTGAAAATGCTTTCTATTTATTGGCTTTAGAAACATCATGTGGACCATTCTTTCTACATAAACCAGGGTTTCTATCAACGGGCAAGTCCTCCCAATACTGTTTAATAACATTGGAACCAGTTTGACGGCAGACCTTTGATTTTTTGCCCAATTTTTGTAGGACCAAGTTGGGTTTTGTTGAAAATTTTTAATAATTTTAGTACGCACTTTTTTCTCGTCACTCACTTTAAACAGATTAACAACAAATGAAAATAATTGACATTAAACATAATAACTGACATGCTTTACAAAGATAACTTAATCAAAAAAAAAAAACAAATAATACTTAGGTTGAAAGTTCTAATGAAAAACGTGTGTTAAGGTTTCTTCGATGTCTGTCTTTACCTTAGATGGCCAAAAGCTAAATCAGTTAATGAAAATTGATCTCTGAAAAGATATAGTTTCAGGTAATAAATGGACTTTGCCATCCATTTGGCGTGATGGTAGACGTCCGAAATAAATTAGGCAGATTTGGATGAATTCTTTATAATGTGGCAAATTTTTAATTGTTTAAAAAGATAATTTGAAATTTGTTCTGGATTAATTATTTTATTTTCAAAATTTGTATCTTCTATAACTGTTTTGTATTTATTTTTGCCTAGCTTAGACCACCCTTCTAAAACGGTAAAGAATGAAGTTTTGATGTCAGTTTTTTAATATTTAATTGTTAAAGAAAAACAAAAAAATAACGTTAAAGTTAACAATACAAGTATTGATAATGTTAAAAACATTCGAAAACAAAGTCCATCATTAAATTTTCAACAGAAATATTCTGATCAGATTAACTCCCGAACAATCTACAAAACAATTGACTAGCAAACCCTTTAGTTTTGAGCTAGTTGTACATGATCCTTAATTCAAATACAATATAAACGTAACTAATTCTTAAGTAAATTAATTATTCACTACATATTTCTAAATTATTTATAACAAATTGTATTATAAATCAAGCTCTATCAACGTTGCCGAATCTTTGCTTAATAAAGTGCTCTTGGGGAATTACACAATAAAGGGAATCTGCCCAAAGTTTGATATAATTGTCAGTGAACGTGGCTAAAATGTTTATTACCATGTTAGACAAATATGTTCAACGATGTTCAAAATCATGTATAAGACGAACTCCATGCTTTTGTTGCAACAAAACGTTAGTTTGCAATATTTGTGTTTATCATTTGATTTATTAAATATATTGCAACACTTACGTACGCGGTTAATAACATCACTTAAATATATTTTAAGATCATGGCCTTCATCTATTTCAATGTAATCATTATAAATGTCATCCTCAATATCACTTTCGACGACCGTTTCAAAATCACATTCTCCATCACATTCAACTCCACTTTAATCTAAGTTAAAATTTTGAATATTAATTTCGATTCTTCTAATATTTCGCCAGCTGAATAACAAATATTTTATTCCGTACCTTTTATTTTCATTGGTTCAAGTCATAAGTTAAACATTTTGAAAGATTTGTTTTTAGAATTGTAACTTCTTGCAGTAATATTTATATATTTGTAGAAGGAGCTATCGGAACACTCATCTACAGATACATGATCGAAAGTCCCTTTGTCTTTAGTTATTTGTCGAATTTCAGAAACAATACAATTTTAGTGAGTCATTATTACTTATTTAAATTTGAAATTATGAAAAATTTTAAGCAATTTAATCAAATTAAATATTATATATTAATTAAATATATATGAACATTTATTCGATTATTCTACTTAAAATTGTTCGAATTATTCGTTATTCGAAAATGTCCATTTTTAAATTGTTCGAATAATTATTCGTAAGAAATTATTCGATTAATCGAACGATCATTAGTCGAATGAATACCCTGCTGCTTTTGCCTGAGTAATCCCCGTACTGTTCTTCATCGCCACAAGTTCTACATATTTTTCACCTTCTAAAAATAAAATATTAGTGTTAGTTAATAATGTTAATATTTAATAAATGAATAATTTTTGAAAAACACGAACTCACTTTTTTTTTTTTGATTTTTCAAATCTTGCCTGTCCAGCTGTTCGCGTCAATTCTTTTCGTCGTTTTGCATTAACTGATGAGCAACGTCAAATATGTTATCAAAGCTTGTCATGAATTCCTCCTCTTTTTGAGTTTGAGTGACGCTTGCTGATCTTTTAGCGCTTTTTTGCAGTTTTCTCCATTCACAATGTTGAACATCTTTCTCCCAAAAGAGAAGAACCTCCTTTATTGTAAGTCTAGCTGCTTATTTATTGTTTAATTTAACTTGGCGCATATTATAAAATAAACTACTTAATACTTGTTTGTGTAATTCAGCCTTGAACTCATACTCCTTGATACTCTGGAAGTTGATGGTAGATAGACTTGCCAACCGTCCAGTTTTCGTCGGGACAGACCAGTTTTCGAGTCGTATGTCCCGTGTCCAGGCGATACCCTTTGGAAATACCGATAGCCAAGGATGCTTTTTTCTGAAATATAGTATTTTCTCAAAACTGAATATCACTATTTAACAATATAGTTAGTGAATTAACTTCTATGAGTTTCGAGAAAACTCATTCAATAAACTCATCAGTAAACATTTTTTGTTGGTCCATTGAAATGGACTGAGTTTGTTGAATTTATTACTTCAAATAATAATAAAAAAGCTGATAAAAGTGATCAAAAATTTAAATTTAAGGACTGAAATAATTAGACTTTATTAAATACTACACACAGAAAACAAATTGGTTGGAATACGGTTGCTATTACGAAAATTTTATAAAAGTAACTAAAATATTATCATTACTAAAAATTCATAAATTCAACAGATTTTCCGTAATTATAGCTGTAAAAACATAGCTATAACGGAATTGTGGTTACTACAATAGCAACATTAGTTACAGTAATCAATTTGTATTTGGTTAAAATAAATTCAACGAAATCGGCAGACACAACCTAATTTAATTCAAATAACTAGAACTTTAACTATATTTTCAGTTGTAGTAATAAATAAATTCAAGTATTCTATATTCCCAACCGAGTACGTAAACCCAAAAATTAAATTTCGTTTGACATTTTTAAAAAAAAAATAAATATTAATTAAAATAAAAGTTATTTACATCGGAAATTGTTTACATAAACAATTTAAATAAATTAAAAAACAAGTAAGAAAGTATGGTCGGTCAAGCCCGACCATATAATACCCTACACCAAGTAAATGAGTAAAAATATTTTTCTTTTAAAATATCAATAATTTATATTTTTGAGTGATTTTTGGAAGTGGGCCTTATATGGGAGCTATGACCAATTATGGACCGATCACCATAAAATTAGGTCGTGTGATTTATGTCTATATTAAAGTTGAATTTTGTGTGTATACCAACATTTTTAAGCGATTTATGCACTTTAAAGTGATTTTTGGAAGCGGGTCTATATGGGAGCTATGACTAATTATGGACCGATCGTAACAAAATTTGGTGACATGAATTTTGTATATATAAAACTTATTTGGAGCGAAATTTGTGTAGACACATAGATAAATTAAACATTTATGACCGATAAAGTCCAATTTCGAGGGGACATTTGTATGGGGGCTAGGTGAAATAATGGACCGATTTCAGCCAGTTTCAATAGGCTTGGTCCTTGGGCCGAAAAAGTAATATGTACCAAATTTGATCGAAATATCTTCAAAATTGCGACCTGTACTCTGCGCACAAGGTTTACATGGACAGCCAGCCAGCCAGCCAGCCAACCAGACGGACGGACGGACGGACATCGTTTAATCGACTCAGAAAGAGATTCTAAGTCGATCGGTATACTTTAAGGTGGGTGTTAGACTAATATTTTTGGGCGTTACAAACATCTGCACAAACGCATAATACCCTCCCCACTATGGTGGTGTAGGGTATAATAAATTAATGTGAATTGACTCAAGAAAGCGGTAGGGCTTCTTTAGAATAATCAGGGGTAAGTGTGCGTATATTCATTGCTTCATTATGTATTTCAACAGATATATATCTTGTAAACAGAATGGAAAATGGTCAACAAATATACTGCTTATATCAAGAAATATGGGCCAGTGTGAATTTTTATTAAATACCTTCTTAAAATTCTTCACAACGTGGCATTTCTGATATTATTCAGTATATTGGTCGTTCTTGTAGTTGCAATGGAGTGCCTTTGTAGTTGATTGGTGACAAAATATGATGGGAATCTTAATGACTCATAGTAAATGAAGTGACTTACTCCCTGATGAAGAATGTACGGAATAAAGGTAAATTGTAAGATATTCCTTGAAAATCATTGATTATACTGTTTTGTAAATTCTCCTCAGCAATTCTACAAATGTTGAACCACGTGAGAATCGTTTTGAAAATCTACATAGTTAAGTGGTTACATATGCATCTGTACCCAAGCAAGCAATGCTGCCTTCAGAAACATCGCGATTCATTTTCATATGTGTTATAAAAGGGTAACGATTATATTGTTAAGAGAAATGTGGATTTATGTACTTATTGTATTTCATTTGCCTAGATCAAGAAGCTATAGTCATGCTTTAATTTTAATACCTTCTTGAAATAGAACCATAACCTTATTTCTGATGTTTTCCGTTATTTATCGTAAAATTGGCTGTTTGTTTACCGAGACCTGTTGGCGGCACATTACCTTATAAGATTATAAGTTCATTGTAGAAGGTCGTTTTGCTGACTATCGATTCTGGAAAGTTTTTCATTTTAAATAGTTTGACTTAGTTCCTGGTCATGAAGGTCCGAAATGAAGGTAAAATAATTTATGACTTATGGTATTTTCTTTAAAAAATAGTCATTGTCTTTATTATTCTCGCTAGGAACACCACGTGAAGATTATATATACATCAGTCGTTCTGTAAAATTACCTAATTTTGCGATCGATATGTAACCTATGTATCGAGTCAACTAAGTTATGAGTTTGTTGTGTGCCGATGTATAAAGCTGCCATAAAATACATGTTTGGCTGACAAATTTTTCAATTCTGCTAAAAGCGGCTTTTCTGATTATCTAAATGATCTTTACGTGTTCATATGTTTAGAAATGTACATTTATTTATAATTTTTTAAGCTAAACGTTAATAAAACATGCATAATAAAAAAAATAATATTTTTTTAATTGAACTAGCCTAATAAAAATATATTAAATTTGTATATATTCCAACCGAATAATTTTTTTTTAGCAGTTGTGACTATCAATATATTCAGCAACTACAACCGAACTATGCGAACTATGTACATGCAACCGACAAAATTCGATTGGCTACAAATTCGGTTGTGACAATGAATCTGTTTTCTCTGTGTAGCTTGCACTTTGCTACCCCTACGTAGTAAAATAAAAAATTCTGAAAGATTTTATAAACTATTTTTTATAAAAAATAAATTTTCAGACAAATTTTTCGCAATTTTAATTATCCAGATATTCAAAATTGACTATGTATTTTGTATGGAAAGTTCCACAACCACTGTTCCGATCCATACCATTCTTAACTAAACTCCGTACAGTGATAAGAATTTGATTCATACAAAGGTTAAATATGTACATTACAATTATAGTTCTCCAGATATTCGAAATTAGCTATTTACTTTGTATGGTAGGTGCCACGCCCACTAATCCAATCCCGACCATTTTCAGCAAAACTATGTAAAATGAAATGATGCTATTGGGACAAAGTTTGAGGAATCTCGCAATTATAGTTCTGAAGATATTTATTTTCTTTTGTGTGGTAGGTGACTCACCCCCTGTTCCGATCCTTCCCATTTTTGGTTAAACTTCATGTCGTGATATGAAATTGATTCATATAAAGTTTGAAGAATTTCACAGATATTTGAAAATAACTATTTACTTTAAAAAAATCCAATCTCGCCCATTTTCAGCTAAACTCCATATATTGATAAGAAATTGATTCATAAAAAGTTTAAATACTTTTACGATTATAGTTCTTTAGATATTCGAAATTAATAGTTTACATTGTATGAGAGGTTCCACGCCCACTAACCCAAACTATGTAGAATAGTAAGGGTGATATTAGGGCAAAATTTAAGACTTCCACAATTATAGTTCTCCAGATATTCGAAAATAACTATTTACTCTCTATGGAAGGTGCCACACCCCTATTGTGATTAGTCCCATTTTTGGTTATACTTCATACTCAGATAAGAAATTGGCTCGTATAAATTTCGAAGACTTTCATAGTGATAGTTCTCCAGATATTCGAAAATAACTATATACCCCTTTACGCGAAATTAGCATATGTTACATTTTTACATAGTAAAATATTATACCGATAAGCTAGTACTCTGTTCTTATTTTGGAAAACATGTGAAATACACCTGGCAACCTTATTTTTCCACACGAAATAACATAACCAGCACTTCCAAGGCGAATTCATACAATATGGTGGCAGTTCTACAAAAACAACGATTGGTCTTAACAAATGTCAAAAAACCTAAATGAAAAATTAAACAAATAAGTATTTAAACTTAATTATTTATGTAAACAATAAATTGTTTGTTAATAAGCTTAGAATATGTAGATATTTAAATATAACAAGTAAGAAAGTATGGTCGGTCAAGCCCGACCATATAATACCCTACACCAAGTAAATGAGTAAAAATATTTTTCTTTTAAAATATCAATAATTTATATTTTTGAGTGATTTTTGGAAGTGGGCCTTATATGGGAGCTATGACCAATTATGGACCGATCACCACAAAATTAGGTCGTGTGATTTATGTCTATATTAAAGTTAACTATGTTGAATTTTGTGTGTATACCAACATTTTTAAGCGATTTATGCACTTTAAAGTGATTTTCGGAAGCGGGTCTATATGGGAGCTATGACTAATTATGGACCGATCGTAACAAAATTTGGTGACATGAATTTTGTATATGTGAAACATTTTTTGAAGCGAAATTTGTGTAGATACATAGATAAATTAAACATTTATGACCGATAAAGTCCAATTTCGAGGGGACATTTGTATGGGGGCTAGGTGAAATAATGGACCGATTTCAGCCAGTTTCAATAGGCTTGGTCCTTGGGCCGAAAAAGTAATATGTACCAAATTTGATCGAAATATCTTCAAAATTGCGACCTGCGCACAAGGTTTACATGGACAGCCAGCCAGCCAGCCAGCCAGCCAGCCAGCCAACCAGACGGACGGACGGACATCGTTTAATCGACTCAGAAAGTGATTCTAAGTCGATCGGTATACTTTAAGGTGGGTGTTAGACTAATATTTTTGGGCGTTACAAACATCTGCACAAACGCATAATACCCTCCCCACTATGGTGGTGTAGGGTATAAAAACAAGCTTTGACATTTGTTAGAACCAAAAAGCGAAAAATAAAATTATCATCTGTTTGACTGACTCCACCTTGTATAAATTCGCCTAGAGCACTTCTTTCGCACGAAATTAAAACCAACAGCTGATCATTTGTTGCATATATAATTTTTCGCATGAAAAAACCATAATTTTTCGCAAATATGAACCCCTGTTACCATGCTATATTCGTTATATTTATGGAAATATTACTATGTTATTTTTATCGTATGTGAAATTTAATTTACTAAATCGGTTATTGTATCGCATTTAAACTTTGGTATTGATGATAACAGCCAAAGCAACGAAATTTAATAATAATACCGCTCTCCTTTTTAGCCAAGATGCGCACAATGATACCGAAGTAAATTCGACGAAGTTTTGTGGCTTTCACAGTTATAGTTCACCAGATATTCCATAAATATCTATTCCTGTTAAAGTTTTATGAGTCGTAAACTGTGCAATCTGTGCATTTTTACACTCTCGCAAATGAACTGTCAAAAAATGTATGGAAATTCGTTTGTAATGTAGACTCGCAGACTTCAATTTATTGTGCATTTTATGAATCAGTTGCTTTTGTTTACTTTTATTTATGTACATAAAAGAAATAAAAATCAAATAAAATATATGTAAATATTTTGTGCATGTGAAAATTGTGTAACTTTGGAATAGAATCATTGGATTTTATTTATTTATTATTTATTATCCTATGGAAAATTATACTTGCAGGCAATTAACAATTATTTTTATAAATGTAATAAAAAAACTTATTATAAAAATTATGAATTCAAATAAGCAATAATATTGTTTTTAGTTATATTGTTACTTAATGAAAAATCAATTAACATGTAAAATTTATTAAATTCCATACAAATTCTCCTTATTGGATCAGCATTGGCAAAGTTCGCTCTAATAAATTTCACTGATAATGGAACAAAATGACGTGATGGTCGTTGAGGCACATTAAATGAGATATTTTGGATTAAAAAACCGGAACTTACACTACCATTGATTATGTTGCAAATAAATGAAATGTTTAACATTGATCTTTGGCTCTTCAGGGTTGGAAGTTTAATTAAAGCCAATCTTGCAGAATATGAAGGTAGATTTATTGGGTTGAAATTCAATCCACGAAGACAAAAGAGTAGGAACTGTTTTTGTACAGATTCAATAGCATCAGAATGCTTTTTATATATAGGGTCCCATATTACGGCTCCGTATTCCAGGATACGTCTTACCAGGGATGTGTATAGAGATTTAGTGGCATAAGGGTCATTGAACTCCCTAGCCCAACGTTTCATAAATCCTAGTTCATCTCTGGCTTTATTTGCTTTCATTGTTATATGTGAAATAAAATTTAGCTTTGAATCCAGTAAAATTCCCAGATCTAAAAAATTATCGACCATTTCAAGCTGATGTAGTTCAAAAACATAGTGTGCCGGTATTGGATTCCTTCTAACAAATCGCACATATTTGCACTTTTTTTAGGTTTAATTCCATATGATTTTCTTTACACCATGAATAAAATGAATTTAAATCATCTTGAAGAAGTTGCTGATCAAGAACTTTGATTGACTTTGTCAAAAGCTTTGCTGAAGTCTGTATATATCACATCTTTTTGCTGATGTTGAAGAAATCCGTGAAAATTTCGGATGTTAGGTGAAGAAGATTTGTTGTAGTTGAGCATCCTTTCAGAAAGCCATGTTGATAAGGAGATATTAAAGTTGAGACTTGATAGCATAATTGTTCAGTTATGATTTTCTCGAATAATTTGGGTATTATACTTAATTTAGCAATACCTCGGTAGTTTTTAATATCAGACTTATTTCCTGATTTAAATAATGGAACAATAAAAGAATCCTTCCTAGGAAAATTACAACTCTTTATTGATTTGCTAAATAAATACGTAAGAGGGATAGCAATATTGTCAGCACAGTTGATTAAAATACTGTTCAGTTATGATTTTCTCGAATAATTTGGGTATTATACTTAATTTAGCAATACGTCGGTAGTTTTTAATATCAGACTTATTTCCTGATTTAAATAATGGAACAATAAAATAATCCTTCCTAGGAAAATTACAACTCTTTATTGATTTGTTAAATAAATACATAAGAGGGATAGCAATATTGTCAGCACAGTTGATTAAAATACTGCTGGGGATTTTATCAGGACCAAAATTATGCGAAAATTTTAGTTTCTTTAATTCCATGGTTATATTAGAAACATCGATAAATTGTATAGATACTGATTGATTTGAAGATATCATATATGGGTAGTCAGCAGAAACAATAAGTTGTTGAGAAAAAATCCGCAAATAGATTGCTTATAACTGCATCACCACTAGATTCATTTTGGTTAAACTTCATATATGAGGGCAAGCCAGTTGATTTTCTTTTGGAGTTGACAAATTTGAAAAACGATTTAGTAGGATGGTAGACATCTTCTGGAGTTGTAATTGGGGATGATTGATGAATGAATTAGTCACATCGTTTACGAATATTAGGTCCAACATTTTTGAATATTTATTTGTAATGCCATTAATTTGAAATAGACTTAAGTCATATAATATATTAAAAAACTCATCAAACTTCCAATTTTACCTTGTTTGGACAAAATATTTATCATCTGGCAAATAATTCCAAGCTACTGATGGCAGATTAAAGTCTCCAAAGACAAAAATTGCGTCGTTATTATGAAGGGAGCGGGCAATATAACTAATAATTTCAGCATGTTTGATGTATGTTATTTGTGGAGAAGATGGCGGAATGTAGGAACATGTAATAAATATTTTATATCCATTTACTTTTACTGATACTGATATAAATTCTATATCTTGCGGAAATTCGAAATCTACAAGTTCAGATGAAAAATTGGAAGAAACTGCGATAAGGACACCACCACCTGTGGACTTGCTACCACGATCACGACGAAAAATATTAAATTTGTTACAAAGTTTTTCGGTATTTAAAAAATGTTCATTGAGCCATGTTTCTGTTAATACTAAAATATGTTGATCAATGTTAAAGCTTTCTAAAGGGATGATAGTTTTGTTCTCAAACCACGAACATTTTGATAGACGATAGACATTGAATGGCATTGTGTATGAAAACATTAACCAACAGCTAGAACATAAATATAATCTTCCAAAATATGTATACCATCGTTTGTTTCAAAGACCAAACTTTCATTCAACAATTTTAGAATTAAAAATTTTGTTAAATTTATTTTTATTTGACATTTTTATCAAATATAAATTTTCTAAGGATTTTGATAGATATCCCTCTCGCATGAACCTAAGCTTTCTTTTGAGCAAAAAAATTTTTAAAAAAAGGGCCCATATTGGAAAAAAAAGTTCGATTTTGCATACAAATTTCTAAAATTGTATTTCTTGAGTTACAAAATATTTATTTTGATAGATATAACACTCGCATCCCACTAAGCGACCAAATAGGTCTTAAAGGAATATACCCAAGCTTTCTTTTGACCCAAGTCATCAACAATCTTCATTGTCAAGGTCTATAGTAAATATCATTTATTTAACTTACTATTATTAGGAATTAAAATATGGGAAGCCAAATTCATATTTATATTATTTGTAAATTAGACGAAATTTGAAATAAGTTAAATAGATGATATTTACAATAGACCTTGACAATGAAGATTGTTGATGACGCCTCACAGTGTTTTGATTTCATATAACGATTGGCCAAAAATATAAGGAGTTGTCGTACAGATATGAAATTTGGCACACTTACTTGACCTGATAAAAGATAGTCAAATCCAATGTTTGAAAAAATTCGGAGGAAGGATTCGTGTCCTTCTTATATATCCTGAAAATTAAAAATACTAACAAATTTAAAAATATAAATCAAAATTTTGCACAATATTTTTCTGGAACATTTTTAACGTTTTGAACAAATTTGGATGAATTTGGAGCAAGGACACTACAGGATCAAAAATGTCCTCAAATCTGCTTCTCGTACGCGAGTGTTTCTTCCAATATTTGTTGAATTTTAAAAGTGTAAATATATTTTCTGCTCCTCAGAATACAAAACATAATTCTCTTTAGAAACAATTTGCTATATATTTGTCCAATTCACAACCTAGTTGTATGTTGTATGTTACAACTATTACCTTGCCAAGCCTTGAAAATTCCAAACGAAGATGATAAAAAAACATTCCAAAATCTATTAATATGTAAAATTAATAATGAAACTGAACTAATGTGTGCATTGTGTAAAAAATGCAAACAATTAACAAATATTTAAAACAAATTATCGTTTTTCATAAATTAAATAAATTTACTGATTTCAGTGGTACCGTTTGGCTGTTATTTTGCACTAAAATATTTTAATTTTTTTGTTTATGTATAAATATGAACTTTTGGTAACACTTAAATTTTCATACAACATTCGAAAAACATATGTAAAAATGTTGTAGGTGTTGTACAAACATTTATATAGAAATTATCAACAACATTTGTACAACTATTGTACATTGAGACGACTTACAACTAATACGACTGTACAACGTCAGTTGTGAATTGAACAATTGTTTAATTCATCAAAATACTTGTTTTATTTTGTTTTACCTTTACACATAGGTTAAAAATATCACGAATCTGAAGGGATATTGGAACTAAAACACATTTCCCAAAAAAATTAGGGCAAATAGGGGCAGCTGAATTTTATATATGTCATAATACATACTTGTGGCAATAATGTATAAAAAAATTGGAAAAGTAATTTTTGATATATTTATTTAATTCACTTCTAAAGTTTGTCTCTATTGAAAAATTTTAACTTTGTATTACAACTGTCTTTTAGCTAACGGTACTATACATATCGAGCCCTTAGCGCCAAATTATCGTAAGCGACATTTGTAAAATTTTGTTTTATTGCAGAAATTAAAATTTTATGGACCGACTGATGTTTTAGCGTTCTCAGAATATCAAAATTTTTAATAACATCAAAAATATAGGGGGTAAGATTTTATCGTAAGTCAATGTTTATATTTTACAGTAAACAAATTTTATCGTAAGCGACACACAGTGGTATAAAAAAAAGAGGGAAATAAATCTGTAACTTCTAAATGGTTAGATTGGTTTGATTGAAATTTCACATGCACAAAGAAGAAGTGTTGTCGAACGTGGACCTCATGGGCCCACCAGGGGCGCGACCAAGGGCTCTCAAAGTAGGACACCTCGGGTATGTTACATTTTTAAAACGATATTATTTCTAGGTTTGAGTTCTGATTTCAAAAACATTATACATGTAGAATCTTCTCGTCTATCACTATAAAAAACCTCGTCGTAACTATCAATTATATATTATAGCTTAGGAGATATTCGCATTTGAAAATTAAATTTTCAACATTTTTACCCACCCTACTCCAGTTTTTTTGATAACAGCGTATCCAAATATTTCCCGATTTTCTCCAGTTTTCATTTATTGGACTAACAACACATGTGTATGTGTCAAATGGAAAAAGAACTGTTTAAAAATAATGACTAAGTCCATAGTTATATGCATTTGAATTTAAAAAATTTTTAAAAAGCGATTTTTCGCTATTTTTTGGGAAAAAAGAACTTTTTTTCTTTTTAAGTTATCGCAAAAAATTTCTAAGAGGATGTATAAGGAATTTCTACTTTCTGAAAGCTAAGTTTTGATTAAATATTTTAAAGGAAAACCAATTTCAAAATTGTTGTTACCGAGGGGACCAGGTCCTTTCAAAAAACACATATTTTTTATGTAAAATAAAACTTTAGGGCAAAAATTCTCAAATCGCGTATCCGATATCAAAATATAGTAACTGATTATAGGTGGCTCAATATGTTTCTAATTATTTTGTAAAAGGTCCCGATAACCCCGACCCTGGTATGGATATTATAGCCAAAAAACTAAAAATTAGCATTTTTGGAATTTTGGAACACTTTTTTGGGAATTGCTGATAATAAATTTCAAAATTCTTTTTTATTTTTTCATTTTAAATAGAAAAATCTACATAACTGTGAAATTTCATTAAAAACTATTTATTAATAAAAATTTAATTTCAATTCGAAAAATTTTTATCTATGCAAAAATCCAATATTAAACGTTTTTTGTCATATTTTTCTATAAAGTATTCCATGAATTTTTAATTGTCAAAAGTTATAAATATTTTTGAAAAATAGACAAATAGCTTGAACGAAATTATATTATATCGCATCATAACATTTTTAATTCTATGTATAAATTTCAAAATAATCAAATAAAACCTTCTCCTGTAAAATTTGTGTTTGTCGCTACGATAATTTGGCGCTAAGGGCTCGATATGAACAAATAAAATAAAAATAGAACAAAAATTTGGGAGTAATTTCATTCAAATGAAAAAAGAGTTCAACAAACAGGCTTAAAAATGACACTTTGGACTTTCTCCTGGTTGTAAAATTTGTTTAACCCCTTTTGACCCTAAGCACTTTTACTCCACTGAAATTCAAATTTGGCTAAAATATAGTACCTGAGAAAAAAATTAATAACACATCAGGTATAAACGGTACAATGACAAATCATATCAGCTCTTAAAGACTATTATCCTACCAACATAACAAAAGAAAAATCATCCAATTAACTATAATAGTTTGCGAGTAATGATAATTTACTTCTGATCAAATTTACAAAAATCACATTTTTATAAAATGACATAAAATATTTGACTTTAACAGCATGCCAAGCACACAATTGACAATATTTTTATCTAATTTTTTGGCTACCTTAGTTTCAATGTGTTTACTATTGAATGGCATTAAAAATTTTGAAATCGGAGTTAACAAAAAGTTGGACTTTTGGCCGATGAAATTGAGATATGAGCCACCGTGCGCCGGTATTTACACATATCGGCTTGTATATTCAGCAGTACGCTAGGTAAATGGCCTTAGGTTCCTTTTTGGAGATTTAGTAACACACGTAGTAACACACAATACATATATAATAATTCTGATTTTTTTATATATATTATATATGTAATTAATTTAAAGAGTCCATTTTTGGACCCTTTTTCAATCACCACCTTTGGAATTGGGGGTGGCTTCAGAAAATTTTCCAAAAATATTTTTTTTGTTGGTAAAAGACCAAACCTTAATATGAACCCCTCATACATTTCATTATTTATATTTATATGTGTTTTATATCTAATAAAACTCTATTATCAAATTTCAAATCATGGATTTTAGAACGTTTTTTGTCTCTCCTGTAATATTTCTGAAAAGGACTTTGTACACTAAGCTAACGAAATGAATAATAAAATAAATTTTTTAGAACAAAACACATTTATTCAATTAAACGTTTGGTAAAATCATCACTATGTTTATTTTATAATGAATCATTATTAAGATTTAGCTTAACTTCTAGAATTATGCGGAATTTAATTTTTAATAGTTTCATTATGTGCAATTTATTCTGAAAATGTTTTTTAGTAAACTTACTCGTCAAGGCGTATTAACAAGGTGAGTGCATAAAATCAGCTGTTTCTTAATTCGCTGTGGTTTTATGTACACTATATGTCAAACTTTGTTTATGTTTACATTTGTTATTGTAAATAACATAGTAATATTTTAATTCGCCTTGATTTTGACATTTACCGTACATTTTAACAAAAACAAATTACCTGTTGTTTTTGCATTGTTGTATTTGTTGCCGGGACGCACTCACCTTGTTAATACGCCTTGTTACTCGTCCTGTACTATTTAGAACCATTGTAATTCTTAAAAATATTAATCTAAAGAGCTTTGTATTCTAAATCAGCAGTTTAGGTTTCAAATCAGACCAATAATGTGTATACAATGAATATAAAAAATGCACAAAAACATGAGATTTATTAATTTTAGTCCCAAATTTAAAAACCGGTTTGATAAAAACCGGTTGACCGAAAATCCAAATTTTTTTTAAATTAACCGTTTCGCATAAAAACCGAGATTTCGAAGAAAACGGGTTTTTCGGTTACCCGATTTATAAACACTAATATTTATTGATGAGGCCAAGGAAAGATCAAGCGTCGGAAATATTAAATATTTTGTTATGCTTCTGGAAGAAACAATAGAATAAAAAAATTTGTTCATAGAAACATGCTAAAATGAAATCATTTTAGCTGCTTCATTTGTGCTTGAGGCAAAACTTCGGGTGGTTGTGACTCTTCTCTTTCCAATAATTCTTTCGCTATTTCCTCTTCAAATGTGAAACAGGTTTTTTCCACCTCATTTTCTTCGTCATCTGAAATATCTTGAATATCGCTTTCCATGAGCAGGTCAACAATCTGTTGCTCTGTAAATTTACTTGACATTTTTTCGCAATAAGTTACAAATGTGCAGCGGGCTGGACATGCATAAAATGCTAAAATAAGGGCCGAGCAATAAATTAAATGATCATTTATATGCCTTACTTTGATTATTGCCTTTCATTCCATAAATTTTGAAGTTAATTAATAACAGAATTTATTCTAAATTTGATTGATTAAAATTTTGTTAATTCAAATTGAGTTAAAATTCAGTTGTTTCTAAAAAATATAATGACGGAATGCTTAAAGATGATAATTTCCAAATTATTAGATTCAATGATGTTCATAAAATTAAGACGATTTTTTGCAATACAATTTTTTGAGATTTTCGTAAATTTTATAAAATACCTTATTTCTAAATTTTTATTCGAAAAACCCCTAATAAATATTAATAATAAGCGGCCTATTTTTGCCGAGATATAAGCAAAAACCATAAAAAAATTTAATTCTAACTTGTCTTTCTTATATTTTCGTCAATCGGATAGTGAAAAATTGGCAAAATTCCCTATTCACAACTTAAAAAAATTAATTGAAATGATTAAGTGCTTAAGAAACCGTGTTCTACGAACAACTGATCACAAAATTAATTAAACATTTTTTAGTGTGGACTACTTGAAAAAAAACATGTTCAGCTAGCTGTATAAATGGTCGTAAGACTAAAAATTATTTTCTTAAGCAGGTCTGCAGACGTTTGACAAACGTCCAGTAGGTTGCACGCCAAGACCGAGGAGGTTATATGATATTGCACTTTTTTAGAATTTGAAGTTCTGATAACACTGTATGTATGTATTAGATGTTTGAATATTATTTTTTAGTTCAAATTTCATCCTCGTCAATATTCACTAGATTTACCCCCATTTTCATAATGTGTAGTTATTTTTTTTATATTAAAGTTATACTGACATTTTTTATGTTATGAAATAGACTTCGTCAAAATGGGGCTTGCAATTTTCTTTTTTTAAATCTAATATATAAATAATGATAAATTGCCAACACGTTAATTGGACCTGTAAGAAACAGACGATTTATTTCTAAAATATTTGTATTCTGTCCCACTGTGTGGTGTTATACGTACATGTCATTCAAATATTTATAAAACTACATACAACTTCATATACATATGCATGTATTTAATTGTATTAACAGTAATAAAAAAAAGTGAAGTTTTCGTAATATGTACAAGTTAATTTACATACCTTTATTACTATTTTTCATTCATAGCACCTTTTTAAGTTAAATATAACATTTTATTTTGTAAAATATCTATCAAAAGTTAACAAAATAATGTCACTATTACAAACGGTAAGTTTGTCTCAAAACCCATCCGTTGAGCACACGTTCATAGTACACATTTATATTCTCAAAATACATTTAAACTTAAGTTAATATTGTGAAAAGCCGGTCTTATTGTTTCGTCCACACAAATGTATTCTACATGAGGGCACCAACGATTTTATTATAAATATTTGAAATAATGAATTAAATAAAAATTTATTCTTGCGAACAATTAATGTGAATTATGAAAAACAAAACCAACATGTTCACTACTTTTAAAACCATCTTGACCGCACGAAGTTAGATTATCGACTGAAGTAAATATCGAGTAAACTACATATACAGATAAATTAACTTGTTTATGAATTAAGAGTAACAATAAGAGAGTTCTTTGTGCTTACCTCTTTTTTAAATCACAAAAAGGGCGGTACTACTTATATTCTGCTATATGAATTTTTCTTTACACTGTTTCCCGCTGTAAAAATGGTAATAAAATAGGTATATATTTTCCAAAATGTTTATTAGAGGCAAAATATTTATATCATGATATGGGCCAAGGCGAATTCATTTACAGGTAGTCCCAATTCTACAATAACTACAAGTAAAAACAACATGGATTTGGTAAAGACGTGAAATTTACTTTCACGGAGTACAGCAACGTATTTTTTTATATTTACATTTTCTCTGTTTTGCATTGTTTCATAAATAACGTTAAAATCGTTATTTTTAAATTAACAAACCAATGAGTTAAAAGTGGCGCTTAATTGAAATTTAAGAATTAAATAATTACAGGTATTGGTTAAAACTAGATGATATTCGACATCGATTTGTGAAATTTCAACCATCTAAGTAGTTTACATATTCCGTAGTTAGCTGTCGAAGTTACCTAGTGGTAAAACTTTATTTTAATGATGTAACCTTTAAGTGTATACAAATTATTACGTATTTTAAAAAAATTATAGAAATATCTATATACATTAAAGTGTTTCACTCACTTTCATTCGAAACAGTGGCAACCTACGACTTATCGTTCGTTTTGCTTTACGTTTACAGAAAACAATCGACAATATATTGAAAAACATTATTTGGCACAAAATGAAATAACTATGAGTACAGTGTTGCCACCAAGGAAATTTAATATTACACATGGTCATACCTAAATTACACATCCGAGAAAAAATTACACATGTGAATTAAAGGTTATAATTTTAGATAGTAGAGTTTGGCGAACGTGATCCTTTTGTGAATACCAGATGTATAATATCAGGCGAAGAGGACGCCATAATCTTTTAACCAAATGTAACCAAATTTTCTCAACAGCTTGAAAACACATTCCATAATATCATAAAATAAAGGATTTTAATTAAAATTTGTTGACGCCATTTGAATAAAGCCCATAAAAATGTAATCAATGTTCCCATATAAAATGTAAGTTTACTTTGTTTTAAACAAAATGTTTATAATTGCACGTAGTTGGTGAGCTGGACCACAGGACAATCAATTTTAAATTTTTAATATCTTTCTTTCAAAGGAATGAAAAATTTGGATATCACATAAAAAATAGTTGACGACCTATCAAATGACATGAAACCAATTCTCGAGTAAGTCCAATATCGAATTACAGTGAATGTCACTTAAAATCGTACACTAGCATAGTAAAATTTTATTCATTAGTTTTAGAAAGTTCATGTATTGGAAATATTTTAAAATGCTATATTTATATTAGTTGAGTTCGCGTACTTGATAATTTGTAATAGTTTGTACAAATTATCACTGGAAGTTACGGGATTCCGTTCGTTTACTTTTAAAAACTTGTAACGAGAGAGCAAGAGAGTGTTAAAAATGACAGTTCGTAGATAGAGAACATGAACATAAAAAACGTTAAATCATATGGTTGCAAATGCAAACAAAACTAAAAAGTTGAAAATTAATACAATTTAAAAGTTTTGCAAAGAAAAGAAGTAAAATAGCCCAAAACAAACGATTTAATTTAATTTATAATAAAATACAACTTATTTTTACAAATTGTTGTTCGCGTACTTTTTTTTGTTACTTTTCAGATTGAGAGTAATTTATTTTTACTCTCTAAAATAAAGATACTGTATATTTTTTACTGGAAAGTACACGAACACACCTATTGTGTGTGCTATTACATATCAGAAAGTATGGTATAATTTCAATTGCTCTTACCTACAAATAAAAAAATTGGGTAACACTGTCAGTGCCCAGAATATCAACGCTTCATTTAAAAGTTTTAATTATAATTTAATATAAGTGTACGAATTTAAGTGAAATATGACTTGTGTGATATTTTTTAATTTTCATCAATGTTTTTTAAGGAATTGAGGTTTTGTTAACTTTTTTGTTGAAAGACATATTTTTTGTTCCAATTAATAAAATGACTATTAATTTTTTATATAATCACCTATTATTGCCCGTATAATTTCATAATATTTAAAAAAAATATGTTGTACGATTTTGAGTGACACTCACTTTATGTATTTTAAGCATAATTTTCGATGTTGTTGACTTACTGAAATCGTTTTTAACATTTTTTTGAAATTCGTCTTATTTCGAAACTTTATTTATTATTATGAATATTCTGCTTAATAAATGTTAATTATAGATATTAAAAAACGCCAATTTTTAACCGATCGAACGCAAACTTGTGTCAAATTTTTGTTTATCCTAACCTCACAGAAAACTGCACTTCCAGCCTGGCCATAATAATTTCGCTTAAAAAATCGACAAATTCGTCATATAATTGATATGATACAAAGTTTGCTGTATAAATTTATTTTCTCTAATCAAATTTATTTTTTGCATATCTGTCACCAATAAATAGTGAATTTTCGAAAATCGGACAAGAGTTTGTCTGATATAAATGTGCTCTAAACATGAATAGATGTACCAACAAAATTGTTTTTTCGCTTCTATTTACACTCCACATACCTATATCTCTAAAAAATAACAAAAATTAAAATTTGCATAATTAAAACTGTAAACTTTTGCATAAAAACCAAAATAACTCAATTTCTTGCGACAAACACAAAATCGGACGATAAAGTGGGCGATAAATATTTAGTTGCATATCTTTTGTTGTCTCGATGACCTGTAATCTTCCAACCAAATATTTGCAACGCCTGATATGAGCTTGGGATCGTAGTCTTGATAAATGGAAAAGATGTTTTCCGTACCCACTTTTTCGCACTTGCTCTAAATTTTGCTTGAAATTGTTGAGATAAACAAATTTGTTCATTTTGCCATCGATGAAATGCAAATTGCATACTTCGGCACTCAATATGTAGCCCAAAACCATAAACAAAATAGAAGATTTTTGGAATAAAGTAGTAAATTTATTTATTTATTTAACTTCACGTAATATAAGAAGCCTCTATAGGTGATAAACCATCGTAAACCGCATTTTTATTGATAGTTGCCATTATTTTAAGCATTTAATAACTGACGGAAATAAAATTATTGAGAATGGATCAGACTGCAAGCTGTTGCCGAATTCTAATATAAAAACACAAATGCCACTGTTAAGCATGGAGTAGGCTCTGTTATGGTTTGGACTACATAAAATCGGAAAACGTTAACCCTTAAATCGTGAAGGTCAAAGGTCAAATTTTCCAATATTTGGAATTTTTCATGGAGAGATAACAAGCTAACAAGTGAGGACATACAAATAAAATTAATTTTAAAGAGTAATCAGTTTTTTTCTAAATCCATTAAAAAATTAAAATCGCACAAACACTGATTGAGTTACTGTTCGTTATGTTGACGAACATCACTGAAAACGTGTTTTCCGAATAACTTCTGAATTAGAGTGTGTTTCTCAACAAGACCCACGCTAGGTAGTCTTCCAAGTTCTTTTTTCACTGTCGCACAGTGTAATACATATATATTTTGATTACAATAGTTAAAAATATATTTGAAAAAATTATTTACACAAAACCAAAATTAAAATTTTCTCAGTAATTTTTTTAATGTCCAGTTTTTCTTTGATTTGACTAGCTTTTTAAAGCCAAATGTCCAGCTATTTGCGAATCTGAATCTGGCATCCCTAAGCCAACAATATGTATAATTACACATGAAGTGGCAACGCTGAGTGAGTACCACACTTGACTAGCAGCTGGAAGGTTAACGGATCAACTCTTGGCTGCGACTTACTATTTTTATACCCTTCACCTTCGTGAGAAGTGTATATACATATAAGTTTGTTATTCCGTTTGTAATTTCCACAATATAAAGTATATATATTCTGGATTCTTATAGATAGCGGAGTCGATTAAGCCATGTCCGTCTGTCTGTATGTTGAAATCAATTTTCTGAAGACCCCAGATATCTTCTGGATCCAAATCTTCAATAATTCTGTCAGACATGCTTTCGAGAAGTTTGCTATTTAAAATCTGCAAAATCCGTCCATAAATAACGGAGATATGAGCAAGAATCCGAGACAACCTCTGAAAATTTCATCTAAAAAAGACAATTTATTGCATGCTTTGACAAAAAAGCAACAAAACGTATGTTTTGATGTGTGTTGGTTTCATTCTTTGTGTATTTTGATTTTTTTTGGTGTTTTGTTTGGCGTTGTTGTTTTTTATACAACAAAACGTATGTTTGGATGTGTGTTGGTTTTATTGCTTTGCGTATTTTGTTTTTTGGTGTTTTATTTCATTTATAACTTCGTTTGTAAATTCTGGCAAAAAAGCAACAATACGTACAGTGGGGAGCTCAAATGAGTACATGTTTCTATTTTGTGCACTTCTTATGGAATAAAAATAAAACTAATAAAGCAAATCCAAAAATTTTTTCTGTCATTTATTTTATATTTAATATGTAACAAAATAAATTACAATTCAAAACAAAAAACATCCAGTTCTAAATAAAAAAACAGACAAAACTAAAATAGTTCACATGTACTCAATTTTGCACCCCACAATAACTTTAGGGAAGAATTGCATTTTTTAAAATTTTTTTCAAAATATTTTCTACCAATTTTTCATTAACTTTATTTGGAATACTCTCTCTCTCTCTTAATCGGTATTGTTTCAACCGCCAATTCACGATTCACTAAAAATTCTTACATTCATTTCGTTACATATTAAACATAAAATAAATGACAGAAAAAATTTTTGGATTTGCTTTATTAGTTTTATTTTTATTCCATAAGAAGTGCACGAAATAGAAACATGTTCTCATTTGAGCTCCCCACTGTATGTTTGGATGTGCGTTGGTTCCATTGCTTTGCGTATTTTGTATATTTTTTGGAGTTTTGTTTGGCGTTGTTGTTGTTTTTTATACAACAAAACGTATATTTGAATGTGAGTTGGTTGTATTGCTTTGCGTATTTTGTTTTTTGATGTTTTGTTTCGTTTGTAACTTCTACAATTTTTAAAAGTGTCCTTTATATATTTAGGATGCTATACGCTGATACATATACTATACTAATTATTATAAAAAATAATAATGCATCCACAAAAAAAGGCGAAGGGTATATAAGATTCGGCATAGCCGAATATAGCACTCTTACTTGTTTAATTTTTTCTTGTTTTTTATGTTTGTAAATACATAATGTTATAAATATGTAACTCCACTAAAGAATATAAAGGACTAGCTGAACCCGGTCCGCGTTGCTGGCCCTTAGAAAACATCTGTTTGATATTGCAAAGATTTTAATATACAGTGTCGGACAAAATCGGTGATACAACCTTCAATGTTAATACATGTAGTGGCATTTCGGCTGGTTCCAATGAATTCAAAAATTTAGTATGGACATTTCTTATTCATGCACCTAATATGCAAGAGTAAACAAAATTGTTTATCACAGACCGAAAATCAAAAATTTGACTTTAGACTGTTACCCAAAAGGCTTTTTTGAAGATTCCGTGAAAATTTCATCAAAATCGGTCCAGCCATTTTTGAGTCCATACGGAACATTTTTATCCATTTTTATGAAATATAGAGCATTAGAAGTGTAATGTAAAAATTGGATTTTTACATGCCTCTCCGCCCATAGACCGAATATCAAAAATCTTACTATGCACTGTTACTCGCTGGGCTATTCTGAAGATTCCCTGAAAGTTTCATCAAAATCGGTCCAGCCGTTTTTTATAAATATAGATGGCATTAACGGTATAATGTAAAAATTAGATTTTTACACACCTCTCCGCCCACAGACCGAATATCAAAAATCTGAATTTACAGTGTTACCCGCTGTGTTATTCTGAAGATTCCCTGAAAATTTCATCAAAATCGGTCCAGAAGTTCTTTTTATATATAGATGGTATTAGCGGTATAATGTAAAAATTTGATAATGCCACGCCCCTCCACCCACAGACAGAAAATAAAAAATCTGACTTTACAGTGTTACCCGCCAGGCTATTCTGAAGATTCCCTGAAAATTTCATCAAAATCGGTGGAGCCGTTTTTTAGTTCATTCGGAACATACATACATACATACATACATACATACATACATACATACATACATACATACATACATACATACATACATACATACATACATACATACATACATACATACATACATACATACATACATACATACATACATACATACATACATACATACATACATACATACATACATACATACATACATACATACATACATACATACATACATACATACATACATACATACATACATACATACATACATACATACATACATACATACATACATACATACATACATACATACATACATACATACATACATACATACATACATACATACATACATACATACATACATACATACATACATACATACATACATACATGATAGGGCCGAGCTCTAGGCTACTATCGGGGTCAGCGGGTGGCGGATAGCTGAACGGCCTACAGATATGTAGGTCAGCTGCGATTAATAAGCAGTCCCCGACCGGGAGCGGCAGACTCAGAGGGCGTACTACAAAAAGGTACATGGGCCCAAAGACGAATCTGCGACAATGGCGAATGGATGCCGCCATCTAAATAGGTACCCATCCACAGGGACGGCCTCAAGAGAGGAGAAGCTTGGAGAGTGATGCCTCCGTGGATTCCCAATCAAAAAAAAATCCAGAAGCGTCTGACCCACATTGGGCGGCTACCTGGTCTGCGTCTGACCCCAGGAGGGGCGGCAGTTCTCGCAACGATACGTCTCTACGGCATTAAGATCGAGCCCAGTAAGATCTTAATTATGGTATTCCTGGAAAACGATTTGGATTTGATGAACCCTGGGCCGACGGTATATGGTATTCTATAACCTGTGTACGTGGAGGTGAAACTCTTCGGAAATGGCTTATAGGCTAATGCCATAACCGCCTCCTCCTCCTAAAACCTGGCAAGTCTCAAGGTGCGCTCAAAGTTCGTCGCCGTTTAGTTGGTGGTGTAGGATCGGATGGTATTTCCCGACTAACGCGGATCTGGCACTGGCTTGGGACCCCATAAGGGCCTCAAGTCAACCCACTGCATGGCCTCCCTGCAAGCATAGATAACCATGGGATTATAACGCGACTACACATCGAATGGAGATAGCGGCCTTGAGTTTGGATCAACAGCATGGAAGAAACCCCCCTTATTTATAACGACAAAGAGATGATGGAAGGAAGTAGAGGAAATAAACTGGATGAATTTGCTAGGGCTGAATCCCCATTCCAAAGGAGTTCAGTGATAAGGAGATCGCCACCTGCAAACGTGGTAAACGTGGAAACACCCTGTAGTCAAGATATTAGGAGCGATAATTTTGAGCGACTTGGTGCGAAGATAACACAGTTGGTGGAATTTTTGAGAACATGTAAGAATGTACATAAGGAAATCCACATAATAGCTCGCGAGATACAAGCTCTCTTTTTACAAGTGCCGAATGGATCAAGTAGTTCTACTGTCAACTCCCAAAGAATATCATTGGAGTGTAAGGAAACTCAGACGGAAGCATGGTTAAAACCCCAAGTCCCGGTGACACCAGCAAGCACTTCAGTTGCTAACTACCAAAGGAGCCTATTGGAGTGTAAAGGTACCCATGCGGAATATTGCCCAAAACCACAAGCCCCGCAAACATCAGAAACATCGGCTGTGAAAAGAGGCGCTAAAACACAGAGTCCAAAAGGAAACGAAGAAAAAAAGAAAAAGGATGTAAGCTCTAAGATGGCTGTAATTAATGAAACTAAACTCACCGAAGAACCTATCAATAACAAGGACGGAAAGCTTGATACAGAAGAAATGAGATCTGATTGGATAAAAGTTGTGCCAAAAGCAAAAAAGAGAATGAAACAAACTCGTCCAGATGCCCTGATTATTAAAACCTGTGGAGACACGTCCTACGCGGATATACTTAGGCAAGTGAAGCGTGATCCAAAGCTCAATGATCTTGGTGAAAATATTAAGAACATTAGGAAGACGGAAAAAGGTGAACTACTCCTGGAGTTAAACAAATCTGCTCACGAAGACACGAACAAATTCAGGGAAGCGATTGTAGGAGCTATCGGCTCTGTAGCAGATGTACGAGCCCTTACACATGAAGTACTATTGGAAATAAGAGACATTGATGAAGTAACCACGAAAGAAGAGGTTTTTGAAGCTCTTATTGGTGAATCAGAAGAATTCAATATGTTGCAACCGTCTGCAATAAAGTCAATGAGGAAAGCATATAGAGGTACCCAAATCGCCACTATTGCCTTGAGTGCTGCAGTAGCCAACATATTGCTTAAAACTGCAAAAATACGTATTGGATGGGTGGTATGCCGAATTCGCGAAAAATTAACACCAAAAAGATGCTACAAGTGCCTTGACTTCGGTCACACGGCAGTAAAATGTAAAAGCCCCAATGACTACTCTGGTAATTGTTTCCGTTGTGGGGAAGGAGGTCACAAGATTAAATCTTGCACGAAGAATCCAGTTTGTCTTTTATGCAAGGACAACACATCTAATACTGGACATGTTACTGGTTCAGCTGTATGTCCCCAATACAGGAAAGCGGTACTACAATTGAAAACACGATGACCAGATTACTTCAACTAAATCTTAACCACTGTGAAGCAGCTCAGGAGCTATTGAGACAAAGTGTACGCGAGTTAGATGTGGATGTAGCTATTATCAGTGAACCCTACGGAAAAATTAACTCACCAAGCTGGGCATATGATGCCACAGGAATGTCTGCAATTTGGTCTGTGGACAGGAAAATGTTACAATACACAATGACGAGTGAATGTGGCTTTGTTCGAGCTATGATTTCCGATGTATTCATATATAGTTGTTACATCCCACCGAGGTACGATATTAATGAATATAAGAGAATAATCGATATCTTAACAAGCGATGCCACAGGGAAAAATAGGGTAATTATAGCCGGTGATTTTAATGCTTGGGCCACGGAATGGGGCTGCCCAAGAACCAATGAAAGGGGCAGGATACTATTAGAATCGCTCGCTGTACTTGATGTGGTGTTGATGAATTCTGGTAATGAGCTAACGTTCAACCGAAATGGAGGAGGCTCAATAATCGATATCGCCTTTGCTAGTTCTATTATCTGCAACCGAATTAGTTGGCAAATCTGTGATATCTATACCCACAGCGACCACAGTGCTATAATTATGAACATTGCTGACCCTATACCAACAGCTACGGCAGCATCCAGACAAGAACTTCCTGGTTGGAAGAGCAACACCTTTGACAAGGAAATATTTCGTTTATGTATGGAAAACATGGAATTGAACGGTTCTCCAGAGAATATGGCGGAACAGCTAATTTACTACACAACACGGTCTTGTAATGCATCTATGAAGAAGAGGAAACGTGGAATTAATAAAGCTCCTGTATATTGGTGGAATAACGAAATCGCTGAGCTACGCAAAGAATGTGTTCGAGCCAGAAGGGACTATACAAGGACTCGCGGCAGACTGGACAATGATATACATCACCAGATCCTTAGAGTAAAGAAAAAGGCACTTAAATCTGCAATTCGAAGAAGTAAAAGAACAAGTTTCTTAAACATCTGCGAAGACGTTGATAACAATCCATTTGGATTAGCATACAAGCTCGTAATGAAGAAACTGAAATGTATAAGTACATCATCACCTACAGAAGATAGAATCCTCAGTAACATAGTAGCCCACCTCTTCCCACAAAGAGATGCCACGACATGGGTATCCAGTAATCCGCGAGATAGCTTTAGCTTCCCAGTAGTTACCTTATCTGAAGTACAACTGGCTGTGTCAAGATTTCATGACAGGAAAGCGCCTGGACTTGACGGGATTCCCAACCCGGTTTTAAAAGAGATTGTAAAGTGCAGTGACGACAAAGTATTACAGCTAATCAACATGTGCTTACGGAAAGGATCCTTTCCATCAATTTGGAAGAGACAAAGACTAGTACTACTACCCAAGGATGGGAAACCATTAGAAGAACCGTCCTCGTATAGACCACTATGTATGATCGATTCTTGCGGAAAGCTGCTGGAAAGCATTATTTGTCATAGATTGGAGGAACATATTGACTTAGTAGAAGGGCTATCAGATACTCAATTTGGTTTTAGAAAACGTAGATCGACGATAGATGCAATCAAGGTGGTAGTAGACATTGCAAAAGAGGCAATCAAAGGCAAATGTTGGAGGAATGGCGCCAAGGAATACTGCATCGTTGTAACTTTGGATGTTAAGAATGCCTTCAATACAGCTAACTGGGAAAATATTGTGAATTCTCTAAGACGGCTAAATACCCCAGCATATCTAGTGGCCATTATTGAAGATTACTTCCGAAAGAGAGTTCTAGTCTATGGTACCGATGAGGGAACAAAGCAATACGACGTAACAGGTGGAGTTCCCCAGGGATCCGTGCTAGGACCCCTTTTATGGAACGTTATGTACGATGGTGTTTTAAGACTCAATCTTCCGGAAAGGGTGAAGATCACAGGCTTTGCAGATGATGTAGCGCTAACGATCGTCGGGAAGACTATTGATGAAGCGAAAACAGTTGCAGAAAGTAGTATTTACATGGTCAAATCATGGCTCAACTCAATGGGTCTTTTGTTGGCTGAACATAAAACTGAAGCTGTATTGATAACAAGTCGTAGGGTGGTAGAATATACTAACCTCAAAATTGGGAACTGCGAAATAAGGACCAAAGATAGCCTTAAGTATCTGGGTGTCATGATAGACAATCGTTTATCGTTCAAATGTCATTTCAATTATGTAAAAGCTAAGGCTGGTAAAACATGTGCTGCGTTACACCGTATAATGCCTAACACAAGAGGTCCTAAGTACCTAAGAAGGAAAGTTCTCGCGGGAGTAGTAAAAAGCACAATTCTTTATGGAGCTCCGATATGGGCCGAGTCCACCAAGCTCAAAACCTATGCTAGAAAAATGAATTCTGTTTATAGGCTTATGGCACTCCGGGTATGCTGTGCATATAGAACAGTATCTGATGAAGCAGCTTTTGTCATCGCAGCCATGATACCAATTGATATTCTGGCAAGGGAGGCAAAGTGTGGGTACGAATTAAGAGGCATACCAGAGAATGACAGCTCTGTCAGGAATGTCCGAAGGGAGAGCATGGCGGAATGGCAGTCCAGGTGGTCGACTACAACAAAGGGCAGGTGGACATATACACTGATACCCGATGTCGATGTGTGGTGCAGTAGGGAGCATGGATATGTAAATTTCTACCTTACTCAATTTCTAAGTGGACACGGTTGTTTCAGATCGTACTTATATCGATTTAGACTTGACACATCTCCGTTTTGTCCGAACTGTGTTGAAAGAGTGGAGGATCCCGCTCATGTGTTCTTTGATTGTCCCCGATTTAGTTCTCACAGGTCAAATCTTGAGCAGATAATGGGAAGTAGAGTGAACCCCGACAATATAGTTCAGCTCATGCTGATTTCATTGGAAAACTGGGAGCATATATGTGAGTTCATAAAGTTGGTTCTTTTAGAATTACGGAGCCAGGAGCAGATTCGAAGAAGAATGTAGCATTAGATGAGGTGTTTACCTTAACCCCCCCTGCGAGGAAATACTTTTGCGGTGGTTCCGCAGGGAATATGGACTAGTGTTTCGAGGTTATTTTAGCGTGTTAAAGTCTCGCACTCCTGGCATCAGGGGGCCAGAGTCTTTCGATGATTTTTTCCTCGTATAAAAAAAAAAAAAAAAAAAAAAAACATACATACATACATACATACATACATACATACATACATACATACATACATACATACATACATACATACATACATACATACATACATACATACATACATACATACATACATACATACATACATACATACATACATACATACATACATACATACATACATACATACATACATACATACATACATACATACATACATACATACATACATACATACATACATACATACATACATACATACATACATACATACATACATACATACATACATACATACATACATACATACATACATACATACATACATACATACATACATACATACATACATACATACATACATACATACATACATACATACATACATACATACATACATACATACATACATACATACATACATACATACATACATACATACATACATACATACATACATACATACATACATACATACATACATACATACATACATACATACATACATACATACATACATACATACATACATACATACATACATACATACATACATACATACATACATACATACATACATACATACATACATACATACATACATACATACATACATACATACATACATACATACATACATACATACATACATACATACATACATACATACATACATACATACATACATACATACATACATACATACATACATACATACATACATACATACATACATACATACATACATACATACATACATACATACATACATACATACATACATACATACATACATACATACATACATACATACATACATACATACATACATACATACATACATACATACATACATACATACATACATACATACATACATACATACATACATACATACATACATACATACATACATACATACATACATACATACATACATACATACATACATACATACATACATACATACATACATACATACATACATACATACATACATACATACATACATACATACATACATACATACATACATACATACATACATACATACATACATACATACATACATACATACATACATACATACATACATACATACATACATACATACATACATACATACATACATACATACATACATACATACATACATACATACATACATACATACATACATACATACATACATACATACATACATACATACATACATACATACATACATACATACATACATACATACATACATACATACATACATACATACATACATACATACATACATACATACATACATACATACATACATACATACATACATACATACATACATACATACATACATACATACATACATACATACATACATACATACATACATACATACATACATACATACATACATACATACATACATACATACATACATACATACATACATACATACATACATACATACATACATACATACATACATACATACATACATACATACATACATACATACATACATACATACATACATACATACATACATACATACATACATACATACATACATACATACATACATACATACATACATACATACATACATACATACATACATACATACATACATACATACATACATACATACATACATACATACATACATACATACATACATACATACATACATACATACATACATACATACATACATACATACATACATACATACATACATACATACATACATACATACATACATACATACATACATACATACATACATACATACATACATACATACATACATACATACATACATACATACATACATACATACATACATACATACATACATACATACATACATACATACATACATACATACATACATACATACATACATACATACATACATACATACATACATACATACATACATACATACATACATACATACATACATACATACATACATACATACATACATACATACATACATACATACATACATACATACATACATACATACATACATACATACATACATACATACATACATACATACATACATACATACATACATACATACATACATACATACATACATACATACATACATACATACATACATACATACATACATACATACATACATACATACATACATACATACATACATACATACATACATACATACATACATACATACATACATACATACATACATACATACATACATACATACATACATACATACATACATACATACATACATACATACATACATACATACATACATACATACATACATACATACATACATACATACATACATACATACATACATACATACATACATACATACATACATACATACATACATACATACATACATACATACATACATACATACATACATACATACATACATACATACATACATACATACATACATACATACATACATACATACATACATACATACATACATACATACATACATACATACATACATACATACATACATACATACATACATACATACATACATACATACATACATACATACATACATACATACATACATACATACATACATACATACATACATACATACATACATACATACATACATACATACATACATACATACATACATACATACATACATACATACATACATACATACATACATACATACATACATACATACATACATACATACATACATACATACATACATACATACATACATACATACATACATACATACATACATACATACATACATACATACATACATACATACATACATACATACATACATACATACATACATACATACATACATACATACATACATACATACATACATACATACATACATACATACATACATACATACATACATACATACATACATACATACATACATACATACATACATACATACATACATACATACATACATACATACATACATACATACATACATACATACATACATACATACATACATACCGCAAGGGTATCCTAAAAATTGGATAACGGGAGTTACGACCCCGCGGACCCTAGTATATCAAAGCCCGAGCTCAGGACCTTGATAGGAGCTACCTTAGGCATTCGGTAGTACAGTCTTCAGATATGTTGACTAGCTGTAACACAGTATCCTGCAGAGCAGCGGATCTTGGATCTTCTCTTAAACCCAGGTGCGACGGTATCCATATTGGGCGGCTTCCTGGTCAGCATCTGATCCCATGTTAGGGGCGGCTGGAGTATGAACCCTGGCGGTAGGAAAAAAACGCAAACAAAACCAAAAAACCCAAATGAAATTATGCAAACTGAAAATGGAAACCTTACGGTGCAGGGATTAATAACCCCAGTACCGGCGGCTTTGACGGGTGTGCAAGCGGGCCCTCAGTCGTCGAAATCGTACTACCGTAATACTCCTCCGGTGGCTTACTTGGCTGGAGAAGTAGATAATGCTACAAGCTCCCATGAAACTACACTCTCAGATCCTTTTGGCAGTAGTGTAAAAATTATGCGATCACCACCACATGCTGTTAAAAGTGTGGCTATGAATAATGATAAGGAATTTGGCAGCGACGATGAAATTCGCCTAACTCAACTCAAGTTTGAAGAGGAGAAACTTTTCTACGAACTGGGGAAGAAATTGAGTATAGTAAACGCCGTTGTGACCAACGCGAAGAACATACATAAACCCATACGAGATAACCTGACATGTGCTATTGCTCTATATCAACAAATAAGGGAGTATAAAGAAGCTATCGCCAAAAATCCTTGTGAACAAGTTGAAAGCAGAAAACAAGTAGTAAAAGAGTCAAAGTATTCTCAAACTGAACCTCAACACCGAGTCCCAATCATGACTACTGTAGAAAAGGGAAGCAAGCGTCTGTCGTCTGCATCCCCAAAAAATGATCGATCTCCTAAGAAACAAAAAACCATGGATGCACCTGTTTCTTCACCCAATAAGGAAGATGTAAATGGTGAAACTGAAATAACATGGAAAGAAGTTAAACACCGAAAGAAAAATAGAAAGAAAACAACTACTAGTAGTAAACAAAGACCAGTACGTAATATTGGAGAAGCCCTAACTCTTAGAACTAGTAACTCCAAATCGTATGCAGAAATGCTGAAGCTTATGAAGGAAAACATAGACCCAAATAAACTAGGAGTTGAAGTAAATGAAATGAGACGGACGAAAGCTGGTGAATTACTCATAAAACTTAAACATGGTGAAAGTAACGCTGAAAAATTAAAAGAAGTTCTATTAAATACACTGGGTCAAGATGTTACAATCAGATCTGCCACTAAAAATAGTAACATTGATATCAGAGACATGGACGAATCTACTGAGGAACATGATATTATTAATGCCCTTATAGTAGCCACTGGAGTAAAGGAACCCACGCCCTTCAAAATACTAAATATAAGAGAGTCGTACGGCAAAACAAGACAGGCCTTAGTCCAAATGCCAATGAATTTTGCTTCAAAACTAGTAGCAGAGGGAAGAATAAAAATAGGATGGATCAGATGCAGAGTCAGAGCAAAGGAACAAATTCCCAAGTGCTTTAGATGCTTGGATCAAGGACATTTCGGGAAGGAATGTACTGGTGTTGACCGCACAAATGTTTGTAGACGATGCTGTACCTTCGGTCATAAATCTAAGGACTGCAAGGAAAAACAAAGATGTATCCTATGTCAGGAAGCAGGATTACAAGACATTGAACATTTTATTGGCAGTGCAATATGTGCAACAAATAGAAGAAAATCACTGATAAAACATGATTAAATTTCTACAGATAAATCTTGGACGTGGAAAACAAGCCCAAGACCTATTATTACATAAGCTACTGGTGAGCAACATAGACATAGCGATTATATGCGAACAACACAGAGCACCTGATTCACAAATTTGGTACCAGGATAAAAAAAAACAAGCGGCAATAATGGTTATGAATACACATATGCATATAAACGAAGTATGTGAAGAAAACGAGGGTTTTGTATATGCCACCATAAACACCATAAGAGTATATAGCTGTTATTTTCCTCCAAGCCTGGACATAGAAAAATTCACTGAACAGCTGCAAAATCTCGACATTAGTATTAGAACAACAAAAGGAGCAGTAGTAATTGGAGGAGACTTCAATAGTAAATCACCAGAATGGAACTCAAAGTTACTAGATAAAAGAGGAACAATCGTTAGTGAGTTGATAGCCTCATTAGGTTTGATAATATACAATAGTGGCGACAGTGCAACTTTTAGGGGAGGAAGAGGAACTAGTATCATCGACATAACATTCGGTAGTTCAAACCTGTATAACGAGGAAATGGATTGGAAAGTACTAGAAGATCTTACACTTAGTGATCACCAGTACATATCGTTCTGTATCGATAGAAAAAATTTGACGCAACCTATAGCATTGAATCTTCCACGATGGAATATAAGAAAGCTAAATGTAAATGAATTCACAAATACGCTGCAACAAGCCAAACGAAGAACTAACCTTGAAAATTCTGATAATGAAAGCATAATAAACACCACAATTAAAATTATAACAAAGTGCTGTAATGCTAGCATGCCGAAAGTAAAAGAGTACAATCAAAGGAAAAAACCGGCCTTTTGGTGGACCGAGGAGATTGGACAGCTAAGAAGCGAGTGTCTGCACGCTCGCAGATTGGCAACACGACATCATTCAAATGTCACACTGGCAGAAAAGTACAAGCGACTGCGGAAAAATCTCAGAACGATGATAAAAAATAGTAAAAAGCAAAAATGGAAAGAGCTTTGTAGTTCCCTAGATGCTGATCCTTGGGGAAAACCGTACAAAATAATTACGAAAAAGATGTGGGCGAATAAACCTATACCTGGAATCAAAGAACCAATGTGGGCATTCAAGATTGTGTCTACTCTGTTCCCAATGGACAGACAAGGTTTGATATATAACCCCAAACTTCAAACAGAAGCTCGTTTCGTGCCCTTCGATTTTGAGGAACTAAAAAGAGCATGTGTCAAACAAAAAAGGGAAAAAGTCCAGGTCCTGACGGAATACCAAATGAGGTACTCAAACTAATAGAGCAGTTTTGGCCAGAACTACTTTTGAAAGTTTACAACTTTTGTTTCAAAAATTGTATTTTTCCAAAATGCTGGAAATATCAGAGCCTAGTGCTCCTACGTAAGGGTGCAAAACCATTAAATGAGCCAAATTCATATAGGCCTCTGTGTATGATAAATACAATGGGAAAACTGTACGAGAGTCTCCTATTGTATAGACTGGAAGAGGAGATAAGGCAGCTGGGTGGTCTATCACCGAAACAATATGGGTTCCAAAAAGGAAAAAGCACAGTTGATGCCATAAAACAAGTAATTGATATTGCCCTGGAAACCAAGAACACAAAGGGCTTTTGCATTATCATTACACTAGATGTTAAAAATGCCTTTAACACAGTTAGGTGGAAGGTAGTGCTAGACTCTCTTAAGAGCAAGGGGATCAGTAAGTTTTTGTACAATACAGTATCGGACTATTTATGTGATAGAGTCCTTATGTATCAAACAGATGTAGGTATGAAAGATTTTCAAATATCTGCAGGAGTCCCGCAAGGATCTGTCCTAGGACCTTTTTTGTGGAATATTATGTATGATGGTCTGCTAAATACTACCCTCCCAAACGGTGCACACATAATTGGATATGCTGATGACATAGCACTTGTCATAACACACACGTTACCACAAGTCGTAGAAATTGTAGCAAATGACAGTATAAGCAGATGCGATAGATGGCTAAGAGAGCATGGTTTAAAACTAGCTGCTGAGAAAACTGAAGCAATCTTAATTACAGACCGTAGAATTTTTACAATACTCTTGCCAGCGATTCAAAAGAAAGGTGTTATATCCCAACTCTCGAGACCACAAAGAATGAGTGCTCTAAGGATAATATCGGCGTATAGGACAGTATCTACATGTGCATCACAAGTGCTCGCAGGAATCCCACCGATAGATCTTCTAATATTGGAAAGAGAGGAAATATGGCGAAGACTGAAGATGGAAACCCAGCCCAGAACTGAAAATCTCTATAAAGAACAAGTGAAGAAGGATGCTAGATCAACACTCATGAGTAGATGGCAAGAACGTTGGGATCGTGATGATAAGGGCAGGTGGACCTATCGACTTATTCCAGAGATAAGAAACTGGCTAGAGAGAAGACATGGTGAAATGAATTTTTTCCTAACTCAGATAATGACTGGTCATGGAAATTTTAATTCATACCTAAAGCGTTTCAAAATAAAAGAGAGCCCACACTGCGAAGACTGCGGATCACCAGATGATAACGCCGAGCATGTACTATTTCAATGCAGCAAATACGATGATATGAGAATATCTCTATATGAATCTATAGGTGTTATACTCACCCCTGAGAACATTGTACCTGAGATGCTAAAATCTGAAAGATCATGGAAATGCTGCCAGGACTTCATTAATCGTATTATGAAGTATAGGTGTCATCGAACCACCGAACCCCTAATCTCTAACGAGGATGGGGGAGTAGGGTTTATAATTTCGTAATGGCAATTTGTCAATAAACCACCCACCCCGAAGAAATGCGCAAGTAGTCCCGGGATGGGGCGAGGATGATATCGTGGGGCCACTAGTTGATAGCGCGCTATCACTACGTCCTATAAAAAAAAAAAAAAAAACATACATACATACATACATACATACATACATACATACATACATACATACATACATACATACATACATACATACATACATACATACATACATACATACATACATACATACATACATACATACATACATACATACATACATACATACATACATACATACATACATACATACATACATACATACATACATACATACATACATACATACATACATACATACATACATACATACATACATACATACATACATACATACATACATACATACATACATACATACATACATACATACATACATACATACATACATACATACATACATACATACATACATACATACATACATACATACATACATACATACATACATACATACATACATACATACATACATACATACATACATACATACATACATACATACATACATACATACATACATACATACATACATACATACATACATACATACATACATACATACATACATACATACATACATACATACATACATACATACATACATACATACATACATACATACATACATACATACATACATACATACATACATACATACATACATACATACATACATACATACATACATACATACATACATACATACATACATACATACATACATACATACATACATACATACATACATACATACATACATACATACATACATACATACATACATACATACATACATACATACATACATACATACATACATACATACATACATACATACATACATACATACATACATACATACATACATACATACATACATACATACATACATACATACATACATACATACATACATACATACATACATACATACATACATACATACATACATACATACATACATACATACATACATACATACATACATACATACATACATACATACATACATACATACATACATACATACATACATACATACATACATACATACATACATACATACATACATACATACATACATACATACATACATACATACATACATACATACATACATACATACATACATACATACATACATACATACATACATACATACATACATACATACATACATACATACATACATACATACATACATACATACATACATACATACATACATACATACATACATACATACATACATACATACATACATACATACATACATACATACATACATACATACATACATACATACATACATACATACATACATACATACATACATACATACATACATACATACATACATACATACATACATACATACATACATACATACATACATACATACATACATACATACATACATACATACATACATACATACATACATACATACATACATACATACATACATACATACATACATACATACATACATACATACATACATACATACATACATACATACATACATACATACATACATACATACATACATACATACATACATACATACATACATACATACATACATACATACATACATACATACATACATACATACATACATACATACATACATACATACATACATACATACATACATACATACATACATACATACATACATACATACATACATACATACATACATACATACATACATACATACATACATACATACATACATACATACATACATACATACATACATACATACATACATACATACATACATACATACATACATACATACATACATACATACATACATACATACATACATACATACATACATACATACATACATACATACATACCGCAAGGGTATTCTCAGGAGAGGATAACGGGAGTAACGACCCCGCGGACCTTAGTTTTGGCAGGTATGGAGGGCGTACAAAAAAGGTGCTTGTGCCCAATGAAGTCCTGTGACAGGGCGAGTGGTTACCGCCCTTAAATAGGTAGCCGACCACAGGGGTACCCTCTAGAGAGGTGTAGTTAGAAGGATGACGACTTCGTGGTTTCCCTAGTCCCTACCCATGGAATATGCAAATTGTATGGGTATATTCTCCCGCCGTAAGGCATTAAGACCAAGCCCAGTACGGTCTTAATTATGGTATTTCTGGACATATATTTGGATTTGACACTCCCTTGGGCTGACAGCTGTGGTATTCTAGGACTTCAGTAGGCGGAAGTGAAATTCCACTGAAATGGCTCCTAGGTTAATGTCTCAGCTGCCTCCGTCTCTTTAAAACTTAGCGAGTCTTGGAGTACGTTCGATGTTTGTCACCATTGAGTTGGTGGTGTAGGTTCAGATGAATTTTCCTGATTAGCACGGATCTGGCTCTGGCATAGGACCCCATAAGGTTTCTATGTCAACCCTCGCATGGCCTCCCTGCATGCATAGATAACCATGGGATCTATACGTGACTACACTTCAAACAGAGATAGCGGCTTCGAGTTGAGACCCAATAAACACATGGCGAGTAACTACAGCAACCAAAAGCAAACAACTGCAAACAAGGATGAAAATCCATTTAAAAGAAGCTCTGTGATAGTAAGATCACCAGATGAAACTGTGTTGGAAGAATCACTAAACCAGGAAAGTATGAGTGATAATAATGTGGATACTATAAGAGATGCTATGAACACACCGGTGAATGCTCTTAAATCAAATAGAGTCTTAGAGGAGGTGAGACATCTTAATCACCTCAGACAATCTGAGGAGAAAGCGTTTATTGAATTAGGCAATAAACTAAGTGCGGCAAATGTTGTTCTTTCCAGTGCACGGAATTTACACAAGTCACTACGTGATAATATTAATTGTGCTCTTGCACTGTACCAGCAGTTAAGGGAATACAAGGAAGCGATAGGCATTAATCCAGTTGTTGTGAACGACACATGTAAGCAAATGGAGACTAAGGCCACTCAAGTAGACCCAACTTCACCGTCCCAAGAAAGAAAACGGAAGATCGCGAAAACACCCGCAACGGTCAAAGCTCTACAGACTCATGATGAAATAAATAACCCAGAGACCCCTGCTGCAAAAAATGATTGGCAAAAGGTGAGCCACCGAAAGACAAGGAAGAAGAAGCACAAACAAAATGATAAACTTCGTGAAATGCGAGACCAAGGAGAAGCTATAACTATTAAAGCTACTACAACTGAGTCATACGCTGATGTCATAAAGGAGATGAAGAGGAGAATCAACCCCACTGATATCGGGGTGGAGATACAGGGTATTAGAAGAACAAGAACTGGTGAACTACTTGTTAAACTGAAGAAAGGCGAAGGTCAAGCCGAGAAGCTCAAAAGTGCTATAGGTAACACCCTCGGTGAAAATGTCATGGTAAGAGCAGTTACCAAAAGTCATGTCATAGATATCAGAGACATGGATGAGTCAACAGATGATGCCGACCTTATTAAGGCTCTGATGGAGGCGACAAAAGTTGAAGAGCCCACAACGTTCAAAATATTAAATATGAGAACATCGTTTGGAGGAACTAAACAGGCGATTATTCAACTCCCAGAGCATCTTGCTGCTCTTCTACTCCATGCGAGGAGGGTCAAGGTAGGATGGGTTATGTGTAGACTGAGGAGCAAGATCAAAGTAATGCACTGCTTCCGATGCCTGGAACAGGGCCACATTGCTAATCAGTGTAAAGGTTCAGATAGATCCAACCTATGCAGAAAGTGTTGTAACCCGGGACACAAGTCTAAGGAATGTAAAGAGGAAATGAGGTGTATACTTTGTCATGAAAATGGCTCAATAAACGTTCGACACTACATTGGCAGTACTGCTTGCGTAAACAACAGGAGAAGTAAAACAACCCAATGATCGTGAAATTCCTACAGATCAATCTCGGACGGGGTAGAGAAGCACAAGACCTAATGATACAAAAGGCGACAGAAGATAATACTGACATATTGTTGATAAGCGAACCATATAGGAACCCACCATCCCATGTTTGGTATGAGGACAAAAATCAACGTGCAGCCATCATGGTGAGAAACAGGAGCCTAATTGTGAGCGAAGTTGATGAAAGTAACGCTGGCTTTGTATATGCAACAATTGGGAAAATTAGAGTATATAGTTGCTACTATTCACCAAATATGGATTATAACGTGTTTGTAGAAGCTCTTAATATACTCGAGGATTCTATCAGATCCTCGAAATATAAAGTGGTCATTGGTGGTGATTTTAATAGTAAATCCCCAGAATGGTTCTCTAATACCCTAGATCATAGAGGTACTTCTGTGTGTGAGATGATTGCTAGTATAGGTCTAACTGTATTCAATATCGGAGACAAACTTACCTTTAGGAGAGGAGCTAGTGGTAGTATTATTGATATTACCTTTGGAACACCAAATTTTTGCAATGAGAAAATGAACTGGAAAGTGCTGGAAGATCTTACCTTAAGCGATCATCAGTATATCTCGTTTAATATAGATGACCATCCAAATATAGATCAGGTCCAGGTAAACCTTCCAAGATGGAATGTCAGAAAACGTAATGATGAGAAACTACTTAAATATATCACACGGGCTAAGGAAAGAAATTTAAGAAATCAAACCGAAATCACAAATGTAGAGAATGCAGCTGAAACCCTGACGAGAACACTCACAAGAGCTTGTAATGTTGCCATGCCAAAGATACAAGGATACAACAACAAACCACCCGTCTATTGGTGGAATAATGAAATACGTGAGCTGAGAGCGAAATGCCTCGCAGCACGTCGAGTGTCGACACGAAATCATGAAAATGAAATCTTAGCGTATGAGTACAAGAAGGCACGAAAAACTCTAAGAAAATCCATAAAAGATAGTAAGAGAAGATGTTGGACGGAACTATGTAATGAAATAGATTCGGACCCTTGGGGAAAACCATACCGAATTGCGATGAAAAAGTTGGGTGGAATTAAACCTATACCTGGTATTAAAGAACCAGAGTGGGCAAGAACAATAGTTGAAACATTATTCCCATATGATGAAGATGGGCTAACAAGTGCATCAAAGCTACATGTCGACGATTTCATCCCAATGAACGTAGATGAGGTTAAACATGCAGGCAATAAACTGAGTATTGGAAAGAGCCCAGGACCAGACGGTATACCAAACGAAGTCATAAAGCTGGTATGTGACATATGGCCGGAATCCTTAGTTAAAGTCTTCAACTTATGTCTAGAGACCGGGATTTTTCCCGCTAAATGGAAGATACAGAAATTAGTGTTATTACGAAAGGGAAATAAACCATTGAGCGAACCTAGTTCATATAGACCACTGTGCATGCTGGACTCACTAGGAAAGCTCTTGGAATGTGTACTATTAAAACGCCTAGAAGATTGTATAGATGACCTTGGAGGTTTGTCTCCTATGCAGCATGGTTTCCGTAAAGGGAAAAGTACAGTAGATGCCATTAGTGAAGTTTACAATAACGCGATACAAGCCAAAACAACAGGAGAATACTGCGCAATAATAACATTGGATGTGAAAAACGCATTCAACACAGTAAAGTGGAAAGTAGTGCTAGATGCATTCAAAAGCAAGGGAGTGGATAACTATCTCTACAACATAGTAGCAGACTATCTGGACAATAGAATTCTATTATACGAGACGGAAAATGGTATGCAGGAATACCAAATAACAGCCGGAGTACCTCAAGGATCCGTACTAGGACCATTCCTCTGGAATGTGATGTACGATAGTTTATTGAACTTGGAGTTACCAGAAGGAGCAAAACTAATAGGTTATGCGGATGACATTGCTCTCGTCATAAACCAACAAACTGCCGAATTGATTGAGATAGTTGCAAATGATAGCTTATGCCGTTGTAACAGATGGTTATGGAGAAACGGACTGCAGCTGGCAGTGCAAAAAACTGAGGCTATACTAGTGACAGATCGAAGAGTCTTTAAAACACCGCAGATTAGACTTCAAGCTAGTGAAATATCCTTAAAACGCAACTTATGCTATCTAGGAGTACAATTGGATGACAATCTCAGCTTCAAACAACACGTGCTGAACATTCGTAACAAGGCCATGCGAACAGCAACCTCACTTGCCAGAATAATGCCAAACTGTGGCGGCCCAAAACCGCAGATAAGAAAACTAATTAACAGCGTAGTACACTCCCAACTTCTATATGCTGCCCCAACATTTACCAGAGCATTGGAGTTAAAGTATAACATAAAGGAATTACAGAAACCACAGAGAGTTAGTGCTCTCCGCATCACATCAGCGTATCGTACAGTGTCCACAAGTGCGGCTTTAGTGCTTGCAGGTCTACCTCCCATAGATCTATTAATACTGGAAAGAGCGCAAATATATAACCAAACAAGACACATATATCGAGACAATACTAGTCCAGCAGATCGAACGAGAAAAATTTCAGAAATCAAGAAAGACGCCAGGGACAATATAATAAGCATATGGCAAGAACGTTGGAACCAAGAAGAGAATGGAAGATGGACATATAACCTGATTCCAAATATAAGAGTCTGGATCGAAAGAACACATGGAAACATGGGTTATTTCTTAACTCAAGTGATGACCAACCACGGCAGTTTTAATAAATATCTACACAGATTTAAACTGAAGGATATAAGCAGTTGTGACTCATGCGGAGCAACAGAGGAAGATGCAAAGCATATACTTTTTGAATGTCAAAAATGGCTGGAACAGAGGGAAACTTTGCAAAATAACCTAGGTGTGACTTTAACACCCGAAAATATTGTGAACATAATGTTACATTCCGCAAATGCATGGAAATTGTGTGAAGAATTTATAAATAGGATAATGAAGACGAGGTGCTCAGCAGTTCCGAACCTCCTTACAGATAATGTAAGGAGGACGTAGGAATGATACTGAAATTAAACTACCCGCCCTGATGAAATGCGGAAGTAGTCCCAGGGTAGAGTTGGTGGAGTTATCGTAGGGCCACTAGTTGATAGCGCGCTATCACTACGTCCAACAAAAAAAAAAAAAAAAAAAAAAACATACATACATACATACATACATACATACATACATACATACATACATACATACATACATACATACATACATACATACATACATACATACATACATACATACATACATACATACATACATACATACATACATACATACATACATACATACATACATACATACATACATACATACATACATACATACATACATACATACATACATACATACATACATACATACATACATACATACATACATACATACATACATACAAACAGACGACGTTGCAATTCTAGTTACAGCTCGAAATCTTGGCGAAGTACAAATCTATGCGAATGAAGCAATCAGATCGATAAAGGAGTGGCTTACGACAATGAACCTGCACTTGGCAGAGCAAAAGACTGAGTCAGTGCTTATAAGCGCAAAGAGAAAAATAGAAACCTTAACGATTAAAGTCGGTTCAACCGAAATTACTTCATCAGAAGCCATAAAGTACTTGGGCATAATGGTTGATAGAAGGCTCACCTTCACCAAGCACCAGGAATACGCATGCAAAAAAGCTGCTGGGGTGGCAAATGCATTAGCAAGAATGATGCCTAATATAGGTGGACCGCGCCAAAGTCGCCGTTTATTAATATCAAGTGTTTGCAATGCAGTTCTACTCTACGGGGCACCAATTTGGGAAAATGCACTAAGACATTCCGCCAAAAAATCGATGATGTCAATACATAGAAGGTGTTGCTTAAGAGTATGTAGTGGCTTTAGAACCATCTCCATGGAAGCAGCGAGTGTTGTATCGGGAACTATCCCCATAGACTTGACTGCTAGTGAATTAGCGTATACATATAATGAGATTAAAAGAAACCCAGAGGCATCCAGAAGAGGCCTACGTCAGGATGAGAGAGAGAAGACTATTGCGGAGTGGCAGAGAAGATGGGAAAATTCGGCTAAAGGCCGTTGGACATTTAAATTGATCCCCCGAATTGATAAATGGTTGAAGCGCAAGCACGGACAGGTGAACTATAATTTGACCCAATTCCTTACAGGGCATGGTTGCTATAGAAGCTATTTGTACCGTTTTGGACACGACAATTCTCCCGTATGTCCGCAATGTCCCGAAGAAGATGAAACGGCAGAACATGTCACATTTGCATGTCCGAGATTTCTTGGACAGAGAAGTATACTCCAATCCTTTATTGGGGAAACCCTAAATCCAGAAAACATAATCGATGTTATGCTAAAATCAGAGGAGAGCTGGGCCGCAGTGAACACGTATGTAAGCGGCATACATCAAGCACTTCGTGAAGCAGAGGAACATCGTAAATCTGCAGAAAGGCGACAGTTAGAGCACAGCTGACACGAGTAGCAGCGAAAGCTGACACTCCCCGCGAAGTAATATCCGTCGACAGTCCCGCGGGGTGGGTGAGTAGATGGAGGTGGTTTTAGTCGGTATGAATCCGACATACCCAATTCGGGACCTATGCAAGGTTTCCACCTCCAATAAAAAAAAAAAAAAAAAAAAAAAAAAAAAAAAAAAAAAAAAAAAAAAAAAAAAAAAAAAAAAAACATACATACAAACATCCATTTTTATATATATAGATAGAAGAAAACATTAATGTTTAGATCTCAAAAAATTGATTTGGGAAACAATTACATACTATCCAATCCTATGAATCTGAATGTTACTATATGAAAAGTTCATCTCTATCTGTTCCAGTTCTATTCAGATTTGAAGGTTTAGTTTTATTAATAATATACATACAGTCAGCGTCAAAAGAAAGTGTACAACTTGTTTTTACATTTAAAACGTTTTATTTACATATTAAAAAACTATTTTTTCTCCAGTTCTAGTATATTTAACAAAACACTTAATTGTTCTCCTGCAATATACATATAAACAAAAAACTAAACTACCCAGCAAAAACTTTTCTTACAAATAAGCCGAAAAATAAAGGGAATTTGACGATTCAACTACTTATTTTTCTACTGTAAGAAGTCATTATTTTTGTTCGCGATGTCCCAAAAGTAATCCTTTATATTTTCGCCAGAAATAAGTTGTTTTGTTAGTAGAGTTATTTATAGAATTTTTATTTACACAAAAAAAAAATAAATAAGTCGCAGACCCGATTCGAACCTGCAACCTTCTGTTTGGTAGTCTGCCGTTGTGCTCACTACACCACTGCTTAGTTATTTGATTGTGCATCAAATAATGGTTTTCAAACAGTAATGCAATATTCTTTTCTGTTTTTCTAAAAATAAACATGTAATAAAAAAAATGGGCAAATTGAAAAAAAGGAACAGTTTTTTGTTTTGTTTGTTTATTTTGTTTTTTTAGACTTTACTACTTAAAAAGTAAGTTATTAAAAAAGACATTATTAAAAAGACATTGTAGCATTTGTAAGCGAAGTTTTTGCTGGGTATTTCAACTGCAACAAAAACAGTAACAACAAAACCAAAAATACTCCATTTTTAACGCGTCAGAAAAAAGTGTACACATTTAGAATTGCAATAAGATTTTTCTAGCTACATAAAAAAATATATTGTTATTCTTTATTTTTGCCTAGATTATAATTTTTTGTGGATCTTGCTGCTAGTCTCATGAGATTTTAAGATAGTAGCTTTTCTTGTTTGATCGCGAGAACTTTAAAACAAAAATGGGAAAACAAACTGCAATTGAAACAAGAAAGTAAGTCATAAAATTTAAAAATGAAGGCAAATCGTCACGTGAAATCTCCTCTATAATAGGAAGAAGCCATAATACTGTAAAAAATATAGACAAACAAAAAAATTTAGAATTTTAGAAGATCAGCAACGTGCCGGAACACCAAAACGCCTTAACAACCTTGAAATACGATCGATTGTGAGAGCAGTGAAGAAAGTATTCACAGTAAGTGCAGTAAAATTATGCGAAGAATTAACAGATTCGTCTGGAGTGAGAGTTAGTAACAGGACGGTTCGCCGTTCGCTACACCCAAATGCTCTATATGGTGGAGTTCCGAGAGAATAACCCCACATTTCCAAACGAAATAAAGAGCGACTTCGAGAATTCGAAAACAGGTATAAAAACCAAGAAAATTGTTTTGGAATAATGTGCTGTTTACGGACGAAAACAAGTTTGAGATTTTCGGAAGTAAAAAAAGGAGTAAAATTTGGAGAAGCAAAAATCAAGAGTTCGACCAAAAAATGTACTATCCACCGTAAAGCATGGTGGTGGTTAGGTGATGGTGTGGGGTGTATGGCGGCAAGTGGCATGGGAAAACTCATATTTATTGATAGTTTGATGAGCAAAACCGATTACCTAAACATTCTTATAGAAAATATGGAACCCATCATTAAATCTAGACCGAACCTGGATCTTCCATCAGGACAACTATCCGAAGCATACTTCTTAACTTGTTAAAGAATGGTTGTTGTATCATACACCGAAACAACTGGAACAACCCCCACAGTCACCGAACATTAATCCCATTGAACATCTGTGGTAGCATTTGGACAGACAGATCAGAAAATGAAATATTACCAGCAATGACTCTCTACACGAAATCCTGCAGGAAGAGTGGTTCAACATACCCAACATCGGTGACATCAAAATTGGTAGAAACAATGCCAAGGAGGCTTGAAACTGTTTTAAAACCCAAAAGATGTCAAATAAAATACTAAACACGTTTTTTCTTCTAATTTCCCTAAACTGTACACTTTCTTTTGACGCGTTAAAAAGGGAGTATTTTTGGTTTTGTTGTTACTGTTTTTGTTGCAGTTGAACTAGTTTAGTTTTTTGTTTATATATTGCAAGAGAACAATTAAATGTTTTGTTAAATATACTAGAACTGGAGAACAAATAGTTTTTTAATATGTAAATAAAATGTTTTAAATGTAAAAACAAGTTGTACACTTTCTTTAGACGCTGACTGTACGTTAGAACCAGTTATTTATAGTATGACTAATTTTTTATTGAAACCTGGAATCTGCGATAGAGATGGACGTTCCACATTCTTAATAATAATACCAAATAAGTAACTAAACAGCATTTACATCTGGGAGAATTGCTCGATAATGTTTTTTTGAACTTGTTACTTATTGTCTTGTATACAGAATCAAGGGCGGGGTGTATATCCTCACATTTAATATCGATGTCAATATCCGCTCCAGGCGTGGTTATTTATCAGCAGTTTTATTGCCACAACTGCAACCTGAACAGCCCATTTAAATCACCCCATTGGCGAGAGGTTGCAAAGAAAGCTGCAAATATAAAAATATTAAAATTATTAAATTTTATTAAATAAAATTTGTACAAACCTTTTTCTTCATAAATGTTTTTAAAATGACAATAAGTTGAAAAACACACAAAAAAATGTTCGAAGAAGATAACTAACTACAATAGTAGAATTAACATAGTTTTTAGTTAAAATGTATTGTATAAATTAACTATTGGCATAGGTAATACAACTTATTTATTTAGTTTCATATAAAAATAATTTAACTATGCCAGATATTACCTCGTGTAGACTGATTGAGAAATCACTGGACTGATTGAGACACCAAATTAATTCCGTATTCCACTAATCTGTAGACACTTATCCTACGGTTTGACCAAATATTTGCTAAATTTTCCTGGTTAATTATTCAATAATTTTCATGAAATTTTTACACTTTTCTCTAATAATTAAAATTTATTAAAATCTGTTCTTCACGAACCAAACAAAAATGTAAATAAAAATGCCAAAAAAAGTAAACAAAAAACATGTTCCAAATGTCATTAAAATGACAACTAGGTTGTGTGTGGGTAATAATGTTTTATGATCAAAAGCAGAGATGTTAGTTAAACAATATGGTATTGCCAACAAAAATTTCAGTAAATTGGTTTGTGTATCAACTAAATTTATCAACTTCACACACCTTTCATTCACAATATCGATATATTGTGAGATATTTGTGCTAAGACCGATAATACAGTGTGAATTAGTACTTATCTAATTCACAGACCTTTGCACTGTATTATCTTACAACACATATTATTTATCTTGTGCCAAAAAGAAAATTTTGTACAAGACAAATAAATAAAATTAAAATAAAACAAATTTCACCTTTTTTCCAAGGAATACCTCAGTTCCACTAAAAAATCCAAGAATCCTCTAATCCAGTTCGAAGGACCAATGTAAATCTACCGATGATGTGCACTGGAGAGGATTTGGAACCCAATGGGGACTGGCCAAGTATCCAATTACTTGACTAGGAAAAAACCCCAACAAAAATGGCACTAACAAAAATAGAAGAAAATTTGTTTTATTTGTTGTTTTGTATAATTATGTGATCAATATCACTTTCCTTTTATTCGATTGTTTTTTCTATTTAGGTGTTTAACAATAATAAATCCAATTACAATTAATTTTGAATAACAATTTATATTTCCAAAATTTAAGTTTAAAAACCACTAGTGCTAACAATCCAATCAAAAAGCTGGACTTTACAATACGAAAGAAAAAATAGCTATGGCGACGATTCACCAAAATACAACAACATATGTATTGTTACGTTTTAACCTTTTCAAAACGCTGGTTTATTTCCTTTAAATAAACCGGATACTTTTGATTGCAAATAAAAGCCGTTTAGTAGTTTGAAAATTGTAACAACTCTTTATTTCTTTAAAATGTACAACAACAACAGAATTAAATAGCCACTCAATGTTTTTTATACACGTTTATAAATTCTCAGAATTACAGACACAATTTATAATGTACACGAATTTACTTGAAAAACACAACACACTTTAAGGCATTTAGATGATGTTTATTCGAAAAGCGTCTCTGATAAACTCACTCACGACTGCAACCTCTGCCACTATTTATAACACTGCATTACCATCTAGAAAGCTCTTTAACTGTCTAGAGGTTTCTAATACATACGCCATCATACACGATCAAATCAACTGAAAGCTCCCATCCAATAATGCCCACAGATTTTTATTTTTTTTTCATCATTTATTTATTGTATCTTCATTATTTAATGAACTAACAATAAGTGGTTCAAATCTTATATCTAATATTATTATTATTTAATTAGTCCAGCCAGTGCCGGACGAAAAAATTTTGTGTTCATGGTTGTTTTGGTTAAATTGGCATTCTTCCTTCTAGATTAGGTCTGCCCACAGATATGTTACAGTTTTACAGCACTGTTATTTGAAAGCATTATGCTACTTTTAAATCAGCCGTTAAAATCGTTATATTTGAATTCAAGTACAATTTCGTAACACTGCCCCCCGCTTAAGCCTGTTCGTCCCGAATATTCATAGATTCACTTCTCCCATAGGCGGCTAGTCGTTCTAGATATACGACCTTCATTTTAGATCTCGGGCTCTTTTCTTTCTGTATTCTGTACACCACATCGTTTCATTTCTTAATCACCTTGTATGGTCCATCCCAATGGGTTTGTAGTTTGGGAGACAGTCCTTTCTTGCGTTGTGGGTTATACAGCAGTACAAGTTGGCCTTCATTAAATCCCTCAGAATTCGCTGCTCGATCGTATCTGGCTTTCATTTTGTCGCTGGTCATTTTTATTCGTCTGTGTAGGAATTCGTGAAGTTCGTTAAGGTCATCTTGCTCTTGGGAAGTGTTTTCATTATTTGATGAGGGCTTAATACCGAATTCTAAATCACCAGGCAACATGAGTTCTGTCCCGAAGACAATTTTTGCAGGTGTTCGAGAGGTCGAATCATGAACAGCTGACGTGTATGCCAATAGAAATTTTGGTATGTGTTCATCCCAGTCCTTCTGGTGTGCACTGACCACTTTTCTTAAATATTCCTCCAGGGTGCGATTGAATCTTTCGACCATGCCATCAGATTGAGGATGCAGTGGCGTTGTTCTGGTTTTTCTTATTCCGTATAAATCGCACATTTCCTTGAATACGGCGGATTCAAAATTTCTACCCTGATCCGAGTGCAACTCCAGTGGAACACCGTAGCGACACACCCAGTTGTTCACAAATACGCTTATAACCGTTTTAGCTTCCTGATTGGGTATTGCATATACCCAACCACTAGAACGTAACGGTTTCCAGCATCACTGACAGGGAAAGGGCCTGCTACATCCATCGCAATCCGCTCGAATGGCGCACCTGAGTTATACTGCTGAAGTTGTCCACGACTTCTTCTTACTGGGCCCTTCGCTGCTATGCATTGTGGACAATTGGCTACCCAATCGGCTACTGCTTTGACAACCCACCCAATAAAAACGTTGTTTTAGCTTCTCTAAGGTTTTTGTCACACCAAGATGACCACCACTGGTACCGTCATGAAACTCTTTCATTACTTCGTTTATTTTAGAGGATGGTACAACAATTAGATTTGTCACTGTTTTACCGTCAGCACTTTCCCATATGCGGTATAAGCAGCCATTTAACAATTGTAGACTATTCCATAGGGCCCAATATGATTTCATCAGTGGACTTTCGGCCGATATATCATTGCGGGCTGGCCTTCTGCCTTCTTCTTTTGCCGATATTATTTTAGACAGTATGGGGTCATTTCTCTGCGATACAGACCAATCTGCACTGGACTCTATATGCATTAGTCGAACGTCAATGACACATTCCTTTCTCTCGGCTTTTGCGCAATGCTTGCATTGCACGTTGCAAGGCCGTCTTGAGAGCGCGTCCACATTGCCGTGTTTCAAACCCTTCCGGTGCTCGATGCTAAAGTCATAGCTCTGAAGCCACTCAATCCAACGAGCCAGTTGCCCTTCAGGTTGTTTAAATTGCAACAACCACCTGAGGGCAGAATGATCGGTTCTCAGTTGGAAGTGCTGACCATACAAATACTTGTGGAAATGTTTCACACACTCTAATACTGCCAAGAGTTCACGTCGCGTTACGCAGTAATTTCTCTCAGGCTTGGAAAGTATTCGGCTGTAGTAGCCTATGACCTTTTCCGTCCCGTTGATCACCTGCGAAAGCACACCGCCTATTCCGTATCCACTCGCATCGCTGTCTACCACAAACTTCGCCCCTGGGATGGGATATGCCAAAATTGGTGCTGTACACAACAATTCCTTTAACTGAAGGAATGCCTGTTCTTGAGATTCACTCCACAGAAACGCTCGCGACTTTTGCGTTAGCTCATGTAGGCTTTTTATACCCTTCAGCTTCGTGAGAAGGGTATATATAAGTTTGTCATTCTGTTTGTAATTTCTACATTTTTCATTTCCAACCCTATAAAGTATATATATTCTGGATCCTTATAGATAGCGGAGTCGATTAAGCCATGTCCGTCTGTCTGTCTGTCCGTCTGTCTGTTGAAATCAATTTTCTGAAGGCTCCAGATATCTCCGGGATCCAAATCTTCAACAATTCTGTCAGACATACTCTCGAGAATTTTGCTATTTAAAATCAGCAAAATCCGTCCATAAATAAAGGAGATATGAGCAAAAATCCGAGACAACCTCTGAAAATTTCATCAAAAAACACAACGTATTGCATGCTTTGACAAAAAAGCAACAAAACGTATGTTTTTGGATGTGCATGCTTTGCGTATTTTGTTTTTCTTTTGTGTTTTGTTTCTTTTGGCGTTTTTGTTTTTTATACAATTAAACGTATGTTTGGATGTGTGTTGGTTTCATTGGCTTGCGTATTTTGTTTTTGTTTTTTCTTTTGGTGTTTTGTTTCGTTTGGCGTTGTTGTTTTTTGTGTTCTTGATAAATTTAGGATGCTGTACGCTGAAAGTGGGCAATGTACATACATATATACTAATTATAAAAAATAATAATGCATCCACAACAAAGGTGAAGGGTATATAAGATTCGGCATAGCCGAATATAGCACTCTTACTTGTTATACCCTTCAGCTTCGTGAGAAGGGTATATATAAGTTTGTCATTCCGTTTGTAATTTCTACATTTTTCATTTCCGACCCTATAAAGTATATATATTCTGGATCCTTATAGATAGCGGAGTCGATTAAGCCATGTCCGTCTGTCTGTCTGTCTGTCTGTCTGTCTGTCTGTCTGTCTGTCTGTCTGTCTGTCTGTCTGTCTGTCTGTCTGTCTGTCTGTCTGTCTGTCTGTCTGTCTGTCTGTCTGTCTGTCTGTCTGTCTGTCCGTCTGTCTGTCTGTTGAAATCAATTTTCTGAAGGCCCCAGATATCTCCGGGATCCAAATCTTCAACAATTCTGTCAGACATACTTTCGAGAATTTTGCTATTTAAAATCAGCAAAATCCGTCTATAAATAACGGAGATATGAGCAAAAATCCGAGACAACCTCTGAAAATTTCATCAAAAAACACAATGTATTGCATGCTTTGACAAAAAAACAACAAAACGTATGGTTGGATGTGCAAGCTTTGCGTATTTTTTTTTTTGTGTTTTGTTTCTTTTGGCGTTGTTGTTGTTTTTTATACAACTAAACTTTTGTTTGGTTGTGTGTTGGTTTTTTTGACAAAAAATCAACAAATCGTATGTTTGAATGTGCATGCTTTGCGTATTTTGTTTTTCTTTTGTGTTTTGTTTCTTTTGGCGTTGTTGTTGTTTTTTATACAATTAAACGTATGTTTGGATGTGTGTTGGTTTCATTGCCTTGCGTATTTTGTTTTTTCTTTTGGTGTTCTGTTTCGTTTGGCGTTGTTGTTGTTTTTTGTGTTCTTGATAAATTTAGGATGCTGTACGCTGAAAGTGGGCAATGTACATACAACCTATATACTAATTATAAAAAATAATAATGCATCCACAACAAAGGTGAAGGGTATATAAGATTCGGCATAGCCGAATATAGCACTCTTACTTGTTTTTTTTTAAAAAAGAGAAGTAACACTCAGACCGATAATACAGTGTGAATTAGTACTTATCTAATTCACAGACCTTTTGCACTGTATTGTCTTACAACACAAATTATTTATCTTGTGCCAAAAACAAAATTTTGTACAAGACAAATAAATAAAATTAAAATAAAACAAATTTCACCTTTTTTCCAAGGAATACCTCTGTTCCACTAAAAAATCCAAGAATCCTCTAATCCAGTTCGAAGGACCAATGTAAATCTACCGATGATGTGCACTGGAGAGGATTTGGAACCCAATGGGGACTGGCCAAGTATCCAATTACTTGACTAGGAAAAAACCCCAACAAAAATGGCACTAACAAAAATAGAAGAAAATTTGTTTTATTTGTTGTTTTGTATAATTATGTGATCAATATCACTTTCCTTTTATTCGATTGTTTTTTCTATTTAGGTGTTTAACAATAATAAATCCAATTACAATTAATTTTGAATAACAATTTATATTTCCAAAATTTAAGTTTAAAAACCACTAGTGCTAACAATCCAATCAAAAAGCTGGACTTTACAATACGAAAGAAAAAATAGCTATGGCGACGATTCACCAAAATACAACAACATATGTATTGTTACGTTTTAACCTTTTCAAAACGCTGGTTTATTTCCTTTAAATAAACCGGATACTTTTGATTGCAAATAAAAGCCGTTTAGTAGTTTGAAAATTGTAACAACTCTTTATTTCTTTAAAATGTACAACAACAACAGAATTAAATAGCCACTCAATGTTTTTTATACACGTTTATAAATTCTCAGAATTACAGACACAATTTATAATGTACACGAATTTACTTGAAAAACACAACACACTTTAAGGCATTTAGATGATGTTTATTCGAAAAGCGTCTCTGATAAACTCACTCACGACTGCAACCTCTGCCACTATTTATAACACTGCATTACCATCTAGAAAGCTCTTTAACTGTCTAGAGGTTTCTAATACATACGCCATCATACACGATCAAATCAACTGAAAGCTCCCATCCAATAATGCCCACAGATTTTTATTTTTTTTTCATCATTTATTTATTGTATCTTCATTATTTAATGAACTAACAATAAGTGGTTCAAATCTTATATCTAATATTATTATTATTTAATTAGTCCAGCCAGTGCCGGACGAAAAAATTTTGTGTTCATGGTTGTTTTGGTTAAATTGGCATTCTTCCTTCTAGATTAGGTCTGCCCACAGATATGTTACAGTTTTACAGCACTGTTATTTGAAAGCATTATGCTACTTTTAAATCAGCCGTTAAAATCGTTATATTTGAATTCAAGTACAATTTCGTAACACTGCCCCCCGCTTAAGCCTGTTCGTCCCGAATATTCATAGATTCACTTCTCCCATAGGCGGCTAGTCGTTCTAGATATACGACCTTCATTTTAGATCTCGGGCTCTTTTCTTTCTGTATTCTGTACACCACATCGTTTCATTTCTTAATCACCTTGTATGGTCCATCCCAATGGGTTTGTAGTTTGGGAGACAGTCCTTTCTTGCGTTGTGGGTTATACAGCAGTACAAGTTGGCCTTCATTAAATCCCTCAGAATTCGCTGCTCGATCGTATCTGGCTTTCATTTTGTCGCTGGTCATTTTTATTCGTCTGCGTAGGAATTCGTGAAGTTCGTTAAGGCCATCTTGCTCTTGGGAAGTGTTTTCATTATTTGATGAGGGCTTAATACCGAATTCTAAATCACCAGGCAACATGAGTTCTGTCCCGAAGACAATTTTTGCAGGTGTTCGAGAGGTCGAATCATGAACAGCTGACCTGTATGCCAATAGAAATTTTGGTATGTGTTCATCCCAGTCCTTCTGGTGTGCACTGACCACTTTTCTTAAATATTCCTCCAGGGTGCGATTGAATCTTTCGACCATGCCATCAGATTGAGGATGCAGTGGCGTTGTTCTGGTTTTTCTTATTCCGTATAAATCGCACATTTCCTTGAATACGGCGGATTCAAAATTTCTACCCTGATCCGAGTGCAACTCCAGTGGAACACCATAGCGACACACCCAGTTGTTCACAAATACGCTTATAACCGTTTTAGCTTCCTGATTGGGTATTGCATATACCTCTGGCCATTTGCTGAAATAATCCATAACCACTAGAGCGTAACGGTTTCCAGCATCACTGACAGGGAAAGGGCCTGCTACATCCATCGCAATCCGCTCGAATGGCGCACCTGAGTTATACTGCTGAAGTTGTTCACGACTTATTCTTACTGGGCCCTTCGCTGCTATGCATTGTGGACAATTGGCTACCCAATCGGCTACTGCTTGCTGACAACCCACCCAATAAAAACGTTGTTTTAGCTTCTCTAAGGTTTTTGTCACACCAAGATGACCACCACTGGTACCGTCATGAAACTCTTTCATTACTTCGTTTATTTTAGAGGATGGTACAACAATTAGATTTGTCACTGTTTTACCGTCAGCACTTTCCCATATGCGGTATAAGCAGCCATTTAACAATTGTAGACTATTCCATAGGGCCCAATATGATTTCATCAGTGGACTTTCGGCCGATATATCATTGCGGGCTGGCCTTCTGCCTTCTTCTTTTGCCGATATTATTTTAGACAGTATGGGGTCATTTCTCTGCGATACAGACCAATCTGCACTGGACTCTATATGCATTAGTCGAACGTCAATGACACATTCCTTTCTCTCGGCTTTTGCGCAATGCTTGCATTGCACGTTGCAAGGCCGTCTTGAGAGCGCGTCCACATTGCCGTGTTTCAAACCCTTCCGGTGCTCGATGCTAAAGTCATAGCTCTGAAGCCACTCAATCCAACGAGCCAGTTGCCCTTCAGGTTGTTTAAATTGCAACAACCACCTAAGGGCAGAATGATCGGTTCTCAGTTGGAAGTGCTGACCATACAAATACTTGTGGAAATGCTTCACACACTCTAATACTGCCAAGAGTTCACGTCGCGTTACGCAGTAATTTCTCTCAGGCTTGGAAAGTATTCGGCTGTAGTAGCCTATGACCTTTTCCGTCCCGTTGATCACCTGCGAAAGCACACCGCCTATTCCGTATCCACTCACATCGCTGTCTAGCACAAACTTCGCCCCTGGGATGGGATATGCCAAAATTGGTGCTGTACACAACAATTCCTTTAACTGAAGGAATGCCTGTTCTTGAGATTCACTCCACAGGAACGCTCGCTACTTCTGCGTTAGCTCATGTAGGCTTTTTTTTTTTTTTTTAAAGAGAAGTAACACTCAGGCAATTAATTATTATTATTAATTAAGCTCATGTAGGCTTGCGTCAACACTGGCAAAATTCGGTACAAATCGTCGGTAGTACGTGCAAAGGCCTAGAAAACTGCGCAATTCGTGAAGATTCCTCGGACGAGGCCAGTCCTTTACGGCTCGTATTTTATCCTCATCTGTTGATATGCCGTCTGGTGTTACGCGATGCCCTAAATACTTAACTTCTTTCTGGAACAATGCACATTTACTTACGCTAAGTTTTAGTCCAGCCGCTGCTATTCGTTTAAGAACTTCTTCAAGGTTTTTGAAGTGTTCATCGAAAGACTTCCCCATGACAATTATGTCATCGAGGTACACCAAGCATGTCTTCCAGTGAAGTCCTTTCAACACATGTTCCATTAAACGCTCGAATGTGGCTGGAGCATTGCAGAGTCCAAAGGGCATCACATTAAACTGCCATAATCCATCACTGGCACTAAACGCAGTTTTCTCTTTGTCTTTTTCTGCAATCTCTACCTGCCAATAACCACTTTGCAAGTCCAATGTGGAGAACCATTTTGTTCCAGCTAATGTGTCCAGGGTGTCGTCAGTTCTTGGTAGCGGGTAGCTGTCTTTTTTGGTAACATCGTTCAGCTTTCTGTAATCTACGCAAAACCTAGTGCTGCCGTCTTTCTTTTTAACTAACACAACAGGCGAGCTCCAAGGACTTGAAGATGGTTCGATTACTCCATCCCGCTCCATTTCGTTAACCAACTCCTTCACCTCACTTCGTTTTGCTAGAGGAATACTTCTGGGCGCCTGCTTTATGGGCCTCGCTTCGCCAGTATTTATTTGATGCTTTACAATTGCCGTTCTACCTTGGCTTTGACTTTTTAAGGCGAAGACCGAGGTATGTTTCTTCAGAAGCTGTTTGGCCTTATTTCTATCGGGCGGCGCTAATCCTCCTACCCATTTCCCCACATATTCCGCTAATAGCTCGTGTTCCTTGGTGTATTTATTGGCACGTTCCGGCTTTTTCTCGCAATTGATTACTGCCTCTGCTGAAGTGCATCGACCTATTTCGGAATTTGGCTTAACGACTTTTTCAGAGCTGGACAGGTTAAGCACTCTTACAGGAACTATTTTGTTGTTGCAGGGTTTAACGAGGGCTTTTGCTGTTATCAGATCACTTTTTATTTCTGCTGGTTCTACCACCCACAAACTGTTGTCCTCACAATCTCCCTCCATACAGGCCCATACTAAAGTTTCTGGCTGTGGTGGTAGTCTCAGATGCTCGACGGTAACTAGCTTTCTTACTTGAGTCCTATTTTCATATCCGACGTCAGGGGGTATTTCTACATTTCGCCAAATCATAACCTTTTGTCCCATATCCAAAGTAATGCCATGACTAATCATGAAATCAGCACCAATGATTACTTCGTCCACAATATCGGCAACAATAAATACATGATTGACGCTAACATTGGCAATGGTTACTTTCACATTTACTTTACCATAGACAGTGGCTGGCTCCCCAGTAGCTTTGCGCAGACTTACCCCACGTAAGGGTTCAATTGTGTTTTTGACTAAATCGGGCTTGACGATAGACTGTGATGCCCCAGTGTCTATAGTAAAAACGTGCTTCTGACCGTTTGTGTACCCACAAGCAGTAAGGTTGCTATTTTTCTGCTGAATTACGGATATGGAGATTGTGGGGCCCTCAGATGTGGGTGCTAGTTCTTGCCCCATAGCGCTAGCTCGTTTTAGTTTAAAGGTGACTCTTGTGATGAACTACGATTCGCCTGGTGCTCGTTTCTTGGCGAAACAGATCTGGCTCGTTTTTTCGATGCTTTGCATTTTCGCTGAATATGACCAGTTTTTCCGCAGTTATAGCATTTGATTTTAGCTTTACCTTGCCTCTCATTTAAAGCCTCTAAAACTGCCTCTTTTATTTCACTGACTATATTTCTCTCATTTTCAGCTATAACCTCGATATTCCGTACCTTGCATATTTGCGGCTTAGACATTAATTTTGCTGTTTCTTGTGCCAACGCGAATGAAACGGTTTCCGCAAATGTTGACTTCCGTGTGGCATAAACCACATGTTTTACATCAGGGTCACGAAGCCCATTCACAAATGCCTCAATCTTGAAATGGTCCAATAACGGATGGTTTTCGTCTGGATATGTAAGCTGCATCAAACGTTCAATTTCTGCCGCAAAGTCTTGTATCGTCTCATTAGGTTTTTGTACTCTACCACGCAATTCCATTCGGTATATTTCTTTCATGTGTTCTCCACCATACTTACGTTGTAGAGCACCCATTATGTCATCATAGCTATTTCTGTTACTTACTGGTACGCTTTCAAGAACTATTGCTGCGTTCCCTTTCAAGGCCAAAATCAATTCTATAGTTCTTTCTTCATTACTCAATACATTTCTCTTGGCAACTGTATCAAACTGGAACTTGAAAACATTAAATGGTGTGCTGCCATCAAAACTAGGAGCCTTTATTCTACTCGATGTTTCTGAAATAATTCGCACCGGTCCGTCTTGGCATTGAAGATTATTAATTTTCATTTCCAGATCGAGAAATTTATTATCAACATCTTGGGATTGTTTTTCTAGGCCGCTCTCTAATTCGGACACCTTTTTGTCAACGACATCCACTCTGCTGTTAATAACCTCAGACATTTCCTGAATTTTCTCGTCTGTGACTCTAGATGATTCCGCTTCCATTTCAGCTAGGAGTTTCTCGTTGTTGACTTGAACTTCAGCTAATAATTTTTCATTGTTGACTCTAGAAGTTTCTTGAACTTCAGCCTTAACTTCAAATAATAATTTCTCATTGTTGACTCTAGAAGTTTCTTGAACTTCAGCTAACAGCTTCTCGTTGTTTACTTGAGTTTTTTCTAAGATGGTTCTGGAATTTTCGTTCAATTTCGCTTCCATCTTTTCCATCATAGCCGCAAACATTGTGCTTAAATCCATGCTGCTTGTTGCTGAACGTGTAGAAACTTCCATTTCTTCCTTATACTCGAATTCGTAAGCTCCGATATCAATATCACGCTGCTTGAATTCATCATTAGCCTCTTCTGCAATTCTGCTTTGTTACCTGCTGTTGGTAGCTCCAACTTACTCAATTCTTTCTTGAGTTGTTCAACTTTTAGTTCCTCAAACTTCATGCTTATTAATTTGCAATCCCACTTCTGACACCAATTGTTACGTTTTAACCTTTTCAAAGCGCTGGTTTATTTCCTTTAAATAAACCGGATACTTTTGATTGCAAATAAAAGCAGTTTGAAAATTGTAACAACTCTTTATTTCTTTAAAATGTACAACAACAACAGAATTAAATAGCCACTCAATGTTTTTTATACACGTTTATAAATTCTCAGAATTACAGACACAATTTATAATGTACACGAATTTACTTGAAAAACACAACACACTTTAAGGCACTTAGATGATGTTTATTCGAAAAGCGTATCTGATAAACTCACTCACGACTGCAACCTCTGCCACTATTTATAACACTTCATTACCATCTAGAAAGCTCTTTAACTGTCTAGAGGTTTCTAATACATACGCCATCATACACGATCAAATCAACTGAAAGCTTCCATCCAATAATGCCCACAGATATGTTACAGTTTTACAGCACTGTTATTTGAAAGCATTATACTACTTTTAAATCAGCCGTTAAAATCGTTATATTTGAATTCAAGTACAATTTCGTAACAGTATATTATTAAAAACTATGAAAAATAAGTAAAAAAGATAATTTCTGATGACATTAGCGCTTTCAGTTGTCGTCTGTCATCAGATGTAGGATAAAACGGTCCTAAAAAGGGAAAGCCAAGGATGGGAGTACCGACACCATTCATTCAGACTTGAATACAGAGTTTGTATTACGTATAAATGGATGTATTTATCTATGGATTGTATTATAATTTAAAGTTTAAAATCAATTTGTTATACAATACAATCCACAATATAGTGTATGTTAGGTGTTGGTTAGATTAACTGTTCAAAGTGTAATTTTACTATAGCTTATTTTTAGGAGTTAAAATTTATATAAACATTAATTAAGGTGAGTTAAAATTTATATAAACATTAATTAAGGTGACCGTATTACTTTTGAATAAATTTAATTAATTTTGACAAGAATTTGTTATAAAATTTAGTTAAAATGCAAAACAATAATTAAAATTGGTTTTAAATTATAGATTTTAGAAAAAGTTAAAATTAAGCAAAATGAAGGAATTGTTGAATTTAGATTTTAAGGTTTAATTTTGGGATTAAAATGTTAGGTTTAAGTTTTAAGCTAAAATATGATTTACCAAAAAAATGTTTTTGTAACGTCTTTTCAAAGCATAGTAACACAAACTGCATGGCAACAGCAACGAAAAGTACAAGAAAATACATCCAATGACAAATTTGATTAATCAAATTGACTAACTTTTTTATTCAAACAGATTAATTATTTTATTAAATGAATTTATCGGTTACTATTTTCCCTAAGTCAACTTTTGACTAATTATTTTATCAACTTGACAAAATTTTTAATCAATAAATTTTTTATTTACTACAAATAAAATTGTTGGCAATTTTAGAGCTCCAGTTTTTTTCTGTGTACAAAAACACACATTCATGCCCAAAAAAAAATTATATGTTTGTGGCAACCATATTTATGATGAATAATTTTATCATAATATGTTGTTCTCAGATTATGATAAGCCTTAAGCCGAGAGCAACATAATATGATAAGTCCTTTATCATATGAATGGTTGTCACAAACATATATTTGTTTACTGTAGCCATATATATGGTTGCTACAATCATGTGAATCGTAAATTAACCATATTATGGTTACCACAATCATGTAAATGGTTACTGTGACCATAATATAGTTAAAAAACTTGTAACAATATTGAAATGGTTACAGTAACCATGCCCAACTATATTGTTTCTCTGCGTGTACTGATGAAATATATAAACGTACAAAGTTTTATGTAGATACGGCTTTCAAAAGACTTTTTTTCCGGCTAGATTGAGCATTTGGACCACTGTGAACCCTAATATTAGCATGTTGTAATACAAGAATTCATTGCACAGTTGATTAAGCCTTGAAGGTTCAATGAGCGTCCGTACATTCCATGCTCCAATCCGGTTGTTCATGCCAATAGTCGTCATCAATCGATCCGTTTTCAATATATTTTTAGTGGTTTTAGTAATCATTTTAGTTTAGGATGTACCGATAGCCGATTGCATCCCAGTCTGGTATCGGGATTGCCGATTGGAGCCTCCATACATGCTTTTTTATCACAACAATGTGTGAGATTGGGTTTTTGATGGCGCCAATTGCCCGCCATGACATCACAAGGATCATTGGCATACTCGGTATTTGCTGGAGCTCGAAAGCCCCACCGAGACTCTCCCCTTGTAACCGCTGACTGTCCGCGACTGCCATTAGCAGCTAACCCACATATCTACAGGCCGTACCACTATCCGCAACCTGTGACGCGTCCGTTAGCACTCATCTATGCTTCCCATAGGCAGATAATATACCACACAAGATCATCACAATGACATTGTTTGAATTATTATCCGCAATTGGCCATAGCTCACCTATAAGGCCGATTGCCGAAAAAGATATTAACCTTAAAAAATATTTAAAACATATCGATATCAAAATGTATCCAGTAATCATATTTCTGAATTTTTTGAATATGGGTCCATATTTAACCATAGCTCCCATATAAGGTCCACCCCGAAAATCACTAAAATCCTCATAAATTTCTTACAAATTTAGTTATCAGCTTGAAATTCGAAACAAATTTATTCAATATATACAAAAATCGATCGATTTTTATGATGATAGGCCCATAATTGGTAATAGCCTCCATATAAGAACTACTTCGGGAAAACTCATTAACCTGCACAAATATCCAAAAAAAAATCTGTACTGAACCAAAATTTTACACCGATCAGTAATTTGTATCCAAGAATCGTACTACAAGATTTTTTAAATATTGGTCCATAATTCGACATAGCTCCCATATAAGGTCCTCTTTTGTTAATAGCGTTGTTTATATGAAATTCTATAAAAATAGCCCTCAAATACTTAGGACCATAATAGGTCATAGCTTCCATATATTGAACCAGAATAGTACACAGATCAGTAATTTGTATTCAAAAATCATAATACTGAATTTTGTGAATATCGGTACATAATTGGCCACAGCACTTAAAAATCACGTTAAAATATTTTATGAAAATCATCATAGGTCATAGCTCCCATATAAGTCCCACAACCAAATATTTTGAAATTTGAACAAATGTATTTGTATACCATTCACCATGAGTGGCAAGGGTATACAGTAGCCCAATAAAGTCCACATACAGGAATTCAAATTAAATTTCTTTCGTTGAAAGCTGTATTTGTAAGTTAAAAGTAGTGAAATATATTTGTTAAAAAAATAAAGTCTCACTAAAAAAAATTAAAACAACATCACTTAAGTCGGGTTTAGCAACATTTCCTATCACTTCCAAAATTTCACCGTTATTAAATTGTTTGATTCTGAGTCAAATAACGAAATTTTTTTTTGTTTTTTTGGCTTTAATGTTCAAAATATTATGAAACTTAATAGTCCCGCCCACCCAAAAGTAGACGTGACCGAGAATAAATTTTTCGTTATTTTACTCAGAATCAATAACTCTAATAACGGTGAACTTTTGGGCGTTATTTGAATTTTTTTTTGCTAAAATCGACATTTATTATATATCCATAAAAAAACTAAAAAAACTGCTTTAAATTAAAGTAACATAATAATTTTTCCTGTATGTAGACTTTCTTGGGCTACTGTATATAAGTTTGTCATTACGTTTGTAATTTCTACATTTATCATTTGCGACCCCATAAAGTATATATATTCTGGATCGTTATAGATAGCGGAGTCGATATAGCCATGTCCGTCTGTGTGTTGAAATCAACTTTCCAAATCCCCTAAATAACTTACAAACATGATTGATACATCAAAATCTCCGGAATTCTTCCGGCTCGGTTGCTATTTAAAATCGAGAAAATTGGTCCACAAATGGCCGAGATATAATAATGTACATATATAATATCATAATAAAAAGAAAACAAAAGTTTAGTTGTGTGTATATATGTATGTAGATGTGTGTAATACACATTGAGTATATTCACAAATTCTATTTTGTTTCTTTGTAAATCTTATTCTCTAACAACATAGAGAGAGTTGTTTATAATGAGTTCTCATATGAGCAACTCTATCATACGTAAACACCACAAACACCCAACAACATTGTAGAATGTTGTGGAATGAAATGAGAATTACAAATCAAAGACACACGTGCATAATTTGTATGTATTTGAGTGCGTTTGGTTTATTATACCCTTCACCTTCGTGAGAAGGGTATATATAAGTTTGTCATTCCGTTTGTAATTTCCACAAAATAATTTTGCGACCCTATAAAGTAAATATATTCTGGATCCTTATAGATAGCGAAGTCGATTAAGCCATGTCCGTCTGTCTGTTGAAATCAATTTTCTGAAGGACCCAGATATCTCCGGGAACCAAATCTTCAACAATTCTATCAGACATGCTTTCGAGAATTTTGCTATTTAAAATCAGCAAAATTCGTCCATAAATAACGGAGATATGAGCAAAAATCCGAGACAACCTCTGAAAATTTCATCAAAAAAACACAATTTATTACATGCTTTGACAAAAACACAACAAAACGTATGCTTGGATGTGTATTGGGGTCATTGTTTTGCGTATTTTGTTTTTTTTTTGTGTTTTGTTTCTTTTGGCGGTGTTGTTGTTTTTTATACAACTAAACGTATGTTTCGTTTGTAACTTCTACAATTTTTAAAAGTCTTCTTGATAAATTTAGGATGCTGTACGCTGAAAGTGGGCAATGTACATACATATATGGGGCATTTCACGTCAAGTGAACCAACTTTTGAAATCGATGTCTTCCGATCGCGATGAAATTTGCACCAATGTTAGTTCTATTGGATAGTAATTCGGACATCATTTTTCAACAAGATCGGTCAAGAACTCTCTGAGTTATAGGAGGTCAAAATTTGACATTTTGGCCAAACAGGTGTTTTTTTTTATCCATATAACTATTGTTCTTAGCAAAATGTGTCCCAAATAGTTTAGATAGCTATTTATGCAATCTTTCGAAAAAAAAAATTAAAAAAATTTAATAAAATATTTTTGATTTTTTTTTTTAAATCAAAAATATTTTTGACTTTTTTTTTCAAAATGGGCCCTTTTTATTTTTTTAAGAAAGCTTAGGTCTTTTCCTAAGCGACCTATATGGTCGCTTAGTGGGATGCGAGTGGGATATCTATCAAAAAAAATATTTTGTAACTCAAGATTTAAAATTTTTGAATTTTTTTGCAAAATCAAAAACTTTGTTGACTTTTTTTAAAAAAATGGACCCATTTTTTAATTTTTTTTTTGCTCAGAAGAAAGCTTATGTGTTTTCCTTTAACACCCTTTTTGTCGCTTAGTGGGATGCGAGTGGGATATATATACAAAAAATGTTTTGTAACTCAAGACATACAATTTTTTACTTTTTTTTGAAAAATCAAAAACCTTTTTGACTTTTTTTTCCAAAATGTACTCTTTTTTTATTAATTTTTTTTCTCAAAAGAAAGCTTAGGTCTTTTCCTTTAAAACCTTTTTGGTCGCTTAGTGGGATGCGAGTGGGATATCTATCAAAATAAATGTTTTGTAACTCAAGACAAATGTTTTTAAATTGATTTTTTTCATATTTGTGTGTAAGTGTTTCTAAGTAAAACCTTAAAAATAAAAACCACAACAACTGACCGATAATAGCCACTGGAGGGGTGCAATATGAGGCCGACCGCTATTAATTTTCCACCCCCAAAATTTGTCTGAGTTTTGTATCTTGCGGCTTTTTTAGTCAATCCTAGAGGTAGTTTTCAGCGCACGTGATTTTCATTGTTAAAATATCAGGTGCCCCAGAAACAAATTTTTGGAATCAAGTAGGTAAGTTATTTATATGGTGGTTTATTTTTATTATTATTTGTAACATTTGGTTAAACTAGGTACTTTAGTATGTAAGCCCTTCTTGACCCTAATAAAAGATTTTAGACTCATTCATTAAAACGTACTACCTATATGATCTTAAAAAACTATTTATTGTCATTCTGAAGACATACGGACATCAGTTTTTGAGAAACAGCGTTAAAGTTAAGACGTGTGTTATTTACATAAATACTTACAAAATTCAAAATGTCTACGACTTCTAAAAAGGCTAAGGTTGAAAATGAAATTTATTCGTCTTTTTGTTTTATTCCCTTTAACAAAATGAAGCACAGATCATCAGATATGCGAAATATTTCCGACGGCTTATTAAAAAAATTCCCTACGCTGTCAAAACGATTGAAAATTTGTGGATCATGCAGGAAAGAGCTCGGAAAGTTGAACGAATTACCGAATTTGAATAGTAATGAGCCTTGCGTTGAAGTTATTCCAGATGAAGACAAAAGTAATTCCGAGAATGAAGACAGAACTGTTGATGATGATGGTTATTCTAACTTTTCAAATTCAACGAATGAGTGTCGAAACCAATACCATAAGGATGCAGTAGAAGTTCTTGAACAAATAAAAGAGAAATACAAAACGTCACAGAGTGAAGCTGAAAGAATTCAACTTCTCACGCTTGCTCCAAGAACATGGAGTTCTGCAAAAACAATGACTGAGTTTGGAACGTCTCAACGAAAAGCAAGAATTGCTAAACAATTGGTTGCTGAGCATGGAATTCTCACACTCCCAAACAAAAAGAAGGGAAAAACTTTGGAGTGCGATACTAAATCTCTAACAACTCAGTTTTATCAGCGAGATGATATGAGTCGCCTGATGCCAGGGATGAAAGACTGGATGTCTGTACGAATCGATGGCAAGAAAGTTTAAATGCAGAAGAGAATGGTTCTCTGTAACCTGAATGAATTATTCGCAACATTTCAATCTGAATACGAGGATGTCAAAATTGGATTCACAAAATTTACACAACTGAGGCCAAAACATTGCGTTTTGGCAGGAAGCAGCGGAACTCACACAGTATGTGTTTGTATTTACCATGAAAATGTTAAATTGATGTTGAAGGAAATCAATTTAAATTACTTAAAAGATGATTCATCAGAAGATTTACACCATTACCGCGATTGCCTTAAATTGACTATGTGCCCTAATGCTACAACTTCTTGCCACTTAGGTGAATGTTCGAATTGCCCGGAAACCACATCCATCAAAGAAAATTTAATCAACTCTTTTGATCGAGAATGTATTGAGGAGTTAAAATTTGAATCTTGGCTTCAGACTGAAAGATGCACACTGAAAACCATAATTTTAAATGTGGATGATTTTGTGGAAGAACTGTGTAGAGGATTGCTAAATTTGAGAACCCATGACTTTTTAGTCAAAGAGCAGTGGTCATTCTTCAAGGACTTGAAAACACATTTTAAGTCTGGTGAATTCATTATTTCATTTGATTTCGCAGAGAACTATAAATATGTTCTTCAGGATTCCATACAAGCATTCCACTTCAATAACGACCAAGCAATAGAGTTGGGTTTATTAGCTCAGTGAAGTGACCGCTCTTTTCAGCTCAGCTCACTCAAATGAACTAGGTCGCTCTTTTAGCTCATTAGCTCAGTATGTTGTATAATGACCATTTCATTTTGAGAATTGCTTGTAGTGAATTAAATCAATTATTTCTGTTGTTAGTTGTAAAAACACACAGTCTTTTGACAATTAGAGATTTATGCGTGAAATAATTGATTAAAATTTTAAAAAATAAAATTGTATTTTATTAAACTAATATTTTTGCGGAAAAAAGAGTTAATTATTTTTTATTTCTAATTTCCGATGCTAACCAAATGTTTAGACAATATTTGTTAAGCAGAACATTCACTAACTATAAGGTATTCTTTTACCACAAAATAATAAAATTACCAAAAAACTCGAGATATTAACTGGAATTTGAAGAAGAAAATCTTATAAATCTTATTCCTTAAATTCAGAAATTCTAAAATGTCATTCGAAAAAACAGCGAAAAACCCACGATAGGCCGCTCATGGCAGCTGACAAATGTTCTGTTGATGTAGCAGTGTAGTAAAAAAGTGCATAAGATATACATATGTTTTCTAAAAAAAGTGATTGAAATAATATTGCTAATTTAATTAAGAATATCAGTACTTTGTATTTTTTTAATTATGTTTTTTGGTAGATATAATCCCACTAATGTATTTTTGAAATAGCATTTTTTTTACTAATTACATACTTTCAATTACAATTATTATTTTAACAATAACAATTATGTATTTGCCTTTTTCATTATTTTTTATGAAATTTACTTACAAACTGTAGCAATATTCTTTCTTTATTTCATTCTACATCACCATACCTACCATTAATAAATTCACATTCATTCAATAGCACACATATAAAAATTCCTTCATGAAAACAAAAACAATTTGAATAACTCTAATAATTCTTGAAACAAAAATATATACGCGGCAGCATACGATCATAAACATACATAACAAACCTACATTCGAATGATCGTTTTATTTTTGTAGGACACAATACTCACTCACTTTTCAATGTCAGTGAGCGAAAGAATGTAAGAGCATTGACGAGTAAAGTGAAACATGTGAAACATCTGAAACATTGAAGACGACAAATGAATGTGCTTGTGCAGCTCTTTCATGAGCACTGAACTGAAACAGCTCAGCGCTCAGTTGAAAACGCTCAGCGCTCTGTTGAAAACGCTCAGTGCTGAGCTGAAAACGCTCAGTATGATGAATGATTCACTTCGCTCAGTTGAGTGAATAGCTCAATTGAACTAGGTCATTCATGAGCTACACAACTCTACCAAGCAACTATATTCACAGTAGTTATTTACTACATGAAAGAAGAAAACCTGGAACACAAAAGTATGGCAATCATATCCGACGATTTAAAACATGACACCGTTGCAGTTTATAAGTACCAGAAGATAATACTAAATTATCTAAAATCAAACTTTACAGTAGAAAAGGTATACTACGTTTCGGACGGAGCTCGTCAACATTTTAAAAACAAAAGTAGCTTCGCAAATCTTACAGCTCATGAAAAAGATTTTGGAATGCCAGCTGAGTGGCATTTTCATCCTACTGCTCATGGTAAAGGAGCATGTGATGGTATTGGAGCAAACCTCAAAAGAAATGCAGCGAAGTATAGCCTCCAGTGCTCTCATCAAGATCGCATCTTAGATGCGACTGCTTTATTCCATTGGGCAAAGAATTATTGTAAAGAAACTAAAATAGTTTTTAGTAGCAAAGAGGATCATGAGGAAACATTGAAAACACTAAAGAGCAGATTCGATGCTGCGGTAACAATCGATGGCACTGCTCAATACCATGCTTTCATACCGCTTGTCGATGGAAGACTCAAATTAAAAAAGTATTCTGCATCTACTCAATGCGATTTCTTTCCAAAGCCAAAAAAGAAGCCAGCAGCGAAATCAGTAGCTGAATCTAATAACGCAAAGAAAGGATTGACAAAACAAAGCACCTAATAAAGGTGACAAATAAGGAGGATAAAAGTATGGATATTTGAAAATTTAAAAACTTCATAAATTAAGTGTAAAAATTGTTATTATATAAATTGATCTATTGTGATTAAGATTAAATTTTACTATTCATTGAATCAAACTGGAGATTGAAAACTGATTTTAGTCTTTTATTGTGCCATGTGTATATTTTATTTAATTTATAGATTTTTGGTAATTATTCGAACTTTTTATATATATAATTTGAAAGTAAATTTTTAATTAGGCTTAAGTTCATTTATATTATAATTTATTTGTAATAATTCAATGAATATCACGAATCAACACCAAGGAGAAAGAAAGAAAAACATAAAAACATTCATAGCTGAATTGTTAACCAAAGGTTGACTACAGCAACACTAATAAAATGATAAATTTGTAATAATATGAATACACATATATAATAAAAATATTTGAAATTTCGTCTAATTTACAAATAATATAAATATGAATTAGGCTTCCCATATTCTAATTCCTAATAATAGTAAGTTAAATAGATGATATTTACAAATAGACCTTGACAATGAAGATTGTTGATGACGCCCTTGGCAGGGTAGAAAATGCATTCCAATTTGCCAATTGTCTAAAATTTTAGTATTCAGTGATATTCTTTGAATTATTACAAATAAATTATAATATAAATGAACTTAAGCCTAATTAAAAATTTACTTTCAAATTATTATTATTATTATTATTATTATTATTATTATTATTATTATTATTATTATTATTATTATTATTATTATTATTATTATTATTATTATTATTATTATTATTATTATTATTATTATTATTATTATTATTATTATTATTATTATTATTATTATTATTATTATTATTATTATTATTATTATTATTATTATTATTATTATTATTATTATTATTATTATTATTATTATTATTATTATTATTATTATTATTATTATTATTATTATTATTATTATTATTATTATTATTATTATTATTATTATTATTATTATTATTATTATTATTATTATTATTATTATTATTATTATTATTATTATTATTATTATTATTATTATTATTATTATTATTATTATTATTATTATTATTATTATTATTATTATTATTATTATTATTATTATTATTATTATTATTATTATTATTATTATTATTATTATTATTATTATTATTATTATTATTATTATTATTATTATTATTATTATTATTATTATTATTATTATTATTATTATTATTATTATTATTATTATTATTATTATTATTATTATTATTATTATTATTATTATTATTATTATTATTATTATTATTATTATTATTATTATTATTATTATTATTATTATTATTATTATTATTATTATTATTATTATTATTATTATTATTATTATTATTATTATTATTATTATTATTATTATTATTATTATTATTATTATTATTATTATTATTATTATTATTATTATTATTATTATTATTATTATTATTATTATTATTATTATTATTATTATTATTATTATTATTATTATTATTATTATTATTATTATTATTATTATTATTATTATTATTATTATTATTATTATTATTATTATTATTATTATTATTATTATTATTATTATTATTATTATTATTATTATTATTATTATTATTATTATTATTATTATTATTATTATTATTATTATTATTATTATTATTATTATTATTATTATTATTATTATTATTATTATTATTATTATTATTATTATTATTATTATTATTATTATTATTATTATTATTATTATTATTATTATTATTATTATTATTATTATTATTATTATTATTATTATTATTATTATTATTATTATTATTATTATTATTATTATTATTATTATTATTATTATTATTATTATTATTATTATTATTATTATTATTATTATTATTATTATTATTATTATTATTATTATTATTATTATTATTATTATTATTATTATTATTATTATTATTATTATTATTATTATTATTATTATTATTATTATTATTATTATTATTATTATTATTATTATTATTATTATTATTATTATTATTATTATTATTATTATTATTATTATTATTATTATTATTATTATTATTATTATTATTATTATTATTATTATTATTATTATTATTATTATTATTATTATTATTATTATTATTATTATTATTATTATTATTATTATTATTATTATTATTATTATTATTATTATTATTATTATTATTATTATTATTATTATTATTATTATTATTATTATTATTATTATTATTATTATTATTATTATTATTATTATTATTATTATTATTATTATTATTATTATTATTATTATTATTATTATTATTATTATTATTATTATTATTATTATTATTATTATTATTATTATTATTATTATTATTATTATTATTATTATTATTATTATTATTATTATTATTATTATTATTATTATTATTATTATTATTATTATTATTATTATTATTATTATTATTATTATTATTATTATTATTATTATTATTATTATTATTATTATTATTATTATTATTATTATTATTATTATTATTATTATTATTATTATTATTATTATTATTATTATTATTATTATTATTATTATTATTATTATTATTATTATTATTATTATTATTATTATTATTATTATTATTATTATTATTATTATTATTATTATTATTATTATTATTATTATTATTATTATTATTATTATTATTATTATTATTATTATTATTATTATTATTATTATTATTATTATTATTATTATTATTATTATTATTATTATTATTATTATTATTATTATTATTATTATTATTATTATTATTATTATTATTATTATTATTATTATTATTATTATTATTATTATTATTATTATTATTATTATTATTATTATTATTATTATTATTATTATTATTATTATTATTATTATTATTATTATTATTATTATTATTATTATTATTATTATTATTATTATTATTATTATTATTATTATTATTATTATTATTATTATTATTATTATTATTATTATTATTATTATTATTATTATTATTATTATTATTATTATTATTATTATTATTATTATTATTATTATTATTATTATTATTATTATTATTATTATTATTATTATTATTATTATTATTATTATTATTATTATTATTATTATTATTATTATTATTATTATTATTATTATTATTATTATTATTATTATTATTATTATTATTATTATTATTATTATTATTATTATTATTATTATTATTATTATTATTATTATTATTATTATTATTATTATTATTATTATTATTATTATTATTATTATTATTATTATTATTATTATTATTATTATTATTATTATTATTATTATTATTATTATTATTATTATTATTATTATTATTATTATTATTATTATTATTATTATTATTATTATTATTATTATTATTATTATTATTATTATTATTATTATTATTATTATTATTATTATTATTATTATTATTATTATTATTATTATTATTATTATTATTATTATTATTATTATTATTATTATTATTATTATTATTATTATTATTATTATTATTATTATTATTATTATTATTATTATTATTATTATTATTATTATTATTATTATTATTATTATTATTATTATTATTATTATTATTATTATTATTATTATTATTATTATTATTATTATTATTATTATTATTATTATTATTATTATTATTATTATTATTATTATTATTATTATTATTATTATTATTATTATTATTATTATTATTATTATTATTATTATTATTATTATTATTATTATTATTATTATTATTATTATTATTATTATTATTATTATTATTATTATTATTATTATTATTATTATTATTATTATTATTATTATTATTATTATTATTATTATTATTATTATTATTATTATTATTATTATTATTATTATTATTATTATTATTATTATTATTATTATTATTATTATTATTATTATTATTATTATTATTATTATTATTATTATTATTATTATTATTATTATTATTATTATTATTATTATTATTATTATTATTATTATTATTATTATTATTATTATTATTATTATTATTATTATTATTATTATTATTATTATTATTATTATTATTATTATTATTATTATTATTATTATTATTATTATTATTATTATTATTATTATTATTATTATTATTATTATTATTATTATTATCATTATTATTATTATTATTATTATTATTATTATTATTATTATTATTATTATTATTATTATTATTATTATTATTATTATTATTATTATTATTATTATTATTATTATTATTATTATTATTATTATTATTATTATTATTATTATTATTATTATTATTATTATTATTATTATTATTATTATTATTATTATTATTATTATTATTATTATTATTATTATTATTATTATTATTATTATTATTATTATTATTATTATTATTATTATTATTATTATTATTATTATTATTATTATTATTATTATTATTATTATTATTATTATTATTATTATTATTATTATTATTATTATTATTATTATTATTATTATTATTATTATTATTATTATTATTATTATTATTATTATTATTATTATTATTATTATTATTATTATTATTATTATTATTATTATTATTATTATTATTATTATTATTATTATTATTATTATTATTATTATTATTATTATTATTATTATTATTATTATTATTATTATTATTATTATTATTATTATTATTATTATTATTATTATTATTATTATTATTATTATTATTATTATTATTATTATTATTATTATTATTATTATTATTATTATTATTATTATTATTATTATTATTATTATTATTATTATTATTATTATTATTATTATTATTATTATTATTATTATTATTATTATTATTATTATTATTATTATTATTATTATTATTATTATTATTATTATTATTATTATTATTATTATTATTATTATTATTATTATTATTATTATTATTATTATTATTATTATTATTATTATTATTATTATTATTATTATTATTATTATTATTATTATTATTATTATTATTATTATTATTATTATTATTATTATTATTATTATTATTATTATTATTATTATTATTATTATTATTATTATTATTATTATTATTATTATTATTATTATTATTATTATTATTATTATTATTATTATTATTATTATTATTATTATTATTATTATTATTATTATTATTATTATTATTATTATTATTATTATTATTATTATTATTATTATTATTATTATTATTATTATTATTATTATTATTATTATTATTATTATTATTATTATTATTATTATTATTATTATTATTATTATTATTATTATTATTATTATTATTATTATTATTATTATTATTATTATTATTATTATTATTATTATTATTATTATTATTATTATTATTATTATTATTATTATTATTATTATTATTATTATTATTATTATTATTATTATTATTATTATTATTATTATTATTATTATTATTATTATTATTATTATTATTATTATTATTATTATTATTATTATTATTATTATTATTATTATTATTATTATTATTATTATTATTATTATTATTATTATTATTATTATTATTATTATTATTATTATTATTATTATTATTATTATTATTATTATTATTATTATTATTATTATTATTATTATTATTATTATTATTATTATTATTATTATTATTATTATTATTATTATTATTATTATTATTATTATTATTATTATTATTATTATTATTATTATTATTATTATTATTATTATTATTATTATTATTATTATTATTATTATTATTATTATTATTATTATTATTATTATTATTATTATTATTATTATTATTATTATTATTATTATTATTATTATTATTATTATTATTATTATTATTATTATTATTATTATTATTATTATTATTATTATTATTATTATTATTATTATTATTATTATTATTATTATTATTATTATTATTATTATTATTATTATTATTATTATTATTATTATTATTATTATTATTATTATTATTATTATTATTATTATTATTATTATTATTATTATTATTATTATTATTATTATTATTATTATTATTATTATTATTATTATTATTATTATTATTATTATTATTATTATTATTATTATTATTATTATTATTATTATTATTATTATTATTATTATTATTATTATTATTATTATTATTATTATTATTATTATTATTATTATTATTATTATTATTATTATTATTATTATTATTATTATTATTATTATTATTATTATTATTATTATTATTATTATTATTATTATTATTATTATTATTATTATTATTATTATTATTATTATTATTATTATTATTATTATTATTATTATTATTATTATTATTATTATTATTATTATTATTATTATTATTATTATTATTATTATTATTATTATTATTATTATTATTATTATTATTATTATTATTATTATTATTATTATTATTATTATTATTATTATTATTATTATTATTATTATTATTATTATTATTATTATTATTATTATTATTATTATTATTATTATTATTATTATTATTATTATTATTATTATTATTATTATTATTATTATTATTATTATTATTATTATTATTATTATTATTATTATTATTATTATTATTATTATTATTATTATTATTATTATTATTATTATTATTATTATTATTATTATTATTATTATTATTATTATTATTATTATTATTATTATTATTATTATTATTATTATTATTATTATTATTATTATTATTATTATTATTATTATTATTATTATTATTATTATTATTATTATTATTATTATTATTATTATTATTATTATTATTATTATTATTATTATTATTATTATTATTATTATTATTATTATTATTATTATTATTATTATTATTATTATTATTATTATTATTATTATTATTATTATTATTATTATTATTATTATTATTATTATTATTATTATTATTATTATTATTATTATTATTATTATTATTATTATTATTATTATTATTATTATTATTATTATTATTATTATTATTATTATTATTATTATTATTATTATTATTATTATTATTATTATTATTATTATTATTATTATTATTATTATTATTATTATTATTATTATTATTATTATTATTATTATTATTATTATTATTATTATTATTATTATTATTATTATTATTATTATTATTATTATTATTATTATTATTATTATTATTATTATTATTATTATTATTATTATTATTATTATTATTATTATTATTATTATTATTATTATTATTATTATTATTATTATTATTATTATTATTATTATTATTATTATTATTATTATTATTATTATTATTATTATTATTATTATTATTATTATTATTATTATTATTATTATTATTATTATTATTATTATTATTATTATTATTATTATTATTATTATTATTATTATTATTATTATTATTATTATTATTATTATTATTATTATTATTATTATTATTATTATTATTATTATTATTATTATTATTATTATTATTATTATTATTATTATTATTATTATTATTATTATTATTATTATTATTATTATTATTATTATTATTATTATTATTATTATTATTATTATTATTATTATTATTATTATTATTATTATTATTATTATTATTATTATTATTATTATTATTATTATTATTATTATTATTATTATTATTATTATTATTATTATTATTATTATTATTATTATTATTATTATTATTATTATTATTATTATTATTATTATTATTATTATTATTATTATTATTATTATTATTATTATTATTATTATTATTATTATTATTATTATTATTATTATTATTATTATTATTATTATTATTATTATTATTATTATTATTATTATTATTATTATTATTATTATTATTATTATTATTATTATTATTATTATTATTATTATTATTATTATTATTATTATTATTATTATTATTATTATTATTATTATTATTATTATTATTATTATTATTATTATTATTATTATTATTATTATTATTATTATTATTATTATTATTATTATTATTATTATTATTATTATTATTATTATTATTATTATTATTATTATTATTATTATTATTATTATTATTATTATTATTATTATTATTATTATTATTATTATTATTATTATTATTATTATTATTATTATTATTATTATTATTATTATTATTATTATTATTATTATTATTATTATTATTATTATTATTATTATTATTATTATTATTATTATTATTATTATTATTATTATTATTATTATTATTATTATTATTATTATTATTATTATTATTATTATTATTATTATTATTATTATTATTATTATTATTATTATTATTATTATTATTATTATTATT